>NC_083277.1:115869851-117139136 GCF_963506605.1 Zootoca vivipara | reverse complement strand
CTGACAAGTCATAGATGTTAAAGAACAAATTTATCTGGTAAAGCACATCAGGCTTGAACCAAAGATCTTCAGCCCACTGAAATGCAACCTTTAGCTTTTAATTAGAAATGTAAACAATCTTGCAAAAGTACCCAGCTTCTCCTTGACCATTTCCCTCATTCTCTGCATCTCTAAGCTAATCAGTCACAAATAAACTAGCAATCCTCATCAGCACCACATTCACTTGCCAGCGCATTTGCCTGGCACTCTTTGCTCCTGTTTTGAGAAAGGTCTCCTATCATCGTTTACACATTTGATGGAAAGTGCCATTGTAGAATAGAAATTAGTAGAGCCCCTTACTCTCTATTTCACCTTGCCAGTGGCGTTTCCCCTGGTTTGTGCCACTTCTTCTTCTTCTTCTTCTTCTTCTTCTTCTTCTTCTTCTTCTTCTTCTTCCTCCTCCTCCTCCTCCTCCTCCTCCTCCTCCTCCTCCTCCTCCTCCTCTTCCCCTTCCCCTTCCTCTTCCTCTTCCTCTTCTTCTTCTTCTCTTTAAACAGATATTGAACAGATTATGGCCACAAATCCATCACAATATTTGGTTTTGTTTTCATTTACTCTCAAAAGGTACGAGGATGAAATCAACAAGCGCACCACTGCTGAGAATGAATTTGTACTGCTAAAAAAGGCAAGTCTTGAAGCGCACGCAAAGTGATGACACTCGTTATAAATTGGGGTGAAATCCCTCAGGCCTGAGGTCTGAATATAGCTCTGCCCAGGGCCGTCTTAAGCATATCCGGTGCCCTGGTGCCGTAGTGCGAAGATCCCTCCGGTGACCCCCCCCGCCCCGTTTCACAGCGCGGCTGTCTGGCGGGTGCAGCGCGGTGCCCCCCAGGTGGCCCAGTGCCCTGGCACCCTGCGCCACCCAGCCTTGCCATAAGGCCGGCCCTGGCTCTGCCCAGGCCTCTTTCTGGCTCTGGGGAATCTTCCTGCACAACCACACACACACTCTCCTCACTGGCCTGGCTTCATAGCCTCCGGGCTGAAATGTCCATGAACTCTAATAATGACTCTTGTGTGTCCAGGTGGAGGCTAGTGTGTGTGTAGTGTGTGTGTGTGTGTGTGTGTGTGTGTGTGTGTGCGTGTGTGTATAAGCCAACCTTCTGTACAAATGTAAAATCTACCTTCCTTTCCCTGCCCACACGGGCCTCTGGCCCTACCCACTACTGCCATGGGGCCCTTGGGGGGCTGCACAGAAGGGAATGTGGCCTTTGCTCTGAAAAAGGTTCTGCACACCTATTCCAAATGGAGGTAAATGAAGGGGAATGTGAGAATATGTAAATATACAGACAACCTACCCATCAACTGCCCTGCTTTAAGTGGAACATCCTGGAATTACAGGCTCTTCTGATTGGATCCCATGATGTCCTGTTTTGGCTCACACGAGAGCACAGCCCTGAAAGATGTGCATTGTGGGGGCCACACTCTCACACAAGTCACATGACTCGTGTAGGAGCTGCTCTCCCAATTTTCCTCTGTGGCATGTTGGTGGCTATGCAACTAGTGGATAAGAGGTTCTATTTACAATTAAAGCAGTGCATGAATTTTGTTAAATAAAAACAAACGAATGAATGAATGAATGAACGAACACATATGATTAGAATGAGCTCCATATTCGAGTGGGCACTGGAAAAAAAAAGCCCTCTGGTGTGCCTCCTCTCATGTTGATCTCTCCTGGTGGGCTTACCTGTTAGAGATTATGGTGGCAGCAGTGGCAGGCAGCTGTAGCAGGACTGGTGGAAGTAGCAGCATGGTAAGTCATCTGCCATGTAGATTTTCCACAGTGCTCTAGAATGATGCTACGCTGGGGATGCTATGAGTATCCACCAACATCTGTACTGGGCTCTGCCACAGCATTGGAGCCCTAGCAGCTGCTCAAGGATACCAACTGCTGATGCCATAGATAGATATAGATAGATAGATAGATAGATAGATAGATAGATAGATAGACTGATAGATAGATGAAGAATTGGTGCTTTTGAATTGTGGTGCTGGAGGAGACTCTTGAGAGTCCCATGGACTGCAAGAAGATCAAACCTATCCATTCTTAAGGAAATCAGCCCTGAGTGCTCCCTGGAAGGACAGATCGTGAAGCTGAGGCTCCAATACTTTGGCCACCTCATGAGAAGAGAAGAATCCTTGGAAAAGTCCCTGATGTTGGGAAAGATTGAGGGCACTAGGAGAAGGGGACGTCAGAGGACAAGATGGTTGGACAGTGTTCTTGAGGCTACGAACATGAGTTTGACCAAACTGCGGGAGGCAGTGCAAGACAGGAGTGCCTGGCGTGCTGTGGTCCATGGGGTCACGAAGAGTCGGACACGACTAAACGACTAAACAACAACAACAACAACAGATAGATAGATAGATAGATAGATAGATAGATATAGATAGATAGATGATAGATGCACAATCTCTTCCATTCAACATAGGATTTAAGTTTGGGAGAGTGGAGGGCACAAATCTGAGATCTAAGATGGTAATTTCAGGGCTTTTAGCGCTTAAAATGAAGGCCTATGTTTGGAAGGTGGGATGCAACGTGTTTGCATTTTTACCTCCCTGCTCCAACTGGATTCACCTTTTTTTTGGCAGAGGGAGGTGTGTTTTCAATGCTCTTCCCTTGCCCAGGACCTTGCATTGTAGATTTGGAAGGACTCTAGAGTAAAGCAGGAATGCCCTGCAGTTTGTGATTTACTCCCTGCAGTTACATCAAATACTTAACTTAGGCTAGACCTTCACTGCTGTGTGTTCATTTGACTGGCTCTTAACCCTTTATGATCTTCAATGTAATTTCCCCCTCCCAGGATGTGGATGCTGCCTACATGAACAAGGTGGAGCTGGAGACCAGGGTGGCTTCTCTGACAGATGAACTCAACTTCTTGAGATCCCTGTATGAAGTGGTGAGGATACTTTGTGTTCTCCTAAGGACCACCTGAGATTCCCTGCATGAAATAAACTGATTGCAAACATTCCTACCCTTATCGGGAGTCCATAGAGCAATAGCTACCCGTTGATTAAGATTTTTGTGTGACTTACAGGAGTTATCACAGATGCAAGGGCAGCTAAGTGACACCAGCATCATCCTCTCAATGGACAACAACCGTGACCTGGACTTGGACAGCATCATTGCAGAAGTCAAAGCTCAGTATGAAGATATGGCCAACAGGAGCCGAGCAGAAGCAGATGCCATGTACCAAAGCAAGGTGTGTACATCTGGCTTGGACAAGTAACATGGCAAGCAATGCAAAATGTGGCCGTTAAAATGCCACTCGAATCCATATGAAACTTGACAAATTCATCAGAAGAAATTTGGACACCTGTAGCAGATTGAAGCTATCCTTTTTAGGAAGGATCTCTATAACAAAAATGAATGTGCTCCCCAAACTATTGTTTCTCTTTCAATCGATCCCGATACTGGGTGGGACGGACCGTCTTCAGGGAATGGCAATGATAAATTTCAAAATTCATTTGGCAGGGGAAGAGACCCAGAACAAAACACCTAGTCTTAATTGATATTAAGGACAGAGGAGGCTTCTCACTGCCAGATAGAAGTCTATACTATGAGGCTGTCTGTCTCACCTGGTTGAGGGATTGGTGTTCATTGGGGAACCCAGACATATTAGATCTTGAAGGATTTAATATCAGGCACAGTTGGCATGCGTACCTGACCTATGGAAAGTACATAAGGACTTTACCAATCATATTATCAGAAAATCCTTATTTAAAGTCTGGGAGAAATACAGAGACCTCCTAGAACAGAAGATGCCATGGTGGATCTCACCAATTGAGGCAGTGGCTGCAAGGAGGGAAAACTCAAGTGGAAAGTGATCCACCTATCGAACATTACTTAAAGAAACTTGACAAATTCAAAACAGGAGAGTTAATGAGAATTTCTCACCTAAAAATAATCCCTGCAGTTAGAGCACTGTAGTACTTTTCTATTCATATGCTTTCTAGTTGCAAAGAAGAGCTCAAAACAATAAAAATCTATTGGCTTGCTTCTAAAAAAAACAATCTAGCCCACTCTTGTCTACTCTGGCTGGCTGCTATGGTCTTGGGCATAGAGAGGGAGAGGGCTTTCTCATCACATGCCACTCCTGTATGTAAACACATGCTTTGCCACTGATCTATGATCCTTCTTGTCTGGGAATTTCTGCATTCAAAAGCCAAAGTTGAAAATCTGAGGGACACTTGAGACTCAGAGGGTTTTTTGTTTTATGGCTTCTTGCTTTTGCAATTGTATGCTGAAACATGCCATTGAACTAATGGATGGAATTCAGCTTAGTGCTAGGTGGGGTATGCACTTGTGGATCAAGGTCTGCTTGCACAATGAGCCACCCACACCCCTACTCTACTCCACCTGCATGCCCCCTAAACCTATTTTGGGGGCATAGTGCTTCCCTCCAACTCCTCTCCCACCTTCAGCCACTGGCAGCTTCAGGCAGCTGCAACTGGTGATGGATTTGGCCTAAGGACTGGCAGCTGCTGTTATGCTTTATGGTGTCACATAAAATCAGTTTCAGGAACTTCAGCTCACAGCTGGGAAACATGACGATGCCTTGAAAAATTCCAAGATGGAGATTTCTGAATTGAATCGACTCATCCACAGACTAAGATCAGAAACGGAAAGTGTGAAGAAACAAGTAAGATGCATGTTCCTTTAGCAGATATGCATAGCAGAGGTTGTTTGTTTGCATCCAGTGATTGCTCTTCTCCATAAGTTGTTGGAATTCAGTTCCTATCAGCCTCAGCTAGCAAAATCAGAGGTCATGGGTGATGTGAGTTGTAGTCCAGCAACACCTGGAGAGTCACATGGTTCTCATCCATGGTCTAATAATGTTACAGTGAGTAGTACACATTGCAGTGACTTTTAATGGAGTGAATGTATTGCTAGCTAATTTAATAGCAGTAATGCTTTCTGGAAAAGAACTCAATCCAGCACTACTTAGCTCCAGCAGTTTTCCTATGGTTTTGCAATATTTGGGGTCAGTTTATATACACCCAAGGGTGGGAAAACTGTGGCCTTCCAGATTCTATTGGACTCCAACTCCCATCAGCTCCAGACAGCCTGGCCAATGGTCAATGATGATGGGAGTTGTAGTCCATCAAGATCTGAAGTGCCACAGATTCCCCACCTGTGATATTCACCCTGCTTTCAGGGTGTTTTAGCATCATCTTGTGAAGAAATGATCTTGAGTTAAGCCCAAGGCTGGCAATAATATTTATGTTTGATTCTACAAATATGCCCTGAATCCATTTCAACTAAATAATTCAGTTCCTAGTTTATGAATAGATTTGCTGCTTTCACAACACAATGGGGTTCTCTCATTTACCTGTTTAGCATTCCATAGATACAGGTGTGTCACGAATCCTTTAAATTACGACTGCTACAAACTTCAAAATGTAAACATGAATTTTTGAGTTGTGAACATTTCCTAAGTTGTTTTTGACTTACTGCATAGCTGCACCTGAGAGTTAAGGGCATAAAAATGGACCCCAGGAATCCAAATGAATGAATCATTCATTTAGAGGCAGAAAGAAGCATTCGAAACATACAAAGCACTTTCACTTGTGGTGCAAATTCTTAAAGCCCCAATTATTAAATTGATGGGTAGACCTATTGCAAAGACATTTCCTAAGTTGCATCACTTGTACTTGACAATGAAATGGAGATTGTGACTGTGTAAGACTTTTGTGACTTTTGCCTATGGCGCTGTTATTTCAGTTTGTTAAAAAGCTGTGCACTATGTTCCTACAGTTAAGTTAGTGTTCTTGTATCGGTTTGAGACTGTACTGGGCATATGGAAAATTTCTGAAATGACTGCTCCCCACATCAAATGGGGGGCACCTTTTGTGCTGTTGTGTGCAGTACCACCCCCCGATCCTATACGGCTCCTGGCAGTACAGCGTGGATATGTCCCCCCCCCAGGCTGGACACCTGGAGGCAGCCGCCTACCTCTGCCAGCTGGGGAGGCGTTGCCAGGAGAGAGTTGGCCAGGTAAGGGGAGGGATCACCCAGCCCACACAATAGCGGGCAAAACTTACCTGGGAGTTCTCAGTCGGCTTCAGAGCTTCTCCCACCCTGCCCTCCCTCAGTTAAGCCTTCTTTTGCAGGTTAACCTCTTCTTCACAGGTACGCAGGCACTGCTATGTTAGGGTCACTGTTGAAGGGCCGGAAATGGAATTTCCCTGCATTGGCAGGTTTTGCTTTCCCCGTAGCAAAACGTCAGAACTTTGGCGGTTTCAGGCCTTGGGCGGAATCCTTTAGTCTATCTTCCCTAAATACGTGTGCGGGTGTGTGTGTGAAGTGGTGACCCCCCCCTTCAGCGGTGATCCCACGGTTCCCTGTTAAAGGGGTTGTTTTGAGAGGAGGCACTGGCTATACGCCATTAGGTTGTCATTGCTCTCCCCTGCAATGGTGGTGAAATGGGGGGGGGGCTCTCTGCTTGAACAGATGATCTCCAGAGACAGCCCAATCCCCACACATGCTGGATAACCCTGATGTTCCCCAGATCCCCGGCCGGGGATTGGGGGGGATAAACACCCAATGCCTCAGCCAAGGTCTCCCCGCATCTGAACTTTTAATAAAGTTGTGTCCAAATTTTAACCCCATAACACATTGTCGGATATTGCCCAGGGTCGGGGGGGGGGGTTTCTCCACCTGTCCACCCAAATAAATCATAAATACTAATTAAAAAGGCTAATGTTTGCTCTGAAAAAAGGAGGAAAAGAGAGCTCTGGTTATATGAGCTGATTTCTATGTGAGCCGATTTCTATTCTTTGCATTTTCTCCATAGTGTGTCCATCTTCAGTCATCTATTGCTGAAGCTGAAGAACGTGGAGAGATAGCCCTCAAAGATGCAAGGGAGAAACTGTTGGAACTGGAGAATGCCATGCAGAAGGCTAAGGAGGAGTTGGCCCGCCTTTTGCGTGATTATCAGGAACTTTTGAATATTAAGCTAGCCCTGGATATTGAGATTGCCACCTACAGGACCCTCCTGGAAGGAGAAGAATGGAGGTGGGTGTGATGAAAACCAATGACATGGCTGACAGGCTGTCCACACTAGGACTAGTTGTTTCCATATTTACCATTTTCTCTGGAATTGATGTGTTTCACTCCTCAATTTATTCTTGAGAAACCAGGAACTGATCTCAAAAGGTTCTGTTCTCATTTTCCCTGTTGCCCTGTCTTATTCAAGTGTTGATTTGTTGTTGTTGTTGTTGTTGTTGTTGTTGTTGTTGTTGTTTAAACCCCATCACAATCTTCTGAGATCAGAACAAACTCTGGACTCAGCTAGGTAAGGGTAAAGGGACCCCTGACCATTAGGTCCAGTCGTGACCGACTCTGGGGTTGTGCGTTCATCTCGCATTATTGGCCGAGGGAGCCGGCATATAGCTTCCAGGTCATGTGGCCAGCATGACAAAGCCGCTTCTGGCAAACCAGAGCAGCACATGGAAACGCCGTTTACCTTCCCGCTGTAGCGGTTCCTATTTATCTACTTGCATTTTGACGTGCTTTCGAACTGCTAGGTTGGCAGGAGCTGGGACCGAGCAACGGGAGCTCACCCCGTCACAGGGATTCGAACCGCTGACCTTCTGATCAGCAAGCCCTAGGCTCAGTGGTTTAACCCACAGCTCAGCTATACAGCTGCAAATAAAATGTTTTAAGTGCAATATGCAATGTGACACTGGGTGGCGATGGTGAGCCTTATGGAAAATTCAATGTACTGTATTTTTAAAAATGCCTTTTACAAAAAATCTTCAGAACGCTTTTAATATGTGTGTAGAGTCAACCACTATTGTCTCATGTAACGACAAGCAATTTTACATTGTTAATGCTGCCTCCTACATCCCCCATCTTCATCCTCCTGTACATTTAGTGTTGGAGATAATAATAAGAATAATAATAATAATAATAATAATAGCAATAATAATAAATAAGCCTGGGTGATACTAACAAGTTTCTAGCTGATGAAGTTCAGTGCTATTGGGGTAGGGGAAGCCAGTTTTGCCAGCAAATCCTGAAGAGGGCACACGATCAGTTTCATTCAGTGCTGCTTGAAAAAATAATGGAAAATGTTGCTTGCCTCTTTATATAAAGACTAGATAATGCAATCACCCAGTGAACAGTGGCAGTACAAGTATAGCACTAATGCTTGTTTGCTGGTTTGCTTGTTTTAAAAAGTTGTCTGGCAGTATTAAATGTATGGTGGATACAATTTTCAAAATGTAAGTAGATTATCAAGCAATTTGCTTTGCTAACAATAATGCTAGCAAGTAAAAATGAATTCAGGCTAGCAATGTTCATATTCAGAATGGGAATCCTGTGGTCCTCCAGGTGCCGATGATCTACAGTTCTCATCATCCCTGATTGTTGGTCATGCTGGCTAGGAGTTTGATTCTGACAATGTCTGGAGGGCCATGGGATCCTCATCCCTGTACGGAGGTGATGATTTGCCACATTTATCAGCCATAAGCAATACACTCAATGGGGTGTACTTGACTGTTGCAGAAATCGAGTTTTCATTCAAACTTAACCAAATTCCCTTGACGAAGAACATCAGCAACTGCTGCCGAATCGATACTGCACTCTGAGCCGTTTTTCGCTATTTATCAGAACCTATTCCTGCAACTGCTGCAAAAAGAATGACTTGGACTGGGTTTTAGTAAATGCAGCGACTCAAATCGCACCACCAATTTCTGTGTCAACTCTGTTTTCCCCACTGAAGCGCATTTATTAAAAATATATCTTAAACTACAATTCTAAAACAACAGCAACAAACAACTGGCAGATTTAAACTTTTCAAGCTGAGAGAGGCAACCAGTCTTTTGTGGAGAAGAAAGCAAGTTGCAGGCAGGTGTAATTACTGAGAGAAGTGTAAGGTGGGAAAAAAGGTTTGTTTTGCTGAGAACAAAGACACCACAAGAGCCTGGGAGCACAATACCGTAGTGTCCCTGGAGATGGCAGCCCAGAATAATTAACATGCTGTTAATGTTAGCTGCGCCATCAGTTGCAACTGGCATTTTAAGAAACAAAGAGACAATTGAAATCAATTTTGCAATGGACAATTTCAGGTGGATTTACAAGGCCTTTTGTTAGCTGGATGATTTTATGAGCCAGTTTTGGGCAAGGTAATTTCAGCAGCCAACAAACACCAAAAAACCAGTGAGCTCAATCCCTGCTCAACAGTAAGATCCGTTGAACCCTATATACTCTTACTTGGGAGTAAGTCCTATTGAATTCAGTGGGGCTCAGTTTGGAGTAGACCTGAAAGTGTGCATGATGCAATAGTATCTGCAGACTTGCTTGAGAAGAAGGAGGATGTGGAGGACTGAATTGCTCACTTTTTATTTCTTTATTTTTTCTGCTTTTCCCAAACAGGATGTCTGGAGAATATGGCAGTGCTGTAAACATATGTAAGTAGTCAAAGATTTTGTGCTGGCATTCTGAGTTTGCAATGACAGCATGTTTCTGAAACACCTGGGCCAGATTCAAGTACCCGATTCCACTGGAAGCCAGAGCAAGGACTGTTGCTGGTCGGTGCAGTGAAGCTTTCCCTCTCTCCTCTCTCTGTGCCTCACCAAATCCACTCTCCAGAGGCAGGAGAAGCCCAGTACAGCATATGGGGGCAGGAGAGGGGATATTGATATTGCCTTATACTGCAGTGGACCATTGGTCCATTAGCTCAGCACTGTCTACTCTGACTGGCAGTAGCTCTCCTGGGTTTCAGGCAGAAATCTTTTTACTGTGGGTTAAACCACAGAGTCTAGGGCTTGTTGATCAGAAGGTCGGCGGTTCGAATCCCTGCAATGGGGTGAGCTCCCGTTGCTCGGTCCCAGCTCCTGCCCACCTAGCAGTTCGAAAGCACGCCAAAAAGTGCAAGTAGATAAATAGGTACCGCTCTGGCGGGAAGGTAAACGGCATTTCCGTGCGCTGCTCTGGTTCACCAGAAGCAGCTTTGTCATGCTGGCCACATGACCCGGAAGCTGTCTGCGGACAAACGCCGGCTCCCTCGGCCTATAGAGCGAGATGAGCGCCGCAACCCCAGAGTCGGACATGACTGGACCTGATGGTCAGGGGCCCCTTTACTTGGGGATACCTGAGGTTGAAGCTAGGACCTTCCATGTAAAGCAGTTACTGTACCACTAAGCTGTGAACCTTCCCCAAGTTACAGCCCCTAATGAATAAGGATTCAGATTGTTTGCACATTAAATGTTCCGAACATTTCCAAAGCTTTTAAGTGTGAATATCATATACTAACAGGGAACTCTTTCTCCTAAAGTGGACCCTTAGTTATCTGAAGTACTTAAAAAAAAAAAGCAGGCGGACAAGACCAAAAACAACTCAGTGGGGACTGAACATCCTCAGATGGTGCAGAATAGTGACTGAGTGTTAGGAGAAAAATGGGAAAGACTGGATGAGGGGAGGTGGGTGAAGTGGAGTTTCTTAGAAAAGGACCCGGCTGGCTGGCTAGCTAGCTGCTGGATTTTTAGAAAAAAAGGAACTCCTCTCTACAATGTTTTGATGCATGGGCAATTTTTATTATGCCAAATTGTATCAGGCTTAACTGAATGAGTGTCTCACTTGGTTATCTCTCTAAAATTAGTGTGCCACAATTAAAATGATCTTCTTCTTCTTCTTCTTCTTCTTCTTCTTCTTCTTCTTCTTCTTCTTCTTCCTCTTCCTCTTCCTCTTCCTCTTCCTCTTCCTCTTCCTCTTCCTCTTCCTCTTCCTGAAGCTGTAGTTAGCAACAGTGGCATGGCAGGAGGAAGTGGACTGAGCCACAGAGAAGGGCTCAGCATCAGAAGTTGCTCAAGTTCTGGAAGCGGCAGAGGCGTTGTGGGATATGGCTCTGGAGGTGGAGGAAGTTGCTCCGGCCTGAAAATCATATCAACAACCTCTACGAGCAAAAGGACAACCGCCAGATGAACCATAATCATAATGTACTGAAGGACCAAACTGACCACTTGCAAAGCCTATAGGCTGTCAACACTAAATAACTGCTGTGAAGAAACTTGCCCTTTGTGTGCAACAACTCTTTTTCATGGCTTCAGAGCTGGGGTGGGAAACCTGTGGCACTCTACATGTTGCTAGACTATATCTCTCAGCATCCTTGGCCACTGACCATGTTGGCTGGCGGTGATATATATAAAATCTCCTACAAGCATTTAATTTTAACTGCTATGGCTCCCCACTCCTCCAAATCCTGAGAACAGCACAATGCTGAGAAGCCTCTAGTTAGGCTTCGCTAACCACCCTTGCACAATGAACTACAATTCCCAAGGTTCCCTTCAAAGAGGGGGTGACAGTTAATTCAATACAGTGGTACCTCTAGTTATGGACTCGAACCGTTCTGGGGTGCCGTTCGCACCCTGAAAAGTCCGCAACTAGAGCACCACTTCTGCGCATGTGCGTGGCATGATAGAGTGCTTCTGCACATGCACGAGGTGTGTGGAGCGTTTCTGCGCGCATGTGCGCATGGGGAAACCCAGAAGTATACACTTCCGGGTTTGCCATATTCGTATCCTGAAAAAACGCAACCAGAGACTGACGTAACAAGAGGTATAACTGTATAAATCTGTGGTGTGCTGGGCTGTTAATATGCTGTCAATATTATTCTGCACTGTTGCTTTGTGTTGCAAAAAATGGTTTGTGACACAGCAGCTCAGAATGGCACACTAACAAACATTCTCTCTCTGCTTCCCCCATTCAAGCAGTTTGATCTTGCAAGTTTGAGTTCATCTTAAGTGTGCCTGGCTACCACTATAGCCCTTTAGGTGAGGGGCTCAATGCCCAATCACCCATCACTTGCTCCCACTGTGCTTTCTAAGGTCCTTCTGTGATGTCAGGACCTCCCCCAAAGCACTGATATTTCACTTTACTGATGGGCTCGTATGGCACAATCCCAGAATGAGAAAAGAATCACAGGCCCACCAATGCTTGTTTGTGAGAACATACTATCTCCAAGGTTTTTTGAGGAGGGGGCGGTTGGGGACTGATGGGACATCCTATCTATAGCTCCCATCCCCAAACAGAAAGCCCCTGGAGGACAGAAAGTTAGCAACAATGCACTTTTCTGCAATGACTAATGAGAAAACATCCCCAGTGGAATCCTATTTCCTCATTGGCTGTGAGCAGAGCATATGTTAACTCAACAGTGAGCAAAGGGCATGAACCTCCTGAGCTACCTGGTTGTGCTACACTAATACTAATACTACTAATAATAATATTTATACCCCGCCCTTCCCAGTCAAGACCGGGCTCAGGGCAGCTAACAACAAAAATATCAACGCAAGTATAAAAGAAACAATTCAATTAAAATGCAGGTTAACACAATGTTAAAATTCTATTTTAAAATTAAAAATCTACAAGCAAGATAAAACCATTATAAGATAAAACCTTAGGGGAGGGTAACCCCGGGGTCAGACTGCGTCAGTCCAAAGGCCAAGCGGAACAGCTCTGTCTTGCAAGCCCTACAAAAAGATGACGAATCCCGCAGGGCCCTAGTCTCCTGAGACAGAGCGTTCCACCAGGTCGGAGCCAGTACTGAGAAGGCCCTGGTCCTGGTCGAGGCCAGCCTAACCACCTTGTGACTCGGGATCTCCAGTATGTTATTATTTGTGGACCTTAATGTCCTCTGCGGGGCATACCGGGAGAGGCGATCCCATAGGTATGAGGGTCCTAAGCCGCATAAGGCTTTAAAGGTCAAAACCAGCACCTTAAACCTGATCCTGTACTCCACCGGGAGCCAGTGCACTAAAGGTGGGGACTGCCTGCTGACCCAGACAATAAGCCCTAGCCAGGCATTACATGGGTGTTGGGCATTCACCTTTTGGAAGTAGGAATGCTCAATGGGTGGATGTCGGGGGGATTTCAGGGACGGGGCTTGTGATATTAGGGACTGTAGTGCAAGACTGCTTCCCCTTCAACACAGGAGTGCCTTGTTGTTGTTTAGTCATTTAGTCGTGTCCAACTCTTCGTGACCCCATGGACCATAGCACACCAGGCACTCCTGTCTTCCACTGCCTCCTACAGTTTGGTCAGACTCATGTTGGTAGCTTCGGGAACACTGTCCAGCCACCTCGTCCTCTGCTGTCCCCTTCTCCTTGTGCCCTCAATTTTCCCCAACATCAGGGTCTTTTCCAGGGAGTCTTCTCTTCTCAATAAGGTGGCCAAAGTATTGGAGCCTCAGCTTCAGGATCTGTCCTTCCAGTGAGCACTCAGGGCTGATTTCCTTCAGAATGGATAGGTTTGATCTTCTTGAAGTCCATGGGACTCTCAAGAGTCTCCTCCAGCACCATAATTCAAAAGCATCAATTCTTCGGCGATCAACCTTCTTTATGGTTCAGCTCTCACTTCCATACATCACTACTGGGAAAACCATAGCTTTAACTATACGGGCCTTTGTCGGCAAGATCAGGAGTGCCCTTCATGTCTGTAATAGATGAACAGGGCTACTCAGAAGTTGGTGTCTGGAGTTCAGGGTGGGGCTTGAACCTCACTGGATAAGGTACTGAGCACTGGGCACTTCTCACCATCACAAATATACTGTGGAAGAAAGTCTTTGAGCTCATGGGCAATTATAAGTTACTGTGAAATCTCACCATTTTTATTATGGCATCTTTTTCATCTATCCATACATTAGCTAGGAAAAAGGCATGTCACACTCACATATACAGTGGTATGTCGCTTAACGAATGCCCTGCTTAACGAAATTTCCACTTAACGAAAGGTTTTTTCTAGTGGAGGTTGCCTCGCTAGACAAATTCGTTTCATGAAAATTTCATCTAGCGAATTGCGGTTTCCCATAGGAATGCATTGAAATTCTATTAATGCGTTCCTATGGGGAAAAAAAATTCAAAAAAATTCAATGCATTCCTATGGGATTCGCTAGACGAATTTTTCGTTATAAGAGAAGATCCGTGGAATGAATTAAATTCATCTAGCGAGGCACCACTGTAGTCCTGGCATCTGTGTTCTATGTACATCATAGGCACCAACTCCTTGAGGCCGAGGGGTCTTTGCCCCCCTCAATAAAATATTTGAGGGTGCCAGGATCCCCCCATCAATGGGCATTGCTATTCAAATGGTGTGCATGTGATCTATTATGTGGGGCATGGCTTACCTGGCCCCCTCAATATTTTATGCAAGTTGGCTTCCCTGATGTACAGTGAGATGAGGAGGAGTCTGTGGTTCACATACAACTTTCCTTCTCTCCCACATAGAGTAGGGGTAGGGAATGGCCCTCTAGATGCAGTTCGACGACAACCCCCATCAGCCCTGACCATTGGCCATATTGCAACATAGCTTGAACTGCAGAAAGGTGACATACCCTTGCAGGTATGGTGCAAGTTAGAGTCTACCAATATATGGTGGGTCACAGGTTTCTTATCCCTGACACAGAACATAGGGAAGGGACCATAGTTCAGCAGCAGAGCACATGTTTTCATGCAGAAAGTCCTGGGTTTAACTCCCATCTCCATTTCCAAAAGAAGAAATATTCATGTAGCAGGTGATGTGAAAGACCTCTGACTGAGGAACAGTTGGGCCCATCAGAGTAGACAATATTGGGCTAGATGGACAAATAATCTGACCTCATGCTGGGTGGCTTCTTATGTTCCTATAGTGTGTGATGTGAAGCATGCATGCTTACACCTCTTTGGATAGATGGATTAAATGCATGGAATCTGCACACATGCACAAGCCTGAGGGTGAACATCACATGATTATTTCCTGCATGTTCCTTATGTTTAAAGACCATCACTGCCAGAGTTGTATGTGAGCCAGCCCTACATTTATCACTCACCAACCCCCGGACCAGAACTCCTGATACACAATTCCAGAATGGAACTTGTTCTGTACTTGGGGAGAAGAAAGGCATCTGGTCCTCTGGACTGGTGACAGCAGTCACATTTGAGCGTTTTCCTACATAAAAAAGTCTCTGCTTATTAAAAAGTTATCATTGCCAACACATGTTTTATAGCCTTAATCATCCCGAAATCTTAATTTACTATGAGCAAGTAGTTATTGCATTGGGGAGAATTCATATATGTGACCCCCTTCCCTTCCATCATGCATTTGAGTCCAAAGTGGTACAGTCTGTGGAAAGTTGTACTATGCGCTTGTGGCGATCAGCCTAAAGTTAAGCCAGGTTACTAAGGATTAAATAAAATAGACCTGTTAGAACCCAAGGGGGAGGGCTCTGGCTGAGTATAAAAACCCCACCCCTGGAGTCAGTTAGTCAGTTTTGTGAGGGAGTTTGTGAGGGAGTTAGTTGGTAGTCAGTTGGTGAGAGTTCGTGAGGTAGTTGGTTGGTTATTGGTAGAGAGAGAGCTGTTTTAAATATTGAGGTGGAGAATAGATGGTGGAATATAGTCAGACAGGATACAGAGTTCTAGTTACAGCTAGGTAGCCGTGTTGGTCTGAGTCAAAGCAAAATAAAAAAATTCCTTCAGTAGCACCTTAAAGACCAACTAAGTTTTTCTTTTGGTATGAGCTTTCGTGTGCATGCACGTAAGTGTGCATGCACATGAAAGCTCATACCAAAATAAAAACTTAGTTGGTCTTTAAGGTGCTACTGAAAGAATTTTTTTATTTAGGATACAGAGTTGTGAGTTTATTTACAAATATTTATTTAGTTGACTTTAGCGGTAATAGGCCGGTAATTTATATTTAGAGGTAATAGGCCGGTATAGGAAACATCTGTCAGTTGGAACATTCTAAGATTTATTCTGTAACCAATACGCTTATGTACGCACAATAAAGCAACGACGATTTATTTCTACCTTATCCTGGTCTGAAGTGTTTTGAGTGTCAGGAGATATTTATTTTGTCGTTGGCACATCATCAATAGACCGTAAAACGCCCGGGGGTGATGTGCAGATCAGGGTGACCGCGACAGCGCTCTTTCTGAATGCGTAGATTTGCTTCGCTTGCTGCTATACATTATGTGTCATGGCAGAGCATGCAGTTCCATCGCCTGAGGCAAAACGGGAAGGCGCCTCCCTGCTCTGATGTTTCTGCACCCCCAATGCCCCCCTTAACTGCCCAGAACAGTGACACTGGAGGCAGTTTGGGGTGCATTGCCTCTTGAGCTTCTGCCGCCTGAGGTGGTTGCCTCAGCCTACCTCATAGGTAGGCTGGGCCCGATATGTCCTTATATGTTTTTACTGTTTTATTCTTGATCCCTCTCACCCTCCAGAAATAAAGCATATACTTACTTTAATGATGCCAGTCGGAGACCTCCTTAAAAAAAGGGAGATGCAACACATACACAATTTGTGGCTATACTCACAAAGAAAAGGTAGAAAAGACTGGTAGTTGAGAATGAGACCTTCTAAGAAGCTTTAGAATAATCAGGTCACGAGGCAACAGAGGAATTCCTCCCCCCCCCAACACCCCACATTAGATTTTTAAATAAGCATCCCTCTCTTTGCCCCCTCAGGCACATGGCAGTTTGAAGCAACTCCAGCTTGGAACATGAAACATGAAACAATGTGCTCCCCAGGGACCCACCTGCCTTGGATCCCCCACTTTTTGACTGATTGTGTGCAACATTACTGCTTACTCAGATAATACATTGCTTCAGGCCAAGGCGGGTTCTTCCAAATAATGAGGTTAATATCCTGCCAAGGAGTGGGCTTTCTGCCAGGTTGTTTAGTACTGTTGGCACTGTGGCATCTGCTTGTAACTTACGAAGGACCAGAGCTCTTCACCTGTAGCATAAGATTCTATACTGTACATAAGACCGGGGTTGTTCTGTATTCCATTACCACTATTAGTAAGGTAAAGGTAAAGGGACCCCTGACCATTAGGTCCAGTCATGACCGACTCTGGGGTTGCGCGCTCATCTCGCATTATTGGCCGAGGGAGCCGGCGTATAGCTTCCAGGTCATGTGGCCAGCATGACAAAGCCGCTTCTGGCAAACCAGAGCAGCACATAGAAACGCCGTTTACCTTCCCGCTGTAGCGGTTCCTATTTATCTACTTGCATTTTGATGTGCTTTCGAACTGCTAGGTTGGCAGGAGCTGGGACCGAGCAACGGGAGCTCACCCCGTCACAGGGATTCGAACCGCCGACCTTCTGATCAGCAAGCCCTAGGCTCAGTGGTTTAACCCACAGCGCCACCTGGGTCTAGTGGTAAATAATATGATAATGTTATCATATTATTTAGAACACAGATAGTATATGTGGTGCTCTCCAGTTGTTGGGCTACAATTCCCAACATCCCATAAACTCTGGCCATGCTGTTTGGGAATGATGGGAGCTGTGGTCCAACAAATATCAGGCTACCTCTGATTTAGAATGCTTCTATTCCATTTCTGAGCCCAGAGAGGCTCTCCAAGTGGCTCTCCAAGTACAGTAGCTTACAAAAAGTTCTCAAAACACAAACTCAAATCTAGAACAGGAAGAGAAATCACATAATGTCCATAAAGAATCAAATTATTCAGGTAGCGCTTCCTGTATTCATCCTGCCCCAGTGTCATACCAGGCAGTAGTAGGAATGGTAGATTTCTGTGAATTCCAACATGAATCGGCACCTCCAAAACCAATGTGTGGATAGTTATCTTTTTGTGAGAACTAGGCCAACCAGATATCCAAACTCCTACCAGTCCCAACCAGCATGGCTAATGGTCAGGGAGAATACAAGTAGGTGGACATATTCTCCCCTGCAGAATGATGGTGGGAGGATCACAACGCTTGTCTCTATGAAGCACTGGATTCATGACACTGGGGGACTTAAAACAACAACAACAAACAAACCTAGATGCAGAGCAGATGGAGATGCATAGATGTTGCTACAACTCCCGTAATCTCTGACCATTACCCTTCCTGGAGTTAGGGCTGATGCAAGTTGGACTCCAACAGCATTCAGAGGGCACCATGTAGGCTTTAGATTACAGTGGTGCCTCGCTTAACGAATGCCCTGCTTAACGAAATTTCCGCTTAACGAAAGGATTTTCCAAGCGGAGGTTGCCTCGCTAGACGAATTCGTTTTATGAAAAATTTGTCTAGTGAATCGCGGTTTCCCATAGGAATGCATTGAAATTCAATTAATGCGTTCCTATGGCCAAAAAAATTCAAATTTTTTTCCAATGCATTCCTATGGGATTCGCTAGATGAATTTTTCGTTATAAGAAAAGACCCGTGGAACGAATTAAATTCATCTAGCGAGGCACCACTGTAGTAGTTTTCAAGCTTTGGACTTTGAAATAATCAAAAGGATCTACAGACTCTTTCATGCATCCTCTTTAACCATGTGGAAGGGAGAGACTGTGCCCACTGGCCCTGCCATCATCCCTCCACTGGTCCTACCCCCCCCCCCCGCTCCACCATCCACACTATGGATGGCAGGAATATTATGTATCTAGAGGGGAGAGTGCACTTTACATGTGTTCTCCCCACCCTCAGTAATGTAAAACACTGACTGGTCAGGTTTCCACATCAAGGAGGGAAGCCTACATGCGCAGAGAAGGTTCTCTTCTGCAGACATGACCCCCAGTGTGTAGATGGTGGGGGCAGAACCAGCATCCAATGCCTCTCCCCCATTTCTATTCCACTGCATTCAGGTCAGCCACATGTTGCAGAGGATTCTGTGCCTGTTGTAGGGGGCAAGGTTGGCTCAGGCAGAGCCCTGGCTTAGATCTGCTGGGCCCCCTTTTAACACCTGCATAGACTAAGGTTGCAAGGACTCAACCTTCTCTCTCCTGCACATGTAGGGCGAGAGATGAGTAAGCCTCCTTTCCAGGACCTCTTGTTCTGCTGCTTAAAAGTCCTTTGATGTTTGGGGAACTGCTGCTTTCTAGCATTGTTAGGCCTTCCTTTGGCTTCTGCTGTTCTTAAGGTAGAAGAAATAATAATAATAATAATAATAATAATAATAATAATAATAATAATAATTTATACCCCACCCATCTGGCTGGGCTTCCCCTGCCACTCTGGGCGGCTTCCAACAAACATTAAAATACATCAAATATCACAGATTAAAAACTTCCCTAAACAAGGCTGCTTTTAGGTATTTTCTAAATGTCAGGTAGTTGTTTATCTCTCTGACCTCTGATGGGAGGGTGCTCCACAGGGCGGGTGCCACTACCGAGAAGGCCCTTTGCCTGGTTCCCTGTAGCTTTGCTTCTCGCAGTGAGGGAACCGCCAGAAGGCCCTCGGCACTGGACCTCAGTGTCCAGGCAGAACGATGGGGGTGGAGACGCTCCTTCAGGTATACTGGACCGAGGCCGTTTAGGGCTTTAAAGGTCAGCACCAACACTTTGAATTGTGCTTGGAAATGTACTGGGAGCCAATGTAGGTCTATCAAGACCGGTGTTATGTGGTCTCAGTGGCCGCTCCCAGTCACCAGTCTAGCTGCAGCATTCTGGATTAGTTGTAGTTTCCGGGTCACCTTCAAAGGTAGCCCCACATAGAGTGCATTGCAGTAATCCAAGCGGGAGATAACCAGAGCATGCACCACTCTGGCAAGACAGTCCGCAGGCAGGTAGGGACTCAGCCTGCATACCAGATGGAGCTGATAGACAGCTACCCTGGACACAGAATTGACCTGCGCCTCCATGGACAGCTGTGAGTCCAAAATGACTCCCAGGCTGCACACCTGGTCCTTCAGGAGCACAGTTACCCCATTCAGGACCAGGGAGTCCTCCACACCTGCCCGCCTCCTGTCCCCCACAAACAGTACTTCTGTCTTGTCAGGATTCAATCTCAATCTGTTAGCCATCCATCCTCCAACCGCCTCCAGGCACTCACAGGACCTTCACAGCCTTCACTGGTGAATAAGCACATGTCTCAAGGTTCCTGGGGAAAGGCTCTCCTTTCAACTACAGCGGCAGGAGCAGCAAATGCTGTTGCCCAGGGCAGCTGCTGGAACTGGCCTTGGGCTAATAAATGTACTGTTCTTGTTCCAAAAGAAGATGAATGTAATTTCAGGCTAGAGAGCAAAAAAGAGAATGAAGAGAGCAAAAAAGAGAATGGAACCAGAATCACCTCAGGTGATTAATCATAGCTCTCGGAGGCACTATGGATTTCAAGCCAATGATGTGAGGAGGGGAAAATAGGGAGCTTTGAAGTAAGATACTGAAGAGGGATAATCCACAATTAAAGCAACTTTTAAAAAAATAGTTGGGAAAAGAACCATTTGCAGAGGTGTATTTATTATTATTTGGCTGAGGTGCGGAGGTGGTGGTGAGAAAATTAATTTGTTAGTGTAGTTTTTGTGCCATTAAAGCCTGCAAGCCAAGCAATTTTGGTGCTTTGCTTCACTTCAAAGGAACACTTAGAGGACTTTAAAAAAAAAAATCAAAAAAAATCTGTTGCTGCCAAACATAGCCCAGCCCACTAACGAGCTTATTCTTGATTAATTACCTAACTCCAGCCAAGCCCACCTCAACATACATATGTGTGTATATATAGGGAGAGAAGACAGAATTTCAACCTCAGAGAGGGGTCTGGCGTCCTTCTCTCTCTTTCTTTCTCCCTCTCTCTCCCTCTTTTCCATAATAGGTCTTTGCTAATTTTTCTCCCCTATACTTTGAATAAGACACAATGAACAGGCAATTCAGTTCCAGGTCTGGGGGTGGGGTCAGGATCTCCCGGGGCTACAGTTCTTCCACTGCTGCCATTCCTGGAGGGACGAAAGGCAGCTTCACGTCAGTTTCTTTATCCCGGGGTGGCAGAAGCAGTGGGGGGCTAGGGGGTGGCTTTGGGAGCAGAAGCCTATACAGCCTAGGAGTTAACAAAAGCAGCTCCATTAGTCATGGTGCAGGTGGAATTGGAGGCCTCTGGGGTGGTGGAATGAGTAGTGGTGGTGGATTTGGTGCAGGCGGGTTTGGTGGTGGAGGGTTTTCTGTTGGGGGGTATGGAGCTGGAGGTGGTTCCTTTGCAGGCTTTGGTGGAGGTGGATCAGGAATGGGGGGCTTTGGTGGTGGTCCAAGGATGGGCTGTGTAGTTCCTCCTGGGGGCATCCAGCAAGTGACCACCAACTCCAACCTCCTGTTACCACTCAACTTAGAGATTGACCCAGAGATCCAAAAAGTGCGCGTGCAAGAAAGGGAGCAGATCAAATCCCTCAACAACAAGTTTGCATCCTTCATTGACAAGGTGAGTCAGTTAAACGCAACATTGTGGTAGAGTTTGCAAGAAAGGGATGGGCCACTCAAGGGTACGCTGGATGAAATCAGAATGCAGGCATCATTCTTCCCAACCAAGGTTTCAGTTTGACTACCTCTGTGGTTTCCCACAAACCATGTCTGGAATTGTAGATTGTTAGGTATCACGAATCTCTTTCACAGGACTACATTTCCCAGAGTCCCATAGGAAGAGGGAATGACTATTAAAGCATAGTGTGGGTTTGCCTGCTGCTGCTGCTTCTCCAGCTGTTTGCCTTGTTAAAGCAGCTGCCACACCCCATCCCCATCAACAAACCTTAGGATAAGGTTGCGGGTCTTATTTTGAGTAGAAGACATTTTCAAGCCTGAGTCACTGTTATATGCAAGAGCATTTGTGTTCATGTTCATAGATGTTATGGATTTAGATCGCGGTAGTCAATGTGGTATCCTCCACATCATGGGTAGGCAAACCAAGGCCCGGGGGCCAGATCCGGCCCAATGGCCTTCTTAATCTGGCCCGCGGATGGTCCAGGAATCAGCATGTTTTTACATGAGTAGAATGTGTCCTTTTATTTAAAATGCATCTCTGGGTTGTTTGTGGGGCATAGGAATTTGTTCTTTTTCTTTCTTTCCAAAATATAGTCCGGCCCCCCACAAGGTCTGAGGGACAGTGGACCGGCCCCCTGCTCCACATGTTGTGAGCTGCACCTCCCACCAGCCACCTATCCATTGGCTATGCCAGCTGAGAATGATGAACCCTGGTTTAGATTGAGTTGCCAGCCTGTAGCATGGGGAGGGGCAGAAGTAGCAGGGCATTTTTTGACACACTCCTGGAGAGAAGCAGGGTGGTCTGTGAGCATGGCTATGCTATAAAGGCTAGCCTACATTCCTGGCTCTCCCATGCTGTGCTTCTGCTTGTCCTCCTGCTCAGAGGCAAAACACCCCGAAGTTGCATATATACTATCATGCACACTACTAGGATGTTATGTAATACATTGGGCTTGACTTTTTGGTAGGATTGCTACCTTTCCAGTTTTCAACTAGCCACTTAAGTTTTGTCTAACAGGACCTTTATGTGAGATTTTGGCTGGTGAAAATATCCACACACCCCATGCTGTGGAAACTAAATTTCTGCTTGCGAAGCTGCTGTTCAAAGCCCAAAGCACATCTGTTTTGCCATGGTCAGCTGGCAACCTGGGCCACTAAGTGCTCTCAACAGGACAGCTATTTTAGGACTAGGTGGGGGTAGATTGATATGACAGTAGCATACAGGTTGACTGCTCATAAGTAAAGAGCCTCCAAGAAGATCCTGGAGGCAAAAGCATGCTCATTTTAAGACTGTCATATTTTGGTGAAGATCAAGCTGCTGTCACAGGCAGAAGACCAGTCCAGGAATGGGAGAGGAGGCATGTTTTTGGTCATTTGGCAGTACTATTTATGGGACTCCTGTCGGAAAGGCTGGCTACCATTGGTTTAGAATCATGTTTCACAAAAAGGAGGGGTACTGAATTCCCTTTATTTGTAGCAATGATGATTAATTGATTAGTTGAATCTTATCTTGGGACGCAGGTGGCACTGTGGGTTAAACCGCAGAGGCTGGGACTTGCCGATCGGAAGGTCGGCGGTTCGAATCCCCGCGACGGGGTGAGCTCCCGTTGTTTGGTCCCTGCTCCTGCCAACCTAGCAGTTCAAAAGCATGTCAAAGTGCAAGTAGATAAATAGGTACTGCTCCGGCAGGAAGGTAAACGGCGTTT
Source organism: Zootoca vivipara (assembly GCF_963506605.1). Taxonomy (NCBI): domain Eukaryota; kingdom Metazoa; phylum Chordata; class Lepidosauria; order Squamata; family Lacertidae; genus Zootoca; species Zootoca vivipara. The sequence continues at coordinate 117,116,234 of NC_083277.1, read as the reverse complement.
CCAATGCGGCTCTGGTTCGCCAGAAGCGGCTTTGTCATGCTGGCCACATGACCTGGAAGCTGTACGCTGGCTCCCTCGGCCAATAATGCGAGATGAGCGCCATAACCCCAGAGTCGGTCACGACTGGACCTAATGGTCAGGGGTCCCTTTACCTTTACCTGTCTTTGCTGTAGGAGGCCTCAGGATTCCACCAACACAAGCAAAGGCAAGCTTGCTGCATCCTCCTCTTGATGTTTTTAGAGAGATGCTGGTACAGTGGAGAGGCCAGGAGTGTGAGCCAGAAAATTGCCAGTTCTCCTTTCATCTCAGAGAGGTGGATTTAGGCAAGCCACCATTGTCTCAGCCTCCGTTGCCACTGCAATATGTGTACAATAATACTGTTCTGCCTTACAGGAGTGCTGTAAGTGCTTTGAAAACTTTGAAACATTCAAGGGTTTGCACGGCAATTTAATCCATTCCAATATGTGTATCTCCAGGGTCTTTGATGATTTAGGGGGATTCATTGACGAGTGCAGCTAATCCTCATTGATCAGTGTGTAATAAGGACTGGGCTCTGGTTCCACTATGCTTTTGACTCAGCCTGTAAGACAGAGTTGTTCCGCCTGGCCTTTGGCTTGGAATCAGCCTGATCCCCTCTCCCTCTTTCATTTTCCTTCTGTGATGGAACCCCTATTTGGGGACTTCCCTGGCTTTTTTCTGGCCCACGTAGGACCAGTCTGGATAGTTGGCCTTGGTGAAGATTTGACGTTTTCTCCCCCAAACAGGTTTTGATCTGGGCTTCCAATGAAATGAGGCTGCCTTTTAAGTTGTATTTTAATCAATTGTTTTTATACCTGATGTTAGCCACCCTGAGCCCGGTCTTGGCTGGGGAGGGCGGGGTATAAACAACAACCACAACAACTACAACAACAACAACAACAACAAATTGTTGTTGTTGTGGTGGTGGTGCTATGACATTACACAACATGGTTCTCTTGATGGGTTTCAGGTACGGTTTCTGGAGCAACAGAATAAGGTTCTAGAGACCAAATGGGACCTACTACAGCAACATAGCAGCACAGGTACTAAGATCCACATTGAGCCAATGTTTGAGGCTTACATTGCTAACCTCAGGAGACAGCTGGATACCCTGACCGGTGATCGTGGGAGGCTGGATGGAGAACTCAGAAATGTGCAGGATCAGGTGGAAGACTTTAGAAAGAGGTGAGTGAGCCATGAGGGCCTACTTGGGTAAGAAGACTCAGCATACTCATCGATGCAGCAGAATAAGAGGGTGGAAAACCTTGAAAAGGTGGCATGGAATGTACCATTTCAGTCTGCAGGAGTGTATGTGTGTGTGTGTGTGATCCCATTTTTAATGCCCCCCCTTAATATAAACCAAAACAAATCTTCCTGGAAGTAGAAAATGAACATGTATTATGAAAAGTAGCATAGCCTGGCTCTCTATATGCTGTGTTTATTTTCTGCTTGCAAGGAGGATGTTGTTGTTTTTTTAATGTAGGGATTAGGAGCATTTTTTTTAAAAAAAAGAATTCTGTTGCTGCTGTCTGAAATGGGGAGAGTGCCCCATGAGAAACCCTTAGGCTTCTGGTTGGCCGCTGTGAGAGAAGGATGTTGGACTAGATGGGCCATTGGCCTGATCCAGCAGGCTCCTCTCAAGTGGCAAATTCCATCCTACTGCCATCTCAGGTCTCTGATGAGCTCAGTGGTCTGTCATGCGTCAATCCAGCATTAGGAATGAGCCGAAGATGCAATCTAGATGTTTTCTGGCCTCATAGCAATGCTATCTTTTTTTTCTTTTTTCTTGGCGTGGATTCCACCTTGTGGTTTAGGCTGGAGAAGTTTTCATTGCATATTAAAGAAATGAGGGCATTTAAAGCAAGTATTTACAGGATCATAAAATGCAGCTTGGCTCACAAAAGGAGCCATAAAAACTTGCAGCGGCAAATTCTGTCATATATATTCATGACTCCTTGGCCTGCTGGAAAGTGTGTTGGTAGAAAAGTATGGGGCACAACTGCATTAAAGGCAGATGGGACTGAGACACTTGAGGCAGACTTTTAGGACCCCCACCCACACAGATGGGATAGTCATTATCCTCTGACTTGGCGGATTTGAAGAATATTGTTGTATGATGCACTCCCTCACATATATGCAGCACACACATGCCTACACACAGCATGCCTACAGCAAAACCCAACAAGTGTAATCTAGGCCCCATCTACCTTTAAAGCACTTTAAACAGTCATAACAAGGCATCCCCAAACTCGGCCCTCCAGATGTTTTGGGACTACAATTCCCCTCATCCCTGACCACTGGTCCTGTTAGCTAGGGATGATGGGAGTTGTGGTCCCAAAACATCTGGAGGGCCACAGTTTGGGGGTGCCTGGTCATAACCTTACCCCCTAGAATTCTGGGAATTGTAGTTTGTTAAAGAATTGTAGTTTGCAGAGAGTTATTAGCAGACATTTTACTTCCCTTATGGGATGCAATTCCCAGGAAGAGGGATGGACTGTGAATTGTAGCCCTTTGAGAGGAATCGGAGTGTCTCCTAATAGCTCTCAGTGAAACTTATGTCTGTGTAATACATTTAACACTAGTATGTAAGGTTGCAATCCAGATTTGTAAGTAGCAATTAACCTACTCATCTGGGCCAGAATCGCATCAAAGGAAGGAACCATTTTCTTGCTATTCTTCCTCTCCCTCAGTTCTCCTTGTTCTCAGAAGAGTCCAAATCTGTTTCTTCTCTTAATAGATATGAAGATGAAATCAACAAGCGCACTGCGGCTGAAAATGACTTTGTTGGCATCAAGAAGGTGACTTTTTTTTTTAAAGGCAACAATAAGTAGGAGACTATTTTCGAGGGGAAATAACATTTTTTCTCAGCCCTTAGTGGAGTCCAGATTAAATGGGTTTCAAATTCCAGCTCAGGTGGCTGTTTCCCCAATAGTTGCCTACTGGCTTTATTATTATCAATAATCAATGAAAGGTAGATGTAGTCAACTGATTGAGGCTGCAATTCTATACCCACTTACCTCAAAGCAAGCATTATTGACCTCCATGGGCCTTACTTCTGAGTAGATTCGTGGGATACTTGGCTCTGAGTCAGGAGGCCCTTGGCCCTTGGTTCAAACCTTTGCAACGTAAGGCTAATAGTACTGGCTTAATTTACAGATTTCTTGTGACAAATAGTGAAATAATATATGTGAAGCTCTGCATATGCTTTAGCATGGCTAACAGGAACCTCCACAATACAGAAGAAGCACATAAGTGGATCACCACTTCTAGGGACAAACAGCATTGCCTTCTTTGTGTCCTGTTTATGAGCTTCCAGACGCATGTTGGAAAATAATGCAGAACTTCATGGAAAAGACTTTCTTTGGTTGAAGGAGGTCCCAGGTTCAGTCTCCAGTATCTTTAAGGTTTTTTAATGCCCCTGGGAAAGTCCTCTACTGTTGCCAATCAGAGTAGATGTTACTGGGCTGAGAAGACCAATAGCTGTCTATGACTTCTAGGTTGGCTCTAGCCATGTTTAATGTAACATGAATTCACTGCATTTATTTCAGGATGTGGATGGTTCCTTCATGCACAAAATAGAGCTGCAAGCAAAAGGTGATAGACTGAGAGATGAAATCGACTTCTTGAGAGCCCTCTTTGAGGCAGTAAGTGCTTAACTTTCTTGATTCAAAGAAATCAGAGTAATGTGGAATCTGATAGGCTGTGTCCTCACAGCTGGAAGCCAAGTTACTTTTTGCCGAAAGAAGTGGGCTGACTCATGTGAGAAAGAGCACATGCAAAATATGTGAAAATAGTTTCAAAATAGTTGAAAATGGGACATGTGACTGGCTCCTTGGCAGATTTTGGAGGACAACATTTCATAGGTCTGCTGGGGAGTTAAATGTGAGCCTGGTTCAGTCATTTTTGAATTTTGCACAGACCTAGGAATGAATCATGGGAGTTGTGAGTGAACTACCCTCAATATTGCATTGATGGCGCTCTAAAATATTTGTTTTAGAGTTATCTCTCCATCAGTTCACAAAGTGGTGATAGGAATCAGAAATGGGATACTGCAGGACAGCAAGGGGGGCAAAATGAAAACAAAACCAGATGCTCTTATCAGGCAAAGCCTTACAAGGGGACAAAATCTGACATGCATTAGACATTTGATTTTGTTCTCTGAAACCTCTGAGTGTAGGGCAGTGTATAAAATAAAAATAAAATAAAATCCCAGTTATTTTATGTGATGGGGAAAGCCCTCTATATTCAAAGGAAAACATCTGATAGGGAATCGTGAATACACAGGAGTCCCCTTTGCATGTCACAACATAAACTCTGCTGTGGATCAGATGGTTCTTTATAGAACTGGATAGGGAACCTGTGTTTCTCCAGATGTTGCTGGACTACAACTCCCATCACCCCTGCCCATTGGCTGGGGCTGATGGGAGTTGGAGTCCATCCACTTCTGGAGGTGCCACAGATTCCCCATCTCTGTTTTAGTGCTTTACTTTAAATGAAGGACAAAAAAGTTATTTAGAGTCTAGCCAGAGAGAAGAATGCATGAGAGGGATATTCTATGCAAGTATAATTCTAAGTAAGTAAGTGGTACTAACTCCCAGGTAGGTAGGTGTGTGTAGAATTTCACTGTGAGTCACTTTTTATAATATGGCTGCCACACATATTATGCCTGAAACTAGTGGCTGTTCCACATGCAAGAGTGCTAAGAAATTAGGGTTGACATACGTCCAGAATTTCCCGGACATAGCCGGGATTTGGCCATCAAAAAAGTGTCTGTGATGAAATCTCTGTAATGTCTGGGAAAATCCATACGTATGGCAACCCATGTCAGAAGTGTAGAATTTGGCGGATTTCTTTCAACAAAGCTCAAAAACTTTGGTGTCCGGATTTCCCTTTTTTACAAATATGGCAACCCTAAAGAAATCGTTTCAGAATTATTATGGTTTTTTTGGGGGGGGCGGTGTTCCTCCTGCTATTTGAGAGCAGCTAAACTCCTCGAATCCATTTCAGATTTGAGGCTTGCCATAGTGGGCTCACAAACAGACATATGCCAAGTTTTGGCCATGAATGCGCAAAGGCGTCCTGCACTTGGCATTGGTCAGTGACCCATGCTGATGTGAGACTCATAACCAGGCATAGCTCTAAAATGGGAGAGGTCTTGGCAGAATGTGCCACATGATGCTCAACTCTGCTAAGTCTCTTGTATACTTCTGTTGCATAATTCTACATTATCATTAGTAGCAAGCCATATGTCCTGGGCTAACACGTGGGTGGTCCTCCACGCCCCCCATGTGGTTTATCTCCACACCACTGCCATCCATTGGCAGGAATGTTGGGCAGCAGGATGGGCGATGAATCACATAGTGGAGGCCTGGTCTGTATTTTGAGCTGGTACACACATTATAAAGGTTTTTCGTGTGGACCAACTGCCATGCAGAGGCAGAGAAAGATGGCCTCCCTGTGGTGGTCCCGTCATGGAGAGGTTTTCTCATTTAGTCACTTCTTAATAATTAAGTTTTTCATCCAGCTGTAATCCTAAAATCCCCGAGTTTGTGGATGGGTGGGTGGACGGATACTAAGAACCTATTTTCTCATGCAGGAACTGGCTCAGATCCAGGGACAGATCAGCGACACCAGCGTTATCCTACAGATGGACAACAACCGAGATCTAGACCTCAATAGCATCATTGCTGAGGTGAAAGCACAGTATGAAGACATTGCTAACAGGAGCCGGGCCGAAGCAGAAGCTTGGTATCAAAGCAAGGTGAGACCTTCTGCATCCTTTATCTTTGGCGCTCAGTGACTAAGAGGCACCTGGGCCCTATTTTTCAGTCATTTGTTTATTACGGTTAAAGACCAGCTTGAAAGACACATCTAGGACAACTTTCACTAGAATAAAATATGCATTTAAAACAATCTACAGCAAACAGCTTCGGAATTAAAATTAAGCAAAATGCATAGACACGTGAGAACCTAAAATTTAAAATTTGAGATACCGTATAGATTGGTCCCTATCACCCTGGAGGCTCACTTCGACTGTTTTCCCAGCAGACTATTATTATTATTTTTTCAATCAACAGAGAAGCCTGAGGCAAATGAAAACAAGTTGAACTTGCAGACCAAAAAGTTTTTAAATCCAAAATGTTCCATTTTCATGGGAATGTTTGCCAAATTGGATCTCAATTCCTAATTTTAAAATTGGAGTTGGATCTGGAGGAGAGTAAAGTCAACCACTGGTGGAAAGCCTCTGAGAAGCAAAAGGCCTACTACACCCAATAGCACTGCCATTCTTTCTTGATATGGGAGCATCCAAGAGGCTCATAGGACCCTAGAGATATTTCTTCATTGTGCATTCATGATTATTTTTTGCTCATGGCGGCATGACGGCGATTATATCTGCAACCCCACTTTCGATGACATTTGTGTCTGGAAAAAGCTTCAGGGTGAACATTCTGCTTCGATTTCAATTGTTGCATGTGCCACAAATATTTGGGGCTCCTCTTTGTCCTCCTCCAAATGGCAATAACGTAGAACCATTGGGGAAGCACCACAGAAAGATGTGCAGACAATGCAGCATAGATTCAAAAGTAAAAAATTCAAGCATTTGCTACCAAGGAAGCTATCAAACCACTTTGAGGTTTATTATAATAAAAACAGCACGGCACCAACACTTTCATTAAAAGCAGTCCATTCTCAAAAGCCTATTGAAACAAGAAGGACAGCAAGGAGGGAGCCAGTCTCGCTTCTCCAGGGAGGGAGTTCCAGAGCCTAACCAAGCTGCCCATTCCTAAATCCTAGAACTGGTACTGCTTAAAGTAGCTCAGTTACTGAAGAATGTATTTCTGCATTGCAGTTTCAGGAACTTCAGAGTACAGCAGCTGGCCACGGTGATGACCTGAAGATCACCAAGAACGAGATTGCAGAACTGAATCGAATGATCCACAGATTAAAATCAGAAATTGATGCTGTTAAGAAACAGGTGGGGACCATTTTAATATAGCAACGACTGAATCTATGGCATGTGTGTATTTCATTCCCCCTCCTTCTTGTTCTTCTTTTTATTATTTATTCAATTTGTATTTTCTTGCAAGTTCAGGCTGGGTGGAGCCTTTGCTCAACGGCAGAACACATGGTTGCAGGTTCAGTCTCTGCCATCTTGATGATGCACATGGCGGGGGAATATGGGCTAGCATTTTGACGTCAGCGACATGGTGTGGGTGCTGCAGAGAACCTGCGTGTATGAGTAGTGCTGATCCTACAATAAACACCCACCTGGAAGCAGCCACAGACAGGTGTTCCTGATAGTTGCCCACCACCCACCATTCTTCCCTTCCAGACCTCTCTCACACTATAAACTTACTAAAATAGGAGCTAGGAACCCTTCTCAAAAGTGTCATCAGGCCTAATATTGGTGGCTGCTGCTTGGTGCTCAGCACTGAAAACCTCAGTGGACACGGTGCAATTTATTTCTGTCCTGCTGGGGTGTGTTCACTTCTGCTTTTCCTCCTGAGCCCCTTGATTGAAATAGCTGCAAAAGAGAGAAAAAAAGACAGCGACTGCTATAGATTCACTTTCATGGCTAATAGTGGCTTTGGGGTTGTAATGGGAAATAATTCAAGGTAACAAATCCTGCAACCCTGACTGAATTTGCGCTTGCTGCAGCTACTTTTACTTTAGACTTGCATTTAAGCAAAGGGTTTTAGAGAGCCAGACATGGATCCTGCAGTCCCCTGGGGGACGTCTGTTCATGCACCGTGATACTAAAATAATGTATTGGTATTTGACACATTAAATCCATGCTAATTTAAGATATTTTAAGTTAAAGCTGGGCATATAATTCCAAACTACTCCTGAAAAGAAGAAGTTTGGCCCTGTAAGTTACCTGGTTGGGAAACTGCCTAGGAACTGTATTGGGCAGCCCATGAGTTCCTTGGAGCAGGAGTGTGTGTGTGTGTGTGTGTGTGTGTGTGTGTGTAAGTAAATGCATGCATGCATGCATACATACATACATACCATAGATATCCTTAAGACAGAAAATAATCAAAATTCACAGAGGATTCTATGAGCTACACTTTAAATTGATTGCCTTTCCATTTGATTCAGGTAGGTAGCCGTGTTGGTCTGACACAGTCGATATATATATTTATATAATGTCCAGTAGCACCTTAGAGACCTACAAAGTTTGTTCTTGGTATAAGCTTTCGTGTGCATGCACACTTCTTCAGCTACACTGAAACAGAAGTCACCAGACCCTTATATATAGTGGGAGGGTGGGGTGGGGTTTTTCTCAGGAGGCTAGTAGGAGATGGGTGATTGATGGGTGGTCTCTAAGGTGCTACTGGACAATTTTTTTAAAAAAAATTATATATATATTTCAGTTTGATGTTTATCTGGCCAGCAATCCAGACTATCATCTAGAACAGGCATCCCCAAACTTTGGCCCTCCAGATGTTTTGGACTTCAATTCCCATCTTCCCCGCCCACTGGTCCTATTAGCTAGGGATCATGGGAGTTGTAGGCCAAAACATCTGGAGGGCTTAAGTTTGGGGATGCCTGATCTAGAATATTTAGACTGACCTCTTGAGAAACCTACAATTCCTAAACATGTCATGGCATCTGCCAGATTCATGAATATACCACCCACCCCTTAATCCAACTCATCAATGGGGAAGGTATTTGAACAGTAGCCGGTGCCACAATGAGTCCTGCAAAATGCCTCCAGCCGGCCCTTTCCATTCTGACACCAAAATGGGAACCAAGGTATGACTATGCGGAAAACTGCTATCACTTCATGAAAACAGGGTTAGGTGTCTCTGCAGATGTATGGAAAGAGCTGATTCGTGGCCAGTGGGCTCTTGAACTATCTACAAGTAACACTGACAAGGCAATATTACATATTATGGTGTATGTAAAATGAACACTTTAGGAAGCTACTATTTGACTTTTCTGATACCTGCTGCAGATTGCTCAGTTCCAGGCAGCTATTGCTGATGCTGAGCAGCGAGGGGAAAGGGCCCTGAAAGATGCCAGAACAAAACTCACTGATCTGCAGCATGCCCTACAAAGTGCCAAGGATGAGCTGGCACGCCTACTGCGGGATTACCAGGAGCTAATGAATGTCAAACTATCCCTGGATATTGAGATTGCTACATACAGAACTCTGCTGGAAGGAGAGGAATGCAGGTGGGTGCCATCTTGCGATGGTTTCATTTCATACCTGGTGCTGTAGCATGTATGCATTTGACACAACATAGCTAATGCTGCATACTTGCGGTGTGAGTGTCCATATTCAAATCTATACATATTTTAATACCCTAAAACTATATATTTGGCTTTGTATAACTATCAAATACCTTCAGCAAAGATATGCCTGGTTGGTTTGTTCACATCTGGGTGTGAAATGCTACCTACCGACTCTTTGCCCTTCAGTGTTGCCTTAGGTCAGGCTTCCCCAAACTAAGGCCCGGGGGCCGGATGCGGCCCGCGAGGCTCTTTTATGTGGCCCCCAGCGACCCCCGCTGTTAACGGTGTGATGCGGCGCGGCTGCCCACTTCCGGGTCGCTGGAGCATCAGAAATAGCTTGTGTGCATGCGCAAGCGTCATTTCCTGAGCACTTGCGGACCAGAGGAGGCCCATGCGCATGCGCACAAGCTATTTCCAGTGTTCTGGCGAACCGGAAGTGCGCTGGAAATGACGTGTGTGCATGCGTATGGGTGTGCGCTCCCACACGCTCCGGCCCGCAGCACAATCAGCGCTGGTGGCACTTGCCCTCGATGACGTGAGTTTGGGGACCCCTGCCTTGGGTCTGTGATCTTAGCCTCCCAGTTTCTCCTGCTTGCCCATTCTTTGATCTCCTGTTACGAAGACCATACCTGGGGCCTCCTTTCTCTTTGGCTCTTCCTGCCATCAAGCTGATGCTTCCTCTGTCCCACTTCCCCTCAGATTTTTGCTTCCTCCAACAAGTCCAACTCACTTAGCATGCTCTCTTCCTTCAGCAACGCTGCCCCAGGATCCCCTGCTCCTTAGATGCCTCCTCTCCCTCACTTGGGCTTCCTGCCCCTACCTGCCCTCTCTGACCTTCAACTCTTCTTCTTACCAGCAATATATACTCCCTCTTATCCAAGGGAACCAGATACACAGGCGCACCCCCCCCTTCCACACACAAAAAGTTAGTTTCTATATCTTTAATGGTTGTGTAGGAGAGGTTATGTTAGTACAAGAGGCCTTTCTCTCTCATTCAAACGTTTTCTCTTCTGTACAACTATCAAAGGTTGTACAGGACTCTGTACAAAACAAATGAAAGAACTCTGTTCTGTATTTGAATCTGGTCACCCTACTCCTGTAGCTGAAACCTACGAGAGATATTTTGTAGCCATTTCTGTGTGGGAAGTGAAATATCTCAGCTTAGACTGATCCTTCCCCCACATTCCACCATACCATGCAGAACACTCATGGACACACTACACCATCATGGTAGCTCAGAAAACAGTTAGAAGGGGGTTTCAAACGATAGGAATCAGCCAGTTGATGAACACAGAACATGCCATGATTCGCCCAGTTTGGGATTTTGCAAGAGAATCATTCAGGTGGTGGCACCCATTATTCCTGCTTTTTATTACATTTATTCATGTGGGCATTGAAACACAGATACATTTGCATGGCATTTATCCAATCATGTAAAATGTCTCATATTTAATGGATCTCTTAGCCAATATCTATGTGCATACTTAGGAAGTATTGCCTGCTGTTGCACATCATAAGTAACATTGCATGCATATGCCATAGAATTTTGTGTTTCCACATGCATTTTATTTGCATTCATATTAGCTGAAGCAGGTTATAACACAGGGTGGATTTTAAAAATGCAAATGCATAACATGCACAAATATTTTACATGCATATAAGTAAGTCTCTGTTTATTAGTAGATACGTATCTAATGCATTTTTTTAAAAATAAAAACCCACACCATAATGCTACTTAGAGACTATTCATAAAAGGAATCTCTATTCATAAAAGGGTCTCTTAGCCCCTATCTTGGGCATGAAAGGCCTACTGACAGTTATGCAATGGTGAAAAACAGGTACTCTGTGCATGTTTGTTGCTGTTGTTTAGTCGTTTAGTCGTGTCTGACTCTTTGTGACCCCATGGACCATAGCACGCCAGGCACTCCTGTCTTGCACTGCCTCCCACAGTTTGGTCAAACTCATGTTCGTAGCTTCGAGAACACTGTCCAACCATCTTGTCTTCTGTCGTCCCCTTCTCCTAGTGCCCTCAATCTTACCCAACATCAGGGTCTTTTCCAAGGATTGTTCTCTTCTCATGAGGTGGCCAAAGTATTGGAGCCTCAGCTTCACAATCTGTCCTTCCAGTGAGCACTCAGGGCTGAGTTCCTTAAGAATGGATAGGTTTGATCTTCTTGCAGTCCATGGGACTCTCAAGAGTCTCCTCCAGCACCATAATTCAAAAGCATCAATTCTTCGACGATCAGCCTTCTTTATGGTCCAGCTCTCACATGCTTAGAGAGACCTGTGTCTTTATTATTATTTGTTTATGTGCCTAAGGCTGACGTCTGGCATTCAAAACAGATTCCAAGTATGACTCCTGTTGCAAGCTTGCTCAATGAGTAAAGGGATCAGCCTTTCATTCCTGGTCATTCCTCACCACTTGAGGGAGCTATTTGGTGATTGCTCCATGGCTGAAGTTGCTTGGGTTATTAATTGGCCCCCGGGGGCAGGTTTTGCAACTGGGGAAGGGAGAGGGAGTGTGCATGGCAGTGTCAGGGGTGATTACATGGACTTACACCATAGTCCCAGCCAGTGGCAAAAGGTTTCCCATTGGGATCTGAGATAAACCGCACATTGGCAGCAACCATGTAATGTAGACTATCTCAGAGGCAGAGCACTGGTTCCACTAGTTCGACTGGTATGTCCTCCACCCCAGGATTGTGAGAAATGGTTAAGCCTGAAGCTGGCAAACAACCCCAGAAACCACTGTCGATCTTTCACTCTGAGGCTGTGATTGCAGAATCCCCAGAGGCAGGGATAATGAAATGGCTTAGGACAGTAGCAACAGGGGAAACAAAATGGTGTGCACTGCCCATCTGCTTACCAAATCAGAGTCCCCATTTCTTCACAAGCCACCCCTCTTCATACGCCTCCAGGGGGTGGGTCCAAGGCCTTTTGTTTCCTGAGATGATAGACAAGACCAGGCATAGGCAAACTCGGCCCTCCACATGTTTTGGGACTACAATTCCCATCATCCCTGACCACTGATCCTGTTAGCTAGGTGTCACAGATTGCTTCTGGCTACTGTTGAGAGATGAGTTCCACAGCCATCCTGCCTTTAAGACTTTTATTGGTGCATAATATATGTACAAGTGCAATAAAGTTTCAAGGAAACATGTCTGCTTAGTCCGAAGAAGATTCCCCCAATGCCCTTCGCCTGCTCCTCCCCCAGGATAACAACCGTGGGACTCTGAATCTCCTCCCCTTACGCTTACGTGTCCTGGAATGTCTCAATTCAGGCGCGAACTTGAAAGGTCGGGCTGTCTCCCCGCTGGACACTTCTCCCTCCCCCTCCCCCTGAGTGTCTGTCTCAGATTGCAGTAATGGCTCTAGGATGCTGTCTGAGCCTCGGTGCCTCTCCAGTTCGGTAGTCAGGGAAGTTTCACTGCTAGAACCTTCCCTGACACTAGGGATGATGGGAGTTGTAGTCCCAAAACATCTGGAGGGCCGAGTTTGCCTATGCCTGGACAAGACGCTGACTGCCTTCCCTAATTTGATGTACAGAAGCCAATTGGACCGGCAGTTGAATTGTATTTCAGTGCTGGCTGGCTTCTACTGCACCTGAGAGCTTAGCTTAGGAGGAATAGAGCAGTCTGTGTGGCAACAATCCCTACCTCCCAGTATTTGCTGGGAGAGCGTGTTGAATTTTTCAAATTCCAAATATGAGGAATTTTGTTTTTCCGAAAGTTTTTTTTTAAATCAAATGTAGACTTACCAAGCTAAATGTTGTCCAGACACAAAAATAATAGCAGGTTTGAATTCCTCACACCAAAAAACGTATTTTAAAGACCGCTCACTGAAAAAAGATTGCAAAATTAAGTTTCACCCTCTGAAATGACACACCCTACTGTGGTTGCATCATCCTGGCCAATGGTTGGGCCGGCCCTGTGAGGCCTCCCACAAGCTGAAACCAAACCTGTGTCCCTTTCTCCCGTTTAGTTAACATGTCAGAACAGCCACCTGGTTGAGGAAAAGGGCAATCTCACAGTCACTTCCCAGAGGCCCCCACTTTCAAGTATTGGAGGATGGGATATTTTGTCTGAAAGTCGGGCACATGAATTCCTTTTTAAAAAGGGAAATTTCTCAAAGAACAATATGCAGTTTCACCTGAGAGCAGTATCTCCTGTTCCTGTAGCGGGTCTAAAATATATTCTGAGTGGAAAGGTCCCTCTCCACTCACAGTATGTATGGTGAGGCGCTGGGCATTACTGTGCATTTGCAAATAATAAACTTATGGCCAGTACCATCTGGAAGGCTGTGAGTTGCCTGTCTCTGCCTTAGGACTGCTGGGCCAGTGCAACATGGAAACCTGCAATATGTAATATTACACCAACAACCCAAGTTAGGGTGGGAGGTGTTGCCTGCCATGGCACCAGTGATGGGCAAGGGCAGGAAATGCTGCCTGACTAATCCTGGTAATGTAAACGAACCATTGAGCCTCCCCAGGCTATAGAGTGAGGCCTTCCAGATGTTGCTGGACTACAGCTCCCATCATGTCTGATGCTCGCTAGGAATGATTGGAGTCAATGATATTTGGAGGGCAAGAAGTTCCCCATTCTTGGTCTAAGGCAGGTATGTCCAACAGGTAGATCGTGATCTACCGGTAGATCACTGGATGTCTGAAGTAGATCACTGGTAGATCATTGGCTCCCCCCAGAGAAGCTGAACAACTGTGGCTCCCCTAAAAAAAAGCTCAGCATCTCACCTCCTCCCAGAACAAACTCAACAACTTTGACCTGAACCCCCCCAAAATGGGCCTTCCTCCATCTTAAAAAATGCTCAAGAACTTTGACCTGAACCCCCCAAAAGGGGGTAGATCACTGCCAGTTTTCAACTCTGTGAGTAGGTCACAGTCTCCTGGGAGTTGGCCACCCCTGGTCTAAGTTATGGAGATGCAGGACTGGTATTTAGAGGAGGGCCCTGTAGTAGGTTTTGTTGCAGGGAGAGACATGCAGCTTCTCTTGTCCTTGGATGGCAAGCTTCATTTATTAGGAAATCCCCTTTTGTAGGCAAGATACCAGGGGCCCTAACTTCCTCCATGTCTGATCTCTCCCCAATGAGTAACTAAAATGCCAGGCAGAGTTTCTTGCTCTGTGTCTGGAAACTGTCCTTGTGACTTAGCAGACATATTTATTTTGCCAGGGCACTGTTTCAGACAAATGTCCTGTAACACGCCTTAATCATTTTGCTCAAAAGCATTTCATCCTTGAATGATTGGCTGACTTGCCTTCAATGTTTTTCTCTCACTAGGATGTCTGGAGAACTTACCACCCCTGTAAGCATGTGTAAGTATTTTAGTTATACTACTTTTCACTGTGAAGGTCCATGATACCACACTCTCCCCCACAGAGTTTACCTCTGGGCTGAAGTTCTCCCAATCTAGAATAGTGTGGGACTTCCGAAGGCTCTTTTGAGAACTTCATAAAGTTGGGACGAATGAAGGGACTGGGAAGGGCAATAGGTTAGATGGGGTACATCTGTTTTGTGTGCAGAAGGTCTCAGATTTCATCCTTGGCATCTCCAGATAGCAGATTAAGCTGAATTAAACTGAAATCCCACAGAGCTGCAGCCACTCAATGTACTGAGCTAGATGGTCTGATTTACTATAAGGCAGCTTCCTATGTTGCTATGAATCTCACATCCACACCATACATTTAAAGCATGTGGCTTTTCCTAAAGAACCCTGGGAATGCTGTTTCATTGGGGTGCTGGGAACTTTTAGTTCTCTGAGGGGTGAGCTACAGTTCCCAGGATTCTTTGGGGGAAGCTATGTGTGTTAAATATGTTTTGAATGTATAGTGTGGTTTCTAACAGACACCTTGGCAAGTACCCCATCAAGAACCTCCAGGGAACAAAATTTCATAGCTTCCAAGTGGGCAACTTTGACTGAAGGCAGAAAATAGTTTCCTTCCAGAAACCGAAGACAGTCTGAAGGAGGGGTCCCTCCCTGTGGTGTTTGTACTCATCCCCTCTGTTGACTGTAGTAAAGAGATTTAGTAGGTTTTTGTATTGTTTTAAAAATACTAAAACATGTGGTTATGTGTACACCCCTGGCTGTGATGCTTCTTACATACCATACCTTGCCAAAGCCCCTTTCAGACATTATACCCATATATATTTCTCTATAGGATCTCTTTGGATGGAAATTTACTTTAAAAGTTTATTGGTACCAGGACTGTACTATTGCATTACCTCACATCTCAAACCAAAAGTCTGATGGTGATCTGTAGATGAAAAATATATATATATAGGAGAAGCGAGGAGTGGATGTTGTAATTATGAGTTACCAGATACCCACAGGTTGACCAAAATGCATTCAGGTTACAACAGAGAGATCACATTTCTAGATACAATAAATGATGCCACCCTAGGAGTAATCTAACTAGAAAGGAGGCAACCCTTGAAGTAATCCTGAGTGCTGCCCAGGATCTGGTGAAAGATATAGGTGTTCTCATTCTGGCTGGTGTAAATAAGTCCAAGGGGATGCCAGTGTGGTTAACAAGCAGAATCAAGGAATAAAAGGCAAGAAGGATTCTTTTGGGAAAATGTAAGCCTTGCCCAAATGAGGAGTATAAAAAGGGGCACAAATTTTGGCGGGAACAAAAATGCAAGTTGACAAGAAGGCAAGTGAAATAAAAATAATAATTTGAGGAGGGTATTTCACACACACACACACACACACACACACACACACACACACACACACACTTATGATAAGTAATGTATCAGAGGCAGGGAAATAAATTGGAAACGAGTTGGTTTGGCCACTCAATGGGGTCCTGAATTGGACAGATCCTCGGTCTGATTCAGCAGTGCTCAGTCATGAAACAAATGGATATACAGTGGTGCCTCGCTAGACGAATTTAATTCATTCCACAGGTCTTTTCTTATAACGAAAAATTCGTCTAGCGAATCCCATAGGAATGCATTGAATTTTTTTTGAATTTCCCCCCCATAGGAATGCATTAATTGACTTTCAATGCATTCCTATGGGAAACTGCGATTCGCTAGTTGAATTTTTCATAAAATGAATTCGTCTAGCGAGGCAACCTCTGCTCGAAAAATCCTTTCATTAAGCGGAAATTTCGTTAAGCAGGGCATTCGTTAAGCGAGGCACCACTGTATTACATTTATTTTATTGCATCTTTCCTCCCAAAAGCTCAAGGTGGCTTACTTGCTTCTCCCTTGCCCCATTTTATTTTCACAGCCACTCTGTGGGTTAGGTTAGGCTGTGAGGCAGTGAAGGGCCCAAGGTTACCCAGTGAGCTTTGCAGTACTTTGCATGTACCTGTAGTGGCATTTGCTTGGAGAATTTCTCTGGAGCATCTTTCAGTAAAATTCTCTTTTTTCCCCCCAGCGGTGATCAGCAGCTCTTCTACCATGGGCAGAAGCAGTTATGGCTTTGGCAGCGGCGGCGGCAGCCGAGTGAGCAGCGGAGGATTTTCCCTGGGTGGTGGTGGAGGAGGAGGAGGAGGAGGTGGTGGCAGTGGAGGTGGCAGCCTTAATCTCGGAATGGGTGGTGGCAGTGGTGGTGGTTATGGCATGAGCAGTGCAGTCGCTGCAGGAGGGAGCAGTTACAGCTCTGGCTTTGGTGGGGGGCTGAGTTCAGGAGGGGGAGGGGGCTCCTCGAGTGTGAAATACAGCTCAACAACTTCGTCATCAAGGAAGAAAGTAGTCAGATAAAAAGGAAAGCAGCCACACTCACACAAGTTCAGCCACTTCTAGAAAATGTTCATATTTGTTCTAACTGCCCGCAGCAACACCCAGCCTCCGTGCTAGTTGTCCTTGACTAAATGATGGGAGAAATGGTCCCCCCAAATAATCACACACAGGAATGCAGTGGATATTCATGAAGAATGCCTTTCCACTGTGCCCCCTAGCCTAGAGTGGATAGATTCTGTTGCTTAAGGCTATATTTCTCGATTAACACCACCATTACCTCATTGAAATAAATGAGAGGAAACTTGACCAGAGAGCAGCGCATCTCCCACTTTGTATACCTCTTTCGTTCAATGCCTGTTTCCCCCCTTCTCTCTGACACTGTTAACATTGGCTGCAGTGCAAGAATTCAGAACCACTTGCAGTGTGAATGAATCGAGGCACCCATATCAAATTGCATCGGCTGCTGTCTCTCTTCCAGTTGTTTGGAAGAGAGGAACCAGCAGGAAATTTACTTCAAATTTGGGGTATTTTTTCCCCCATTGAAGGCAAATAACACAACACTTGGATCCCATTGTAATATTGCAATCATTTTGTGGCATGCTCCTACTGCAAAAAAACAAAACAAGAACACTTTAATGCCCTGCTGATTTCAGTGAGAGAGTTAAGGATGTGATTCAACTTTGCCCACTGAAATGAAAGGGGCTGATAAAATGCTTAATCTTTGGCTGGGTTGTGCTCCTTTTTTCAAAGGAAAAAAAAACCACCCTAGGAAACTTGAGTATGTCAAGGAATGACATTTATTTTAGATCATAGCTTCACTTCAAAAGACACATTTGAATCCCTACTTCTAATGACTTGTTCTAAACTTTAGGCAGCAACTGAATGTACAGTTACAAACAGGGTTTTAGAATGTGTAACACTGTGGAATTGTAACCTTAAAGTCTGTGTTTTTTGCTATGAAATTCCATTGCTCCAGTTGCAGATTTGTGTACTGATCTCTTGGAGCATTGAGAAGTGTGGAATACAATGTATACCACCCTCCAGCCAAGGTGCCACTGGGAATATCAAATACCACTTTATATATAAAAATAATTTTGCCATAAAAGGCATCTGATATCCCAGTCAGTGCAATCTGATGCACATCTACTCAGAACTAAGCCCCATTATGTTCAGTAGGACTTAGTCACAGGTAAATGGCTGTACTATATCCACTGAATCCTATATCCACTTGCCTGAGTGTAAGTCCCCTTGAACTGAGGGGTCTTTACTACAAATAGACATATTGTGGATTGCACTGTTCATTTATTTTGAATGATTACAAACCACTTCTGACACCATGTGGCACAGGCACAGTCAAAACAGGAAATTGTTTAATAAACAAAAGGAGCAAGTGCTCCGATCAATCAGCATTGGTTCTTTTTTAATTTTCATGATTGCCCAGGACAATGATAGAGTTTGGCTTCATCAACATCACAATATTCATTCCAGTATAGTTGACTTTAGGTCACATACCACTTGCAGCACCTAAGTGGAACACATATTTGCCTTCTTGGTTGGGTTGCTTTGCAAAGTGATGAATTTTACAAGTTTGAATAGAATTTACACACTGTTGAAGATTTTAAGGAATCTGTGACTTAGCAAGCACATTCACCTTGATTGGTTTCTGTCTGCTAGTGCTTATTGTAAATAAAATTGCAGAGGCTCATCCTTTTCTCACTGTTCATTTTTCTGCATGATCTTTATTGCCAATAAACTGCATTGTAATATTTCTTTCCTGCAAGTGTTTTTTTTTAAAATAAAATTTTAAAGTATAATGGAAGGATACCATGCAGCCCTGCAGAATTGCCTGGATCACATACAATCTGAGCAAGGAAGAGTCTAGTATAGGGAGCCTGTTGGGTCTCTGGTGAGACCAGAACATACTGCCACATGGAAATACAGGACTGAACTGAGCTCCTGGAAATGAGGGTGGAAGGAAATGTGGTTTTGTGTGTGGATGGGTTTCTGTGGATGTGCTTTAAATGTATGATGCACACACAGAGTTTCAGAATTCAATTAAGTCATCTCAGCTGAAGACGGCTAAAACTCAGAGTCAAATCACCTACTGAAGTTTACTAGATCAGTTGCAGCATCCCTAGTGCCACATGACAAAAGAAAGCTCAACTCCAGTATGGTCTGATGAAGCATGGAAAGATCACCACTGCCCCATAATCTATGTGCATATATTAAGAAGGAAGTTACACCAAGATTGTAATTGGGGAAGAAGGGAAAAGAGAATGTTAGCCGCTTTGAGACTCCTTCGGGTAGTGATAAAGCGGGATATCAAATCCAAACTCTTCTTCTTCTTCTAATGCCAACTAAGAATAGGACACAGACTTACACCTTGATGCCAATTGGGTTTGTTCCATTGTAAGTCTCCTTGAGCCCAAGAGGCCTCACTCCCAAAGAAGTATGGACAAGATTGAAACTCTTATTGTGGAGGACATCAAATGATGGCCAGGCTGGCAATACAATTTATGTTGCTGTCATTTGCAGCGTTAACATGCATAGATAGATAGATAGATGATAAAAAAATATTCTTTCCACTGCATAAATATGGTGAAATGTTCTCCCCCTCCCCAGTTTCTCTGACCACAAGAAAGATGGAGAATGGCAAAAGGTCATGTGCTCAGAGCTCTAAGTGAAATATTCAGGAAATGTGAGAGTCCGTAGATAACTGTTTTCTGACCTGATCATTAGACCCGAAGGTGCAAATCAAGACAGTTTATATCGGAATTCACAGATCAAATTCCTAAATGAATCCATTTGGATTAGACGCAACACATAATACATTCCAGGCTACCGCCATGACCTACATGCATGCCAAATTTGCTGTGTGAAACTTCTGGGAGAAAGAAGGCTGTGGCATGGAGACTTTCCCTGCAAACACCCACACCCACAAGAGGATTTGGACATACTGGCTTTGAAGTAGAAGCCTGATATATTAATTATAAGGTTTCATGATGTCCACAGCCATATATGCATGGTACTTTTCAATGATAACTCAGGTGCACCCAAGATACCAGCTCCAGCTTGCTGTTCCAAACTGTATAGCGAGAAGAAATTTCTTAAGACAGCCATCAAAATATTCTTGTGCTCTTCTCCATTTCACACCTTTGTGTGAATCTCCAAGCTGCTGACAGCCAGAAGCTCAAGATGTAGCCCAGTCAGAGATCCACAAGGCAGGAGATCATAGTAGCCAAGCACTCCAACCTAAATCTGTCCCAAATGAACAGATGTAGATCCAAAGAGGGGTGGACAAATCTATCTCCAGCTGGTATCACTGTTGCATGGGTTTACTCACAAATTTGTTCTGTTTCATTTCTGTATAAATTGATGAATGAGAAAAAAAAATCAGTATAAATGTATTTTGCTCAAAATATGCATTTCTACAAAATGTATTTGGGTACTATTTCCCCCACACAGGAAGTGTACAAGTCAGCTGAGATGCTGTAGTGGGTGGGTCCTGAATCTGGATAATGGGCCTATTGCCTGTTTTGGATGGGGCCACACTCCTGTTGAAGGAGCAGGTTCACAGGGTGTGCTACTGTAGCCTTATCAGCTACTAAGGGTCCTTAAGTTGCGCCCAGGCAAGGACAGAGACAGTCAACAAGACTCCAAAGGTTGAATTCAGAGAAAGAATTTAATCCTTAAATTTAAGGGACTCTCGGTGATCCATGTTTCACGACAAGAGTAAAGTAACACAAATTTGCAAAGCTTCTTATACACTTATTGGGCTCCTTTCCCCCTCCTCTGTAAATGTGCATACGCAAGGGGGTCACAAGTACATATAAGGAAGATCCATGTCCGGTCCTGTGCATAAACACATGCTGACTCATGCTGCCCGGGTAGCATCCTCACTCAGCCTTGAGTAAGACTATGCGTCAAGGATAGCAGCTTCTAGTGTCCAGCTCATCCACTGATAAGGCTTTCTCTGTGTTCCAGACAAGGCCAGCCATCCGGCCTTGATAGTTTAGCAGGGCATTCTGTCCTGCCCACACCACCCTTTGGCACACAGAGAGAGGCAAAGAAAAAAGGCATTTAAGCAAGACATCCCAGGGATACAGCCATACAGACAGAATTCATACAATGCAAGCAATGCAAACTAAAGGATCAGATCAAATCAGATCAGATCCAGCTCAATAATACAATTAGCAATTCTCTCTCCACACTACTACTACTAGTGCCCCAAGTGACCTCAGTGGTTAGGATTGCCTTTTCCCAGCTTTGGTCCATGTGCTGGTGACCTCCAGATTAGATTACTGCCATATATAGGGTGACCCTTGAGAATGATCTGGAAGCTGCAGTTAGTGCAGGAATTCAGTGGCTCGACTGCTCCTTGGGGAAGAATACCACCATTATATTATGCCAGAAAGAATGGCATTGGCTGCCCATCAGCTAACCACCTAATTCCAAGCTGGTGGTACAGGTGAACAAAGCCATATATAGCTTGGGAAAATTAAAACACTGTATTATATATACACAGCTGATTGCTGAGCTCTGCAGGAGAAGACATCCTGCAGATATCATGATTCCAGAATTGGGCCTTTAGTGTGGTGGCACCTACCCTTTAAAACTCACCCTCTTTATATATTATAAAGGATATTCTTTTTGGTGTATGTTGAAGAGTTGCCTCTTTCAACAAACCATCTAAGTGCAGCTTTTTAAAAAAGAAGAAGATCCCAATTGGTATCTGTATATAACATCTGAAACTGTGTAATCTGCACATTGGTCTAAGAGCTGCAGGATCAGATCAGTTCCCACCAGATTCTTCAAGCACTCCTTGAAGGGGGCAACTTTCCATGCAAAATGAGCACTATAGCTTTGCACATTTAAGAAGTGTAATAATATTCCCTTCTCCACATGCATTTTTTAAAAAATGATGCAAAGGTGGTAATGATTAGAGGAAGAGGGGGGAAGTTGGTACTCTCTCGGGAACCTGCTGCCTTTATTCACAGCTTCACTGTGTTCCATTGTTGGTACAGCCCTGCATGCAAAGACTTGTACTCCCACAATTAAAGCCCAACCCAATACCTGGGAAGTAGGGCAGGCTTGCCATATATGGCTGCTGTAAGTTTGCATGGACCTCTGTGGATGCTGTCTGGCCTGGAGGCTCATATATGATGGCTAGCAGGACCTGCTTAAGGTGTTAACACAAAGGAGACCCAGCACTTTCCCGTCAGAATCATCATACAGTGGACCCTCTGGATACAAACTTAATTCATTCCGGGGGTCCATTCACACACACAAAAATCATAAATAGAGGCATGCTTCTGTGCACATGCGCAGCACGATTGAGCGCTTTTGCGCATGTGCACGTGGCGAAACCCAGAAGTATACACTTCCGGGTTTGCCGTGACCATAACCCGAAGATTCCGTATCCAGAGGGATACGTAAGTAGAGCTACGACTGTACTTTTTCATTCATTCATAAACTTTATTGCGCTAGCCCAGGCATCCCCAAACTTTGGCCCTCCAGATGTTTTGGACTACAATCCCCATCATCCCTGACCACTGGTCCTGTTAGCTAGGGATCATGGGAGTTGTAGGCCAAAACATCTGGAGGGCCGAAGTTTGGGGATGCCTGCGCTAGCCAAAGGCCATGGCATCGTTCACAGGGGGAACAAAAGGAAAAACAGCAATAACCATAAAAACATTTTAAACATTTGGCACTACCGGTGCAATAAACCATGGTCAAGTCTCCTAGAGATTATTTGTTGCATAAGCTAGAATAGCAGGGGAATCTCAGGTAAAATATGCCAGTTTAAATGTCCAAATCCCCTTTGCAGTTGACCGCTATTTTATCTAGCTCTTTTCTCCTGATCTTCTTAGCTTCCAACGCATATAATGCTACTTTATAAGTTACAAAGGACTGTACTTCCTTTGCCTGGTACACTCAGGGCAGGGCAAAGGCAGGAGGTAGCAGGCGTGCCAACACTAGGGGGCCAAGGGGTCTTTGGTTCCCTCAATATCTAGAGGAAAGGGGCCAGGGCCCCTGAATGTTGAGGCCTCCTCCCAATGGCTGGCCATTGGCCTCCTACAGTCTCGCATATGACACACGAAGGTCCAAGGTGCACTGTGCTCATCAACAGAGCCATGCTGTAGGGCTGGATCTTCTGCACTCTAAGGAGCCCAGCACACCAGTATCACTTGTGTTTGATGTCATTCATGTGTGGCATCATGCAACACACGATGGGCCCACTCAATGTTGGGTGCAACTTGGTGGCTCTGGGAGGTAGCCCAGCAGCTGAGTTTGTTTATTTAGCAAGAATTATATACCACTTGATTGAAAGAAAACCTCCAAGCAGTTTACCTGAAATATTAAATTTATCAATAAAAACTATTAAAACTATTGAAATCCGGAACCAGCAGGACTAGGCTTTTCAGAAAGACTAAGAAAAAAATTACGCTATATTTGAAAGACAACTGTAAACAATTAACATTGCTAGTAGGGTGATAAGCAGTTTTGTAAGGATAAAATGATCATTTATTACTCATTGTATTTAAGTAATTCTAGAAGGATATAATTTAATAGGAATAAGAAATACAAGAAAATGCAGTATATAGAGATTAGATTTGAAAATCATCATTTGGGGAGGAGGGAAGTCACAGGCTCAAGGAGCCAATTATTTTATTTTTGCAAAGTATGATGTAATGTAAGAAAATATCTGTAAAAACTAATAAAATTATTTTTAAAAAAACTTTTTTAAAAACCCAATCTAAACCAGCAGTAAACTAAAAATGGATTAAAGCATGTCAACATCTATGTACCTGGGTGGGCTTCCCTAAGCAAATAATGTTTTCGTACAGTTTGGAAAGGTATAAATACAGATATAATACATTGGAGTAAAGACATTGGACTCTCCATCTAAAATGATGATTGTAACTCAATTACTTTTTTTGTTTTCTGTTTGTTTCAGATGCTGCCAGTTTGGATTCCAATAGCTCATCTGAACAAATGACATTAAAACAATCAATAAATTTATATTTCAATTGGATTGATCATGTATTTAATTTTTTATTATTATACCCAGCATGGGTGTACCCAGCGAGGGGCAAGGGGGGCAGCTGCCCCCCTAGAAGCAATAAAAAATTAAATGGTTATAAAGTGATGAAACGAAACAAAATTAGGTAGATGGCAAATAATCAGTTGTTTACCACACTGAAATGGTGTAAAAACCGAGAAGTATCTAGAGCCGCCTAGCGACTGGTAGAGCCACCTAGCGAATGGTAGCCAGCCATTGGGATTCAAGGGAGGGAGAGGTCTCTAGTGGGCTCTAGCAGAGAGAAGAGGGAATCTTCTAGAGGGGTCTAGTGAGTTCCCATCACTAAACTGAGCCGCCCGCCACTAAACTGAGCCGCCCGCTATTAGTTTACCTTCTTATTTACATTTAGAAGTCATCGAGGCTGCCAAAATGGATATAAGAAACTGGTTCCAAAAAGGTAAGTTAAGTAATTTCTGTAGAAAATTAAATTTTAAAGGGTAAAGACCTGGCTCAGAAGTACAATGGGAGAGGACAGACTGACTGGGTTGTGTTTGGTGAGCGTCCATTGGAAATTCTTCAAGGAAAATCAGGACTAGATTGAAACGAAAGTTTTGAACAAGTTTTCTTCAAACCCAAGAAAAATGATATTAGTATAAGACATGTAACTAGAATAAAAATTATATTTTTTTTCAAGCAAATAACTACCGTAATATATAAAATATAATTACATATAATTTTCTTAAAATTTTGGTTTCATTCGCCTTTTCCGTGCTGAAATGTCACAACCTGAACAACCATGGCTTGCCCCCCCACCTAGTTTTGATCCTGGGTACTCCCCTGATACCCAGGGCTTTTTTTCAGCCAGAACGTTACAGAGCTCTGTTCTGGCACCTCTCATTATAAGAGAATAAGGAAGGTGTTCATGGAGAGTTCTGAAAACCTCTTTTTCTCAAAAAATAAAATAAAAAATAGCACTGATTATATCTCCACCCATCAGGTGGCAGTTGGGGCATTCCAAACTTAAGTAGCTATTATGAAGGGAGCCAATTTAGCCATACGGTGGAATTGATGTCATTCAATAAGAGAACCAATTGGTCAACACCGGTGGGTATAGAAATCCATAGTGTTTCTATAAAGGTATTAAGATTAATTTTAAAAAAAGCTTTGATCACTGAGTTGGCTTACTAACTCCTATACACTCAAATAATTTAGAATATGGGGGGGGATTGTCATTTTATCATGCTTGGTGGACATGTAAAAAAGCAAAAAAAAAAAAAAGGTTTACAAATACATGCATTGATATGGAGAATTTTGAAGACTAACTATCAACTGAAGCCAGAATTCTTCCTGCTGGAACGTATAGATAAACAGTTAGAAAAGGACTATGGAACTTTGCTTCAATATTTGGTTATGATGGCGAGACTTTTAGATGCACAAAAATGGAAGGGCTCATCGCTACCAACAATGGAAGAATGGCTATTAAAATTAACAGATTTAGCTGAGATGGTGAAACTGACATGTTTAATGAGAGAAAAGTCATTGTTAACATTTATTAAAGAGTAGAAACCTCTCACAGACTTTTTGCATGAAAAAGAAAACGAAATAATGACATTTGGATCTGAGGATGGAAGATAATGTTTGTTTATAAGAAGGGGCTTTTTTAGGGTGTTATACTGGAGTGGTTGAAATGAATATTGTTTATATACAGTGGTCAGACGAAGAATCGAGTTTTAGTTTTTTTTTTTAAAAAAAGGCAATTTGATATTAAGCTGATAAAATATAGTATATTTGAGGGGGCCTGGCTCACCCAGTGTTACTGGGCATTGCCATTCAAATGGTGTGTGTGCACCACATCTTGTGATCAATTGTGTGGGACAGGGCCTCAGTATTTTATTCAAGTTGGCACTCCTGCCTCTGGCTCGGTCTTGAGCTTAGATTGATAAACAGTGTATGCATGACATAATTGTTGTCATAATAATATGTTAGGACAATTCTGCCTTGCTCAACAATCTGGCTACCGACAAAGGTTGCCCCACAAATAACTCATTGCAGTAGTTCAACCAAGAGGTTACTAGAGCATAGTCAACAGAAGTTAGGCTGCCCCTGTCCAGATAAAGTCTAATCTAGTGGAAGGCACACTGGGCCACTGAGGCTACTTGAGCCTCAAGTGACAGGAATGGATCCAGAAGTATCCATTGATATGTTCCTGCTTCTACACAGAGAGTGTCTCCCCACCCAGAGCAAGTCACATCTCTCCCATCCAGTCTAGGGAGCCACCTTGGGACTTGTGCCCTTTCTTAGCATCCCTTTTGAAAAAGTACCCTGATGTTTTGCCTGACCTTGGCATCCCTCATCATCAGACATGCTGTACATCTCTTGGAGTCAAACATGTGCAGGCATGATCAGAAAGGAGTCTCTTCGTTTTAAGGCTTGATGTTATCAAGACAACATAATTCCTCCTATCATGTTCAGTCCTGTATTATTAAATAGTGGGTTGGCCACTACGCTGGCCTAGGATGAATGAAAATGCTTGAGTTCACAAGGGAAAGAGACCAAGCAGGTGGAAGCCTCATTCCTGCCCATCTTGCTCGGCATCAGCCACCTTAGGTGTGGCTTCCTGAGCATTATCCTGGATGGCACCACAAGTTTTGGCCAACTCCGTAGCTATACAAGAGAAGGCTTCAGGATATAGAGTGATGAAAAGAGCTCCTTTGGCACTTAGGAATTCTACAGAAGGTTCATTATGCCATTTCTTGCTGTCTCTTTCACTGGGTGGGGAACCATTTTCAGCCTGAGGACTTCATTCCCTTCTGGATAACCTTCTGAGGGCCTTATGCCAGTGGTGGACAGGAGCAGAGGCAGAGAAATGAATGTAGGGCTAACCTTTGTGCAGTAGGCTAGTTTCTAGAAACTCACACGCCCTTCTCTACTGTCTTGGTATGCAAGAGGCAGTATCGGAGTACAAGGTCACATCTCAGACGGGGAAAACAATGACTGAAGCACGGGCCAGTGAGAGGTGTGGCCTGGAGGCCTGGAGAGAGTTGTGAGGGCCAAATAGAGTTACATTCAATACACATTTGGGCACATTCCCCACCCTTGTGTGCTCTCTTCCTCTCCCCCCCCCCCCTGGCTAAACAGATTGGAATATTTCAATAGCGGGGGGAAATAGATGAAAACCAAGGAAAGGAAAAGCTAAACTGATGGACTTCTTTGTGGCCTGACACAAAGAAGAGAGTGTGTGGCTGGGGAGAGGGTGTGGTTTGTGCAGAGTCCCAAGGGCTGCAAAGAGTGCCCTGGAGGGCCACATTTGGCTTGAGGTTTAAATATGCCCTCGTCACCTTACTGCTCGCACTGACTGAAATTTGCTGATTTAATTTTTTTTGAGGAATCTTAAACAAATGCTTATGAACATGAGAGTCTGTCTGGAGTAGGGTTCAAATCCCCACTCAACCATGAAGCTCACTGGGTGACTTTTGTTTATGGAGATCGGCATCTTCAACACTTTCCATTTCCTGGTGGCGAGTTGCCCTGCTCTTTGGTCAGACAGGCTGAGAAGTTGGGGGAACATTCTCCTATATGAGTAGTCTTCAACCTTCTCAGACCCAGGAGACATCTTTAACCCCTCATATAATTGTACTGTTGTTGTGGCCCAACTTGGATCAGGCCAGAAGCCATAGTGTGTCCCAACCCACCCGTTGAAGAACTATGCTCTCTAGACTGAGCCTTATTTGGATTGCAGGGAAACAGTCATAGAGCAAGTTTTGTTTCATAAACACCCAATTTTGCTTTAACTGGTTTTTTTAAAGGGAAAACTACCCGCTTTGAGTCTATTATTATTATTATTATTATTATTATTATTATTATTATTATTAATTTGTATTTCTCAAATCTCTTGATTCCCTGGGCATGTTGATATCTTCCCTCTTGTGCATGGGAGGTGCTGTCTTGGCTACAAAAGTCTTCCTTGATGGATGCTGGGTCCATTATGTAATTGGCAGTCTTGTTTTGGCAACATAAACAACAGCACCTACCACCTGAAGATTGATGTTAAAGGGAATGATAGCTGCCTTGGTGGGAGGGTCCAGACAATTCCACAAAGCATTCAGATGAGATGCAAAATCTTGCTTGAAGAATGTTTGGATGACTTCAGATACTCATCACATAATGAAGAGGAAAAGGTTGTGTGCCCTGACATGGTTTTAAGGGCTGTAACGAAGTATGGGAACATCTTTGTGAGTACTAAAGAGCCCTAGTAGGAAAGGCAAGACTTCAGAACTAAGTTTAGCACAGGGAGGAGGGGGACTGTGATCCTCCAGATGTTGTGGGCTCCAATTCCTATCAGCATCGGCCAACATGGCCAAAGGCCAGGGATGTTGGGATCTGTAGTCTGAGAACATTTGGAGGGTCATGTGTGCCTCATCTCTGGTTTAGCATGAGGGTTTTTAGGGGTTTTTTTATTTTTAAAAAAACTAGACCACTGGTGTATATGACTTATGAATGAATGGATGAAACTTAATTTGCGTCAGCCATCGGCCATAACAACAAAAGAACATTGTGATATACACAGAACAAAATTAAAAGTCAATTATATAAAACACAGTTTAGGGTTCTGAATCAGCAGTCAAATAGTGGACCTTATTCTGATTGCCTCAGCTAAAAACCTTGCAGCTGTTGCTGTCATCTGCTCCTCTACCAGGAGAAAAGACACTCTGCCAGGAGAAAAGACACTCTGCAGTGGTTGGACGACCCAGAATAGACAATAAAAGAGGGGTGATAATCTCATTCCTCAGGTCTTTAAAAAGAGTGCAAGCCAGGAGGGCATGTGCCACTGATTCGGTACTGCCACCTCCGCAGCGACATAAGCATTTTTTGTGTGGAATCTGTTGGAATCGTCCCTCAAGTACAGCCAAGGGCAATAAAGCCATACCTCTAGTTGCAGTAGGTTCATGTTGTGGATTTTCGGGTTGCAAACCAAGAAGTGTATACTTCCGGGTTTTGCCGCACGTGCACAAGCATTCTGTGCGCTTCACACATGCACAGGAGCACTCTATTGCATAATTCGCAGAAGCTGCACTCTACTTATGGACCTTTCGGGGTGCGAACGGCACCCCGGAATGGATCAGGTCCATAAATAGAGGTACCACTGTACATTCAATCTTGCGAGGGTAAAAGAGCGTCTATATTTTGGAATTGCTAGGTTAATACAGATGGGGTGCCCAGAGAATCGAAGTGGGAAGAGGGGAAATGGTCATACCATGGGCAAAATTTCCTTATTGTGGCCAAGTTGTTCTGATGCTCAATATAATTTGTTGTTGTTTAGTCATTTAGTCGTGTCCGACTCTTCGTGACCCCATGGACCATAGCATGCCAGGCACTCCTGTCTTGCACTGCCTCCCGCAGTTTGGTCAAACTCATGTTCGTAACTTCGAGAACACTGTCCAACCATCTAGTCCTCTGTCGTCCCCTTCTCCTAGTGCCCTCCATCTTTCCCAACATCAGGGTCTTTTCCAGGGAGTCTTCTCTTCTCATGAGGTGGCCAAGTATTGGAGCCTCAGCTTCAGGATCTGTCCTTCCAGTGAGCACTCAGGGCTGATTTCCTTCAGAATGGATATCATTTAGGCATTGACAAATTAGACTGTTTGCTTTACTGAAACCTACGGTGAGTAACTGTTGTGGGGATAAACCACAAGAGTGAAGTTTTTGATAAACAATTTTAGACAGGCAATCTTGTGATAGTCTTGTAGCACTAGGGATATTAGACCGGGGGGATTTGACTTTAGCCAAAGCCAGAAGTTAAATGCCCTGTGCCAGATCCGTGACCTATGTGCTAACAGAGAGACAAAGAGTGGGGAATTTCTGGTCTCTCTCAGATATAGTGTTCCCAGTGCTTGGGGGACTAGTCAGATCTAGGCAGATGATTCAAGTTCAGCTCAAGCACAAACATAGCACAAATTAACATAAACATCCATATTTTGCCCACCCTGGTTGTGCCCACTCTGAGGGCATGCACAGCCCATGGGGGCCAGGTGCAGTGTGCATGTATCCACTTGCAACATTTGCAGCTGCAGAAATCGACAACCTAGCTCAGAAACACATCCTGTGGAAAGACTCTGAAGGGATTGAATCTTGGACAGGCTACTTGTTGCATTTCATTGGTTTTTCTGCCTGTTTAAACCTCTGTCACCCTGAACATTTCCTCCTATATAATAGCCAGAGTAAAGTAATGTCTCTGCAGTTCAGGCATGCCACCATGAATCATGACAGATGGAACTCTGCATCATAAAGATTAACTGTATAGTACAGCTAGTCTTATAGTCACAACTATAAACGAAGAGAAATGAAGGTAACTCTGTGTGTGACCAGGAAGGTGAAAAGAGATTCCTGTGACTTGCTGCTATATTTAAAGCATTATCATACCAATTTAAACTCCCATGGTTTCCCGCAAATAATCCTGGGAGCTGAAATTTGTCAAGGGTGTGGGTAGTAGTAGTAGTTGTTTAGTCATGTCCGACTCTTCATGACCCCATGGACCAGAGCACACCAGGCACTCCTGTCTTCCACTGCCTCCTGGAGTTTGGTCAGACTCATGTTGGTGGCTTCGAGAACACTGTCCAACCATCTCGTCCTCTGTCATCCCCTTCTCTTTGTGCCCTCAATCTTTCCCAACATCAGGGTCTTTTCCAGGGAGTCTTCTCTTCTCATGAGGTGGCCAAAGTACTGGAGCCTCAGCTTCACGATCTGTCCTTCCAGTGAGCACTCAGGGCTGATTTCCTTCAGAATGGATAGGTTTGATCTTCTTGCAGTCCATGGGACTCTCAAGAGTCTCCTCCAGCACCATAATTCAAATAGGGATAGTTGTTAGGGGGCCCTATTCCCCTTACAGAGCTACAATTCTCAGAGTCAGTGCCTTTTTTCTTAAAAAATGTTTAGGGGTACTCTCATTTTGACTCAAGAAAATCACCATTTTATAGTTCAAATCGGGGGAAATAAATACAGTAAATAGATAAAAGTACAAAGATTCACAAAATGTTTAGGAGTATGCGCGTCCCTGCATACACCCAGAAAAAACAACAACAGTTCTCAGGGTGGTTTTAATAGTCAATCCCTCTTCCTAGAGAACTCTTGAAATTGTAACTCTGTGGGGGATCAGGGTCTAGTAACAACTCTCAACACCTTCAACTAACTACAGTCCCCAGGAAGTTTGGGGGGAAAGCCATGGCTGTTTAAAGCTGTATGATACTGCTTTAAATGTTTCGTGAAAATCGGGTTAAAGAGGGGTGGTTGTGGTTGTGACTGAGAAAAACCTTCTTTGAAATGGTGACCAAGTGGACAGAAAGAATACGCTGTTAACTAGCTTCACATACCCGCCAACATTTCTCTGATGAAAATAGGGACGCCCCATTCCACAATGGTGATTTTACTATTTAGACCCCACCCATCTTATTGGGTTGCCCCAGCACTCTGGGCAGCTTCCAACATGTATAAAAGCATAATAAAACATTAAACTTTTTTTTTAAAAAAACCTTCCCTATACAGGATTGCTTTCAGACGGCTCGGGGGTTGGATAACTCCATACCCTCCAACATTTCTCTAATTAAAAAAAGGATGTCCTAAGGAAAAGCGGGACATTCCAGGATCAAATCTGAAACCAGGATGGCTTCTCTAAATCAGGGATGTCCCTGGAAAATAGGGACACTTGGAGGGTCTGGCCTCAGGGTTGGAACAGGCTCACCCGCCTTTAGTCAGCAAGAGGTGGTGGTGGTAGTGGCAACTTCTATCCTTAGCAAACACATGCATAGGTTGTTCCATTGCAGATCTCATTTGCTGCAAAGTTATTAATGTTGTGGCTTTACTTTACCCAAAGTCAAGTTATTTTATTTCTGAGTATGAGTGCAATCAAACTGCAAGCTATTACCTGCAGAAATAGTTCCGAGTGTGAGCAGATAAGGTAAAGGTAAAGGTAAAGGGACCCCTGATCATTAGGTCATTAGGTCCAGTCGTGACCGACTCTAGGGTTGCGTGCTCATCTCGCATTATTGGCCGAGGGAGCCAGCGTATAGCTTCCAGGTCATGTGGCCAGCATGACAAAGCCGCTTCTGGCAAACTAGAGCAGCACATGGAAACGCCGTTTACCTTCCCGCTGTAGCGGTTCCTATTTATCTACTTGCATTTTGACGTGCTTTCGAACTGCTAGGTTGGCAGGAGCTGGGACCAAGCAACAGGAGCTCACCCCGTCACAGGGATTCGAACCGCCGACCTTCTGATCAGCAAGCCCTAGGCTCAGTGGTTTAACCACAGCGCCACCTGGGTCCCTGTTGTGAGCAGATAAATGTGACTCAAAACATAGCCCTAAGACACATCAATTCTCCCTCCCTCCCATCATTGATTTTTGGGCACCAACATTAAGGGCTGCAGTCTATTTATGCCACACTGTAAATGCTGGCAGGCCAACCGACTAAGCATTGGGTTCAAAAGAAGAAGAAACACCATTTGTATAAAGACAGAAATAAAATGATTACTTATGACATGTATCCAAGGACATAACCTGCTTCTTGTCAAGGGTGTAGAGACTGGTGTTAGTGCATTTGCGTTGCTGTGGAGGTAGCTGATGGGCCACTATTCTGATCTAGGCTGTTCTCAAATTCCAAAACAAATCATTAGGGGTTGTGTACAATGCTGCATGAGTGAAGTTCCACTTGTATAATGAAACTTCCCCTTCATCTCTTGTCCCTGTGTGACTCCCAAATCTTCTCTGGAAGGTCCTCGGCCCCATGGGGGAGGTGCATTTTAAAGTTGTGGGCAGCAGTGAAGATGAGAAGACAGACAAGTTCCATTGCATAAATGAAAGTCTGTTGCAAGAGCAGCACCTAAGTGCTGTTTACTTAATCAATATTTTCCTGATATTTGCAGGTTGCATAATGGGATTTCTCAGTTGAAATTGGTTTCTGACTTACTGAACATAATGTGATTTTCATCTTCTTGTACAGGTGAAACTCGGAAAATTAGAATATCGTCGAAAAGTGCATTTATTTCAGTAATGCAACTTAAAAGGTGAAACCAATATATGAGATGCAAAGCAAGATATGTCAAGCCTTTATTTGTTGTAATTGTAATTATTTGTCATTAGGCGGCTCAATTATAAATGGAATGTAATTAATGAAATGTAATAGCAATGCTTATTTTTGTATTATTGCAACTATTTGTTTTATTACTGTGGAATTTCCAAAAGAAAGCATTTGTAAAAATCAAAAGAAAAATAATAAATGAACATGGAAGAACAAACTAAAACCCCAATGATCAAGTGGGCCCAAGATCTGGGATATAACATCAATATGGAACAATGGGAGAGATTGTGGGAGAAAGATCTAAAATTTACAGCATGTTTTAACCTAAGAGAGAATTGTATGAAAATGATATACCGTTGGCATTTAACACCATGTAAGCTGGCTAAAATGTATGGGGGTATAAATCCGAGGTGCTGGAGGTGCAAGAAAGAAGATGGCACATACTACCACATGTGGTGGTCCTGCAAAAAAATATAAAAGAATATTGGAACAAGATATATCAAGAACTAAAGAAAATGTTCAAAATACCATTTAAAAAAATACCCGAAATGTTCCTTTT
The DNA here is from genome assembly GCF_963506605.1 of Zootoca vivipara. Taxonomy (NCBI): domain Eukaryota; kingdom Metazoa; phylum Chordata; class Lepidosauria; order Squamata; family Lacertidae; genus Zootoca; species Zootoca vivipara. Next base: position 117,082,624 of record NC_083277.1, on the reverse strand, counting down.
AAATATCTTACCATCAGAAATAAATAAGGAAATAAGATCCCTATGCCTATACGGTGTGACCGCTGCTAGAATTTTGGTAGCTAAAAATTGGAAGAGCGAGACGCTGCCCACGGTAATAGACTGGCAAACACAGATGTTAAATTATATTAGGATGGCATGGTTGACAGATTCAATGAGAGATATACCCATACAAAAGACAGCGAAAGAGTGGAGTGTGTATAAGAATTATCTTAAAACATATTACCCAGACAGTTCTCTACTCACGGATATTGAATGATGCTTGAGAAAAATAGAAATGATTAAAAAGATAATGAGGAGGAAAAAGGGATACCGTTAACATAAGCCTGTGAAAAATAAGATATTGAAAAGTGTGCAACAAAAGGGACGGGAAGTATCTATATGTGGATGTAATGAGTGTATTTGCTTTGTATTTATATTTGTTTTGTAAACTTGTGAGGATAAGTTTCGATGAAATATTGTGAGACAAGGTTTCTCTTTTTCTTTTTTCTTTCACTTTCCCCCCTTTTTTTCTTTTTTACTTTATTGCTGATTTACTGTTTTTTCCCCTCCTACCCTATTATCCTTTTTATGTAAATGTGTATCTGTTGTCTCTGTTGTTTTAAAACAATAAAAACCATTTAAAAAAAAAAGAAAGAAAAAGAAAAATAATAAATAATAAATTGCATTACTGAAATGACGATATTCTAATTTTCTGAGATTCACCTGTACATTGTTCTTATTGGTTGTAGCTCCTATTACTATTTTAAATGTTTAAATGAATATGCTAAAATGAAGGATGCAAAAGAAGGAACCAATAAACATAAGACATATAAAAAGCCAATTAAAAATTGACTGGGTGGAATCCAACCACCTGCATCCCAGTAGTGCAAAGATTTCTGCTTGTGAAGTGGGACTCCTGCCCCTTCCCCCCCCTCCAATGTACGCCCTACATTCTCCTCAAATCTGCTATGTAGGGTTTGGGGCACCCCTAGTACAGATTTAGGAGATGTGTAGGGGGAAGCGAGTAGGGAAGTCCCATTGCACATGCAGGAATCCTTGCACTGATGTGTCAGTGAATTTGTGCTGCTTTGGATACAACCCATTGAAATTCTCACCGTGTGTAAATTTGAAATGGAATACCATTTCAAAGTAGAAAGTATTTTTTTTTTTAAAAAAACAGACTTTGCTTCCCATCTCTCCCCTCACCCCCAGTTCAGGATTTTCTGTTTTCTTGATACCGGTAAGCAAAATATGCCATACAAAGCTCTCCCAAATCTTTGATTGCAATGGTCATTGAACTCAACGGAGCTTGGCTTCTCCCTTCCTTCCTCAGCTTATGTCCACAGGTGAATGTACAGGCATGGCAAAAAATTGTTATGGGACAATGGAGAGTCTGGCAAACATCTCCAAAATTTCTTTTCTCGTACATGTATTTATCGTCTTTCTTAAGTTACTTGCAGTCTGTAATTTGCATTAATGGACCAAGTCATTAGGGAGGGCTTGTTAGGGCACACACTATGTGTTCATGAATGCTGTTAGGGAAACAGAAGAAATGGTTTTTCTGCGTGTCTCTTTGACAGGTGTGGAGAACCTTTAGGCCTCCAGATATTGCTGAACCACAACATCCATCATCCCTGGCCATGGGCCATGTTTGCTAGGGATGATGGGAGCTGTAGTCCAGCTACACTGGAGGAGGAAATGGGAGTTTGGGGATGCCTGCTCTAGCACAAAGTAAAGTACTGTATGTTGTTACCCAGGCACCCCCAAACTTCGGCCCTCCAGATGTTTGGGACTACAATTCCCACCATCCCTGACCACTGGTCCTGTTAGCTAGGGATCATGGGAGTTGTAGGCCAAAACATCTGGAGGGCCACAGTTTGGGGATGCCTGTTGTTACCCAATGGCTCTATCCTTGCTAGTTTCTTCTCACATCTCCATGGGTTCATGAAGAATAGAAGTGAGTAAAAGCACTACAGCGAGCAATTCCACCTCTCCTCCTCACTGAACGACTTCTGTATTTTATTGCACACAAAACGTCACTTTCCCTTTTCCATGTCTCACGTTCTCTAAAGGATATCACCCTAAAGGTGTGCAAATTATGGCTTCTGCAGAACATTGTTCATCCCTACGCATACTTAGATCTCTCTACACAAGACCATTAATGGGTAGAGAATATATCTCTTGGTTAGCATCCTACATTGCGTTATCTCACCTTTGTGTCCCATAGCTTAAAGCCGTTTGAAGGAGGCAAACATGGTAGCGGTTAACATGAAAGAGATGCTAACGAGCAAGTATTGCATGGCAAGCAATTTCGACAAATTAAAAGCTATCTAGTAGGTGTGTTGCATTTGGTGTTGAGCCGTTAGTGGAGAACTCATTGCTTGAAGGCAAGCCAAGCCCTTGATGAATATTTTGCCTTAATCTTCCCATTCCCAGGCAACCAAGCCCAGCTCTCCAAACACATATAAGGAGAAATATCCCACTCCCACATCACAGGGGGCTCTTGATCTCCTTCCATCTCTGCTCGTCTCTCCCTGCTTCGTAACTTTTGCCATCCTACCTTTTGCCATCCTCCCAAAGGAGCCACAATGAACCGGCAATTCAGTTCCAGATCATTTTCAACAGGTGGAAGAAGGGGCTATTCTGTTTCTGGCAGTGGCTTCCGAATGGGCAGCTCCTCAGCTTCCGTGGTTCCTGTTGGAGGAGTGGGAGCCTTCAGCGGTGGCTTTGGCAGCAGAAGTCTCTACAACCTTAATGGAAGCAGGCGGATATCCACGGGCCTAGTTTCTGGTGGAGGTGGTGGTGGTCACTTTGGAGGAGGCTTTGGCGCACGAAGTGTTGGGGGCGGTCTAGGATTCAGCAGTTTTAGCAGCGGTTATGGAGGTTATGGTGGTGGGGTAGGCTTTGGTGGCGGCGTTGGCCTGGGCAGTCATGTTGGAGGCTTTGGTGGTGGTGGTGGAGGATATGCGCTTGCAGGCCCTGCTCCCTGTCCAGCACCGGGACGAATCCACAATGTCATTGTAAACAAGAGCCTATTGGCTCCTCTGCACATGGAGGTTGATCCTGACATCCAGAGGGTCCGAGTGCAAGAGAGGGAACAGATCAAGACCCTCAACAACAAATTTGCCTCTTTCATTGATAAGGTAAGATGGAACTGGGAGGAAGTTGTATTGCAAAAGGGGTGAAAGGAAGACAAAAATGACCTGTTAATATTCTAAAACAGGAACTGGAGTAACTTTTTCTCGCAATACAAGTGGTTAGAGTTATGCTATTTCATGTATGGGAATCTTGGTGAACACAAAACAGTCTAAGGAGGGACAGCATCACTAGGCCCGAAGCAATAAAATGTTGGTTTTCAATTGCTTGTAATTCTAGGGCAAGGCAAATAACTTTAATCTATGGGTGTAGGTTAAACACTAGGAAACCATGCAAGCATAGTTCAGCAGCAGAATTGGCTTATTTCAGGGGATTGTGGAATATCCTTGTCGTTCAAAGCCTGGACAAGCAGCTGTCAAGGATGCTACAGATATGAGAAGGAGCTAATTTCTGAGGATGAGATGAGTAGTTGGTTCCTTTTAACTCTGTGATTCTGTGATGCAATTCTGGGCTGCATCAATAGGAGTATAGCATCTAGATCAAGGGAATTAATAGTACCACTGTATTCCGCTCTGGTCAGACCTCACCTGGAATACTGTGTCCAGTTCTGGGCACCACAGTTCAAGAAGGATACTGACAAGCTGGAACGTGTCCAGAAGAGGGCAACCAAAATGGTCAAAGGCCTGGAAACGATGCCTTATGATGAACGGTTTAGGGAGCTGGGTATGTTTAGCCTGGAGAAGAGAAGGTTAAGGGATGATATGATAGCCATGTTCAAATATATAAAATGATGTCATATAGAGGAGGGAGAAAGGTTGTTTTCTGCTGCTCCAGAGAAGCGGACACAGAGCAATGGATTCAGACTACAAGAAAGAAGATTCCACCTAAACATTAGGAAGAACTTCCTGACAGTAAGAGCTGTTCAGCAGTGGAATTTGCTACCAAGAAGTGTGGTGGAGTCTTCTTCTTTGGAGGTCTTTAAGCAGAGGCTTGACAGGCATATGTCAAGAATGCTTTGATAGTGTTTCCTGCTTGGCAGGGGGTTGGACTGGATGGCCCTCGTGGTCTCTTCCAACTCTATGATTCTATGATTCTATCTACTTATACCTGTGTAAAAAAGATAAACCATTGTGATCTGTAAGCTTCTAAAGATTCCATAAGGTAAAAGGTAAAGGGACCCCTGACCATTAGGTCCAGTCGTGACCGACTCTGGGGTTGCGCGCTCACCTCACATTATTGGCCGAGGGAGCCGGCATATAGCTTCCAGGTCATGTGGCCAGCATGACAAAGCCACTTCTGGCAAACCAGAGCAGCACATGGAAACGCCGTTTACCTTCCCGCTGTAGCGGTTCCTATTTATCTACTTGCACTTTGACGTGCTTTCGAACTGCTAGGTTGGCAGGAGCTGGGACCAAGCAACGGGAGCTCACCCCGTCACAGGGATTCGAACCGCCGACCTTCTGATCAGCAACCACAGTGCCACCTGGGTCCCTACATTCCATACATCATGCCATTTGGGCAATTTAGATGTTAATGAGCCATGAAGCTTGTGGACCATATTGTTGATCACATATGCTTAAAAGGCTGCTTCTATGTTTTGTGGATGCTTACATGTTTGGGACATTTAATATTAGCATAACATGGAATGAATAGAGCTCCCATTATCAGAATATATGTGCGAGGAACTAAATTCAATCCACAGCATTTCTAGCACATGGGCTAGGAAAGATCTCTGACTGAGAAATTCAATAGTGATAATGCTATTCTAGTGTTCTAGGTAGCCTTGCAAGCAAATGTAGGATCAGCAACGTCAATTATATTGACTTATAAGTATCCATGAGGCACAAACCATTTTGATTGCTCAACAGGCATTAATCTGCAGAGCAAGTCATTTGGGACAAAGATTTCATTGCTGCTTCTCAAAAGAGGATTGTGCTTTCCTAAAATTGAGATGCATCTGAGTAAATATAGCCCTGCTGGATACACAGTAGATTTTTTTTACAAGAGCAGAGAATTCTGGCTGAAATGCACACAGAACTCAAAGCATCCATTTTATTTGTTTCCCCCCTGAGGTTCAAACTTCTCGTATGCAAGGTGATTTTTAGGACCAAACTACTTTTAAAGATACATCTATTCCAAATGGAATGGAAATGAAATTTCATGAAGCCAACAGTTAGCAAGATTCCAGAACTTACCGTTTTGAATTTGGAAATGCTACAGATTTTCTGTTTGAAATTTGTCTTTGAGAGATAATATATAACAACAACAACAAATAATGATAACAGCAATAATACACATAAATCTTAAATTTTTGACTAGTTTTACAGCAGTAATGTCAAGGGCAAATTTTATATTGTGAACAGCCCTGAGATTTACGGATGACGGGCAGTACACAAATTTTGAAAAGAAAAGGAAGAATTAAACCCAATGGCAAAGATACAAGGAACTGTGGATCCAGCAGCACGATCGTTTTCGTAGTTCTTCAATGTAGCCCTTTTAGATGTGTTAATAATCTTCCAGATGGACAAATTCCAGCAACTTTAAAGGAGAATTAATGTCTCACCTTGGTTAAAATTGTCTCTGACATTTACCTTGTCAATTTCATGCCAAACCCTCATTCAAAACATTCCCTTTTGGGAAGCTCCTTGCTTTCCAAAGCCTTGACAAAGTTATCAAATGTTGCACATCTACAGTTTGCCAGGAGAACGTCATTGTTTCCCCCTTTTAAAATGCAAATGGAGAAAGAGAGTGGAAGATTGCGTAACTGAGTAGGGCACTATCTATAGCTGTACTGGAATGCTATAATCATAATAATTTAATTCAAAGCTACTGAATAACCCCCCCTCCCCCCAAATTTAGTCCTGTTCTCATTTCCCTAAGAGCAAGTCCCACTTGGACTCCTCAGCAGACAGGCATAGGGTTCTGCTGTAATTAGATCTTTTAGTTATACATTTTGATGAAGAAGGGACTATGTACTGTGTACTATGTACTATAAAATGTACTGCAGCCACATGTGATAGCCAAAGCACTGAATTTAACAGCTGATTAGCAAAATATAAATATTAGTGTTTTCAAAATGTAGGAATAGGTGGGGAATTCAATTCAGTTTGCACTTTCTGAATCAAGATGTAAACAGAAACACATCCTTTGCGATTTGGAGTACAGTTCTCCAGCCAATAAGGTGTACAAAGTGCATATTCTAAAGTGTGCATGTATATGCAAATATTAGTAAACATACAGAAATACATTATATCAGAGGAAACGGTTTTGCAAAAATGTCTCTATTAGGCAAATTGCACACAAAAATGTATATTCACACTAAAATGATGATGACTTTTCATTAGGATTTTTTAAAAATATATATATTGCAAACTGATATGGAAATGTGAAGAACTGAAAAAAGGAGAAAGAAAAAGAAACTGAAATTTATAGATTGGCCCATCCCTATTGAAATATTAGGCACAAAGTTTCACAGACGTTGAACATGGATGTTTCATCAGGAAAGTGTTCATTTTTGAAAAATTCAGGGATACGTGTACATATATATAAATATTGAATTTATACAAAACCAGTTCAGGCTACTTCTTGTATGCCACTGTTGTTGTATTGTGGCTGCCATAGGTCAGATATGGAGTCAGGGGCTGTGTGCATTCTTGTGCTGAAGGGTGAAATGGAGATCAAGTGATTACAGTCTTATGCTTCCTTGCCTTATCAGAAGAGGAATATGTAGCTTGTGGGGTAGGGTGTCATTTCCCTTATTGGTTTTCCCAAAAAAAAATATTGGGGGGGATATTCTGGTCCTGTCTTCTCACATTAAATACAATGTGCACACCCTCAAGGAACACAGGATGTGCTTCACGCATAGTTACGCGGAACATGTTTTCTTCAAAATGTTTTCTTTCATAATATCTGCAGGGTACTCTACCCACACAGCCATAGGTCTATCACAGGCATCCCCAAACTGCGGCCCTCCAGATGTTTTGGCCTACAACTCCCATGATCCCTAGCTAACAGGATCAGTGGTCAGGGAAGATAGGAATTGTAGTCCAAAACACCTGGAGGGCCAAAGTTTGGGGATGCCTGGTCAATCAGAACCCAGGCTTCCATATGCTTCTGGACTACAATTCCCATTATCCTTGATAACTTACCTTTCTGACTGGGGCTGATGGGAACTAGAATCCAGCAATATCAGAAGGGCCACAGGCCTGATTTATGCCATAGTGGTTTCATCCGCATGATTTCATCCAGGTTCTTGTTGCTCCCCCGTGAGATGATATGGTGTCAGAAGCCTTCATGAAGCCTGTACCAATTATGGCCTGTTGTGGAATCAGATGTTAACTCGGATCGCAGCTTTGGGATTGGGGTGCAGGCTCCTAGTGTTTAATGTTAATCTGAATCCATGTTATGCATGAAATTCAGGTATCTCCTCACACACACACACACACACACACACACACACACACACACACACACACAAAAGGGAGATGGAAAGGCCTTATTTTAGACATAGCATTATTGTCAAAGAACAGCAAACAGTCAGAACTTTCATGCTGTCTGCCCCTGTGCAGAACCTAAAACCTAAAGACACTCTCAATATAATCTCATACTTCCCAGCAGTTTCTCTTGTACCTGTACTTCTCATAAGCAAAATTTTCCTAGTGATTATGTCAGAATTACTTCCCTCCCCCTGCAAAGATGTACAGGGCTCTGTGCTCCACTGATGGGGAAAAGATCATCTTCTTCCAAGTGAGCAAGCAATGGTTTCAGAGTCCCATGTTGGGAATTGTCTTGCAACTGTGCTACACTTGCACCAAGTTTAAAAAAAACCATTATCCCATTAATTCTTCCAACATCCCTTTAGGCTCAGTTCCTTATTACTATGACGCTTGTTGTACAGACTAAGGAGCTGAAACTTTGAGATAGATAGTTTGCCCAAGGCCACCCAGAGATTCCTTGGCAGAGTTCCAGTATGCATTCAGTTCCCACAGTTTAAAAGCCTGTATTCTGGAATAATTTGAGAGTTTGAATTACTGTTAGGAAATGGGTTTCTGTGCTTGATTTATATCTTAATAATAAATACATTTTAACTGAAAAGCATTTATCAGAACCACCCAATTCCCCCTCTCCTACATTTTCACTCTCACTTTAGGAGCTCCATGATGAAGAATGGATCATGCTCACACCCAAAATATACAAAGTGGCTTTCATTTTATAATAAAGAGTCCTTACTAGTTTGAAATACATTTTTATTTTTTCACTTCCCCAAATGTACTGAGCAGATTTTCACTAAGGGCCCTTCCAGACTGGGTGGTTTTGTTGTTGCTGCTGCAGCAAATATACTTATGGTCTTAATTGTCATTCACAATAAAAAATTTTAAAGTCACCATTTTAAAAAGTCACAGTCCCGCCTTTTAGAACATAATATTTCAAATATTGCTGAGTTATAAATTCATGCATGATTTCATTTCAGTTTTCATTGGCTTTTAAAATGCACTGAAGGGGTAGACGAAAGGTTGAAAGAAGCTTCCCCTGGTACTAATATATTGTGAGACAGGTAGACCTGTGGTGGTATAGTCCTACCACAGGAGTATAATACCTTAGAATGCACATGGCAGGCATTTAGTACAGGGCCAGAGACTCACCATCTTCTTTTTACTTGATAAGCACATATATCTGTGAATTGACTCTGGTCCCATCCACGCCACGCCTTTAAACTACGTGATTTTCCTCAAGGAACCCTGAGAACTATAACCTCTAGCCTCATCTCTGCCCTTCCCTTGTTGTGTTTCAGGTGCGATTCCTTGAGCAACAGAACAAAGTGCTGGAGACCAAATGGGACTTGCTCTACCAGCAGGGCAGCCCAGCTCTGAGGGACAACCTTGAGCCGCTTTATGAGGCTTACATTGACACTCTCCGAAGGCAGCTTGACCACCTAGTCAATGATAAAAACCACCTGGACATTGAGCTGAAGAACACACAGGAGCTTGTAGAGGATTTCAAGAACAAGTATGTGGCAGAAAACGTGGCAGTGAGGGTGACAATGCCTCTTGCTTGCCTGCTTGGAAGACGAATAGATGTGTGTGTTGTGTGTGAGTGTGTGTGACTTTAGCCTGACTTTACAAAAGAGTGACATCCATTGTTCTGCCCACTTTTTTTTGCCTCTGGCCCTACTTGGCATGTGGCCTCTGAAAGGTTCTCTGTCAGGGAATGTGGCCCTCAGGCTAAAAAGTATTTCCCACCTCTGGATTTTTGGGTCTCTTCCATTCATCATCAGCTAATTTCCCACAAGGATAGCATACCCCTCAACCGTCCCAATTTGAGCAGGTCATCCCGGAATTATAGAAGCCATCCTTGCTTCTGATTGGATCCCGGCATGTCCCACTTTTTGGCCCAGCACAGGAATTTGGGACCGAAAAGTGAGTGTCTTGATTTTGTTCAGCAGGATGTTGGAGGGTGTGGGATGGCTGTGATCCAGCAGAAAACACATTCTCTTGGGATAAAGCAGTCTTCCAAAACATGGGGCTTCCTGAAAGACTTTGAGTAAACCATTGTCTCATAGCCTCATCTGCCTCACAATGTCGTTATGAAGATATATACTACTGGATAGCTCAGTTGGTTAGAGCATGGTGCTGATAACACCAAGGTTTCAGGTTCAATCCCCATACAGGACACTGCATTGCAGGGGGTTGGACTAGATGACCCCCAGAGTCCCTTTCAACTGTATAATGCTATGATTCTATGCCTGTAAGGCTTGTATTTTATGCACTTAAATTATCATGGTGACAACAATTATTTCTCCCTTTCTAACAGATATGAAGATGAAATTAATAAACGTACAGCTTGTGAAAATGACTTTGTGGTGCTCAAAAAGGTAAGTGGCATTAGGAAAATTTAAAACCAGAATGGCAGACCACTCTTACTTCCTATTTCTTATACACCCTGATACTAAATATCTGTATTCATGTATCCGTCTGTAGTGCAAGGACAATATAATGACAAAAGTCAGCACTTTCACATTTTGTAGTTCCACTTGTGCAAAACCCAAACCTAAACCAAGGTTTGTTCCATTTGATTGGTGAAGCGGACAATGGTCAGAGCTGGCATGAAAGGTCACTCACTTACTTTTCAGTTAATGTTCAAAATCATCTAAAGCTCAGCTTTGGGTGGATTTTGATTGTTAAATTCAATTTTGAGGAAGACTTTTGACAAAACAGAAGCCTAGCTCTTGAGGTTAGTTCTTAATCAACAGATTCACATCAGGTATTTTCACTTCACTTTGTTCCAGGGTGTATCACACCAATATGTTTTGGAGTTTGCACCTAATATTGGGCCTTATTGCACACACTGCTCTGCTCTGCTTATTCTAACAGTGATTTTATGTTTACCCCTAAGGATGTGGATGGCTCCTACATGCACAAGATAGATCTGGGATCCAAGGCCGACTCCTTGACTCAGCACATCCAGTTCTTAAGAGCACTCTTCGATGTGGTAAAGATTTTTATCCCCTTTTCTAACAGTATGGGAATGTATTCCTAAACCAACTTCATCATCCAAAATGTGACAAATAACTACAGCCCCACAAACAACAGATCCCATGGACAGACTAAAGTACAGTTGTACCTCTGCTCCCGAACGCCTTGGGAATCGAACGATCCAGCTCCTGAATGATCGAAAACTGGAAGTGAGTGTTCCGGTTTTCGGGGTTTTTTTGGAAGCAGAACTTCCAGTGCGGCTTCCGCTATTGTTTCCGGCGCGCCTGCACAATCGGGACGCAATTGGAAGCCGCGCCTTAGTTTCTGAACTTTTCGGAACTTGAACGGACTTCTGGAACGGATTCCGTTCAACTTCCGAGGTCCGTCTGTACTTCAACAAATTCACATCCACCTGCCAACCTATTCCCCCAACGACTTAACTTTACTCCAGTCCTTTTAAAACAAGCAAACATCTGAAACTGAACTTCTCTCTTCAAGCCACTCATTAATTTTAACACCAGTTAAACTACGGTAATTCCTGTCATTATGGCAGGGTGGGTGCCAGGGTCCTTGGTAGGGATGTGCAGGGGCGGAGGAAAGGGTGGGTGGTGGGTGTGGCCTGCTCCGGCCGTCACCACTGAGGGGGGTGACAAAATGCTGGACAGCACTCACCGCGGGGCCTGCAGTGCGCCCGAGCCATGCGTCTCTCCTGGGAGAGACGTGGTGGCTTGGGCACAAGCAGGCTCCACATTGCCCAAACGGTCTGCCTGCTGCCTCCCCCCCCCCAGTTGTAGGGCGGCTGAGGGGGAGGAGGCAGGCAGACGCTGCGGTGTGCCCTGCCCTTGCCCCAGCCCTATGGGCGGCTTGCCCTGCCCCAGGCTCCTGAGTGGCTTCTTCTGCCGCTGGGGATGTGCTATGCTGTTATGTGCTCTGTGTATACAGGCACATGAAGGCCCGGCTGTCATGCACCAGGAGTCAGGGAAGAGTTTCCTCCTTTTGCAACAGCACCTTCAAGTGCAGTCTCTGCTTCCCCCCCATAAGGACCTCTTACAGTATCTCTGATGGTGGTGTTTCCAGCAAGGCTATAAATAAAATCCATTTCTTTTCAGCAACCACAGGTTTCAGCCCAGTTTGTTGGCTATCTCAAATCTTCCTTTTAATGGAAAGGAAGGATTAAAAATACCTTGGACAAATGAATAAAATACCTTCTGGTGCCAGAAACCACAAGATGTAAAGACCAAGCTAGCACAACAGTTTTTCAAATGATAATAAAAAAACCTCTTTAATAATTCCCACAGGAACTGACTCAGGTACAGGCACAGGTTAAAGACACCAATGTCGTCCTACAAATGGACAACAACAGAGATCTGGACCTGAACAGCATCATTGCTGAAGTGAGAGCTCAGTATGAAGATATTGCCACCAGGAGCAGAGCTGAGGCAGAGGCTTGGTACCAAAATAAGGTAAAATTTTGTTGTAACTCAAACACAAAGTGCTACCAAAAAACTGAAATTCAAAGGCCCTCGTGAGTTTGAAAGTCGATTTTTGAACTGTTCCAAATTGTTAATTGGAATTCAAAGCTGAATTCAGAGCCCCATGCTAAATTTCAGAATACTTCATATTTGAAAGCAAATAGTTGGCAATCAAAATCTTAAATTATTTTTCAGAAACGTGTGAGATTTTATGGATATTAAAGTTTGAACAATATGAGTTCAAAAAAATTATAATTTTAAATTGGCACTTTATTTTTCACATGGTGACTTATGGCACCACCAGTCGTCCCCCCCCCCGCCCCAATGAGCCAATGCTTATCTTTTCAAGTGGTTGGGCTAAGTCTTTAGGAAACTGAAAAGAATAGTTTGTCACACAAAATAAATCCAAACTGATATAAAGCTTTTGCAATATGAAAATTCTCTCTATTCTTATTTTCTTTTTTTGAGCTCCAAAAGTGCTAAACTATGATCCAGTTATAGCAACTGAGAAGCACGACAATTTGAGCAATAGTTTTTATGACCTGATATGGAGCATCTCTCCTCGCATCACTCTAATAACATGCAATACCCAGAATTATTTATGTTGGGCCAATGCCATGGTTTCTTCCTGCCTCAACATCACCCTCCCCAGCTAGCTGATGTTAAGGTGGGAATGAAGTAGCTACAATACCAATTCATAGGCATCACAGAATAGACAATGTTTATGATTGCATACTTCACACATTGGGTGAGATTCAGCTAGCAAAGCATGCCAGCAGAAGCTCATGCAATGACTTGCACTAGCACAATGGGGCTTCCCCCTCCTTCCCCATGCTCCCCTAACTGGTTTAGGGGGTGTCAGGAGAACCCCCAAAACAGCATGCAGGGGGAGATCATTCCATCAAGCCAGCAGAAATGCTTGTCTCAATGGAGCAATCAGCTTAGCGCTACATTGACTTCCTTCCATTAAGTATTTCCACATGAGTCCATTCATAAGGACACAAAGATTTCCTCCCATGTACAAATGCATGTGCCTCTTCGTTGGCTTCTTCCTTGCAGAAAATATTGACACATTACACTTCAGTACAAAGGTATGGGCCATATGGCCTTCCTGGTGCTGTTGGACAGTTTCTAGCTCCAGCCAGCATGACAAATTGGGAGGGGTGGTGGAAGTTGTAGTCCAACATTTGGATGACCGAAGGTCCCACATCCCTGGTTTAATGCCATCCAGAATTTTATCTGTTTCCAACATCTGTGTAGAAATGCATCCATTATACCTTTCTTTGTAAAATTGCAACAATGTTCTAATTGATGCAACATGTTACCAACTGAAATCTAACTGAACACCAACTCCTTTCTCTATAGCCATTTACAGACATATACTTAGGAGAACTTGTTGACATGAGTTGCTTATGGAATATATGATGATTGCTATTTTGTTTTGTGGGTATCAGTTCCAGGAACTCCAAACTACAGCTTTCAAACACGGCGATGACTTGAAATCCACGAAAGATGAGATCGCAGAGATGAGCCGGCTTGTCCAAAGACTTCGCTCTGAAGTTGAAATTGTGCAGAAAGCTGTAAGACATAACTTTCCCCCCTCCACATAGCCTGTAAGGAAACCAATTGAGGCAGCTAGGGGCTTCATGGGGCTCAAGGTTCATTCTCCTATAATATGCTGTATAAATCCACAACAAGCTCAGCCAATCCTGGACAGGTTTTGAGCAAGTCACTAGATATCCAAACAATTCCTTCTGATCTCTTTTACTCAGTTTGTCAAGGACTTGTGTCATTGCTATTTGTTTCTTATGCTTGTACATCCTGTTCTTCCTCCTGGGAGCTTAAAGCAGCTTATATATGGTTCACTATACAATTGTCCCATCCATGCAACTCACAGGTCCAGACCTGAATAACATGCCTTCAGACAGCTCTCATATATTCCAACCCTCCTAACACCTTCCTCACCCCCAGGATTTAACCTGGGCTTACCATGTGCAATTATCGATGCATAGGTGCATTTTTGGCTTATGAAAGGAGGTGGATTTAAGAAATAGCAGCGGCAGGAGGGAGTGGAGAGTCATGGAACACCATAAACCACAGGCAAGGCAATAAGCATTAAAGCTTCAGAGGGAAAGGTAGGCGAGGAGCAGGGACGTTTCAAGGCATCCTTTCCACTCTGCCCTGTATTTGTTGCATACATTGCTGCTTCCACTCTGCTGCAGTTCATCTTCTGCCAAAACCTACATTATTCATCTCACGGTCCACTGTGGCTTATATTACATAAATTATGTAATGACAACATCCACCCCATTCATTTCAGCGCAAAGGAAATGCAATGCAAATAGTGGGGGGGAATGCAATCAGTTTGTATTGTTCGTGGATTGAAAGCAACAACAACAGTGAATGCCAACTGTATTTTCTGGATTAGTTTCCATTCCAGACATGAAACAAATAAGTGAACATTGTTGTCACTGGAATTATCTGACATATCTAATGAGAAGTGACCAACAGCAATTATGGCAAGACTCTTGCAGTACCAGATGTTTAAAACCTTTCTCTTGAATGTTTGTGTGAGCAACTATCGTGCCAAAGTAAGATTTTGTAGGTAGATTCAGTGGGTAGAGTTGGCAATAACCAATCGAATGAAAGAAAGTTCCAAGCTGGTCTTCCCTTTGCATGTATTTTTGCCTCATTCCTTCCTACATACAGAATACTTCTTTAGTCCTAACCTGTTCCTCATCCCTTATCTCATAAAGCATAAAATTCACATCACAAATGAAAGCAGGGCAGGGTGTTCCTTTCAGGGACAGGACTTAGGATGTGTGCACTACCCATCCAATAGATTGGTCAGCTTTTTGAGTGTGGTGAGAGGAGAAGTGTTGCATGATGATGAAAAAAAGTGTAAAGACCAATGGAAAGCGGAAGGCAAAATCTGCCATCAGGTTATTTTACTGGATCCTGTATCATAAAATGGATGCTGGCAGAACCCACAGAATCTTTGATTAAATTACAGGGATAGGCAACCTAAGGCCCAGGGGCTGGATGTGGCCCAATCACCTTCTCAATCCGGCCTGTGGACGGTCCGGGAATCAGCGTGTTTTTACATGAGTAGAATGTGTGCTTTTATTTAAAATGCATCTCTGGGTTATTTGTGGGGCATAGGAAATCATTCATATCCCCCCCCCCCCAAAATATATATAGTCCGGCCCACCACACGGTTTTACATCTCCAAATGCACAGTTGCCTAGGCAATTGCCATCTTTGATATTCTCTCTTTCTTTCAGAATAGCGTTTGGGGGGGGGAGATGTAGGAAATCAACCCACATGTTTAATAACTAATAACCAAAGGAGGCACTTCTCCATTTTTTTATATTTTTATTTTAGATTAATGGCCTGCAATCTTCCATAGCAGAATGTGAACAGCGCGGGGAAATGGCCCTCAAAGATGCCAGGACAAAACTGCTCGACCTGCAGACTGCCCTGCACACGGCAAAGGATGAGCTGGCTCGTCTGCTGCGTGACTACCAGGAACTGATGAATGTGAAGCTGTCCCTGGATGTTGAAATTGCTACATACAAGACACTGCTAGAGGGAGAGGAGATCAGGTAGGCACTGGGAAATCAGACATATCTGACGGCATGTGGATCCAGGTGCAAAATATGTCTGCCATTTTGTGGTTGGATGTTTTGAATGGGACTCCTGGTTCTTTTAGAATGTGGAACATAGGAAGCTGATTTATACTAAGACTGACTATTGGTTCACCTGTCTCAGAATTGCACTGACCGACAGCAGCTCTCCAGGGTTTCAGAATGGAGTCCGTGCCCAACACTACCTGGAGCAAACAGGGATTGGATAGGCATATAAGGTGCATGCTCTGTCACTGAGCTCTGCCTGTATCCAGTTCATGGAGCAGCCGCTGCCTAGTAGCCCTTGGGGAGTTTATTCAATGAGGAATGTACTCTGTAAATCTGTTGAAATTTCAAGTACCATGCAATGTTCATTCCACAGCTATCAGGTGTCAATCCATCAATGTGGCAGTGCCTTTGCCTTGGAACTCCCTGTCTATAACTATAAACATCAGTCAGGCACCCTCACTTTCCTGTTTTAAATGTCTGTTTAAAATCTTTCTATTTCAGATTTTTCTTAGAAGGGTCATGGGAATGGGTGATTGGCTAATGGGTATGGTGAACCTGTTGACAACTGTTGATGACTGTAATTGGCACAGCTGTCAAGTTTTCCATTTTTTAAAAAGGGAAATTCTCTTACGCCGAATAGGATTCCTCACGAGAAAAGGGAAAACTTGACTGCTATGGTAATTGGTCCTAAAGGAAAAAGCAAGGGATGCTTGCTAAAGATATTTTTGGTCACTCTTTAAAAATCCCTTGCTTTTTCCTGTAGGACCAATTAGTCATGAATCCTCCCCCTCCTTCTCATTACAGTGGTGCCTCGCAAGAAGGATTTAATTCATTCCACGAGTCAAATCGTTTTGCGAAAAATTCGTCTTGCGAATCACGGTTTCCCATAGGAATGCATTGAAATTTCTTTTTTGCCCATAGGAACGTATTAATTTAATTTCAATGAATTCCTATGGGAAACTGTGATTCGCAAGATGAATTTTTCACAAATTCGTCTTGCGAGTCACCATCAGATCACCATCAGATTGCAAAACACATTTGTCTTGCGAAAAATTCGTCTTGCAGGGCATTCGTCTTGTGAGGTACCACTGTATATATAAGGGCTTGGTGACTTCTTTCTCAGAGTATCTGAAGAAGTGTGCATACACACGAAAGCTTACACCCAGAACAAACTTAGTTGGTCTCTAAGGTTTTATTGGAAGGATTATTTTAAAGACTTTCTTAGGACAAATAGACTTGATTCTTTTAAGGGAGTTTCTTTGGAAGAGCTTTTAAACAATCGTTTAAAATATATATATTTGTTTTACATTGGTTTGTGTACACTGCCAGGGCCGTCTTTAGCATATGTGCCGCTGGGGTGCAAAGATCTGCCCAGTGCACCCAAATTTAGTTTAGCTGGCATATTTTTGCAGAAATGGAAAGCTAAAATCTCATGCTGAAGCACATGTGTAGTAGAGCCCTAAGTACTAAGTAGTTAGTCAAAGAAAATGCAGACAATTAGGGAAAATAAAAAATTTCTTGCTGGCGCAAGATCAGTCATGTCAAAGGTGCCGCTGACCCTGCTGCCGCATAGCAACTCAATACAATACGTAACATAATCTTAGGTGGCTTCAGCGGCGGGCGCCTGGCACCCCCCAGAATTAGGCACCCAGGTGCCCTGCACCCATTGCACCCCCGGGTAAAGACGGCCCTGTACACTGCTTAGTTTTTTAAAATCAAGATATATAAATTATATATATTTCCTCCCTCTCTTTAAATAGAATGGATGTAGGTAGATTCAAGTATTGGAGCGGGGCTGGGGAAGCAGTGGCCTTCCAAATTAGGAGGCACTGTTTTCTGTTCCACCTTGTTTTTGTCACATGCAGCACTGTGTCTGTTTGCTGCAGTTTGACTACATTATTCATCTCAGGGCTTATCCACGCTTACCTTTCCTCCACACTTAAATTGTGACACAGTCCACAATTTAAAGCTCTGTGTCCCAGTCCCCCTCCTTTTTTGCTCTGGAGCAGGCATCCCCAAACTTCGGCCCTCCAGCTGTTTTGGACTGCAATTCCTATCTTCCCCAACCACTGGTCCTGTTAGCTAGGAATCATTGGAGTTGTAGGCCAAAACATCTGGAGGGCCACAGTTTGGGGATGCCTGCTCTGGAGTTTTCCCCGTGAAAACCCACTCTTGGAAGCTGAATTGGAGCAAATATCCATCTGCGAAAAACCTGAATTGACATTTGCTTTGATAGAGCACTAAAGAGTGGGTTGGACCGCAGCTGTAGTCACCCCTGAACATTGACCATGCTGGTTGGGGCTGATGGGAATTGTAGTCCAAAACATCTGGAGGGCAACAGGTTGAGGAAGGCTGAGCTAAATCAATCCCTATAACTAATGAAATTACCAAGCTGGTCTAGCATGGTTTGCTCTCACTTTAATAGGTTGTGTTTATCTTTTTAGGATGTCTGGAGAATTCACAACCCCTGTTAACGTATGTAAGTATGTGCCATAGCATCTGACTCCGTTAAGAAACAAGGCTCTTTGCTTGAGGGACAGAAGGACACCTCTAATATGATTTTCCTACCCCACAGCTGTGGTCAGCAGTTCTAGCACCATCAGCGGTGGCGGTGGAGGAGGAGGATATGGCCTTGGAGGCGGAAGCGGATACAGCATTGGAGGAGGAAGTGGATATGGTGTCGGAGGTGCAGCAGGAAGCGGATATGGCACCGGAGGCGGAAGTGGGTTGAGCCTTGGCGGTGGAGGTGGCGGGAGCTATGGACATGGCCATGTCAGTGCTGGAGGAGGAAGAGTCAGCAGAATTAGTACCGGAGGCAGTTTAAGCGGTTCCGGAAGCCTCACCGGTGGAGGATATGGCTATGGAGGAGGCAGTTCAAGTGTGAAGATCGTACATTCCTCTTCAAGCAAGAGAATGAGCAGCTAAGGTTTCCTTGCTCACACCCTCCAAAAGTACGCACCATTCCTTGCTTCAAGAAAACAAAGATTCTCCCCCAATTATGTATATCCCCCTCAAAGCCCATAACGCACACTTACCAGTGATTTTCACCTGTATAACTTTCCCCTCAACAATGCAACAAGGAAAGTGCCAAATATTCAATTATTTGGTTTATGCCACTCTTTGTAGTTACAGAACAGTACAGCTATCTCCGAGATCATTGCCTCCTTAATGCTCAAACTAATGATAAAAATTTTCAGAGCTTGGACTGCCTAAGAAAGGAATTATCAGGCATCAAAGCTAATAATCTTGTCCTGTTAGGACTAATTGAGTTGGGGATCTTAACATCAGCTCCAGCACCCTTCCTGACCCAACCGAACAAATCTAATCAAGACTGCACCATTAATTTAAGCAATAATTCAAACAACTCGGAGATATTAAGTAAAGAATGGGATTCGGAGAGACAGGCAGGTGCCCTTCTACAAGTCTGGGCAAGAAAGGATTTGCCCCTTCCAAACCAAATAGCTATAGAAGACTATAGCTCTTTGAGTCATGATGAGAAAAGTTAGCTGGTGCAACTTTGTACCAGGCTGTAGACTGGAGAAGCTCAGGCTTGAATATGTAGGCATATTTAAAAGAAGAAAATGAATTCCTAAATTAATGTTAAGGAGGAGGGTTTCTTGTTCAGTTTTCTCATTGGCATGCTAGTTTTGTGTGGACAGGGAGGCTTTGTAATAAATGGGAAGCAGTTAAATATGTGCTTGCTCTCCTCACCCAAGCAAAGGGCTGAAGTGGTACAGTACAGGAGAAATTGTATCACGCGACATGACTGTTCCAATAGTGTGGGGTCTTCAGCCCAATGCTCAGTCACAATAAGGCTGTAGACAGTTGCTTTTTCCTTGCACTCTAGTTTTCTCTGTTGATACTTGATCTTCTCAACCCATGGGGTGCTTCTTCCAGAGCACTCTCCTTTTCGTTACTTGTACAGTTGCATAACTCTCAAGCAAACTGGTGCATAGCCTTGTTCCAGAATTTCTCTTTTCTCACCTAAGTGGCTCCTCCCCAGGCCCATTTCGTAGCAAAGAAAAGGAATGCCCGGAAGCGAAATGAGAAATAAATAAATGTGGTGGTGCAAAACAACAGAAGTGCTTTAAAAATAATAATTGTGTTGTATATTCCATTTTGAAACACACAGTCTGTTAAACATTGCTAACAATAAGCTACAATTCAAGTATTCAACAATTTCATTGGCCGTTCCGTGAGACTGATGAAGTATGCTCTTGTCTATGGAAGCTTATACTGCAATAAATCTGTTAGCTTTTATGGTACCAAGACTCCTTGTTGTTTTTACAGTTCAAAGCATTGGTATCTCTACAGGCAACAGGTAGAAATGTGCTTACAGATCAGGCCCAGGAAGGCTCCCCTCCTGACAGGTACTTGTCATGTGTTCATGGTGCTCCAGTGGCAAGAGAGGGAGACATGTGAGAGAAATCAAAATGGACAGATACTCCCATCTCTAAAACCAGGGTGGAGCCAACATGGTGCATTCCGTTAGACTCCAAACTCCCACTGAACAAAGTGAATGCAGGGATAAAGATTTGTGGAGCAGGTACATCCTAAGCCAGGTAGGAGCTCTCTAATACCCACCTCATACACTGATGTAAAGATAAATAAAAAAATTCCTTCAGTAGCACCTTAAAGACCAACTAAGTTTATATTTTGGTATGAGCTTTCGTGTGCATGCAAAGGATGTAAAGGATGTAAAGATGTAAAGGATGAATTTCAGAAGCTCAGTCAAAATCTGAAAAACAAAACATACCTCTGCTGCAAAGACCAATACTGCAAGTATTCCGGTGTGGGCATAAGCAGGCAGCTCATGTGTGTGCCTTGCTCTGGAACTATTCAGCTGCCGTATTCGGGCCTTGGACGAGTGAAACCAACCACCTGTCTCCTTGATCCTTGCCCATCCTGGCTTATAAAAGCTAGCTGGGAAGGGCTGGGTGATGGGCTTCACAGGGTGGTGAATGCTTCTCTCTGTGACGGAGCCTTCCCCGACCCGCTGAAAGAGGCGGTTATCAAAACACTTTTAAAAAAAACAATCTTTAGATGCAGCCAATATGGCCAACTATCACCCAGTCTCAAATCTTCCATTCTTGGGCAAGGTGATTGAGCGAGTGGTTGTCGAACAACTCCAGGCACACCTGGAAGAAGCAAACCATTTGGATCCCTTCCAGTTGGGATTCAGGCCTCATCATGGGACTGAAACTGCCTTGGTTGCACTGGTCGATGATCTCCGGTGGGCTAGGGACAAAGGTGAGAGCTGTTTCCTAGTTCCGCTGGATCTCTCAGCGGCTTTTGACACCATCAACCATAACATTCTTCCGGACCATCTAGAGCAGGCATCCCCAAACTGCGGCCCTCCAAATGTTTTCACCTACAACTCCCATAATCCCTAGCTAACAGGACCAGTGGTCAGGGATTATGGGAATTGTAGTCCAAAACATCTGGAGGGCTGAAGTTTGGGGATGCCTGGTCTAGAGGGTTTGGGAGCTGGGGGCACTGTTATACCCAGCTCTACCTCTCTTTCAAATCAGAACCAGGGAAGGCAGTGAAGGTCCTGTGTGAGTGTCTGCAGGTAGTTGGAGGATGGATGGCGGCTAACAGATTGAGGTTGAATCCTGACAAGACAGAAATACTGTTTTGGGGGGACAGGAGGCGTGCAGGTGAGGAGGACTCCCTGGTTCTGAATGGGGTAACTGTGCCCCTGAAGGACCAGGTGCCCAGCCTGGGAGTCATTTTGGAATCACAGCTGTCCATGGAGGCACAGGTCAATTTTGTGTCCAGGGCAGCTGTTTATCAGTTCCATCTGGTATGCAGGCTGAGACCCTACCTGCCCGCGGACTGTCTCGCCAGAGTGGTGCATGCTCTAGTTATCTCTCGCTTGGACTACTGCGATGCGCTCTGCATGGGGCTACCTTTGAAGGTGACCGAGAAACTACAACTAATCCAGAATGTGGCACCTAGACTGGCAGCAGCCGCTGAGACCACATAACATCCGTCTTGAAAGACCTACATTGGCTCCCAGTACATTTCCGAGCACAATTCAAATTGTTGGTGCTGACGGTTAAAGCCCTAAATGGTCTCGGTTCAGTATACCTGAAGGAGTGTTTCCACCCCATCATTCTGCCTGGAAACTGAGGTCCAGTGCCGAGGGCCTTCTGGCGGTTCCCTCACTGCAAGAAGCCAAGTTACAGGGAACCAGACAGAGGGCCTTCTCGGTAGTGGCACCTGCCCTGTGGAATGCCCTCCCACCAGATGTCAAAGAGATAAACTACCAGATTTTAGAAGACATCTGAAGGCAGCCCTGTTTAGGGAAGCTTTTAATGCTTAATAGACTATTGTATTTTAATATTTTCTTGTAAGCCGCCCAGAGTGTCTGGGGAAACCCAGTCAGATGAACGGGGTATAAATAATAAATTATTATTATTATATGCACCTTGGATAGCTCAGCTGGTATAGCATGAGATTCTTAATCTCAGGGTCATGGCTTCGAGTCCCACATTGGGCGAAAGATTCCTGCATTCCAGGAGGTTGGACTAGATGAGCCTTGTAATCCCTTCCAACCCTACAGTTCTATGACTATATGACCTGAGCCATCTTCCTGTGGTCAGGTTGTTTACCTCGTCGTAAACACCTGTCAGGTGAGATCATTGGATGGCCTGTTCTATGCTGACATTGTTTCCCTCCTGAAGGGTTGCATTGACTTCATGTCTATGGTTCTTCTTCCCAAAAGCTGATTGATTTTGGACCTATTTTGGCTGGGCAAATGGGGTATAAAGGCCTGAAACAAATCAACCAGCATGGGCCAACTGCAACAAAAGAGAACATTTCAGTGTTCCCGCGGAAATACTTGTGTGCAGAAAAACAACAACATTAGCTTCTAAAATTATTTGATACATTTTATCCCTGCCACACACAGGGGTGTAGCAACGGGGTGCGATAGGGGCGCTCCGCACCGGGTGCCACCACTGAAAGGGTGACAAATTCCGGGCGGCACTCGTGCCTGAGCCATGCATCTCTCCTGGGAGAGACACAGTGTCTCGGGCTCGCACAGGCTCGCCTGCTGAAAAGGTCTGCCTGCTGCCTCCCCCTCAGCTGTAGGGCGGCTGAGGGGAAGGAGGCAGGCAGACTCCTCAGAGCCCCACAAGCATCTGGCCTCGCCCCTGCTCTGCCCTGGGCACCCAGTCAGCTTGCTCTGCCATGGAAGTCTGGGGGCTGCACGAGACTGCAACCTTGGCACCCCAAAGGCAACACAGAAGCAGGCACACATCCTCAGCAGGCTAGGATGCCAATAGACTGGAGGGAAGTGAAGATTTTGTGGCAGGTCCACACTTGTATTGGAGCCTAGTTAGAAACTCTTCCTTCTGACGGTAGGACTGTATGCATTAGCTTCTTCTAGGAATAACACACAGCAAACTAGTGTGGCATAGTGGTTAATGAGTTGGACTAAGACCTGGGAGACCAGGTTCAAATATCCACTCATCCATCATGGTTGCTGGGCGACTTTGGGGCAGTCACCATCTCTTAGACTAAGCTACCTCACAGAGTTGTTATGAGTATAAAATATAGAAGTGAGGACCAGGAAAGCCATCTTGACCTCCTTGGAGGAAAAATGGGATATAAATATACAGTGGTACCTCGGTTTAAGTACACAATTGGTTCCGGAAGTCTGTATTTAACCTGAAGCGGACTTAACCTGAAGCGAACTTTCCCATTGAAAGTAATAGAATTTGGATTAATCGTTCCAGACGGGTCTGCAGAGTACTCAACCTGAAGCGTACTTTACCCGAAGTATGAGTGTAATTGGTTCTGGAAGTCTGTACTTAACCTGAAGCGTACTTAACCTGAAGCAAACTTTGCCATTGAAAGTAATGGAAAGTGGATTAATCCGTTCCAGACGGATTCGCGGAGTACTTAAACTGAAAGTACTCAAACCGAAGCGTACTTAAACCGAGGTATGACTGTAATCAAGAATTGGCTTAAAATGTGTACCAATTTGAATTTCTCATCCATCTTTAGTCCACACTGCTTGTCTCAGACTCTGTCATTGCTTTTTAGCAGTGGTATCAGTCTTCTTGGCCAGCTGCACTTCCTCTGGGAAGTACAACATTAATTACACTGCTTGTTCTGCTTCTAGCACATGCCTGTTGCAGGGCAAGCTTTGGCACGGAGCACTGGGCCAATCGCTTGAGCCAAAGAGCTTCCTGCTGAAGATTAAGCCATTTGAAAATTAATTGAGTTAATTGTTCCCTCAGCTGCTATTTGGTCTGCAGGGAAGGCCTCTTATGCTTAGCTTTTCTGCTTAATCGCATGCTATGAATGGATGGATGAAACACATATGGGGGAAGGGCTTTGGCTTTGGCTAAATTAAATTGTGATGGTGGGGGGAGGTATTGAGTGCAGGACGCTATAAAGTTCATGTTTAAATTACTGCCTTTGAAGCATACCACAATGAATTTTCAGATGGAGAAAAGGCATTTTGAGGAGTTATTTCACCTATGAGAACTCTGCATGAGATTTTGTTTTCTCCCCAGAATTCGCTTCACTTTTTCGTTGTTCTTTTGTTTTGCATCATGTTTTGGATCAAGTTCCAGTTCCTTGAGCAGCAGATGATGCTGTCAAACAAATGGGAAATGCTATAGCAACCCCATAGGTGCCTTTGACTGGACTTAACCGTCCAGGGGTCCTTTATCTTTAGGGACATGGGTGGTACTGTGGTCTAAACCACTGAGCCTAGGGCTTGCCGATCAGAAGGTTGGCTCAAATCCCCACAATGGAGTGAGCTCCTATTGCTCAGTCCCAGCTCCTGCCAACCTAGCAGTTTGAAAGCACGCCAAAAAGTGCAAGCAGATAAATAGGTACCACTCCGGCAGGAAGGTAAACGGCATTTCTGTGCACTGCTCTGGTTTCAGGTTTCCATTGCGCCAGAATGGACCCAGAATGGACCCATTGCTGGCCACATGACCCAGAAAAACTGTCTGTGGGCAAACGCCGTGTCACGGTCCAGGTTACAGGCAGTTGGAGTCCCAGCTTGGTACGTCAGGACCGGGGTAGAGGTCGGGATGCAGGAATCAGCAGTCCAGGGTCAGAAGTCCATGAATCAGGAAGCCAAGAGTCCGAGGGTCAGGAAACCAGGAGCCAGTATGCCAAGGGTCCAAGAGGCAGGATACCAGAAGTCAGGAAACCAAGGGTCCAAGAGTGAGGAAACCAAAAGCCAGGATGCTAAGGGTCCAAGAGTCAGGATACCATGAGTCAGGAAGGCAAGGGTCCAAGAGTCAGGAAACCAGGAGTCAGGAAGCCGAAGCACAGCTAGGTGGGTAGCGTGTTGCTGTGGTAAAGAGTCTGTCATGGTCTGGTCGGTGGGAGATAGCAGTCTCAACTAAGGACATCAGGACCGGGGGCGAGATGGTGGTGTGGAAGCAGGAATGAAAGTTCAGGTGGCATGGGGCTGAGGGTCAAGCAGCAGAAAGGCGTGAAGATGAGGAACCGAAGGCTGGGAAACAGGGCGTCGCAAAGGCAAAGGTCCAAGGGTCAAGGAGCAAGGCGTCACGAAGGCGAAGGTCCATCCATGGTTGTTTAAATATATCCTGCAGATGGGTCCTACTGCACTATTGCAAGAATATGTGGCAGAATGAGCCTTCAAAATACTGAATCATTTTACTCAGAAAACTGTACCCTTCTGAGTAACCATAAGAATACTGTATTCATCCAGCAAAAAATATTTCCTCTGTGGGTGTGTTCCCCCCCCCCCAAACAGATTCTGTTCTTGAAATCTTTAGTAGCCCTAAGCAGTTGTCAAATTACAAGAGGCATATATTTAATGGAGCAAATTTCATCTTGGATGGAAAAGGATCCTCCCTGCAGAAGGTGGTGAGCCTGCCATTCCTCATGAACCCAATAAAATTAACGAATGCCTAAGTGAGGGGATTAACAAGGCAAATGAGTCTGGTCTAACTTTGCCACAGACACAGGGCTCAAGAAATGCTGCCCGTTCTGTCTCAAAGGCAGACATGCCTTTTAAATGAAAGGGAGTTGGTTGCTGGATCAAGGCTGGAACAGAATCCCAGGGAGGTCCTTCCTCTTCTTGCCCCACAGTCATCAGACTTGGTGGCACCTCCTGAACAGGGCATGGCGATCTTTGGACGTGTCAGCTGGTGCAGAGGAATGTGATGAACAAGTGTATAGCTCAAGTGTATGCCCCCCTACACACACACACAAACCCACACACCCCAAATCAAAACAACAATCTCCTCCCACAAAGACATTAAAACTTTGTGCCAGTGTAACCATTTTTGAATGAGTTACTCACAAGGAGATGTCTGATCGTGCAAGTATAGCTGTCTAGATCCAAATGCCAGAAGCAGATGCTTTTATTCCAGCCTCACAGAATCCCCTTTCCTTCATTCTGTGGAACTGTGTGAACATAACAACACCAACCACATTTATATCCCACCTTTTCTCCGAAGCATTCAGGGAGGCAGACATGACTCTCCCCCTGTCCCTTTTATCTGCACAACAAACCTGTGAGGTAGGTTAGCCTGAAAGAGAGTGGCTTATCCAAGGTTACCCGGTCTACCCATTCATGGCTGAGTGGGGATTTGAACTCCGTCTCCGAGATCTTATTCAAGCAGTCTAACCACTACACTGGCTTTCACATTCTTTCTTTCCCTCCATTCCCTTCTCAGGAAAATGTCTGTCCACCCCTTGACTATATACAATAAGATGCATGAAAGGATTAAGTGGCAAGAGGTATTTTCATTTACCGTAAGGTAGCAAAAGCCGAAGCTAGCCTAGTACCCAAGGCAAGCTTCCCTTCTGTGTGCCACATGCCATCATGGATGTTTGCACTTTGCAAGCTGGTTTCCATCTGCCATCTGTTTACAACAGCACGTATTGCGTGGCAAGGTCCCAAACCCAACCGGGAAGTGGAATAAAGACACATGAAACAGTATTTTAGGTTAATGGGTGAAACAAGGCCACAACTTTATGGTTACAGAATGTGAGTGGTAATGGCTTAGGCCAGGCATCCCCAAACTGCAGCCCTCCAGATGTTTTGGCCTACAACTCCCATGATCCCTAGCTAACAGGACCAGTGGTCAGGGAGGATGGGGATTGTAGTCCAAAACATCTGGAGGGCCGAATTTTGGGGATGCCTGGCTTAGGCACTGGAGACCACATGACTATATCTGACTCCTGCCCCTCTGCAGGAGTCTTGGAAGGGTTAACCACCAGTAGGGGAAGCCCTGCTGATGCACATCAGCTAGGAACTCCCCCAGGGTCACCACTAGGGGTCGTGCCATGGCCCTAGCCCCCCCGTCTGGGGCTTTGGACAGAGACCACGCCCCCAGATTCCTTTAATTTTGTTGTTGTGTATGGGACAATGACAATAAAGAGTATCGTATGGTAACGGAATACCCTTGAATTATGAGGGGTAGGTGATGGCCACTACCTCCCCTCCCCTTCAACCTAATTCTCCAATGCCTAACTGCCAAACCTTACAAAGTTGTGATGATTTGCTACGAGGTAGGGGAAAAACCAAATGGCCAGTGCCAATTTGCCAAGTGGGAAAAATTCCTAGCAGGCCCCTTGACTTAGCTGCCAAGTATCCCGTTTTTCGCAGGAAACCCCTGGATTTTAATCCGTTTCCCGCTGTTCTCCCGAATGGAGAAAAATCCTGGAAATCCCCCAGATTTCCTACCTGCCCTGGAGCCTCCATTTTGGGTGCTCCTCTGACCATGTGTGGGCACCGGAAATAGGGCAGAGCGGCACCGGAAGTCGCTTCTACACATGCCCGGTGGCCACCTTGGTAGTGGCCGCATGGCGGCAGCCATCACCAAAATGTCTGCGCCATGTGGCCACCACCAAGATAGCCGCCACCATGTGGCCACCACCAATATGGCCACCGGGCATGCGTAGAAGCAACTTCCAGTGCCGCTCTGCCCTATTTCCGGTGCCCACACATGGTCAGAGTGGCACCGGAAGTTGCTTCTACGCAACTTCTGGTGCCGCGCCGCTGCTGATTCCGCATTTTTCGGGGGGAGACTTGGCAGGTATGCCCCTTGAACAACCAAGGTGACCAACCGAGGTTCAAAGCAAGATCAAGGAATAAAGAGCCTAACCTAAGGGAGAGAGAGAGGGAGAACTGACCAAGCAGGGAGGAAACAGGGATGAGTCCTTGGCCGCAGGCAGTTTAAGTAGCCATTGTCACGCACCCAGACCATCTGGATTGGAGGCCCTAAGGATGACGGGTCGAGGACCAACCAGTGGTGCAGGGGCTATCCTGTCCCGTGCACATGGGGAGGGCTTGCTCCCAGCCCACAACGCCATCTTCCTAGGAAGGGGAAATGGCTTTTCCATGCAAGCTGCTTGTCTAAGAAATACTGATGGTATTTCTCATTTAAATTAGCAAATGACTCACTTGCTGGGCTGTAGCTTAGCCTTGATGCTTTCTTCAGCTCCACCATTGCAGATTGCTTGCCTAGTTTCATATTTACTCAAAGGTCCAGACCTTAACTAGCATTCCAGCCCTGAAAAGTAGCTGAGTGACCAAGAACTGCTAGAGGCTGGGCTATTCCAAATTTTTTAAAAATGATTATGAAGCATGTGAACTGCAGCACTTGCTGTCCTTGCTGAGCGAGAGGCAGGAGAGCCAATGGCTTCAATTAGAATGCTTCTTACTGACAGATGTACAGCTGTTGGCATTTTGCCACACATGAAGAAATATGTTAAATGCGGGACGACAAATCAACATACTACAATGCAGGCAGTTTTTCAGGCCTTGATGAGGAGAATGGAACTGCTACTGCGGGGACTCTCTCCACTACCGGTAACTCTCCTGCAGGATCATCTGGTGTACAGTCTACCTCGGAAGGTGCTGGACTCTCCTTCAATGGAAGTTTCTAAGCAGAGGTTGGATGTCCATCTGTCATGGGTGCTTTAGTTGAGATTCCTGCATTGGCCTTACTTCATCCCTTAACCCCCCCTCCCAATAGTATTTACAGTTCACAACACCAGGAACCCTAAAATCCAAGTCTGCGTGGCATGAAAGCAGCGGCGTAGCTAGCTGCTCAGGTGCCCGGTGTGGCCCGCACATCCTGCAGCCAGGGGCGGGGCGCACTGCCTGGAGCCTCTCCACTGCCTCCCCCTCAGCTGTAGGGCGGCTGAGGGAGAGGTGATGGGCAGACGAAAGCCCCACGCTGCCGTTTCAGGCAGCGTGGAGCCTGCCGGCGCCCTAGCCACCACATCACTCCCAGGAGAGACACGTGGCTCGGGCACACTGCAGGCCCCACGGTAAGTGCCGGCCCCCGCAGTGTGGCACCCAGTGACAGCCGCGTTTCGTTGCGCTTGTTGACTGAACTACAAAGTTTCGTGAGCCCATTTATTTTGAAACTCATATTTTTGTCATTTTGTCACACACACCCCCTCGGTGATGACACCTGGGGCAGCCCGCACCCACCACACACCCCTTCCTCCACCGCTGCATGGAAGATGGGGCGGGATGGCGGCTTCTGAATGAGGCAGCAAAGGGCCTTTCTGAAGCCATTTAGCTTGAGCCTAATTGCCTTATGGAAAACAGATTAATTAGAGATCACAATGTCATCATCCAGCTGCTTGCAAGCCAAGCGACTTCTCCCCATTTCAGATGTTCTCTTTCTTTGATGTCTCCTTTTGTATGCATGTTTAAAAATTCATCTCATTTGCCATTTATGACTTCCAAATCAACCAGTCCCATGGATTAAACATCTTGAGGCCATGCCCATCTTATTGAAGGTATATAAAGCACAAACTTCCAGTGGACATGTGAAAAGGGGTTCCATTCTCTTCCCCTCTCTCTGGGACATCTGGTTGCAGCTCAGCTTTGCTTCAATAATCTCTGTCCCACCTCTGAATAAGCCATCATGAGCCGGCAGTGCTTCAGTTCCCGGTCCCTTAATGGAAGACGGCTATCATCTGGCTCGGCCATCAGCAGTGGATTTAGGGGTGGCAACAGCCTGTCTTCCATCTGCTACACCGGAGGAGGCAGATGTGGCGGCTACAGCAGCATAAGCCACTATAATATCGGCCGTAGCAGAAGACTTTCTGGTGGAAGCCTTGGTGGATACGGAGGAAGTTCTGGTGGATACAGTGCAGGCTTTAGGGACTTCAGTGGCTTGGGCTATGGTCCTGGGCCATTGGGTTATGGCTTTGGGCCCGTAGGGTATGGCGCTGGCATTGGCAGGCCTGGAGGCTTTAGTAGTCGAAGTGCAGGGGCCTATGGCACACCTGGAGGTGTCAGCAGCCAAAGCCTTGGAGGCTACGGTGGCGAAGGAAGTGGTAGCTATAGATATGGTGGATTCAGCAGCCGAAGTTTTGGTGGTGTTTGTGGCAGAGGCTATAGGACACTTGGCTTTGGCATCCCAAGTCTGGGTGGTGGTGTGTATGGCAGCAGAAGCATTATTTGTGGCCGTCCTGTTTGCGGGGGTTTGGGCTATGAGCCCATTGGCCGCTTTGGTGACTCCAGGGGGATCCAGTCAGTCAGGATCAATACAAACCTCCTGAGGCCCCTTTGCATACAGGTTGATCCAGAGATCTCTAGAGTGAAGGTGGAGGAGCGTGAGCAGATCAAATGCCTCAATGACAAGTTTGCCTGCTTCATTGATAAGGTGAGATTGTATGGTGAGTCTGCTCTTTTGCATCCTGTTTGAGTTAGCCTCTTGCGAAGAGACAATGAGATGTCTTACTTTTCAAAGAGCTTCTAATAGTTTATGGCAGTGTTTCCCAACCTTTGGTCTTCAGCTGTTTTCGGACTACAATTCCCATCATCCATGACAACTGGTCTCGCTAGCTAGGGATGATGGGAGTTGTAGTCCAAAAACAGCCAGAGACCCAGGGTTTGGAAACACTGGTTTATGGGACTGGGCTTAAGTGGGGAAATGCAAGGATGCAGAACCTTTCGGACTGCATATTCTATCACGTTTCGTTTCTGAGTTACTCAAATTATGATTACGTTTCTCCTTGCCTTTTAAAAACATCTTTCATTTCTAGGCCTGTCAATCAATGAAATAAAACTGACTAATCAACTATGTTTATTTACTAATCAACTAATCAAAATGTTTCTTTAAATATTAATTATTGAAATAGTTTTGCATATAACTAAAAAAAATACAGGACAAATATCTTTTTAGAGCATTAAAGGGCTGTGACATAATGTCCATACTACGGTAACACACCAGAACCAAAATTGCCCATATTAACAAAAGTGATTCCAATGCCTCCAGACTGATTAAAATTGGCCAGCATTGGTTATTTTATTTCTTTTTAAGGTGTATATTGTGTATGGTGTTGGAATGGGTCACAACAAACAAGATAAAGAGAGAAAACTGAGTTGAAAGCAAAAGTAATAGTCCTTCAATCTGGGCATACTATCGTAAAAGGCCTGCAACAAGAAAGCAAGCCTTTATTGGGTTCCAAAATACATACAAAGCAGAAGCCAGACAGAGCTCAGAGGGGAGAATATTCCACAGGTGGGGTGCTACTGGGCAAGACTGTATGGGGAATTGCATTCCTTCAGGCACTCAGACCCTGAGCCATTTAGGGTTTTGCATGTTGGTGGTGACTAATAAGCATCTAGTGTAAATATTTAAGAACTGGTGTCATAAGATCCCTTGCAAATGTGCCCGATGATCTGGCTGCTGCATTTAGAACTAGTTATAATCTCCAGACCATGTATAGGTAGACCCATGTAGAATGCATCTCAGTAATCTAATTGTGAGATTACCAGGGCATGGATAAAATAGAATCAGAGTGCGAAACCCTGCAGAACCAAACTGTGCAGATTCCTAAAATCCTGACCAGCAGCCTCTTGGAGACTGCGTGAAAAGAGGCAAGATGCAGCACAGCACAGTGGCCAGCACAACTCATGGCCAGAATGAGCAAGATGGGAGCTTAGCTGTGAGTTGTGCCGTGTTGCTGGATGCTCTGCATCCTCCAACTTCTTTCCTATGGTCTATGGACACGGGTGGCGCTGTGGTCCTAAACCACTGAGCCTCTTGGGCTTGCTGATCAGAAGGTCAGCAGTTCAAATCCCCACAATGGGGTGAGCTCCCGTTGCTCGGTCCCAGCTCCTGCCCACCTAGCAGTTCAAAAGCACGTCAACGTGCAAGTACATAAATAGGTACCACTCTGGCGGGAAGGTAAACGGAGCTTCTGTGCACTGCTCTGGTTCGCCAGAAGTGGCTTAGTCATACTGGCCACATGACCTGGAAAAACTGTCTGTGGACAAACGCCGGCTCCCTCGGCCTGTAAAGTGAGATGAGCGCTGCAACCCCAGAGTCGTCTGCGACTGGACTTAACTGTCAGGGGTCCTTTACCTTTTTACCATGAAGGGCCTCCTTCTCCGGCTGCTTTAAAGCAAGAGGCCCGTGGACACAAATAAATCCCTCTGGGTTTTCACATGCATTGAACGTGTGGGTGCAAATGGCTGCACCCTTTTTCTTGGCTCCTTCTTTTGCAGCTGCTCTAACCTATGGAGGTGATGGAAATGGATCGTTTCTAGCTGCCTTATAAAAACCCAGTGGGGTCTCAAAATTTCAGTAGCACCCTGTGCAGTGCCAAAGTTCAGTGGCTCCCATCTCTCGCCTTCCATTCTGCATGACAGCACTGCCTGCAGCATCCCCAAGGCTCTGTGCCCAGTGCAACCAAACTGGTCATGCTCTCCTAAATCTGCTTCGGACAAACCCTACCCAACCCAGTATTGTCTTTGCAAACAGACAACAGCTCTCTAGGGGTTCAGAAAGGGGAGACTTCCAGCCCTATTGGGAGGTACAGGGAAAATGAACCTGGGACCTTCTGCTTGGGGGAAAAAATGCTGTACCACTGTTCTGTGGCCCTTCCCCGATTCTGTTTAAGCAGAAATGCACTGAACTCTTTCAGACCCTTTGGAATTTAAACTTGAAGATCATCATTAGTGTGTGTGTGTGTGAT
Organism: Zootoca vivipara; assembly: GCF_963506605.1. Taxonomy (NCBI): domain Eukaryota; kingdom Metazoa; phylum Chordata; class Lepidosauria; order Squamata; family Lacertidae; genus Zootoca; species Zootoca vivipara. The sequence goes on along the minus strand of NC_083277.1, from coordinate 117,049,990 downwards.
ATTAAACAATTTATATTCCACCGTGTGTATTTTGATGTTTCCTTTGGATGAATTTGAACTGGGAACTGAATGTGAACCAAACTAGTTTCTTTAGTAAAGCGACAAATGTGAACTGGAATTGGTTATTTATTTATTTTAAAAGGGACTTTCCAAGCTCTGGTTCTGTGTGGCTTGCTCCCAGGCCAAGCCTTAACTTGATTAACAATTAAATTGATTATGACTGCACTCTTAGCTAGAACTTGCTTGGGGGTAAGCCCCATTGAACACTGGAGGGCAAACTGTTGATTCTGAGTAAATAAAAATAGGATTGTACTATAAGGCTTGTAGTTCTGTCTATTTGCAAACCATTCTTTTTTCCATTGGCAGATTTAAACGCTTTTGTTCTATAATTTGTCACTGTATACTTGGTGACAAGAATAAGAAAGTAGGCATTTCTTCTCCGATAGCATTCCCTAAGCAATTAGCTGTACTGCATAGTATCATAGCTGCCAAGTCTCCCGTATTCCCCGGGAAACCCCCGTTTTTCCGGCTGTCCCCAGCCGAAAAAACAGATTCCCCCCCCCGGTTTATTCTGGTGCGGCGGCCATTTTGGAACTGGGCGGAGCATGCTCAGAAGCGACTTTTGATGCTGCTTTGCCCAGTTCCAAAATGGCGGCAGCGCTACTTCCGGTCTGCTACTTCCGGTCCAGTCCCTTATTTCTCAGGCCGGAACTTGGCAGGTATGCATAGTATACTACCCATCAACCCAGTTCCTGGGAATCACAAGTGGGAGAATGCTGTTACACACAAGGTACTGCTTGTGGGTTTACCGCAGGCATCTGGCTAGCTACTGTGAGAACAGAACAATGGACTACAATGGGTCTTTGGCTTGATCCAGCAGAGCTCTTTATGTTCCTAGATAATTGGGGGTTCACTCTGTTTCTTCACTGTCAAATTAACTCTTCTGTTTGCTTTAGAAATGCATTAAATGCCAATGCCTGGCTCTGGCAAAAAAAATCCCAATCCATTGGATTCAAGAACTGAGGGGGAGTTTTTTTCTCCATCTCATAGGAAGACCTAATAGGTTCCTGTGTTTAGTAGGCTATCACCACGGCTTCATTTTAATTGCAGGTGAGGCACTTGGAGCAGCAAAACAAGCTTTTGGAAACCAAATGGAATTGCCTGCAGCAACAGGGGCCTGTTGAGAAGAAAACCATTGACCACCTGTTTGAGAACTACATTGCAACACTGAGGAGGCAGCTAGATCTTTTGCTGAATGAGCGGGAGCAGCTGCAATGTGAGCAAGCTAAATTCCAGGATGTGGTTGAAGAGTACAAATGCAGGTAAATGCTGGGCTGTCTTCCCCCCAAAAGGTCTGGATTAAGAAATGAGTAAGGGGCCTATTTCTCCTGGGATGCTGTGTCCTCTAACCATTTGTGATTGTTCTAAGACACAGCCTTCAGCAATTTGTGAAGAATAATGCTGATCCACCTTGTAGGGCTATTGTAAAGATTATGGTGGTAGTGTGACTAAAAAAGTTTGGACACTTGAAATGTGCTTTATAAGACAAGTGTTAAGTGTTGTTGTTGTTGTTTAGTCATGTCCGACTCTTCATGACCCCATGGACCAGAGCACGCCGGGCACTCCTGGTTTCCACTGCCTCCCGCAGTTTGGTCAGACTCATGTTGGTAGCTTCAAGAACACTGTCCAACCATCTTGTCCTCTGTCATCCCCTTCTCCTTGTGCCCTCCATCTTTCTCAACATGAGGGTCTTTTCCAGGGAGTCTTCTCATGAGGTGGCCAAGGTATTGGAGCCTCAGCTTCAGGATCTGTCCTTCCAGTGAGCACTCAGGGCTGATTTCCTTCAGAATGGATAGGTTTGATCTTCTTGCAGTCCATGGGACTCTCAAGAGTCTCCTCCAGCACCATAATTCAAAAGCATCAATTATTCGGCAATCAGCCTTCTTTATGGTCCAGCTCTCACTTCCGTACATCACTACTGGGAAAACCATAGCTTTAACTATATGGACCTTTGTCGGCAAGGTGATGTCTCTGCTTTTTAAGATGCTGTCTAGGTTTGTCATTGCTTTTTTCCAAGAGAAGTCTTACCTTTGTTATTTTCATTCTGAGTTCTACGAGGTAGATTCAATGGAGAAATATTGCCTAGTTCAATATGATGAACATGCTCGGCCTTCTTTCACCCTGTGCTGCTCAGCCATGCTGAGTCCCAAGCCAGAATCTCCCCAATGCAAGTCCAGCCCTCTGTCCACACTCAGTCAGTGCCTCCCTGACTCTTTGCAATAGAGCTGATTCTCAGAAATCATTGTATCTCCTCCTGTTCTCCACTGAAAGGTATGAAGAAGAAATCAACCGGCGTATGGCTGCGGAAAATGAATTTGTGTTGCTGAAAAAGGTGAGTCCAATTGGTTTCGAAGAATGGAAAAGGCAATTAATTAAAATGTTCAAAGAGCTGGAGGCATGGCATGGTCATTACACTTTTCCCTGCTTGAGAAGCTCCCCCCAAAGCATCTTCTAAACACAGTGCTGGAAAAAGATTTTTATCCATCATATTCTTCTTACTAGGTACCTTATAACAGGTCTTTCTTTGTGTGCACGTTGTCTATATTATAGCAGAAGTAGGGAACTGATGGCCTTCCAGATGTTGATAGACTCAGCCCCACCCACCATCGGCTCCAACCAGCATAACCAATGATCAAGGATGGTGGAATTTGTAGTCTGGCAACATCTAGAAGGTTGTGTGTACGCTACACCCTTAAAAAAATATTATTATTTTTAGAAAGGCCCAATGAAATCATAGTATACATACAGGTACGTATGCAATGCTACAGTGATTTTATTTTTATTTTTAATCTAAGAGTCAAAAGCACGTCAAGTGCAAGTAGATAAATAGGTACCGCTCCAGCGGGAAGGTAAATGGTGTTTCTGTGCGCTGCTCTGGTTCGCCAGAAGCAGCTTAGTCACGCTGGCCACATGACCTGGAAGCTGTCTGCGGACAAACGCTGGCTCCCTCGGCCTATAGAGTGAGATGAGCACCGCAACCCCAGAGTCGTTTGTGACTGGACCTAACGGTCAGGGGTACCTTTCCCTTTTTTAGAATCAAGCAAATATCAATGGATGTCAGGTTACAGACAGTAAAACTGTGGGGTTCACTTTGTGGCAGCTTCAGTAGGTTGTAGGGAGTGACATGGTGCAATTCTAAGCATCTGTACTCAGAAGAAAGTCCCATTGAGTGCAATGAGACTTACTCCCAGCAGTGAGAGCCACTTCAAATGCGTGGAAATATACCAATATGGGAAGCACAGTCCCATAAGTATATATTGTTTGGAAAGTTCTGGGAAGCTGCACATTGACAGAAAGGTGCCCTTCCTCTGACTGTGCCACTACTCTCTCCCAACTCCACTTGAGACAAGGAGATAACATAAGAATGGTTGATTTAATTATCCGCCATATTAAAGCTCAGGTCTTTCTTGACTGAAAGTATGGAGACCTCCTCTCCTCTCCTCTCCTCTCCTCTCCTCTCCTCTCCTCTCCTCTCCTCTCCTCTCCTCAGCAAGCCCTGTGGTCACTGAATTACCAAAGTAAAGTTTATTGTGAGGACTAAGCCTTTACACAAATATCTACATAACAATGTTAAAATTCATTACATATAAAATAAGAATAAAATCCAATAAAAACAAATTATGAACACAATAAAGGGGTCTTTTCCTTGTCAGCCAGAAATCTTTCCCGAGCTTTCATGGCTTTCATCACATAGACCGCTACCACATAGGAAATCTGTGGATTGGCATCAACTAATAAACATTTTACGCGATCTTCGGGGTTACATATTGAATTGGGTATGATTTGCACCTCTAAAGCTCGAATAGAGAGGACACTGAAGAAGGTAATGTATAAGGTCCTCTTTAGTTCTCAGGGGGCAAGGGCACAAACGGAGCTCTACTGGGATTCTGGCAAATCTACCGGCCAAGTGTACCGTAGGTATTGTTGGCCATAGTAAAAGCTCTCCGAAGAATGGGATCAGTGATATCCGCCCAGTAGTTGGCACAGACCTTGACTGCTTTTAATTGGGTGAACCAGTAAGAAAACCCAGAGGTTTTTCAAGATGTCTATAGCGGCGTCCTGATCAAAGATCCATTCTTGGATTTTATCAGGGCTCCACAGTTTAAGGGTATTAAACTCGGGCAGAGTATATCTGAATAAGATATCTAATAGGTTTTGACACCAAGTAGTGTTATATTGGAAAAGTGGCATAGGCTTGGAAGAGTCCATAGAGAAGTATTTATTGTGTCTTGTCTTTCAGGATGTGGATTGTGCTTACACTGGCAAAGTGGAGCTGGAGGTGAAAGTGGAAGCCTTAAGACAGGAGCTGGAGTTCCTCAGATGTGTCCATGAAGCAGTAAGTATTTCTCATGATTTATTTTGGATCTCTGTTTTCTTAACTTAAATTCAATTTTTCACATTTCTGCTGCAATTTGCGGTTTTCTTTTTAATAAGAAAAACAAATCCTCATGAAATTTTGCCTGCAGTTTAATATGAATATCTCCTAATAAACACATTTTATGTGAAGTTTTCACCAATGTACATTTCCCCCCCAAGCAATATCCCCCCAAAGAAGGCATTTTTTCAATACTATTTTCCCCAGCATTGGCCGCATCTTTAGATGTGGCCAATATGGCCTACTCCACCCCCATTGTTCTGCCCGGACACTGAGATCCAGCGCCGAGGGCCTTCTGGCTGTTCCCTCTCTGCGAGAAGCCACGTTACAGGGAACCAGGCAGAGGGCCCTCCCACCAGAAGTTACATAGAAAAACAACTACCAGGCGTTTAGGGAAGCTTTTAATGTTTAATAGATTATTGTATTTTAATTTTTTGTTGGAAGCCACCCAGAGTGGCTGGGGAAACCCAGCCAGATGGGCGGGGTATAAATATATTATTATTATTATTATTATTATTATTATTATTATTATTATTATTATAAACATTGGTTGGAGAACTGCATTGTAAAATTTGATAGATCCACCTTTAAATGTGAGCTGATTCAAACTAATTCCCCTTGCCAATTTCCAAGGCAACCAGAAGACAGCTTTAGATAGTTCATCCATCTTGACAGCTAATGAAATAGTGTCTTCTATTAATATTGGATACAGCAGCAAGCTTTAAACATACAAACTAATCATCATCCACATTAAATTTATTACCTGCCCTTCACCATCAGGTACCAGGGTGGGTTACAACACTTTAAAAGTCAGAACTAAAAGCATTCAAAAGGTGTTACAGTCACAAGAATAGAGTGGCCACATGGAATAGCCCAAACTGTCTCTATCCAGTATAGACACCTGATAACCTTCCGCCTGTTAAAAAAAATATCCATTGTACGTTTTATTTTCAGGAAATAGAAAGCTTACAGACAACAACGGCTGACACCAATGTTGTTGTGTCTATGGACAACAACCGAGAGCTGGACATGGAGGGGATCATTAACTCTGTGAGGTGTCAGTATGAGGAGATTGTACAGAGGAGCAAGGACGAGGTCAACGCTCTTTATGAAACCAAGGTAAACATGATATACGCCTGTCTGCAACAGAGAGAAGCAATTGCCATTGATTGTTACCACTGTTTTAGATAATTGAATCCACAGAGCCAAAAATAAAGGCATCATTTCTCTCTGATTTTAGTTCAAAGATCTGCAGTCCACCTGGGGGCATCACTGTGACGCTTTGGCTAAGGGCCGCCAAGAAATCCAGGACCTGACTCGCCTTATCCAGCGACTTAAGGCTGATATGGAAAATGCCAAGAAACAGGTGAGAGAGGTGAAGTCGAACAGGAGAAGATTGAGCAGCAGAAATAATTTTCCTGGTCTTGATATACACCAGGGATAGTCAATGAGGAGCCTTCCAGGTGATTTTTGTCAATGGGAGATGTAGTCCATCAGGGATGGTAGGAGCTAACAGCACCCGGAGGGCACCTCATTGGCCACCCCCAGATTCACACTGACCTTTGTGCTCACCATTCAGAACTGAAAGAAACATTTTGTATTTATTCAAAAATGGGAGGCGAAGGAAGGGAAATTCCCAGTCCTGCTGTAATCAAAGTTAAGACATTAATACTGTCTTAGCTTGCTAGATTCATTGGTTTATATTTTACTCATTCCAAAACCTGAAACATCACTGATCATTTAAAAAAAAATCCACCTGCTCGTACATAATTTCCATGCCTGTTTGTACCAGCTGCCTTCCTTTTTGATTCTCCCCTCCAAGAAGTCATCTGATTTCCCTACCACCACCCTACGTTTCCTCTTTCCTGCCCCAGCTCTTTCCTTCCCACCATAGAGTTTAAAGACACCTCTGGCTGCTGCTCATTTCTTAATGTCTAATGATCAGGGAGCCTGGACTAAACTGAATCAGAAGAATCGCATATGGCTCAAGAGTCTGGGGCTGCAGGCATACCATACTCTTAAAGCACATTCAAAGCACATTCTGCTGCCCTCCCCCAGTAATCATGGGACCTGCAAATTACCCCTCAGAGAACTATAGTTCTTAGCACCCTTAAGAAACTACATTTCTCAGGATTCTTGGGGGCGTGTGTGCTTTGAATGTGCTTCAAAAGTATGGAATGCATGTAGTCTGTGACTATCTCCTTAGACTGGGCTAGGAGGCAGAGCAGGTGCAGATCTTTCTCCTACTCACTGAATTTTATTACACTGAGGATGACCTTTCAAGCCCTAGATGACCTCAGCCCAGTATACCTGAAGGAGCGTCTCCACCCACATCATTCAGCCCGGACACTGAGGTCCAGCTCCAAGGGCCTTCTGGCAGTTCCCTCACTGCAAGAAGCAAAGTTATAAGGAACCAGGCAGAGGGCCTTTTCGGTAGCGGCCCCTGCCCTGTGGAATGCTCTCCCACCAGATGTCAAAGAGAAAAACAACTATCTGACATTTAGAAGACATCTGAAGGCAGCCCGTTTTTAATGACTGATGTTTTAATGTATTTTTAATCTTTTGTTGGAAGCTGCCCAGAGTGGCTGGGGAAACCCAGCCAGATGGGTGGGGTATAAATAAATTATTATTATTATTATTATTATTATTATTATTATTATTATTATTATTAATGGATCAACTCTTTTCTCTCTTTATCTGTGCCTTTTGAAGATTGATGTATTACAGACAGCTATTGCTGACAATGAGCAGCGTGGCGACTGTGCCCTGAAGGATGCCAAGGCAAAACTTGCGGAGGTGGAGAATGCCCTGCAGTGCTCTAAGGATGAACTTGCCCGCATGCTAAGGGATTACCAGGAATTGCTGAATGTTAAGATGGCTTTGGACATTGAGATTGCTATGTACAGGTCACTTCTGGAAGGAGAAGAGAGCAGGTGGGTGGGGAAAAAAATAGCACCCATGCAATGCTCATACATATCCTTGCTGGAACATTGCTTATATTGCTCTTTGGAATGTAAATATAGAGATTTTGATGAACAACGTAAAATCAACAATAACGTTGCATTGATAAAACCTTCAGAATAAATGTATAGATCAGAGTAGTACAACATAGAAGGATCACCCCTCAGGGAGCGCTTGGGTTAAGATGCTGAATTAATCAGCTGGAATCCAGGAAGAAATCCTGTTATCAAGTTATCTCAATAATGTGTGGTTGATTCTTAACTGTTACTAAGCTTTAAAACGTGGCCAAATAACATTTGAAGTGATCGAACCTAGCAAGCTTACACAAAAATCTTGCCTTTCAATTCTTCAGTATTCCTCAAAGTCACATTTCAAAAGTGAGAAAGAAAATATGAAAATAATTTGAATTCTGAAATATGGGGGGGGGAATAGTTACTTCCCCGATTACTACAGAATTGTGGCACTCTTGGAATATTAACATTTTCTTCTCTTTTCTCTGCAGGATAAGTAGTTCTACTCCAGTTAACATAGGTAAGTAACTTTAAAGCTATATATTATTGCACTGGGACGCGGGTGGCGCTGTGACGTATAAAACCACAGAGCCTAGGGCTTGCAGATCAGAAGGTTGGCACGACGGGGTGAGCTCCCATTGCTTGGTCCCAGCTCCTGCCAACCTAGCAGTTCAAAAGTGCAAGTAGATAAATAGGTATCAGCGTTTTCGTGTGCTGCTCTGGTTTGCCAGAAGTAGCCTAGTCATGCTGGCCACATGACCCGGAAAAACTGTCTGCAGACAAACGCCGGCTCCCTCGGCCAGTAAAGCGAGATAAGCGCCGCAACCCCAGAGTTGTCTGTGACTAGACCTTAATGGTCAGGGGTCCCTTTACCTTTACCTTTATTATTGCATTGAAAAATGCTATTCATTTCACCGAGAGGCCTTAGAAGTGTGTGTCTGAGTAACTGTTTATTTCCCCCTACTCCTGTAGCTGTGTTGGGTTGCTCCAACATCTCTCCAGGTGGTGGAGCTGCATATGGTGGTACCTTGGGAGGAAGTGGATTTGGAAGGAGACGTGTCTATGGGCTTGGATCAGAAGGACAAAGTGGCAGCGGCGGAGGAGGATTCAGCTCCAGAAGTGGAAGGCTGAACTACAGAACTGGATTTAGCTCTAGAAGTGGAGGGTACCAATCGAGATGCACAATGAGCTCTGGATTTGGGCAATGCAATAGCAGCTGTGTGGCTCCCTGTGGACCTAGGGATTGTGGCTTAGGATCTGCAGGAAGTGGAGGTTTTAGTTCTAGGAGCAGAGGATACAGTTCCAGAAGCGGGGGTTGCAGCGCAAGTGGACCGCGCATTTCCTCAGCTGGTGGAGGCTACACCACTGGGAGCACAGGAGGCTGTGGAGGAGAGGCCTACACCTCTGAGTGTTCAAGCGGTGGCTACGCCACTGGTGTCGCTTCTTCCTCTAATGCCGGATGCAGCAGTGGAGACACAAGACGCAACTCTGGAAGTGGATGTCAAACAGGGTATGGAGGAAGCTGCTCCATCATCAGATAAAGTTCAGGGCCAGAATATTGTTTGGGGGCAGTGGGGGGATGTCTCTGTCTGCCGAGGAAAGCAATATACCATTATCCACCACTGCAATTTGTGTTAAAAACCTACAAATGAGGGAGATCTTGGCATTAGGGAATTCCCTTTCGTTGGCCTTTTAACTCCCCCCCCCCAAAAAAAGTCACAATATATGTTGGTCCAGAACACCTTGATTCTGAACATCACTACAGAAGTGATGGGTTTTTGCCACGTGATGGGTTTTGCCATAGGGCAACATCACTGAGAAACCTCCACCATTTCAGTCATTGCACTGTACCCAACTAAGTTATAATCAGAGTAGACCCATTGAAATTAATGGACCTAAGCTAGTCATGTGTCCACTAGCTTCAGTGGGTCTCCTCTGAGAAGGACTAACTTTGGTTACAACCCATAATTATTGACAACCTCTTGCCGCGCGATATGGTGCCATCTTTTCATGAAGATTTCTGCACCTAGTAATGTTGGCTGTTTGCTGGGCAACTTAAAGTAGTCAACAATATTCACACTGAAGCCCAGAATCCTAGGCAACACACTTTGGGCGGATTTCAGCATCATGCTATGGTGAATTTCCCACCAGCACCAGCATTGCAACTTGCCAGGTGGAATGGTCCTCTGTCTTTGCCCCTTGTGTGTTGTTCTGGAGGTTCTCCCAATGCCCCCCAAGCCAATTTCAGGGGCGCCAGGGGGCATGCGGGGGGAGAAGAAGGTGGAAAGCCCCTTTGCATGACGGGTGACCCTCACACAGGGCTTGTGCTGATGGGCCTCATTAGGTGAATCCCACAACTATGTCAAGGGCATTGTAGGAAATTAAAACGGCTGGTCTTCAGGCTCAGCCACGTAGTATTAGCAGGGCTTCCCACCTGGGTGCTGGAATCCCAGAAGCTATATGAGTACACTGTGGGTTGTATTCAACCAATCCTTACTCGGGTAGATCCATCAAAATCAGTGGCCAAGACTAACTCATAGCTGCCAAGTTATCCCTTTTTTTAAGGGATTTTCCATTATGCTGAATAGGCTTCCTCGCGAGAAAAGGGAAAACTTGGCAGCTATGGACTAACTGGGGCCCCATCTGTACTAAGCATTTAAAGCAGCATCATGCCACTTAAAAAGTCATTACTCCTCCAAAGAATTCTGGGAACTGTAGTTTGTTGAGGTTGCTTGGGAGATCCCACTCCCCTCACAGAGTGACAGCCCCCAGAGGTCCCTGAGAAGAGAAACTGATGGATAAATCACTCTGGGAATTGTAGCTTTGTAAAGGGAATAGGGCTTATCTAGCAACCCTTGGCACCCTTGACAAAATACTGTTCCTTTGATTTTTTAAGAGAAGCCAAAACTGTTTAAAGTGGTATGATACTGCTTTAAATGTATGACACATGTCTTATGTGCGTTCGTTTTATGGGTCTGCCTTGAGTAAAAGTTACTTGAACACAACCCCGTGTTTCTTTGTGAACAGGTTCAGAAACTTAATCTAACAATTTTTGGAGGTAGTTTAATTGACCTGTGAGATGGTGGAGGTTGATTCCTCCCATTATAGTATTTATTACGCAATGGATCAGAGAGAAAACATTTTAGGTCCATTACATTAGGTGAGGGGTAGAGAACCTCTGGCCATCCAGATGTTCTTGAATTATGCTGACGGGTTGGTGGGAGTTGGAAGCCAACAGCACCTGGAGGGCCACATGTTCCCCATCCCTGCATCCCACGGAACATCTGTGTATCTTTGATCATATGTGCACTATGCTTGCATCAAAGTTATATTTGTTTAATTATGAAGTCTCAGAAAGAGGCCGGGAATTACTGTTTGGTGAAGATGCTGTCTGTTCCTAGCTCAGATAACTTCAGTTTCCAATTGTTCATGGGAAAGCAAAATACTGTTATATATTCTTTTTCGTAGTTCCCAGTGGAAAGAACACTTTCCTCCTCATTGCTACTGGTGGGAACAGATTTAATATTTATTCCCATTTTCCAGAGATCCCAGGGGATTGTCATTCCGTGAGAAGGAGCTAGAACAGGCATCCCCAAACTGCGGCCCTCCAGATGTTTTGGCCTACAACTCCCATGATCCCTAGCTAACAGGACTAGTGGTTGGGGGTGCCTGAGCTAGAATATTCTATAACAGAAAATGTTCAGTACTCCACTAAACTATCATTCCCAAAATCCCTGGGGTAGCTGTTAAAGGGTCAAAAACAACAACAACACATATTTCTCATGTAAATATGGCTTCATCTCTCTGCTGTGTAATTGTATCTTCTGAGGTTAAATAAGGAGCAGTTGATAAATCTCTCTGTAGTAACTTGAACAAAGAGTACTAATGGCTTACACTTCTTATTTTCCACTCAATATACATGAAAGAAACGCTTTGTGGTTATTATGCATATACGTGATTACTATCACACTGCCTGCCCGCCACTTATCAAACAACTCTCCCATTTTCTCTTTGGCAAATAAACAGTATCTGTAAATCTTCTTGTGTCAGATGATTATTCTTAATATGAGGTGGTTCAAGGTAGGGGCTGGGGATAAATTTAATTCTGTTCACATTTAAAAGCGAACCTACCTATTTTACCATAAAGACCAGAAAGAAGGCTGATCGCCGAAGAATTGATGCTTTTGAATTATGGTGCTGGGGGAGACTCTTGAGAGTCCCAAGGACTGCAAGAAGATCAAACCTATCCATTCTGAAGGAAATCAGCCCTGAGTGCTCACTGGAAGGACAGATCGTGAAGCTGAGGCTCCAATACTTTGGCCACATCATGAGAAGAGAAGTCTCCCTGGAAAAGACCCTGATGTTGGGAAAGATGGAGGGCACTAGGAGAAGGGGACGACAGAGGACGAGATGGTTGGACAGTGTTCTCGAAGCTACGAACATGAGTTTGACCAAACTGCGGGAGGCAGTGCAAGACAGGAGTGCCTGGCATGCTATGGTCACGAAGAGTCAGACACGACTAAATGACTAAACAGCAACAACCTATTTTACAATTTCTGAAACAATGTGTGAACAAAAATGCATCCATCCTTCAAAATCTACACTTCTCTGAATTTTGCAATGCAAGTAGTGTGTACAGCAATGCATATATCAGAGTAAAGTGTGCATAGAAATGCATATATTAATGAAATACAACAAAAGTACATCATATTAGGGAGAACTGCTTTGCAAATATGTATGTATTAGGCATACAACAAGTATAGACATTAGGAGGAATTTGCACTAAAACGCTGATGAATTCTCAAGCTGCCCATCTGTAGCTTAGGGTCAACCTATAAAACAGGGGTAGTCAATGTGGTCCCCTCCAGCTGCTGTTGGATTCAAAGTCCCATCAGCCCAAGACACCACATTCAGTGAGTCAGAGACAATGGGGGTTGTTGCCTAACAATATCTGGAGGGTGGCAGATTGGCTGCCCTTGAAGATTAAAGATTCCAAGTGTTCACCAATGGCCATCTAAACTATAGGAAACAGCTATAATATCACAACTGCTCAGAAATTGAACGCATCTATTGAAAGGTGGCTTCCTTTGTTTGGAATGAAAGTTATAGGTGGAATATTATGCCTCAAAATGACATTGCTTCATTTAGCATTTTGATTGGAAAGTTATATGGCCTTGACTTTGATTTTTTAAATAAAAAAATCCACTTTTTTCTAAACTCAATTGCAAAAAGAGATTTCTTTAGGAGGAGAGTAATCATTGACCCTATTAGCTTCTGAGAAGTAGAACAGAAAAGGCAAGGACTGCACTACCAGGAGGTAGTTTTACACTACTTACATTAGTCCTTTGCATGTACCTGTACCATACTTTGCTATACTATATGTGCCCACTTACAGAACTGGTTTTTTTTCCCCTTCTGGAAATCGTGGAAATATTAATATAAGTTTGTTCTAGATCATCTGAGAACAAAGCTACAAAAAACAATTTTGTGTGCCCTGTGAGAATAATATCCACTCTTTTAGATTCAGACAAGAGAATCAGTGTCATATACACTGAAAAATTATATCTTGCTTTCCAAGGGAAATTATTGCACTGGGACATTATTTGATGTTTATGAAATTCTCCCAGGATTATTATTATTATTATTATTATTATTATTATTATTATTATTATTATTATGGGGGAGAGGAAGTATTACCTAATCTTGTTTCCAGAATGATACAGTTTTATGTTCGGAATCCAATCACTATGGTATATATGGACTTTATGCAGACTGCTGTGTATATCATTGGGTATATTTTTGTACATGTTACAATGATAACATCACAGCCCCAGAATAAATGCTGATGAGATTGAGGGATCACAATGGCACCTTCATTCTCTCTCTCCTTTTGCTCTTAAAAGTGGGGCCCTCTGCATTAAACATGCTTGGGGGCAAGGCCTGCATTCAAGGCCTTAATTTGCCCTTCTCCACCACATATTAACAAGGTATGTGCTCACCTGTGGCCCTCCAGCTTTTGCTACAGCTGTTGTCCTGCCATACTGTCAGAGGTTATTGTGACTACTCCTGAGTAACGACCTTCCACATGCTTGTCTTTCAGAGGTCTTTATTAGCGCACATTATTTACAGTGTAGCGAGCGGTCGGTTTCATGTCTCCTCATTCGGAATCAGAATCCGGCACTGCCCCCTTTCACGATTTTGACCAACATAAAAGCCTCGGGACAGTGAATCTCCTCCCCTTTCTCCTCCTCCTCAATTCCGGAGTCGGGGGGAAGGGTCTACGTTCTGCCTTATTCCTCTCCTCTCTTTCCCTCTCCCTCTCTTCCTGCCTGTGGAGCAGGGGCTCTTGGATGTTGCCAGAGGTCTGGCACTCCCTTTCCGTCTCCTGACTTTCCTCATCCGTCCCTTCGCTTTCATGACTGCTTGGAGATGGGCTGCTTCTGATGGGGGGGGGCTGTTCACTATAAGCCCTTCCCCTTACACATACCATTGGCCAGGCTGATGGGAGTTGGAGATCTAATTTGTTTCCCTGCGCCAAACTCCAGTTCACTGAAGCTGCACAATGGCACCTGCCATCTGCACCTGCACAATGGCTGCCTGAAATGCACACCTCAGCTTATCTATGGCTTCCATTTTCAAATTGGATGGAAGCTGGTTAGAGGGAGAGCACCTTGAACAAGCTACAGGACACCCATTGATTGTGGCCAATATGATGTCTACTCAGCTTCAAAAACCAGCCATGGGAGGGCGCTGGAGCCACTGTAAGTGGTAATGTGTACACATTATTCTGCTGCCCCAAAGGACAGGACTGGAATTAATAGACTTGTGTTAAAGAAGGGTAGGTTTCAGCTGAACATTAAAAGAAACTTCTTTATTCTTTACAGTGGATTGACAATGACATTGGAACCAATTAGCAGGGTTGGTAGTCTCCTGCTTCTTGGAGGTTTGCAATCAGAAGGTGGACACCCACCTAGATCTTGGTTTCCTGCATCAAACAGGGGGTTGATCTAGATGGCTTACAAGGAGCCCCACTCCAGCTCTACAGTTCTATGCATAGCTGCCAAGTACCCCGTTTCCCCCGGGAAGCCCCCGTTTTTACTTACCTTTTTCCGGTGGTCCCCCGTATCACTTCATCTCCCGTTTTTCTCCGTTATTTTCTCCTGCCGGCGGCCATTTTGTTCTTTCCGATTTGCCCTTCTATGGGCACCAAAAATGGCCACCGCCGGCTTCAAAAGTCGCACCTACGCATGTCCGGAAGTGCATAGACGCGATTTCCGGTGTCGGCGGCGGCCATTTTTGGTGCCCATAGATGGGTGGAGCGACACCGGAAGTTGCGTCAACGCACTTCATGACATGCGTACAAGTGACTTTCGAAGCCGGTGGTGGCCATTTTTGGTGCCCATAGAAGGGCAAAACGACACCGGAAGTTACGTCGAACGCAACTTCTGGTGTCACACGGCTGCCGGTCCCGGATTCTGCAGTCCGGGACTTGGAAGGTAAGGTTCTATGGCAGTGACAGCTGAAAAGTTCCTTCCTAGTGGCCCATCTAGTCCAGCGTCCTGTGCTCACAGTGGCCAATCAGAGGCCTGTCCTGTGGGAAACCCAAAAGCAGAACCAGAGTGAGACAACACTCCCCCCCCCTAAACACACACACACACACACACACACACACGTGCTTCCCACCAACTGGCATACAGAGGCATGCCATCTCTGACAGTGGTGGGAGAACACAGCCATTGTGCAAGTATTCACGCCAGTGACCGGATTACGGTGACAATAGTGGTGGGCTTTTTCACAAGAAATATAAACAAACAAACAAGCCAACAAAAGTCCAGGCACAACAGCAAAATATTAGAACATGTATTGACTAGCACCACCTAGTGGGAAAGGAATGGCAGACAGTTTTTGTAAGGATACAAAACAGAATAGAATAATTTGGAGAGGAAGCATTCTTCTTTGCTGCCAAAAGGTTGGATTTGAATTTCTTTCATTTCCCATCATTTTCAGTTATGGATATTCATAGATGGGCTTCCTGGAGGAGGGGAAAATAAAATGTAAAGTATTGGCTTGGAGAAGTCTCCATTTAATTTCCTTGAAATCCATCATCAACAAAAATATAAGGATGTGAAAGTGATGGGCAAACACCTGCAGCTTGTTTTGGAATGAGTCTGCTTAAAGCAAATAGTACTGAAGAACGCTCATTGCACATTTGAACATAAGCTATTTTTGTTTGACATCATGCCAAATCAGGTGCTCATGAGCCCCCAGTGAAGAACTCAGGCGACAATGGGGCTTAGAGACTTTGCTCCAGCTGAAGCTGAACCTAACCTCAAGGTCTTCCTGCTGCAGTAGCTTTCCCCTTTCCTCAAATTTGCTAAGGCAGGGGGGCAGCAGTGCAGAGGTCTCATTGCAACTGTAGGTCCACCTGGGTCCGTTGGCAATGGGAAATATGGGGACTACATTTCAAACAGGTAGATTGAAAGATCTGTTGATACCAGGCATCCCCAAACTGCAGCCCTCCAGATGTTTTGGACTACAACTCCCATGATCCCTAGCTAACAGGACCAGTGGTCGGGGAAGATGGGAATTGTAGTCCAGAACATCTGGAGGGCTGCAGTTTGGGGATGCCTGGAATAAACCTATTTACTGCCATTTCTATTAAAAGAATAAGGACTGTTTACAATAGATAGGAGAATGCAGCACATGACAACAAAAAAGAACAACAGTGAACTAAAACCTACAAAAGAAAATATAAAAAACCAAAATATAATAGGAAAAAACTGACAGATTACTGGGTGCAAATGGCATCCACCTGAGAATTCCCAAAGAACTCAGTTGTGAAATTGCTGATCTAACAAAAATGCCCTTCTCAGGTGAGCCTCCATACCTGAAGACCAGAAAGTGTCCAAGGTAGCACCCATTTTTTAAAAGGGATCTGGGGTATGTCCTGGAAATTGCAGGCCAATCAGCCTAGGGTCTGCCCCAGAAAAACTGGTGGGAAGTATTGTTAAAATAACAATGCATAAAGAAGAACAAGCCTAGCTTAAGCAGAACCAGCATGGCTTCTGCAAGGGAAAGTTGTGCCTTGTGAACCTATAAAAGTTCTTTGACGTCGTCACCAAGCAGATAAAGAGGTGGTCTGGTTGACATAATGCACTTCAGGGATGTCTGAGCTGAACTCTGAGCTCTGTCTTTGGAGAGAGGGGCATGAAATCTGAATTTTACCACATTGCTAGGTGAAATGTACTCGGAGTCGAGAGTGAATTTCATGCTCTTTATTCAGCTCATAGTCCTCAAGGAGAAGAAGAGAAGACTGGCTCCTTTCCCAAAACCATCTGCTTATATACATTATTTACACAATGGGCCTTGCGTGATTGGCTACTTCAGGGCTACACCTGTGGGCCAATCAGGTTGTGGATTGACTTCTGCCTGCAGCCTGATTGGCTGCTCCTACAGGCCAATCAGGTTGCAGATTCACTTCTGCCAGCCGCCTGATTGGCTGCTCCTGCAGGCCAATCAGGTTGCGGATTCACTTCCACCTGGAGTTGGATTGGGTAGCTCCTGCGGACCAATCAGACTGCTGATTCTGACTCCTATTGTTCTAGGATTCAGCTCAGTACATAACACCAGGCTTGATCCATTTCCATTTGCATGAGCTTCTTGTTTCTAATAATGGGTTGCTGTACTATTTTACACATATGTTCACCAGGGAGGAAAAATCAAGGCTTTGCATCCCCCCCCCCCCCGTCCTAGAGATGGATTGTGCTATATGGGTTGCGTGTCACTCACCTGGTGGTTAAGCTTCTGTCAATAAATATTAAAGCAATTTTAAATTCTCTCTCCTGCAGTCACTCACCCCTGATACACCTCAATCCTCTTGACCAGATTTGGAGGGGAGGGGCTGAAAGGTGAAGGGGGGGTAATAAAATGGCTTCTCTCCTTGTTCTGCTGATAGACATCTTACCAGCTGAGTGAGTCCACTGGGTATTATCCAGTGTTCTTTAAAAGTATCCCTTGAAACTGAATGTCCTTTGTAAATCAAGCTCTGGAGTCAAGAATCTGTAGTCTCCTATGAAAAAACTGCAAAAATTACAGGTTAGGATAAAGAGTAGAAGCAAAGGTGTTTTTCTTATTTGTTCCACTTATTTGCCCCTTACATGCATGCAATAACTACATAATTGTATACCTTGCCAGGAAACAGAACAAGTTGTGAAATTTCTTTCTCTGGTTGTTTTTAGTGACTGCAGCAGCATACCTGAAAGGTGGTTTACACCTGAGGGCATCTTCTGATGCAGGATGTTGACAGATACAGGTATGTGTAGTCCCTCAACAGTGTTGATTTTATAGTATGTGCTGGCTGTTTTCACACATGAGTCTGTCAGCTGTAATAATGCTAAGATTAGCATCTGTTGCATCAGTGAGAGAAGAGGTGTTTTTTGGCTTCTGGCTATTCCATAGTGGTAAGAAGCTTAGTTTTAAAAATAATAATAATAAGGTAGAAAACAAAGATGAAAAGTGAACTCCATATGTGAGAAGTAGAGCTACATTTCTAACATCAAAGAAATACATGCTTCTGGTTATACAGGTTTTAATTCCCAACACCTTTGACAGATTCTGAGCAGAGCAGACATACTTGAGAGAACTCCACTGGAGGGCACTTTTAAATCATACTGTTCTGCTCTTCCTCTTCCTCTGAACACAATAATACTAGAATGCACTCTACATGGGGCTACCTTTGAAGGTGACCCGGAAACTGCAACTAATCCAGAATGCGGCAGCTAGACTGGTGACTGGGAGTGGCCGCCGAGACCACATAACACCGGTCTTGAGAGATCTACACTGGCTCCCAGTACGTTTCCGAGCACAATTCAGTGTTGGTGTCGGTTCTGTATACCTGAAGGAGTGTCTCCACCCCCATTGTTCTGCTGGGACACTGAGGTCCAGTACCGAGGGCCTTCTGGCGGTTCCCTTGTTGCAAGAAGCCAAGTTGCAGGGAACCAGCGCCACGGTGGTGGTGCCCGCCCTGTGGAACACCCTCCCATCTGATGTCAAAGAAAAAAACAGCTACCAGATTTTTAGAAGACATCTGAAGGCAGCCTTGTTTAGGGACGCTTTTAATGTTTAATAGATTATTTTATTTCATTTTTCTGTTGTAAGCCACCCAGAGTGGCTGGGGAAACCCAGCCAGATGGGCGGTGTATAAATATTATTATTATTATTATTATTATTATTATTATTATTATTATTCACCTAAAATGTTGCTTTTTACCTAAAGCAAAAGTTAGAATTACCGGTAATTTGAGGATCGCTCCTCAGGTGACTTATTCAAAAATTTGGAAGAATGCCCTCAGGTACTGGTAAATTTGCTCAGGGGAAATGGTTGCACATCTGCATTTCAAAGTGAATCAATCCAATCGACTTGAACAAGAAAGCCAAGCCATGGCTTGCAAGGAAAGGCTGGATGTTGCATTCTGCTCTGGTCATCAGTCAGATCCTGAGAGGAAGCAGAACCCACCCACAATGTCACGGAGCAATAATATTGGGTGCAACATCACAACAGCAACCAACATCCTCACTTCCATCCGACTCACTCCTAGCAGCAGCTTGGAGCTCTCCCTCTCACAAAGGCTTCATCGTTAATGCCACATGAAAGGGCAGCTCTGAGAGCAAGAGTGTACATACATAGCTGCCCTCTCCATGAATGGGCATGAATGGGCAAGCCCACACTTAGAGGAGTTCTATGTGTATGCGTGGTTCTGGATAAGGATACTTATTTTTAGTTACATCCCAGTTTATTAGAGGAGCCGGGGGGGGGTATTTACTGATTACCGGTACTGTACATTTATACATTTATTTCCCACCTTCCATCCATCATGTGTAATGATCTCTGGCAGGCAAGCAATCCCTGATAAGAAGTAATGACTCTCCGGCAGTTTTATGTATGTTTATTTACAAAACAACAACAACAACAACAACAACAACAACAACAACAACAACAACCCCACATCCAGAGTATGGCTTCTCGCCTGCTCACATTGACGATAGTTGGTCAGTCTGAATCTTCACTCCTCCCACAGCAGGAAGGACGCTAAACTTCCGCCTTTCCCCTCTTGCCCTTCCATTGCCCTCTGATCTTTTCCAGTCTCCTTGAACGGGGACTGAGAGGCTGGCCTCCGCCGTCCCCACTTCCACTTGACACAGTCTCAGACCTCTGCTTATTGCCTAGCAACACTCTGGCTGCCTTCCAACTCTTCCTCTTCTTGAGGTCTAACAGAGTCTTCCCCAGGAAGGGGAGTTGAACTGCCCTTTCTCGACTCTGTCAACCAGCTCTCATCTGCAGAGTCAGTCCCTCGTTCACTTGCTTCAATCTCTGAGTCTGACTCTTCCCCTGCGCTCTGGGGGCCCACGTTCCTGACATCATTGGAAGATGGTGCATGTGGGATACTTAGGTGGTTTCCCATCCAGGCACATACCAGACCCCCAGACCAGCTTAGCTTCAGTAAAGTGGTAGCCCCAATTGCCTTCACATGTGATTGTAATTCATTTTAATCACATTTTTAACCTACAATTCCCCAGGGTAGTTCTCTTAGTTCTCTCGTTTATATGTGGCAACCCTGTGATGGTCAGTTAGGCTGAAAGACAGTGACTCAAACATCTTGGTTAATTTGTATTTGGGTGGTAGCAACTCTAACAGAATGGCGTTGCTAACAGAACATGCTACCTGTTAAGAATATTACAACTGAGAGGTGCCTAAATGTAAATAAGCAATTGGGCATCACATAATTTTTATACTCTTATTAAATTGGGAGCCACGAAATGCAGTCCTTATAGCAAGCCACCTAGCAAGGCTGTTCCAGCAAGTTAGTATTGGAATTGCCAAACCTAGAATAAATTTGCTAAACTATAATTAATACAGAGAGTTCCTAAAATGCATAATTTCTTGTGCAGCAGCTTTGCAAACGAAGCATTTTAAAGAGATCCCCCTTAGCATTTTCCTGGCGAATTTATGTTTACTTTGCTGTTTTGCAATGGTGTTTTAACTGCTGGCAGGCAAACCCAAACCCAAAGGAAGGCCTCATATTACTTTTTTTCTGAATTAACCAAGCCCATATATTGCAAACAGATATAAAGCAGAAGCTCGAGAGTGTCATATTAGAGGGGACCCTTTCTTGCTTTTCTGCTGCCCCGAAATTGTCTTACAAGGCTTGGGCATGAGCCGACAACTATACATGGCAAACTCCATCCATGGAAGAAAACGGTTCTCTTCTGCCTCTGACATATGTGGTCTAAGCAGATGTAGACGGAGTGCATCTTCTATATCCCAGCCTGGTGGAAGAAGTGGAATTGGTGGCTATAGCACCGGGAGTCTCTCAACCACAGGTGGAATCAGAAGAATTTCTTGCGTTGGAGGCTACCAGATTGGGGGCTATGGAGGTCTTGGTTTTGGACATCACATTACCTATGGCGGTCAGAGCTATTGTGGCATTCCAAGAAGCTACGTTGAGCTCAGAAATTATGCTGGCAGTGGTCAAAATGACCCTTTCCATGAAGTCAGCATCAACGAACACCTCCTAAAACCACTCTGTGTAGGAGTTGACCCTGAGATCCAGAAAATACGCACTAAAGAGAAGGAACAGATGAAATCTCTCAACAACCAGTTTGCTTGCTTCATTGATCAGGTGAGAGTATGAACGACTAGTCATTCATTCAATCATTCACTCATTCATTCATGAAGCAGGAAGTGGCAAATGAGGTTTCTTTCTATGGGGCAGTAGCTGGTAGATGACCCAATGCAACTTGTGGTGGGAGGATTCAATCCAAGAGCAGGTACTTGTTATTGTTCAGATACCACAAAGTTTGCACATGAGAGAAATGTTTCGAAAATTTTGATTTGAAGCAATTTTATGCCCGGGCTCTTTGGTGTGTGATATGGGGAAGGGGACAGGGGTCTGCTATTTTTGCTCACTTCAGTATTTATTTATTTTGATACACAATGATGGCAAGATTCAGCTACGAATAGTGTAGTTGCATATTAGTTGTCAACTTGTATCATATCAAGTATTGAATGAATGCCAAATATCCTGAATGCTAATGTACCATGTGCACCAAAGTGAACAAAGTCTAAAATGAAACTGACCATACTGAATTTTTAAAAGTAAATTGTGTTCATACTTTAAAAAAAAAATAATGTGTGGCAACTGATACCCGTACCTGTTAGAGAATCTGAAGCAGAATTCTTGCAGTATTTTGCTGATGTAATTTTGCTAATCGTGGAAAAGCTCTTTTCTTTTACCTCCAATTCATTCAGATTGATTGCTTGAAATGGCCAGGACAGTCCCAGTTCACCATAATATGAAATCTGGTGGACGCTTCAAGTGTAGCAGTCAAAAGAAAATGTCCTGTGTGAGTTATTCAGACAGTTGATGGAATTCCACATAATGATGAGCAGTTCAAAAGTGCAAGCATTAGATGATAGATAGATAGATAGATAGATAGATAGATAGATGATATAGACAGAATAATAAAGGGGCTACTATGTTAAGGAATGATATGGGGAGTGAGTAGGGGTAAAATTCAGTTCAGTTCACCCATGAAAAGTGAGCCTGCCTAATTTGCACTTTCCAAAATAAAAAGCGAACCAAAACATAGCCACTCTTTGAAAGTTGTCTTCTTTCAAATTTTGCAGTGCAGTTCTCCAACCATGTGTACTAAAATGCACATTCTGAGATAAGTATTGCATGTATTAGTGAAAATAGCATACAAGATGCATTGCATTAGGGAAAATCACTTTGCTGAAATGTGTAGCTTAGGCAAAATTGCATACAAAAAATGTGCATATTAGGATACCATTACACTAAAATGCAGGTGGGTTTTCTTGAGGACTCCCCTCCAACGCAAACTGATTGCAGATATGGAGAATTGACTTAACACTGGAAAAAGGAGAAACAGAGAAGTGACAAAGCTGGACAGCTGGATATAATCTCCACACCGTTCTTAGAGATTTTCAGCTGTAAGTCGCAACATGCATTATTGTAAGCAGCTATGTCATTGCAATTATTTCAAAGTACACATGTTGTGCACAACTATAAGAGCAATGTGGCAAATAATATGTGGGAGAGAGAGAAAAGGTAAAAAGAAAAGAACTGTATACAGTATAGGGGTAAATAGATGGGCGCCTGTTTTTAAGGACAGGCGCAATACACTATTCTGACAATGTTAAAGAAGGAGTGTCATCCTTCGACCCACAAGTCTTTTTGAGACTGTTGCACTAACTGTAGCAATAATCATAGGACTGTAGATTTCGAAGAGACCACAAGGGCCCAATGCAGAAAATAAAGCTAAAGAATCCCAGCATCTGTTGACAAGCCTTCAGTGAAGGCGAGTCCACCATAAATGAATCTATTCATTTTCTGAGAAATCTGCAAAATGGTGTGGGTGGGTGTATTGATACACAGATGGTGGGAGGATGGATGATAGATAGATAGGCAGATAGATCAGGCATAGGCAAACTCGTCCCTCCAGATGTTTTGGGACTACAACTCCCATCATCCCTAGCTAACAGGACTAGTGGTCAGGGATGACGGGAGTTGCAGTCCCCAACATCTGGAGGGCCAAGTTTGCCTATGCCTGACATAGGTACAGATTTTCTTAAGCACTGCAGCTGAGGCTGAACTTTCCAAAGGCAACCCATTGATAATCCATGACAAAATAGGAACTGGAGTATTTGACCTCAATAAGCTCTTGACAACACAACTATGCCGCGAATTTAGCGTCTTTCTTGTCTTTAATTAACACTTATAAAGATATTCTTCTAAAGGTCCCTCTATTTCATACTTCTACATTTGATTTTCTGTTGCTTTTAGGTTCTGTGGGCAGACATTTTTTCAGTGGTGACCTTGCTGTGGAAAGGGCGCTTGCAGCATTTCCTCATGTACTGTACATCATTTTTATTTAGAACGCTTGCTGAAACAAAACAATGTCTTTAGCAGGTGCCGAAATGGCAACAATAAAGACACCTGTCTGCTATTCAACAGAGGGAGTTCCAAAAGTAAGGACACCACAGTTCTGCCACCATGCAGAAGGGATCTCCTGACAGATGCCCTCTCCTGCAAGGATACAGTGATGGGTGTTTAACTGTTACCCAGAGTGCAATTTGGAAAACTAATGCAAAATATCTGTTTGTGGCTTATCCATCTTCCCTACAATCCCATCCTCTGCAATATCTGTTGCATTCTGGATTTTCCCTTCTTTGATTTCAGGTCCGATGTCTAGAGCAGAGGAACAAGGTGTTGGTAACCAAATGGAATGTCCTGCAAGAGCAGATGCCAACTGCTAGGACAGATCTCAATTCCCTCTTTGCAAGATGCATCTGTGGCCTACGCAAGCAGCTGGACTTCTTGCAGAATGAAAAGGAGCAAATGGAACCGCAGCTGCAGGACATACAGCAGAGCATAGAGGAGCTTAAATGCAGGTAGGAACTGGCAATGCTTGGTCATGTGCTGGTGAAGTTTCATTGTGCCAAAGGAGCCACTTTGGTTTAAGAGTTTAGAGAGATGGGCTTAAGCATGCTTGCAGAACAGAAAGAACAATGTATTTGTCTTTTATATTTTTCCTCACATTGGATCAGCATAGATGCAGAAATAAGGATGCTGCGTAAATTTGATCTTTGTGAACTCTGCGCTGAAATGTTTTCTCTAAATCCGTGTGATTTAAAACTGTTGTAAGTTGTTAACAAGTCCATCGTACTTAACAAGTATGATGGAAAAAGTCCCATACCAGTGACTGTGATGATAAGAAGGGGTTAAGATCGGAACTATGATATTGGGAATAAGCAACAGAGGAAACACAGGAACAAAAACAAAAGATTTTCTCCGGATCAGCCAGAACATGGGAAGTCCCATTAAATTATTTAATTCAGAATATATAATTGGCCTTTTTTGGGGGGGGGTTGGCATGATTTGATATGTTATTAATTGGAATGTTATTAATGAAAAATTAATAAAAATATTTTTTAAAATAAAATTGTTGTAAGTTGCTCTAGCTACTAGAAGGGGTAGGATGGAAGGATGAGAGAAAAAGAAATATCTACATGAATAAAAAATAAAATAAAATGCTGTAACACAGCTTCCTACGCTTTACAGATATAAATATGTGGACAAATATGTGGATATGCTTACAAGGGTATTCCCTTGTAAGCATAGCAATTTACAATATTTCATTATTGCAAGTGCAATAAACTAATGGGCAGGGTTCACCTAACTAACCCTGTCAGCGTAGACCCCCCAAAAATTGCTTGAGGGGGGTGTCAGGAGAATCCCTGGAACAGGAGGAGGGGAGGGAATTTGTAACACAACAATGTTACCACCCGTTGTATTTTTTTTCGACATGCTCAGAGTACCAAGGGTTGGCACATGTAGACAGAAGTAAATGCGCAATGCATTTAAAATTTACAATATCCATTGTGCTGAATTATGTATAATTATGTATACTTTTTTGAGAGAAGTTTTTTTTAAAAAAAACCCTTGATGATTAGTTAACCTCAGAATACAACAGGATGTATTGATGGGTTAACAAATGTGAAGACAAATGGAAACAGACACAGACTGATCTGCCCACCCCCATAGAGAAGTGGCCTAATGACGTCAGTGTGGGGTCGCCTTGCGGACATTCATGCCTGTGTGTTTGTTAAAAGAAGATGCTGTGGGACTATAACCAGATTTTTTTCAATGAATCCAGGGACATTTTTCAACCACTGGCGGAGGAAGAGGAGTGTGGGGGGAGCGCACCACCCCCAGCAGCACAATCCCAGTAGGGTGCCATTGTGGCTTCCTCCCCACCCACTGGGTGCCACGCCCCTGCAGGCATGGGCCCCGACCCCAGGACGCACATCACATCCCTGCGGGTGGCGCGCCATGCCCCCAGGATGCGCACCACGCCTCTGCAGGTGGTGTGCCCTGCCCCTGGGACGCACGCCAGCCCCGCCCCGTCTGCTCTAACCCTACCCCCCCCCACGGTTGAATTCAGTGGATTTTGTCAGGGGGTTGATTTGTAAATCCAGGGACTGTCCCCGGGAAACAGACAGTCTGAGTCCTTGGCTCCTGGGGGGAAATGTGGGCAGGTGAATAAAAAGGCAGACTGTGTATTAGAGCAAGAAATCACAGGCTGTCCTCTGGCTTGCTTGTGTTTAGAATTGCAGCCAATATATTAGTGCTCTTTTCAGTTACTGTATATTGAAATCAGGAGCCCTTTTCAGGCACTTGGACTGGGGAGAGGAGAGTGTGTACATGGATGTACCAGCTCCACCCATTCCTTGTTTCCCAGGGGGAAAACTCCCACGCTCATGGAACTTTTGTGCATTTCATAAATCAGGCTTCCACTTGGCTCGATTTGGTTTAACTTTTATGCACTAGTCTCATGAAGTTCTGTTTTAATATTTGAGCTACATAAAAAAAAAAAAAAACTTTTTAGAAACCAGGATTCCAAAGCATGTAGGAGACTCCACGAGGACAGGAGCTTTCCCCACTGCACACACAAACATCTTGGGACATGTGGGGTGGTGGAGTTAGCACACTCACAATACTTTCCCCTTTCCCCATGCCTATCCTTTTGCTTGATCCTTCCCCATCTATTGCAGTGAGCAAGACCACAGACGTGTCATGCACATAGGATGCAACTGTCTGCCCCTGTTGTTGTTTAGTCGTTTAGTTGTGTCCGACTCTTCGTGACCCCATGGACCATAGCACGCCAGGCACTCCTGTCTTCCACTGCCTCCCGCAGTTTGGTCAAACTCATGTTCGTAGCTTCGAGAACACTGTCCAACCATCTCATCCTCTGTTGTCCCCTTCTCCTTGTGCCCTCAATCTTTCCCAACATCAGGGTCTTTTCCAGGGAGTCTTCTCTTCTCATGAGGTGGCCAAAGTATTGGAGCCTCAGCTTCAGGATCTGTCCTTCCAGTGAGCACTCAGGGCTTATTTCCTTCAGAATGGATAGGTTTGATCTTCTTACTTCCATGTAATTCAGTCTGTGCACATCAGAAGATTTGCGAGTCTTTGGGGTTTCGCTGTTGAACACCCAAGTCATGGCATGCCCTCTTTATCTGCTGTCTCCAAACAGGTATGAGGAGGAAATCAACAGACGCACGGCTGTAGAGAATGATTTTGTTCTGCTTAAGAAGGTCAGAAATTCAGGTTGCTGTAGGGTGTTTTGTGCTGGCATTTCATAAAAGAGAGTCTGTGCATACTTTTAACCTCAGTTAATGCTCAAAGACAGAGCAGGTAGAGGTACATAAAAATCTGTATTTGTTTAGGGAGGCTTTTAATGTTTAATAGATTATTTTATTTCATTTTTCTGTTGGAAGCCGCACAGAGTGGCTGGGGAAACACAGCCAGATGGGTGGGGTATAAATTATTATTATTATTATTATTATTATTATTATTATTATTATTATTATTCATCTGTGCTCATGCAGCATGCAAATTCTCTTTTCTTTTCTTTTCATTTATTTTCAAATTCTCTTTTCTGCCTTAGAGAAACAATCAAAATCATAAATGGGTTAGATTAGAGCCTCCACTTCCCCAATAAGCCTGCAATGATTTATTTTTATTTCTTAAAAATCTCCCTTGGCTGGGTGTACCACGTTGTGATTCAGTTAATCTGTGGGTGCTTCTAGAGTGACTTGCTATTTTCAGGTGGGCTTCAGCCACACATTGGTAAATTCTGATTGCAGTTAAACAGTCAACATTGTCTAATCTCCCTGAAAACATATCAGGATAAATGCTTAATAAACAGGTTGTCTGGAAGCACTGTATGTAAAGCAGTTTTGAGTCTCGACCATACATCACATTTCTTTCTTTCTCTCTTTCTCTTTCTCCCCCCCTCTCCCTCTCCCCCTCTCCCCTCTCTCTCTCTCTCTCTCTCTCTCTCTCTCTCTCTCTCTCTCTCTCTCTCTCTCTCTCTCTCTCAGCAAACTTCCCCACTTATTTCTAGGATAATTTTGAACTTAGCTCAGAACTGTATGAAGTTCAAACATTACCTCATAATTGACCCAACCCCAACCCCAGTCTTCCTCCTTTCCGCAGACACCGTCTGATCTTTTCTGCTGATGTTGTCTCAGTGGTGGCAGGAGCAATAATGACTGCTGCTGGTGCCTTCAGGGGGCAGTAACAGCATCCCTGGATATGAGAATCTCTGGGACCCATCATTCAAACCATTACAATTCTCAGGAGTCATGTGATCTTGGGGCAAATCTCCACCATACATTACTTCCCCCCAAGAATATTGTGGCCAGTAGTTTTCTCTTGACAGCACCCTTAACAAAATACAATGCCCAGGATTCTTTGCAGAAGCTCATGAGCATTAAATGTGTGCATTGGATGTGTAGTTTAAGTACATGGCATGGGTATGCCGGCATTTCATTTCTCAGTAAATGAATCAACTGCTCTGCATTTTGTTTAGACAGCTGAGGTCACAGAGCCACTGGGAAGCTTAGGGCATCTCTGAACCTTGTTAAAAGCACAGTCCAACTCAGAAATTTGAGAACCTTCCCCGAATCACCCCAATTCACCTTTTAAATCAGGGTAGATATACAGTGGTACCTCTACTTACGAATTTAATGCGTTCCGAACACACATTCGTAAGTCGAAAAGATTTGTAAGTCAAATCCCATAGGAATTCATTGGGAGGAAAAATTCGTAAGTAGAAAAAATCCTATCTAAACTGCATCCAAGATGGCGGACGGAGCTCCATTCGTAAGTAGAAACATTCGTAAGTAGAGTTATTTGTAAGTAGAGGTACCATTGTACAGCCAATGGACACCCCAAGAGATACCAATGAATATCAATACAGTGGTACCTCGGTTTACAAACACAATTGGTTCCGGAAGTCTGTACTTAAACTGAAGCGTACTTAACCTGAAGTGAACTTCCCCATTGAAAGTAATGGAAAGTGGATTAATCTGTTCCAGACGGGTCTGCGGAGTACTCAACCTGAAGCGTACTTAACCCGAGGTATGAGTGTAATTGGTTCCGGAAGTCCGTACTTAACCTGAAGCGTACTTAACCTGAAGCGAACTTTCCCATTGAAAGTAATGGAAAGTGGATTAATCCGTTCCAGACAGGTCCGCAGAGTACTTAAACAGAAAATACTCAAACCGAGGCGTACTTAAACCGAGGTATGACTGTAACTTCTTTGACTGTGTTTGAGCCAAAAGCACCTGAAGGTTTCCTGTCTCCACTTTTCAGGATGTAGATAGTGCTTTCTTGAACAAGGTGGAGCTGGAAGCCAAGGTGGAAACAATGAAGAGGGAGGCTCAATTCCTGAGGTGTGTGCATAAGGAGGTAAGAAATCCTAAATAAGTTTTGATGGATGCAATAATGGAATACTGATTGGTATAGTTTTTTGTAAAATACGCAGGGATTATGTAAAATGAACCATGGAAAGAGAAGAAGGGAACTCATTGATATCTTGAGGATGTAAAATGAGTATTTAAAATTGTAAAACAGAAAATTTAATAAAAATCACACACATATATATAAAAGGAGGTAAGAAATCCTCTCACTGATTATCTCCCAATGAAATAGTCACTATTAGCTTCTAGAGAAAGTCCAGGTTCTGAGCCTTTTCTCATATGAGAGACCTTTGGCCACTGGCGGAGGAAGAGGGGGTGGGGGAGTGTAACGCCCCCGGCATCACAATCCCAGTGGGGTGCCATCGAAGCTGCCTCCCACGCTGGGCGCCACACCCCTGAAGGCGGTGCACCACGCCCCCAGGACACGCGCCACGTCCCTGTGGGCAGCGCACCACGCCCTTACCTTCCAAGTCCCGGACTGCAGAATCCGGGACCGGCAGCTGTGTGACACCGGAAGTTGCGTCGATGTAACTTCCGGTGTCGCTTACCCTTCTATGGGCACCCAAAATGGCCACCACCGGCTTCAAAAGTAGCTTCTACGCATGAGCGGAAGTGCATTGACGCAACTTCCGGTGTCGCCCCGCCCATCTATGGGCACCAAAATGGCCGCCGGTCATGCGTAGATGCAACTTTTGAAGCCGGCGGCGGACATTTTTGGTGCCCATAGAAGGGCAAATCAGGAAAAAATGGCCGCCGGCAGGAGAAAATAACGGAGAAAAACGGGAGACGAAGTGATACGGGGGACCACCTGGAAAAGGTAAGTAAAAACGGGGGTTTCCCGGAGGAAACGGGAGACTTGGCAGCTATGACCACGCCCTGGGACATGCACCAGCCATGTCCCCACCTGCTCTCTGCCTCCCAGTGCCGGAACATGAAGCTCTGCCACTGCCTTTGGCCCTCCATATGTTGCTGAAGTTCCCACCAACTACAGTTCCCACCAACCCTAGCAAGAGTAACCAAAGGCCAGGAATGACAGGAGTTGCAGTTCAGCAACGTTTGGAGGGTGCAGGTTTCCCACACCTGACATAGGGCATGAGTGTCACCGCACTGTATGCTCATCCTCCACTATGCAAAATAAGAGCACATGGCCCTAGTTCTAATACAGTGGAACCTCGGTTTTCGAACGTCTTGACTGCTGAATGTTTCGGAATCCGAACGCCGAAAACCCGGAAGTGAATGCTTCCATTTTCGAATGCACCTTGGAAGTCAACTGATTTCCGAGGCACATTTTGCAATTTTCCCCATCGAACTTGCAAAACTCACTTTTTGAACGTTTCGAAAGTCGAACAGACTTCCAGAACGGATTACGTTCGAAAACCAAGGTTCCACTGTAAATCTATGAAACTAACAAACTGTACATATGGCATTCACCTGGAGATTCAAGCCAATGGCTTCCCACTAGCTAACTCACACAGCCTTTCCCAACCTGTTGCCCTCCCGATGTTGCTGGACTCCAGCTCTCATCAGCCCTAGCCAGCATGGCCAGCACACAGAGATGTAGTCCAGCAAGACCTGGAGAGCAACGGATTGGCAAAAGTTGATCTCACACATTCTGCATTCCCAAATGACATTTTTGGTGGGTGGATTGTTCGTTTGGATGGCATTTCTGACTGGTTGATGGCATGGTGTGGATAGTTCAGTTTATTTATTTTCATCTGACCCTTATAATTTCCCCAAACTATTTTCACCGATAACATGGGGAGAACTCCTGTAAGCCATTCTGGGGCCATGGAATAGAGTGGGATAGAGATAGATATTGCCTTTGTTTTCAGCCAAAGGTGAAGCATTTGCTATATAATATTTGGTTTATTTGACTCCCAGAATATAAATCTTCTCAGGTTAATTGAAGGGGGTCACACAAGCAGATTACTTGGGGAAAGTCAAATAACTGTTTAATTTGCAGCCAGGACATATATGTTTCCTATAGTGTATCTCTACTTCTGGAAACAGCCCCCAAGTTGAGGATGGCATTTATCACACCAAAATGGGTTGGCTTGTCCTAAAGACTGGTGATCTTTTCTACACTTCCATAATAACTGTCTACTCTTTCTGTTGTCCTGGGTTTATAAGTACCCATAAGTAATGACCCATGGTTCAATAATAACATTGTAATGGGTGCTGTTGGTTTGTTTGGGGTTTGTTTGTTTGTTGTACATGGTATCCAGGTCTGGATCCAGTTTTGGAGAACCTCCTGGCACCCACCACTACTGCTCTCCCTCGTAGTGGCACAGCTGCAGCCAACAGCCTCCCCCTACGTAGTGGCTGGGCCTATCCAGCAGCACAATGAGCTAGGAGCCAAACAGCTGTTTAGATTGGTAGCTGGTTGGTATATGGCTGCCCCATTGTAGTGCCAGCCCTGCTACAGAATACGCTTCCCTGGTGGGTCCTGGCAGATGCCCCAGTATGCCCAGTGCTGACACCTGGGCTCACAGAATTTCTAATTGGGTCACCTCCAGTTGTGGAATGCCCTCCCCAGGGACACTTGCCTAGCTCCTCCCTTGATGTAATCTTAGCAGCAGGCAAAGACTTATTTCTATTCATTCAGACATTCTAACTGCATGTCTTCATCCCCTGTGTTTGGTTTCATGTTGCTCCTCTAATATGCTATTGATTTTATTGGGTTTTTGTTATAATAGTTTTGCTATTGTGTTTTGTATTTCATATTTTTGAAACGTTTGGGGGGGGGGTTTAATAAATGCTCAAAATAAACAAATAAATCCCCAAACCAAGCTTAAGCATTTGTAACACAGACATCAGTAAATTATTTTTCTTAACTGTTCGGGAATGTGAAGAATGGAGAATGCTTAATGGATATTCAAACTTTAGGAGGTTGCTCTGCTGGAAAATCAGATTCAGTGTCAGGCTTCAGTCATGGTGCAGGTGAATAACAATCGAGATCTGGACATGAACCCCATCCTCCAGAATGTCGAATCCT
This sequence comes from Zootoca vivipara, assembly GCF_963506605.1. Lineage (NCBI taxonomy): Eukaryota > Metazoa > Chordata > Lepidosauria > Squamata > Lacertidae > Zootoca > Zootoca vivipara. The sequence goes on along the minus strand of NC_083277.1, from coordinate 117,018,242 downwards.
GGTATCAGAGCATTGCACAAAGGAGCAAAGAAGAAGTGAATACTTTGTACCAAAGCAGAGTGAGTAACCATACTGACGTCTTGTACGGAAGCCCATGGGGCTCATAATATTGTTACAAAATGCAAAATGTATTTGTGACTGCAAAGGTTATTACAGAGGTCAGCAAACTTTTTCAGCAGGGGTCCACTGTCCCTCAGACCTTGGGGGGGGGGCGGACTATATTTTTTTTGGGGGGGGGAAATGAACAAATTCCTATGCCCCACAAATAACCGAGAGATGCATTTTAAATAAAAGGACACATTCTACTCATGTAAAAACACGCTGATTCTTGGACTGTCTGTGGGCCAGATTTAGAAGGCGAGTGGGCCGGATCCAGCCCCCGGGCCTTAGTTTGCCTACCCATGGGTTATAAGAGCCATGCAAGACTAGAATGTGTGACAACAAGGAACTTTACTGGAATTGTTCAACTCTTACAATCACATCTGTTCAGGTCAGATGGTAGTGGCACTCTGGGAGAGGACATGCTCTGTGGCAGCCCCTAAGTTGCCACCCCACAGAGGTGCATCTGGTATCTCCAGTATGTAGCTTCTTCTTCTTTACCTTGGCCTTTGACAGCTAACATATACAGTCATAACTCGGTTTAAGTCTGCTGCGGTTTGAGTGCTTCGGTGGGTTCTGCTACGTGTGCATGCGCAGAAGCGATCTGCGCGGTCCGCGCATGCGCAGAAGCACTCTATTGGTGCTTCGTGCACGCGCGCTATCGCCCCTTGGTTTAAGTACTTTTCAGGGAGTGAATGGCACCCAGGAACCAATTAAGTACTTAAACCAAGGTACCACTGTATGTTGATGGCTGGAGTCCAACAACAGGGGGAGGACACCAAGTTTATAATACACGGTTTAGTGAATGGAACTACTCAGAAATGGAAACACTCTTTCTGACAGTTCCTGAGGTCCACAATGCACACCAGTGGAACAGGTGATGGCATTGTTTCCTGGAAAACAGCATCACTGTGTTGTGTGTGTGAAATTAGGTATTAGATGTGAAGTGTCTGTGGAAAGCAATTAAATGGCATAATGTCTGTACATCATAGTTACTTATTTTATGAGCATTTAGTACCAGGAACTCCAGGACCAAAGATGCCAAATTAGCAACGATCTGAAGATCAACAAGCGAGAGATTGCAGAGCTCAGCCGGATGGTACAAAGACTGCAGTGTGAACTGGAAAAAACCAAGAAGCAGGTAAACAAGGGAAAACATCTGCTGTCTGGGGGTGGGGGTGGGGAATTTGGCACAGCAACCTCTTGTTACCAGCAGGAAGCTATCTCAGCTGTCCTATGTACACATTTCCTTTTGTACAAAAGTGTTTCAATGGAGTAAAAACAGGACAAATGAAGTTGGTTTTCTTAATAAAAAAGAATCATATCTGAATAGTTGGCCATGGTTTAAAGCCAGCTTCTTGTGCCCAATCCAGAAGATACAATATGTGTGGTACCGGCTCTATCTCAGTTTGCTACTGATGTCCAGCAACTCAGTAATATATGCAAAACTCGTTGCATTGCTTTATAACCACAGATGCAGCCATAGCTGCCAAGTACCCCGTTTTCCCTGGGAAACCCCCGTTTTTACTTACCTTTTCCCGGTTGTCCCCCGTATCACTTCGTCTCCCGTTTTTCTCCGTTATTTTTTTTACTGCTGGCGGCCATTTTTTTCTTTCTAATTTGCCCTTCTATGGGCACCAAAAATGGCCATCGCTGGCTTCAAAAGTTGCATCTACGCATGCCCGGAAGTACATAGACGCAACTTCCGGTGTCGGCGGCGGCCATTTTTTGTGCCCATCGATGGGCAGAGCGACACCAGAAGTTGCATTGACGCACTTCCTGACATGCGTAGAAGTGACTTTAGAAGCTGGCGGCGGCCATTTTTGGTGCCCATAGAAGGGCAAAGTGACACCGGAAGTTAGGTCGACGCAACTTCCGGTGTCACAGGGCTGCCGGTCCTGGATTCTGCAGTCCGGGACTTGGAAGGTAAGGATGCAGCCCACTTGGAACTCTGCCCAGGCCACACCCCACACCAGCCTTACTTTGCACTCTCCAGGAGTGTTTTTGCCTAGCCGGACTGGGTGTCGCCTGGGGTCTGGAGGTCTTCGTCTGGGCACGCAAAGAATGCAAGACAGTATTAACCTAATTCCCATTACCATTGAGTAAACATGGCATGCTGGCATCCATGGTTCATTCAAATTTAGACTAGGTATGTGGAACTTGAGGCACCCCAGATGTCGTTGAACTCCAACTCCCACCATCTCTAGCCAATTCTGGCAATTCTCAGAGTTGATAGAAGTTGTAGACTAGCAAGATCCAAAGGTCCACAGCTTCTTCCTTCCTTCACTAGAGATACACTGATTTATTTATTTTTAGCAACATGCTGGAATTTTGGGTGTGCATCTTGATATTTTGAAAATTCAAAGTTCTCAGATGAATCTGATGACGATGAGTGGAAATTTGATTTTTCAAGGCTAAATGTCCGTTTTCAATGAGCCAGTGTCTGAGGGAAAGTAGAATCTCTTGCTTTACCAATTGGCAGGTTGCATGTCTACAGTTGGCCATTTGTGATTCCGAGCAGCGTGGTGACTGCAGCCTTAAAGATGCACAAGAGAAATACGACGATCTACACAGTTCCTTGCACCGATCTAAAGATGCATTGGTATGCATGCTATGCAACTATCAGGAGCTTCTGAATGACAAGCTGGCACTGGATATTGAAATAGCTACATACAAGTCACTGCTGGAGGGAGAAGAAAACAGGTATTCCTTGACTACTTTCCTACGGGATATAGAAAAGTTACTGTCACTGTCTGAGCTGTCTAGTTCAACTGAATCCAGGACCAGTTAAAACATGCTCAACTGGAACTGTACCACTAATGATGGTGGGCAGGGTAATTACAATATATACCTATATACCTGCATAAGAGGGACCCAGGTGGCGCTGTGGGTTAAACCACTGAGCCTAGAGCTTGCTGATCAGAAGGGCTTGCTGATCAGAAGTTTAATCCACAGCGCCACCTGGGTCCCTGTATCATATATAGGTACACTCTAAAGATGGCTTCTAGCTCCCTGTTCAGTGTATGTTGGGTGGCTTCTTCAAGTATAATGTGGCAGTGGCCCACACAGGGCTTTAAAAAATAATTATGATTATTTTAATGAAGTAATAATAATAATAATGGGCGGGGTGTAAATAATAAATTATTAGTATTATTATAAATAAATAAGAATAAAATGTGCACCCCACCCATGAGACCATTCCATTGTAACTATCCAACCTCCCAAAATTTCAACACCTCTTGCGATGGTTTGACCCATTTGACAGTACAACTTCTACAAACACCTTCCATATCTCCTCAAAATCATTTCTCCTGCATATTCCCCATTTTACCTTAATAGCACATGTCAACTTATCATTAATAGCTATATCCCACACCTCTTTATACCATTCTTCCATTTTATATTCACCTTGCCCCTTCCACTTCCTAGCTATAATAACTTGTGCAGCTGTCAATACATTTGTGAGCAAGTCCTTCATAGACTGCAAACCTTCCACCCCATCGTAAATTGATAATAATACTACCTCTGGACTTTTGGTCAGCTTTAACCCAGTGATTTCTGTTATCTCCTTAAACACCCTTTGCCCCCCAAATTGTGCATATTTACACCCCCACCACATGTGACCCTAAGTCCCGGTTTCCTGGCATCCCCTCTAACATAATACTAAATATTCCTTGTTTATTTGATTTAATCGGACTGGTGTTAAATACCATCTCCACATCTCCAAACTAACTTATAATAATGATCTTTTAACCTTATAGACAACATTTTCAAAGTGAGTTTCTCCCATATTTCCCCCCAGCTTTGACTATTTTTCTGCCCACACAGGGCTCTTAAATGTGGCAAACCCAACTCAGTTGTGTTATTGTTTGCCTGAACGCTCCTTGTTTCTCTTCGCTTACTGTTTCATGTCTCCTGTTCTATTTGCTGTTGCACTTTTGTCTACTGCTTTGATCATTTTCTACAGGGAAAAGTAGTTTATACATTTTGTAAGTGGAGAGGGTGATGGGTAAATGGGAAAGATAAATAGTTATCAGAATATAACCCCTACCTCTATTAGAAAATGCAGTTTCTCACATGATCTATATTACATCTCTTTCCCAAACAGGATATTTTCAGGGAACCTTGCAAGTGTAGGTAAGTAATGACAAACTTTACCTGTTGACATTCCAAAGATTGCTCTCTAGATGGGAACATAAAGGTAAAGGGACCCCAGACCGTTAAGTCCAGTCGCGAACGACTCTGGGGTTGCAACACTCATCTCGCTTTACTGGCCAAGGGAGCTGGTGTTTGTCCGCAGACAGCTTCCAGACAGCATGTGGCCAGCATGACTAAGCCACTTCTGGCAAACCAGAGCAGCGCAACCTATTTATCTACTTGCACTTCGAGGTGCTTTCAAACTGCTAGGTTGGCAGGAGCAGGGACTGAGGGGATTCAAACTGCCAGCCTTCTGATTGGCAAGCCCTAGGCTCTGTGGTTTAGACCACAGCGCCACCCGCGTTGGGTGGGAACATAAGATACGGCTTTGGCATGTGCAACAGAATGAGGTGGAAATAAGGTGTTAAGTGTCCTAAAGTGGTGGAAGGCTGAACCACTTAAGACTGCCAAGGGGGAAATTGTCCCTCTGAAACAAACACCAGCACCAACATTATTTGCAAGTAGAAAGCAGGGAAGAGACAGGTATTTGATTTTTAATTCAAAACTTGTGATTTGCAATGATCTATTCCACCACCACGTTCTGCTGCATGTACATAGGTTGCCATATGCCCTCTTTTTCCTGGATGTGTCCTGTTTTTCAAGGGTAGAGTCACCATAGTGATCCATAGTTAAAAGTAGAAGTTGGTTAATGTGTCCTCTTTTTTTGCTCTTCAAAGTATGGCAACCCTATCTCTGCCACAGTACCATTCTCTACCTCAAACTGACAGCATCTCTCTAAGATTAAGGTAAAGCCCTTCCTAGCCTTTGAGATGCCAGAATTTGCACCGGTGGGACGAAATGCATGCAAAACTCAACTGAAAAGAGCCTCCCCAAATTTATATTAGATCTCTGGGGAAGTTCCAGTATTGCTGTACCCAAATAACCAAGAATGCTGTTGTCATACTATTGTGATCATGACTGTGATTACTATTGCAGCGGTGCTTCCTAACCCAGGCAAAGTAGCTGATGACTGTGGCCATGAACCAGCATATGCCTCTCTAAGCAGAGGGCTCAGCAGCAGAAGTGGGAAATATAGCCCTGGGGGCCCAGGGAAGAGACAGAAGTCGGACCTTGGAGATGCAGAGTGCCATGTGGCGGGATACACTTCGAGAAATGTACCTGTGGGTAGGCTGTTCATCCCTGGAAGTGAAGATTTCCGCCCAGCCGGTGGGTACCATATCACCAGTGGTGGAGGCAACAACAATGCCCCCAGAGCAGCTCAGAGACCCAGGGGTGCTCACTGTACAACTGGTGGCTGTACCACTGACATTGTGGCAGGTAGATGTGCTGGGGGCTATTCCACTGCTGGTAACTCAGCTGGTGTAGGCTGCCACGCACATTCATGCAACCATGGTATGAAAATGTCATCATGCTTCAGCAAAAGCAGCAGGATGTGAACACTCAGTTCCCAAGGCTAGGACCAAATTGCGTAAGAAGAAAAGAAAGAGGCTTCCAATAAGAAATGCATCTTATAAACCACAACACAAAAATCATCATCATCATCATCACCATCTTCCATAGAAATTTCCATGTGCACAGTGGTTCCTTCAGTAACTCCTGTGATGGAGCCTATGTTGGACCCATTTCGCAGATGAGGAGTTGAGGCTGAGAGATAGTCCAAGAGGTAGTCCAGAACAAATTAAGAGATTTGGATTGTGGGTTTAAAATAATTGCTTGATCTTGATTAGAAGTTCTGTGATTTTGCAGAAAGGCTGCCATGTGTGGGCTGAGTTCTTAAGTTCAACAGGAACAAAAAATGCTTCACAGGGAATCACATCAACAACCCCCCCTAGCCCAGGGCTAGCAGCAGTGCTCCAGGGCCCCCTTTCCTGGCCTTGTTATTCAAAGTCCCCAAGCTCCATTAGGAATTCCCATGCATGTGTGGAGATCTCTGCAGTGAATGGCAACATCTTATAAGCCCAAGATGGCCAAATGGTACTCTTCTGGCCTTGAAAACCCATTAAGGTTTTGCAAACATTCTGTGTTTTGAAGAGTTATGTGAGTATCCACAATGAATGCTTGCAAAGTCCTGGCTTATGCGCTTCCTCGTCCCTCCCTTGCTGGCCCTTCAACCTTTTGCAACCCAAGTGGGAGCGAAACACTGTAGTACAGTTGCAAAAAAAGGACTCAGCCAGTTGAAAATGAACCGATGCTTCAGGGCATGCTCAAAAGTATGGGACAGAGGTACCAACTTGAATAGAATATGGGAGGGGGCAGGTAAGCCCTGCCCTGGATAATCGACCACAAGACATGGTGCATGCACACCATTTGAATGGCAATGCCTATCAACTTTGTGGGGACTGAAGGAACCTTGGTCTCTAGCAGTTGGGATCAGTGGATTGGTAGTTTTCTAAAATGTGAGACCCACCCCACTTGAGGATTGATCCAGACCCTCTGGATTTGCAGCTACACAAAATGAGCAAAGTCAATTTTCAGGAAAAGAGAGAAGTTTATTGAGTACTGTACTAAAGTAGTCGTGGTCCTTCTTTAGGAGTCTATCCCCTGTCTTTTAACACATGCCTGCAACTGCATGGGAACTGTTTCACGAGCCTTCCATTCCTTGCAGTTTGAGAGTTTGTGTAAAAATGACAGGCATGTGAATGGGAGGGTGTGACGCCAATCACACAGCAGAGAGGGAGCTAAACCAACCGAAAGAGCAGAGGTGGGAGGATTGTATGTGGAGGGGCTGTGCCAACACAATAAGCACCTCCTTGCTGTTGTTTCATCATTGCATTGCATTGCATGGCATTGCATTGTTAGGCTTTCGGTGTCTTTTTCAGAGTTGGCTTAAAAAGAATGTTTTCAGCCCATTCTATGTTGCCCTGGTGGGAGTGGAAATGTGGGAAATGAATATACAATATTTATTTCACCTTTTATTTCACATTTGAAGTTGTTTCTGTGCACAAAATGCATTCTGTCTTAAATCTCCAGTGTGTGTATCAGGCCAAATTTTCCTTTGTGGGCACCTGCAGTTTGCAAATGCAACACTCTGCCATCAGCTGTTTTTGGTTACAAGAGCCAACTCTTTTCTGGTGTATCTATAATAAATTGTATGAAGAAACGATACTGCTCATTTGTGTATGTGTGTGTGTTATTATTTATCTCTATTAAGGATGGGTAAATCTAGAGATGGGAGACAGATTTGCAGCAACTCTATCTAAATTTCCCATCATCAAAGAGTAATGGGGCAGTCATGTCCAAAGCAAAATGGTAGAGATGACTCAAAATATTCCATGTTGTTCTCCTGCTAGCAGAGCCAAATATTTTGGCACCAAGGTGAACCTCAAAATGGCGCTCCCTCTCCACTAGGTAAGGGGTAAGTGAAGATCTACATTGGAAACAATGAGGTAATAAAGGTTTCCATTGGGATCTGTTGCCCCGTGGAACCTGCTGCCCAAGGCAATTGCCTCACTTTGCCTCATGTGTGGATCAGCTTTTCCTGCCAGACAAGATGATAACATGTTTCATATTATAACTCAGCATTGAAAGCAACGTTTGTGCCTTTTCCTTTCCCATCTCTTTTCCTCAGATTAATTCCAAGTCCACACCCAGTGCAGTAAGCTATTTTAACATCCCAAAGATACCTGGGGGTGGGGGTGGGGGTTGTCACCTTAGGACCCTTAGGGTTTGTTGTGACTGCAGATACAGAGCCTCCCCCCTAAGCAAATTTAATTAATCTCATTTGAAAAGAGCTACAAGAAACCGGAGGAATTGTCATCATCTGTTCTGTGCTAGGCACCAAAACAAAGGAAGAGAACACTTAGGAAGGAGATGATAATGTCCTATTTTCAGTTCCTTTATTGCTTCAGGGATTCATTCTGCCCTGCATTCCATGCCTCGTGAATTGTGTTTTTTTTATGTAGTTAATTTATATACCGCTGCATAGATCATATCAGAAATTTGGGCGCGGTTTACAAAACCCAATAAAAAGGAATCAACATAAACAATAAAATGCAAAGTCCACATTCTTATGGTTTAACTATGATTTGCAAAATGAATCCCACATTTGGGGCATGCATAGTTTTCCCTAGTCTTTTAGTTGTTACAGTTTCTTTGCTTCTGCCACCATTCCTAATGTACAGTAACAAAGTAGTCTTGATCACATAGATATGATCACATCAGTATGTCTTGTTGTTGAATGTTGGAACTCCCCCCCCCCCAAGTTGTATGTACAATTTATCAAGTTTGTCATTTTACATTGTTTTATCAGTGTGCACAAGTGTATGTAGTAGCGGTCCACTGAACCGCATCCCATTTCTTTTAGCAATTATTTATTTAGCAACAATTTATATGCCACCAGCACTGAGCAAGTCAGGAGAGACAGTGCGTCCTTGCTCATGCTGCTCACCAACCCTTTCATCAGCTTAGCTCTGGCCTTGCTCCTCTTTTAAAAAAACCAAAAACCAAAAACCTTCCACCCCCAGTACCCAAATGAACATTTCACAGAAAGATCCAAAGATGAACAGCTACTCTCACCGCACCCACTCAACACAATCAGCTATGAGGAATGAGACCGTGAGCTGCCTCCTGGACCACCCACCTTCTTTCCATCTTACCTGCCCAGCCAACAACCGCCAGATCTTCTCATTCCCACCAATCCACCCCAAGTCTTATAGCACTGGGACCAATTCAGCCATTCAGCCCCTTCCTTGGCCCTCCTGCTCCACATTACACAGTCCTCAGAAGCTGCCACTGATGCTACCCATAATGCCAGTGTAGGTCTAACGCAGTGTTTCCCGGACTTGGGTCTCCAGCTGTTTTTGGACTACAACTCCCATCATCCCTAGCTAGCAGGACCAGTGGTCAGGGATGATGGGATTGTTGTCCAAAAAACAGCTGGAGACCCAAGTTTTTTTTGGGGGGGGGGGGAACTGGTCTAACCCCAAGCTCAGGTCCACGCTCAGCCTGCTTTCTTCTCATCAACCTCTACCCCGTCCTCACCATCAATCTCTCTACTTTATTCAAATGGAGTTGGCCTGAGCCTGTACCTGGCACCTCAACCTCCCCCACTTGGTTAGAAGCCCCTGTGCCTGCCCATGCAAGCACCCTGTGTCTTTCCTAACTAAGGTGCTGCTAGGTCAGGGCTAAGCTAGAGCTTGGCGCTCCCTTCTCTGCCTCCTCTCACTACAGCAATGCCCACTGGGTGCAGACCTCTGTCTCAGCTTTGTCATAGCTGCCAAGTCTCCTGTATTCTCCGGGGAACCCCCGTTTTTCCAGCTGTTCTTAGCTGAAAAAATGGATTTTTTTGTTTCCCCCCGGTTTATTCTGGCGCGGCGGCCATTTTGGAACTGGACGGAGCCTGCTCAGAAGCGACTTTTGATGCTGCTCTGCCCAGTTCCAAAATGGCTGCTGTGCGACTTCTGGCACGGCGGCCATTTTGGAACTGGGCAAAGCAGCATCAAAAGTCACTTCTGAGCATGCTCTTCCCAGTTCCAAAATGGCGGCAGTGCTACTTCCGGTCTGCTACTTCCGCCCGGTCCCTTATTTCTCGGACAGCAACTTGGCAGGTTTGAGCTTTGTACCTATTGTCTACTGCCTATATCAATCAAGTCTACCCAGTTCACAATGTCCCATTGAGACACATATCCTATTGAGAGAAACGTATCGTGGTGGGGAGCAGCATAGAAATCAGCAACCATAAAACAAATAGAGAATGCACCACAAACCAGTCATTCAGATTAATACATGAACACAACTGGCTCACCCTCTGGGAAAGTCTGGGGGAACAAGTGAATCTGAAGTGGGTACCTAAGCACCAACACTGTAGATGCCTGCCTTGCAATTCCCAGAGTAGTTTAACAATCAATCCTCTAGCCAGGAAACTCTGGGAATTGCAGCTGTTATGGGGAGAATAGGCCACTCCTAACAACTCTCAGCACCCTCAACAGATTATACTTCCCAGGATTCTTTGGAGAAAGCCATGGCTGCTTATATGGTATAAGACTGCTTTAAATGTACAGTGCAGATATGGCCTAAGTCAAACAAAGAAAGCTGGTTATACCTGTGTTCCTTCTACTTAAATAAATAAGAGGCACAAAGCTGTGCATAATGGAACTTTCACAGAAGATCAGATTGCTGCTTTAGTCGCATTGTGACACTCATTTTTGTCCCACAGAAATCAATAGAGCTTTGGAAATAAAACTGGGCCATAAGAATCCATCTTTTCCCTAGTCCACAGTTCTATGTGCATTTCGAATGAGTACTTGACACATCTGTGCATTTATTATGTCTCCATTTATTCACATTTTAATTAATTTATTTTTTGTATAAACAAACTTTGAGGATAGCTATTTTTTGCATGCGGTAATGGATGGCAAAGAAGCAACAAGCATGAATTCTACCTGTTGCTCCGAGAAAAAGGGCCAGTCACAATAAAATTAAGATCCTAAAAGCACAGCCTTGACTTGCAACTCTGCAGAACGTTATCAGCTGTGGTCAACGAAAGAGGAAGACTCCCTTACATAATTTTCTGCCTAAAGTGTAATTATTGCATTTGAGGGAAATGATTCTCAAGTGTAATATCCTACAAGCCAAGCTTGCAAACAAAGCAATTTCTTTAAAAATTCTCATTATTTCTTAAGTTTGCATTCACTATTATGTTTTGTACGTCGAAGGACATTCCTGGGCCTGAGGCAAGCCAAACCCATGCATGCTCCAAAATTAAAATGTTAGACCAATCAAGGCCAGCTCCTCAGCTGTATATAAGAGTTGGCTTTGAGGTATTGTGGCAGAGGATTGCTCTCTCCACTTGGCTTCTGCTGCACCTGCTTTCTTGGAACTAGCCTATCCCAGCTTGTTGCAATGACTCATCACATGTCTGCTGCAAGGACCTTCATGGGAGGAAGGGGATTCAGTTCGGCGTCTGCTGTGTGTGGACTAGGCGGGCACAGGACATATGTCGCCTCTGTACGCCATCCAGTCAGAGATGGATATGGGGTCCGTGGCTTCAGCAGCCAAAGTCTTTCTAACCTGGGCGGAAGCAGAAGAATTTCTTATGGTGGCTATGGCGCTGGATGTTTTGGTGGCTATGGGGGCATGGGGTTTGGTGGCAGGGTGGGTCATTACGGCCCCAGAATTTATGACTCTGTTGGAAGTTGCGGGCCTTTCGCGGGATATTCTAACTTCAGGGGGGATGGCATCCATGGAGTCAGGATCAATGAGAAGCTCCTGAAGCCTTTACATCTGGGAGTTGATCCACAGGAACATGTCGTACGAAATCATGAGAGGGAAGAGATGAAGAACCTCAACAACCAGTTTGCTGGTTTCATTGATAAGGTGAGAAGACAAATGTTTTCGACCTAACTCAAAATAAGAAGCCTAATCAGGCCCATGGCATGGGTACCTTTAGTTCGGATCACTTTAAAAATGGCTCTGCATCATCATGCAAGCAATCAATGGGATCAAACTGCATGCACATGGTTGCGCATGGGATTATGCACATTTGTAGAGGCTGAAATGAATGATAAAAGAGAGTTATCTCAAGCAGTTAGACAAATTCATGAAAGATAAAGTTTTCACTAGCAACTGACAGAGTCACTATGTTATATATAGTGCCTCCAGAATCAAGAAGAAAAAAGAAAGGGGCAATGCTATAATGCTCATATTCCGCTTCTGTACTTCCCAGAGCTGGTCAAATAGCTCTTTGGACAAATCCAACAGGGTTCCTTTATTCTTTAAATGCAATACACACAAAAAGCAATTTAAATGCCTGTTCTGAAAGCAGGTTTTCTCTTTGGTTTGTTTTCTGATTGACTGTATTTTGGTATCATTTGGCTGGTTCTTTGTTTTGAAACAGGTACGAACCCTAGAGCAGCAGAACAAGGTTCTTGAAACAAAGTGGAACCTCCTGCAAGAGCATGTCACACCAGCAAAGAAAAACCTTGAACCACTCTATGAAAGTTTCCTCTGCAACATGAAGAAGGAGCTAGACGGTTTACTGAATGAAAGGCAACATCTAGCAAATGAAAAGGATGCCATCCAACAACTAGTAGAAGAACTGAAGTGCAAGTAATTTGCATTTTAAACATCTATTCTTATTCTTATTCTTATTAATTATTATTATTAAATACAGGAGGGACATCTTTGAACACCTGAACAGGGCTCTTGTGCACCTTACAGAAAAGTGCTTTTGAGTTGCAAAGAGCTCTTCCTTCATGTTTCAACAGATATGAAGAGGAATTCAAAAGGCGTACAACAGCAGAAAATGAATTTGTACTACTCAAGAAGGTAAGGTGTTCAGATTGGTGTTCAGATTCAGTGGTTTTCACATGGAGCATAAAGTCTCACTGGAAATTAAGTCCTTCATTTATTTGCGTCCGTGTCCTGGGGGCAACGCTCAACCCCTGCCAGCAATTCAACCATTGACTTGCACTTTGCCATCTCCCACACGGCAGTCATACCTCTGAGCAGGAAATCTCTCATGTCATCCCAGGAGTGTCAGCTTGGTCCTTCAACCATGGATGACAAGGGTTGTGGGTGTCATGCAGCGCGCATGGCCCTGACACTGAAATTTGTGGGTGCCCGACCCCTTCATGGGGAATTTCGTGGGTGCTTGGGCACACAAAGCCCCAGGGAGTTGGCACCTATGTGTCACCCTCAGAATGCCACCTACCAGATGAGTCTCAGTACCATAACCCAGCCCGAGTTATTTCCTGAGGAAGTCAGGGCCAAAAGCCAGGAAATGGGAAATTGCTCCAGAGGCCTAAGCTGCCTTTCTCCAGCCTCTTCACACATCTCTTTGGGTTGGATCCAGACAAGAGCAAACATAACTCTTCATACAATAGTGCTTCTGACTCTTCTACCACCCAAACCTCCTGCACCCCCCCAAATCTGTTTCCTAAGGTTAGGACGCTCTCTAGAACTGCAAGGGATTTGGTATGGGTTGTGGGTTGCAGTAGGATGAAAAAAATCAGAGCAATTTGTAGGAAAACCCTTGCAAAAGCCTTTTTTTTTGCTCATGTAAGAACCTTTGGAGCAAAGTCTTTGGTCAGATGGAGCCATCAGGCCTAGCCTCTCTATGTTGCTAAGCAATGGCCCCTGAGTCTAGATTAGGGTCTCTCCAAGACTATACTTCTGCAAATTTTAAAAACTCTTTAAAATACTGTTTACTTTCTGCCTATCTGTTCAGATACTGACAAAGGCTCTGTTTGTTTGCCATGGAAGATGGTCAAATAATCAATGCTATGTGTCAGGTACTATCAATTGCTTTTACTGTTAGTGCTTACCAGTTACAGGCAGTGACCATTTTATGTAGATCCGATTGACACGCAGCTGGACACATGACCTGGAATTGGCCTGAAAAGCGGGCAGGGGTGGAATGGGGACGGATGGACAGGGTGAGCCTATGTGTGCTTCACCGACATGTGTGGGGGTCAGGAATGGAACCCCTGTGCAAAATGGTCATCACCTGTACTGCATTCTGTTTATTCTGGATTGCCAAGCATCAAATACCTGTTGAATATTCATGAACCCTGGGAATATTCACCATGAACAAGGTGTGTGTTTATTCCCACTCTAATTCTTGGGGCTGTCATTTCTTGAAGGCTTATATGTATTTCAGTCATAAAAGAGAGCATCTTTGTTTATCTTCTTGCTTCATGGACTTGCAGTAGGGTATAAGCAGTTGCCTGTTCTGAATGTTTAGTTACTTGTTCTGAACATTTCCAACCTGCAGCTGGCCTTGCCATTATTATCCCAGCAATTGTTCATGTTTAATTAGCAGTTCCATCTTCTTTAGGATGTAGACTCTCTCGCTCTAAGCAAGACAGAACTGGAGGGGAAAGTGGATTTGCTGAGCCGGGAATTTGAATTCCGCAGATGTGTTTATTTGGAGGTAAGTATGAAAGCAGAGACATCACCCTGCCGACAAAGGTCCGTATAGTTAAAGCTATAGTTTTCCCAGTAGTGATGTATGGAAGTGGGAGCTGGACCATAAAGAAGGCTGATCGCCGAAGAATTGATGCTTTTGAATTATGGTGCTGGAGGAGACTCTTGAGAGTCCCGTGGACTGCAAGAAGATCAAACCTATCCATTCTGAAGGAAATCAGCCCCGAGTGCTCACTGGAAGGACAGATCCTGAAGCTGAGGCTCCAATACTTTGGCCACCTCATGAGAAGAGAAGACTCCCTGGAAAAGACCCTGATGTTGGGAAAGATTGAGGGCACAAAGAGAAGGCGACAACAGAGGACGAGATGGTTGGACAGTGTTCTCGAAGCTACCAGCATGAGTCTGACCAAGCTGTGGGAGGCAGTGGAAGATAGGAGTGCCTGGCGTGCTCTGGTCCATGGGGTCACGAACAGTCGGACACGACTAAGTGACTAAACAACAAGTATGATTCAGTCTTAGATATAGAGACTCATGGACTGAATGTGTAAACATAGTAGCCCTTTATGCTATGAAGACAGGCCTGAGGTTTGTTTGAAGTAATGACCTCGGTCTTCTAGCAGAATGAGAGTGCATTCTCCTTGGTGAATTACTACTCACAGTGGAAAGGTAGTGTCCCACTGAAATGGTGAATAGTTGTCTCAGAAGTGATTGAGATATGTTCAGACAAAAGAGAAACTACCAGCTGCGGGAATAGAAGCTTTTGGATTAATTATTTGCAGTCTGGATTCAGACTTCTTCCTAGGCTGGAAAAATGGCAAAGACGGTTTGTTTGCTGGAAGCCGAATTATGGGACAAAGTGATGCAGTGACTTTTGGAAACTGTGAGATAACTGCTTCTTCCGAGGCTTGACAGAACCATCAACAGTTGTATGAATGAAAGATATAACACCATGTATGGATGAGAAAACATCACACGCAGGAAAGAATAAGGATTACAATTAGAGTTCCACACTTGAAATTTTATAAATTACCTAATGTACCAACGTGGAAGGGACGCAGGTGGCACTGTGGGTTAAACCACAGAGCCTAGGGCTTGCCGATCAGAAGGTCAGCGGTTCGAATCCCCGCGATGGGGTGAGCTCCCATTGCTTGGTCCTAGCTTCTGCCAACCTAGCAGTTCAAAAGCATGTCAAAGTACAAGTAGATAAATAGGTACCGCTACAGCGGGAAGGTAAATGGCGTTTCCATGTGCTGCTCTGGTCATGCTGGCCACATGACCTGGAAGCTGTACGCCGGCTCCCTTGGCCAATAATGTGAGATGAGTGCCGCAACCCCAGAGTCAGTCACGACTGGACCTAATGGTCAGGGGTCCCTTTACCATTACCTAATGTACCAACACAAATGAAATCACTAGATTGTAGCTGTTATATAAGGGATTATTATATCTGAATGTAATGGGAATTATTAAGATTTTGGAATGCAGAAAAAAGAACGAAACTGTTGTGTACACAACAGAAACCATCAAATCTACCACGCAGTTTGATTAAATTGTATAATTTGACGTTTGAATATACTCCTACCACTACCTTTGAGCCCGATGCAGAGTGCTTTTACAATTCATATCTGTTGAGCCTTGGGTTCATTAGGTTAGAGGTTCTAGATTAGTGGGTGCCATCTACTAATCTAATTCGCTTTTTAGAAACTAACGCTAGAAGTGTGAGATCCCTTGATTTCTCGTTCACATGCAGACTTTTTGTGAATTGCAGGAATTAGCACAACTGGATGGCCATGTCTGTGACACTAATATCCTTTTGCAAATGGACAACAGTCGAGGCTTGGATGTTGACAGCATCATCAAAAATGTTGAGGCCTGGTATCAGAGCATCGCCCAGAGGAGCAAAGAAGAAGTCAATGCTTTGTATGAAAACAGGGTAAGCCAGGACAGAGGTGCATTGCACTGAACTGGGAGAGCAGGCAACTTTTGAGACCACACATTTACTGTCACAACAATGGGAAAACTACTGGATGAAAGTCTAGGAATGCTTCCAAAATTTAGCTAATCTAAACTGATGATATTCCAAATTAGGCTGATCATGTTTCTGAAGTGGAACCAATGCATTGCAGAAGTTCATTGTTCTAGCTTTTATTTCTGAAATCTGTACAGGGTCCTATATATGGCTGGGTCAAAGAACCTTTTTGCTTTTTGCCTTAACCAATGTGAAAGAGCACATCAGCAAGACACTATACTCAGTACTATTTTTCTAGAAAAAGATGTGATGGGGGGGGAGGGGAAGCAAGCTGGTAACCAGTGTAGATGTGATTGGTTTTTGCCAGTTTTTATTATTTCATTGTTTTATAAACATGGGCGGACACAGTTGGTCTCCAAAGTCTCTCACAGTCCTCAACAGTTTCACTACAATATTTTCTGGGAATATTTGTTAGTTATAATTTATATTTTCTCCAATTATTATTATTTGCCTTGTTTCTATACTGTTCTTATAATTTGAGATATCTATATGTTTTGTTGTAAGTGTGGAATTCAATTTATTTTTAAGAAAGGTAAATAGCTAATAAAAATCTACATATGTGCAGATCCCCTTCATCACAAACTTTCGGTAGACCCTACTGAAACTCAAGCATCCTTCACATGTTTCACCCAAAGAGGAGCTTTCAGATTTCACTTGGTGGCAATTATCTTATTAACACCCTTTTCTTTTCTGGGTACCAGTTCCAAGAGCTCCAGGAGCAAAGAGGGAAATACTCAGACAATCTGAAGATAAACCAGCACGAGATTGCCGATCTGACCAGGCTGGTCAATAAGTTGCAGTCTGAGAATGATGCTATTAAAAAGCAGGTAGGAGAGAAGTTGGTACATGCTATGTCTTTATTTGGGAGCAGATGGTCAACCATACCATATCTACAAGTGACATCAGACTAAACCAAAACACCATAGCTGCCAAGTTCCGGCCTGAGAAATAAGGGACTGGACTGGAAGTAGCAGACCGGAAGTAGCGCTGCCGCCATTTTGGAACTGGGAACTGCATGCTCAGAAGCTACTTTTGATGTTGCTCTGCCCAGTTCCAAAATGGCCGCCGCGCCAGAATAACCCGGGGGGAAACAAAAAAAAATCCGTTTTTTCGGCTGGGGAATACGGGAGACTTGGCAGCTATGCAAAACACCTTACTATTTCTTGAGAACTTCAGTGTTGAAGCACGTATTTCCCTTGAAGATCTTTC
This sequence comes from Zootoca vivipara, assembly GCF_963506605.1. Lineage (NCBI taxonomy): Eukaryota > Metazoa > Chordata > Lepidosauria > Squamata > Lacertidae > Zootoca > Zootoca vivipara. The sequence continues at coordinate 117,000,886 of NC_083277.1, read as the reverse complement.
TGAGCACAGAAACTTTTTTGGGGGGGATGCTAGCTTCTTTGGTCAATTTGACCTGCTTCTCTTTCCTCTCTACTGAGCTGCCCTCAGTAACATTGTGGCAAAATCTGACTGGTGATCTTATTTGCCATTGTTTCAGTATCAGTATCAGTATCAGTATCAATATCAGAAGCAGAGCAAATGGTGGAGCAAAGCTTCTGCCCTGGATGAAGTGGGGTGGGTGTCAGATGATGATTGGGTAGTTGCACCATCAGGCATGCTACCACCAATCTCACCGGTTCTCACCAGTGCAACCATATGACCTTGACCTCACTGCCGCCCCAGCCCAGCCCAGCCCTGGCCAGGTAAACAGCTCTGATACTAGTGACAGGAGGTCAGTTCCATCCCAACACAGGTGCTGCTACTGATAGCTAACAATTTAAAATATGACAACAGGCCTCCAAGATGGCTCCCAAAATAAGTAATCTAAGTGGTTTGCAGAGAGGGGAGAGTTCAGCCCTTTCTTCTTCTTTTGTCTTGGCCACCCTTTGAACTGTCTGGATTTAAGTGGGTGGCTTCTTTCTTGGTTTTGATCCTTTCCCTCCAATCAGAACTTAACTTTTTTGTTAATGACTCTGAATTGAATGGTAGAAAAATGAGAAACTGAGTGAAACAGAAATTAGCTGATTCACCCACCCCTAGTCACCACATAACCCTACAGAATTTCCTCTTAAATCAGTTCAGGTTGTTTTGTTTTGTTTTGCTTGACAGGTTGATGTTTTGCAATCAGCCATTTGTGATGTTGAGCACCGTGGAGATGGTGCTCTTAAAGATGCTCGAGATAAGCATATTGAGCTGCAGACAGCCCTGCAGAAGGCCAAGGACAACCTAGCTGGCTTGCTGAGGGACTACCATGAACTTCTGAACACCAAGTTGGCTCTGGATATTGAGATTGCTACATATAAGACACTCCTGGAAGGGGAGGAGTGCAGGTAGCTGTGAATTATACAAAAATTTATGGGCAAACATGCTAAACATAGTTAGTTAAATGCACTGAGATTTATTTTAGCCTCCTTTATTTATTTTACTCCGATTTCATTAAAGAGCAACTTTGCTATAAGCAAAATTCATCGGTAGCCCTCAGGATGTGTGGCTGAGTCATTGCTGCAGTCTTGGATGGCGAGGAAGAGAGGTGAGGGGGTTGGCGAAGTTGATGTAGTGCAAACATGCTAGTGGAGCCAATCCAGTGCTCCTGCTGGCGCATTTGCACTGTACTGACCTCACAGCTTTCACCCTGTCTTCATCCTAGTATGCAGCTGTGACTCAGCTAGAGGACGGTCAGGTGAATAGGGAAGTGTCCACACAGATCTCTGTTAGCAACTCATTCAAAACTGTGAATGACAGAATGGGAGAGACTCTGCTCCTGGCCAACAGCTGGATCCAGGCTGATCCTGAAGCATAGGAGCCAACTCCTAGTCGATGGGCACTGCCATTCAAATGGTGTCCATGTACCCTGTCATGTGATCAATTATGTGGGGAGGGGACTGGCAGTGTAAGGCCTCATTAGGGAAAGCGTGCCTCAGTTTAAGAACAGTTTTGGTTTAAGAATGGACTTCCGGAATGGATTAAGTTCGTAAACCGAGGTACCACTGTATTAGCTGCTGGTTGGGTAAGTCAACTCACAACATGATGATGTCATATAATGCATTTTCCATCATCAAATATTATGCAGGGACAAAACAGGAGACATGCTGTGCTGTAGGCTTTGCCTAAGCAAAAAGGGCTTCCACTTGTGCAATGGGGTTTCCTTCCCCCTCCTCCCTCCATGCCCCCTCGCATGCCCCCAAATGGGCTTGGTGTTGTTGGGAGAAGCCCTATCCCCAGAACAGTGCATGGGAGAAGTAAAGGTGTGATTGTTCTGCCTGGCAAGCAACAATGCTTGTGTTAATGGGACATTCGCCATAGTGCAACACTGAATTCCATCCATGGTGTTTCCAGTTTTGGAGATGGCCATGCCGTTCCTAGCTCAAACATTTCTGTAAAACACAGGCATCAAAATAGGAAACCGTGATGGGGCAATCTGGTAGATTAATATGACAATCAACTGTGCTAGTGTGGCCTTAGATAAGCAGTAAGTGATTTTAATTAAGATTGAACTTGTCTGATTGTATAGAAACTAGAACTTTCCAAATAAGATCTTGACTTATTTAGTTTCTTGAATTCAAATGAAGGGATGTTGTAGGGGCAAATCCCATCCTGTACTTGCCATGCTTTTGCGAAAGGCATGTGCAGCAGAAGTGCCTGGGTGGATCAAATCCATAATCAAGGTAAACTAACAGCAATTATGCATTTTCTTTTATCCACAACAGGATAGTCACAGGAAATCTTGTTGCTATAGGTGAGTAAAACTAATGAGGTTGTGCTGGGCTAGGGCAACCTACTACATGCTCTTGTTGTTTCCTTTTTCACATCTGCTGCCTTTATAACTTTTCTGCATCCTTAACAATTGGAGACTGAAGTGCTTGTGTGTGTGTGTGTGTGACTTCACTCCTTCTCCAGGTTCTTGCTTTGTGCTCTTGCTTAGATCTGCTGAACACAAGCCATTTTTATGCTTCACTGGCTAGTTTTCACAGATGATTATTTGGCATTCCGTAAATAATTTCTAGCAATCAACCAGACCATGCCCTTTATTGTCCTGAGGAATCTCGATATGGTGCACTCTTTTGGCAGAAGTGATTCGTTGGGTTGGGTGGAGCTGTAACAGTAGCTTTCCAGAAGGTGGGTCATTATTGCTTCCTGGGAGGGAGAGGGGATGGGCTGAGGGGAAAGTGAGGTCAGTGTAGTGCAACTGAATTTGTTCTGCCAGTGTGTTTGCACTGCACCAACCTGCCTACAACCTTCCTTCTGCCAGTAAGCAGCAGCAGCCCATCTGCTGGAAAGATAGCCCACCTGGTTAACCACTTTTGCTCTTTGGTCAATTCCTAGTCTGCAACATGAGGGCACAGCATGAGAGCACACTGATGGATCATAGAGTTAGAACTGATTCTCACATAACTTTGTCCAATATTGGCCACTTAGATAGCTAATGAATGATTGTGCCAACACTGAAAGTGTCATGTCTCTGTGTTAAACTCCTACCTGAGTTGGAGGTGATCTGAACTGTGTTTAGAAAAACTATTGATTTTCAAGTCATTGCACTCATCTGTTTCAAATTGACCTACTCCAAATGAAATCCACTTCATTCAGTCATTGCTATTCATTCACTCTCTCACACACACACACAGAGAGAGAATGCCAGGGAGATTTCCAATGCAGTTTTCACCTCATGGCATCTCAGCAACAACAATGTTGCAAAGATAAGGTGATAATCAGGTCTCTTTCTGGCTGCGTCAGTTGCAATCTCACTTCTGAATGTTTCCTCCTTGCAGATGTTTTCAAGCCACCCTATACAGAGGGCTCTGCTGGATTCACTTCTTCAGGTGCACATGGTCCTACAGGTGTTGGATACAGTGGAGGACATCATGGAGGCTATAATGCAGGAGGTCATGGGAGATACAAAAGGAGCAATGGCTCCAGAAGTGTTGGAAACCACCCAAGGACTGTAGACAGCCATGTAGATGCAGGACATGCCTCTGCAGATGCAGAAATCTACTCCGGAACACGATACAGCTCCCAGAATGTGTCTCAATCTGCTTGTAAACAAAGTTCTCCTGTAGGCACTGACAGTCCCACAACAGGAGGAAGAGCTGGCATAGGGGTAGACTGTGGCCCTGGTGCAGGTTTTAGCTCAGGAAGTGCACAAGGATCAGCGAGCAAGGGGTATGCCACTGGGAGTATAGGAGGAAGTTGCTCAGATGGAGGCTACCTGTCTGGGGGTTATGGACCACCTGGTGTCATCCCATTTGGAGCTGGATTTGGACCTAGGATTGCAGGTGGCCTGGGGGTTGTGGGTTGCCAGCCTGGGGTAGGTGGCCCATCTATAGGAGGTTTTGGCTTTGGGGGGAACCCCTGTGTAGGAGTAGGCGCCCCTGTTGGTGTGTGTATTCCCAGAGCCATAGGTGCTCCTGTAGGTGTGTGTTATCCTGGACCAGTAGGTGCCCCTGTTGGAGTGTGTTATCCTGGAGCAGTAGGAGCTCATGTAGGAGTGTGCTACCCTGGAGCAGTAGGTCCTTTCATAAATACTGCAATTTAACATGATTCATATAAACTCCTCATTTTTTGAATCAGTGCTTGCAGATTGAAAACTACATACCTGAAGCAGTGATTGGGGCCCCTGCCAGTCATAGCTGCCAAGTTTTCCCTTTTCTCACGAGGAAGCCTATTCAGCATAAGGGAAAATCCCTGTAAAAAAGGGATAACTTGGCAGCTATGCTGCCAGTGCTATAGGATTTTGTGACACATGAAATCTTTTTAACAACATTCCTCCATTCCTTGGGCGGTTCTGTAGTTGCACTCTAATGAATCCACTTCTTCCTTAAAGTAAGGTGTCTGCTGCTGCGTCACATATACCTGTACTTTTCCCACCTCTTCTTCCTTTTTTATTTTTGACACTGACATCTTTATGAAACATACCCTCAATAAAATCAATCATATTTTTTGTTTTATTTACAAGTACCTCTTTATAAAGGTTTTGTGCATTGGTTCATTTTAAAAGTCTCTCTTTTTGATGTAGACAACTTTAATTGACTCTTATCACACCTTCGCTTCTGTACCGTTCTGACTAATACAAGGATATGAATAGTTTCCCCCTCCTAGTTCATTTTTTCCTCCATATGTTTTGACTACAATGTCCTTCTCTTACTCTGGTAATGTAATGGTACAACATCAGTGTCAGACTCTTTTGCAATACAAAGCAAAATATTTCAAGCAGAAAACAGCTTCAGAAATCCAAATGCACAAAATCAACAAGTATTCATATAGTATTTCTAACTGATTTGTGGTGCAAAATGGATAGGGTGGGGAATATAGAATTTATTGGGAAAGACTGCAGTGGTGAAAAGCGGGTGAGGGAAAACTGGAGATCAATGGTAGAGATAGTATGTAAGGACAGAGAGAAAGGGATCGGTGTCCATCAAGAAAGATGAACCAAGAATAAGAAGCTCAGCATCTTGACCACTCAAAGCACTAACACCACCTCCCCTCCAAACACACACATATTCTAAGGGCTTTTGAATGCTGAACCATAAACAGAGAATTTTCCCCATCATCATAAGGACTAGAGATGTGCTCCTCAAAAAAAGAGATGCAAATCTTGACTTGGTTTATTTTCAATTTGTGCCACCACATTCTTCCCCTGTCAGGTTAATGACAAGTGACCACAGAAATGTTTAGATGTCCTATAAGTAGTAATTACGGTAATTCATGGCAAATGATGGGTTTCCCTCAAAAGTTGCCTTTCATAACATCACAAGAAAACTCCCTTTAAGTGAAGGTCATTGTGTAAAACCAAAAGGCCTTCTTCATGTATCATTCTTTTTGCCATCATTGAAAATGCATTAGATTACACAAGCTCTGTACTTGAGGTTGGGGTTCTTCCCAAGTCTTCTTTCCGGGTTCTGTGCCTGCAATATTTGTGGTTGGTGGTTATTTCTCATCTCAGTGCATAAAATTGTTGCAGCATGGCATTCGGCTCTGGAGCATTGCCAGAAATCTCTATGTCTCTGCTGTTCTCTACAATAAAATGCTTGGATAACCAAATGGTTGCTTGTGATCTTTTACTAATTACGTGTCATGGAATCAAATACTGGAAGAAAACATGTGCTTAGCTACAGCTTTTTCTTTTTGCTTCCTTCTTTGCAGCAGTTGTCTCTGCTCAAAAGATAAGATGATCTTGGTTGGATTTAGAGATACAGGGCAGAGGTCCTCAAATTGTGGTCCATGGAACAATGGTGCTCCACAAACTCCATTAAGGCATTCCATGAAACGTTTCAGAACATTTAAAAAAAACAAACCACCCACCTGTACTGGTCACTGTACTTGATTTACTTCATTGTTTAATGATGGAGATTGAGGTGGTTTTGTCCAGGGCTGGATTACTAGGGCAGAGGGGTCAGGAGAAGGCAGATCTGGGTGCCATGGTTTTCATAAGCAGGTATAACAGTCTAGTAATGAGCTATATTTGTTGATTTGTAGTACCATATTAACTGGTTTGCTGAGAGCACCAGCAATGTTTAAGTGGTCTGTGAAGAGAGGAAAATTTAAGAATAATTGTTCTGGGATGTCTAAAGATGCTTGTGGTGGGATAATGGAGTATCCAAAGCTGCTTTCCAGTCTTAAAGTTCAGTTCTCCACATTTCTACGGTAATTTGCAAATTATTTTTTTAAAAAACTCCTCAAGAAAATGTCACCAGCATTTTAGTGCAAATTTCTCCTAGTATACATGTTTGTATGCAATTTTGCCATCTATCTATCTATCATCTATCTATCTATCATCATCACCTATCTATCACAAAGAAACTGCTCCCATTATAATGGGTTTTTATATTATTTTCACTAATATTTGCATTTGCTTTTACAATGGTACCTTGGTTTGCATGCATCTTGGTTTGCATGTGTTTTGGATTACAACACGTCAAACCCGGAAGTGTGTGTCCCAGTTTGCAACCTTTTTTTGGATTAAAGGTAAAGGTAAAGGGACTCCTGACCATTAGGTCCAGTCGTGACCGACTCGGGGGTTGCAGCGCTCATCTTGCATTATTGGCCAAGGGAGCCAGCGTACAGCTTCCAGGTCATGTGGGCATCAGGACAAAGCCACTTCTGGTGAACCAGAGCAGTGCAGGGAAACACCATTTACCTTCCCGCTGTAGTGGTACCTACCGTGTTTCTCCAGAAATAAGACACCGTCTTATATTTATTTTTCCTCAAAAAACCACAATATGGCTTATTTTCAGGGGATGTCTTACTTTCCCCCCTCCTCCTGCCGCAGCCAGCATTGCTGCTGCGCCTATCACTATGTCTTATTTTCGGGGTATGGCTTATATTCCTTGAATGCTTAAAAATCCTGGTATGGCTTATTTTATGACTACGTCTTAAAATAGGAGAAACAGGGTATTTATCTACTTGCACTTTGACGTGCTTTTGAACTGCTAGGTGGGCAGGAGCTGGGACTGAGCAACGGGAGCTCATCCCGTCGCAGGGATTTGAAACGCCGACCTTCTGATCAGCAAGCCCTAGGCTCTGTGGTTTAACCCACAGCACCACCTGCGTCCCTTTTTTGGATTACAACCCCCTTTTTTGGATTACAAACACTTTTTTTTTGGGGAGGCCCCATTGGCGAAAGCGTGTCTTGAGTTACAACCTGTTTGGTTTACAAACGGACCTCCAGAATGGATATGGTTGTAAACCAAGGTACCACTGTGTATGCTGGGTTTCATCTGCCCAAGGGATGGATGCATCTGTCAATATTTGTTGCTCCTGACTTCTCATCTTTGCAATCTTAAATTCCTATAGCAGTCTGTGGTTGTTGTTTTTAAATCCTTTTTAATCCTCATGAATATTTGTCAGTATTTTAGTGTGCGCTTCTAGTATATACATTTTTGTATAGAATTTTTATTTAATGTACACATTTTTGCTTGCAATCCCCCCTATATAAATGCATTTTTGGATGTTTTTCTCACTCACCTGCTTTCCCCCTAATAAGCACGTTTCCAAATGGATGTTTTAATGATCCCACACCATATAGTTTAAGTGATAAAAGTGTGACCTTTATTCTAATGCATAACTGTCATATCATGTCATCTTTATAAATTGGGGACAAAGTCTGCTGATTTTATAAATCAGAATGTTCACTTCAGCTGAGCGCAGTTGTAACTCCTGACCTTATTTATTTATTTTAAAAATACACACTGCTTGGTTGTTAAACCTAACACAATCCTCTATGTGGTTTACAGCAATATATAAAATCATTGATGCTTTGTCTAAAGGACATAAACTTTGGATAATTATTTGCTCCATCCACTGACAGCCCACGATTAAAGTTATGGTTGTGAAACTCAAGGTGCTCAGGTCTCGTGCCATAGTTATTACAAAAGAAAACCAGACCTACCTATTTGTGTAGTGACTCAAAACTGACTACATTAAGAGTCAATCTATATATTATACTTCAGTTTGTACACTGAAAATTTTGGTCACCCCTTTCCAGAAGTGGCTTGTGGGGCAAGGATGGTGGGGACAGAGCCACTAGGCTAGCTTCCTGGCAGGTGGGTCAGGGGGAGGAGAAAGGGTGAATTGGCAAAAGGGTCAGCATGGTGCAAACACACTAGTGGAGCCATTTGGCATTCCTGCTGGTGCATTTGCACCACGCCAACATCCCTTCCACCCTGCACCTTCCCATCTGTTTGTTAAGGAAAAAACGAGGAAAGGATCCACAACCAATACTCTTCTCATGGATCTATGGATCAAATTGCAAATATTTTAAAAACCATGTGCTAGGCCCCTATGTGCAGGTGTTACTGCAGCTGGCCTATTCACCCCAAAAGCTGCTCACCTGTGCTGTGGTCATCTGGGTATCCTCCTCTCTGGCCACTTTTGTAATGTTCCAATGAATGAGTTGTTCACAGGAGCAGCATTTGCAAAAATATGCCAGTCACAGCAACTTGCGAGCATCTCTACAAGTACAAGATTGGAGGAGTCAGCTGTGGTTTTTCAGTGGCAAGAGAAATGCTCTCCGTGTGGGTTCGAAATCTCTGTGTGTTGTTACTCATATGCCCCACACAAAGCATAGACTGAGCATAGCCATTCTAAACAGATGCTTGCACTGAATACTGAAATTCTTGTCTCAGAAGGCCTACTGTGTACAAACCATGGGAGCTGGGAATTCTCTAGCTCTCACTTCTGGGCCTACAAAGACATGATACATATGCATGTGCCTGCCCTGTTGATCTGTAAAGGAGGAATGAGGATCTATATTCCAGTCAGGTACAACCTTATACCCTCCAGAGGTTGTTGGACTACAACTCTCATCCTCCTTTACTGACTGAGGCTGATGGGAGTTGAAGGATGGCTTCCTGTCCTTGGGCATTCTTTGCTTGGCATGAGGTTTTAATCAACACCCATCAGCTTAAAACCACAAGTGGCTATCCCTTGAGTTCCTTTCCACAATCTCCCTAAAACTCAAGATAAGAATCTGGAAATATTTGTTCGCTTGGGAATCAAATGCTAAGCCTGTACTCTTAGAACTTCAAGTACGAGAAATGCTGACTGCTTAAAGAAAATAGGTATATAATAAGTACTCTGAATGCATTTCCCAGTTGAAATAAGGGAGAGGCTTTTTAAACGTTTGAGAGAACATCTGATAACCTAAGAAGGTTGTTAGAGATTGCATCCAGAACAATGTTTTTCCTGTTAAACAAGGGTGGTTCTGTTTATCCAGTGCTCCTGATCTAATTTATTAACACCAGAACTGAAATTGTTTTCTGATCTTCAGAACTGATATTTAACTTTGAGATTGTATTTCAGTATTGATAGAATCCATTGTCATCCTAGCATTTGAAAGTATCTGAGAGGTGATATGCAGTAGCATTTCACATTTAATAATATTTGATTGCTTCTGAGATTTCATATTTGACTCCTGCCAAAAATCAAAATTTAATTTTAAAAAATGTGAACAACTCTTACGGTCGAAATCATATATTCACTTATTCTCAGCCCTACAAAATGGAATGGGACTGGCTTCTAGGCAGATGTCGAAACAAAATAAAAAAAATTCCTTCCAGCAGCACCTTAAAGACCAAGTATTTTTTTTTTTTTTTTGGTATGAGCTTTCGTGTGCATTCACACTTCTTCAGATACACTGAAGCAGAAGTCCCCAGGCGCTTATGTAGGGAAAGGGTGGGGTGGAGTATCACTCAGAAGGGTGGTGGAAATGGGTGATTGACTGACTGATAGCTGTTGACGACTGTGAACGACTGCAAATGGTCTTGCATGAAAAAGCAAGGGTTGGGATGGCTGAAGATCGCTTTATCATGTATAATGAGATAAGAATCTTATGTCTCTGTTCAAACCAGATGTGTATAGGATTGCCTGCAAATTATTCAACTCTCACATCCAAAATTTGAATCATGAGTATGAAATGCTGTATTCAAATGCTTCAGTCCATAGAAGTACTGGTGAAAGGCAGTAGGTGGGATATGATTTTCAGGCTCCTTCCTCTTCCCAGCAGCCCCTTCAAAACCACCAAAAACATTTAAGAGGAGTCCTGCTGGATTCAAACAAAGGCCCATCTAGTCCAGCATCCTATTTCTCAAAAAGTGGTCAAGCTATGGGAAGTCCACAACCAAGACATGAGTGCAATTGCCTTCTTGCCATTATTATTCCCCAGTGACTGGTATTTATTGGCATGCTGTGATCCCGGAGGTAATATGTAGCCATCATGTGTAGTAGCCATGGATAGTCTTATCCTCCTATAATTCATCTAATCAAGTCATCCAAGTTGGCAGCCATCACTACAACTTGTGGTAGCAAGTTCCATAATATAATTAGTTACTGTGTGAAGAACTGCTTCCTTTTATTTGTCATGAATCTCCAATTATTCCACTACATTGGAGTAAATTCTCCTCCAGATTCCTTCTGTACATTTTACAGTCATACCTCATGTTGCGTCCACTTCGGGTTGCGTGTTTTCGTCTTGTGTCCCACAGCAACCCGGAAGTACCAGAACGCTAAATCACACTCCGTGCATGTGCAGACGCAGCACTTCAGCTTACGTCAGTTCTGTGTTATGAACGGGCCTCCGAAACGGTTCCCGTCCATAACACGATGTTCCACTGTATTTTAAAAGAACATTTTCCTGCTCTCTTCCCACTTGTTCCAGTCAAAAGTAAACTACTTGGTTAGACTGGTTTTGAAAACTTGATCCTTGTAATTTACTGTCAAGATCTTTAGTTTATTTTGCAATTACTACCCAGTGAAGGATGGTCCTGATTTTCAAGTGGTTCCTTCACGATGATTGGCAACATTATCTTCAAAGCTGGAATAACATTAAGTTCTCTCCTGAGCAGGAACCCCACCAAATTGGTACTTCTGCCTATGTATCTGAGGGCTATTTCCCAGTTACATGTTCATGTTTTCTTAAAGATCATGTTTACACCCACAAGTCACTCCCATGAATACACCCACAAGTCACTCCCAGGTCTCAAAGCACAACATGGAAATTGCTTGGTGCCACAGGCAGCCACCCAACATGTTAGGAATGAGGACATGTTGCAAAAGAAACTGTAGAGAAGGTGTTGTTGTTTAGTCGTGTCCGACTCTTCGTGACCCCATGGACCATAGCACGCCAGGCACTCCTGTCTTCCACTGCCTCCCACAGTTTGGTCAAACTCATGTTGGTGGCTTCGAGAACACTGTCCAACCATCTCATCCTCTGTTGTCCCCTTCTCATAGTGCCCTCAATCTTTCCCAACATCAGGATCTTTTCCAAGGATTCTTCTCTTCTCATGAGGTGGCCAAAGTATTGGAGCCTCAGCTTCACGATATGTCCTTCCAGTGAGCACTCAGGGCTGATTTCCTTCAGAATGGATAGGTTTGATCTTCTTGCAGTCCATGGGACTCTCAAGAGTCTCCTCCAGCACCATAATTCAAAAGCATCAATTCTTCGGCGATCAGCCTTCTTGATGGTCCAGCTCTCACTTCCATACATCACTACTGGGAAAACCATAGCTTTAACTATACGGACCTTGTCGGCAAGGTGATGTCTCTGCTTTTTAAGATGCTGTCTAGGTTTGTCATTGCTTTTCTCCCAAGAAGCAGGCATCTTTTAATTTCGTGACTGCTGTCACCATCTGCAGTGATCAAGGAGCCCAAGAAAGTAAAATCTCTCAGATTTTAGAAGGTAGAGAAGGTGAAAAATTCTATGACAAGAGTAGAACTGATAGCACTGTGCAAAGGTGGGGAAGATTTGGTCTTCCAGTTGTTGTTAGACTCCAGCTCCCAACTCATGTCAATCTCAGCCAGGGGCAGCAACATCTGGAGGGCAATAGTTTCCCCAGCATTGGTGGAGAGAAAAATCTATATCTGCCCAGACTGCCCAGATAGTGTTGACCTGGGACAGAGCCTTTTCAGAAGTGGTTCTCCATCTGTGGAATGCTCTCCTTGGTGAGGTGCATCTGCATCTGCAAATTCTGCATTTCAGGAGGAATTTAAAAACATTCCTGTTTACCCAGGCCTTTGATGGCTGAAGGGTACTGTTCCTGGCAACCTTGAGATCCCTGGATGAGAGAATGTTTTGAACTGTTTCTGGAATGTCTTAGATTTTTTTTAAAAAAAAACTGTGACTATTTTTTAAAATTTAAAACTGTTTTTAGAATGCTTTTTTAAAAAAAGAGTTTTATTGCGGGTGTGCTTGCTGCTCTGGTCATCTTTGGGAGGAATGGCAGGCTTTAAATTCAAATGAGTAAATTCAAATAAAATCATTATTGATGTGTAGAGAATGCCTTTGAAAGATTGTCCACCTCTGAAGTGAAACTGGGGACTGTTCCTCAGATTTCCCCTCCCCTAGATCCAAAAGATATCCAATAAAACTAGTGACATTTCATGGATGTGAGGTTGGGAAGAGCAGCTCTGTATATCTCGCCTAGACCAAACACATCGCAGGAATTCTCTTAATCATCACCCAGAACTGGAGAACGTCAAAATGTGTCACGGTCTGGTTGGCGGGAGGTAGCAGGCCCGCCTGAGGACGTCAAGACCGGGGGCAAGATGGTGGTGTGGAAGCAGGAACAGGCACAGGGCTGAGGGTCCAGCAGCAGGCAGTCGCAGGGTCAAGGAACCGAAGGTTGGGAAGCAGGGCGTCACGGAGGCGAGGGCCCGAGGGTCAAGGAGCAAGGTGCGGGTGAAGGTCTGGGAGTCGAGGAGCAAGGCGTCGGCAAGGCAAAGGTCCAAGGGTCGAGGGGCAAGGCGTCGGCAAGGCGAAGGCTCAAGGAACAGGAGGCCAGATACAACCAGGCAGGGATAGCGTTGCTGTGGCAAAGAGCTGAAGGGAAATGCTGAGCTTTTATCCCTCCTAGCTCTTGGCACCAGGTGCAGTGAGTTATCAAGTGGCCTCACCTGAGTGGCCACTCCTAGCTTCTCCAGCACAAGCTGAGACAGGCCCCAGTCCTGCACTACAGGTCCCATACTCCTGACAAAATGAAAGGCATTGTTCTTTTCTTATGTCAAAGGCTGCCTGCAAAATAAACAACATACATACACACAAACACTGAAGTTTGTGAGAACACTTTTGCCTGCAATGGTGAGAATACCTTCCCTAACAATGTGCAGTTTCTACAACCCTATTAGGCATTCACAAAGGGGCATAAATGAATACATGGGTGGGAAGAGCTGTGTGTAAGCTGCTGCTACTTCACCAACATTATTCTTTGTCACACTGGGAACCAGCACCTAGTGTGAGAGACAAGGCTAAGCCAGGGAGTCCTGAAGTTGCCCAGGTACTAGTCAAGACAGAGTTCTACAGGGAGCTGTTCTCATTGACGAGTCCTCCTCTTCCAGCACAGCTTCTAGTCCAGGCATCCCCAAACTGCGGCCCTCCAGATGTTTTGTCCTACAACTCCCATGATCCCTAGCTAACAGGACCAGTGGTCGGGGAAGATGGGAATTGTAGTCCAAAACATCTGGAGGGCCGAAGTTTGGGGATGCCTGTTCTAGGCCATTGTCCACAGCCACCTTTTCCCTCCTATTGAGGAGACCCTGGCACCTGAGGAGGACCCTGGTGCTAGAACTTCCTGATAGCCAAACAGGCCAACTCTTGACTTCCCACTGGGTCCTCTGCTGCCTTTGCTTTTGCAGCTCAGGTGGAAAAAGCAGGGATCAGGTAATTGTCATGGAGGTTATTGTGGGGCTTGGGTGAAACACACATGAGCTAAATCAGTTCAGGGCATCTTAGGGACTTTTGTGAGTTCTTCCAGTTCCTCAGTTGTGGTGGCACCTCTGTGGGAATCCCATGCCTCTTGCTCAGAGGATGTATCCCTGAGATCTGGCTTGGGCTGGATCTTGACACAGTGAATTCAGGGACACCCCTCTGCAGAAGGGAACCCCCTGTACTCATTTTGGAACCAATACAAATCAGTATGGGTCCTTGTTGCACACTTTGAACATGTGGATTGTTCCTAATTTACTTGCCCCATGCCCATAGCAGTCTTGCAGTATATCCTACCGCAGCCTGGACAAAGCCTTTACCTAGAATAACTTCACAGCTCACCCAGAGTTACCACCTTGCCTGTTGACAAACCTGCTTATGGAAATGGCTCTAGGACAGTTACATTGCAGAAGTGTTGAGGATGAGTCTGACTGTGGTTGAGCATAACATTCACAGATCAAAGCCCTTTAGAAAACAGAAAAATGCCATTGATGTGTCCCACTTCTAAGCAATTAGATGACAAGGAACAGGTTTCAGCTAAGGCTAAAGAAGTCAATCTTACCCAAATAAAGGAGTGATCTGCAGGGTGTGTGAGAACTAATTTCACTTAAATCAGATTCACCTTTCCCACAGAGACAACTGTTGTCTGGACACTGGAATGTGCTTGCAAGGAAATTTCACATAAACCAAAATCCAGCACGTATATATGAATGTGTATATGAAATCAAGTATTGTGCATTTAATGGAAACATTCCACATTTAAGAATTCCTTCTAGCAAGTTCATTACAGATCTAGCTTATACTGCTAGCTGTTATTCCTCCTCCTCCTCCTCCTCCTCCTCCGAATCTAATCCACTCATCATCCAAACAGATCCTAGGACAGTAGATAACAATAACAGAGATACTGGAGTACAGTACAATAAAAGCAAAACTTCATCCCTCATGAAACAGCCATGTCATATTTTGCACTAGATGACATTTTGTAATTTGAGAGTTGTTTTTGTTATGCACATTTAATCTTAAATGCATATACAGTGGTACCTCTACTTACGAATAACTCTACTTACGAATGTTTCTACTTACGAACGGAGCTCCGTCCGCCATCTTGGATGCAGTTTAGATAGGATTTTTTCTACTTACGAATTTTTTCTCCCAATGCATTCCTATGGGATTCGACTTACATTTTTTTTCGACTTACAAATGTGCGTTCGGAATGCATTAAATTTGTAAGTAGAGGTACCACTGTAGTTTTTTACACTACTGTTGTACAATGCTTTGAAGGTGCTTGTTGGGAAGCAGTTTAAAACCCATAAGCAGACTGGCTAACTCAAAAACCCCTCTAAAATGTCAGCCAGGCTCATTGGAAGACCAGCTCTGCATGTGGCATGAAGGTTGGCAGTATCAACCCTGCCATGTGGGTAACCCCTGCAAGTGACTGCAGTGCCTGGAGACAAACAGTGAAGTCGTGTATCCATAGCAATGACCAGAGGAGAAATTACCATTGGTAGGAGTGCAGAGAGAAGAAACGTCTTGGTGCATCTGCAGCAGCACAACTGGATGCCTTCATCTGCCCCAGCTGCAACAAAACATGTCTCTCTTCCAACAGTTTGATTTCACCCCCAAAGACACACTCCTCCATTGTCTCCCAAGACAGATGGATGCCAACAATGAAATGCCCTAACTTTGGATGAACGAGTCAAGCATAAAGAGCTGATAATGGAACTTAATAGTTGCCACTCACATGCTCCTTACACAGAAATGGAAGAAGAGGTCACTGCCAACAAGAGAATGGCCAGCAAAACTAGCAGGCATGTAAACTCCCCAAATTTGCTTAGACTAAGCATTGCTGGAAATAAAAGAGATAAACAGAATCCTTTAAATGAAACCATATAGAATAGATATAATATAAATATTGACGAGTACAATAGTTTTTTTCCACGCGATAAATTAATATTTTATAGGTCTGGGATTACCTTGGTGGCTGGCAGTGGAGGTTGGTCACTGCCCCACCAGCCTCACCTGCCTGCCTTGTTTCTTATATCCAGATCAGCTTCTTCCTCAGGGTTGCCCTTAGGACTGGCAGGGCAGGAGGCAAGGAGCCCAGACGGCAGCTGCTGCAATGGCAGGCAGAGCAGACTAATTCTAGCTTTGTCCCCAACCTCCTTGCTGAGCTCTACAAAGGCAACAGCCAGTGCCACCCTCTGGATGGTTTGGAAGTCAGAAGACAGGGGCAGGGGGGCTGTCGGAGTACAGACTGAGGTGGTGGAGATCAGCCGCCATGGGATTAGAAAGTTCATAATATTGTTATCTATATTGTTATTTTTTAGAATTCATCATGCGACAGGCTGGACTAGATGAATCCCAAGCCGGAATTAAGATTGCCGAAAGAAATATCAACAACCTCAGGTATGCAGATGACAGAACCTTGATGGCAGAAAGTGAGGAGGAATTAAAGAACCTTTTAATGAGGGTGAAAGAGGAGAGCGCAAAATATGGTCTGAAGCTCAACATCAAAAAAAAACCCAAGATCATGGCCACTGGTCCCATCACCTCCTGGCAAATAGAAGGGGAGGAAATGGAGGCAGTGAGAGATTTTACCTTCTTGGGCTCCTTGATCACTGCAGATGGTGACAGCAGTCACAAAATTAAAAGACGCCTGCTTCTTGGGAGAAAAGCAATGACAAACCTAGACTTTAAAAGCAGAGACATCACCTTGCCTACAAAGGTCCGTATAGTTAAAGCTATGGTTTTCCCAGTAGTGATGTATGGAAGTGAGAGCTGGACCATAAAGAAGGCTGATCGCCGAAGAATTGATGCTTTTGAATTATGGTGCTGGAGGAGACTCTTGAGAGTCCCATGGACTGCAAGAAGATCAAACCTATCCATTCTTAAGGAAATCAGCCTTGAGTGCTCACTGGAAGGACAGATCGTGAAGCTGAGGCTCCAATACTTTGGCCACCTCATGAGAAGAGAAGAATCCTTGGGAAAGACCCTGATGTTGGGAAAGATTGAGGGCACTAGGAGAAGGGGACGACAGAGGACGAGATGGTTGGATAGTGTTCTCGAAGCTACGAACATGAGTCTGACCAAACTGCGGGAGGCAGTGGAAGACAGGAGTGCCTGGCGTGCTCTGGTCCATGGGGTCACGAAGAGTCGGACACGACTAAATGACTAAACAACAACAATATTGTTATTTTATCTGTGACATGTGATATATATATAATTTTATTCATTTAATGAAATTTGTATACCACCTTGAGGTGGTTTACAAAAAAAATAAATCAATGAAATAACCAGTAATTTTTTTTTGAACTACTATTTAAAACATTCAAAAGATAATTAAAAGCAATGGTGAACTTGGAAAAAAACAACAGATTAAAACATATGCCCACAGTCTGTAAGTGTGGATGGGCTTGGCTAAACCAAAAGTGTTTTGGCCAGGCACCAAAAAGACTATAGCGAAGGTGCCTGGCTGATGTCAAGGGGCAGGGAGTGACAAAGTGAAGTGTAGTTTTAGCCCTAGAACAGAGGAATGTTTGCACTCTGAGGTAAACCTGAAGTCTTACTGGAAATATAAAAGTTGCTCACAAACCCAACAAGTCAAAAAATAAAAAATATACAAGTTTTAGCAACTTGATTTTGAGATGTGGATAGTTGTGTCTGTAATAACTGTCTCACTGGAACTGGGCACAAGCCTCAACCATATTCATTTTGTTCCATTCCTGTGATTTCAGACCAATGTTTGACAAATAAGCAAGTAGATTTAAAAACCAGATGAAAGAGTGCTAGTGAAGGAGAAGAGAAGGTTAAGGGGTGATATGATAGCCATGTTCAAATATATAAAAGGATGTCATATAGAAGAGAGTGAAAGGTTGTTTTCTGCTGCTCCAGAGAAGCGGACACAGAGCAATGGTTTCAAGCTACAAGAAAGAAGATTTCACCTAAACATTAGGAAGAACTTCCTGACAGTAAGAGCTGTTCGGCAGTGGAATTTGCTGCCAAGGAGTGTGGTGGAGTCTCCTTCTTTGGAGGTCTTTAAGCGGAGGCTTGACAGCCATATGTCAATAATGCTTTGGTGGTGTTTCCTGCTTGGCAGGGGGTTGGACTGGATGGCCCTTGTGGTCTCTTCCAACTCTATGATTCTATGATTCTAAGGCCCATCTTCTCTAACCACTGGCCATGATGGATGGGGGCTGATGTGTATTAGAGTCCAGAAACATCTTCAGCAGCAAAGTTTTCCCTGTCCTGAAGAAATAAGAACCCATCTGGATCAAATCGAAGACCTAGCCAGTCCAGCATCCTGTTCCTATGGCCAACCAGGTCCCTGTGGGAAGTCCTCAAGCGTCAGAGCACAAGAACATGAGAAGAGCTCTGCTGGATCAGGCCAGTGGCCCATCTGCTCCAGCATCCTTTCCTCCCATTGGCCACCCAGATGCCTGTGGGAAGCACCAAGCAGGATCCGAGCACAAGGCCACCACCTGATATTCCCAGAGACTCGTCTTCAGAGGCATGCTGACTCTGAACTGGGAGACTTCATAGCTTACAAGAGAGCCATCTTCCATGAATGCATCTTAATTTAATTTAAAAGCCATTCAAACTTGTGGCCATTACCACATCTTTTGACAAGGAGTTCTGTAAGTTAATTACTAATTGTGTGAGAGAAAGTATTTGGCTGCCTTAATAGACTGCTGTTGGTTGGTTTCGCTTGAGAGGCCACAAGTTTGGATATTATGAGGAGGAGAAAGTTCTCTCTACTCGCCATGCCAACAAAAACAACAAAAGTGCCATTTCCCAATTTTTTCCAGGACCGAAAGTGTCACCCCCCCCACCCCCGCCAGTTCAACACAGGAGCGCTGATTCAGTAGCACTGGAAATTGGACAGTGTGTCTGTCAATCATAAGCAGAAGATTTTATCTGCAGGTTGAAACCATTCCATTGTCTCTTTAATTCATGGACAAGGAATCTGACTACAGTTCCCATCATCCCTGACTACTGCCCTTGCTGGTTGATGGAAGTTGGAGTCCAACAACATCTGGAGGGCAACAGGCTCCCCACCTCTACTTTGTTGTTGTTGTTGTTTAGTCGTTTAGTTGTGTCAGACTCTTCGTGACCCCATGGACCATAGTACGCCAGGCACTCCTGTCTTCCACTGCCTCCCGCAGTTTGGTCAAACTCATGTTCGTAGCTTCAAGAACACTGTCCAACCATCTTGTCCTCTGTCGTCCCCTTCTCCTTGTGCCCTCCATCTTTCCCAACATCAGGGTCTTTTCCAGGGAGTCTTCTCTTCTCATGAGGTGGCCAAAGTATTGTATTGGAGCCTCAGCTTCACGATCAGTCCTTCCAGTGAGCACTCGGGGCTGATTTCCTTCAGAATGGATAGGTTTGATCTTCTTGCAGTCCATGGGACTCTCAAGAGTCTCCTCCAGCACCAAAATTCAAAAGCATCAATTCTTCGGCGCGATCAGCCTTCTTTATGGTCCAGCTCTCACTTCCATACATCACTACTGGGAAAACCATAGCTTTAACTATACGGACCTTTGTCGGCAAGGTGATTCTCTGCTTTTTAAGATGTTCTCTAGGTTTGTCATTGCTTTTCTCCCAAGAAGCAGGCGTCTTTTAATTTCGTGACTGCTGTCACCATCTGCAGTGATCAAGGAGCCCAGGAAAGTAAAATCTCTCACTGTCTCCATTTCTTCCCCTTCTATTTGCCAGGAGGTGATGGGACCAGTGGCCATGATCTTAGTTTTTTTGATGTTGAGCTTCAGACCATATTTTGCGCTCTCCTCTTTCACCCTCATTAAAAGGTTCTTTAATTCCTCCTCACTTTCTGCCATCAAAGTTGTGTCATCTGCATATTTGAGGTTGTTGATATTTCTTTCAGCAATCTTAATTCCGGCTTGGGATTCATCTAGTCCAGCCTTCCGCATGATGAATTCTGCATATAAGTTAAATAAGCAAGGAGACAATATACAACCTTGTCGTACTCCTTTCCCAATTTTGAACCAATCAGTTGTTCCATATCCAGTTCTAACTGTAGCTTCTTGTCCCACATAGAGATTTCTCAGGAGACAGATGAGGTGACCTCTACTTTAGGTCATGCCTATTTCAGCCAGCATCCCTTTACTGCTATTAGCAAGTTCCTCGTTTCATGGGATAGATACAACTAGGTGTGTACAAAACATCCCTGACTCCCCCCCCCCATTCTCTCAACGTTCTTATATGCCAGACGTTTTGCTTAACATAGCAGCCTCCAGGTGCACTTCCAGATTTGCTTTAGGCAAAAGTCTGCTAGCAAGTCAGAGCCTTTTGGAAGTCCCCCTCCCGGAGAAATCCCATATCTTACGGAACTTTTTCTGTCCTTGGTGATTTCTGATTAAGGAGGTACCCCTCAAATTCATTTCAGATTCTCCTTTGAGCAAAATGCTGGTGGCAATTCGGGATGAAAACTCCCCCAAGTCCGTCCTTCTATCTGGATGGAGGACAGTAATCCTGGAAAAATTGCTCACTACCAATAATGGTATGTTCCCTGACATAATTAAACATGAAAAGGGATGAAGCTGCAAGTGAAACACACCTGTAAACAAGCCACTTGAAGTATTTTGCTGAAAGATAATTACACATTGAGGAAGCAGATTAATTAAAGTAAAGCACAAAGGCCGCTGAGAAGAAAGCTTGCAAGCAAAGCAAGTTTTTTTAATTTCACACTATTTCATATATGATAAGTGTTTGCTCTGGAGCAGAGGCTGCACTAAAAGGAACTTTTTCTGGCTGCTAGGCAAACCAAACCCATGCTGTTTCATTTAATTTTTTTGCACCCCATGCAGCTCTTGAGCCATATATAAGAGAGGAGCTCCTGATTTCATATCAAAGGGATTCTCTGTACTTCGTCCTCTGCTCTTCCTTCGTCCCATTGCTTCACTTATAGTACCAGCTTGCTTAACTTTTCAAAAAGCTACCATGAACATATGTGGTGGTCCTCGATATCTTGGTGGACGAAGGGGCTTCTCCTCTGTTTCTGTCACTGGTGGCCTGGGTGGTGGTCGAGGGAGCTGTGCTTCTATGTGCCAGCCAGTTGCAAGGACGCAGGGAGCTGGTGGCTACTCCAGCATGAGCCTTAATAACTTTGGTGGCGGAGGTCGAAGGATTGCTTGCGGTCAGGGCTATGGAGGACAAATCTATGGTGGTATTGGTGGTATGGGCATGGGCATGGGTGGTCAAGGCATGGGCATGGGTGGTCAAGGCATGGTTATGGGTGGTCAAGGCATAGGTATGGGAGGTCAAGGCATGGGCATGGGTGGTCAAGGCATGGGCATGGGTGGCCAAGGCATGGGCATGGGTGGCCAAGGCATGGGCATGGGTGGCCAAGGGTGTCAGGGTGGCTTTGCAGGTTATGGTAGGATGGGAGGTTTGGGTGGTGGCATGCCATGCAGAGGCGAAGGGATCCGAGGTGTCTCGATGGATGAACGCCTCTTGAAGCCACTTTCGGTTGGAGTTGATCCAGAGGAGCAGAAAGCACGGACACATGAGAAGGAGGAGATGAAGACCTTGAACAACCAGTTTGCCTGCTTCATCGATAAGGTAAGAGCTTGGGCATCCAATGGGTTTTCTCCCCAAGGCAATTTTTAAATGAAGAGAAGAGAGCCAGCGTGGTGTATTGGTTAAGACGGGTGGACTCATAATCTGGTGAACCGGGTTTGCGTCTCCGCTCCTCCACATGCAGCTGCTGGGTGACCTTGGGCTAGTCACACTTCTCTGAAGTCTCTCAGCCTCACTCACCTCACAGAGTGTTTGTTATGGTGGAGGAGGGGAAAGGAGATTGTTAGCCGCTTTGAGACTTGACTCCTTAACGGGAGTGAAAGGCGGGATATGAAGTCCAAACTCTTCTTCTTCTTCTTCTTCTTCTTCTTCTTCTTCTTCTTCTTCTTCTTCTTCTTCTTCTTCTTCTTCTTCTTCTTCTTCTTCTTCTTCTTCTTCTTCTTCTGGACCCCAACGTCTTTTAGTTGTAGTTCATTCCGCCTTTGCTCCTTTCCCTTTTCTCCTCTTTTGGGTTTTCTCCTCTTTTGGGTTTCTCCCTAGTCCTAGGAGTGCCCTCCAATCACATCTATTTATCATTTCCTACTCAAATCCCACCATGAAATCTACTTCTTAAAAGGCTTCCTAGTGCATATATAAATCACTTTCGGATTTAAAGGACCAGGGCAGTCTCATGCAGATCGGGCGCCCTGGTGCTGAGGCGCGGAGATCTCTCCAGCGCCCTAACAGCGTGCAGCATGGCTTCCGCACGGTGAAGCCGCGCAGCGCCCCACCTGTCAGCCTGCCGCCCTGGCGCCCCGCGCCACCAGGACTATACCTAGAGCCGGCCCTGTAAAGGACCCACTGCATTATTTCAGGAAACTTTACAACAAGCTTGTTATAAAGATTATGCTCCTATTGCAGAAGTGGAGTTGGGGAGGGAGGCTAAGAGATACATTTAAAGCGCATTCTCCTGACCCCTGGGAAGTCTCATGGGGTCTGTAGTTTGTTGAGGGTGCTGGGAATTGTAACAATGTGATGGGTAAACTACAAATCCCAGGATTCTTGGCTGTTGGGGGGGGGAGTCTTTAAATGTATGGTGTATACACAGCCTAAAAGACAACATTTGAGCCATGAGCTTCTTGGTTCATAGTTCCTTCTCCTAACTCACTAAAGAAGCCCTCCAGTGCTTGCCATTTGCTCCATTTCCCTGACGTGCTACTTTGTATGTCAAATCCAAAACAGATTTGGTTCCCTCCCTCCTGCTTTCTTTTGTCCATCTTACGTTAGTTGTAAAAACCGCTGGTTCTTCAGGGAGCTTCTCATTCCAGTTTCAACTCATGGAGTGATGAAAAGAAATGACATTGTTTCTCCAGGAGAATGTATTTGGCCTCTTTTTGGACAAACTGGATAGCCTATATTTCCCTATAAAAATGTTGCAAGTATCATAGAGGAAAGGCAACTGGTTATTATTATTTTTTAAACACACACACACACAAATTCCCTTGGGCGAGACTGGAAGGTGGAGTGAAAATGCGAACGCAAGTTGCAAGACTTGTTTTTTGGGGGGTGGGGGCGGGAATTACTTGCAACAAAATTCATTTTGGTTCTGTACTCACACAGTTACTAAGACTTCTGGGTAGTGGAAGAAACTTCGGATTGCATACAAGTAAAATGATATCCTGAATCACTGCAACCCAGTTGCTTGCAGGGTAGTTTAAGAGAACTTATATTCCATCCAGGAAATAAATGCATAGCATTTAATATCACAGGCTTGCAGATTGGTTGCCTTAGATTCAGGAGACTATTTGCAGCACAGGAGAAAAAGAAATGGGAGGTTATAAAGCTACTAGTTTCTCCTTGATCCTTCGGATTATTTTTTATCTAACAACTCCCACCCCTTTTCTTTTTCTTGTTTGCTGGAAATCTTCTCATACATTTAGTACAATCCATCTGCAAGGTGGCGCTGTGGGTTAAACCACTGAGCCTAGGGCTTGCTGATCAGAAGGTCGGCGGTTCGAATCCCTGCGACGGGGTGAGCTCCCATTGCTCGGTCCCAGCTCCTGCCAACCTAGCAGTTTGAAAGCATGTCAAAGTGCAAGTAGATAAATTGGTACAGCTACAGCAGGAAGGTAAACGGCATTTCCGTGCGCTGCTCTGGTTCACCAGAAGTGGCTTAGTCATGCTGGCCACATGACCTGGAAGCTGTACACCGGCTCCCTCGGCTAATAATGCAAGATGAGCGCGCAGCCCCAGAGTCGGTCACGACTGGACCTAATGGTCAGGGGTCCCTTTACCTTTTTATCTGCAAGGCATTACATGCTGCATTCTTTATTTTCTGCATGGTAAATAAGTTCCCCGAAAAACTAAACATTTGAATTCCAATTCATTTGTTACTTATGGATAGAAGGGTCCTTAACAACCAGTTCCATACCCACAAGAGCGTTCCTTCATTCAAACAAGCACCAGGGAGCTTTGTATCAGGGGAATCAGCTTATGGTTTGTTTCAGAACTGTTATATCTAACACCATGAGAACCTCTGGAAATGGTGGGAAAGTCTTATCTTTGGTGCCCACCCCAACTGAATTAAGCACTTAAGAACCTTCTAGCACAGAGAGGTCATTGGACTCCAACTCCCATTGGACTCCAACTCCCAGACAGCATGTTCAAAGAAGATGCTCAAAGTGTCCCTATATTCCAGTGATGTCCCTGATTTAGAGATGCCGTCCTGGTTTCTGATTTGATCCTGGAATGTCCCAATTTTCCTTAGGATGCCCCTATTTTCATTGGAGAAATGTTGGAGGGTGTGGTAGGATGTCCCTATTTTCACTGGAGAAATGTTGAAGGTATGGAGTTATCCATCCCCCGAGCCGTCTGAAGGCAATCCTGTATAGGGATGTTTTAATTTAACGTTTAATGTTTTGTTATGTTTTTATATATGTTGGAAGCTGCCCAGAGTGGCTGGGATATAAATAGTAAATTTACCATTATGGAATGGGGCCTCCCTATTTTCATTGGATAAATGTTGGAAGGTATGTCAAAGGTCAAGGAAGATGGGAACTTGAGTCCACCAATATCTGGAGGGCCATAGGTTTCCCATGCCCAATTTCAACTTCTAACTTGAACGACTCGTTCATAGCTCAGTCAGTAGACTGAGACTCTTTAGCTCATGGTTTTGGGATTGAGCCCCACATTGGGCAAAATATTCCTGCATTGCAGGGGGTTGGACTAGATGACCCCTGTGGTCCCTTCCAACTCTGCAATTATTTCATTCTATGATTCTATGATTCCCAGTAGGAAGTGGGTGACTATCTTGTTCAACACATAAGTTAACTGGCAAGAAAGGTTTGTTTGTACTTAGTTTTGAGGGTTTGTTTTAAAACACACACACACACACACACTGCAAAATGAAGTGGTAGACCAAGGTGACAGAATGCAGGATGTTACCTCTTCAGACCATGGGTGGTGCGGATCAGCGGCGTTTGTAGCATGTAGCCCCTTCATTGATTTTGGTCGGTCGGTTGGCAGAGATAAGTCACCACTGACTGTTCGAATCGCACCACCCGCAAACTTGCACAAACCCTATTCCTGCTTTGGCTACTAAATTCTTGAAATCCATTGTCTGACAATCTGCATTTAATTATCTCAAACACAGGATTTTCTGATAAGCAGTACAAGGAATCTAGTGGGATTCCTATCTGTTTGATTTTGTTCTTTATCCCTCTTAACCATCCTGATTATTGGTATTCAGCTAACATGGCCACAACAAGAATATTAGGTCCACATCTGTAATGCAGCCACAGCTGAAAGTTAATAGTTAGGAATGAAACTTTTGTTTCTAAAAGTGTTTGGTTTGTTTCTAGACATAAAGCAGCATAGGGGACACAATTTGATACACCAAAGAATTTTCAGAGGAAAACTGAAGTCTTTCAGTAGCCTGGTTGAAGGCATTTATCCAAACTGGGATAACATATAGTACCGGTAAGCTACTGAGCTATAGCCTACCCATAAGATTTTAGGCCTTGCAATTTGATTTGCATTGGGGTGAGATTTCATTTTGGATTGTTGCTGAAAAAGCATGAGCAAGAAAGTGTGTTCTCACCTCTGAATTGTGCTATGTTACGCCCAGCAAGAAATTAGGCCTTGTTGGGAGACCTACCAGAGTGGGAAGTATAACTAGATGGTATGTTCCTTTCAGGTCCGATCCCTGGAGCAGCAGAATAAGGTGCTTGCCACCAAGTGGGAGCTTCTGCACCAATGTGTCCAACCTGCAAGGAAGAACCTTGAAGGCTATTACGAGAATTTCCTGGCCACACTTAAGAAGCAGCTAGAATGTCTCTTGAGTGAGAGACAGAAACTGCAACATGAACAGAAGAACATGCAGGAACTGGTAGAGGAATACAGGTCAAAGTAAGTAAACGCATTCACTAGATCAGTGGTTCGCAAAGGGTGTGGCAGGAGACGATGGCAAGTGTGGTGGGAAAATTCAAGGACAATCAAAGAAGCATTTAAACATTTCAGTGTACAGTGGTGCCTCGCTTAATGTGTTCCTATGGGCAAAAAAAAAAAATTCAATTTTTTTTCAATGCATTCCTATGGGATTCACTAGACAAATTTTTCGTTATAAGAAAAGACCCGTGGAACGAATTAAATTCGTCTAGCGAGGCACCACTGTAATATAGTGTAGTACAGGCATGTCCAACGGGTCAATCACGATCTACTGTTCAATCGCGGTTGATCTGTGGACCCCCAGCAATGTACCCCCCCCCAAAAAAAAGCTCAACAACTTTACGTTCGTAACAAAAGCTCAACAATTTTGGTTTCCAATGGGTCAGTTGCCTTATACCGTGAGTAGATCACAGTCTCTTGGGAGTTGGACGTGCCTGGTGTAGTATACAGGGGTGGAGCTAGGGGGCATAGGGGGCGGGCCGCCCCGGGTTCCACTATGGGGGGGTGACAGTCGGGTGCCCCACCCAGCGACTCCCAAGGCGAGCTCTTCCAGCCTCCCGGTAAAAAGCCCGTTCGGCTATCTACCTGGAGCCTGGACGCTCCGTTTAGGCTCCGTTTAGAAGTCGCAGGGGGGGCGTGATCCCCCTCTAAGTAGCACACATGTGTCATTACGTAGTGACGCATGCGTCATTACGTAGCAACGCCCCCCCAGGTGCATGGCAATTTGCCACCCCGGGTGTTGCAGCGGTTCGCTACGCCGCTGGTAGTTTATATATATGCAGAATATGGATAGATATCTTTTCAAAATCAAGCACTGCTGGGCATTGTTTTGTTTTCCAGTGTGTTTCTCATCAATAAAATTTGGTGTGGCCGTGATCAATTTTTTGTTCTGAAAATGTGGCCCTGAGAAAAAAGGTTTGAGGACCACTGCACTAGATGAAAGTTTTGCAGCCTGCCTAACTTCCCACACAGGACTAGAGGAGCCATTTTTAATTCATTTTTTTGGGGGGGGGGGAAGTTTCTAGTCCAATTTCCCCTTTTGCACATTGGGAGAAAGCCAACTAAGTCACACTCAGAGTAGCCCCACTGAAATCAATGGACTTAATTTATTTCATCTGCTTTATGCATGACTAAGATTTTATATTACCCATTAACCTGCATAGCTGCTTTTCAAGATAAGATTGTTTGATGCTGAAGGGCTCATATACGTTGCCATTTGAATCTGTAGCCATCTCTAGAGATGGGGAAGAACAATTAAAGGCAAACTTACTCATTTGCACTTTCTGGAAAAGTGCATGTAGGGAAACCCAGCCATCCTTCAAAATTGTCTGAATTATGCAGTGCAGTTCTCCAACCAAGCAATGCGTACAAAAATGCATGTACTAGGGTGAAATGTGAATAAAATGCATATATTTGTGAAAATAACACACAAAATGCATTATATGCGGGAAGCTTGTTTTGCAAAAAAACGTGTATGTTAAGCACAGTTGCCTACAAAAAAAATGTATACACTGAGAAGACTGAATGTATTTTAAAAAATTCAGCTGGTTTCTGTTCACTACCATTGTTCCATCCTCTGTGCTGCTCAATTAGTGCTATTTCGTTCTTCGGATAACTGCTTCCCCGCCCTGTTCGATCCCATGATCCCATCATTCTTTCATGGGACTAGGTAGCCTATCAGATTTGACTGCATAATTACATCAGTGTGGATAACTGAAGCCAATTCAGAGTGAGGCCAATATATCTTTATATCAGTCATGTGGGTGATTCTAGGCAACTGGATGACTGATTGCTCTCACTCTGGAGTGGTAAACACTTTCATGCAATCTCTGGAAAATCAGCCAATGGGGGAATCTTCCAGAACTGCCAAAGTTGTTTAAGAAAATCACTTCCAATTTGGTTTTTGCCTCAGTGCAGACGCCAATGCAGAAAATTGCGTCTGCGCACACGCAGACTCTGAAAATTGCGGGTGTGTGCATTTGCACACGCAATCCAGCCCACAGAGGGATCTCCGTGGGACCGATCTGGCCCAGGCAAGATAAACCTTGCTGACCCTTAGTGTAAACACTCCTTTCTTTGGTTCCACTGATGGTTCTTGCAAAGCAGGTTTTCTGTTAAATTCTTCCAATAGTAAGAGCATACCCCTACGTGTTCCCCCTTCTCTCTCAAAACAGATATGAAGAGGAAGTCAATAGACGCACATCAGCAGAAAATGAGTTTGTGGTGCTCAAAAAGGTAAGAAGTTGTGGCCTGGAAAATATGAATTACACACATACTGTCCAAATACCATGGAGCACCTGGAACTGTGCACATGATACTTTGCCCACAAAGGCTCCCCTATGCAGTTAAAGCAGATACTCTGTACACACACAGCAGGAAATGATGCCTGGAGATGTTTCTGCTTTCTGGAATCATGAAAATGCAAATTCCAAGATAGAAAGAACAGAATTATTTTTAGCTTTATTAAATTCAATACAGTGGAACCTCGGTTTATGAACACCTCGGTTTACGAATTTTCGGTTTACGAACGCTGCGAACCCATCTGGAACGGATTAATTCATTTTCCATTGCTTTCAATGGGAAAGTTCGCTTCAGTTTATGAACGCTTCAGTTTATGAACAGACTTCCGGAACCAATTACACCCATGCTTCGGGTTAAGTACGCTTCAGGTTGAGTACTCCGCGGACCCGTCTGGAACGGATTAATCCGCTTTCCATTACTTTCAATGGGGAAGTTCGCTTCAGTTTAGGAACGCTTCAGTTTAAGTACTCCGCGGACCGTCTGGAACAGATTAATTCACTTTCCATTACTTTAAATGGGAAAGTTCGCTTCAGTTTATGAACGCTTCAGTTTATGAACAGACTTCCAGAACCAATTGTGTTCATAAACCGAGGTACCACTGTACTACCAGTCCTTCCTTCCTTCCTTCCTTCCTTCCTTCCTTCCTTCCTTCCTTCCTTCCTTCCTTCCTTCCTTTCATGTTTTCTTTGTGTTCTCCTTCTCTCTCCAGGATGTTGACAGCGTATTCCTCACCAAGGAAGAGCTAGAATCCAAAGTAGATGTGTTGGCACAAGAGTTGGAGGTCCTGAGATGTGTCTTTACAGAGGTACGATTTAATATGAACCATGTGGGAAGCTTGTCCCTAAAGAAATAGGAACTTATTGCTTGGACATCTTATACAAAATGGGATTTAGGTATGCTTGGCCATCCCCCACAAGTGCTACATAGACTCACTGAAGGTGCCTGAGGCAAGCCACCATGTCAGACTCTGTTCAGTTTCCCTAACTGTAAAATGGGAGTCACAAAGTCCCACGTCATTATTCACCTCTGTGGAATCTCCTGTTTGGAGCTTTGTAAGGAACAACTGAAGGGAAGAGGAAACTATTGTTTATGTGAAGAGCTATATACCAAATGCATCGGAGCTTGAGCCATGTTGCAGATAAGATGGTAGAAATGAAAACAAAAACAGGGAAAAGGGCATATTTATTTGGATGGATGGAGGTTGGATCCTACAAATTCAGTCTATTCCCACCATACTCAATAGGAATGTCTCCATTTGCCTAAATATTTCCAATTTTAATATTGGGTAGAAGTTATTCCCTACAAATGTATCTTTGAAGACAGCTTGGAAGCAACTGTTGTTATTGCGATCCAGCACATTTTTTTTTACAGAATTTGTCTTAATAAGAGCAATTTGAAAAACCCAGTAAGTAGTCTAACTCATTTGCCTGACCAAAGTGGGAGCATGATGTTTAAACAGGAAAGGTTAGCCATGTGCAATCTTACAGTGAGACCATATCATGTTCTGCAGGAGTTGGCTCAGTTCGACAACCAGATTGGTGACACCTCGGTGGTTCTGAAAATGGACAACACACGAGACTTGGACATGGACCTCATCCTTAAAAACGTAGAAGCCTGGTATCAGAATATTGCTCATACCAGCAAACAAGAAGCTGAAGCTTTTTACCACAACAAGGTGAGTCAGAGTACCATAATTAATCCCCATTTAGGGATCTCCGCAGATTATCAGTATTTAGCGCAACAAGAATACAGCTGCCCTTTCATTCATACTATAATGTACAGTCACAGTGCCATTTCAGCCCAAGGAACCATTATGATGTTGGAGTGCAGCTTGGAATGTGGCTACACAAGTGCTTGACTTGAACATCAGCACTCGGGCAGCAGACTGCAGATTGTCCGGCAGCAATGATCTCTCCATCCTGCAGCAAACCTATTGACTCTGAAGCATATGTTGATTTTTTAAAATAATTGATTATGGAGTTGATGGTAACTGAAACTATTGTGGAAGATCGTTTAGAGCATAGCTGCCTATTCAGCATAAGGGGAAATCCCTGTAAAAAAGGGATAACTTGGCAGCTATGGTTTAGAGATCTATGTGCACAATGTAGCACTGTAGAGCTCTAGATCAGGGGTCGGCAACCTAAGGCTCATGGGCTGGAAGCAGCCCACGGAGGCTGTTTAACCGACTCACAAGCCGCCCCTGAACTGAGCTGCCTGCTCAGCGAGTAACCGTGCACTGTGCTAAACCAGCATGGCGCAGCGCAGGGATTCTCTTCCATGGCTCCGGAAATTGCTTCTGTGCATGTCCACGGTGCCGGAAATCGCTTCTGCGCAGGCACAATTTTTGGCGTCTGGGCATGCGCAAGAACCAATTTCTGGTGCTGCGGACATGCGCAGACACAATTTCTGGCGTCGTGCTACACCAGCCTGGCCCACGGAGGATCTCTGCGGGAGTGATCTGGCCCATGCCCGGTAAGCCTTGCCGACCCCTGCTCTAGATAGTGGTCCTTTGCTCTAGGTCAAAACTAGAGGCTATTTGGCCACACACACACACACACACAAGTTGTAACATAGGGGTCCCCAAACTTACCCAGCTTTGGGCCAGTGCCTGCCATGCCAAATGTGTGGCGGGCTGGAGGGCAGGGGAACGCACACGCTATTTCCAGCACACACGCTATTTCCGGCACACTTCTGGGTTGGAGCACCGGAAATAGCTTGTGTGCATGCGCACAGGCCTCCTCTGACCCAGAAGTGCACCGGAAATGACGCTTGCGCATGTGCACAAGCTGTTTCCAATGCTCCAGCCACCCAGAAGTGGGCAGCTGTGCTGCGCCACACCAGTAAGAGCGGGCAGCGGCGGTTGCCAGGAGCCACATAAATCAGTCTCGTGGGCCGTAGTTTGGGGAAGCCTGTTGTAACATAAAGCAGCCTAGAATTAAAGTGTGATCCTAATAAAGCCCTTAAAATTGAGTGCATCTTATTCTCTTATAAATGCACTTTGGATTGTGCCTCAGTTTTGGCTAAGTTAAGTCATTATCCTTTAAGAGTTATACTGCAACCATCATTATAGTACACATTGTACATAAATTCCCAATAACAGGCTGTGCCAATAGAATCCAGCATTTCAAATTCAAGACTTGCCAGCATGTACACAAAGTGCACAATTCAGATTTATTTGAGTGCTAACACCTGCACTTATTTTCATCCTGCTGGATTAAAGATCAAAGTTGTGGGTGGTATCCAGCAAAGTACTCTCTCTTCTAGCAAAAGGACCTTTGGCTGTGCAGTGGAACTTCCCGCCATCTCCTCTCCCTGTGCCCCACTGCACACCACACTAAATCCGCTCTGGAGGTTCCCCCAGGCCTCCAGATCAGATTTTGGGAGAGTGCAAGGGCATGCAGGGAGAGGGGCAGGGAGTTCAGTTGTACAAGCAGAAATTCTTGCACTGGTGGAAGTAATTAACTGGATACTCCATTGTGTATAAATAAATAAAAATGTGCATGTTTCAGTCAGTGCACAGTTATCTGCCTTTTTTTCAGCAAATGCATTATAGGAGATAAAGTACTGGTTTCTTACCTTGACACTCCAGCAGCTATTCAAGTGGCAACAGTGGTGCTGATTCCCAGGAGTAACTGTGTTTTCCTTGCACTAGATTGCAGAAATGCAGAACCATCGGGGCAAATTCAACGAAGAGCTTAAATGCAACCAGCATGAGATCACAGAGCTGAACAGAGTGATCCAGAGGCTGCATACCGATACTGACAATGCAAAGAAGCAGGTAGAGCAAGTCTTGTTTTAGCCACTTGGCTCAGCAGATGAACTTGTCTTCCTGTAACGGCAATGGTGCTGATCACAAGCTACCCATAGACAAAGGACTAATATAGTAGTTCCCCAACTGTGAGAATGGTTGGAGGGTGTGCTGCAAGAAAGAACCCAGATGTAGCAACATTCTGCCTTGCCTTGCCTTGCCTTGCCTTGCCTTGCCTTGCCTTGCCTTGCCTTGCCTTGCCTTGCCTTGCCTTGCCTTGCCTTGCCTTCCCTTCCCTTCCCTTCCCTTCCCTTCCCTTCCCTTCCCTTCCCTTCCCTTCCTGTTGCCTCTGCTGGGAATGATTTTGCTGTGCCTCTGTATAGGATACAATTAGATCATTTGATTATTACTGAGCTAGATGGAGCTATGGTCTGACTTGGTATAAGGCATGCCCAATGTACTCTTTGATCTTTTGGTGGCTTTGATCTTTTGGTCATAAGGCATCAGATACTGCCAACTACGAAATACTAGCACATGGCAACTATCAAAGATGGTTATATCTGAAACGCCCATTGCAAATGAACTATTAAATATTTAAACCCCGTCACATGTTAGCCATTCAGATACAGTGGTACCTCTACTTACGAATTTAATGCGTTCCGAATGCACATTTGTAAGTCGAAAAAAATTGTAAGTCAAATCCCATAGGAATGCATTGGGAGAAAAAATTCGTAAGTAGAAGCAACCCTATCTAAAAATTCGTAAGTAGAAAAAAATCCTATTTAAACCGCATCCAAGATGGCGGACGGAGCTCCATTTGTAAGTAGAAACATTCGTAAGTAGAGTTATTCGTAAGTAGAGGTACCACTGTACTGCAAATTTTCAAGGACTGAAATCAAATCTCAAAGTTAAATCTCCAAGACATACAGTCGTATCTTGGATCTCGAATGGCTTAGTTGCCGAACGTTTTGGCTCTTGAACAATTGGAAACCAGAAGTGAGTCTTCCAGTTTTCAAACTTTTTTTGGAAGCCGAACGTCCAGTGGGGCTTACGCAGCTTCTGTTTGGCTTCAGGAGCTTCCTGCAGCCAATCAGAAGCTGCGCTTTGGTTTTCGAATGTTTTGGAAGTCGAATGGACTTCCGGAACAGATTCTGTTTGACTTCCAAGGTACGATTGTAAACCACATATCATTGGGTGTCATCATTACAGATTGTCTAATAATAATAATAATAATATTTATACCCCGCCCATCTGGCTGAGTCTCCCCAGCCACTCTGGGCGGCTCGCAATTGAATATTAAAACAATACAGCATTAAATATTAAAAGCTTCCCTAAACAGGGCTGCCTTCAGATGCCTTTTAAATATAATAATAATTTTTATTTATATATTTATTATATATATATATATATATATATATATATATATATATATATATATATATATATTTATATAATAATATGATATATGAGTGTTCAGGGGATATTTGAAGAATATTTGCTGAGGAGAATTCAGAAAGCCATCTCAACCATATCCATGACTAACCATTGAAAAGGATGATGAGAAGAGCTCTTGAGAATAATCACATAGCCCTTTTCTATTCTTTGCACTGGCAAGGTCCCTAAAAGACAAGTTTCAGCAGCAGAGATGAAAGCCAGTGTTTGCTTTTACTACCCCAGGGGTAGGGAAACAGTGGCCTTCTTGATGTTGTCAGATTTCACCACCCCTGACCATTGGCTATGCTGGCTGAGCCTGGAGGGATTTGGAGTCCGACAATGTCTGAAGGGCCACAGGTTCCCTATCCCTGCACTAATTGATCAGCACTGCAAGAAGCCACGAAGATGCCATTTCCTTCTGCTTTTAGCTTTATCTTGAGTATCTTCCCAACAAACCATTCATTTTTATTCTTTTCCCCATTCCCAGGTTGCAAGCCTGCAGTCAGCTATCTGTGATGCTGAGCAGCGAGGTGACATTGCCCTAAAAGATGCACGGAGCAAGCATGTTGAACTGCAGACAGCCTACCAGCAGGCCAAAGATAAATTAGCTTGCCTGCTTCGTGATTATCAAGAGCTACTAAACACCAAGCTGGCTTTGGATATTGAGATTGCTACTTATAAAGCAATGTTGGAAGGAGAGGAGAACAGGTGGGGTGTCGTTTCGAATATATACATATAATTGAATGGATATGTTTTTGGGTTCTAGCTACCATTTGCCTCGGGCAGCATGGGCAATGATTATGGAGGGTGGAAGTTGCAGACCCACAGCAAATGGAGGACCATAGGTAGGAATGTGGGAAAAGCTTGATTCAGGTCACATTCAAAGTTGAATCTGCCGATTTCCCACTTTCCAAAACATAGTGTGTACGGAATCACAGCCATCCTGCAAAATTCGCACTTCACTGGCTTTTGTGATGCAGTTTTCCAGCCAAGTAATGTGAGCAAAAATGCACATACAGTGATACCTCGGGTTACAAACGCTTCGGGTTACAAACTCCACTAACCCAGAAATAGTACCTCAGGTTACGAACTTTGCCCCAGGATGAGAACGGAAATTGCGCGCCGGCGATGCTGCAGCAGCGGGAGGCCCCATTAGTGAAAGCGTGCCTCAGGTTAAGAATGGTTTCGGGTTGAGAACGGACCTCTGGAACGAATTAAATTTGTAACCTGAGGTACCACTGTTTGGGGGTAAAGAGTGCATTAAATGGCATATAGACCATTAACTCCTGTCTTGCAGTTCCTTATTGTCCTTTTTTCAGTCAATTCGTAGGATTTATTTCAATCCTGCAAGTGTTTTTAAACTTCTACAGTTTTTCTCCATATAGTCCACAAATTTACTCCAGTCTTTTTGGAACCTTGTCTCTCCTTGGTCTCGGATCTTGCAAGTCAGTCTAGCTAAGTCTGCATGAAGGGAGGGAGGGAAGTCACAGCTCGGCAGAGCAAGAAGATATTGGGTGAATTTAAGATGAATTGTATAAAAAATATTGTTTTGTTTTGTTTATTGATTGGAAAATTGAATAAAAATTATTTATATAAAAAAGGCATATAGACCATGTGTGTGTGTGCGCGTGCATGCGCGCCTCTGTTAGACTCCCCCACACACCAAGGTCTTCTTTTTCGTCTTCAAGATATGGCAACCATACAAAAATGCCATATGTAAGCCACCTTTAGTTGCAGAATAATGAATGCATTTTGTTTCTCTGTTCCTAACAGGATATGTGCAGGGAACCCTGTCAGTGTTGGTACGTATATTCAACATATACCTCCTCAAATATATATATATATTAATACCAACAGCTTACTGGGGGGTTGTTTGCTTGTTTGTTTGGATTTGTAGATCTACCGGCAAAATGACAGAACTTGTTTTCTTGGTCTTCCTTCACAGCTATGGTGAGTGGCGGTTTCCCAGTTGGCGAATGTGCACCTGGAGGGGGAGCTGGAATGGCCTTTGGAGCTGCTGTAGGAAGAGGCGTAGAACACGGAGTTGGCGCCTACGGCGGCGTTGGGGACGGGTTCAGCTCTGGAAGTGCAGGATGCGTCCACACAATGGGCTCCCGAACTGCAGCTGGCTCAGTAGGCAGAGCGGCCGGTGTCGGTTATGGGATTGGACATAGCGCTGGAGTAGGAGCTGCAGGAGGGTTCAGTTCCAGAAGCGGAGGCTACGCTTCGAGCATTACTACCGCTAAGCACGAGGTGACCTCTGGGGGTGGGAGGCACAGCTCAGGCATTTCTACGGAAGGGAGTTGTGGCGGTGGGCACCACAGTGGGATTCACCACGCAGTAGGGGGAGCCGGAGGCATTAGCTCCTCTGGGAGCGGGGGCTACGGGGTTGCAGTGCAGAACTTGGCTGCTGGAGGGGCTTATGGCACCGGGTCTGGTGGAGGCATGCTATCAGCTATATATGGCGGTTCTCGGGGGGACTGCACCCCCGGTGTTAGAAATGTACATGTAACATCTGTCAGTTCCTCATCCAGAAAATGCATCCATTGAAGACCAGCTGTTGGGAAGGAATGAAGCCCACCTGTAGACAGCTGCACGAATCATTCAATTTGTGGCCAGTGGCAGCCATGTGCTAAAGTAACAGCCCTACCCAACATACGATCTCTAGCAGAGAAGTTTCTGATTTCTTGTGGGTTGCCGTAGCTTGAGTTCAATGGCTCGGTAGCTATCTTTGGGGATTATTTTGGCTATGCAAGCAATCTCCCTCCATGGTTTCTCCTCCCCCCCCCTTTTCACCCCCTGAGTTTTCTTGCACAGGCTAAACGAGGACTCACTACATTTGGATCCAGAAATTCCCCCCTCCTTGCTAGAACAGCAAAGCATTTCAGAAGGGGAAGCAATGACCTCGCCGTCCAATAGGAGATTGCAAAATAGCATTTCTCTTTCCAATTGCATTGCACAGGAATGGCATTTAGCTGTATGCATATTTTACTCAGTTGGTTTTTGTTGACCCTGCTTTGCATGCATCATACCAGAACGCCCCCTTTGATATAAATTACAGTATTGTTGCAACTAGACCTGCAATAGATGTGGGTGCTTAGAGGTCAAATTAATCCAAAATTGTTAGAAGCCAAATTTGAGGGTTGGGGGAAGGTGAGGGTGTGTGGTGTGTTTACCTGCAGTTAACTTGTGCATCAGTACTCTGGTTTTGGTGACAAGAATTGCGTTTCAGCCTTCCTAAAAGCTGTTTATGAAATTCAAAGAATACATCAGGAAATCTTCAGAATTGTTCTGTGAAATTCTGTTTCAGCTCTACTTGCAATAAAAATTAGTAACGATTAAGCACTTTTATATGTTTTACCCACAGTTCAATGCATGCATTGCTTTTTTCATTTAAAGACTGGTTCAAAATATCTTGTGCTGTCTGTATCTACACAGTTGTAACATCACTACCTACACTTTGCTTCTTGTCAAGAACTCCAAACCCTCTTCTGCATTTTAAATAAACTGCATGCATGCACCTGGCTTCTGTCTTACATAAGTGTTTTCCACTCCCCCCCCCCTCTCTCTCTGAGAAAACAGCAACATGTAACTAAACTTATATATGCTAATACAGACCCTAACTTGGGACAAGTATGTTGCTGCAATGTGCTTTGCAACACATTATTGATGCAATAATAGTGGATCATTGGTGGATTTATTCTGCTTCAATTAGTCTGTCTTGCAATGCTTCGCCAATGCGACCACATAACTGCTATATGGCAGGAGCTACAGTGCAACAAAATGGAGACAAAAAAAACCACAAACCAGAACAGGATTTCAGCAGGAAGTAATGGGATATGCACACATTAGAAATGGAGCAATATGGCCACTCCAGAACATTTGCAGCAGCAAGTAATATCAAAAGTGGGGTCACCCATGACCCCCCCAAAAGCATCATGAGCTCAAATAATCAAAAATGAACAATAAAAAGGGTGTCTGGAGGGGTCCATAGTTGCTTGGATGAGGCCTGGTCTACAAATACAGAAGAATGAGCTTGTCTGATCCTAAATTCTGAGGCTGCTTTGCTAGAAATACTGGGATACAAATGGAATACATACAGGAAACGAATTGTCAGTGGGTTTGCTGAGAAATATTCTTAAACTTCATAACGAAAACCCAATAGGTGTAAAACAAAAGATGGGGACATCTCATAAAATGGCCCAAAAGAAAATCCACCGGCTATGCCCTGTGATGAGGTATGCTTAGAAGGAAATCCTTTGCTTGATCTCCCTGGCTTGGGTATTTGCATTTATCCCATGAAATTACAGAGGCCATGGATCGTGATTAAGAGTAACAACAACAACAAAATAGGTGGATGAACTTTCTTTCCCCCCCTTGGAAATTGCTTCACATAAAAAAAAATTGAAGCATTTTTTGAAGAAGTCTTTTGAAGAAGCATCCAGAAATGGATCCCAAAAGACCAGGTGGACTGGATGGACTGTTACAATGTTGAAATGCTATATAACTTATGGCAGGCGGATTTCCTTGCCATGCTTTTAGATATCCAATTGTAGTACAAGAAGCATCCGATATGCCAGCCGCAATGTGGCTAGTGATTTTCATCTGTAGGACCTTTCTAATGCAACCACCAGAACACACACCCTGCCCGGTTCTGGCTTTTCCTAGAATAAAAAGGTCAAAGCAAGACTGAACAACAGTTGAAGCTGGACAATACCCACCTTCTCAACCCAAGCCTGTACACATTGTTCAAATCCAATTTATTATTATCACCATCATGCTACTAAAGTTGGCTGGGACAACTTGCCACTAGAACACTACTGATAACCCACCAAGCCCTTTAGTCATATTAAAGTGCTTGACAACCCCCCTAGTTTTGCTGTGCA
This sequence comes from Zootoca vivipara, assembly GCF_963506605.1. Lineage (NCBI taxonomy): Eukaryota > Metazoa > Chordata > Lepidosauria > Squamata > Lacertidae > Zootoca > Zootoca vivipara. Next base: position 116,962,728 of record NC_083277.1, on the reverse strand, counting down.
GAATAGCAAAAACAGACTTATAAAGTCCCTGGGGTCCTGCCCCACATTGCTGATTGGCTAAATAGATTGCCACTTATATAGGCCTCCTCTAATGGTTTAGGGACATCACTCGGTGGCTGAACACATTATTTGCACACCAAGGTTCCATATTCAGCCCCTGTCAAGACAGGGGTAATCAACATGGCGCCCTCCATATGTTTTGAACTTCCACCATCCCTGACCATTAGTTGTGACTCCATTGACAAAACTGTTACATCCAACTGGATTAAATGGCAGTGGATCAAACATAGGAGGCAACTCCAGGAGCTACGGGTGCTTGGGCACCTGCAATAATATAATCGTGGGGGCTGGGCACCCACAAAGTCAATGAGAAAATCCAGCAGGCGCTGCCTCTAAGAGAGAAGCAGTTCAGCTCTGCCCTCCGTAGCCATCCAGCAAGGGACCCATTTTTGGGACAGGGGCTTGGACACAATGGCAGAGTCTCTCTGCCTCCAAGACTGAGCCTCTCCTCAGAGAAAAGGATGCCTCACTGGCTGTGGAAAAGAGGAGCCATTGCCACTGGCCGCCATGACACAAACGTGTGATGTCACACACACATGCCTGCACGTAGTGCATGTGATGTCACACACACTACGTGTAGTTGTGTGTGTGTGATGTTGCACATCCGTGTTGTGGCGGCCGGTGGCAGTAGCTCCTTTTTCTCCTCCTTCCTGCACACCCACAATCCTGAGGGCAAGATGGCACCCCGGGATCAAATGAAGCCAAATGATGATATCGAGAAGAACAGCATCCAAACCACATGGATGCCTGAAGTGCATTGCTGAAAGCAGGGGGTGCTTTTCAACACAAACCAAAAAGAACAGCATGAGCAGTTCTGACTCATCCCTAATTATGGCAGTGGAAAAATAGCTCCCTGATTCACATTCTGAAATGGGTTGGTAATAACCACACTAGCATCAAACAAGAAAATTAGTGGGTGGGAAGATGGACGAATTATGTCACTTGCCCAACATTCTAGGCATGACAGTAGTATAGGGGGACCAATCAAACTCTAGGGGTGGGGCACAAGCATTTGACAGGAAATGCCGGTAGTACCCTTATACTACTCATGAGTGTAGCAGAAGGATATCCCAACTGGTGCAATTCAGTGTGAACAAGGGTGTAAACCACAGAGCCCAAGGCTTGCTGATCGGAAGGTCAGCAGTTCGAATCCCCACGATGGGGTGAGCTCCCGTTGTTCGGTCCCAGCTCCTGCCCACCTAGCAGTTTGAAAGCACGTCAAAGTGCAAGTAGATACATAGGTACTGCTCCAGCGGGTGTTTCCGTGCACTGCTCTGGTTTCGCCAGAAGCGGCTTAGTCATGCTGGCCACATGACCCAGAAGCTGTCTGTGGACAAACGCAGGCTCCCTTGGCCTATAGAGCGAGATGAGCGCGCAACCCCAGAGTCGGACACGACTGGACCTAACGGTCAGAGGTACCTTTACCTTTAACCCTCTCAGGTGAAGAGAGAAAGGTTAATTTCCACAGACACGAATTTCATACCATTATAGACGAAATAAATAAATAAAATTGTCCAGTAGCACCTTAGGGACCAGCTAAGTTTGTTCTGGGTATAAGCTTTCGTGTGCATGTGTATCTGAAGAAGTGTGCATGCACACGAAAGCTTATACCAGAACAAACTTAGTTGATCTCTAAGGTTAAAGGTAAAGGTAAAGGGACCCCTGACCATTAGGTCCAGTCGTGACCGACTCTGGGGTTGCGCACTCATCTCACATTATTAGCCGAGGGAGCTGGCGTACAGCTTCCAGGTCATGTGGCCAGCATGACAAAGCTGCTTTCGAACTGCTAGGTTGGCAGGAGCTGGGACCGAGCAACGGGAGCTCACCCCGTCGCAGGGATTTGAACCGCCGGCCTTCTGATCAGCAAGCCCTAGACTCTGTGGTTTAACCACAGCGCCACCTGCGTCCCCACTAAGTACTAAGGTACTACTGGACAATATTATTTATTTATTTCAACTGCACCAGACCAACACGGCTACCTACCAGAATCTAATACTATTGTAGAGTAAAGCGAGAACAAGAATCCAACATTTTATCTTGAAAGAAAGAAAAACCTTCCGCTCCATGTGATTTATATCCACATGCATACATGTGCAGATGCAGATATTTATAAAAAAGGCTAACCTAAGTAAACAATTGTCCTGTGGAAATGTCACTATAGACAGGCCACCCTTAAGATCTTCATAGCACCAGTACCGGGCACGGCTTACCACTAAGATGAGGTACTAATGAAGGTTTGTGAACATCTGTGGCAAAACACCCTTGGGGCCCAGCAGCACTTGCTCTCCTATTATAATTACAACTTAGCTTTCCACAAGTCTTCAGAAACACCTGCCGATTTTAAATCAGTTTTCCCCCACCTGGTGCCCTCCAGATGTTTTGGACAGCGACTCCCATCAGTCCCAGCCATGGGAATTGTAAAATGTTGTGTAACGAGGAAAGCTATCCTGCCCCTTGTTCCTTATGATGATCTTCCATCACCCTTTCTTAACCTGACAGGAAAGGAGGCGTCATTTTGGGATCTGCCTCAGGTGTCAAAATGTAATGGGCTGGCCCTGCCTAATGCCATGTACCCTATGCTTAACACCTAGCTATTTGTTGTATGTGTTTGGAAAGGGATGGGCCAAAGTGTCCTGGAAGTTGCAAGTTCAGAAGGAATCCTTTGCACTGGTTAGTGTCCAGAAAAGTGTATATATTTCTAACAGAGAATGGCAGACAAGGTTAAAAAGATGGAGACTAATATCCACAATGTATGTATGGAAGTGGGAAGTGAGAGCTGGACCATAAAGAAGGCTGATCGCCGAAGAATTGATGCTTTTGAATTATGGTGCTGGAGGAGACTCTTGACTGTCCCATGGACTGCAAGAAGATCAAACCTCTCCATTCTGAAGGAAATCAGCCCTACCTGAGTGCTCACTGGAAGGACAGATCCTTAAGCTGAGGCTCCAATACTTTGGGCACCTCATGAGAAGAGAAGACTTCCTGGAAAAGACCCTGATGTTGGGAAAGATGGAGGGCACAAGGAGAAGGGGACGACAGAGGATGAGATGGTTGGACAGTGTTCTCGAAGCTACGAACATGAGTTTGACCAAACTGCGGGAGGCAGTGCAAGACAGGAGTGCTCTGATCCATGGGGTCACGAAGAGTCGGAGATGACTAAACGACTAAACAACAACAACAACAATATCCACAAGTGAAAATGCTTTCCTTCAGTTCCTTTGGAAACCAAGCTGGCGGAAGTGACCTTTCGTCAAAGGAAGTTGTGCACTTATGCTATATCACCCCTGAAGTGAGCCCTGAATGTGGGACTAAACTCAAGAAGGGATTTGTCTCAGGAAGGCAAATTCCACTGGCATAGGAAGCCAGAGCATTGCGATGTTTGGCACATGCGCAGACGTCGTGCAACACTGCATCGTGGGGTGCCCCCCCCGCGACTCTTAAGCCGAGCGCCGTGGCGGCGCCCAGTAAAAAGTCTCGCTTGGTGCCGTGGCCGCAGGCTGGCGCGTCATATGCGCAGTCCGTATGGGCCGCCACCGGTGTGTGACAGCAGTCCATACAGACTGCACATGTACAGCACCCTGTATGGAGTGCGCATGCGAGGGATGCTGCACATGCGCAGTCCGTACGGGGTGCTGCTGGTGCACGGCGGTCCGTAACAAGGTGCCGCATGAGAGCGGCAGCCCGCAAGGCCGCCGCCCACCAGCAGCAGCCCGTATAGGTGGAGGCGAGGGGCGGGGCGGGGCGCGCCGAGTGTCACCCTCCTCAGGGTGGAACCCGGGGCACCCCGCCCCCGCCCCCCTTGCTATGCCCCTGCCAAATTGTATGTACTTTCTTCCAGCGTTGACTAACACACTTAGTTTATACTCTCCAGGTCAGGTACTTATACCAACCTGTAAATACCAATTAGGGAGAATAGCTTCTGAAGCTATTAATTAGGTAGTTACAGTAGCTTTTCTCCTTATATTGTATTTACAAGTTGCCGGCGTGTGTTGAATTTGCACCTGATACTGGAGTGTGTCTGTCAGATGTGCATCTGTCCGACTGAGAAATCAGATCAAATAAACAAATTATAAAAATTGCCCATATTAAAAGTGCAAGATGCTGAGTGTTGAAAGGGTGGGGTGGGGAGGGGAATCCTAGCATTTAATGCTAAAATATTTGCAGGGACATTGTTTTGAAGCTCACAGTCATAATCCAAACCTGTGCAGTGCTCCAGTCTACACATAGGACTGACTCAGCCTTTTACTGAGTCAGACCACTGGTCCATCTAACTCAGTATTGCCAGTGATGGCCAAACTTGGCCCTCCAGCTGTTTTGGGACTACAACTCCCATCATCCCTAGCTAACAGGACCAGTGGCCAGGGATGATGGGAATTGTAGTCCCAAAACAGCTGGAGGGCCAAGTTTGGCCATCACTGGTCTACACGGACTGGGAGCAACTCTCCAGAGGTTCAGAGAGGAGTCCCACCTGGAGATCTCGAAGATTGAACCTGGCTGGTATCTTCTGCATGCAAAGCATGTGCTTGCCCACTGAGCAAATTGAGTACTGTGAGCTCAGCTGTCTGTACAAAGCACCCCGACACAGAATACAAAACCTTGCCCAGTATTTTGCTGCAATCTATGGATCACAGCGACACCAAGCAAAGGTGTTTACTGGGCATGGAACAAATACTGGGCATATTTACAGAAGTATTTATTTTTTACCCTAACCTAAAATATTAGGGGGACCCAGGTGGCGCTGTGGTTAAACCACTGAGCCTAGGGCTTGCTGATCAGAAGGTTGGCGGTTCGAATCCCTGTGATGGGGTGAGCTCCCGTTGCTAGGTCCCAGCTCCTGCCAACCTAGCAGTTCGAAAGCACGTCAAAAATGCAAGTAGATAAATAGGAACCGCTACAGCGGGAAGGTAAACGGCGTTTCCATGTGCTGCTCTGGTTTGCCAGAAGCGGCTTTGTCATGCTGGCCACATGACCTGGAAGCTATACGCCGGCTCCCTCGGCCAATAATGCAAGATGAGCACGCAACCCCAGAGTCGGTCACGACTGGACCTAATGGTCAGGGGTCCCTTTACCTTTACCTTTAAAATATTAGTGTGTCAGGGACTGGAATCAAGAGGAAGAAGAATGATGGAGATTGCCTCCTCCTTCTCCTGTAGCTGACATGGAGGAGGGAGGCCAGTTTCAATTACAGCCGCGCTATGAGGGAGATAGCAAGGCAGAGACTGGCAAGCTGCCAGCAGCAGAAACTTCATTAGACAGCATAGAAGATCTGCCATCTCACAGAACACAACGTTCGTTAAGGGTGCAAGAGCAACGAACGCAGAGACATTTAACCACGGGGGGCCTCCATAGGATCAGGTGCTGTTAGGAAAGGGGGAGGGGGGGAGCCAGAGTGAGCAATTCCATTGTGGAGGAATGACCGGAATTCTTTGCCTTTTACCTTGATGACTGACTGAATCAATCAATCGATCAATCGATCAATCAATCGTAAGAACTTTCTTGTTTCCTCCCTGCCTCTTCTTGCCATCGGGGGGGGGGGGAGGGAGGGGATTCCTCAGGCCTAACATAGGGTGGTGTTATTGTTTTATATGTCTTGTAGGTGTTTAAAAAGGTAAAGGAAAGGACCCCTGGACGGTTAAGTCCAGTCAAAGGCGACTATGAGGTTGCGGCACTCGTCTCGCTTTCCGGCCGAGGGAGCTGGCGTTTGTCCACAGACAGCTTTCCGGGTCATGTGGCCAGCATGACTAAACCGCTTCTGGCACAAGGGGGCATTGTGGTGGAAACCAGAGCACATGGAATTGCTGTTTACCTTCCTGCCACAGTGGTACCTATCTATCTACTTGCACTGGTGTGCTTTCAAACTGCTAGGTTGGCGGCAGCTTGGGACAGAGCTGTTAGGATTTTGAGTCCTTGACGCAGGGTAGTGTGATTGGTATAAACCACATGAGATGTCTGAGAAGAGTGTGGGAATGGAAGACTGGTTTATCTCTTCCATCTGAGCGTGTTATTGTTAGAATACTTTCAGTTTTGCAATATGCAACAGTCTTGCTCTGCCTGAGCTGGAGAACACAGACTTGACTGTGGATCCTTTGTATATAGTGTGAATAAAACATAGTTTAGACCTATGGATGTCATCTTCTTCTTCTTGCTGAAAAATGCCAGAAGACCTGTGTGCACTTCTCCAAGGAGGAGTGTCGCAGAGAGGCACTCTGGAGTGAAGGGGAATGCCATTCTAGAGATGTGCCTTCCCGGATATGCTCAGAGGTACTGGGGGTCTACCGTCCCCCCCAGGAGCGCATTCCAACAAGAGCCACAGGAGCTCACCCCGTTGCGGGGATTCAAACCACTAACCTTCCAATCGGCAAGCCGAAGAGATTCAATGGTTTAAACCTCAGCGCCACCCGTGTATTTTTATGAAGCATAGTGTACCATCACAGATAATGGGTGGGATATAAATTAGAGAGATTCACAGATGTTCTGCACACATAGCAGAACCTCCCCACTGCATTCATCATGGAGTATCCTTCCAGGGGCGTAGCCAGGAACAAAATTAGGGGGGGCAAGGGGCGGGGCCAAGGCACGGGAGGGGAGGGGCCACAGTGGGGCAAGGAAAGCCATGGCCGTTCAGGGGCAAGGGGGCACCAGGATCAGCCCAAAATCGGGCTGCTCCGACCCCCTCCCCCCCTCCTCGACTGGCAGGGGCGAGGGGGGCACCAGGATCAGCCCAAAATCAGGCTGTTCTGACCCCCTCCTCCCCCTCTGCGATCGGCAGGGGCGAGGGGGCGCCAGGATCAGCCTGAAAACAGGCTGTTCCGATCCCCTCCTCCCCCTCCACGATCGCCGGGGTGGGCGGAGGGAAAGCCAGACAAACGCTTTGCGCGGCTCTGGGGCTTTCCCTCCACCCGCCCCACAGCCAGCCAGGGAGAAGGGAGACGGCACCGGGCAGCGGGGCAGGCTGGCCAGCGGCCCTGCTTCTAGAGGGGCAACTGCCCCCTCCTGCCCCCCTGCCTACGCCCATGTATCCTTCAATTCGTGGGGCAGACCTTCCACACATAGGGCTCACTGGAGGCGCACCATGCAGAATGAAGCCACTGGCGCTGGTGATCCAGCATCATGCAAGCACCGTAGCAATTGCTGTGCATGGGTAACCCTGGTCTGATCGGCAATCGTGCCACTCAGCTCTTTGGGGTAGGGGAAATAGGAAAGGTGACCTGCCACAACACAGCTCCTGTGTTAAAATATGAGTTATGGTGTTAAATTAAGATATTTGGAAACTGCAAAATTTAGATAGCAAAAAATGAGGGTTAGGGTAAACATGTAAAGTGTGATCACAACAAATACATGTTTGCAAACACGCAGACTGTACAGAAACACTCTCCACGGAGGTTCCACTGTCTGTAACTTCTTGTGGAGTATACAGTCCATGGAAAACCCAGGTTTGCCTTTGCACCAGGCTAGCGATGATCCTTAGTTGTGAACAGGTGGTTCAAAGGGGACCATCGCCTGAAAAGGAGCTATTTGCATGAACATTTGTATGTCAGTGTCAAGTGTCAAGTTTTCCCCAAACATTTTAATTAACGTTCCTTGTTCCCCTGTTCCTTCAGCAGGGGGTAAATTACAGTACTTCAAAGCGTCATTGTAAACATTCATTCATATTTGCTTCCTATATTGAAGGTGCAAAGGGACAAAAGAAATATATTATTATAATAATTAACATGTGTCACTTTAAAAAGGCATTTGCAGAGCATCAGTCACACAGAACACATTCATTCATATCCACCTGCATTCATCTTTCTCTCCACAGCTACTCCTTCATCTGTTTTATGAAAGTATCTAAAATCCTTGTCATTGTATTTGAATCACACACACAAATACATACATAATTTGCTGCGGCGAAACTAAATTTGCTAATGTTTATTTTTGGAGATTGTTTCTTCAATGCAACTTAATTGCAATAGATGCAACTACAATTTCTTCATGATATCCCACCACCACCCCTTCTACTATGGTTCCACGGGGCATATTGTTGTGAATGACCAAAACTTCAGGTTACCATCACCCGCACCACTTGCAGGTTTGGGGTCTGTAAGGTACAGTAGTGTGTGCCAAGGCCCTGTGACCCAGTCGCGATGAAATAACCAGACTAGACAGCAGAATATGGATTCTGGGGTTCAAAGAGGCCACAACTTTGTTGGCTGGGCATGTTGGGGTAATGTTCAGTAGTGAGTAGAAGAACCTGGACTTTGTGGTGTTTTTAAAGAGCTTCTTCCGAAGGTGACACAAGCTTCCGTTGTGCAAGAAGGAGAGAAAGAAGATACTCTGTGTTTTCACTGCCGAGAGCACGCAGCTTCAAGGAAGCGTGCCGGGCGAGTGAGAAAGCCCTAATGAGCCATAAACCACTCATTAGGGCAATAAACGTTTCACAGGGCATTGGGTGAAGCCCCCCATCTGCTGGGAGTGTATCAAAGGGTAAACCACAACATGGGGGCCCCTATGACCTACATCAAATAGAAGTACCCCCCAAGAGGTCCCCACTGGAGGAGTTCTATGGCCCTAGCCTCCGTCTCGGCATCGGACAGAAGCAACTCCTCAAGGATCCCTTAACCAAGGAGGGGCAGGCAGAGGCTACAACCACCCCACCAGCCAAGACTAAGGCTTACCCAATGCCCAACCTCACAAAGTTGTGATGATCGTTATTAGGTAGACCAGGGGTCGTCAAAGTTTTTGTGGATTGGGCCGGTTTACGGTCCCGCAGGTGCCGCAGTGGGCCGGAGTGTATGTGTGTGCACACACACATGCACAAACACTATTTTCGGTGCTCTTTCCGGCACAGAGGAGGCGTGTGAAGCTTCCCATTGGCTGCAGGAGCTTCCTGCAGCCAATGGAAAGCCGGCCAGCATTGTGGAAGGCTCCGCACTGGTTTAGCACAGCATATGGAAACCAACCGAGCGGGTGGTGGGGATCTTCAAGCAGGCAGCGGGCATCCATGGGCCAGTTAAACAACCCCCATGGGCCGCTTGTGGCCCATGGGCCTTAGGTTGCTGATCCCTGAGGTAGACAAAAACCAAATGGCTGGTGCCAATTCCAGCTGGCTGCCAGCGGCCAGGCCACAATGCCACCTGACCACTTAAGAAAAGTGGACTTAACAGACAGGAAAATGCCATTTCAAGGGCCATTCTTCAAACTACAATTACAAATAAATGAAAGTATGGTTGCTACAGTAATCTGCAAGGTTTGATTTCTGATATTTTTGGGGGGGAGGGGGAGATGTTAGTAGCTGGATGCACTAACTCTTGAAAATGCTGGGCAGAGGGAGAGAGAAAAACAGATATAATTTGATGTGGATCATCTCAAGCAAGTTTGCTGAATTGTGGAGGAAGGGTGGAAAGTGCGTCAGTGAAACTGACCACCTTTCCTATACAAGTGAAATAGATAAGGAATTTAAAATTTCATGTACGTTTCACCTCATTGGTGAACAGATTTCTTCTTACTTGCTACCAAGATAAGCAGGTGATAGAAACCTGTCAGTTTCACCTGTGTGCTTGCCATTGTTTATACACAACTAAATAACACACACAACTAATGCTGAACATGTATAGTATGGTGCATGAAACCCAAGTTCTCATTCATTAATGTGTCCAGATGTTTGCCAACTGCTAAAATGTGCATGGGAATTGTTTACTTGTTTATGAAAAATTATACATGCAGAGGTTGCTCAGAAAAGTAAGGGAAATCTGGGGCACTTTGTGTGTTTTTCTATGGCTATCTAAAATAAATGAAAGGGAGAAAATAAAGTTCTATAGAAATAAAGGTGTTGTTTTCACAAAGTTCTATTCCTGATCCATTTAGGCCATATATCGGGTCCTCCCTGCAAGAGAGGGCATGCGTTGTGGTGGGCCCGGCAACAAGGTCTAGGTGTTGGGGCAGGGACAATTGGAGCAGCCACAACACCCTATTGGTGGTCCATCTGACAGGGTGCAATTGGGCCGAGGGCATGCCAATCAAAGAGTCAGATGGACCACTATTTAACCGCTGCACGTGTCTGTAGAGAGCCTGCTTCTCCGGAACTGTGCACTGGAACACCCGCCCACTGCTCCCTAATTTTAGGGCTTTCGCTTGACCTTGCTATGCCGTCATGTGTCGTCTGCCGTTGTTGCAGGGGCACAGCAGGAATTCCCCCCACTTGGCTGATTGGCTGTTGCCATTTGGGTTTCACCTGCCGCGTAGCAATTCATCACAACTTGTAAGGTTGGTGGATAGGTTCTGGTTCATGCTGATAGGGTGGAATGATCCCTTACCATCCTATCCATAGGTATTCCTCTTAAAGGATTCCATTGGACTTCTGGTTGGTATTCCCCCAAGCAGGGTGTGCCCCCTCCAGGGGCATAGGAAGATAGGGGCGGTAGGGGTGGGCTGCCCCGAGCGGCGGGCTCCAAGGGGCACCATCGCGGGCGCCCTCCCCGCCCCCAAAACGCGTGTCACGCCCCTCCGGGAGGCGCGCCAGGCCCCCAGAATGTGTGCCACAGCCCTCCGGGAGGCACGCCCCACCCCTGGAATGCATGCCACGCCCCTCCGGGAGGGATGCCGTGCCCCCGGGAGCCACGCTACGGCTCTGGAATGCGCCCCCCGCCCCCAGAATGGGCGCCAACCCTGCCCCCGGTGCCAGAGCATGAAGCTCCGCCACTGGCCCTCTCCAGAGTTCTGGGCACACATGGGGGAATCAGGGCCTGGCTGGCAGGCGTTAGTTAGGACCCCCGTCCCAGGTGTGAACCTGGCTGCTGACTCAAGGTGCGTCCTGAGTCAGCGCTACCCTTGGTAGCTTTTGGAACCAGAGCCTATGCAACCACTCACTTGATTTGTAATCAATAAAGTTGTTGACTAAATTCTGCCAAAAACCAAACCAAAAATCTGAGTCATGTCTGAATTTATTAAAGGGCTCCACACGCAAAAACAGTTTCAGTGCTTGAATCCTGTATGTATGATTCTCCCCCAAACCAGCTTATCAGGGCTCTGTCTTTGCAGCCAGTGTGGCATAGTGGTCACCTTATAAGGCTACGACCTGGGAGACCAGAGTTCAAATCCCCACTCAGCCATGAAGTTCACTGTGTGACTTTGGGCCACTCACTGTCTCTCAGCCTAACCAATCACATAGAATAAAAAAATTCCTTCCAGTAGCACCTTAGAGACCAACTAAGTTTGTCATTGGTATGAGCTTTTGTGTGCATGCACACTGAAGTTCATACCAATGACAAACTTAGTTGGTCTCTAAGGTGCTACTGGAAGGATTTGTTTTATTTTGTTTCGACTACAGCAGACCAACACGGCTACCTACCTGTAACAACAATCACACAGAGTTGCTGCAAGGGCAAAATGGTGATAGCACAGGTTAGAAGTTTCTGAAGGTGAGTGTTGGGTTCCATTCCCCCTGTTGTTCCCTCTCTGCCAAAAAAAAACTGTTTGGCACTGGCACAAATGCTACTTGTTCAACAAGATTTTGTGTGCATAGCCCTACCTACTCTCCTTGTGGATATAGAAATGGGACCACTGGATATATTCTAGTTTAGACTAATACCTATAAAATATTCAATCAGGTGGAGTCTATTTTGTGTGTTGGCAGTAGATAGCTTCCACTTTGTATTTTCCAAATCTTCCAATCATGAAGGTCCATACCTCAGTGGTAGACCATTTGCTTTGAATGCAGAGGGTCCCAGTTTCAACCCCTCGTGTCTGCAGACAAGGATGGAGATGTTCCTTGTCTGAAACCCTTGAGAGATGCTGCCAGTCAGTGTAGACAATGCTGAGCTAGATGGAACAATGGTCCGACACAATTCACACGCTTAACAAACAAATTCAGTTTACTTGTATTGGGGAAGTGAGCGCATATACCTCTCCTCCATATCACACATAATGAAGTATGTGACCCATGGAGTTCCTGAACACAGAGGTACCCAATTTGTGCGAGTCATGCAAATCCAGTTTGCCCATGTGCAAGCTTTTGTGGAGAGCGCCCACATCACACACTGCACACATGGGCCGGTCCCCCCTCCTACATAAAGAGCATGTCAACTGAGCATGTTCATCAACCCAAAAGAGACAAATTAATGACTAGTGCAGGTAGCAGGGGTGCCAGCTTGAATAAAATATGGGGGGGCAGGTAAGCCCCACCCCACATAATTGATCACACACCCCATTTGAATGCCAATGCCCATAAACTTTGAGGGGGCACCTCCCTCAAATATTTTATGGGCGGCATAGGAGTTGGCTCCTACGACACTTGGTAATTGTCACAGTCCAGTCCACCCATTTAACAATGGCGAGCACAACACCACAGATGGAAACTTGGAGATCAGCATTCAAAACCAAGGTAGGAAGAAAGAAGCATTTTAGATTCTTGCAGTGCCTTTGCCCTCAAGCAATTTCACTTGTATCATGCTAATTCTGACAAAAGAGTAGCCAATCGGTTCATAAAGGAAAACATCTTCCAAATCAAAATTTGCCAACAGGGCATTTAAAAAAGTGTTTCCTGTACCACACTGTTTACTGTTTGTCTAGCACTTTTTAACTTCATCCTTTAGCCTGTGAAGGTCAATGTTTTGCTGCCAGGCAAGGCAAACCCCGTAATATCCTAAATTACCACTGCAAATTTCAGAAGATCTGCCTGACTAATCTGCTGCATATAAGGAGTAGCTCCTTCTGCTGCTCTCATTCTGTGCACCCCCTTGTCCTTTGAGTCCTTCTCAGACGGAGCCAACATGATGAGCCAACAGTTCTTCGCCTCTTCTCCTCAGAGATGTTTTACCTCTGCCTCCTCTGGTGCAGGCAGCGGAGGGATCAGAATCAGTGAGGCATCCACCTGCCAGCCTTTCGGCGCCACCCACCTGGCAGGAAGGGAAAACACCAGCAAAAGTTTCCATAACTTTGGTGGAAGACTTCAGATTTCTTGCTGTGTGAGCACCGAGAGAAGTAGTTATGGAAACGATATGGAAGCAGGGCAAGTGGTGGGCCATAGCATACTTGCAAGGGGCTTTGGACATAGAAGCACAACAAGTCCTTCTGCCAGCTGTAGAAGCGATAGGATCCGCGAGGTTTCCATTAACAAGCATCTCTTGGAACCTCTCTGCCTGGGGGTCGATCCACATGACCATCAAGTAAAAGCACGGGAGAAGGAGCAAATAAAGGACCTCAACAATCAGTTTGCTTGCTTTATTGACAAGGTGAGATGATTCCATTAATGATGGTGGGGGTGATCCCAGACCGAAGGGCTGAACATTCAGATATTTGAAGCAGAGTTAGAGTTCTAATTAATTTTGCTGCCACATTAAGTGATATGTTTGCAGAGAGCAAATTTTGAATCTGGAGACTTTGAAGGATAAGGTCTGATTCACACCTGTACACTTGACAGAAGAATGTGTGAATTGACTCAGTTGAAATGTGCTGTATTAGTGGATGATCATGTGCTAAAAGTTCTGTCCATGGTTTTTACATCTCTCCATACAAGGCTTGTGCTACTGCTTGCTAGACTGCAGCATACCCAGCAGCCTTCAAATTTCGTTTCAAGGTTTCTCGGTGCAGAACTACCCAATGGTTAAATATATATATATATATATATTATGTAAGCTCCGTGCCATTTTTCAGCATAGCCACACTACAAACTCATATGGGAGGGGGATTACTGGTTTGTTTTTGTTTTATTATGTATTTTAGATTCTCATTTTATATTTTTATGTTGTGAACAACCCTGTGATCTTTGAATGAAGGGTGGTATGCAAATTTAACGCTAGTAGTTGTTGTAGTAGTAGTACAACCTCTGTGACAGCCCATTCACAGTTGGTTGAAACATGGTGCTGATAATGCCAAGGTTGCAGGTTTATCCGCATGTGGGACAGTTGCATATTCCTCATTGCAAGGGGTTGGACTAGGAGACCCTCAGGATCCCTTCCAACTCTACAGTTCTGTGATTTTATGATCACACCCCAACATGAAGAGGATGGGTAGCTTTTTTAAGCCGACAGCTTTTCCCTTTGTGGCTAACTGTGGCTTGGGAGGGCAATTTTGAGCTGGTTCGAGGCTGTAGTGCAAGCAGAAATAGGTAGAAAGTATACTTTATTCAATATACAGTGGACACAGGAAAATGCAGGCCTTTTTTGTGGTGGCTCCTCACTTGTGGAATGCTCTCCCCAAGCAGGCTTGCCTGGCACCTTGGTTACATTTATTTTGGTGTCAGGCAAAATAATCCTCTTCTCCCAGGCTTTTGGCTAATTAAACTCTCTATGGTCTTTTAAACGGCGGGGTAGGGCTATTGTTTTTGTTTGTTACTGTGTTACACATTTTTTGTGGGTTTTCATATTTTAAATTTCCGTGTGATCCTCAGATGAAGGGCAGTATAGGAATTTTAACAACACCATAGGTGGTGAGAAGGGTGGGGCTGAGGTGTTTTCATTATCAGCTATGAACAATGGATTAGAGTACACCTAGAACCATAATGTAAGATTTCGATTATATGCGTGAGATCTATCATTTGAATCACTTCCATAATGGCTTTGTGGTTATAGGCTATATTTTGTATTGAAAAACAACAACCAAGGATATATTCAGCACCTAAAAGTGAATCCCGTAGCAGCAAAATGCTGGCTCATTCATGCATTTATTTGCTATCAAAAGTTGCAACAGCTTCACAGCAACTGGCCTTTTCTTGCTTGGATTTCAGGTCCGATCCTTGGAACAAAAGAACCAGGTGCTGGTCACCAAATGGAAGCTGCTGCAGAACCAGACAGTTCCTACCGTTCGGAAAGATCTCAAGCCTTTATGTGAAAATTTCCTCAGTAAGCTGAGGAAAAAACTGGACTGCTTATTGTGTGAGAAGCAGAAGCTCGAAAACCAACAAAAAACAACGCACAGCATGGTTGAGGAGAACCGATGCAAGTAAGTTAACCTCTCTAGGCAGAGGCCATGTCCACAGCCAGCTCCTTACACTTAGTGAGCCAAGACTGGTGGCAGACCTTACATTGCATGACTTCCGCAGAACTAGGAGTGGGGTGGGGAAATGCTTTCACTCTACATTTTAAGGCGAGACTATCTAATTTGTGCACCCCCAAACAACAGATGAACTGGGCAGAGGGGGGTTTAAATCCCCAGTCAGCCAAGAAGCTCACTGGGTGCAGGGCCGTCTTAAGCATATCGGGTGCCCGGGCGCCGTGGTGCGACGATCCCTCCAGCGCCCCCGCCCCGTTTCTCCGCACGGCTGGTGGGCAGGTGCAGCGCGCAGCACGGCTGCCACAGGCACCACAGCACGGCGCCCCCCCCCCCGGCACCCTGCGCCCCCAGCCTGGCCATAGGGCTGGCCCTGACTAGGTGGCCCTGGGCCAGTCACTTCCTTTCAGGGTTGTTGAGGGGATTAAACAAGAGGAAGAACTGTGTACACCACTTTGAACTACTTGGAGAAATGGTGGGATATGAATGCAATAAAATAACCAATAATAAGTAGAATGCTGCTTTCTGTCCATTCCTAGCCAGAACTAGATGTTATGGCTGAAAGCAACAGCCCCGCCTCTCTTACCTGCTCTCTCCAGTCACACGAAATTGAACATGTGACATGAGGACCCTGTGATTACTCCCTATTCTGATCCAATGGCTGCTTCCTATGAACCGCCAGGAATTTGCCACATGATAACATCGTGCCATTTTCCCCCAACACGGCATGGAGTACCCATGTGAAGTGGGCTTCAAATATTGAAGAAACAGCGAGGCCATGACGCTAGCTTAGTTTCTGATATCGCCTGGCTCTGTGGAAAACCTGCTTGTTGTTTGCTCTGATTCAGTGGTAAAATGTGGGCTTTTCCTGGGGGGAAGCATTGCTGTCCTGCTGTTTCTTTCTTTTTTATAATAATTTTTATTCAATTTTTCCAAATTAACAAATAAAACAAACAGCTGTCCTGCTGTTTCTTGGCTCTGACGCAGACCTGGAAAGCCCAGACCTGTGCTGAGAAACATGGCACAAAAGGAAGTGTGGGTGAGGCCTCAGAGCTGGAAAAGTGGCATAGCTCCTTCAATGGATGGCACTACCTTCACGTTGTTAACAGGTTAAGGTGGCTTAAGCATTGCTAGAAAGTAGGGGAGAGAATGGGATGTGGCATTTTCAGTTTGGGCAACAGCCCTTCACCTGCTATTTAACATCTAAAGCATGTCAGAAGCCAGGCTGAAACCTACCATGGCTTCAACCTTCCCTCTCCATAGTGCCACCAAAGGCATTTGTACTTTTGCAAGAGAGTGCAATCTTCAAACCTATCATTGACCAAATAGTTCCACTAGTCCTGTGGTGTTTTAACTAAACTTAAATGTATGTATGTTCTTTCCCCCCTGAAACACTGACATTCGAAACCGGCAAGTACTATCTTGGAAAAGATTTGTTGTCTAGAGAAGTTGAGCTGTATGCTACTTAAAATGTGATATAATTTGTTCTGTTTCCAGTTCCTCCTTCTTTTCATCCTGGTTTCTACAGCACAGGATTAATGGTTCCTGTCACATTTTAATTATGTGCTGCATGAAAATGCATGCCATAAAGACTACGTGACTGGTTGTTAGGCTTTGTTTTGGTCTGATGTAAAATTGTTTCAGGAGGGGGCAATTTTGACTGGAGGATTGGCAGAAGAAGAGGTCAAAAGTGCTTAACCCTTTTCATGCCAGTCCAGCTATTAAAAATAACATCTCCAAGCTCCTCTCCCCACCACCACCCCGTGCAGGGTTACAGACATGTTTAGTTACTTCTGCAACACTGTGGGGGCTAATAAAAGCAGCTTCGGGAAAAGGGATGTGGAAGAGAAAAGAGGCCAGTAAATAATGGGATCCGGCTAACTCCTCCTTTTGCTGTCCCTGCTGTTTCTTGGCTCAAAATTCCCCCATCCTGAACTGCTTTTCTTTACATCAAATGACCATTGGGACTTTGTACATGTGGTTAAGTGTAATCTATGCTTGCTTGCTGTGTTTGGATAAAGTGTTTCTCTTTCCTCCTCTTGCTCTCTCTCCCTCTCAAATCCTGCAAGATATGAAGAAGAGCTGAATAGACGAACAAATACAGAAAATGAGTTTGTCCTGCTCAAGCAGGTGAGTGGTTTAGGTAGGCCTGCACAGTAAAATGTGCATGCCAGCACAAAATGGGGATTTCTAGATTTACACATTTCAATTTTAATTTACATAAGTAAAGGCAACTGGGGGCATTGATCATCAGCTAGGAACTGTAGTCAATTCCAGGTTGTGATGCACATCTCTGGGCTCAGTCACACTTACCTTTTGCCCCATGCTTTCTAGGTACAGAGCTACACTTTCCTGATCCAAGTCCACTTTCCGCAGGAAAACCTGATCTTTAATGTTGAATTAGAATAAAAAATGCCAATTTGGGTTTCCCACAAATTGCAAGGGGAGTGGGAGGGAGAAGAAGTATTCAGGCGTGGTCTAAGAAGCAATTCCTAAAGCCACTCCGTTTTTTCTTGGACTCTAGCTTCCATCAGTCACAGCCAGTCAATGGTCAGGGATTATGGAAACTGTAGTTCTACAGCTATAGTACACGGGTTCCGCACCCTGTACTATAGGATGCTTTGGGGGCAGTTGTTTCTTGTTCCAAATTGGTGGGAGATGTAGTAGAAGAGATGGGGAAATTGCTCCACTAAAGGGAATGATATAGCCTGCCATAATTCAGCATGAACACAGTGCTGATCCCGAAGACCCAGCATTCCTATTGAACTGCAAAAATGTATCAGCGTGAAAGAAATGGAGGGCTGAAACAATGTACATCACTTGATTTCTCATTACCACTTGAAGCTGATGTCTTCAAGAGATGAAAGTACATGTAACAAGCAGCCAGCCTCATTTCATTGGAAGAAAAGGCATTTGATAAGCACAGATGTCCTAGTAAAGTACATACCTGGATAACCTCTTTCTGGCTATATCAATGCATTAAGGAGCCATCAGATATCTCCATATAACCATGAATTGTACGGTCTTTTATGAAAAGCATGGTGAAAGGGCTCCATTGCAATTTGGAACTCTGAAATTGCAGGGGACTCAGCCTAAGCACATACACTTGTTACAAACATGTATTTCAGTGTGTGTGAGAAAGTCTTAAATATTAAGTGGTATATAAATGCTATAAAATAAATGAATAGTGTTGGCTTTGGAATGGCATGAGAATTTAATCTCAGGTTTTCTCCCCTAGAAAGTTGATGCTGCGTATGAACATCAGAAGGAACTGGAAATGAAGAAGGAGCTGCTGAAAGAGACTGTAGAATTCCTGAGAGCTTTCTTTGCAGAGGTCTGTTAAGATAAGTTGCAGCATAAAAAAGCTGCTCTTACCCCTCAATTCAGATATTTCAATTGTGCATCTTTCGGAAATCAGGCACCCCACAGCCCTAGGATGTGACGCCACTGCCATTATTTCTAGCGCCAGATAAAACAGACTTGACTCTTGTGTAGCAATGGAAATCTGCCTTATATTTAGCCAGACCCTTGGCCCACTTTGCTCTGCATTGCATACACTGACTGGCAGCAGCTCCTTTGGATAGTCTTTCCCAGCCTTACTTGGACAGATGCCAAGAATTGAACCATGGACCTTTTGCATGCCCAATAGTGGCCCTATCATTGAGCTATGGATCTCGATCCTTTCCTTCTATAGGCAATGCTATTCATTTCAACACAGGGGTCCTTCTGGTTCCGCTGGATTTTTGTTCTAAGCAATTTATGCTTTGGATCACAATATTTAGATCTGTGCGACAATCTTTTCAGATAGAATACTGGGTGCTGGAGTTTACCGCCGGCCCCCCCCCCCACAGAGAGCTACAATTCACAGCACCCTTAAAAAACTAGAGTTTCCACATTTTTTCAGTAGATGTTTTAAATGTGTAAAGGTAAAGATAAAGGGACCCCTGACCATTAGGTCCAGTCGTGACCGACTCTGGGGTTGCAGCGCTCCTCTCGCGTTATTGGCCGAGGGAGCCAGCGTACAGCTTCCAGGTCATGTGGCCAGCATGACAAAGCCACTTCTGGCGAACCAGAGCAGCACACGGAAATGCCGCTTCCCTTCCCGCTGTAGCGGTACCTATTTATCTACTTGCACTTTGACGTGCTTTTGAACTGCTAGGTTGGCAGGAGCTGGGACCGAGCAACGGGAGCTCACCCCTTCGCGGGGATTCGAACCGCCGACCTTCTGATCGGCAAGCTCTAGGCTCTGTGCTTTAACCCACAGCGCCACCCGCGTCCCTAATAATGTGTAGTGTTCAACAAAATGATATGTGAATCTCATCAATTGCTCCAAACAAGACACATAAGTTAGGCTTGGTCCTGCACCTCGAGATAGTTTTACAATTTTTTTATGTGCTGTAAGCCACCCAGAGTGGCTGGGGAAACCTAGCCAGATGGGTGGGGTATAAATAATAAATTTATTAGTATTATTATTATAGTTTGCTGTTGCTTTCTCTACTGCTGGGCACTAAGATGTCACTCAAATTCTGTGTAACCTGCAGGAACGCACTGTGCTAGACTGCCAACTTTATGATACATCTGTGGTTGTCAGCATGGACAACAGCAGAGGCCTCGACATGGATGCCCTGATCCAGCACATTGAAAGATGGTATCAGAG
Organism: Zootoca vivipara; assembly: GCF_963506605.1. Taxonomy (NCBI): domain Eukaryota; kingdom Metazoa; phylum Chordata; class Lepidosauria; order Squamata; family Lacertidae; genus Zootoca; species Zootoca vivipara. The sequence continues at coordinate 116,943,044 of NC_083277.1, read as the reverse complement.
CATCGCACTAAGAAGCAAAGAAGAAGCTAATATCTTTTACAAGAGCCAGGTATGACCAAGAGACATGGAATGGGTTGAGATGGTGAAATAGATTCAGAATTCTGCTATTTCAGGAGCCCAACATCACTCTTCTTTTTTTAAAGGAATGTAGACAATCAGAAAATAAAGGAACCAGACCCTAGATTTTCAGCAATTCAATTTTCACATCCTGGTTTGCCAACTTCAAGCTCTCAGATTTCTCAATAAATAGAAAAAGTTCTGCTGTTCTATCCATTTGTTAAAATCAGTGCAATGAAATGACTGCCAGGTCCACATTTTGATCATCTAAAGCCATATATTAAACCAGATTTATTGTTTCACGAAGCAAGTCTTAGGAGCATAATAACATAATAAAATTAACTAAAATGAAACCAGTTTCTCCTTTGGAAGTCAGCTACTAGTTAGTGAGTTCTTTTACAAATGTGGTGGGGATTCCAAGGAAAGTCTAGACTACAATATTATTATTATTTTAATTGAGTATTGGTGTTCATTGTATTTTTATTATTTTTCCTGTTTGTTAAATCACCCTGGTCATCACACATAAATTTATGAAGCTCAATGTATGGTGAATAACTACTGAGATATTTAGCTGGATGGATGTCATATATCCAACAGGAAGGTGACCAAATTAAGATGAAATATCTTTGTGTGGTACAAGTTGTGTTGTGTTATATTATATTTAGAGTAATCTCATTGGCAATGGCAGTGACACAGTGACGGTTTGTTGGGAGAAAATGTGGTGGATATACAAGATGTAGGGTGAAAACATGGATAGCTAACCTTTTTCAGCCCAAAGGTTGTGCTGACTGTCAGCCACACCTCCAAGGCTCTCATGTCTTCAGTATGCATGGCCAATATATATAACCTTTGCAGAAACCAGACCCCTCAAAGAACTGTTTTGGCATAGTTTGCAAGCTTAGAAACAGAAAGGCCCAAGAGAAAGTTATTTTGCCAGGTGAATTGCTCTGGTGAATTGATAAGTGGAGGCACAGAATCTTGAAGTCTGAATCTCCATCAGGTTCCTTCTGAATAGTTTCTAATACTGTATGTCATTGAATATGAACAGCTTTTGCCTCAGATGCAACCATCTATCTTGTTTATCAGTTTTATTGTGCTAAAGCAATCTGTCCTCCTCAAACTTAAAAGATTATACTATTGTTTTAACCGTCCTCATTTTAACAAGCATAAATCCTCATTCCGCTACAGGCACTCCCAGATGTACTCCTAGTCCTAGCAAAGATCTCAGAAATTAGTTTCGGGGAACTTAATGTTGTATCTCAGTAAATTCCTCATATGGAATCTGTGGGCATTTTTCCTTTTTCCTTTTTCAATAAGATTTTATTAAGACTTTTCATAATACAATAAAAAGCAAACTGATCTAAAAAAAAAACAAAAGCAAAGGAAGAAAAAGAATGCAAAATCCTCTCTCAAATGCAGATCTTAACTCTTGTCCCACACAGAAAGAGGTGAACTCTCTCAGCCCTCACCTGGCAGCTTCCCTTTCTTTCTTCCTCTCACACAGGGTCCATGGTTTCATTCCACTCCTTTGCTTTGAGCTCTTTTCATCGTTCATGCAATAGTTGCTGCATGACATAGTGGGGTGTTTTTCAATATTTTCACCATATTGAGTGCTTTCTTTGAGATCCATACAGTCCTTGCTTATCAAAATACATTCCTAGCATTCCTCTCTCACCGTGAGGCAGCCACAAAGTTTCACACTACAATCAACACATTCACCAGTGGGTGGAGGATCAAAACCAGAACAAAATAAAATGAAAACTTCTCAGAGTTGGAACACCTCTTAGCTGTTTAGAAACTTTCCTAGGTATGCATGGTTGAAGCACACTTTTTGTTTTATTTTAATTTCAACCCATTATGTGGGCATTTCTTCAAAGAACTTAGTGTTCACAGGAACTCTGTTGAGGAAGGTGGTTCTAGTCTGGTAGCTGAGGATTGGCATAGTTTTTATATAGTCCCTGGTGGGGGCAGGCCTCAGGCCTGGCTGTCAAATGTGACTCTCCAAGCCCCTCTGTTTAGCCCTCTCCCCAGTCCATGCCTCACATTGACCCTGCTTCACTGCCTCCTCAAGTGCTTATGTCCAGATAGAGGCATCTTTGAATTATGACAGTGCATTTTGTTTGCGTAGATGGAAGATAGAGAGGTAAGTTGATTGTAATGTCACCAATTACAAAGGTAATTGCCATAGGCATTGCTCCACCCATTTTTTGCCCCTGGCCCCTGGGGGATTATCCACAAAGGACTGTGGCCCTCTGGCTAACAAGGGTCCAACCTCCCGACATAGCCAATGAGGGGGGAGCCATCACTGCCTCTCTCGCAATATTTAAGCATTAAGTTGTACCTCTGCTCTTCTGCCTTCTCTCTCTGAATATTAGATTGAGGATCTCCAGAGCAAACGATGCAAGTTCCATGCAAATCTGGAAAAAAACAACAATGAAATTACTGAGCTAAAACGGGTGATACAGATAATGCAATTCCAGACAGATAATGAGAAGAAGAAGGTGAGGAATCCCTTGTGTTCCCTGGTCCTGGTTTGGTGGGAGTGTCAGACCTTAAGGCCTGCCTTCAAAAACTGAAGGCCACAACTTGCTGGTTTTTCTATGGTACCACTAATGGTTCGTAACCACCTGCTACTTAAAGGTGTTTCTGAAATTTGTATTTCCTGGGAAAAAAACACGGAGCACATTCATAACCATAGCTGCCAAGTATCCCGTATCCGCCGGGAAAACCCCTTTTTTCTCACCGTTTCCTGGCGGTCTCCCGTTTGGCAGAAAATCCCGGCATTGTCCCTTAAATTCGCTTCTTCCCGGCGGCCATTTTTCTGGTGCTGCTTTGCCCTTCTATGGGCACCAGAAAATGGCGGCGCCGGCGCCGGAAGTCGCTTCCGCGCATGACCGGAAGTTGTGTGACGCGACTTCCGGTGGCGCTTCGCCCTTCTATGGGCATCAGAAAATGGCGGCGGCGGTGCCGGAAGTCGCTTTTACGTGTTTCCGGTCATGCGCGGAAGCGACTTCTGGCGCTGGCGCCGCCATTTTCTGGTGCCCATAGAAGGGCGAAGCGCCACCGGAAGTTGCGTCACACAACTTCCGGTCATGCGCGCGCTGCCGATCCCGGATCTTTACGATCCGGACTTGGCAGCTATGTTCATAACACTCATTACAAATGTGAGAGATGTATTACAATCCCATAAATTCTTCTCTGGCTCAGGTTTTAATCTGAGCTGGAGAAGAATTCAACTCCTTTTCCCCTCCATGCATCCAGCCCCTAACTCAGGCATCCCTAAACTTCGGCCCTCCAGATGTTTTGGACTACAATTCCCATCTTCCCTGACCACTGGTCCTGTTAGCTAGGGATCATGGGAGTTGTAGGCCAAAACATCTGGAGGGCCGCAGTTTGGGGATGCCTGCCCTAACCCCTGTCTGACACATGCATAGTCCTTCAAGAAGTAACTCTAGGCATGAATGGGGAGGAGACCTTTGCTACCAGATTTGGCAGCTAGGTAAGCAGGTGAAAGGGGAGAGGAAGGAGGTTTGGAAGTTTATAGGTGGGTAGGTGGGTGAGTGGGAAGAAGAGTTATGGTGGGTGAGCAGCAGCTTCAAAGCTCACAGGAATGCAGGATAAGACTCTGATCCCTGATCAGTGGGGCCCTTATTAATTCAGATTAGCGCTACCCTGGCCACAGGCAGTGCTGATTGGGGCTAATGGGAGTTTGTAATCCAACGTATCTGGAGGGTGTTGGGTTAGGGAGTTAGGATATTTCCCATTTTCCAGTTTGGGGCAGAAATCACTTAGCTTGTTTCGAGCCAAACCAAATGAGACTGGGAGAACATACCTATCACTAATTCAGCTGGTCCCTGAGCTGAAACAACCGGGGAGGATTGTTGGGCGTCACTTTTGCCCTCATGAAAGGGACTCACCTATCAGGTGATTTTTGCATCACTTTGCATGACCTGAGGGTGCATCCTACCCAAGACTCCTCTGAAGGGAGTTCAACACCAGGGGCAGGCAGATTATCTTTCAGGGGAAGCTCTCCTCCCTTAGTGATCTTGCTATTGAAGAGCCTGTGATAAGATCCTAGGAAATTCCTGGTTGCCCGGAATTGCTGTTGGAATGGGAAGGCGGAAAGGGACTGACTCCAATATGGAGTGATACTGGTGTTACATTTGGACAATGTTCTCCCATATTTTTCAGGTGGCTTCTCTGCAGGCAGCCATTGGTGACACTGAAAAACAAGGTGACCATTCTCTTAAAGATGCCCAGGAAAAGCAACAAGAGCTCCAGAAGCGCCTGCAGGATTCCAAGGACAAATTGGCTGGCCTCTTGAGGGATTATCATGAACTCATGAATACCAAACTGGCCCTTGATATTGAGATTGCTACATACAAGACATTACTGGAAGGAGAAGAGAACAGGTGAATGCAATATACGCCATCTATAGATAGTAAGGATTCTGTTTGTATTTCCACGTTTTCGAGCCTGGAATGGAGCAATTCACCTACACATGCCATACCCTCCAACATTTTCAAGCCAAAATCCAGGGCACCATATTCTTGGTTTTTATTGCGAGAGCATGGCAGCAACTTTGGTTGCCATGATATTGTGTGCCCCCCCCGAAAGCTTTTTTTTCAGGCATGGCACCCAAAAGCATCCATTTGGGGGCACTGCACAGGACTACTGTCCAAAAAAAGTGCTTTCTTGGGGGGGGGGGGGAATTGCATCGTGAAATTGCACTGAATGCTAAGTATATGGTATATAAACATTAAGTTCTTTTATTAATAATTTACTTAGTAGCAAATAATTACAGCTGTGAACAGGACTGAGATCTACAGATAAAGGGTACTATACAAATTTACCAAAGAGTAATAATAAACAAGCCATTGAAACATTACAAATGGGTTACTGGCAACAGATTTTCCTTTAAAAACTATGGGATTTCCCCAGGGAAGCATAAATTCAGATTGGATTGTGCGGGGCAGGGGTTGGCATTTTGATTATAACATTTTTCACAGACGCTGCCCAAAAAAGGCACCCATCCCATAATAAACACCCTCAGTTTAATAAATAATAACCAACCTGTATTCTTTTTCTTCCCCCGCTGCCTGGCCCGTCTCTAAAAGAATATGCACCGGAGCACCTGTGAGTCTGGGTAAGGACCCCAAGGATTCTTATTTTCTTCTGTAGTCTGTAAGATTTCGTTTCACTACATTAACAGCCCCTGATGTCTGTGACATGCTGTAAGACTGATTCACGGAATATATCATTCTCTTGCAGCCGTGGTGAACACTTCTTGTGCAGTCCACAACACGGTCCATGGTGTGAAACAGTAGACTGAAATGGAAGCAAACATTGGATGCACTTAGGGAATTTTAGTGTCCTGTTGTTTTCAGGATTGGCAATGAAACTCCAAAAGAAAATCTACATATAACCTACATGATTTCTAAGGATGCTTTGTCTTTCAACAGTACATGTGCAGATTAAATCAGAAATGAATTGGGTTTTTGCCATAAAATTAATCATAGGAGATAATGGCTGTGTTATGATAAACCATGATGAAAACAAGTCTCGCCTAGCCTCTACTTCTCTTGTTATTAACTGTGGATTAATAGTATCATTCAGACCCAACAAAGTGTGCATGATCTTAGCTACAGTTTGTTTGAAACAAGTTGATGTCAAGCCATAGTTGAGATTAGCCACACTTTTAAATTTGGGACTGTGGTGAATTGAAAATTATGACTATGGTAAAGGTAAAGGGTAAAGGGACCCCTGACCATTAGGTCCAGTCGTGACCGACTCTGGGGTTGCACGCTCATCTTGCATTATTGGCCGAGGGAGCCGGCGTACAGCTTCCAGGTCATGTGGCCAGCATGACAAAGCCACTTCTGGCGAACCAGAGCAGCACACGGAAACGCCGTTTACCTTCCCGCTGTAGCGATTCCTATTTATCTACTTGCATTTTTGACGTGCTTTCGAACTGCTAGGTTGGCAGGAGCTGGGACCGAGCAACGGGAGCTCACCCCGTCACAGGGATTCGAACCGCCGACCGTCTGATCAGCAAGCCCTAGGCTCAGTGGTTTAACCACAGCGCCACCTGGGTCCCTATGACTATGGTAATGATGCATAATACAGTATAGGGTGCCTACATTCTGCATGGACTGGTTGCATGGCAACATGTGCAAATGGATTTAGATAGGGCCTACCTATTAGGTCCATAAATTACCACATAGCATATATTCAACACAAAAAAACAGCAACAATTTGTTGTTGACAAAGGACGGCTGGACATATAAAGGGCCCCAGTACCTTCAGTAGCTTCGGGCCTCGTCAAACCTGAATCCGGCCCTGGTAACAGATCAGGATACTGATACCATTTGGGCTCTCGCAGGCATTTATTCTTTTGTAGGTACAAGAGACAGTCTGCAAGAAGCAGCTGTTCCTGGACTAGAACTCAGAGAACCTCACTCTTTCCTTGGCACTGAATGCAACTTAGTGATCTCAGATTTTACCATCTCCTGACAGAATATTTTATTTCCTTTTATTTATTTTTTAACAATAGCCTTGGCTGTATTCAGTCAAAATCTCGCGGAGCCCCTTGGAAATGATCTCCTAATAAGATTTTTGATTTTACCAACCAACAATTTCAACAAGCAAATTTGATTACACAATATTATATTCATCCGCTGTTATAGGGCCCCTAAAAGGCGTGGGGCCCATAGGCTGGTGCTTACACTGGGAAATCTATGGTCTTCCAGATGTTGCTGGACATGCTGATAGGGGCTGATGGAAGTTGGAGGTGAAAACTGTTGTGTATTGAGTCAAAGGATTTTATCTCTGTGTTATTATTGTCTGTATTTGCATTAGGATAAAGTAACTGCCTTTTGGTTCCAGAAGCTACAGCTACTATTGGTTCATGTAAGCTGCTGTATTTGGATCCTCTGTCTTATTGGTTCCCTCCAAAAGGCAGCACTGTGATTGCCTGATATTGTTCCCACCAAAATGTATCCCTTTCTAGCTAGTTCCCTGTCCCTATAAATGTAGCCTTCCTGCCCTCACAGTCAGTCTTGTTCACTTTAATAAAGAACTGTTACTAGAGAACTGTCTCCAGCATGTTATGTCAAGAGAGCTGAAATCACAAACCCCACGTCACAACAAAAACCATCTGGGGGCCACAGGGTCCCCATCCCTGAGTTGGGAGTAGAGAGTAGCTAGCCCCTTCTTCGTAATGGAGGCAAACTGAGACACACAGCGACACATGATTTTAAAAGAGAGGATTATATTTAACTCGGACAACTCTACAGTATATTCTTTAATCCACATTACTCTAATTTACTTGCATATATTATGGTGCAATAAATTTATTCCACTCCCCCTCCCCCAATTCCATTTATATTTTTTCCTGCTTAGCCAGTGGGAAACTTGCATTCATTTAAACAAAGCCAAGGTTTCATTTTGTCTTTGCGAATTAAACAACGTGTAAGTCATCGGAGGACAGAGGAGCTTGGCATGTATGCAATCTCTGCCAGACCAGAATGAGATGCATTGCGGTTTACATCTCTTCCTTAATTTGTTTAATCTGCATAAGCAGATCTAAGATACAGATGCCAGGCATGTTAATGTGATTTTGGAAATGGGTGCTGTTATGTACAGTGGTACCTCGGTTTACGAACACCTCGGTTTACGAACTTTCGGTTTACGAACTATCCTAACCCGGAAGTTAGTAAACCGAGGTGCCGGAGGTCTACTGAGCGTCCGATGCCTTCGGGGAGGCCGGGCCTTCGCTCCGATGCCTCCTGGAGTCCCGCAGCGAAGGCCCGGCCTCCCTGAAGGCATCGGAGCAAAGGCCAAACCTCCCCAAAGGCATCGGAGCGTCGGATACCTTCGGGGAGGCTGGGGCTTCGCTCCGATGCCTTTGCGGAGGCCGGGGAGCGTTTCCGTGACTGGGCTGCAGTCACGAAAGTGCTCCCCGGCCTCCACAAAAGCATCGGAGCAAAGCCCCAGCCTCCGGAAGGCATCGGAGGCTGGGGCTTCGCTCCGATGCCTTTGCAGAGGCCGGGGACCGCTTTCGCGGCTGCAGCCCAGTCGCGGAAACGCTCCCCGGCCTCCGTGAAGGCATCGGAGCAAAGCGGTTAATCCGTTCTAGGGGGTGTTTTTCCTCATCTAGAACGGATTAATCAACTTCCCATTACTTTCAATGGGAAAGTTCACTTCGGTTTACGAACACTTCGGTTTATGAACAGACTTCTGGAACCAATTGTGTTCGTAAACCGAGGTTCCACTGTATATAGAAATGAGCAAACCAGTGATATTTTAGGGAACAGGCTAGCAGGCAGGGCCCATTACGTACATTATAGGTGCCCAAAAGGTAAAGCTAAAGGACCCCTGACAGTTAAGTCCAGTCGCGAATGACTCTGGGGTTGTGGTGCTCATCTCACTGAGGGAGCCGACATTTGTCTGCAGACAGTTTTTCCAGGTCATGTGCCAGCACTAAGCCGCTTCTGGCGAAACCAGAGCAGTGCACAGAGAAGCCGTTTACCTTTCCGCTGGAGCGGTACCTATTTATCTACTTGCACCTTGACGTGATTTCGAATTGCTAGGTTGGCAGGAGTTGGGACCAAACAACGGGAGCTCACCCGTTCAAACTGCCAACCTTCTGATTGGCAAGCCCTAGGCTCAGTTGTTTAGACCACAGCCCTCACAAAACATTGTTGCTGAATGTGGGTGGGGTTTTTTTAATCTTATATTTTAGAAATGTACACCCAGTTTTTTTCCTTTATTTTTTTTTGGGGGGGGCAAGAGAGTGGGACCCTAAGCTATAGCTTGTTTAGCTTATATGTAAATCTGGCACTGTCTGTTACACTTCCTGGACATTTGGAAATGCTAGTCCTTTTTGAGTGTGGGTTCTTTCAGTTGATGGCCATGATCTCTGGAACTGGAAACAAATGTGCTTTGGCACTGGTCAAAATGTCAACAAATGAACAAAGCAAAGGATGGCACAGTGACCACAATGCCCTAAAGGTAATGTCATTTTGCTGTTGCCTGCAGAATCCTTTCACAGCATGGTAATGGTGCGAAGCTGCATCCTCACACCAAACTCTGGAGTCACCACCAAAATGAATGAATGAAGTCTTCAGCAACTCCCATTGGGTCTAAGGGCCAATTCATATACACAGCATAAGTGCATACATGATCCGTGTGGTTATGGAGTGCAGGAAGGAGACACCTTCCCCACCACAAGTATAACCTACAATGAGAAGCAGGGTGGGTGTGCATTTTGGCTCTGGTGCTCCTGACAGGTCATATTTTGTGGGATAATATGGCTGGGATTAATGATGTGGCTAAACCAGGAAGGAGAGAGAAGCAGCTGCCAAGTGGGAGCTCGTGTCAAAGCAGCAGCAAAACTGAGGGTGGGGGTAATGACTTGGAGACTGGAGGGGAAATGTGAATACTTGTACGTACGATTATAACCCTAGACTAGTTAGCTAGCTAGCTAACCCTAGTGACTGGGAGTGGCCGCCGGGACCACATAACACCGGTCCTGAGAGATCTACACTGGCTCTCAGTACGTTTCCGAGCACAGTTCAAAGTGTTGGTACTGACCTTTAAAGCCCTAAACGGCCTTGGTCCTGTATACCTGAAGGAGCGTCTCCACCCCCATCATTCAGCCCGGACACTGAGATCCAGCACCGAGGGCCTTCTGGCGGTTCCCTCGTTGCGAGAGGTGAGGTTGCAGGGAACCAGACAGAGGGCCTTCTCGGTAGTGGCACCCGCCCTGTGGAACGCCCTCCCAGCAGATGTCAAGACAATAAGCAACTATTTTACTTTTAGAAGACAACTGACGAAGTTTTTAATGTTTGATGCTGTACTGTTTTTAATATTCGGTTGGAAGCTGCCCAGAGTGGCTGGGGAAACCCAGCCAGATGGGCGGGGTATAAATAATAAATTATTATTATTATATGTAAAAACATGTACAGCTAGAACAATTTTTGAGTGATGGGGAGAAATCCCACTAGCATATCTGGAAACTCTGCCAGGGTGCCCACCAATCGGAAGTAGTGCTGGTGACAAGCCCCCTCCCCCCAGGCAGGCAATGAATTCACAACAAGAGGGACATACACCTCTATGACCACATACCCAACCAGAATGGCAATGGCCCCATTCCATCAGCCACCACTGTCAGTCTCCAGGTATTCCTACTGGCAGCAGTTCAATACACCTTCTGTTACTCACAAGTACCATTTTGGAGCACCACACACAAAAGAGAAGCCCCATCAGGAAAAGCACTGCATGGATCAAACAGACCTTTTGTTCCACCAACTCTTCTGGCAACTCCTGTGACCAACTCTTGCTATTTTGTCCTATAGACAGACCTGCCAAGAAGTATCTCAACATTGTCCCTCACAGGACACATTCACACATTTAAAGCACTTTGAGCAGTCATGGGAGTTGTGGTTTGTTAAGGATGAGACCCCTAGATTCCTCTCACAAAGTTACAATTCGCAGAGTTCCCCGAGAAGAAAAAGTTGCTTGTTAAGTCACATCTGGAAACTGTAGCTCACTTTCCCTATCCTGGTTTGCTATATCCCGGCTTCCTCAACCTCGGCCCTCCAGATGTTTTTGGCCTACAACTCCCATGATCCCTAGCTAGCAGGATCAGTGGTCAGGGATGCTGGGAATTGTAGTCTCAAAACATTTGGAGGGCCGAGGTTGAGGAAGCCTGCTATATCCGCTATTGCTGATAGTTGGACCCGTTTAGGATTCAGCATAGCTCTTTGACCAGACCAGCTCTGTTCCTTCCCAGCTCCAGATTAGGAGAGTGGATTGCTCTGTTAGTCCAATGCAGCTGAACAACCAAAACTCTTGTGGAACCTTACTGACCACCAGATGACCATCAAGTGTTAATACTGTATGGCATAAGCTTTCATGGGTCACATTCACACAACTCATTTAAAGCACTTAAGCAGTCATGGCTTTCCTACAGTCTTGGGAGCTGTAGGTTGTTAAGTGTACTGAGAGTTATTTCCTTCATAGGGGATTGCAGCTCTGGAAGGGCAAGGGCTGGTTCTACCTTTGCACATTCATGTGATGGGACAAAAGAGTGTGGCTGGCTGCGAAATTTGACTAGATCCAGGGAATGGTGCCCTACAGAAAGTGTTGGACCACAGCCCTCATCATACCTGATCATGAGCCACACTAGCAGTGGCTGATGGGAGCTGGAGTCCAACAAAATATGGAGGGCACCATACTGGTCAGCCCTGAACTAGACTTTTGCCTCTCTCACACACAATTCCAGGCCTCAAAGTCACCCAATGGAACTGCTCAGCAGTTGATCTGGTACTGATGAAAGAATTATAATTAGCCCATAGAATGTTACGACTTTCCCTTCACAATGAAGTATAATTAACATAAAGAATTCATCATCAGAGTTTGTTGGTAATTACCGTGAGCTTAGATGTCTCACTCCATGCTTCATTATAGTTCTGAGAAGTAGCATAAAAACGTAAATGGCGTAATTGACAGTAGATCAATACAACATATGAGATCAAAGGGCATAATAAAACAGCAGGTAACAATAGCCATTCATAAAAAGTCAAATTAACTCGAGTCATTATTTACCCGACAGAGGGATCCAATAACATTTGACATACTTCTGAGTAATCATGCACATTGGATTGTGCAATACATCATCTTCCGTTTCTCTCTATAGAAAAATGTTTGTGATGGCAAGCATTGTGCAACAAATTCTATACGTTAGGAGGAGCACGGAATCATTCCTCCCCCCCCCCCGCACCCGGCAAATGAAGTTGCTGAATTATACAATTGGCAGACCTTGGGGTCTCAAATTTCAGTAGTACCCTGTGCAACACCAAAATTTGGCATCCCTGCCTCTCACCTTCCATGCTACATCATAGTTGCGGTGTCCCTGAGACTCTGCCCCAAACTGATTGCACTCCCCTAAATCTGCTTCTGAATTACAGCTCCCATCATTCCTAGCAAGCACAGCCAATGGCCAGGGATGATGGGAGTGGCCAGGGGTGCCAACTTGAATGAAATATTGGAGGGGGCAGGAAAGTCCTGCCTCACATAATCAATCATTTTATGCAGTGCACACACACCATTCGAATGACAATGCCCATCAACTTTTGGGGGCGGCCCCCTCAAATATTTTGTTGGGAGGGGGTGAAGACCCCTTGACCCCTAGCAGTTGTCTCCTATGGGAGTGGCAGTTCTGAAAATCTCTGGAATGCCAAAGGTTCCTCACACCTTCTATACATGATGGTTCCAAAGTATGTCTCAGTATGTTCAGCAAAGGTTACTCTCCAATTAGTAGCCATAATCTAACACACACACTAATAACAAACAGAAAACACACATGAACACATATGTGCCATGGTCACATCCACAATGCACACTGAAAGCACATAGAAAGCACAGGCCTTCCCCCCTAAAATGCTGGTAATTGTAGAGTGTTAAGGATGCTGGAAATTGTGGGATGGGGGTGGGGAGAGAATATGAGCCACTATTTTGGGTCCATGTACCCCAGAACCATGTGTCTCATGTACCCCAGTGGTTCTCCAAGGCCTCAAATGGTCTTTTTCAGCTGTGCAACCAGAGAATTTTTAAATGAAAGATACCAGGAATTAAAGCAATAGCCTTATAGATCCACAACACGTGATACTGTTCTTCCACCAAACCGCAGATGATCCCATGGCAATCTTCATTGGCCGTATTGGTTGGGCCAGTGACTTCTGCCCAGGCCCAAATCAGAAGCAATCCACAATCTTGACACCTAAGATAATTATTATTTTGACACGGAACTATGCTTTGCCCTATTTTTGTCCCTGTATTCTTTTGAGTACAACTCTCCAGCACTTTTGATATAACAGTAATGTATACAAAGGTGTTCTCTCCCATAATAAAGTAAAAAGAGCCAGAGATATTGATGTCAGACCATGAAGATCCCTTTTGGGATAACATTTTTACCTAAACTGTAATTAGAGTTAGGAGGCAGATTAATTAAACAATATCCTCTCATGACGATCTTGCAAGCCATGCATTTTTTTGTTTTTTTTTGTAATTTATTTTTGAGTTCTCTTCTGCGCTTAGCACTGTGTTTTGCTGGCGGGCATGCCAGCCACAGGAGTCCTGATGTAACCCTTTTGCAACCAAGCCCAGTTCCTCCAACACATAAAAGAGAGGCCAGCTCCAAGGTCTTCCATCACAGCTGCTGGGTCTCCATCTCTACATCTTCCTCTGCAGTCGCGTCCACAACAATAAGGCAACATGAGCCGTCAGCTCTTAGCAGGCAGACAACATGCCAGAAGCCCCTTCACCAAACTCTCCACAAGTAACTCAGCCTCCCGGTTTCATCCTGGCAGCTACAGAAGCAGAAGTATGTCTAGGATTAGTGGAAGAACAACATTGCTGTGTGGAGGCTACAAGAGTGGCAACTGCGGAGCTGATGGTCCAAGCATGCATAGAAGATACAGCATCCATGGGGTACATGTTGACCAACATCTGCTGGAGCCTTTCCACGTAGACATCTGCCCTGAGATCCAGAAAGTGAGACAACAGGAAATGGAGCAGATGAAGAACCTTAACAGCCAATTTGCTGATTTCATTGATAAGGTGAGATCAGAATGGGAGGCTTTCGTTCCACCACCAGACTATTGCCATAGCCAGTGCTGCTGGGAATCATTCAAGTAATGTTTAGCCTGGTCCTGGTATCTGCAATAGGTGCAGCTGTTGGGTTAAGACTCCTTGTCCTTGTACAATGGTGAAACTGGTGCCATACCCCTTATTCCTGGAACAAATCTCAGGCCCAACCCTTGCATGCAGCACCATCACTCCTTCGACACTGATTTCATCAATATGGTGACCACTGAGGTGCACTGCTAGAGTCCATGAGTTGCAGGATCTCTTCCAGCCTTGTGCTGTAGCATCTATAGGTGGGATGGATCATTGCTAGACCTCTTCTTCCTGACAGTCCTTAAAGCGTACTAGTAAAAGATCTATCATCTGAATCAAGTAGCAATTATTTCCACGCGAAAGTTTTACCAAAGTTGACCAAAAAGTGATTAGTTAGCCAAGTACCGTACTTTTGTTATAAACTAGTAACTTGGGTGGACTTATTTGCAAGGTTGATTTAAAGCCTTGGAAAACAGTTGGCATATGTTTGCCTTAATCTTTTCTATGCACTAAGCAAACCTTTTTAAATATATAGATTAATCCTTGTTTTGATCTCTTTGCTTCTGATATTCTCACAAAGGCCTTTCTTTTCTTAGCTAGCTGCACCAATCCATTTTGTACCTTTGCTAAACCACTAAATTTGCAGCCACGTTGTAATACAGATGTACCCTGTGAAACAGTATGAGCACTAAGCATTGCTAGGTAATATCTCAAAATCTTATTCATATCTATTCATTTGCTTTATGTTGGATTTCAGGTGCAGTGCTTGGAACAGAAGAACCAGCTGCTTGCAACCAAATGGTCCTTCCTACAGAAACAAGCCAAACCACCCACAAAATGTCTGAAATCTATTTTCGAGCAGTTCATTTGCAACCTGAAGAAGCAGCTGGATCATTTGCTGTGCGAGAAGGGAAAACTGGAGACTGATTGTGAGTGTTCAAAAGAGGAGGCTGAGGACTGCAAGTGCAGGTGAGTTGACATGTTCATGGAATCGGCTGTTCTGGAATTGTGCAAAGAAAGGAAATGATGGCCCTAAGAATGTAAAATAGACATCCCCAAACTGCGGCCCTCCAGATAATTTGGCCTACAACACCCATGATCCCTAGCTCACAGGACCAGTGGTCAGGGATGATGGGAATTGTAGTCCAAAACATCTGGAGGGCTGAAGTTTGGGGATGCCTGATATAAAGGGTTTTCCATCTTTTCTCCATAAATTGGATTTTGTCCTTCATAAATGGAGACTTAACAGAACTGTGCTTCTCCTCTGCACACTTTTGTTTCTCTCCGGTTTTTGGAATGAATTAAGACTCTGTAAAGGGGACACATGTGGTGCTGTGGTGCAAGCCTTGGGCTTGCTGATTGGAAGGTTGGCAGTTCGAATCCCCGTGACAGGGTGAGCTCCCATTGTTCGGTCCCAGCTCCTGCCAACCTAGCAGTTCAAAAGCACGTCAAAGTGCAAGTAGATAAATAGGTACCACTCCAACGGGAAGGTAACGGGCGTTTCCGTGCGCTGCTCTGGTTTCGCCAGAAGCAGCTTAGTCATACTGGCCATATGACCCGGAAAAACTGTCTGTGGACAAACATCAGCTCCCTCGGCCAGTAAAGCAAGATGAGCGCCACAACCCCAAAGTCGTTCGCGACTGGACTTAACTGTCAGGGCAGGGTCCTTTACCTTTACCTTTTTAAGACTCTCTAGGGGAGCATCTGAATTTGCTGTATATTAAGTCAGATCATTGGTTTATCAAATTCAGTATCTCAAAGACGTCCAGCACAGGTCTTTCCCAGTCCCTTAGATTCCCTTAACAGAAGATGGCAAGGACTGAATCCAGGATCATTCACATAGACAGCATGTTCCACTTGGCAAACTCCAAGGAATGAATTGCAACACACAGTCACGTTTTATTAAGTGACCACCATGAGATTGAACAAACATGTGAATCCTCGAAGTACAGCATATCTGAAGGAGGAAATAAGCCACATTCATAGTGTTCTTATATAGAATTAGTCCAATACTTCTAGCCCACTATTGCCAACCACTGCGGTAAATAATGTGGTGCTTTCAGATGTCATTGGATTACAATGGAAACACCATCCAGGCCAGGAAATCCACTTATCCCTGATAAATGGGGAAATCCTCTGTAGTTAGTACCCAGTAGTGGCTGGTGTGGTGGGCACTGGTCACCTGGCTTCCTAATGCCACATCACTGCCAGTTACCAATAGGAAGGGACCAGGCAGTGGTGAGCTCAGTGCAGAGGGAGTATCAGATTGTCAGCAGGGCATTGCGAGTTCACCATCATGGTGAGCACGATTTGCGGTGGGGGCTAATCAAACCACTCCTCAGTCCAAAGGTGGGGGCATGAGTGGTCACTCCTCTGTTGCTGGGCAAATTCCGATGTTGCGATTTTTGTTGGGTCAGCCCCCTGGGTTTAAAAGCAAAGGAAAGAGGTTTCTTTTTCTCTTTGGCTGCGTTTCGGATCCCCACCCTCCCTCCGCTGTTTTTTAGGCCTC
Organism: Zootoca vivipara; assembly: GCF_963506605.1. Taxonomy (NCBI): domain Eukaryota; kingdom Metazoa; phylum Chordata; class Lepidosauria; order Squamata; family Lacertidae; genus Zootoca; species Zootoca vivipara. The sequence goes on along the minus strand of NC_083277.1, from coordinate 116,926,795 downwards.
TGTGTTGACATTGCTGTGACTTCAGCGCCGCCTGTATTCAGGGGCTGGTAGGAATTTTTTCCATTTGGCTGATTGGCTGGTGCCATCTGGTTTTTCGCCTACTGCACAGCAAATAAGTCACAACTTGTAAGGTTGGCGGTTAGGCATTGGTTATTGGTTGTATTTGGGGTCTGTTGACTTCGTTGGCCCCTTGTGTTAATGCCTGAGTTAGGGGAAATTCCAGTCAGGAATACAGGGGCTCTATGCAGTGTCCATATCCCCGGTAGGGGACCAGCAACATGCATGGGCCCCTGGGAGCCTGAGGGGAGAGGGGAGAGCCTATTGGACCCGACTCCCTGTCTCTCCCTGTAGGGTTTCCCCTTGTTGACAAGGCAAGTTTATTTCTGTCCTTAGGTGACAGTTGGAGAACCAATGCCTACACAACCACTCACTGGTTTGATTTGTATTCAATAAAGTTGTGGCCAAATTCATGCCAAAAACCATTAAACTAAAATTCTGTCTATGGTGTGAGTTATTTGAGGGGTGGTTTGGGGGACCTCCACACGCAAATGCCTCTGACCAGTGGCTGCTGGGTAGCAGCAGTGGGGGAATGCTATTGTTCTCATATCCTACTTGCGGGAGTCCAGAGACATGGAGTCTACTTGTGGAGTCCATGCTGTGGGAACTGGATGCTGGACTCGCTGGGCCTTCGCCCTAATTCAGCTGGGCTCATAATATGTTCTTCTGTTCTTAGTAGTGAGTGAATTACTGAACTGATCACCACCCCTTTGTAGTTTCATTTTTATTCATACCTTACAGGTATGAAGAGAAAGCAAACCAACGCTGTGCTGCAGAGAACAAATTTGGAGAACTGAAGAAGGTAAGAAGAAGAAGTCATTTGTATAATAATAATAATAATAATAATAATAATAATAATAATAATAAATTTATTATTTATACCCCGCCCATCTGACTGGTTTTCCCCAGCCACTCTGGGCAGCTTCCAACAAAATATTAAAAACACAATAAAACAGGTATAGTCTGATGAAACATTTCAATTAAAAATAATGAGGTTTTCTCCTCACTTCAGAAATATCTATGTTTTAAAAATGAGAAATCTCCCCATTTCATTTTTTTAATAACTCAGTTTTGTTTGTTGCCGTCATCACCATCTGACAGCCCTCGATCTTGCTTCCTCCCAGCTCAGTAGGCTGCCAGGTGAAGGGATGGAGACCATGGTTTATGGATTATTGGGACCCTATCAGACATCATTTTTATTATGCATTTATGATTATTTGTAGTCATGATACTATTGGGACAGCCACCTGTGATTGTGTTTGCAAAATACTCTTTGTACCTGCAAGGGTTTTGGGGTAGTCAAACTGTTTCACTTCCAATCAATGCATATCCTGAAATCGCTTGGCAAAATCCCGTACCTTTTTAGATCGCAAACATTCTGCTTTATTTCCGTCTTTTATTACATTGTAACCCCTTTGGACAGCAATTACGTGGCAGCACTGGGCCCCCAAGACTCTGTTCATGCATTTCTGTGCTGTCACCCTTTCCATGTTAGCCATACAGAGAACAGTCTCATTGAAATTAATGGACATGACTAACTTAAGTCCATTAATTTAAATAGGTCTACTCTGAGTAAAACAGTGTTGGCTACAGTTCTTGAGCCCCTTGGAGAAAAAGGTCAGACATAAATGCAATAAGTAAATAAAAAGGAGTTGTGAAATTAGACCAAGGACCTATGCATAGCTGCCAAGTCCCGGTTAGAAAAATACGGGATTAGCAGCGCCAGCACCAGAAGTCCAGACATGCGTAGAAGCAACTTCCGGTGCCGGCGCTGCCCGATTTCTGGTGCCCAGACAAGGGCAGAGCGGCACCAGAAGAAATCCAGGGGAATTACGGGATATTTCGCCATTTGCGATGACAGCGGGAAATGGCTTTAAAAATGGGGGTTTCCTGGTGAAAACGGGAGACTTGGCAGCTATGGACCTATGTAAGATTGTTAATTCAAGACAGTAGAAAACAGCTCAGTCAGAAGAGCATGAGACTTAATCTCAGGGTTGTGGGGGTTCAAGCCTCATGTTGGGCAAAAGTATCCTGCATTGCAGGGGGTTGGACTAGTAGGTGACTCTTGTGGTCTTTTCCAACTCTACAGTTCTATGATTCTATAAAATGGATTTACACTCTATAAAATGTTTCATAGGTTTGTTCATGTAAGCACACTTTAGGTCATGGGTAGGCAAACTAAGGCCCTGGGGCCGGATCCAGCCCATTCGCCTTCTAAATCCGGCCCGCGGATGGTCCAGGAGTCAGCGTGTTTTTACATGGGTAGAATGTGCCTTTTTATTTAAAATGCACCTCTGGGTTATCTGTGGGGCATACAAATTTGTTCATTCCCTCCCCCCAAAAATATATATATAGTCCGGCCCCCCACAAGGTCTGAGGCACAGTGGACCAGCCCCGTGCTGAAAAAGTTTGCTGACCCCTGCTCTAGGTGTTTTTGCCCCCTTTCCTTTGAAACCATATCTAAACAGTAGAATATAAATAACAGGGAAATGTCATCCTTGCAGGATAGAGACTGTGTCGTTTTGACCAATGCAGAGCTGGAGATACAAGTCAGTCTCCTCTCCCAAGAGATCGAGTTCCTGAGATGCATATATCTGAAGGTAAGTAAGGAGACATCCCATGCAAAGACACCCCATATTATCTCTACTTCACCTATATATCTCAAGGTGCCATTCAAATCCTAGTAAGTACAGAAGACGAAATGGACATGGGGGAGGGGGAAGGCTTCCTGAATCTGATTAGCAAATTCCTAAAGCTGGTCTGAATGGAGCAGAGCTGCAAATGGTGGTCTCCACCCTCACAAGAAAAGGTCAAGAGTATCCAAATCTAGTCAAGTTATCGTTGAACTTAACGCAAAAAAAATAAAATAAAAGCCTTAAGTACCTCCCTCCCTCCCTCCCTCCCTCCCTGTTAGTGAGTCATCATCATTTAGATCCCTAATAACTCATTGCCATAATGACACCCAAAATTGTTTGCCTGAGGTTGCTGCCTCATTTTGCCTAATGATAGGGCCGGCTCTGTAAATTCCAGTGGTTGGCTGACATGTTAGTGGGCATCTTGGTCTACCTAGCCTGGATTTGCAAGTGAATTAGGCCTACTTTCAGGTTACAATGAAGATTTCTGAGCAGTGTTATTATGATATACAGTGGTGCCTCGCTAGATGAATTTAATTCGTTCCACGGGTCTTTTCTTATAATGAAAAAATTGTCTAGCGAATCCCATAGGAATGCATTGGATTTTTATTTTATTTTTGCCCATAGGAATGCATTAATTTAATTTCAATGCATTCCTATGGGAAACCGCGATTCGCTAGATGAATTTTTCATAAAACGGATTCGTCTAGCGAGGCAACCTCCGCTAGAAAAAACCTTTCGTTAAGCGGAAATTTCGTTAAGCAGGGCATTCGTTAAGCGAGGCACCACTGTATTAAAATTGTTAAGACTCTTGCTATGCAAAAAAGTCTCCAAGCGACTTACAGCATAGTCAAAAGCATAAGCATAGGTACATTGCAATATAAACACATTTGCACAAAAACACATGCAATTCATAGCAACCACAAAGCAACCACACCCAGTGCTCCCCCCCCCAAAAAATAGGTGCCAGTACTCACCATGAAGCTGCTACAGTAAGTGCCATACTTTTTAACAACAAAAGAGGTGCTGGTACTGCGTACCCTTGAAGGGACCTTGGTCCCCCGGGAGTTGACTCCTATGGACCCATTAGTCCAGGCTTCCTCAACCTCGACCCTCCAGATGTTTGGAGACTACAATTCCCATCATCCCTGACCACTGGTCCTGCTAGCTACGGTAGGGATCATGGGAGGTGTAGGCCAAAAACACCTGGAGGGCCGAGTTTGAGGAAGCCTGCATTAGTCTATCTAGCTCAATATTGCCTACACTGACTGACAGCAGCAATCCAGTTTTTAAGATAGGGGGTGGTTCTAGTCCTACCTGGAGATGCCAGAGACTCAATAAAGCAGATGATCTACCACTTTGTTCCAGTGCTTCCTTTAACAGGGCATCTATAGTTCTAGTCCAGGCATCCCCAAACTTCGGCCCTCCAGATGTTTTGGACTACAATTCCCATCTTCCCCGACCACTGGTCCTGTTAGCTAGGGATCATGGGAGTTGTAGGCCAAAACATCTGGAGGGCTGCAGTTTGGGGATGCCTGTTCTAGTCCAACTAAAGATAGTTGCACTTAAGTCAACAGGTTAAAGCAATTGTATTGACTTAAGCCTGATTGGCCTCAGCAACATCTAAGGGTAGTTAACTTCATTTATTACTTTAATGAGTTTATAAGGTGCTCTTCAGGTAGACACTTCCCAGAGTGGCTACCAACATTTAAAAACATGTGAACTACAGATACAAATTATAAAACAAAACAAGACAGTAGCAGCAGAGATTTTAAGAAAGCAAAAAAAGCCCAGATGATACTGTATAAATTTAAAAAAAAAAAAAGAAGACTTTGGACCATTCCGTTAGATTTTTTTTAAAAAATTCCATCAATGAATGTTTAAAACTGCCTTATACCAAGTGTTTATACCAACCAACAGCAGCTATCTGGGATTTCAGAGAAGGGACTCTTCCAACCCTACCTAGAGATGCCAAGGATTGAACCTGGGACCTTTTGCATGCAAAGCCACATGCCTCAACCCTGGACCTTCCAAGCAGCCCCTCCCCACACCCACATCCCAAGTAGCTTGGGCTACATACCAGCAGCAAAATAATGTCATTGTAGCTCATCAAAAGCTGGGGGCACGGAGGGAAGTTTTACCCGACACTGAAATGATGCCAGCGTAGTTACTAAGCAGACCTCACTGGTGAGTGTGTTCCCTGAAAAGGAACCCTTGTCATCTTCCTCGAAGCCTCCCTCAGATGAAGATCTTTTTTTCCATATATATTTTCCCTCTAGAAAGCTGTGCTTGGGCCCAGTCCTCACCTGCATGCTCATTGCCTAAAGCACCACACATGTGTGAATGAGTGGCTGCAGATTAACCAACCCAAACTCCAACTAAAAGGCAATGCTTTGCACTGACGTCAATTCACATGTTCAGCTAAGAGTCACCACAAAGAGCTGAGCAAGGAAGTAATAGCTCAAGCAATGTGTTTGCCCATGTGAACCAGGTGCTAGCATTTGCACCTGCTTTACAGATTTGCCTTGTTACAACTCGAGCAAAGTTAGCAGAGAGAAAGAAGTACAGTATTTTAGATAAGGTTGTAAAGAACAAATGATGATGCATTTGGGTCAATACACTTAGGAGGAAGCTCAACTGGACCATCACACTGGAGATTTGGATGTGGTTGTGAAAATGGACAACAGCAGGGGTTTAGACATGGACAGCATTATTGCCATCCTCAGGGAAGAGTACAAAGAAATTGTCCAGAGGAGCAAAGCCGAGGCAGATGCCTTTTACCAAAACAAGGTAGGTGCTGAAACAAGGTGGGCGTTGAAGCTTAAACAAAACGTCACAAATTCAAAAAGTGGTCTATTAAAGAAAAAAAGTCTTAATGACACAAGTACTATGCAATCATGATAGGGGATACTCATTTGCTGAAATATTTCAGGTTGCCCTCATCCTTCACAAATATTTCTCTGGATGCTTTTTATATCTTCTCTATTTGTAGCATTGTAAGAATGGGGTTCTTTATTTTGTCCATTGACTTGTAGCTGTATAAAGCTATATAAACTGCCAGGACGTCAGTTCAAGTGGATGAGTGTGGCTGGGGTGGGGTGGGGGCTCAGAAGGAAGGGCGGGGGGGAGGGGCTATCATTGCCACCCTCCCAGAACCTGCTGCATGAGGTGGCTGTTTCACTCTGCCTGACCTGGTCCTATGCTCTGTGCATCTGATCTCTCTCATTATAGCTGCTCTTGCTAAACAGCCACCATGTTTATACCCTTAGTATGAAGAGGCTCAAAGCAAGAGATGCTGCTTCAAGGGAGACCTGAAGAAATACAAGCAGCAGATTTCAGAACTTACAAGGAGGATTGAGAAGCTTCAGTGTGAAATTCAGAGTGTGCAAAAGGAGGTAAGTTTGGTGGTGTACAGGTCAGGCAACAAGATTTTGAAAATTTGGCAGCAGCAGCAGCAACAACAACAACAACAACAACAACTCTACATAAGACCAGTGCTTTTTTCCTCCTTAAAAAAATGTTTAAGGGTACTTTCATTTTCTTACTCATATTGAAACACTTGCCCCTCAATGAGGCCAAACTTAGATTCACAAAATGTTTAGGGGAATGTATACCCCTGTGTCCCCCCAGAAAAAAACACTGCATAAGACTACACATGCAATACAATTTTGTATAAAGTAGTTTATTATTTCTTAATTGTTTCTGTTGCACAATCTGAATAGCTATGAGTAGTATGGTGAATATAGGCAAGACTTAGAGTTAGACCAAGCAGAGATCACAACAAGACCACTTCCAACAGCTGGAATAATTTCTCTTTTAGCAAACAGTCATAAAATTCCTTCTGAGCAAATAGCTATAAAAATAATTTGTTTGTGGCCAAAGGGACTAGCAGGGACTAGTCCAAATTTCTGATGGAGAAACTGAGCCACTGCACAACCACCCCAAATCTGTACACTGAAGGGTTTTGCGATCTGGTTATCTAGCACAAGGAAATGAAGGCTAACCTGACCATCTTCTGTAATCACTGCAGAATGATGAGCTGCAGAAGGCCGTCTGTGATGGGACGGAAGGTGGTGACTGTGCCCTGAAAGATGCTCAGGAGAAATATGCTGAGTTGGTGGAGGCCCTTCGGAATGGCAAAGACGAACTGGCATGCCTGGTGTGTGACTACCAGGAGCTACTGAATACAAAGCTTGCCCTAGATATTGAGATTGCAGCCTACAAAAGCTTGCTGGAAGGGGAAGAGGAGAGGTGAGCCTGCAAACTGTTGGGAGAGTAATGGCAGTGGGATCACAATGAAAAGTTATGTTAACAGAAAATTAACCAAGGGTTAACACGGGTGGCACTGTGGTCTAAACCACAAAGCCTAGGGCTTGCCAATCGGAAGGTCAGCGGATTGAATCCCCGCGATGGGGTGAGCTCCTGTTGCTCGGTCCCTGCTCCTGCCAACCTAGCTGTTCGAAAGCACGTCAAAGTGCAAGTAGATAAATAGGTGGGAAGGTAAACGGTGTTTCTGTGCACTGCTCTGTTTCGCCAGAAGTGGCATAGTTATGCTAGCCACATGACCTGGAAGCTGTATGCTAGCTCCCTCGGCCTGTAAAGCGAGATGAGCACCGCAACCCCAGAGTCGTCCGCAACTGGACCTAACGGTCAGGGGTCCCTTTATCTTTACCTTTAACTAAGGGTTAATTTGCACTTAGTGATCTCAAAGCAGTAAATGGGTGTAATATTTGGAGTCATTCAGAATACAGAGTTTTGGTTGCATCCAGAGAATCCTGGCTGCAAATGGAGTTCATAAAATGAGGGCCCTCAAACTGGTTCTCAGAACTCTCCCCAGGACATGCCCACTCCTACAGGACTCACCCTCTCTGAGTACTGAGTTGTGTCCTTGAAGCATCATAATGCCTCTTCCTTTCCTGGATGGAGGTGCGTGTGCGTGTGTGTGTGTGTGTACAGAAGCCTCTGGCTTCTGCGTGGCTGGAATGTAACTTACTTTACTGAATTAAGAGTCACACCCATTGCTCTGCCCACTTTTCCATCTGGCACAACCCACCACTGATATACACCCCACCTCCAGAAGTTGCCCAAGACTGAATGCACCCTTTGGACTACTACTACTACTACTAATTATTATTATTATTATTATTATTATTATTATTATTATTATTTATTTATTTATTCCTTGTACCCCACCTATCTGGCCGGGCCTCTGCAACCACTCTGGGCAGCTTCCAACAGGATATTAAAAACACAATAAAACATCAGACATAAAAAACTTCCCTAAACAGGGCTGCCTTCAGATGTCTTCTAAAAATCAAATACCGGTAGTTGTTTATTTCCTTGACATCTGGTGGGAGGGCATTCCACAGGGTGGGCACCACTACCAAGAAGGCCCTCTGCCTGGTTCCCTGTAAGCTCACTTCTCACAGGGAGGGAACTGTCAGGGGGCCCTCAGAGCTGGACCTCAGTGTCTGGGCTGGACAATGGGAGTGCAGACACTCCTTCAGGTATACTGATCCGAGCCCATTTAGGGCTTTAAAGCTCAGCACCAACACTTTGAATTGTGCTCGGTCCCCCAAACTTGATCTTTTAATAAACATCTGAAGATGTGATTTGGGGATTATGTGTCTGTAATCGAAGGAGAATGTACTATATTCTTTTATCTTTGCCCACACAGGATGTCCAAAGATTGTGCAAACTCAGTCAGCATATGTAAGTAGCCTTCCTTGTTCTTTTATCCTGTTCTTTGCAGATCAGAATCCATGTTTCATGCCCCAAAGAAGTTTGGTGCCCCAATAACCACTGCATGTGTTTCCTTTCCAGCTGTAGCCAATGCCCCATGCACTTCCCAAAATGCTGCAAAACCAGGAGGTGAATGCTGTCCAAAGGAGGTCGATGCTTGTGGATCCGAAAGCTTAAGAGTTGCAGCGTCTGCTTTCAGATGCAACCAGAACAGGCGTCAAAGGGGAAGGCACTCCACTGGGTACCAAAGGTCAAGCAGAGCTAAGGCTAAGTAAGACTTCACTAAGAATATGGTCAGGTTTAACGTCAACGATTCCACCCGCCATTTCTCAAATAGCAGGAAGGGGAAGCTTATCTAGGTTCTTGGTGATGTGGGTAGAGCTGGCTAAAGCAACAAGGGTTGGGCTACAGATACTCAGGGACACTGTGCACATTATGCAGCAACAAGAAGGGAAGCTATTGGATTCCAAGAAAACACAAAATTTGGTCGTTCTGCCTCTGACAGAGTAAGTCACATCATAGTGGGGGCTCACTGGCATGAAACAGAGCCAGAACAGTCTGTCACATGTAAATTACGGGGGAGAATTTTGATTCAGTTCTTATTTATGCCTGAATCTATCAAATTTGGATTTTCCAAAATAATATGAGAACTGAAACCCAGCCATCCTTCAAAATTCCCACTTAGTTGAATTTTGCAATGCAGTTCTCCAAATGAACATATCAGTGACAGTTACATACCGTGTTTCTCGTGTGTGTGTGTGTGTGTGTGTGTGTGTGTGTGTGTGTGTGTGGAGAGAGAGAAAGAGAGAGAAAAAATCACTATAAAATTCTGTGCAATTTTGGGGATGATTAAAACATTCACAAATTGCTGCAGAAATGTGGAGAACTGAACTCAAGATTGTAAAAACGTAAAACTGAGAGAACCAAAATTGAGAGATGCTTCTTTTCCTAGTCACATGTCTGAAAGGTTCCAGGCATGTAATCAACCTTACTGTGCATGTGCAGAGACCTCCCCTGCCAATGAGGGCATCATGCCATCCATGTGCCAAGGTTGGTAACAATGTTGCCCAATTCCTGCACTTGAGCAGTGAGACCCACTGCTTCCCGGAAACCACCAAAACACAACAGTCATATTCAAGCAAACCATATGCACATTCTGTCAATATGTTAGCAGAGAATTAGGATCGAAATGACTCATCTTGCCCCCAGGATTATGTCCTCTGATTTACTCCACCCCTGGGCATCCACACATAGAGCCTGGATAGCTGCAAAGAGGGAATCTTCATGTATACAGCTGTACCCATGAAGACTCCCTCCATACAGATATCTGTGCTAGGTGTGAGGACGCCATGTTGAGGGCAGAGCTTGTCGGTGCAGCCCTACTCCCCAATTCACACATGGGTAGAACATGTAATTGTTTCCCCTGAACAGAACTACGGAAAGTGGACAGTGGACATTCATCCACTGAAACTGGGCTTCTAAAGTCCCAGAGAGATTCTGGAACATTATGTTGTTGGGGGGGGTTGTAAATGCACCCCCAGAATTTTCTCCATAGCTTATGAAAACCAAATCTTCCAAGCCGCAATATCTGGATCAGCTCTGTAAAGGAGCAATATATGCCACTACCTCATAAAAGTAGCTTTTTAAGGCATTGTGATCTAGTACACCAGGCATAGGCAACCTTCGGCCCTCCAGATGTTTTGGCCTACAATTCCCATGATCCCTAGCTAACAGGACCAGTGGTCAGGGATGCCTGTAGTACACAGTTTCCCTGGTCCGGGTAGCAGCTGGATAGGGAATCGCATGCACTACAAACGGGGCTGCACACAGATAGCCCAGTAATCAAAGATAGAGTCTCACCAATCAGCTGTTGAAAGGTGGAGCTGGAGAGCCTGGATTCAGTCTCCCAACCTTCCTTTCTCCAACAGACGTCTGGTTAGTGAGATGACAGCTTTGTTTAGCAGACTGTGTGCGCACAACTCTGTTTTTTTCTGTGTGTGTGTATTATCTGCTGGGCCTGAGTCAGTGTGCCTAATACAGGCTTCACCAGCCTGTTGCCCATCAGATGCTTTGAACTACAACTCCCACCAGGCCCTTCTGGGTTGATGGGAGCCATAGTTCCAAACTTCTGGGAGGCACCAGGTGGCGAAGGCTGGTGTAATATAATGTTGAATGTGTGTAATTTGAAAGGCAACAAGGGATTGGAAAGTTCAAGCACCAGTACTGTTTTCTGTAAAAGATCCTGTATGCTTTCTTTATTTCTTTCTTTGCTCATTGCTGTAGTTTTCTGTATTATAGCCAATAAACTGTCATGGGGAAAAGCACATTTTGTTGTACTTTATTTTTATTTAATACATTTGTGCCTCACTCTGCCTCCTCAGGAATGGTGCACATAGCACTACTTAATATAGTTATTATATTTCTCGTTGTCATAAGAACATAAGGAGAGCCTGCTGGATGAGGCCAATGGCCCACGCAAACCAGCATCCTGTTCTCACAGTGGCCAGCCAAATGAATGCTATAAACCAGGGGTCCCCAAAATAAGGCCCGGGGCCCGGATGCGGCCCAATCGCCTTCTCAATCTGGCCCGCGGACGGTCCAGGAATCGGCATGTTTTTACATGAGTAGAATGTGTGCTTTTATTTAAAATGCATCTCTGGGTTATTTGTGGGGCATTCATTCATATTTTTCCCCAAAATATAGTCCGGCCCCCCACAAGGTCTGAGGGACAGTGGACCGACCCCTGCTGAAGAAGGTTGCTGACCCCTGCTATAAACCCTCAGGCAGGATCTGGCACAAGAGCACTTTCCCGCTTGGTTTCCAGAAACTCATATTCAGAAACATAACTGTCCCCAGCCCATGGAGGCAGAGCAAGGCCATCATGGATAGTAGCCACCGATAGACCTCTATTCCATGAATTGGTTTAAACCGTTATTCAAGGATCATCATCATTGTCAGTGTGTGTGTGTGTGTGTTCATGGATAAATGAATGTGTCTGTGTGTATATACCTCTGCACAAACAACCTGTTTTTTACCATCCTTCACCCCAGAGTGGTTTGCGTTTAAAAAATAAAATAAAAAGGAGGGTTTTTTTTTAAAAAAAGGGAGGGTGTTACAGCTGAAAAGGAGCGCTCCTTTGCTGCACTGTCACCTACTTCACTTCTGGGATAGGTGGCACTTGGCAGTTTTATTCATCCATGCATTGCATTTATATCCCTTCTTTCTTCCAATGAGCCCAAGGTGCCACACATGGTTTGCCCACCCCACTTTATCCTCACAACAATGCTGTGAGGTAGGTTAGACTGGGGGACAGCGGACTCAGATATACAGCTGCAAATAAAACACTTTAAGTGTGTCGTGGTGCTAAACCACAGAGCCTAGGGCTTGCCGAACGGAAGGTCTGCGGTTCAAATCCCTGTGACGGGGTGAGCTCCCGTTGCTCGGTCCCTGCTCCTGCCCACCCAGCATTTCAAAAGCATGTCAAAGTGCAAGTAGATAAATAGGTACCGCTCTGGCGGGAAGGTAAACGGCGTTCTCTGGTTTGCCAGAAGCAGCTTAGTCATGCTGGCCACATGACTCAGAAAAACTGTCTGCGGACAAATGCCGGCTCCCTCGGCCAGTAAAGCGAGATGAGCGCCACAACCCCAGAGTCGTTCGCGACTGGGCTTAACTGTCAGGGGTCCTTTACCTTTTTAAAGTATACAAATGTGTCACTAGATGGCGATGGTGAGCTATAGCAGATTCTATATATTTTTTGAAATGTTTTTTTTTTAAAAAAAGTATTTTCACAACGTTTTTTATATGTGTCTAGATTCCACCAGTGACTGGCCCAAAGTCAGTCTTTGTGGCTTCATAGCTGAGTGGGGATTTGAATCCTGGTCTCCCAGATCCTAGTCCAACACGCTAACCATTACACTAAGGACCATCTCATCTAATCTTTTAGTAGTGCAGCAGGGTAAGGAGAGAGAGAGAGAGACTAACCCAAAGCCAGACAGCAAGCTTCAAGGTTGAACGGGGATTTGATCCAGGGTTTTCCACATCCAAACCTGCCCCATGCCATTCTAGCTGAGACCTGCATCGACTTAAATCCTGAGCTTAACTGCAGCCTTTGTTGTTCTAAAAATGAATCATAATCTTGCTTCCCACAACTGAAGCTGAGCCAGCCCTGGAAGAGAATCAGCTGAGGAAATTGTTCGTGCTTCCTAGCCTTCGTATTGCTCACATACCTTACACGCAGTGAGCTGCAGTTTGAAAGCCTGAAGGCAGAGTTTCCACCGTTTTGTGGGACCCTGTCACGCCCTTAATCTCATTATCTTCCTCATGTTTGAGATGCAGCGAGATCACATACATCCATTCTACAATATTTCCTCTTTCCTGGGAGGTTAGGAAGTGTTTGATAACTGATCCGCCTGCAGCTCTCCAGGAAAGACTTTTGAAGCCTCTCCGACCGAAGCTTTCCCCCAGCTCTGAAACTGGAAATCCTTTTAAAAACGGATGCCAATGACTTAACCTGGATCCGCAAAGCTTGCGCTCCCTTGTTTAGCTAGAGCTGCATGCAGAACACAATGTCAATCCTAAGGGCAATGCCAGATGTACCAGTGTGGTGTAGTGGTCAGAGTGCCAGGCTAGGACGTTGGGAGGTCAGGGCTCAAATGCCAACTCAGCTATGGCTCACTGCCTCTCGGCCTAACTTATCTCACAGGGGAGAATGGGGGGGAACTAAATGGGGGGTGGGGTGGAGAGCCATGTATTCCACCTTTGAACTCCTTGGAGAAAAAGGTCAGAAATAAATACAATTAACAACAACAACAACAACAACAACAACAACAACAACAACAACAACAACACACTGTATGTTGGATGTGATCCATTGGTGCAGTCAAATGCAACATTCCTTGTTTCCCTAGAGTGGGCACAGGCAGGCGGACATCCAGTCAGTGTATCTTCCTCTTCCACTGGTCTGGAGCTTCCTCCCCCTGGATGTGACCTGGGAGATGGGCATGGCCCTGGCTAACTCCACAAAAGAGCCGAGACACGCAGCCATTTTCTCAGCCTGTTTCGTCTTTCTGTTGTCTTGTTCTGTCTCTTGCTGCCATGCTGCTCTCCTGCAGCCATTTTGTTGTCTAAATGTAATTTTGCTGTCTGCTGGCCCTCGGCCAGCAGCACATGAGTTCAGTCTCCATATGAGATGAACTCACTCTTTCGGGGATAAAATCGTGAACTGAAATGTGAGTAAACATTTTGTTACTTTGCTCAGAAAGACTCCGAAAGAATGTTGGAGGGTATACATGTGATGTAGAGCTAAGCCAATGAATGCCCTTTGATGATGATGATGATGATGATATTATTATTATTATTATTATTATTATTATTATTATTATTATTATTTTACCCCACCCATCTGGCTGGCTTTCCCCAGCCACTCTGGACGGCTCCCAACAGAATGTTAAAAATGCGATAAAACATCAAACATTATAAACTTCCCCAAGCAGGGCTGCCTTCAGACGTCTTCCCAAAGTCAGATAGTTGTTTATTTCCTTGACATCTGATGGGAGGGTGTTCCACAGGGCGGGTGCCACTACCGAGAAGGCCCTCTGCCTGGTTGATGCTTACTATTTAAAGGTAAAGGTAAAGGGACCCCTGAAATTAGGTCCAGTCGTGACCGACTCTGGGGTTGCGCGCTCATCTCGCATTATTGGCCGAGGGAGCCGCCGTATAGCTTCCAGGTCATGTGGCCAGCATGACAAAGCCGCTTCTGGCAAACCAGAGCAGCACATGGAAACGCCGTTTACCTTCCCGCTGTAGCGGTTCCTATTTATCTACTTGCATTTTGATGTGCTTTTGAACTGCTAGGTTGGCAGGAGCTGGGACCAAGCAACGGGAGCTCACCCCGTCACAGGGATTCGAACCGCCGACCTTCTGATCAGCAAGCCCTAGGCTCAGTGGTTTAACCACAGTGCCACCTGGGTCCCTGCTTACTATTTAAATGAGTCCAATAGCACAAGAGTACCCTTCCTCAGTTTGGTGCCCTCCATATGCTTTTGGACTGCAGCTCCTATGACCTCTGACCACTGACCATGCTGGTTAGAGCTGATTCAAAATATTTGGAGGGCACCAGGATGTCTGAGGCAGCATATGAAACTGGGGAAAAAATGTAAACATTAACTAAATACTATGAAAGCCAACAAAACTTTAAAATGTTTAGCTAAGAATTCAAACTTACGACGTTTCCTTTTTTTTAAATTTATTTTTTATTGAAGAAATTTTTTATATTGAAGAAAACAACAAATAATCAACAGATCGAACATTCACATCATCGTACACAAAGAAAAATAAAAAAGATAAGCAAAAAGAAAGGAATATATACAAAACCCAATTCATAACGACTTCTAACTTAATTTCCCTTAGGGACTTCCCCGTGTCCCCTATTTAGCGGTTCATTGCCTATCTTTTACATGCAGATTCTATTCATATTTTATATCTATAGTTGCTATTTCTCAATTTTCATTAAACTATCCTTAAATTTCAACCTGCAACATACATAATTGCTTATATTTCTCTTCATAATTCAATTTTACAATATTTTTTATAATATATTCTAAATTTGCTCCATTCCTCTTTTATCTTCTCTTCTCCCTGATCGCGCAATCTTCCGGTCAGGTCAGCGAGTTCCATATAGTCCAACATTTTCATTTGCCACTCCTCTAATGTCGGTATCTTCGGTGTCTTCCAATATTTTGCTAATAATATTCTGGCTGCCGTTGTGGCATATAAAAACAGATTGGTATCCTTAGTCGGTAATTCTTTTCCCACCATGCCCAATAGAAAGGATTCTGGTTTTTTAATAAACGTGTTTTTCAACATCCTTTTCAATTCATTATAAATCATTTCCCAGAAAGTCTTTACCAATGGGCAGGTCCACCACATATGAAAAAAAGTTCCTTCCGCTTTTTTACATTTCCAACACTTATTACGTTACAAACCTACGACGTTTCCTGCAAAATTCCTGCAAAGGTCATCTCCATTTATTCCTCCTCAACAGCTCTAGCTTGTATCACCTTCCCCTCAAAACACAAGCAGACCTTTCAGTAGGCCCAAGGAGATTCCCCCTCAGTGCACAGGAAGTTTGATGGACTTGAAATGGCTCCTCCTCTGCACTACAAGAAAGGGTTGAGAAATCAGCCATCAAAACTTGGAAGCTGACATGCTCTGCCCGCCAGCTCTTTTCCTCCTAAACGGATCTGATTACATTCAAGTCAAGTCAAACCAATGTGCAGCCACCCTTCTCTTTTCAAACAGCTGCTTATTGATGCACTTCTGGAATTTATTTAACCAACAGTTTCTTTCCTGCAGTCTATTTATTGGCAAGTATTTATATGCAACTGAAAATTCTGATATCCCCCAGCTTGGCACACACAAAACACAAACATCCAGGAAGGGAGATCTGGATACTCAAAACATTTCCTATGCAGCTGATGAGTGGATACATATGTATATTTCACCTGCATTCTGATGCTTGTCTGGACCACTGGATTAAAAAAAAGCATCGCCATTCATAGGCACTAATTGATGTGTATGATGAATCATGCATGCCTACTGTTCTGAAATAAAATGAATGGAAATGAGTAGAACCTTGTCTATGGCTAGCATAATTAGTGATCATTTCTTTTGGTCTTTAAATTGTGCATTTAAACTGTGTAGCTTGAGGACTTTCCTTGAACAAATAGTATCGACTACAACAATGTTCTTTTCTTACTGAAGCAACAGTGAATCTAAGCTACTTTGGAATGGGTGAATTAGATTTTAGATTTGTTGAATAACTACATCTCCCAAAGACCAAGGTTAGAAAGAAAAAAGCAACATGTCACATAATGTGCAATACATATCACAAGACTAATTAACTAAAACATAACATGAGCAAAATCAGCATAATATAACCAATCACCTGCAGGCTTACCTTCCAAGTCCCAGACTGCAGAATCCGGGACCGGCAGCCATGTGACACCGGAAGTTGCGTCGACGTAACTTCCGGTGTCGCTTTGCCCTTCTATGGGCACCAAAAATGCCCGCCGCCGACACCGGAAGTCGCGTTTATGCACTTCCGGACATGCGTGGATGCGACTTTTGAAGCCGGCGGCAGCCATTTTTGGTGCCAATAGAAGGACAAATTGGAAAGGAAAAAAATGGCCGCTGGAAGGAGAAAATAACAGAGAAAAACGGGAGACTACCCTGTTTCTCATATTTTAAGACATACCCATAAAATAAGCCATAGCAGGATTTTTAAGCATTCAAGGAATATAAGCCATACCCCGAAAATAAGACATAGTGATAGGCGCAGCAGCAATGCCGGCCGCGGCAGGAGGAGGAGGAAAGAAATAAGACATCCCTTGAAAATAAGCCATAGTGTTTTTTTTTTTTTAGGAAAAAATAATTATAAGACGTGTCTTATAATATGAGAAACACGGTAAGTGATACGGGGAACCACTGGGAAAAGGTAAGTAAAAATGGGGATTTCCTGGGGGAAACGGGGTACTTGGCAGCTATGCCTGCAGGGCCAATTGACGGTGGCGGCAGGCAGGCAGGACATTTGGCAAGGGCCTCAAGCTCAAAAGATTAAGACACTTGCTAATATTTTGGCATTTGATGTGGTCAGAAATGTATGAAGAGAGAGGACAAGAAGGGTCAAACCTTTGTGTGTTTTTGCCTCTTGTAAAGGTAAAGGTAAAGGGACCCCTGACCATTAGGTCCAGTCGTGACCGACTCTGGGGTTGCGCGCTCATCTCACATTATTGGCCGAGGGAGCCGGCGTACAGCTTCCAGGTCATGTGGCCAGCATGACAAAGCCACTTATGGCAAACCAGAGCAGCACACGGAAACGCCATTTACCTTCCTGCTGTACCTATTTATCTACTTGCATTTTGACGTGCTTTCGAACTGCTAGGTTGGCAGGAGCTGGAGCCGAGCAACAGGAGCTCACCCCATCACAGGGATTCGAACCGCCGACCTTCTGATCAGCAAGCCCTAGGCTCAGTGGTTTAACCACAGTGCCACCTGGGTCCCTTTTTGTCTCTTGAACCTCCCACAAATTAGCTAAAATGGCAACCTGAAGCCTTTCTATTTATGTAATTTACTCTGTATCCATCCCCCAGTTCATAATTCATAATTTTATGAACATCTAGCATGCTCACTCCTTAATCATGGTCCCCACCACTACCTGCAATCTCAAACATCTCAAACACTTTAGTCTTTGCTGATAGAGAACGGGATCCAACTCGTGAACATCTCAGCTGGAGTGGCGACACTAGAAAGAAAAAAAAGGGGGGATTTTCACAGAATGATCAAAGTACATACCTGACGGGAGGGGGTAACATTATATTTCAGCACGCCAACCTTAAACGTACTTCTTCGAACTCCTATTGATGGTAAGGGGATTAGTTTTAAAGAAAGCAGGCTTAAAAGTAGTGGCTTTTCCAGCTTTGTGAATTCAGTTATGATTAAATGGTATGTGTGGTATGTGCCTGGTAACCCAAGAATGTGGGAGTGCCTTTTTCTATACATTTTGCAGCTCTGTAATATGGGTGTAAAGGCAAACCTCAGATATATTACAGGTTTGGTTCCAGACCACTGCAATAAAGTGAATATTGCAATAAGCAAGCCACACCATTTCTGTTGTTTCCCAGTGAAAAGTTATGTTTGCACTACACTGCAATCTATTAAGCCAGCTCCACCCCAACAACCCCTGCCACCACTGCAGGGGCAGGAGGGCAAAAAACCATCTCTAGCTAGGGTTGCCAGACTCAATAGTGGACAGGACTTCTGTGCCTTTAATTTCCCTGCTCTCTTTTGAGTCTGTAACCTTAAAGAGAAACCAGCAGACCCTTTGCTTGGAAATTAAACAAAGGGTCTGCTGGTTTCTCTTTAAGGTTTCCAGACTCAAAAGAGAGCAGGGCAATTAAAGGCACAGAAGTCCTGTCCACTATTGAGTCTGGCAACCTATCCCTAGCCCCAGCCAGCTCAACCTCCAGAGCCAGAAGGGGGGGGGGCGGACAGGGTCTCCCTTCCCCTGAAAGCGGCCAGACTGCCTGCAGCTGCACCTGCCTCCTCACAAACAGCAATATCTGTGAAGTGCAAAGCGCAATAAAACGAGATATGCCTGTATTAGCATAATCTCAGCAAGGCACATGAAGTTGCTGAACCAACACATTACAAGATCATGTGCAGTATTATGAAATGACAAAACATAATGCACACAAATGAATGGTGACAGCCAAAGCTGATCAATCCCCTTTCAAACTCAATGTTTCAGTTGCATAAAATTTATGATGCTGTGCAGAATTTTCTTCAAGAAGAAGAAAGGCAAGCCAGCCAGCAAGCAAGGAGAACTTCCTTTAAATATTTGACAGCTTCTGGCTAGATTAACCCTTAACACATGGTTGGTTTCTGAATACTTGGTAATTTGATCATAAGGCCTCAGGCGATGCAAGCACATATCCCTACATAGGGGTGTGTGTGTGTGTGTGTTCTCTTCAAATTAGCATTGAACAAGTCCAGTTGGACACCTGCGTTCCAGGTGTGTCAAAATCATGAATGCGCTAAATTCATCTCCTGACTTCCAAAGCGGCCAAACCCAGGGGCCCCGGAGGATAAAAGAAGGCATGTTCAAGGGCTCTCCCACCAGAGCACCACTCTTTAGGCTTCCTCCTCTGTAGCAACGTCTCTCGGAGGCAATCCACAAAGATGAACCGGCAGTCCTATAGTATCAGGGCTGGAGGAGGCAGTGGCGGTGGCAGCAGGGCCTTCACTACCACCTCTGCCATTGTCCCAAGTAGCAATAGATCTGGTTTCAGCTCACTTTCTCTTGCCAGAGCTGGCGGAATTGGCATTGGTGGTGGAGGCGGAGGCAGCAGTTTTGGAAGGATCAGTATTGGTGGTGGCGGCGGTAGTGGCGGTGGCTTTGGCAGCAGGAGTCTTTATAATTTTGGTGGCACTAGGAGAATTTCCAGCAGCAGAGCAAGCAACCTCCGCAGTGGATTTGGTGGCGGTGGCGGTGGCAGCGGATTGGGTTTTGGTGGAGGATCTGGTAGTGGATATGGCTTTGGCGGGGGAGCTGGAGGTGGTGGTTTTGGTTTGGGTGGTGGTGGAGGAGGAGGAGGAGGATTTGGTTTTGGTGGTGGATTTGGTGGATCCAAAAGTTCCTTGGGCTTTGGTGGCGGTGGACCTGGCGCTGGTGGCACCATCCAAGAAGTAACCATTAACCAAAGTCTCCTGGCACCGCTCAATTTGGAAATTGATCCTTCTCTCCAAGAGGTGCGGAAAGAGGAGAAGGAGCAGATCAAGACTCTGAACAACAAGTTTGCTTCTTTCATTGACAAGGTGAGACTTCATTCAGCTGTTGTAGGATAGTACAGGAAGAGAAGAAAACCATGTTTATGCCTTATGTGAGGATAAGGAGGTAGACTCAAGACAAATGCATACTGTATGTCTTAACATGTAAGTATAGAGACAAGCTGAGTCTGGGTGGCTGGCTGGCTTAGGAATTCAGGTGTATGTGTGTTATAACAATACACACACAAAAAAACCCATTCAGGGTGTTTGTCGAATCATCAGAAAGTGAATTTGAATTTCACTTTCTAAGTTCAAGGGTTAGGATATCCCCACCCTCCCACCCAAGAGTAGTCTAACTGAATAGTTAAAAGTCTTGTTTCTTCATTCTAATCTAAAACCCATCAACCATAACTGGAAATATTGTGGAGGATGGACTCAAGTGGGAGAAGATAAATTCAACATTTTTGTGAGCAAATTTAAACTGGGGGGAGGATTTGGTTGAGCTTTCTGTTCACTCAGAATTCATTTTGGCTCTCTTCCTTTTGTCTAGGAAAGAAAAACTAGGATTTAGACTATTTTTCATGGTGCAGAAGCTACCATTTAACTGAATAATTGCACAATTTCTACCCCCTTTACTACTTAGCTTAGCATGTTCTGCCTAATGAAGGCCTCAGTTTTAGTTTCTGGCATCTGCATCTAAAAGGATTTCAGGTGATGGTAAGGATCTCCCTGAGTCCCTGAAGAGTTACTGCCAGTCAGAGTAACCAATATTAGGCTAAATTTACAAATACCCTCATCAGGTTTAAGACTGCTTCCTGTGATCTGTTCCTTGTGAAGTCTGCTCTAACATGCCTCTCTCCAGACCACAACTTCCCAAATCCCTGCTTGCACCTTTGCAAGATTTTCTTCAGGGTCTGATGAGTTTCAGTTTGAAGATGCGATGAGGCAATCGCACTGCCCAGTTTACTGCTTTTATTTATATATAAAAATGTTTATGTACTGCCATTTCATTTAAAAAATGTCAAAGTGGTTTACAGCAAAATACATAAAACCACACAGTAAGAACCATATAAAATAGTGAGGCTAAATTGGGATGGGGGTCACCATACCAATGTCAAAGCCACATGTTATCTACATTTTTCACGAGGGTTGCCTGGAAAAAGAAACCCACACAAGCTGTTTCAACTGTGAAGGGGCTGTAGCTCAATGCACCTGCAGTAGGTCAACCTGTGGCACCTCCAGTTAAGAGGATCTCATATAGCAATGTTGAGAAAGATCAATGGCTACTAGCCATGAAAACAATGCTCTGTTGAAGGTGCCATGCTTCTGAATACCAGTTGCTGTGAATCACAGGTGGGGAGAGTGTTGTTGCGTTCAGGTCCTGCTTTCGAACTTCCCAGAGGCATCTGACTGGTCACTGTGAGAACTACGATGCTGGACTAGATGGGCTTTAGGCCTGATCCAGAGGGACTCTTCTTAAGACTGGGCTAGTTGAACTGGGATTCTGATTCAGTAGAAAGAGCTTCATGTGTTCCTTTGTTTCAGGTCCGTTTTCTGGAGCAACAGAACAAGGTTCTGGAGACCAAGTGGACCCTCTTGCAGGATCAAGGCTTGAAATCCGGTGCCAACAAGAGCAACCTTGATCCATTCTTTGAGGCTTACATTAATAACCTAAGGAAACAGCTGGGCAGCCTGATGAATGAGAGGGGGCGGCTGGATGGGGAGCTGAAGAGCATGCAGGATCTTGTTGAAGACTTCAAAACCAAGTAAGTGAATATCTGATGGGGGGGGCAGATATTTATCTGCTCTTCCAGCAGACTTGAGAGTGCAGAGTTAGAAAGTATTATTAGTATTATTATTATTAAAATTTGTATCCCGCCCTTCATCGGCAGATCTCAGGGTTAAAGGGTGGTGCTGTGGTCTAAACCACTGAGCCTCTTGGGCTTGTCGATCAGAAGGTTGGCGGTTTGAATCCGCACAATGGAGTGAGCTCCCATTGCTCTGTCCCTGCTCCTGCCCACCCAAGCAGTTCGAAAGCACACCAGTGCAAGTAGATAAATAGGTACTGCTGCTGCGGGAAAGGAAACAGCGTTTTTGTGCGCTCTGGTTTCCGTCACGGTGTCCCGTTGTGCCAGAAGTGGTTAAGTCATGCTGGCCACATGACCTGGAAAGCTGTCTACGGACAAATGCCGGCTCCCACGGCCTGAAAGCAAAATGAGCGCTGCAACCCCCTTTTGTCCAGGGGTCCTTTACCTTTACCTTTACCTTACCTAGACATCAGGGTGGGTCACAAAATAAAAACACAAAATAAAAACACAACAAAATAAAAACAAAAGCAACCAATAGCCTCTTCATCCCACAAAACACATTTAAAGGGACACAGAATGTTAATCAACCAAAGGCTTGGGAGAAGAGAAACATTTTTACCAGGTGCATAAAGGTGTATAATGAAGGCGTCAGGCGAGCCTCCCCTGAGGAGAGCACCCCACAAACAGGGAGCCCCTGCAGAAAAGGCCCGTTCTTGTGTTGACACACTCTGGACCTCATGTGGAGGAGGCACACAAAGAAGGGCCTCAGGATGATCTCATGGTCCAGGTAGGTTCATGTGGAGAGAGGCGGTCCTTGAGGTATTGCGGTCCTGAAACGTTTAAGGCTTCATAGGTCAAAACCAGCACTTTGAATTGGGCCTGGAAACTAACTGGTAGCCACTGTTGTTGGGCCAGCGTCAGTGTAATATGCTGAAATCATCTTGCCCTGGTGATTAACCTGGCTGCCGAATTCTGTACTAGCTGAGGTTTTCGAACCATCTTCATAGGCAGAGATAGAAAGTAGCAGAGTAGCTGTGATAATGCCCGCTTTAATGTACCTGTCACAGAGGAGGCGTTGCGACTACTCTAGAGTAACGACTCTCCAGACCGTTGCCTTTTCATGCTTTTATTGTGTGCAGGCTATTTACAGTGCTAGAGCTGTACAGGATACATTTTCTTAGTCTGACCCAGAACCCTGGAATGGCGCTTCCCGCGTTTTCTTCCAACATAAGAGTCTGGGCACCCCAAATCTCCTTCCGCGTTTCCTCCTGCGTAATTCCGGAACCGGAGGAAAAAAGGGTCTCCTTTCCATGTTTTCCTTCTCCCCCCCTTTCCCCTGCTCTCTCTTCCTCTCTCACGTGCAACAGGGGCTCTGCTATCCTGCCAGAGCCCTGTCTCCTACTTCCTCCTTCCCCACTGGACTCTTCCCCCTCCCCGCTAGCTCCGCTGCTGGTGGAGGAACTGCTCCTCAAGATGGGAGGGGGCTCTCTGTACTGTTTCCCCCTCACAGTACCCTAGCGGGCTAAACACAGAGGCTGTTCAGATTCCCTCTGGTGTGTAGACTCTACCAATGGGATGTATGCTACTGTCATAGACATATGCAAGCATCCATTCCTGTATGCACTATGAACTCCTGTATACACATAATATATTTGGTAATAAATAATCAAATAATTTTATTTCTACCCCGCCCACCTGGCTGGGTTCCCCCAGCCACTCTGGACAGCTTCCAGCACATATAAAAACATAATAAAACATCAAACTTGACAACTTAAACTTTAAAATGTCAAACATTAAAAACTTCCTGATACAAAATGACATGGAACTGTTTTGTTTATCTTGCATTTTGTCATATACAGTGATGACATTGTATTAATCGCATTTCCCTAGATGTTAAAAGAGTATGTTAGTGCTATAAAATTGTTCCAGTTGTGTATATTGGATTCATACTGTCATTTCTGAAAAAATAACTTTGCAGTCGTGATAGAGCAATGCTTTTCTCTTGGTCCAGATGTAGAGTTGTGTTGTCTCAGACAAGTTATATGACTAGGACCTTTCTTGAATATCTCCAGTATATGAAAATAAGCAACTCTCTCACCCCTTCCCTAAATGCAACAACATGGCAAATAAATAAATGTCAAAGGCAACTTGACTAATATAAGCGTATGCTGATAAAACGTTTTATAGAAGCAATTACTAATAATACCAGGGAGTAGTGGAAACTGGCTACTGACTCAAGACTGAGTCATGCAGTCATGCAATTTTGATGTGGTTGAAATCAAGAGAAAGGGGCCTTTTCGGAGATTCTTGGCATGTTGGGCCAATTTTTCAAATGCCGCAACAATAGTTCAGAATGCAGAGTGGCAAATCTTTTCAAAGTGAGTCAAACAAGGATATGGTGAATCACAATCTGGACATTTTGCCTCAAGGCTTGGTTCAGCCCTTTTGAAGCTACTGGCTGAAAAAGCCAACTTTTCAAGTAACCGGGAAGACGTTAATATGGAAAAGCTGCTTGTGGGGCATACACATATAAACATATAGAAGCTGAATTAGCTGGAAGCCAGACCGCCTTCACTTAGAGATACTTCTCTTGGACTGCCATGATCACACACATCTGTGCAGCAGCTCCACCTAAACACCAGAGATACTCCAAGACAGGTTACACCCTGCGGAATAAGGACAGGAGCATTACTCTCTGGTAGCTGGTCTTCTCTGTATCATTGAGACTTTGTTTTGTTGCCCCTTCTGCAAGAGCAAGGCCGGGAAACCTACCTTATGAGACGGATTTAGTACACTGACTAGGCCTCACTGAGAGGGAGAGAAAATCCAATTTAGGGGCATTGTAACATCTGCTAAAGGGACGCAGGGGGCGCTGTGGTGTAAACCACTGAGCCTAGGGCTTGCCGATCAGAAGGTCGGCGGTTCGAATATCCGCGATGGGTTGAGCTCCCATTGTTCGGTTCCAGCTCCTGCCAACCTAGCAGTTTAAAAGCACGTCAAAGTGCAAGTAGATAAATAGGTACCTCTCTGGTGGGAAGGTAAACGACGTTTCCGTGCACTGCTCTGGTTTAGTCATGCTGGCCACATGACCCGGAAAAACTCTGCGGACAAACATCAGCTCCCTCGGCCAGTAAAGCGAGATGAGTGCCGCAACCCCAGAGTCGTTCGTGACTGGACTTAACTGTCAGGGGTCCTTTACCTTTACCTTTACCTTAACATCTGCTAGTCCTGACAATTGAAGTGAGACAGTAGTTAGGCTTTGAGGACTATTTTGCTTGACGGTTCTTTTCTTGGGTCAGAGATACTAATATTCTTTGTTTTTCTTTTGTTTGTCCCTGAGAGCTTTTGGAAGGGGATTTGAATGTAAGACAGGCATGGGCAAAAGTGGTGAACAAAGAGTGGCAGGCCAAGTGTAGGAAACAAAGGGTTAGGCCAAGGGTCGGGAGCCGTTGGCCCTCCCGATGTTGCTGAACTACAACCCCATCATCCCCAGCAATTGGCCATGAATGATGGGACTGATGACAGGTCAACTGTCCCTAACACCTGGGTTAAGTGTGTTCTGGAATTTGCCTCTGCCACAAAGAAGCTATGCTGGTTCCTATTGGTTGTTAAGCCATTGAGGTTGAGTGCCAAGTTGGTGCATGCTAGAACAACGACCTGGATGAGAGAGCAGTACATGTGAAAAGGATCTAGGAGTCTTGGTAGACCACAAACTTGACATGAGTCAACAGTGTAATGCAGAAGCTAAAAAAGCCAATGCAATTCTGGGCTGCATCAATAGGAGTATAGCATCTAGATCAATGCTTTGAAGGTGTTTCCTGCTTGGCAGGGGGTTGGACTGGATGGTCCTTGTGGTCTCTTCCAACTCTATGATTCCATGAGGGTGCCAATTGGCAATGTACCACCAAGACTTGGTGGCAGGCCAGATATGCCCACTTTGATTACCATCTTGATGTTACTATGATTGTTACTCTTTAACAGTTGGAGCTGGGGACCGAAATGGTCTGAACGGAAGGGTTTAATGCTCCATGAAAACGGTGTGGGTGTGGGTGTGGGTGGGTGTCAAAATCTGTCAGCATAGGTTAGGAGTGGTCAAATCTGTCAATTTTGATCTCTCTCACTTTCTCATTTTTAAAATATTAAATTCAGTTCTCCACATTTCCATAGCAATTTGATTTTTAATAAAAACAGAATTTAATTAGAATTTCTCCTGATACACTTATTTTGGATGCAGTTTTACTAATAAACAGATTTCTGCAAGCAATTTTCCCTAATATATAATGCATTCTGTGACTGTATAATCTATTATCTTGCATGTTACTTTCACTGCTGTATGCATTCTGTTGCACACTGCCTTAACATATGCATATTTTAACACACTGGCTGGAGAACGGCATCAAACTAGAGAACTTTCAAGGACAATTTTTGTTTGCATATTGGTTTGACAAGTGTGAATTAGTTGGTATCTCATCAAGGTGCAAATAAAACTGGATTTCTCCCCCATCCCTGCCTGAGGCAGATGGCCTCGCTGCTTAATGGTAGGGCCAGTCCTGGTTCTCATAGCTGGTGCAAAGATAAAGCAACTCGTAAAGGCTTCAATTGGCACAAAACCAGTTTGCACAGGGGAAACTCCCAAACCTCAGATGACACAATGAGGGCTACTATCTCAGACCACACCACGATGACACAATGAGACCTGTCACTCAAAGGTGGAATTAATGTGAGAGTTTGTCTCCAGATCAGATTGGCTAATGAGACTTGGGGATTTAATTGCTTTCGTCTGGAGCTTGTGGATTACCTCACCTGCTTAAGTCATCCATGGGGGGGATTTGCTTTGCAAGCGCATCTCTGCTTCTATGCACCTCTGCTGTGTGCAGGCTGCTAGGTATGGGCTACTGGTTTTGTGCTATGCTACCAACATGAACATCATTTCTTGTATGATTTTATTTTTTCATTGGCATGTACAATTCCTCAAGCAGCCCCCCACCCCAAGGTTAAACAGCCGTTTGTTCTGGAGCAGAGAAATCAGGAGAGGAATGCCTCTGGAGCCCAAGTTCAATTACCCAGGCTGTCATTCAGCTCCAAGCCTGAAAACTAATGGACACTGTCACAGTGGGGGAAAGGAGTGCCACAACCTCTCCAGCCAAATCCCACAGCATCTTCCTTGACTGTTAAGGTTAACAGATGAAAGTTGGAACCTTTGGCTTCAGCTTTACATGCTTTCTTAACTCCTGATAGGCAAAACATACACTCAATAGTTTACTTGTTTGGTTCTTATGATTATTTTAATTGAGGTGGCTTCCAGAGTTTAAAAACAAAACTATTAAAATAGCCATTCCAAAAGCACACACATTAATTACAAAGCAGCAATAAAGGCATGTAAAACAGCTTAACTCAATGAAACATTAGAAACCTGAAGAAGAATAAAAAGCCATAGCCTGCTGCATAAAACTCAGCAAACAAAGTGAGCAGGCTGGAGGAAAGCATTTTTGAGTTGGGGTGCCAACACAGGAAAGTCCCTTTTCCAAGTTGCCATGCACCTCACCTTTCATGACAAAGGCTCCCCAAGAAGGACTTTTGAGATTCCTGTGAGAGCTGGTGGTCCTTGCAGTTGAAACCAAATGATGCCTCGGGGTGGGGAATGAGGATACACCTTGAGTGATACATTCAAAGAATTTAAGGGATACTAGTCAGTTGACTAAAGGCAACTTCAATGGTAATTGAATATTTTGATAATGTTTTTGAAATTTGGAGGCCCACAGACATATACTTGCATAATATTTTCATATGCTACTGTGATATATGGGCGTGACTGTTGAATTTAAATGTCACAGAAGCTGAACCAACTAATTTTCCATCCAAATGATCCCAGATAAATTCTTAAATTAATTTGTACATCAGTTGATTTCCCAAACATCCTACTCCATACCAAATCAGTGCTCCCTCAATTATCCCCATCCATTATATCAAAAACATCACTACATAAAACCATCTTAAGTTATTCCCACCAACCATCAGTTTAGTGAGTAAATCAAATCACAAACACACCCATTAATTTCCCCCTGAATTCATGTACCAATCAGAAACATACAAAAAAAAATCTGGGGGTCCATGATCTGCAGGCACACTCTAAACAACACCCTGACTTTGGGGGTATTTTTCCGCAGATATATAGGGTGAGCAGAGTACAATGTCAAAGGCTCTGCAATCAGGGCTCATATCCTAACATCATATCTACCCACTTGGAACACACTGGAAATAGATAAAAGTTTTCAGAGGTGATTTATGGCAATAGGTGCCGTATGTGCTATGTACTACATTATCATTGTGGTTCATTTTGAAATGCCTAAAGGCACGATGAATAGATGTAATACAGTTACAAACTGAAACTTTTTGCTTCTTGTACTGATAGATACGAAGAGGAAATCAACCGGCGCACATCTGCCGAAAATGAGTTTGTCATGCTCAAGAAGGTGAGGCTTCGTGCTCTGAAGGTTGATGACCAGCTGGGTTAAGTAAGAGGGACCCAATATTATATCTGAGCTTATGTTTCATTCAGCAAGAAAAGGACTTGTTGGCTTGGTGTGACTTCTCTTGGTGCATTTTGTACTAAGCTGGAGGGAAATGTACACATAAGGCATGCATTCTGTGCCAGCTTTAAAAGAGAATATGTGGGGGCACCATTTAAGGAAGGTGGTAGCTCTCCCTCTCCACATGTGATTATTCCCCAGGACCATCTGTAGCAAGCATCTCACTGGTTCTATATTCTGAGTGACTTTTGAAGAAAGCAAAGGGTCAGCACCTGGAACCAAATCTTCCACTAGCCTCCCACTTACAAACTTAGGAGCAAAAGAGTCGAGAAACTGGCATCAGGAGGAGGTGAATTTGTTCTAGGAGTGTAAGGAAGCAGTGATTTCCATCCTATCCTGTGTTCAACACAATCAGCCCTGCTTGTATTCTACTGCAGTTCAACTTCTGCTATAACCTACATTATTCATCTTGCTGTCCACTATGGCCAAAACTAATGCAATTAAATATGTAATTAATTACACAATTGGGGAAACAGGTGGCGCTGTGGGTTAAACCACTGAGCCTAGGGCTTGCTGATCAGAAGGTCGGCGGTTCAAATCCCTGTGACGGGGTGAGCTCCTGTTGCTTAGTCCCAGCTCCTGCCCACCTAGCAGTTTGAAAGCACATCAAAATGCAAGTAGATAAATAGGAAGGAAGGTAAACGGCGTTTCCATGTGCTGCTCTGGTTTGCCAGAAGCGTCTTTGTCATGCTGGCCACATGACCTGGAAGCTGTACGCCGGCTCCCTTGGCCAATAATGCGAGATGAGCGCGCAGCCCCAGAGTCGGTCACGACTGGACCTAATGGTCAGGGGTCCCTTTACCTTTACCTTTAATTACACAATTAACCTCCATACATTTCAATGGAAGGGAAACATTTTTTTAAAAAATGCAGAAAATAATGTAACTGTATAACGTTTGTGGATTTTTAAAAAAGCAAAGATAGTAGATGCTACTTACATCTGCTTGTGTGGTTTGGGTTCCTGACCTGAGGTGAATATGCAAATTGTGTCTACTTCTGCTCTCATTTCTGTTTCTAATACAATTCTCTGAAACCCTTAATTTGCTCTTAGGCCATTTTCTGGACTAAGGCACCGCCCACTATCCCACATATCACCCTTTAGGAGACTAGTTGCTGAGCAAGGAAATAAGCAGTAAATGGACTTGGGCATATTGGTGTCCCTATTCTTCCCCAAAATAGTGTCTGTGCTGACAAAGATGGCTCTTTTTGAGATAAAAAGGGAGAGAGAAATAATAACAAATGCTTCTAAAGAACATTTCCTTTGTAACTCAATCATGAATCTCCTTAAGATTGGGCATTTGGATCCTTTTATATTATTATTGTGCCCATTCACTGTTTTCTCTCCAATGAAATCCAAGCAAAGTTTATTTATGTATTGAATTTATATACTGCCCTATATCCAAAGGTCTCAGGGCAGTTCACGGAACAAAATTAGAATATAAAAACACAAAAAATTGGTTCCTTACTGTCTTTTTAGGATGTGGATGCTGCCTACATGAACAAGGTGGAGCTGGAGGCCAAGGTGGATTCCCTGACCGATGAGCTCAACTTCCTGAGGGCACTCTATGAAGCGGTATTCAGTCTTCTTCTTACCTTCAAAACATAGACCTAAAAATCAGGCTGATAAATGTTAAGACAGCATTGTGACGAAGCAAGACATTTCTAAATACCATCCTTTCTTTTACATTTTGCTTTCCCCCCTAAACATTTGGATTTACATTGTCTTAATGTGATTTCTCACAAACAATAGTCCTAATTTTAGATGCTGTTAATGATGTATAGAAGAAAGATTTGATGTTTCACACCAGAGCTCCAAAATCCATCTGCCACTGAAAATTCGGAATCGTCAGTTGTTATTATTGTTGTTGTTTGTTATGAATGTCAAGGTCTCCCCCATGTGACCCTGTTCTCTAGAAAGCTGACTATTTTACAGATGTGTGTCACCTACCAATCTGATCCTGTCCCACCCCAATAACGCCCAAAATATGAAATGTTTTCTAGCCAGATTTGGTCCTCTATGTTTTTCAGGAGCTAGGTCAGTTGCAGGCCTCCATGTCTGATACTGCTGTCATCCTTTCAATGGATAACAATCGAGACTTGGACCTGAATGGCATTGTTTCTGAGGTGAAAGCACAATATGAAGACATTGCCAACCGGAGCCGAGCTGAAGCAGAGGCATGGTACCAAACTAAGGTGAGCAGATTTAGCATGGAAAGTGGCCCTTGGGCCCTGGTACGTCCAAGGGACACCTCTGATAAAACATGGGTCTGGAGATGCTTAAGATCTTTTAAGCTTGGTGGGGAGGTTGGAATGGAGTAAATATGAAGTAATTGGGGGGGGGCAGTCATAGTTAAGCAGGGAAGGAAATAATTAAATGCCAGCTCCCCAACTGCTGTGATCCCAATACAGTGGGACCTCGACTTACGAATTTAATCCGTTCCCAATGCACACTCATAGGTTAAAAACTTCGTAAGTCGAGTTTCCCATAGGAAAAGCGGTTTCCCATAGGAATGCATTGGAACTGGAAAAATTCGTAAGTCGAGGAAACCGCATCTAAAAACTCATAAGTCGAGGAAACCGCATCTAGCCGCGAACGGGTTTTCCATTCAGATGTCGAAAAAATCGTAAGCACGCAGCCACTTTTTCCGCTCGTCGTAAGTCGAAAACGTCTGATGTCGAGTAGTTTGTAAGTCGAGGTCGCACTGTAATTCTCAGTCTCTCCTCTGCCACTGTGGTTGCTATTTCCAATTTAAAGAATGTGTCTATGAAATGCAAAGGTGCATTTAACAGGTCACATCTAGTTTGGTCTACAAGATATCACAATCTAGTCCCAAGATTTCTGTTATAAATCTTATCTCCGTATTGGATTGTAGCCAGGATAGTCCCAGAAATCCACTTGCATAACAGTTTGAATCCTGCTCCCTGAGGAGAAATAGAGAAAGTCCACACGAGCTACTCTAACTTTCTAAGTAGTCTAATATCTTGAGCCAAAACACATTCAGAACACGAGAGACTAATTCAGATATCAAATTTGCAAAGTTCAACCATGTGGCATGTCCTTTCAGCTGAGATGTGACTGAGTCGAGTGTTAGGTGCCAGTAACTGGCAGTCCCAAAATTAACTGGTCATTAACCAGTGAACTGCCTGAAGGATGAAAGGCATCATTGCTTTTTAATACCAGTCAGTGAGGAAAAACAGTGAAAGAGAACTATTCATTTTGCTGGATTTGCCTGTAGGTTTCCTCCATAAGTATCTAGTTGGCCACACTGGGAAAACAGGATGCTAGCTAGATCCAGCAGAGCTCTGCTTAGCTTCTTCAATCCAGTCCCCTTGGTGATGTCATTTGGACCTCCCAACAGCCAATGCCAGAAATGAGGATTGTGGATGAGCAGAATCTTTGAAAATGGGCTTTCTCAGATCGGGGGGCATTCATTGCTGACCAGGGCTGTGTAATTGTGTCTTTCCTTCAACCCATCTCTGCCTTCCCTTCTCTTCCCTGCTGTAATAGTTTGAGGAGCTCCAAGCTAGTGCAGGGAAGCATGGCGATGATCTGCGTAATACTAAAGGTGAAATTTCAGAGCTCAACCGGATGATTCAAAGGATACGGTCAGAAATTGAAAACGCCAGGAACCAGGTAAGAAAATCTGTAATTGATGCAATGTTCTCTCCCAGTAGGCAATGTAACAATGCTTTCAAAGGCAACTGTTGGTTAAGGGTCACATGACATAAGCCATCTGCATTGGATAGCCTTGTCACTACTTTGTGGGGTGACGGGGAAAGGAAGTCCTGTTTTGGGCTCTGGAACTTTGTAAAGTGTGGGAATTCATTAAAATGAAAACTGCCATTTTTGAACTGACAATAGAATCTGGGAAGGACGGAAATAAAATTTATACCCCAAAATGAGCAGCCCTGTGTACATTGACTCAAAAGCAAGTTCACTCCTTACAAAATAGAATTGCAGCCTAATTGATTCAAAGACTAAGAAATAAATTAACACATGATGATAGCAGCAATATTTACAGTAATAATCATGATAGCAATAATAGCAATAATAATGAATGTACAAATACTAATGACTAAAGAGGACAAGGAATTTAACAACACCTTCCTTCTTACAGTGTGCAAATCTGCAGACAGCTATTGCGGATTCTGAGGAGCGAGGTGAATTAGCTCTCAAAGATGCCAGAGCCAAACTCATTGACTTGGAAGATGCTCTACAGAAAGCTAAGGAAGAAATGACCCGCCTACTGCGGGAGTACCAGGAGCTCATGAATGTCAAACTGGCACTGGATATTGAAATTGCCACCTACAGGAAGCTGCTGGAAGGGGAGGAGAATAGGTGAGCTGGTTAAAGAGATCATAACCGTATGAGCTGCTTCAGTTTCTTTTTGCAGGGGACTCTATGTGGAGATGAAACAATATCTGCAATGGCCACAACTCTGTCAACGGATGCCTGTTAAGTTTGCTTTGTCTGGCTCCCAGTACGTTTCCGAGCACAGTTCAAAGTGTTGGTGCTGACCTTTAAAGCCCTAAACAGCCTCGGCCCAGTATACCTGAAGTCTCTACCCCCATCGTTCAGCCTCCCTGAGCTCCAGCTCCAAGGGCCTTCTGGCGGTTCTTTCACTGTGAGAAGTGAGGTTACATGGAACCAGGCAGAGGGCCTTCAGTAGCCCTCTCATCAGATGTCAAGGAAATAAACAACTATCTGACTTTCAGAAGACATCTGAGGGCAGCCCTGTTTGGGGAAGATTTTTTAAGGATTTATGTTTTTATTATGTTTTTAGATATGTTGTAAGCTGCCCAGAGTGGCTGGGGAAACCCAGCCAGAAGGGCGAGCTATAGATAATCAAATTATTATTATAAAAAATTGCAATAATAAGTAATACAACATTTGATTATCTTCTTCAAACACAAAATAAAATGTTTTAGTACACAAATCATTTCGCTAATCTTGTGAATTGTGATGGAGTGTTTGTTGCAGTAGGGAAAGAAATACTCCTTGTGGTGGCATGGACTTTGAGAGTCTTTGAGGTATTGCTCTAACACAGCTCAGATCTTAAGCATCAATATCTTTGCTTCCATTGTGCATCAATTATTTTTCCAAATTCTTGCAGATCTTAAGTACATCTTCAGTAGATTTTTTTTTGATACTGTATATATCACACAGGAAGCCAAATAGGGAAATATATTGTTGTAGATGTTGGAAACTCTATTTAACAGATAACATTGTCCCTTATATATACAACAGACCATATTCATTGTAATAGATGAGCCATTTTTCATCTGGCTATTTCTTCTCCAACAGGCTAACTGGAGAAGGAGTCAATCCCGTAAGCTTCTGTAAGTATCATGAGCATTTTATTTTATTTGCTGGGCTCCTGGCCCAGAATAAGTTATTAAGAATGTGATGAGGATTGGTTCATTTATTCCCAAACTAGCTGGCCCTGCCACGCATTGCTGTGGCTCAGTCAGTTAAATGGAGCCTCAGAGTCCCCCTTCAGACCCCCCTCACCTTCAGAGTCCCCCTGTTTTACACGTGTTATGTTTACACAGGCGCATCCCTGTGACTCCCCCACCCTGTTCCGACCCATTACCTATCCCGCCCCTCCTCCCCCCCACCCCGGCTCATCCCTGTGATTGGGCCCACCCTGTCCTGACCCAAGACTTCGAAAATTTAGAAGCTGAGAGAAACTGAATATTTCAGATCTCTGGGCGTAGCTGGTGCGTCGTGATGAACTAAGCTGCCATGTTAGACATTTGCATGACTCTTTCCACGCAGCATTGATCTCTGTTCTTTTTCTCTCTCCCTCTGCCAACATCTGGACCCTGGCATCATTGCAATGGAGTAATGATGCACAGGGAATTCCTGCACTACAGAAATCAGGCATAGATGTGGGGGAGTCCCAGCAGCACCCCTATAATTCAGAAAGCAGCATCCCATCCTTGAGGCCCAAATGACTGGGCAAACGAACAGGAGAGAGGGATGCCAGGAGACAAGATTAAACAGGCTGTCCCAGAGTTGCAAGGCGGGAGATGCATCTCTTGGTGTGTGAAAGTGGAAAGAGCTTGCAGTTTTAATCTAGGGAGAGGCTATGCCCCAGCTGCCAAATGTTTTGGAAACCCTGGAGAAGATCTTGAAGGGCTGCCATCCCAGTTAGGCACCCTGATCGGATTCCTTCCTTAGTATTGCATTCCAGGCAGCAGCTTCTTCCAGCACTACCAGCTGGGAACAATAGCACACAGCTGGGGCTGTTCCAAGGAAAAGGCTGGTCCCTTTTTCCCAGGGAGATTCCCACAGTCAGCATGGGAAGGCAACAGTGACTGTGTTGTAAGCAACCAAGGCCCTTAGAGTGGCAAGTTCCCATAGATTGCCTTGGATCAGCAGGGGGTGGCATAAAAGCAGCAAGTTGGTTTGTGCAGTGGACATCCACTCTGCTGAGGATCCCAGGACTGCACCTTTCTTTCCCCCCCCCTAAGTCCCATAACACAGGAGGAAAGCCTGCTGCTTCATCCCAATCTTCCTCCTCCTCCTTCTACCAGTCTCCTCCAAGTGGCTTCTTCCTCAGCCGTGCCCTCTCCTTTTATCACCAGCAAACAAGCTCTCTTCTTGCTTTCAAATAGGATGGAGTATCTTTCCCCTCTTCTGGCCTTCCACCTATGGTGAGATGTCCAGATCAAAATCCCAGTTGGGTAGCTCATGAGAGTGATGAGTACAGTTGCTGTGGGAATTCCCCATTCACTCCTACCCACCACTGGATCATGCTGTCTATCCATACCTACTCCATTTCCATGCAGTCTGGCTTCCGTCATGGTGTCCTGTTGCACCAGAAGTGGTTTAGTCATGCTGGCCACATGACCAGTCTGTGGACAAATGCTGGCTCCCTTGGCCTGAAAGCGAGATGAGCACCTCAACCCCATAGTCATCTTTGACTGGACTTAACCATCCAGGGGTGCTTTACCTTTTTTTTTTTTTACATGTCCTCCTTCACT
The DNA here is from genome assembly GCF_963506605.1 of Zootoca vivipara. Classification (NCBI taxonomy): domain Eukaryota; kingdom Metazoa; phylum Chordata; class Lepidosauria; order Squamata; family Lacertidae; genus Zootoca; species Zootoca vivipara. The sequence continues at coordinate 116,891,650 of NC_083277.1, read as the reverse complement.
GATCCATAGTTGCATCCATCAGTGGTGAAGACCAGAGGAGCTAAAATAGCAAAAGAAAATCAGAAAATTTTGGCAATTGTCTTAGACTATGAGTTGATTATTAGACCTGGTACCTAGGAATGGAGGGGGAAGTTGGTTCAGTTCTCAATTTGATGTGAACCTATATAATTTCCTGAAACAATGTGCAATAGGGTGATGGCCTTTTTACAACCTCATTTCCCTGTATCATAATTTGGTGAGCTTTCATTAAAGATGAGATAAAATCTTACTTTCAATGAGATTTGATTAAAAAACCTCATGCACAAAATGATTTTAAAAAAATTATTTATCAGTTTTTTGACCATTGAACCCAAGCTTTAGAGCAGGGGCCCCCAAACTACGGCCCCCGGGCCGGATGCGGCCCAATCGGCCTTCCAATCCGGCCCGCGACGACCCCCGCCGCCCGCTGCCGCCGCCCGCTCTCACGGCGCGCGGCGCAGCGACAATCTAAAAAACCGGCAAAAAAATCGCCGAAAATCCTTTGTGCGCATGCGTATGGGCCTCTCCCGACCCGGAAGAGGTCATTTCTGGTGCACTTCCGGGTCGGGGGAGGCCCATACGCATGCGCACAAGCGATTTTCGGCGATTTTTTCCCCGCCCGTGTGCGTGTGCGCATGCGCACGGGCGCGCACTCCCCCGCCCTCCGGCCCGCTGCACGCGCACTCCCCTGCCCTCCGGCCCACCGCGCGGTAAGTCTGGGGACCCCTGCTTTAGAGTCACATATATACAACATTATACAAGGAAGCTTTTTTTAGCTGCAGTAACAGTATAGACGCCGCTAGAGGACGATGTTTTGCTACCTCTCCTGTAGGTTCTTTTCCCACCATTGGTCTGCTGGCTGAGTTTTGAGGTCCCAAAAAGGGGCTTTTACCTTGCGCAGGTGTGACATTTGTATACCCTATGTTGCTAAGAACACTCCCCATTGTGTAATGTGGTGTTGTGTCCAAATTTGATACGAAATATATATAGAATTGTTACTACAATTTTATGAAATGGTAAAACGGCATACAATTTTTTAAAAAACGGTTTGTGCGTAACCTTTTTTAATATTTCAATGGAATATACCTCATTTTAGTCATTAATAGGCAAAAGTTCATCCATTTGTGCTACAGGAAATAATTTTTGAGGGGAAAAAAATGAAAAAGTCATCACCCTAATGTGCAAGCTTGAAACACAGCTATCCTTCAAAATTCACGTATGTTGGGTGAAAACGTGCCTTTAAATGCAATGAGGGAGAATTATATACCAAAATGCATATGGAAACTGTTTGCAAAAATGTGTATACAGTGGTACCTCTACTTAAAAATAACTCTACTTACGAATTTTTCTACTTACAAATGGAGCTCCATCCGCCATCTTGGATGTGGTTTAGATAGGATTTTTTCTACTTACGATTTTTTAGATAGGGTTGCGAATTTTTTCTCCCAATGCATTCCTATGGGATTCAACTTACAATTTTTTTCGACTTACAAATGTGTGTTCAGAACGCATTAAATTCGTAAGTAGAGGTACCACTGTAATGGGCTCTAAAACACTGGTGAATTTCCAGAACTTTTCAAAATAGTCGTACCTTGGAAGTCAAACACCTTGCGAGTCGAACATTTTGGCTCCTGAACACCGCAAACCCAGAAGTGATTGTTCTGGTTTGCAAACCTTCTTTGGAACCCGAATGTCCACCACAGCTTCCGATTGGCTGCAGGAGCTTCCTGCAGCCAATTGGAAGTCGCGCCTTGGTTTCCAAACGTTTTGGAAGTCGAATGGACTTCCAGAACGGATTCCATTCAACTTCCAAGGTATGACTGCATGTGCAAACTGGTGTGGAAATTGAACTTATTATTAGAAACATGAATAACTGGGGCGGGGAAATGGAATTGTCCAGTTTGTCAACCCCATGGGCGCCTAATAAACTTTCCCCTTTTCCCCCACAGCTGTTGTCAGTTCCAGTGCAGGTGGTGGAGGAGGAGGAGGTGGCGGCCTTGGAGGAGGATTTGGCGGTCTTGGTGGAGGAGGAGGCGGATTTGGCGGTCTTGGTCTCGGTCTTGGAGGAGGAGGAGGCGGCGGTGGATTTAGCGGTCTTGGTCTTAGTCTTGGAGGAGGAGGAGGGGGATTTGGTGGTCTGGGCTTTGGGGGAGGTGGCATGGGAAGTGGACTTGGCTTTGGTGGAGGAGGAGGTGGAGGCAGTGGGTTCAGCTCAGGAGGTGGCAATTTCAGCTCCGGGAGTGGAAAAGGCACCGGGGGAGGAAGCAGCTCTGGTGTGAAAATTATATCTAAAACTTCCACCAGTCAAAAGAGCATCAAGAGCTAAAGGCTAAAGAATCCCCAACAACCTGAGCAAGGCAAGAAAATGAACACATACAGTGGTACCTTGGTTTACAACCATAATCCGTTCCGGAGGTCCAGTTGTAAACCAAAACAGGTTGTAACCCAAGGCGTGCTTTCAACAATGGGGCCTCCCCCAAAAAAGGGGTTGTAATCCAAAACGGTTGCAAACCAAGGTACCACTGTTCTCCCCCCCCCCCCATTTCCTGCCAGCATTGGTGTAAGTCTTACCAATCACCATGAATGAATTGTTCTAAAAGAGCAGCCCTGAATCTGATCCACCACCACCCCAACTCACACAAACTCACCCATTTTGAGCTAAACTGTTATATAAAAAGAATAAATATGCAGAACATTGCTTAAAAGGTCAGATGCGTGTATTTGAAAAACTGTCTGATGTTAGGGAACTTGCACTGTATAACAAACACTGTACATGTCTGGGTCCTCATGAATGCAAATGAATGTATGTGCATGAAGTTTTCAGCTATGGCAATGTATCAAAATTGCAAATGGATTCGTCTAAACCTATTCTGATGCCATGAAAATCAGAAGCAGGAATAACACTTAGAAACAATAAAACAACTTATCAAATATCAATGTATTCGCTCTCTCTTTCAGGGTAGTGGGGAGGAACAAATAGGACGTGCCAAAATGTACTGTCGTTTTGTTGTTGTTGTTGTTTGTTGTTGTTTTAAAAAAGCAGATTCAAATGTACAGTGGTACCTCTACTTACGAATAACTCTACTTACGAATGTTTCTACTTACGAATGGAGCTCCGTCCGCCATCTTGGATGTGGTTTAGATAGGATTTTTTCTACTTACGGATTTTTAGATAGGGTTGCTTCTACTTACGATTTTTTTCTCCCAGTGCATTCCTATGGGATTCGACTTACATTTTTTTTTTGACTTACAAATGTGCATTCGGAACTTATTAAATTCGTAAGTAGAGGTACCACTGTACAGTGAATGCATGCATGGGTCAAAAATGAATCCAACTTTAAATAATGTTTTCAACATTTGCGTTGACACCTTCCACAAGGACTAAGGAATGGCTCAGAGTGGTGGGAGTGTGCCAGGATCACCCAAGGAGTAATGCTCTCCCAAACTTGTACACTTCCAGGATTACAGTACAGGCTTGCCCATGCAGCTGAAACAGATTTATTCTAAATAATACAAACAGCAATCAAACATATCCTCCTTCAATGAGCCTCGGGTGTGAATGACTCATGTTATTGATGGTGTGCAGGGACAGGAATGCCTGGAAACAGAACGAATTGTGCAAACATCAGATTTTTCTGATTGCTGTGCGAAATGGAATTGGCCCTTGATTCAGGTTCTGTCAAGTCTCTTGATAGTCTGGAAAAAAAGAAAAGGAGGCGGGGAGGAACTGAACCGAAAACACCACCCTAATCTTGGAAAAGTTTCCAGCAATGGGACAATGCTGGTGCCCTTCAGCTGTTCAGTCTGGATACGATCTCTGGGCTTGTACCATACAGGTCTGACTGTGCAAGCTCCTATTCCCATGCTGTGACTCTGCCAATCCTAGTCATGCTGTGCAGTCGTCAGCTCTGTATGTAGCGACAATGAAAGCAAGGATTGTCTGCTTGAAACATGCTGACCCTATGAGTTACAAGCTGCTCTGCCTCTTGGATAGAGCAGAATTGCTTCCATTGGGCTCCATGGTGGTTCCCCATGCAGATGTTGACCAGGTAGAGACTTGCTTAGCATTCTTGTGGCCACATAAACCACAATGAAGCCCAGTTGAACAGAATAAAAAAGGAAGCATTAAGTTCAACTAACACAAGATCAAGCTGTCAAATTGCTCGGTTATTGGTATACATCCATAAGTGGATTTCCCCCACTTTCAAATATTCTACTCTCTTAAAGGATGAGAAAGCCAAGGTCAAAAATTCCCCTTGAGCAAGGATGCACATGAAGTGCTTTCTCACGGCTAATAGCTTGCACTTAGTGACCTCTACACTGCAATTTCCTAACCACTGATTCTGAAACCTTGCCTCTAAAGCGACTTTGTAGTAATTGGTTTAAGAATTACATGTACTGTATAGTTATAGATTTAAGAACCCAACCCCACCATTTGCTCTGATGCTTAATTCTTAAAACATACTTAAAATTGAGATTTTCTACTGACCTCAAACCATTACACATATTTTGGAAACATAATTTCTAAAATGCAAGAAAATTGAGTAACAAATACAACTGTATTTAATGTGTAATGTTGACCTGAAATGGGGGTGGGAGATTTCAAACTGAACATTTTTGTGCAGATTGTTTTGTTGTTCTTGTTAATAATTTTTCTTCTAAAAAATAAGAGACAGTGTTGGATAGTGGTTAGAGTGTTGGATTAGGACCTGGGAAGACAGGTTTCAAATCGCCAAACAGCTGCAAAGCTCACTGCATGACTTTGGGCAACTCACTGTTTCTCTGCCTGACCTAGAGAGGAGTGTGGTCGGGATGAAATGGGGAATCTGGCAGAGCCACATATGCCACCTTGAGCTCCTTGGAGGAAAAATAAAATACTGAAATGTTACAAAATACAAGAAACTATAACAACATAAAGTAAGGCACTTTGGGAAAGCAGATGTTGGTGGTCTCAATTTGCTTTTAATTCCTCCCCTCCCTCTCTGCTTGCTTCTCCACCTAAAGTCAGAGAAGAACTGATACTTTAACAAGAGGAAAGACAGAATAAGTAGGATCTATTTGTATCAGCATATCTTGGTTGCTGCCTCCAGTGATTTGGAATTTTCAGTGATGGGGTGTTGTCTGGGTGGTAGTTTAATGCCAGGGAGGGGAGCTCTGTAGACAACCAGTCTTACACAAATCGTTTGCACTGACTCTGCTCTTAAGCCCCCTTCCTGTCTTAAAATGCTGTATGCCTGAGCAAAAAGCAATGTTAGAATTCGCTTGGTTTTCCGCTCTCGGGAAATCTTCCAGACCAGCGTTAAGGAGCTGCTCAGCTTACAAACATCTTTGAATTATAATGCAAAGATCTATAGCCGCATGTGAAAGTTCCTCTGCCGTTACAGTACAACAGTTGAGGCTTTAAGGCTGCAATCCTAAATATGCTCACAAGGGACTTATGTCCCATTGAACACAATGGGACCTACTTCTATGTGAGTGAGCATGCATCACTGTTAAGCAAGGGGCAATCCGGTGGATGGCTTCAGAGAAAGGATAACCTCATTCAAGCATCTGCTTAGCCTTGACATTTGGGTAGTTTATCTTTGTCTAAGGAGCAAAGCTCACTGGCAAGGCATGTCCATTGCCTGCAGGACATCTCTAGTTTAGTCCTTGGATCCCCAGGAAAGGATTTCATTCGACAGGGTTGGGTAAGACCCCATAAAGAGGATGCCAGTCAGAGAAGTCAGGATTGAGCTAAATAGACCACAGCTGTAATTCAATTGCCAGGCAGCCGCAGTCTACTTCACAGAGTTCACGGTGCTGAAAAACTACATTCCTACATCAAAGCTCCGTTGTCAGTACAATGTTGTTTCAAATGACAAATCATTTATGCACCTCCACCTCCACCTCCAAAAAAGCCAAAAGAGGGAACAGGAGACCACCTTTGCAGGCAGGCAGTTGCTTAAAGTTTGCTCCCATCTCACTGAAAACCATAAGACGACTCCTGATGGAGTCATGAAATTCACATGGCTACACTTTGCGGTGATCTGTATCTTACAGTGTGGTCTATATCTGCCCTTGTGCAAACAGGCTCTGTTGGAGAAGGAGGCGGGTGGCAATTGTGGTTAGTATTTTCCACAATTATTCTTATTTCCCTTTTCTTTTCTTTCTTTTCTTTTAACGAGACGCATAACTAAAAATTAAAAGGGGGAAACGTCTATCGTTTCATTGCAAACAAGTGCCTCCTCCCTCCCCGCAATTCCATACTACTGCCTTAAGTAGGTGTGTTTTAATGAGACAAGTTGCTGCAAGGCATATCAAGATGATGAGTAGATCAGGTTGCCTGAGATCCCGTGCCAGGTTATTTCCCAAGCAGATAAAAGGGGAGGTCTCTGGCTCCTCTATATCAGAGGGGTTCCGTCTTCTCCATCCTCTGCTCTTCCCCTGCAGCTCTGCTTCTAGTCAGAACCCTTTCCTCGCATTTTCTCTCTGAAAGAAACCATCATGAGTTTCACATCTTTTCGTTCATCCTCCGGAGGGGCAAGAAGAGGCTTTAGCTCTGGCTCTGCAATAGTTGGCGGCGGCGGTGGTGGTGGTGGAAGATCGGGGTTCAGCTCCTATTCTGTTGCTCGGGTTGGAGGAGCAAGAGCTGGAGGAGGTGGCGGCGGCGGCCTTGGAGTCGGTGGATTTGGCAGCCGAAGTCTGTACAACCTGGGTGGAAGCAAGCGCATCTCTTACGGTGCCGGCATGGGGGGCTTCCAACCTGGTTTCGTTAGTGGCGCTGGTGGGGGAGCTGGGTTTGGTTATGGTGTTGGTGGCGGTGGCGGCTTTGGTTTTGGCGGGCCTGGGATGGGAGGTGCCGGTGGTTTTATGGTAGGTTCTCCAGGGTTTGGTGGAAGAGGTGGCCCAGGGTTTCCAGTTTGCCCACCTGGTGGCATCCAAGAGGTGACCGTCAACCAGCACCTCCTACAACCCCTCAACCTTGAGATTGACCCAGAGATCCAAAGAGTCCGCACACATGAGAGGGAACAGATCAAGACACTCAACAACAAGTTTGCCTCCTTTATTGACAAGGTAAGTACCAGAATTAATACCTTATTGATACTTCTTAACCACTAAGGCACTAAGTTGCAGGTCACCAAATCAGGCCAACAACACAATGGCTCTTTAAGATGGTCTAGATCAGAGGTAGTCAATGAGTTAGCCTCTAGACTTTGTTGACTTCCAAATCCTATCAGGCTCAGCCAGAATGGCCAATGGCCAGGGATGATGGAAGTGGCAGTCTAATGGCAAAACGAGGGGCCACTGATTCCTTGTCTCGGATCTAAAACCTGCAAAAGAAGGAAAAGGTTGCTGTTCCATGAGGCTGTGTAGGAGTATGTTTAAGAGTGATTAAGCATTCTAATTCTTCCTAGAGACATTGTGTGCATGCAATTGTTGAGTAGATTCATTGTTAATGGCTGGGATGGCCAGCCACGCATTTCCTGCCATACTGTCTGTGCGGATACTGGCTGAGTGAAAAAAAAAAAACCTCTCCAAGGAAAATAGAGAAGTTCCCAATCATGGAGAAGCTGACCATCTCTAGTCTCCAAAACCAGTAGTGGGGAAATGCAACATGAGTGAAGTAGTCTAACTCTGGAAGCCTTTGATTGCTTCTGAACCATCTGTCACAGAGGCTTGCTTTTGGCATCCGTTTCACAGTCAGCTCCTCAGTTGTTGGAGCTGAGCATGCTCTCCATGTATGGTTCTGTTAATACTTAGAACAATGTGACAAATCTCTTTTGCAAGATGGCAGTGTGATGCCATTGAGGTTAGAGTGCAGCTGGTTAGAGTTTTTTTGGTGTATAACAAGATCTAAATGTGATAAAGGAAATCTAATACCCTATTATTATTATTATTATTATTATTATTATTATTATTATTATTATTATTTAAAGGCATGCCAATAAATATGCATATAAAAAGTACACAATTTTTTACATTACTTGGAGCATCAACTCCTCCCTCATGATTCTAGGTCTATATTCTCTGGAGTGACTCTTGATTGGTTGGTTGATATTAGTGCTTGCTTGCTGAGTAGCTGGTAGTAGTAGCAAAGTGTCTAAGCAGAGGTTGCCAGTCATTCCTGCCAGTTTTCACCATCCTTACCTGATTTTCTTGATCCCCTGTCCTCTCCTTGCTCTTTCTCCTTTTTATCCCTCATAATTCCTTCTGTTCTCTGTCGTACCATTCTGGCACATTAGGGAGCAACATAAGCAAAAGAGAGCTTCCTGGCCAAAGGAGCTTACCATCTAAACTTAAACACTGAGGTGAAAGAGACAAATGGGGAGAGGAGAGGACAAAAAGGGACAGATGTGAGGAGATGCATTTAGGCTTCCGTTTCAGCTGGGGGACAAGGACTAAGGGGTTAAGGCAACATCTTCATTGAACAAGGGTGGGTCTTCACTTGTTATCTCCATCTATCTCACTGGACAGCTCATCCTTTTCTGTCCAGCAGATTTGTGGATTGCCTACATACGCACCACCAATGCCTTTGCCATTCCATCTTGCAGGTCCGATTCCTGGAACAGCAAAATAAAGTCCTTGAAACCAAATGGGACCTCTTACAGCAGCAGGGGACAACTGTTCGACAAACAAGAATTGAACCCATGTTTGAGAGTTATATCAACAACCTCAGGAGGCAGCTTGATTCTATTTTGAATGAACGGGGAAGACTGGACTCAGAGCTGAGGAACATGCAAGACATGGTGGAAGACTTCAAGAACAAGTAAGAACCTGTCTTTTCCAATTCACATAAATAGGAATATTCCGTCTAACCTCCGTACAGAGAGATAAGGGTAACATTTACTGCTAGGGGTTTGGCCCAGGCCTATGCATTTGTTAACCCTGGAGTTGATCCCATTAAGTTCAATGGGTCTAACTCCCAAGTAAGTGTGGATAGGGCTGCAGCCTTAGATATGGTAAGAATCTGAATGCTCTTATAGGCTAGCACCTTCTATTGGTCACTGGTCAAGCACACTGGTGAAAATCCCTGTGCACGTCCATGGAGTCCTTTGATCTGGAGTAACCTGTTTTGTGGCAAGCAAAGTCACTCCTTTTCTTTCTGGGAGCCTTGGAGAACTAAACTTTACCTTCCTTGAACATGCAAATAGAAGTGCATGTTTATTCAGGTTGACTGAGTAGTATATGGCTCTGTAAGTTATTTCCACATGCTTCCTTTTGTTTGACTAAACAACTGTTCTTGAATCTGTATAAACTTTCGTTGGCTAAGGCTTGGCAGAATTCATGGGTGAGGCTAAGGCTACATTCCCCACTCCCATTTACCTGGAAGGCAAACTAAATGACCAAAGATATGTCATCAGAGCATTCTAAGGATGAACCTGCGAGATGCAAATCCTTCCTGTCTTTCTTTTGTTCAAGTCGGCTCCACCCTGCCCAGCCAAAGGGTTCACTTGGCCCTAAGTCATGAAGTTTCGTAAAAGGGATGCCTCTAACACAGAACCACAGTTCCTCTTGCCACACCTAGTTAAGCAATCAGAGATTCCATTAAACTGTACAGTGAATTAGCATCACATCATTGATGCCGTGGCACAGAGGTCTTTTCTTTCAACAGGGGCATCTACTGCCTTTCAGAGCCATTTTACAAATTTAATGGGAGCAAGTCAGTATATATGCTCAGCTGGGGTCACCAGCCAATCCCTGGCTCTCAGTGATATGTTTCCAGACATGTGGCTGTTTTATTAACATATTAGATTTTTAAAAAAACATTTTTAAAGGGGGAAATTAGATGTATGCCAAAAACGTGTAAGGTGCATGAAACAGCCTTTCAGTATTGCTTAAGGAGTGAATGTGTGCCTCCTCAGAAAAGCGTTTGCAGAACAAATTGCTTTGTATCTCCCTAAGTAGTCTAGCCAAGCCAAAACTCAGGATGGTTGAGACATTCTTGCATTTGCATGGGAAACCTACTTAATTCACACTTCTAGAACCAACATGCAAACTGAAACACAGCCGCCTGTCAAATTTTGCACTTCTCTGAATTTCACATTGCAGTTTTCTACCAAACTATGCATGTATTAGGGAGAAATGTGCATAATGACAAAAGTAATCGTGAAAATAGCATACCAAGATGCATTATACTCTGGAAAGTTGCTTGCAAAAATGTGTACATTAAAATTGAATACAAAAATGTGTTCATTAAAATTTGCTTTAAAGTGCATACAGATTTTCATGACAATTCTTTTTAATGCAAATTGCTGTGGAAGATATGGAATACTGTATTTAGGATTGGAAAAATGAGGAACCTTTAGAACAGAATTTGACTAATTCACCCACCCCTCTGTGTAACTGGGTGGGGCAAGTAGCAAGATGGCTTGGGGGTTGAAATTGCTCAGAGAGTTGAGTACTGCCATTTTTGTCTACTCCTGCACATTGAACTACAGTTCCCAGGTTTCCCTGTGGGAGGATTGCTAAACCAATTTAAATCTATAGCGCAGGCTTTCCCTTCAAGTGCTTGGAGAATTTTCTGTTTTCATATTTGGCTTGACATTTAAACACTGTTGCTAATCCATCCTGCAAGAAGGGTCAATGAATGCGTATCCAGCAGTTAAAGGAGGAGGGTGGATCCTGACAGCCTGAATGTAACACATCCATTGCAGGCACACATTTCTTCCACTAGCTCTCTGCAGTAGTGTAGAAAAGAGCACAATAAGAAAAGCATGAGAGAGGCCATCAGGAGACAACTGCAGCTGGACATTAAAAGCATGATCCTGGTAATCTATCGACATGCTGTGGAAGTCCTCCAAGGAGAACTCCATGCACTGTGCAGATGGTGCTTCTGCAAGGGTTAATAACCTGGTTGTGTTGAGCTTCAATGAGATAATTTGGCAGCCAATCACTTTGAACCAAATGCCTTGGTGAAGTGTGAACTCTGAATAGAATGGATTGCTCTTGACCTCCTCATGCTTTCTTTCTGCTAGCTATGCTAGGTTCTCATCCTGAAATGTACTGGTGCTACCTTTGCTCTCTGTTGCCCCAACAGATATGAAGATGAAATCAACAAGCGTACCGGTGCAGAGAATGAATTCGTGGTGCTGAAGAAGGTACATTTTTATTTTATCATTACAATATCTTAAGCAACATGGTGCAATGATAGGGAACCTATGGTTCTCCAAACGTTGTAGTCAACATCCTTGGCCATTGGCTGGAACTGGTGGGAGTTGGATTCCAACAACATCTGGAGGGCCACAAGTTCACCATCCATGGTCCTGAATAATGACCAGCTGCTCTGTGCTGAGTCAAAGTGTTGGTTCTCTTCTAACACACAACTTCCAGGCTTGATTGACAGATCTTTGCTATGACATAGTACCAAAGAGCCTTCACCTCCAGAGGTTGATGGTGACAGAACTTGGACAATTTCTACATTTAATAATGCTATTCTGCTGTGGCCTTCAGCAACTGCTCAATGCCCATGTTGTCCAGCCAAACTTAATTTTAAAAAATGAGGGGCAACGTTCAATGTCTGCAATATTGGATTCTTCATGAGATTAAACAAAACTTGCCTGATTTGCTGCATTGTTTCAAAAGATGCTTCTTCTAAATAGCTCTTATTCTCCCCATCCCTCAAAAATTACTGATGTTTCTCATGTTTTTTTGCAGGATGTTGATGGTGCCTATATGAACAAGATTGAGCTCGGTAGCAAAGCAGATTCTCTGAATGACGAAATTCTGTTCCTGAAAAACCTGTTTGAGATGGTAAGCACCAGAAAAAAATCCCCTTCTAGAATTGAAATGAACTTCCTAGCCAGTCCAAGCCATTGAAGCATCTTGTCCAATACTTGCTTCTCCAACTGGCGGTATGTCTGCCAGGTGCTTTCCAGGTCCTGCCAGTTGGAGATACCAGGAACTGAACTGGGGACCTTCTGCATGGAAGGCCTGTGCTCTACCCCTGTGCTATCCTCCCTCCACAAAACATAGAAGCACTGAGCCAGTAGGTGCTGGGAACTTCAAGCAGAATTCTGGCTTCTCTAATTTGTATGCATCCTCAAGCAGGCAGGAACAATATTGGAAAGCTGGAATTACGGAAAAGTTCACTGGAAACAGACACATTTTCAAACTGTGTGTGTGTGTGTGTGTGTGTGTGTGTGTGTGGTGTGTGTAGAGACATGTTTTATTGTAGCTCAGGCAGATGAAGGTATATATATAAATATGATCATAGGGCTAGGAAGCTGTTCCACTAGTTGCAGCAGAACATTTTAGAAGGAAAATGAATTCAGATTTGGACCTTCATCTTGAAACTACATTTCCCTTTCAACAACAGCAACAAAACCATTCTAAGTTAACATTACCTCTTTACACAACATAAAGAGGGCCATCTAAAAAACAAAATGCTAATGGAAAAGCAAAAGGAGGGTATGGGAGGGAACTCCTGAGACATGCAAATCACATGGGTTTGTTGAAGCTTGTATAAACGCATCACTCATTTAGATACTCCACTGTGGAAGATTTCATGTTGCATTTTCTGCTGGGAACGTTACATTTCTCAAGGAGGTTTTGGGGATTATTATTTTTTTTTGTCCCCACCTATCTTTGCTGATGCATTTGAATAGATTTTAAAGCAAGCAGAGACTTAACTTGGCATCAATTATCACATCTTGTGCAATGTATGAATACTTTCCTCCAGCTCTTACTGGAACAAGACAGGGAGCTGTATTTGAATAACGCTTCTCCCTTGGGGAAAGTGTCTAGTCTGGGCTTGATGTTTGCAAGCCTTGGAAAATCCACCTCTGCTCTTGGCTCAAGATCCAAGTCATATTAATCACTTTGATTAGGAAACTTTTTTTAATTTTTTTAAAACTGAAGCTTATTCAATGCAATTTGAGTTCAGCTCCCGGCAGTTCGGAAGGAAGATGATAATGATAATGGTGGTTATAATAAACTGATAAGCCACACATTAGAATTCAGCAGTGGTGATACAAAACCACAAGTTTTTTTCTATCCCCATTTAACCTCCACTGTCAGAAGTTGCATGTCTCTGGAGGGCATTCTTTTTATTCTTCTTTATTAAGTTTCCATACTGCTCTCCATCTCAGGATCACAGTTTACAATATAAAAACACAATATAAAACACAAAAATACATAGCACAGTAACAAACAAAAGCAATGCCCCTACCCCCAGTATTATTATTTATTACTGGGAATTATGGGTGGTAAGAGTGATGTTGTACTGAGATGCATTTTGCAGGCTTCCTATAGGTATCTGGTTGGCCACTGTGAGAACAGGATGCTGGAATAGGTGGGCCTTTAAAAATTGGGCCTGATCCAGCGGGGCTCTTCTTATGTTCTTAGCCTTTAGAAAGAGCAAACAGAAATAGTACTTTGGCTTGTCCTGTCTGTTCTGTGTGTGTCAATGTATAGCCGAGCTGAGGATCAGACTGCAATTTTCAAAACATACCAGTGTTCCTCACAAAATAAGACACCGTCTTATATTTATTCTTCCTCCAAAAACCACACCACGGCTTATTTTCAGGGGATGTCTTTTTTTTTGGTTAAGCTTTTTTATTTTTTACCGGTATTAAGCTTTCAGAGAGTTTTGCTGGGTCGGGGCTCCGTGCGGCGCGCGCTGCTGCCCTTGCCAGGTCCTGCTCAGTCGGGGCTTGGCGCAGCGCACACTGTGCCGAGCCCCGACTGAGCGGGACCCAGCAAGGGCAGCAGCACATGCCGTGCCGAGTCCCGACCCAGCGGGACCCGGCAAAGACAGCAGCGTGCGCCGCGCCGAGTCCCGACCCAGCGGAACCCAGGAGAGACCCGTGTGCTGCTGACCTTGCCGGGTCCCGCTCAGTCGGGACTCGGCGAGGTGCGTGCTGCAGAAGCACCATGCAGACCTGCTCCCACCACTAACAATACCCCAGTACGTCTTATTTTTGGGGTATGTCTTATATTTTATTGCCTCCAGAAAATCGTGCCATGGCTTATTTTATAGGCGCGTCTTATTTTGTGAGAAACATGGTATATGGAAGGTTTATGTCTCAAAAGGGGAAGATTTGGTAACTGCAGAGTTATTTCATTCATGCTGCAGTTCAAAGTGTCAAAATTCAAGCAAAGTGGGGGACAGTGATGCAGTTTGGTAATTTTAGACTTTCTGTGCTGAGTGGCGTTATTGGGAGTGAGTCCTCTAGACAGTGGTGTGTAAGATGGTCTTGCTATATTTGGGGTCCTCCGGCACATTCTGGCGAGTGGGACCCCAGGTATCTGTCCCTGCACTGACTATGCCATTGGGCAAAAAAAAATCTTCCAGAGTTTCCAGTTTTTCATGTGCACTTTGGTCACCATCAAAACAACAGCTTCCTTACAGGAGGCCAGCTTTTTCATAAACCAAAGTTTTCATAATACTGTGTTAGTAGAACTGGCACGTTGTCCTGTTTAGTTTGCACCCATGTCTGAAAGAATGCGAAAGTGTTTGGTCCTGATGCCACAGACAATTTGTTATGTTTAAGCATTGGTGGTACCGGCTGGAGATGCCGATCAAAAAGCAGTTGGTTCATTGGGCTTTGATGAGCATCACAATGTTACAGGGGTTGAAGATGCATATACGGTATATATATATCTGCACTGGCTATCCACATAAAAAATGGGTTCAATGTGGGGATCTCCTTGCTCAGTCAGTACAATTACCTAGATAAAGGTAAAGGTAAAGGGACCCCTGACCATTAGGTCCAGTCGTGATCGACTCTGGGGTTGCGCGCTCATCTCGCATTATTGGCCGAGGGAGCCGGCATATAGCTTCCAGGTCATATGGCCAGCATGACAAAGCCACTTCTGGCAAACCAGAGCAGCACACGGAAACGCCGTTTACCTTCCCGCTGTAGCGGTTCCTATTTATCTACTTACACTTTGACGTGCTTTCAAACTGCTAGGTGGGCAGGAGCTGGGACCGAGCAACGGGAGCTCACCCTGTCGCAGGGATTCAAACGGCCGATCTTCTGATCGGCAAGCCCTCGGCTCTGTGGTTTAGACCAGTGGTCCTCAACCTTGGGCCTCCAGATGTTTTGAGACTAGGCTCAGTGGTTTAACCCACAGCGCCACCTGGGTCAGTCAGTACAATTACCTAGATAACAACCATGTTAAGTAGGCAATTTACTAAATACATTTATATTGCCTTCTTTCAATACATTCCAGAATGCAACAAAATCCACCATAGGGAACACTGGAGGGTGAAAAGTAGAAGCCATTCAAATCAGAGTATAAATGAACATGTTTGCAAAAAGAAATTCAGGCTTGGAGGATTTACAGAAGGTTTTTTATTTTCTACATTCAAAACTGTCATGTTCCATTGCTTCATACAATCAGACACATTTATTTATTTATTTAAATCTTTGCAGGAACTAGCTAATATGCAGCAGCAGGTATCAGATACCTCTGTTGTGCTGTCAATGGACAACAACAGAAGCCTGGACTTGAACAGCATCATTGCTGAAGTCAAGGCGCAGTATGAAGACATTGCCAACAGGAGCCGAACCGAGGCTGAAAGCTGGTATCAAAGCAAGGTGAGTGGCCACTCAAGGACTAGGAGTTACCGCTAAGCTAAGCAAGTTTTTGATAAAGGAACATTCCAAAATGGCATCACCCAACTGCAAGCTAAAGCAGTACATGGATAGTCAATGTTGCTGTTGTTAGACTCCAGCTCTCACCAGCCCCAGTGGCATGGTCAAAGATCAGGGATGATGGGAGTTGGAGACTACAACACCTAGAGGACACCACACTGGTGACACCTGGTCTGCCACCTCAGCCAGATTTTACCTCCTAACTCATTGACATGATAAACCAGACAGGCTGGAAATACTCAGAGATGCTCTTGGGTTCAACTTAAAGTCAAATTTGAAGCAAATGTGAAGCGTCTTCCTCAGGAGATACATCAGTCAGATGCTCTAAGGAACTTCAAAAGATTTGCAACATGTATACTGTATATTCGCAACACTTAAAAGAAGTGTCAAAGGCTAGGAGAGTGAAACGGTTGAGATTGGGGTGGAAATGTGCCCCCCTTTGTTGTCCTGCTGCTGAACAAGCCAAGCTAGAAATAAATAGCTGGAATTATAAACCACGGCAACACAGATACAAAAAGCAAATAGGAACTTGAATGTATCTTGACAGTCTAGGCAGAGCAAAGTAAAAGGTGTGGCAATGAGATTCCATTCCTAAAGTATTAATGGAAAGGAGACCTGAATGAAGAGTGGCTTAGCAAATAAAACTTAGCAAATCCTCCCCCGTAACATCTTGGCAGCTTTCTTCCTCTGTGGTTGAGCTGGCCCTACTATTAAGTAGGCAGCTGCCTCAGGCAGCAGATTCTGAGTGTCATTGAAATGGAGCAAGTTACTTCGTTTATTAAAAAATTTTTTTTTACTAGAAGAGGAGAAGAACCATTTAGATTTTCCACTTCAGAATTCAAAATATCTCTGGCCAGCCCTACTCCTAAATGGCAAGCGGATCTCTTGTTTGTAGAGGGCAGGTTGAGGTTCATCCACCAGCCCTATCATAGGTGCAGCTTCATCCAGAAGTAATGCTTGACTGATACATCTGGCCTGGTGACTCTGCAGGCCTCCTGCAAAAGCTGAGCCCTCACTTCTCAGATTTGCTTTTCAAAACTGTGTCATTTGATGCAAGACAGAGATGTATGGAACACCCTGAGATTGCTAGCTAATTCCCTTTCTCAGTTGTGGCTGCCTCAAAGGGTTAGCAAAAGACATAGGTAAAGGTAAAGGGACCCCTGACCATTAAGTCCAGTCGTGGGCGACTCTGGGGTTGCAGGGCTCATCTCGCTTTACAGGCCGAGGGAGCCGGTGTACAGCTTCCAGGCCATGTGGCCAGCATGACTAAGCCGCTTCTGGCGAACCAGAGCAGCACACGGAAATGCCGTTTACCTCCCCGCCTGAGCAGTACCTATTTATCTACTTGCACTTTGACGTGCTTTCGAACTGCTAGGTTGCCAGGAGCTGGGACCAAGCAACAGGAGCTCACCCTGTCGCAGGGATTCGAACGGCCGACCTTCTGATCGGCAAACCCTCGGCTCTGTGGTTTAGACCACAGCGCCACCCGCGTTCCAGCAAAAGACATATGCAATGACAATTGATCACACTGAAACCTTACGACTCTTATTTATCTATCATCTGAAAGTCAGTGTCCCAGCCTCCCTCAATCTGGTGCTCCTTTTGGGGCTACATTTAGTTCCTGCTCCCACCTGATTTCCCAGCTGTGTTGTGGGGGCGACAACCATATATAATGGATAGGATTCTAATCCTTCCTCCTTTTCCTCTGAATATTAGTATGAAGAGCTACAGGTCTCTGCCGGACGCCACGGTGATGACCTTCGCAACACCAAGCAAGAAATTTCTGAGCTTAACCGGATGATCCAGAGGCTGCGAAGTGAAATTGATGCCTTGAAGAAACAGGTACAATCTTTTTATGTTTGGCATGCAGGGCAGACCAGTAGCTGCTTCTGTTTCACAGAATAGTAATTGTGTAGCTGCTAACTCACTTTGGGCAAACCAAGTCTCCCTCATCAAGGTCATACCAGGGCAAGCACAAGACAGGGCACTAGCCAAGGTGAGCCCAATGTGGCAGTGAAGGCACTCTCCCAGGCCACCTCTCCCAGAATGTCTTGCTCTGAGAAAGAAGCTCCTTCCCTTCCTCAGAGTGCAGTTGAGTGGCGAAGGATGGGGAGGTACGCTGTCGCTGCATTAGCAGTGGCAAAACAAGAAAGGCAAGCAAAGTGGGTACAGAAGCAGCAGGCAAGGAATGGAAATAGGGTCTGGGAGTACTAATTTGCCCGGCTCCTTCTCCTCCTCTGAAACTGGCTTTAGAAATGGTGTTGGTTGCTATTGTTGGTGCTGTTTGTAACAGAGGTTTAATCATCACTATCAGTCCGTTTCACTGTGCTGATAGATATCATGGATAATAATACAGCTCTCATTGCACAAATGCTACAGGGAGTCTATGCAAGAGAGTGGAACAAACCATAAATTAGTTGTTTTACAGTATCTCCCAGGCATTGCCAAGGCGAGGAGGAATCTCCTCCTCCACATTTCCCTAGGTACCACACAGGTAGACAGTGTACTGAAAGAGTCCACACCCTACAAAGTTCACAATAGGTGTGTGTTGATATATTTCCTTTATTGTCAAGAAAAGAAAAGAAAACCTAATTATTATTTATATTGATCACTTGCCTTTTAACCCACTCTTAGGGGATGGGCACTGCAAAGCAAAAAAAAAGGAACAACAGCACACAAAAAACCATATGTAAATATGTATAAATATATATAAATGCACAGAAGACATGGGGTATAGATATTTGAAAATGCTTACAATCTGAGCATTGCTTTTGGAATTACTGCAGGTATGCACATGGAGGCATGCATGTGGGGAGCGGGGAATTAATACAGTGTATAGTGGAGGCTGTGCTGAAGCATCATATTTCTTACATGCAAAAAGTTGCACTCAGCCTCACTGCTTGGGGACAGATCTGCCCTCATCAAATGTAGGTTTATTTCTAGCACTGCAGAAAATGGGCAAAATGAACAACAACACCCCCACACACACACACATGCTCGGGTGCTTGATAAGGCACCCCTAGCATGTGTCTACAATGAGTCAATCTAGTTATTATTATGGTTTTAGATCTACACCTTTTCACCAGTATCTTGGTAGGAGATGCAATTGTGCACGCAGTGTCCATACCTCTTGGTTACCTCTGCAGGTAGCACAAGCTGCACGGAGCATCTTGTTGCATGTGAGCATGGCCATTTCAGGGCTTGCATCAGAATTCATTGTCCATTGGACTTTCCTGGGATTACTCATGAATCATTAAGGGCTGGAAGGAGCATTTCCCCTAAAACATCAATTGTAACAGTTTTCATGCAGAAGTCGTCCCGTCCCCGTCCCCCCGTCCCCCAGCCACACACACAGCAACCATTCCGAAAGTGCTCCCCAGGAGCTGCAGTCAAACTTTATTTGTAAAGCACTCCATGGATTCCATTAGTCCCATTGGCAGATTTGGTGAAAGAAAACATCCAGATCTTTGATTGCACAAATCCTCCGCTTTAATCCTTGCACAACATTGGCTATTGGCTGGAATATCTGGAGCCACTGTTCCTGCTTTGTCCTGATTGATGCAGGAGAATCAAAAACTTTAGAAGCTAACTGGGTGAAGCAATTTTCTTCTGGTGCAGGGAAGAGGGAAGATTGGACCATAGTGATAATGCCCAGAAGTTGCAATTATTATTTATTGGTGATGGTCCCAAAAACTGTCCAGACATTGCAGTTACTTATTATTAAAGGTAAAGGGACCCCTGACCATTAGGTCCAGTTGAGGACGACTCTGGGGTTGCAGCGCTCTATAGGCCGAGGGAGCCGGCGTTTGTCCACATACAGTTTTTCCAGGTCATGTGGCCAGCATGACTAAGCCGCTTCTGGCGAAACCAGAGCAGCGCATGGAAGCGCCGTTTACCTTCCCGCTGGAGTGGTACCTATTTTTCTACTTGCACTTTGATGTGCTTTTGAACTGCTAGGTTGGCAGGAGCAAGGACCGAGCAACGGGAGCTCACCCCATTGCAGGGATTCGAACCGCCAACCTTCCGATTGGCAAGCCCTAGATTCTATGGTTTAGACCACAGCGCCACCCATATCATTAATAAATAAATCTCCTTGTATGCAGTGTGCCAATCTACAGGCTGCCATTGCTGAAGCTGAGGACCGTGGGGAGCTCGCCCTCAAGGATGCCAGGCATAAACTGAATGAGTTGGAGGAATGCCTGCAAAGAACGAAGCAGGACCTGGCTCGGCAGCTCAAGGAGTACCAGGAGCTGATGAATGTCAAACTGGCCCTGGACATTGAAATCGCCACCTACAGGAAGCTGCTAGAAGGAGAGGAAATCAGGTAGGCCGGCAGCAGCAACAAATCTCTAGCAAAAATGCCCTTGATGGTTATCTCCCCCTTTTAATAGAATCCGTCGATATTCATTTTAAATTTCTCCAAAGAGAACATTCTGAGATCATCTCAATTCTAGGCAAAAAATCACACCCTGAAGCTAAAAGACGGTACTGATGGATTTGCTTGTAGTGCCAGTAAGGTTCTTGGCAATCCAACCTCAATATCATGTCCTTGTGCAGTTGTGTTTAGGCACTTAGTCGGGGCTACCCTCAGCATTTGTTGGAATGTGATGGGGAAAGAATACTTGTACAGTATAGCAAGGAAGTATAACAGCCTATGATCCTTTGAAAGATTTTGGACTGTAGCTCTCATACCCCCTGATCATTGCTCATGCTAGCTGGGGAGGATGGGAATTGGAGTTCAGTTACATTTGAAGAGCCACAGATCCCCTTTGCCTGGTTTAAGGAGACATTTGCCTTTTCCAGCGGGGCCATCTGGTCCCATCATTATATATGCAATAACCACTGTTTGGTTTAACTGTAGCTCTTTGCGAAGGTCTTTTGAGAATGTTGGTGGGTGACTTTCTCTTACTGTGATTATTGTGGGGGTTACGCTCCTGTTGCCTATTTTATTGTTACTTTTAATCTCTCTCTCTCTCTCTCTTTCAAAACTGATGACTGCTTGCTTTAAATTACCTGTCCTTAGCTGCTTAGAATAGAGGGAAAGCAAATAAATGCTTAATCAATCAATAAATCAATCAATTAAACATACAGAATTGTGCACATATGCATTCCTAAAGCAATTGGCAATATGACCAAAAAAAGGAGAATGAGCTGACTTTTCTATGGAGGGGTTTGTTTGTTTTTTGTCTTTGTTTTTTTAAAAAAAGAGCTGTGTGAATATGCACTTTTAAGGAACAGATGACTCCTCAAGAGTTCTACCTTCACAATAGCTCCTTGATTAGATTAATATGTGGGACCTAGTTTACTACAAGCTGAGTAATCCACCGAATTAATTATACCAATTATGTCCTCCTTTCATCTTCCTAGGTTGTCTGAAGGCCCTGGAAATGTGAGCTACTGTAAGTACCATCTCTGTTTCTGGATTTGCTTTCTGTTTTTGTGTATTTACAGTACTTACTTCGCCAAACCTTTAATAGGCATTACAAATATAGGCCATCATAAAACATCCCTATATAAAATTTTAAAATATATACCAATAAACAGCCATGTAAAAATATGTAATGAGGGATTTTCATTGGAATTTCTTCCCGCAAAATAGTGCCATTCACCACTCTATGAGATACTGTTGATAAAAACTCAGCCACCATTGCAGTTAATTCCGAGTTAATATCAGACAGATAGAATCTGATATTTTCCTTGTGCCGTGATGTTAGACACCCAAAACAGCACACATTTGCATAGCCGGTTGCACCATGGACAGTAGAAAAGACTGTGTTCTACTGTATCTGGCACATTCAAAGAACATCTGCAATGTCTGTCGTTTCTGGGGATGTTTAAATATCTGCCCTTGACAAAAGCTGAGGGGAAAACATTCAGTTGGGCTAACATAGAAGGCTCTGCTTTGGACTGGAATTATTAATTTTGAAATACAAGTGACCCTGTTATCTGTTGTACTTAAACCATAGAACTTGGGGAGCAAATTTCATTTCCAGCTGACTTGATGTTTTGTTTTTCCATGTCCCGTAATCTGATTTGAATATTACGATAAATATATTGCTCACTTGAATTATACAAGAGTTCCAAGTCAATACCAATGAATCTGATTTTGCTATGTAAGAGTTGGAACCACCTGGATTTCTAAGAGTCCTTAAATAAGTCAGAAAGCAGACTCAAAGGTTGCCAATGGCAACACAACCAGTATTTTATAGTGCTACCGGTAGCCCACAACCAATATTCCATCGTGTGTATACCTAGTTCTGCACACATCATCTTATACTTGATTGAACTTGGGAGCCCCAGGAGGAGGAGGAGGAGGAGGAGAAGGATGCTTAATTTATTGTTTATACTCCGCCCATCTGTCAGGGTTTCCCCAGCCACTCTGGGCAGCTTCCAACAAAATATTAAAAATAAATTAAAACTTCAGTCATTAAAAACTTCCCTAAAGAGGATACGTCTCAAGAAACTTGAGTGTATCTTATCTAAATCACTATTATCTGCTTGTATCCATATTGGGATCCAAAAGAGTAGCTGGGACGACACTTTAGCTTGAAAAATTTGAATAGCAGGTGGTATAAATTGGTTACCATTCTGAAAATAAAAGTGAGCTACAGTGGTACCTCTACTTACGAATTTAATGCGTTCCGAACGCACATTTGTAAGTTGAAAAAAATTGCAAGTCGAATCCCGTAGGAATGCATTGGGAGAAAAAATTCATAAGTCGAAGCAACCCTATCTAAAAATTCGTAAGTAGAAAAAATCCTATCTAAACCTCATCCAAGATGGCGGACGGAGCTCCGTTCGTAAGTGGAAACGTTCGTAAGTAGAGTTATAAGTAGAGGTACCACTGTACTGGTTTTTGTTTGCTTAAGGCAGTGTTTCTCAAACTGGGGTCCCCAGCTGTTGTTGGACTGCAACTCCCATCATCCCTGGCCACTGGTCCTGCTTGCTGGGGGTGATGGAGATCCAAGTTTGAGAAATATAGGTTCAACGAGATTCTATTGAAATCATGGCTCTTTCAAAGAGACACAAGGAACTTAACTTTCCGTTGTTAATATTTTCCAGCTGTGGTCAGCAGCACCACAACCTCTGGCTACGGCGGCGGAAGTGGCCTTGCGTTAGGAGGAGGACACGGTGGCGGCATGGGAGGAGGCTTTGGACTCGGAGGAGGTGGTGGCTATGCAGTTGGAGGTGGTGGAAGCGGCTTCGGCGGTGGCAGCGGGTTCGGCGGCGGCAGTGGCTTCGGCGGCGGCAGCGGGTTCGGCGGCGGAGCCAGTATGGGTAGCAGCTACAGTTCTGGCGGGGGCCGTGTCTCCTCAAGTGCAGGAGGAGGAAGCTCCAGTGTGAAAATTGTATCAAAAACCACTTCGAGCAAGAAAAGTGTCTATTAAAAGTGTTAACTCACCACAACCACCACCACTTCTGAAATGGCAATGAGCGTTGCCACCTGCAAATCGAAGCTCTTCAGCCCACTGTGTAAATAGCTCAGCAAAGCTCTTCCCCTCTGATACTGTCACATTTTCCATTTGAGTTTGCCTGCAATGTGGATCCAGACATTTGCACCCTGATCCAGCACTGCTGACTCAGATCGCAGATTTTTGCACCTGGATTAGCTGCAGCCAGTGGGCAGTGAGCTCCTGTGCTGACAAATCAAGTGAGCCATCCGTAGAGCTCTTTAAACAAACATCTCAAAATTCTCTACTAAGCAACAGGGTCTCACTGTTCAGTGATTGCATGATTTCTCCTAGGTGTGTGTAAAAAAAGGGAATACCATTTTAGAAAAGTTCGTGCAGTAGATGGTTAACCTTAAATACATCCTTAGGTCCCTTGAATGGCAATCGGATTTAAGCTTGTACTTAAAGTTAAGTTCTTGGTTGAATTAACAGCTTTCAGTGCTATGCTTAATAGACAGCTAACATCAAAGCTTATGGGAACTTCCAGGTAGATAGGCAGCACGAATCAGCCTGCACACACTGTTTGGGCATGTTCTTTGTAATTTCTTTGGGCATGTTCTTTGTAATTTTCTCCTGTTTGGGCATGTTCTTTGTAATTTCAAATGGAGACAGTGGAAAGCCGTAGACCCGTAAAGTCATCAGATCTTGCCAAAAGGAAATAGTTTTGAGACACCAGTGATAAGATCTTGTTCTCACCCTGTGTTGTAACATGCACGGAGCTTATTTTTTAACAGCAAAATCGTATTTGGTGCCTTCTTTGAAGTGAAATCAAAATTGGAAAACGTGATTGCTTATTCTGCTGCTGCTGTTTTATGAACTGTAACACTGAATTCTAATGCTTGATTCTAATGGCTATGGACCCATGCATGGCTGCATGACAAATAAAGAGCAACTGTCATTTTTAAGCCTGCTGTTCTTGTCGTCTTCTTTTCCTACACACACACACACAGCCCCACAGGTGTTATGTGCATTGCCAGTCTGCTAAAACTGTTTCCACAATTCACACTGGTCTTTCTCTGGAATTCAGACATCCTTTTTCAGTCTTTTTGAGTCATTTCACTAGTCCCCAGGCTGGATGAGGGCATGAGCTTATGAAGTTGCCTTGTTCTTAATTAGACCATTGGACCATATGGTGCCGTATTGTCGACGCTGGCTAGCAGCAGCTCTCTGGAGCCTTGAGAAGCAGGTGGCTTCTACTTGGAAATGCCAGTGAATGAACCTAGGGCCTCCTACATGAAAAGCATGTGCTCTGTCCTCCCTACATAATGGTGGGTTTAATCTGAGATGCTCAGTCATGGAGACATGGGTATAAATTTAAGGGTAGTAAAGGGAGCGTCTCACCTCTCGTCTTCAGGTCTCAGGGCCACACCATACATTTACAATGCAGATTTAAGGCACACAGCTTTCCCCAAAAAATCATGGGAACCGTAGTTTATTAAGGGTGCTGGGAATTCTAATTGTGTGAAGGCTAAACTACACTCTCCAAGATTACTTGGGGAAAGCCATGCTCTTTGAAAAAGTGACTTCAGACCACATGAAATTATTTTCTGAAAGCACCAATACACATTGCCATATGCATCACTGTAGAGTATAATGGAACTTACATATGAGGTGTTTATAGCAAAATGCAAACACTCTTCTTCTTCTTTTATATTTTTTATTATTTTATATACATTTTCCAAACAAAACATAACATCTTCTCTTATCTTATACAACATTTTGGCTATAAGCCTAGGACTTCCATCAATGACGTCTAATTTTCAGTCTTCATCACTTAGCCTTGCATTTCATTGTTTTCACTATTACAGTACTTTTAATAGTCCATAGCTTACAATCAATCTCATAAATTTTCCCTGCAATATTTCATATAATTCTCCTTACAAAACTTCTTGCAGTCCTACAAGTGTAGTTAATTGGTTTTCAAATAGTTTGCATATTTACTCCCATTTTTTGCGCATATTTACTTGGACAAAAAAAATGAAAGGCACAAATACAGGATGGGTGACACCGGGCTTGAGAGCAGTACATGTGAAAAGGATCTAGGAGTCTTGGTAGACCACAAACTTGACATGAGTCAGCAGTGCGATGCAGCAGCTAAAAAAGCCAATGCAATTCTGGGCTGTATCAATAGGAGTATAGCATCTAGATCGAGGGAAGTAATAGTACCACTGTATTCTGCTCTGGTCAGACCTCACCTGGAGTACTGTGTCCAGTTCTGGGCACCACAGTTCAAGAAGGATACTGACAAGCTGGAACGTGGCCAGAAGAGGGCAACCAAAATGGTCAAAGGCCTGGAAACGATGCCTTATGAGGAACGGCTTAGGGAGCTGGGTATGTTTAGCCTGGAGAAGAGAAGGTTAAGGGGTGATATGATAGCCATGTTCAAATATATGAAAGGATGTCATACAGAGGAGGGAGAAAGATTGTTTTCTGCTGCTCCAGAGAAGCGGACACGGAGCAATGGATTCAAACTTCAAGAAAGAAGATTCCACTTAAAACATTAGGAAGAACTTCCTGACAGTGAGAGCTGTTCGACAGTGGAATTCGCTACCAAGGAGTGTGGTGGAGTCTCCTTCTTTGGAGGTCTTTAAGCAGAGGCTTGACAGGCATATGTCAAGAATGCTTTGATGGTGTTTCCTGCTTGGCAGGGGGTTGGACTGGATGGCCCTTATGGTCTCTTCCAACTCTCTGATTCTATGATTCCCATCTTCTAAGGATTTCTGATCTCACCGGTTTCAAATTCTCCCTGTCATCTTATCCAGTTCTGCATGGTGCATTAATTTCATTTGGCACTCTTCTTTCATCAGTAATTCTTCTTGCTTCCATTTCTGTTCCAAAGCTTCTGGGAAATGATATATAATGAGATGAAAAAGATGTTGAAATACATATTCATAAAAAAGCATTTTTTACTGGGTATTGTGGGTAAGGATATTCATAGGATATTAATAGACAAGATAACAAATTGTTTACCTATGCGACAACGGCAGCAAGAAAATGCAAACGCTCTTTGATTTGGTTTTTAGGAGAGTGACGGCACCCTGTTGATGACCTTGCTTTAGTTATTCTGAGGTATAAAATTGTAGCCACATCACCTCTCCTGGAAATTTTTGTTTCCTTCTCCCATTTGGTTACATCCTCCCACTTTTCCAACACACAGAGAGGGATCTGACATGGTATGTGTAGGAAGTCTCAATAATAATAATAATTTTTATTATTTTATTATTTATACCCCACCCATCTGGCTAGGTTTCCGCAGCCACTCTGGGCAGCTCCCAACAGAACACTAAAAATAAAATAAAACTTCAAGCATTAAAAACTTCCCTAAACATTTGCCTTCAGATGTCTTCTAAAACGTCAGATAGTTGTTTATTTCCTTGACATCTGATGGGAGGGCGTTCCACAGGGCGGGCGCCACTACTGAGAAGGCCCTTCATTTCCACCTTGTTTGTAATGTAGGATTTCATAGCTTGGGTCATATCCAATACTCAGAAGAGATCCACCGAAATTAATGGACAGGAGTGATCCCAATGGCTGCACTCTGAATATAACTCCCTTGAATGCTATCCATTCAAATCCAACCCTGACACTCTCCCCTGTCGCTTAAAAATCCCGGTAGCGGTTGTGCCTTAGTCGGACGACCCGCTCCGCACCGCCATTTCCCTTCGCAGTGAAACCGGAAGCCAATCATGAAGAGGATTTTAATGATTAAGTTACATCCCATGAACTCCACTAGGTGGCTACTGTTCTTTCCCTGTCTCAGGCCCACACCTGTGATACAGGCATAATAACTCTGGCCTATTTTACCAAACGATGGCAGACTTTACAGAACAAATTGAGCTGAACCACAAAAGCATGGCTAAAGAGAGGAGTTTATAGACCTCTCTCATCATATCTCTCACTCCCACATGGACATCCTGCTTGACACTTTGAGGGTCCAGATTATTTGGATAAGCTTCAAGAAGAGGTGAGGGGGGAAATATGAAAGCCAATCTGACTGTTCAGTAACAAGGAAAACAAATCAAGAAACCTTTGTAGGCCAAAGTGTTGGTTTTTATGAGGAAGAAAGAAAACTATTTTCATAGCAGTGTGACTGAAAAAGACATGTTGAGCATTTGAGAAATTAACCTGCTTTGCAAAACCATACAGGTGCGGAAGCACACACCTGTTCAAGCACATTGCAGAGGTGGATTAAGGGGAGCGCAGCTCTGTTAAGTTGCACTGGTTGTCGAGCCTCGGGGGCGCTGCAGGGGGTGCCACAACTATGATGCAGAATGTAAGGCAAGAGGCGGGAGGGTGCCAAATTTTGGCATCACACAGCACCGCTGAAACTTGAGACCCCAAGGTCTGCCATTGTCATGGGTCAGGAGACAGGTCATGTGCCCAGCATGACTAAGCCGCTTCTGGCAAAACCAGAACAGTGCACGGAAATGCCATTTACCTTCCCACCGGTACCTCTTTATATACTTGCACTTTGACGTGCTTTCGAACTGCTAGGTTGGCAGGAGCTGGGACCGAACAACGGGAGCTCACTCCATTGTGGGGATTCAAACTGCCGACCTTCCAATTGGCAAGCCCTAGGCTCTGTGGTTTAGACCACAGTGCCACCCGCGTCCCTTCTATTATATATAGTTGATAGCATTTGCAGGGCAGGTGGGACATATTCCCAAAATAGTCCCAAGACAGTGGAAAAGTTGAACTTTATCTATCTTAAAAACAGTATTTAGGTAGCATTATACCTCTGCACTGTTATCTTCTATAAATAAAAATTTACTCAGTGTTTGATGATTAAAAGGGAGAGTGGCATGGGTGCCGGTTAGTGGCACAATTTTGGGAGAGGTTATTTTTTTAAAAAAATAAAATGTACCTAAATCACAAAATGTACCTAATCACAAAGCTTATTACTCATACCCCAGCACTTTTGGGAACATGGAATAGTGCACACAGAATGCTGAAGGTTCTATTATTTAAGCTTCTTATATCTTTGTTACTTCTCCATTGCCCATATAATGCTTAGACTACGAGGGGAGACTTTGAATAAGGAAAATCTGGACCTGTCAGAGACCAGGCTGAGGAGTGCTTCTCTGATGAGGAACAGTGGGAGCCTCCCTCTCCCTCTCCCTCTCCCTCTCCCTCTCCCCCTGCTCAAGTCCAGGACCCTAAACCTCCCAGGAGCAGTGGAGCAGTATAGATTTGGAGCAGTGGTTGCGAGATCAGGTTGCAAGACAAGGAAGTGACAAGGGTGAATCGGCGGGAAGTGGGTGGAAACCTTAATTGGGAGCACCATTACTCCGAGGATGGACTTTTTGTTCTGTTGCAGTGATAATTAAAATCTCTTTAAATGGTAAGAGGCTCCTTTCGCTTTGTTCTGCTTATTCACGGTCAAAGGAAGGTCAAAGGAAGGGAGGAAACCTGACAGGACCATGCTTGCTGGGGGTGATGGGAGTTGTAGTTCAGCAACAACTGGATGGCCAAAGGTTCCTCACATCTAGTATAACCACACATAACTCAAGTTACAGGTAGGTAGCCGTGTTGGTCTGAGTTGGTCACACATAACTCATTGCATATAGCCCTAATAATTTGTGATATCGTAAGATAATATCAGTGGCCAACCAGATGCCTGTGGGAAACCAACAAGCAGAACCTCAGTGCAACTATTGAGAAGGAAAAGGCAATAATGGATTAATGTTTATGGGGGCCTTCCTGAGTTCTCAGTTTATATCATTTTCCCTTCCTTGCATGCTTCTGTTGTAGCATGTTATGGCTGACCACCTGAAGTAAAGGAACTACAGTGGTACTTCGACTTCCGAAGGCAATCCATTCCGCGACGCTCTTCGGAAGTCGAAACCTTTGGAAGTCGAAGTGTCCATTTTGCGCATGTGCAAACTGTGCACGCCGCTTCTGCGCATGTGCAGAACACACGGGCAGCGAAAATACTTCTGGGTTAGCGGACTTTGGAAGCCAACACCTTAGTAAGTTGAGGCACTCGTAAGTCGAGGTACCACTGTACTGTAGTCACAACCTTATAGCTGTCTTTCTTGGAACAAGTCAAACAACTCACTCTGAAAGAGGTTTGGGGTCCAGGAACCCTCATAATAACCTTGATAACTTGTAGCTGCCTGAAAGGAGTGACGTATCTTTTAGCAGAAGGATCTGGAGCTTCAGTTGCAGGCACTGAAATGTTGTTGAAATCTATTGCATCCCATTTGCATTTCACAGCCTCAAGGGAACCAGACAGTTTAATCTGACATGCAAAGGTTAATGAGAGCATTAGGGCCACTCCTTAACGAGTTCAAAGGAAGAGTTGACTTGGTGGTGGTGGAAGTAATGTGATAATGAAACAAGATTTAGAAATTACAAGTAGCACAATGGGCAGACAGTTCAGACTGACAGCAGAGCTGCCTGTGGTTGTTTTCTGAGCAGCCCAGGGAGACATCTGTGATTCAACATAGAGCAGTATACAATATGCATTCAGGGGAAATGTATTTACCTGGTAGAGCAGAAAGATCTCCTGAAGTGCCCCATGGTTCAAAGCTAGTCTTGCTTTCAGTTCAAAGAGCTGTGTGTGTGTGTGTGTGTGTGTGTGTGTGTGTGTGTGTGTGTGACTGACAGGCCCCCAGGCTAACAAAATCTTCTTCACCACCCAGGTCCTGGGAAAGCAATAGGAAATGTGTCAGAGAGGGGCATATTTGCAGAGGAGCAGCAGAACATGAGAAATGTTGTGGGAACATAGAATCATAGAGTTGGAAGAGACCACAAGGGCCATCCAGTCCAACCCCCTGCCAAGCAGGAAACACCATCAAAGCATTCCTGACAGATGGCTGCCAAGCCTCTGCTTAAAGACCTCCAAAGAAGGAGACTCCACCACACTTCTTGGCAGCAAATTCCACTGTCGAACAGCTCTTACTCATAAAATACATTAGCTTGGTTCATTGTGACACACTGAGCTTGGTTATCAGTGATGGCCTATTTTGTGAGATGAAAGATATATAGCCCTGCAGGGACTCAAATTCCAAGTACCAGGTGGCACCTGGAGTTAGCAAGCACGCTGAGAGGATTAGTAGCCCAATAGCCTCTCTCTAAGATATGTTTTCTGGCCTAGGAGAATCATGGTGGTTGGTGCCCATTGGAACTGAAAGCGAAGCAAGCAAGGAGGCCAACAGTACACGAGCCAATGACAGGTAGCAGGCGTGCCAATTCCAACCTTTGTTAGAAGGGGGCCAGGCCCTCTCAGTGTTGTGGTGAAGCATGTGGTGTAGTTTCAGTGGCTGGCTCCTCCAGAGATCTTGGCCTCCTCCAGACGACACAACATTGCACGCATGATGCTTATGATGACACACGTGTGTGATGTCACACTGGGGGCCTTCAAACTTGGGGGCAACCTGGCACATCTGACAGGGGTAGGCTAGGCTGAGAGGTGGCAGCTATTGTCCCAGAAACACTCCACTCTGCAAGTCTCATGGCTGATTGTGGGATTTGAACGCAATTTTCTCCAACACTCTGCAGAACTGCTATGTGCAGCCTTGCCGGCATGGTTTCATTATGATTCAAAAGTTACTCAGGTAGGCTCTTCAGAAGTCCCAGCAGCTACCTATCAGAAACTTCCAAATCCTAGGAAGTTCATGAGGGAATTGTGGCAGGGCAGGTTGGGGTGAGAAAGACTTCCATGAGTATGTGGGTGAAAAATTCTGAGTCCATCAACTGCAAATGCTAACCTCAACCAGTAGGGGAAGCATTAGTCACAAATACCATGCACAACAGCAGAATGTAAGGGAGTTGAACTATGTTTTGTTTTCAGGATGAAATCAGGGGCGTAGCCAGGATCAAAAAAGGGGGGGAGCCATGGTCGTTCAGGGGTGGGGCCAAGGCATGGGAGGGGAGGGGCCACAAAGTGGGAATGTGGGCGGGGCTACAGGGCCAGCGGGCCCGAGGACATCATGGCGGCAGTGGCGGCAGCGGCGGCAGCGGCGGCAGCGACCTCCTTGTGCTTTTGGGGCTAGCAGCGTTGGGCGTGATGTCTGGTCATTCTGGCAGTTCTGATAACTGAATGTGGTCAACTTGTGAGGGTGAGTCGGATCAGGGGCCATATATTCCTGTAAAATATGTAACCCAATCCTTTCCTTGGACTGATGCTTCTAGCGAGTAGCCCAACCCATTTGTACCTTGGGTGACCAGTTGCCAAAATTTCCGTGAATACTTTTGAAGTGCTGCATCTCCCAATGCTTTCCACTGTTGCTCATAATATATTTGTTCCTTGCTTATAAGTACTAATTTATAATCATAACGTAATTGGGCTACCTCAGCTTGTATAACAAGATTGTGCTTATCTTGTTTTAACTTCAATTTTCTGTGTTCCCCAGATAAGCTTTTTTTTTACTATTCTGACACTCCTTATCAAACCAGGTATGTCTTTTAAACTTTTTATTTTTTGTCATACTACTTGTGGTCATCAATGGGCGCATTCTGTTAATTATGTTCTCATACAGACCAATTACGTTTCCTGTTTCTAAGTACAATTCCCCCTTTAATGAAACAAATTCATGGGAATCCAGGATCTGAATCATTATTATTATTATTTTGGACCTGTGCATTCCATTTTCAACTCTTATTTCCAAGTATCAGATATTCCGTTTCATCCAATCATTTAGGAAAAGCAGGAGAAACGAATGATATCAGAGATAACTCAAGTGGGAAGTGGTCACTTTCAGCTCTGGGAATTATCCTAAAGGTGTCTCGGTTGCTGTAGGGGAAATGGTTGGCCGTGCCTGACCCTACAATGCTGCTGCTGCGCGGGGAATTCCGTTAAAGGAATTCTGGGGCTGGCCATGCTTTCGTCCGTACCCCCCTACAAGGCGCTAGGGCCACGGAAGAGCCCCTGGGAGCAGCTGAGGAGAGGAGAGTCTCTGACCCCCGTCTCCATTCTCTCCTCAATTTCTATTCCTCACCCTGACTTCCACAGGCAGGCGGATGTCAGATAGTCGTAACCCATGCCTAAGCAACCACTCACATTTTGTATTTGAAATAAAGTTGTGGCCAAAATTTTGCCCAAAACCTCAAACTTAAATTTCTGTGTGAAGTGTGATTTATTGGGGGGTGTTTTGGAGACCTCTACACGCAAAATCAATTTTAAATCACGGACACCTTGGTTCTGAAAATGGTGTTGCCTGTATTGGTGTGAGTGATGGGGTCCCATGACACAAATTTCATGTGGTCCCAGTGCAAAGGAAGAGAGCTAAGATCTTGTCCCTTACTATAATGTCCGAACAAGTTGTGACAGCCAAGAAGAATGATAGGTTTGTAAGGAGTCTTCAATAATTTTGCCAAGGAAATTCTGATTGTTCAGGGCCTAATGCTATTAGCCTCTCTTGTAAATGGAGATCCTTTATGAAATGCATGCAGGACCATCAAGCAAATCTGTACTGAGATACACCAATCACCATTTTTACTCCTGGAACTGCTCTGAATCTGACTTCAGGAAGAACGTGTTTGAACTGCACAGTGTCCTGGAATAGACACTCTGCATTCGGAAAGAAGGGAACTGAGTTCCCTCCCATTTCCCACTTTCCTGCTGTTCCAAATGACCAGTACCCTGGAGTTATGATTTGTCTTGCTGTCAGGATTCTAACTGGACTGTAACTGACCTAAGAATTCTGCAGAGCAGTTGGTGCTGGGGCCGGCTGCTCAGGTGAACGTCAGCCCAGTGGCCAGCAGCTGAGTCTTTTTGAGGCTCAGGAGCACCTAGCGAATACCTGCTCTATTCCTGGCCCGCCAGACTCTAGCTGAGGAACGCATTTCACGTAAGTGTAGGGATTAAACATTCCTCACTATGCCATCAGGTGTGTTTCTGCTCTGTGGGAAAGGATAGCTGCAGTAGCAGATAGCAAAACAGCGAAATCATGAGCAGATTCCCATCCACAACAGGTTACTGAGGTTAGGGCCATTTTCACAGGAACAATGCAACAGTATATTCAATCAGGAGCAGTGTGCTGGAAGAAAGTATGTGTGTCGGCTTCTCTGGATCAGATGTCTATACCTAACCAGGGGGTGGGAGAGAGCAGGGGAACTCTTTCTTTTGCTGCTTCTTTCTGGCGAGGAGGGTGGATGTCCTTCAATGACTAGACATGCTTGTTATTCCCTCCCTCACTGTATGTTGTCTTCTCTTTTGTTTCCAGGATGTCTGCCAAAGTCTCCCTGGGTCCTCTATTCTCCAAACCCCCCCCCCTGCGGGTGAGAGAAGGCTCCCTGGTGGGGAGATTGCTGAGCGTAGTTTCTTGCCTCCAGCTCTGTGGGTTCTTGATGAGTATTTTGGCCTGCATTCTGTGCATTGCAACCACAGCCAGTACCAACTGGAGAGTGTGGCGTGGAGAGAACGGCTCTGGAAACACCTGGATTGGAATCTGGAATGTCTGTTTTTGGAGAAACCCTTCTGACGACGGCAACTCTTTTTGGCATTGTGAAGGTCTCACTGAGTGATATCAAACCCTCCCAAGGGAAATTTTTATTGCTCAGGACTTAATGGCCTTAGCTTCCACTATGAGTTCAGCCGCCCTAGTATTAATCTCATTTGCCTTGTGCAATGTGTTCGAGCCCGGAAAACACGAGGATTTCCTCTTAACCTTTTTTAGGCTCGGAGCGTTCCTGAACATACCTGCAGGGATCCTTGTCCTGATTTCTGTGATATGGAACATGTCTTCTGTCTTGCAGAATGGGAAAATTGACTTCCCAGAAACTTTTGAATTGCCTCCAATTCCCAGCCAGCAGCATATTGGACCTTCTATATATCTTGGCTATATCGCTGCGGGTTTCCAGCTGCTGAGTGCAGCATTGGTTGGGATGGAGAGATTTTGCATCAGGACCACCACAACAGATCCATATCGAATAGAAATTGCAGCGGTGATTACGCCAAGAAATTCAGCAAAAAGCAAGAGTCTAACTCCTTGTTCAAAGTGTGGTTCTCTGCTGGATCTGATAATTAAAGAGAAATCCTCCACAGTTGAGATACAGGAAAGCCAGGCAGAAGATCTTGACACTCGAAACCAATCCTGCATCGTAGAGATACCGGAAAGCCATCTACTAGATCTTGACACTCGAAACCAATCCTGCATCGTAGAGATACCGGAAAGCCATCTACTAGATCTTGACACTCGAAACCAATCCTGCATAGTGGATATACCGGAAAGCCAGTCAGAAGATCTTGACATTCAAAACGAATCCTGCATCATGGATATACCAGAAAGCCAGTCAGAAGATCTTGACACTCGAAACGAATCCTGCATCGTGGATATACCGGAAAGCCATCTACAAGATCTTGACATTCGAAACATATCCTGCGTCGTGGATATAGAGGAAAGCTGTGCATCTCCAAGCCCACCTGAAGTTCCAAAACATACTAATATACATGTGACTCCCTGCAACATGGAATAGCATCAGATCCAGATCCACACAGATCGCTCCCCCCCCCACACACACACACACTCCATTGGGTGGGTGTAGAGATCTGCGTGGACCTGGATCTGAAAGTTTACTATTCCCTGTTGCAGGGAGTCACATGGAGGCCTCTTTTATGTGTTTTCTAGCATTTGTGTCCTTGTTCCCATTAGCTTCCTCCTCTTCTGGATATCTTTCCTGTGTCTACTCATAGATTTACATTTTTTTTATCAGCGCTTTCATTTCCTAAGCAACCACTCACATTTTGTATTTTAAATAAACTTGTGGCCAAAATTATGCCAAAAACCTCAAACTTACATTTCTGTTGAAGTGTGCTTTATTGGGGGGGGGGTGTTTTGGAGACCTCTACACTCAAAAGCGATTTTAAATCACGGACACCTTGGTTCTGAAAATGGTGTTTCACTCCTTGCATTGATTTAATATATGGTTGATTCATCACCAGGGGGCTTGCAATTCCTGGGAACTCACTCCTTGCCTTTATTTAATATTTGAAGATTCCTTCTTGCTCCAGCTCTGGGTTTTTATTTAAGCTGTTGCGTTTGACCTTGCTATGCCTGCCTGCCATGGGGCCGTCTGCTTTTGGGGCAGGGGCCTGGTAGGAATTTTTCCATTTGGCTGATTGGTTGGTGCCATTTGGTTTTCGCCTACTGCACCTACTGCGCCTACAATTCGTCACAACTTGTAAGGTTGCAGTTAGGCATTGGTTAATAAATTGGTTGGTGGAGGGGCCAGGATTGGCTGTGCCGGCCCCTCCAATGGTTGCTGTAGGTATCAAGTTTATTGCTTATAGCCAAAGGCTGCTGCAATGTATACAATGTAATTCAGTAAAATATATACAAATTTGGTAGAAAACTTAGGACATTTACATTATCAAAACATGACCTAGCACAAAGCTATGGAAACACTTTAATATACCAGTTGAAACATTAAATAATAAAAAATAGTTCTGTGGGGGTTCCAGACCAGAAACGTTTGAAGTGCCCCAAACCTCTGCACCATTTAAAATCTGGGCCATTGATTTTGCTTTGTACACCGATAGAGCTGGATTGACTAGGTTCCCCCCATTGCAAGCAACAAATTTCAAAATAGCTTTTACCGATTTAAAGGCTTGCAATTTAATATTGGACAGCTGTGCATTCCAAGATGCCATTTCTGAATAAACCAATCCCAGGTATTTGAACGTCTTTACTTGGTTTATGATGTGTTTGTCCAGGTGCCAAACATGCTTTTTAGGGCGCTTCCCAAATACAATGACCTGCGTTTTATCATAATTTATGGATAAGGCATTCCTCGTGCAATATGAGCTTATTTTTGCAAGCAATCGCTAGGTTGCCACTTTGCTTTATTTATTTGATGTGTTTTTGTTATAGCTGTGCCCCGCCCCCCCAGCAAGCGGAGACTTAGCTGCTCTTGCTAAAGCAAAGCCCTTTCCACTTCAGTTTTTGGAGGGGAAAAGTGCTGGTTATGGTCTGTAAAATACATTATTTTTTTGCTTCTAGGGGGGGCAGCTGCCCCCTCCTGCTCCCCCTGCCTATGCCCATGGATGAAATGCAAAACTGCTGAGGGGCTGTGAGTGTACCAGCAGGTCTTGATCACTGCCTATAGTGCCTAGTGTATCTGCCCACACAAACACACACACCCCTCTGTGTGTGTATATAGCAAATGGGCATAGTGTTAAGAACTGAATTGTCTCTAAACTGAAATTGAGGGTGGGAGCTCTGCTCTCATCATCAGTCACTCCCCAACCTGTAAGTACATCTCCTTATGCATAGTTTTGCCTTGTGTCATTACATTTTCCTTTCTGATGAATAAGACCTGTGCCATGCACGCCCTCCATTAAGTGCAGAATGAAGAGTCTGCTTTCTTTCTTTCTTCAAACACAAATTCTTTGCTGTAGTTTCTTCATTATCACTTTTACAGCTTGCAGAAATATATATATATACACACAAAATTTCATGCTTATGATAAGAGTGTCTGACCTGCACATAATATAAAAGAAGTCCATTTTTAAGAGTTCCTGGGTCGTGGTTTTTTAATCCTATAATATTTTTAAAAATCAGTTCCTGTAGTTTCTGAAATTTTACTCCCTTATTATTGAGCCAAGTGATACTCTTGAGTAACGAGGCTAGACGATTTTGGTATGAACAGGAGATTTTTGCAAGAGTACATTGACAAATGGCACCTGCGTACGCTGTCGGATGTTCCAGTCCCGTGCCAGTCAGTCAGTCTCTGCCAGGGTATTCCACTACATTCCAGAGCTTAGAAAGTACATTTTAAACGGAAACTAGTTTATGTTCAACATGTCCTCAAAGGAACTTATTTTGCATTGCATCTATTCCTTTACAAAATGGATGAGCTCAGTTCACAGCAGGGCCAGCCCTGCAATGAGGCAGAATAAGGCAGCTGCCTCAAGCAGCAGAGCTATGAGCACAATGTAGACTTCTCTGTGCCCCTTACGTTAGCCTGCTGCCCTCAAGTGCAGTGAAAGACATTGTCCTTTCACCAGTAGGGGAGTAAGATTCAGCTACCAATCCAATTGGCTTCTGTCTGTTCCTTGGGCGAGGGCACCATCTTGTCCTTCACCTCAGGCACTGGCAGAGGAACTGGGGGTAGGGGGAGCGCACCACCCCCAGCACCATCAGGGAGGGGGGTGCCATCGCGGGAGCCCCCCCAGACATGCGCCACGAACCCCCCACCTCTCTGGGCACCACAACATGCAATCACGCCCCCGGCAGCGTGCCACTCCCCCACAGGTGATGTGCCACGCCCCCAGGATGTGCACCGTGCCCCCGGGGGCACGTGCCAGTCACGCCCCTGCCTGCTCTCCGCCCCCGGTGCTGGAGCATGCAGCTTCGCCACTGGCCTCAGGCAGCAAAATGTCTTGAGCCAACCCTACTTCACAGTGCAAGTTGATCTGAACGACCCTCAACAATCCCCCTAACTAAATTCAGAATGTTACAAGCTGCTGTGTTGAAGTATGAAATACACTTAAGAAAGTATTGAAGCACTTTCTTCAATACACAGAGTGGAATGTGGAATGTAGATTCTTTTCTTCAACAATTACAAAGGTGATTGTTGGGGGTCTGCATAGGTGTGTTTCCACCTGGGGGGCTGTATGTTCTCCTTCCTTCCAGGTAGCTTCAAAAGCTCATGCCTTGCCAGACCCAAAGGGCAAAAGCTCCAGGAGTCTTGTTCATGTCTCTGCACACACAAAGAGAAAAAGAGGTCATTGCACTCCGGCAAAGGGACCGTGAAAAGGAATTATCCACATGGAGAAAAGATATCACAGACAATGTGAATCTTCTATGAAACCTGTGCCCCACCCCTCCAAATGCAACATAGAAATTGTAATCTTTTTTTTTCTTTGATGTGCAGAAGAACTCTCAAGACAAACAACTTGGGGGTAATCTTTTTGCCTATGAGGGTTCTGGTGCTGTGCTAAGTGAGGAAGCCCCTTACCAGAGAGAGCATACAGGCCTGGTGCACCCATTTCGGTTATTTTGAGTAACTATGAGTTTGTCTTGAATTGCATTAACTGGTTGTTGAATTTGCTCCTATGCAGCCAATTGTGCTTTTGGTATGATTACAATTATCGTAATGCTTGCTAATTTTGCTAACATTTGCTAATTTTTAATCTGATCAGAGCTTTTCTTCATCCGGAACTCACCAGAACTCTGTTCCAGCATCTCTTTTTCTAGAAAAATGGCACTGAACATAATTGCTCTTATTTTGAGCCGCTTTGAGGTCAGCACTGTTGTCAAGAAAAATGGGGGGGGGAACCTCAGCACACATACATTTAAGAGAATGGACTTGATGATGAACTAGAAATTGTTCAAAGTCCCTACTGCATAACAAACTTAATTCATGTTCAGTTCACCCAGCAATTACAGTGGTACCTCAAGTTACAAACGCCTCAGGTTACAAACTCCTCTAACCTGGAAGAGTTACCTTGAGTTGAGAACTTTGCCCGAGGATGAGAACGGAAATTCTGTGCCGGTGGCGCAGCGGCAGCAAGAGGTCCCATTAGTTCTAGTTAAGAACAGTTTCAGGTTAAGAACGGACCTCCGGAACAAATTAAGTTCATAACTAGAGGTACCACTGTATGGGACTTGCTTTCAGGTGTGGTTCAGACTTTTGAACTAATGCAGTAAACTTGATTAAACCAAAAAAGTTCATTCCACACACAGCAGCAGAGGGAAAGTTAACAAATAGATGGATATGAGCAGAATCACAGGTACCTAGGCTTTGTTTCAGCTGGGGATGGGGAAGGCTAAAGGGTTAGGCCAAAGTCTTCAGGCAACAGCAGACAAAGGAGCATAAGAAAGCAACCTCAACATTATGCCATCCCATTCTTGCAACCTGCAGACACTCAGATATTTGAACAATGGGGATTGCAGTGTGGTATGTGTCTGAGAGACTGCTTGTATAAACAGATTTTGGCATGAATCACCTCTTCCCTGAATAGGCTGGGAAGATGTAGAGCGGTAGATGCAAGGTAAAAGAAGACCCACCCTCTAAATATATCCTGAATTATCTGTTCTTTAGGTATTTCAGTTTCCTGATTGCCTAGAATCCAGATGTAAAAGTCGAAACCTTTTAAGGACTAAGGATAAAAGTCAAGCAGCTGAGGTTATATGTACTGTTTGTATTTCCTTTGCCTACAGACAAAGTGTCTAAGGATGAGAGCTACACTTACTTGGCTGTAAATTTCAATGGATTGAGAATATGCTGATTAAGAAAAAAGAATGTTCCCTAATGTCAGGACCATAAATTCACCTCGGTGCCCTCCAGACTCCATTTTCTGGGAGTGATTAGATCACAAACCAGAAAAATTAGTTACAGGTAGGTAGCTGTGTTGGTTTGCTGTAGTCGAAATAAAATAAAATAAATTCCTTCCAGTAGCACCTTAGAGATCAACTAAGTTTGTTATAGAAGGGGAAGAAATGGAGGCAGTGAGAGATTTTTACTTTCTTGGGCTCCTTGATCACTGCAGATGGTGACAGCAGTCACGAAATTAAAAGATGCCTGCTTCTTGGGAGAAAAGCAATGACAAACCTAGACAGCATCTTAAAAAGCAGAGACATCACCTTGCCAACAAAGGTCCGTATAGTTAAAGCTATGGTTTTCCCAGTAGTGATGTATGGAAGTGAAAGCTGGACCATAAAGAAGGCTGATCGCCGAAGAATTGATGCTTTTGAATTATGGTGCTGGAGGAGATTCTTGAGAGTCCCATGGACTGCAAGAAGATCAAACCTATCCATTTTGAAGGAGATCAGCCCTGAGTGCTCACTGGAAGGACAGATCGTGAAGCTGAGGCTCCAATACTTTGGCCACCTCATGAGAAGAGAAGACTCCCTGGAAAAGACCCTGATGTTGGGAAAGATTGAGGGCACTAGGAGAAGGGGACGACAGAGGACGAGATGGTTGGACAGTGTTCTCGAAGCTATGAACATGAGTTTTACCAAACTGTGGGAGGCAGTGGAAGACAGGAGTGCCTGGCGTGCTCTGGTCCATGGGGTCACGAAGAGTCAGACACGACTAAACGACTAAACAACAACAAGTTTGTTATTGGTAAGAGTTTTCGTGTGCATTCACACTTCTTCAGATACACTGAAACAGAAGTCACCAGACCCTTATATATAGTGAGAGGGTGGGGAGGGGTATTACTCAGAAGGGTGGTGGGAATGGGTGATTGGCTGATAGGTGTGGTAAACCTGTTGACGACTGTTAACGACTGCAATTGGTCTTACAGGAAAAAGCAAGGGGTGAGATGGCTTTATCATGTATAATGAGATAAGAATCAAATGTCTCTGTTCAGAACAGGTCTCTCCATGGTTTTAAGTTTGGTAATAAGTTGCAATTCAGCAACTTCTCTTTCCAGTCTATTTCTGAAATTCTTTTGTAATATGACAGCTACTTTGAGATCTTGTATAAAATGTCCTGGGAGATTGAAGTGTTTCTCTGTCTTGTGATTCCTCATGTCCTGAAAATGATTCCTGAAAATTTAGGTTTACACAATTAAGAATGGATTAAAGTGCCCTAGCACAACAACAATTCCAATTTCTTTAAAATGATAACCAGACTTTTTGCAGTAAAGAAATGAGCCCAAACTACAATTTTCAGTAGTATAATGCATTTTTGTATGCTATTTTCACTAATATATGCATTTTATAGGTGCTTTTCTTTGATATATGCATCATGTCACACATTGTTCCTTACAGGATAGAGAGTAAGAGAAAATACAGTAAGTGCTTTCTGCTTTCAGAATGTGCCTTGCACCACTGTAGCTGTAATAGGTAGTTCCAATGGTTGTATGGTGTGCATATGTGTATCTTGTCCTATCAGAGTTCAGTGGAAGAACACATGCTTTGCATGAATAAAGGTCTCAGGTTCAATCCCTGGCATCTCCAGGTGGGGCTGTGAATGAATCTTGCCTGAAGCCTGCCAGCTGTTGTAGACCAAGAGTAGGCAATGTAATGCCCTCCAGATGTTGATGAACTGCAACTCCCTAACCATTGGCCATGCTGACTGGCGCTGGTGGGAGTTGGAGTCTAACAATATCTGGTGCTTACCACATTGTCTTAAGCAGTACTGATGGACCAATAGCTTCCATAAGGCAGTTTCCTAGAACCCTGATCCTACCTACCTATCAGATCTTCACTCTTAGTGGTATCACACATATTTGGCTATATATGCAGACCCTCCAAGTGTCCCTTTTCTCTGGGAACGTCCCTGATTTAGAGAAGCGATCCCGGTTTCTGATTTGATTGTGTAATGTCCCACTTTTCCTTAGGATGTCC
This sequence comes from Zootoca vivipara, assembly GCF_963506605.1. Classification (NCBI taxonomy): domain Eukaryota; kingdom Metazoa; phylum Chordata; class Lepidosauria; order Squamata; family Lacertidae; genus Zootoca; species Zootoca vivipara. The sequence continues at coordinate 116,850,358 of NC_083277.1, read as the reverse complement.
CTATTAACATTGGAGAAACATTGGAGGGTATGGAGTTATCTGACCCCCAAGCTGTCTGAAGGCAGTCCTGTATAGGGGAGGGTTTTTTTAAAAAAAAAAGTTTAATGTTTTATTGTGTTTTTATATGTGTCGGAAGCTGCCCAGAGTGGCTGGGGCAACCCAGTAAGATGTTGGGGGTATAAATTGTAAAATTACCATTATGGAATGTGATGTCCCTATTTTCATTGGATAAATGTTGGAGGGTATGTATATATAAGAACAAAAGTTCAATCTCCTGCATTTCCAGTTAAATGGTCTGAGAGGAGGACTGGAGGAAGACCTCTGCCTAAGATATAAGAGATTAACCAGATTAACCAGAGATCATAGCACTGGGCTAGTTGGATCAATGTTCTCAACTGGCATCATATGGTAGTGGACTTTGCACTACACTGGACAGCAGTTCTCATCATTTCTGACCATCAGCCATGCTGGCTAGGACTGATAGGCGTTGTGGTCCAACACATGGAGGGCATAGTTTCCCTATTAATGGTAGAAGAAGACATATTCATGATTTTGGCACCACTGCAGTGGTGCTTTTCCCACACAGTGGAGAGCATAGTGGAAAACCAGATAGTCTCATTTAATGAAGTGTCCAATGACCCTTTGGGACTCTACTGGACCTGTGCAAACATAAAACCATTTCTACTTTTTTGTGTATGGCCCATAGCTGCCAAGTCTCCCGTATTCCCCGGGAAATCCCTGTTTTTCCAGCTGTTCCTAGCTGAAAAAACGTTCCCCCCCCCCGGTTTATTCTGGAGCAGCAGCCATTTTGGAACTGGACGGAGCATGCTCAGAAGCGACTTTTGATGCTGCTCTGCCCAGTTCTAAAATAGCTGCAGTGTGACTTCCGGTCTGCTACTTCCGCCCGGTCCCTTATTTCTCCAACAGCAACTTGGCAGGTATGGTATGGCCCAGTTCTGAGACGACATGAGTCCGGTGAAATGTGTCTCTCAAGTGTGGGAGCAGACAATGCTGTAGCTTTGTCGAAACTACCTAGGTGTGGAATTGATTGAGGCGAGGATGAGAAACCACTGGGTGCTCCATATAAGCCGCTCTGAGCTTTCTAAGTATCAGTGGTGGCCGTGTTGTTTTCCCATACCATAAAAAACTAGAGTCCTTTCTTGCACATGCATGCCTTTGTGGTTAAGGTTAAGGTGACCTGAGCTTTCCCTAGGCAGGGAGGAGCTGGGGTTCCCACCCTTCTGCTAGGGCCTCCCTACCACACATTTTGCTCCGTTCAAATAATTGAACATCCTCACTGTGGTCATTTCTTTTCCTTTTGTACATTGTTCTTCCATTCTGGAGGGTTCTAAGGAAATGCATGCTGGAACTTGTCAAAAAAAACAAACAAACTGGGGAGGAATGATCATCCGGCTGAGTCTTGAGATTGAAATGTGGGTAACTGCAAACCAGGGCTGTACCTGGCTAGCACGCTGGGTGGCAAAAGGGGTCGTCTCATATTGCTTGCCCCTTCTGCTCCCTGATTGCTTTTACCACCATTGCTCTGTACCAGGATTCATTGCTGAAACACACTGTCAATGACTCCAACTCTAGCACATGATTTGGTGGGCCAATCAAGCCTTGCTGGATTCCACCTTCCCCCTCTTGCAAAAAAAACAAAACACCACCCCATTATCATTAATAACTATAAAGTTATAGTATTTGCTTTACCTATTTAATTAATTTATATATCACTTTATCATTTAACAGAAATCTCTTTTTTAAATTATTTTTTATTAGAGTATTTAAAATGTTACAAAATAGAGAAGAGATAGAAATCAAAAACACATCAAATCTTACAGATAAACCTTGATACTTGTGATTCCCCCCACCCCCTCCCGTGGAAATCTCTAAGCCAGAAATCTCTATGCCATGGGTAGGCAAACTAAGGCCCAGGGGCCAGATGCGGCCCAATCACCTTCTAAATCCAGCCCGCAGACGGTCTGGGAATCAGCGTGTTTGTACATGAGTAGAATGTGTGCTTTTATTTAAAATGCATCTCTGGGTTATTTGTGGGGCAAAGGAATTCGTTGGGTTCCCCCCCCCTCAAAAAAAAATAGTCCGCCTCCCCAAGGTCTGAGAGACAGTGGAGCGGCCCCCTGCTGAAAAAGTTTGCTTAGACCCCTGCTCTAAGCTGTCTACAAATCCCAATAAAAAAAAAAGAAATCAGTCCTGGCCCTGATCAAGCCAACACCTAGTTAGTTTCACATTTCAAACAATTCAAAGTGTTGGCGCTGACCTTTAAAGCCCTAAACGGCCTCGGTCCTATATACCTGAAGGAGCGTCTCCACCCCCATTGTTCTGCCTGAACACTGAGGTCCAGCGCTGAGGGCCTTCTGGCGGTTCCCTCACTGCGAGAAGCAAAGCTACAGGGAACCAGGCAGAGGGACTTCTCGGTAGTGGCACCCGCCCTGTGGAATGCCCTCCCATCAGAGGTCAAGGAGATAAAGAACTACCTGACATTTAGAAAATACCTAAAGGCAGCCCTGTTTAGGGAAGTTTTTTATCTGAGATATTTTAATGTATTTTAATGTGTGTTGGAAGCCGCCCAGAGTGGCGGGGGGGGGGGGGCAGCCAGATGGGCGGGGTATAAATATATTATTATTATTATTATTATTATTATTATTATTATTATTATTATGGCATAAGCTTCAGGGAAGACCCTTGCAAAGCAGATCTCTGCAGTGCAGATTCTCCTTCCTGCCTGACCATCCTGCCCTTCTTCTCCAACCAACCTTTGTTCCAGCTTCCTGCCCAACTAACTCCCCCCCCCCCACGACAGTCCCAGATTGCTATGGGTGGCCAGAACCAACCCAAGACCACCTGCAACAGAATGCCCCCAACTCAGGCCAAGCCCGATCTCCACCACAAGTCAGCCAGGTGCAGTTCGGGATTTAGCTAACTGTCATATTGCCAGAAGGTTACCATGAACAACCTTTTGCTGGTGGACTGATCTTGGGAAAGTTACCTGAGGGACCACAGCTATTGTGGGGCCTGGACCCCAAAGGTGCCATTTAAAATCTTTAAAACTAAGAAGTAAATTCCTCGGCTCTGTATATGTGGAGAACAGGGCATGGAACAGCTGTCCATAGGGCTTTAGCATAAGCTTTCCCTCATCTACCATTTAGGAGACTGCTCATCCCCCCAGAACCCCAGCATCTTGAGTTTCCAGGAAAGCCACTGGAGATGAGATCAGTCTTACGGATTCAGCTCCCCTCACCAGTTCTCTTTTACTAATGGGTCTTACAATGGTCAGTTTATCTAACCCTGGCAGCCTACACAAAATCATGCATTCAAGCTCTGCAGAATTGCTGATGCTTGGGAAAGTTACCAGCTTTTCTGACGCTTAGGTGTGCCCATCCCTGCCTTCAATTTTAGGGAGGACAGTGAAGACTAGGCTGTCATCTTCACAGAATTGAGCAAGTGGTTTTTGCCATGAGATATGGCACCAGCCTGCTTTCTTCTCGTTCCCCAGCTCAAGTACAAATTGAGCTCATTAGCACTGCCTTGCTGAAACTCTTGTACTTCCGCTCATCCTTTTGTGTATGGGTGTGTGTGGCATGGCAGGGTGATGTCACCGCCCATAAAAGCCGCAGGGCACGCCCAGCCCCATTAATCAGAAAGATGATCCATCTTAAATCATGCGACCAATCCCACTTCCTCCAGAATATAAATGAAAAGAAGAGCCTTTAAGTCCCAGGGAAAGCAAGTGCACCCGCCTCCGTCTCATCGGCCACCTGTGCTCTCTTTTTCTCTCTCCACGCCAGTCAAAATGTCTCGCCAAACTTCAGTAAAGATCCAGAGGAGAGGGTTCAGCAACACCTCTGCCATCGTGCCTGGCTGCAGTCGCACCAGCTTCACTTCACGCACTGTAACCAGAGGTGGAAGTTGTGGTGTTGGTGGTGCTAGTTTCGGTAGGGTCGGTGGTGGCGGCGGCTTTGGCAGCCGAAGCCTCTGCAGTCTTGGTGGATTTAAAAGGGTCGCAGTGGCTGGTGGTGCTTCCAGCATCGGTTATGGTTATGGTTGTGGTGGCCTTGGCAGTGGATTTGGGCTTGGTGGTGGAGCAGGTGGCAGGTATGGGCTGGTTGGAGCTGGCTTTGGCGGTGGGAGAGGCGGCCTTGGCTTCCCTGTTTGCCCACCTGGCGGGATCCAAGAAGTGACCATCAATCAGTACCTGCTGGCACCTCTCAACTTGGAGATTGACCCCAACATACAGAGAGTCCGCAGAGAGGAGGGGGAGCAGATCAAGACGCTCAACAACAAATTTGCATCCTTCATTGATAAGGTGAGAAGTCAGATTTCATGAATGCCTTATCCTGCGACCCTTGAGTTGTTTCAAACCATTCAGTGGCTTTATTTCTGCTGCTCTCCTTCATTCCAGCTCAGGCCACTATCACCATTTAACACAGGCACGACCAGCCATATGCTCAGTGGCACAGAGCTGCCAACTTTTTATTGGCCGTGCTTCTGATTCTGAGAGCAGCACTTTCTGCAAAAAAAATTGCAGTCAGTCCTTTTTGGTTTGGTTTGCCATGGACCTAAAGTGATCAGGAAACCTTCTAGAGCTGCTATTGTATTATGCCTGAAATTAACGTGGCTTCAAGGCAAATTTGCATATTCTTTCTCAGGAGGAGCATCTGAGCACTTAGTAATTTCAGTAAGATTGCTGAAATTCCAAGGGAGTCCCACATAACTCCTTTACTTGGATAACAGTTTAAAGTTGCTGTTAGGCACTTGTCCAGGGCTGGTAAACTAAGTTGGCAAGCACAGTCCAGAAACATGGAGGGGTGAAGCAATTCTACCCCAGAGGGTTTGCATTTGATACAGAAAGCAGGGCTGGAGGGAGAGGTGACTCATGGTGAATACCAGTGATGGATAGGGGAGAGTCAAATAGCACTGAAGATGCTTGCAAGATGAGCCTTGAGTGGTTCATGTTGCTCATTCATTCATTTGCTCACATTCGTAATTTGCCTCATCCCAAAGTTTGAGTGCTGGTAATAATAAATTAAGAGTGATTGTATTAACAGCCTGATCCCATGCAAGCTTGCTTTGAAATAAATGTCAGGGTTCAGTGGGACTCACAGGTAAACGTGCTCAGCACTGCAGCCTTAAAAGCCTCATTAAAAGTTAAATAAAATAAAATCAATTAAAACACAATGCAAAAATAATGTTATTTGCTTTACTGTACATCCTTGCAATTTTACCCCACTTTTCCTCCAAGTAGCTCAAGGTGAAATGCATAGATCAGCAATCCTATTTTATCTTCACAACAGCCCTTTGAGGTAGATCAGACTGAGAGAGAGAGTGATTGGATCCATGGTCACGCAGTGAGCTTCATGGCTGAGAAGGGATTTGAATTTCCAGTCTTAGTACATATCCTAATGGCGACAACCAAGCTCCATTAAAAGATGCTCAATCCTGAGCACAGATGAAGTTCGATGAGGGATGGGAAAGGGGTTCCATTGCTGTGTTGGAGGCTTCAAATAACTCAAATAACTCAAAACTTAAAAGACTTTCTTAATTTGTATTACGTAAATTGATGCAAAATCTGAGTTATCTCTGCACGTACATATATATATATATATATATAGATAGAGAGAGAGAGAGAGAGAGAGAGAGAGAGAGAGAGTTATTTCAACCCAGCTTATATGTGTGCTTAGGGTTAGACTCCACTCAGTGTGGAATTTCCCTATGTGTCTTGTTAACACTTGACTCTGTGTATTGCTAAAAAAAAAAAACTTTAATACAACTAGTGGTCATATTAACTGTGGCCTAAGACCAGCTTTAGAAGCCTTGCCGTTAAGATAAATAGACTGGCAGGCACCAAAGACAGGGTCAGTACAGCCCTGGCTTATGGAATTTATTTTAAAGGGATGTGTACCAGTCTTTAAAAAGGCCTTGAGGATAAACTAAGATAGTTTCATTCATGCCACTGCTGGATTCTAGAGCATTGGTTTTAGTTTATAGAGCTTTGTGGTTATTTTTATGCTAGGCTAAACATCCTTTAAGACAGGCATCCCCAAACTGCGGTCCTCCAGATGTTTTGGCCTACAACTCCCATGATCCCTAGCTAACAGGACCAGTGGTCGGGGAAGATGGGAATTGTAGTCCAAAAACATCTGGAGGGCCAAAGTTTGGGGATGCCTGCTTTAAGATGTGTGCATGCATACGAAAGCTCATACCAATGACAAACTTAGTTGGTCTCTAAGGTGCTACTGGAAGGAATTTTTTTATTTTGTTTCGACTACGGCAGACCAACACGGCTACCTACCTGTAACATCCTTTAAGAGTTACCTAATTCATACTTAACTGGCTTTTTTTTCCTATCTTGGAATTGGTTGTTTTATCTGCCATACATTTATAAGTATTCCTGTTGTTAAGTTGTCCTGTAAGGCAACTTAAGAAACTGACAAATGAACAACATAAATAAAATAGAACATGTCTTGTTACCTGAACGATTTGCAGGAAGAAATCGTTCTGAAGAAGTGTGCCTATCTGAAGAAGTGTGCATGCACACGAAAGCTCATACCAAAATAAAAACTTAGTTGGTCTTTAAGGTGCTACTGAAGGAATTTTTTTTGATTTGCAGGAAACTAGCTTGCAGCTCCTGCTGTTGTGCATGATCTAGGACAGGCATCCCCAAACTGTGGCCCTCCAGATGTTTTGGCCTACAACTCCCATGATCTCTAGCTAAGAGGACCAGTGGTCGGGGAAGATAGGAATTGTAGTCCAAAACATCTGGAGGGCTGAAGTTTGGGGGTGCCTGATCTAGGATGTCCTTCCAATCAACTGCAGTAAATATCTCCAGTATTTAGGCTTAGAATAATGCTTTTCAAGTGGGACCCAAACTGTTGAAATTAATGGCCCAAACTAATGAGATCTTCCCAGCCCTTCTTTCCTCCTCAGCAGCAGAAACCCACAAACACCAACACTGAACAAAACATATGTTTTATTTTCCATTCTTAATGTTAATATACCTAGGCAATAATAGAATTTTTAAAAGAGATATAGGAAGAGAAAACAGGCATTTAGAAGGGAAGTGTGGGAATCTGTTCCTTTGAGGGTCCTTCAATGGTGTGTTGCTGGCTTGGTAAAAGGAAGGGAGGGAGGGAGGGAGGGAGGGAGGGAGGGAGGAAGGAAGGAAGGAAGGAAGGAAGGAAGGAAGGAAGGAAGGAAGGAAGGAAGGAAGGAAGGAAGGAAGGAAGGAAGGAAGGAAGGTCCTCATTATGAAACTAACCCAGGCATGGGCAAACTCTGCCCTCCAGATGTTTTGGTCCTACAGTTCCCATCATCCCTGACCACTGGTCCTGTTAGCTAGGGATGATGGGAGTTGTAGTCCCAAAACAGCTGGAGGGCCGAGTTTGCCCATGCCTGGACTAACCCAATAATATGTCAGGACTCACCTGTAAGGAGAGACTCACACTTGGGAAAATAGGAAGCTGCCTTGTATTGTGTCAGGCCAGTGGTCCACCTAGCTTAGTATTGTCTAAGTATTGTCTTAGTATTGTGGCTCCCTGGGGTATCAGATGAGGGGCATGCCCTTTCCCACCTTAGGATGCCAGGGATGGAACCAGCAACCATCTGCATGCAGAGCAGTTACTCAGCCACAGAGCGATGGCCCTTGCCAGTTTGTGAAGCACTTGAAAGATCTACATTGGCTCCCAGTACGTTTCCAAGCAAAATTCAAAGTGTTGGTGCTGACCTTTAAAGCCCTAAATGGCCTCGGTCCAGTATACCTGAAGGAGCGTCTCCACCTCCATCATTCTGCCCAGACACTGAGGTCCAGCACCGAGGGCCTTCTGGCGGTTCCCTCATTGCGAGAAGCCAAGTTGCAGGGAACTAGGCAGAGGGCCTTCTCGGTGGTGGCGCCTGCCCTGTGGAACGCCCTCCCAACAGATGTCAAAGAGGAAAACAACTACCAGATTTTTAGAAGATATCTGAAGGCAGCCCTGTATGGGAGGCTTTTAATGTTTAATAGATTACTGTGTTTTATTTTCCTGTTGGAAGCCGCCCAGAGTGGCTGCGGAAACCCAGCCAGATGGGTGGGGTATAAATAATTTATTATTATTATTATTATTATTATTATTATTATTATTATTATTATTGCTTAGCATCCCCATTGTGGTGTGACTTTTAGAAATGGTTAATGATGCCGTAGGTCTTTCTGCTTCCAGGTGCGTTTCCTTGAACAACAGAACAAAGTTCTGGAAACAAAATGGACTTTGCTTCAGGAGCAGGGCCAGAAAACGATCCGAAACAACATTGAGCCCCTTTTCGAAGCTTACATCAACAATCTGAGGAAAGAGCTGAGCTGCCTGGACAGTAACAAAGCAAGACTGGCTGGAGAACTGAGCAACATGCAGAACCTAGTTGAGGAATTCAAGCACAAGTAAACCTCTCTCTTCCTCTCAGTTTGTTCTCTATGTCTTCCTTCTCTTCTACATCTCCTCCCCTTTCTGCTAAAGCCACGATTCACACAAGCAAACAGCTTAACAGCAACTTCAAAAGCAACACACACCATGTGGCAGTCTGCGCATGCACATCATAACATCTGCCATGTGGTTTGACCACATGGTGGATTTCAACAAGCTTGGTTTACAGGCCATGCAGGTCTTTTCTTTGCCAGTTGTGTGCAGATTGGCCCTTTGTGATCAAGAATAACCTCTTAGATACCATCAGTGCCATTCCAAACTTCTTTAAGCATTGCAGCCATCTCTTAATTGTTTTTCCTCTCTGTCCTGACCAAACAGATACGAAGATGAGATCAACAGGCGTACAACTGCAGAAAATGAGTTTGTAACCCTCAAGAAGGTGAGTGTCTGTAGATAGCTCATGGGGAAATAGTTTTGCTGTGAGGGGTCATAATCCTTTGCTATCGTGTCCCACAAACCCTGCAGACAACTAAGTTTAAAATATATTTCTACAAAGCAAGCTGTAATCATTCACAGTTGCTGGGCCACAGTCCTCTGTTTTTAAGAGACATGTGAGTGTGTGTGTGTTGTTGTTCACAAAATGGATATATCACCCATTATTAGTGATGTAACTGGCATTAGCCAATAGGTGCCCGCCACAGACATGCATTTGTACCCCACAGAGCACACTCATGGTAGTAAGTAATCAATTTAGGAGCTGGATCACCCTCTCTTACACTATAACTTTAGACTGTCTAGTCCAGTGATGGGCAACCTTTTGAACTTGGTGTGTCAAAATTCGCCCAAAAATCGAGCATAACTCGGGTGGTGTGTCACTTCAAGAAAAAAACCCATAAATTCGCAATATTAATAGTTTAAATAACAAAAATATATAATTTTAATATATAACTGTATTTAATAAACAAAAAACTAATTATTTAACCAAACCAAACTAAAAACCCCTTATTTATCACAAACTGCCCAGAGTTGTTGAGCTTTTTAGGGGGGGGGGACTGCTGACCAAAGTTTTGGAGCCTTTTTGGGGGGGTGCAAAAGTTGCTTTGCTTTTTTGGGGGGATGCCCCAAAGCTGCTGCACTTTTTTGGGGGGGGAAAGAGAACAGAAATAAATGACGAATAATACCTTCGCTGGAACTAACACACAGCACCGACATAGTCTGCCAAAGCGCCAAAAAACCCCAGCACAGAACAGGTTAAAAAAATGCTGTTACACCCAATCATAGTCTGCCAAAGCGCCAGAAAAAACAGAACAAAAGGGTTAAAAAACCAATCTCTGGCTACCAGCAACAACAACAACAACAAGGATCTGGGTTTTAACAGTGGAGACAAGCAGACAAGCTGTAGCGTGAGGAGAAGCGGGAGAACAAATTGGGGGGGGACCAACAGCAACAGCGCGAATGGGCCAATGGGGCGCGTGCCAGCAGTGCCAATGGGGCGCGTGCCAGCAGTGAGGGCTCTGCATGTCACGTCTGACACGCGTGTCATAGGTTCACCATCACTGGTCTAGTTCAACAATATCTTCTTTTTTCAGGATGTGGATACCGCCTACATGAACAAAGTAGAGCTGCAAGCCAAGGCAGATTCCTTCAATGACGAACTCAACTTCCTCAGAGCACTGTATGAAGCGGTAAGGATCACCCCATTCACTTTAGTTGAAGTGTTCTGTGCTGTACGGTTATTAAACGTGGACTACCAAAGAGGCCATCTAGCCATCTGCCTTGCTATTCGGCTAGAAAAAGAGCCCTGTTTCAGAATCTCCCATGGATAATGACAAAATGAAGGTTTATACATGGGCTTTTGTTGTCTCTCAACTAGAGCTGCCATCAATTTTGCCTAAAGTGTAATTTTGAAGCAAACTCTAAAGATTCTAGTCGGGTGAAAAACAACTTTGGGGAAAAAAGCAATCTCAAAGGAAGCAAAAAGAGAGAGAAAGGGAATATTAGCAAAGTTTATCAGAAGGAATGAGATTTACCTCTACACCCATAACTTGCTATTAGGCTTCAACTGCTAAGGTAAAAAATAAAATAAACGCCTGGTGGTGTTTTTCTGGAAAATTACAAGTTTCAAAAAGAAAAGATGAGAGTGAATTTCTCAAAGGATCCTGAGAACCCCTTTTTCCAACATCTTTATATGCTAGAGATAAAAGTATTACTCCTGTGAAAGGGCAAAAAAAATGTTGGGACTATAGGATCACACATTTAGCCCCACCCCCCAATGGCATGGGGGTGCGTCCTCCCAGCCCTGCCTCAACATTACTCACACATTGAGGGAAGATCTGAAGAGGGGATGTCTGAAAACACATAGGGGGTCCCCATGAGCCAGAACTTGGAGTGCTGGATCACATTGTCATCTAGGAGATACAATGGCAGGGGAAGTGCACCATTAATCATGCAGAACACATGAACCCAGAGTAATTGTGCACATGGTGCTTCACTTCTTGGCAAGAAATGCATGCTGATGTTATGATCCTTTGTGAATTCCATGAGAAACTATTCTTCTTCCCAGCATACCATAGCACTAGTCTGTCCTGCTAAGTTTGAATGGGTAATGGAGTTTCAAGGGAACAGAGAGAGCTAAGTTGAAAGTCCAGGAATTATAGGGTGGGGTTTGAGTGTCCTGTACAGTGCCTTCTTCTAATTGCCTATGAATAATCATGACTCCGATCCCTGCAATTCATGTGTGCTCTATCTTCTTATGTTTTAAAAAACCTATTTTCATTATTAAAAAGGAAAAGGAAACAGGTGTTTTGGAAGCAGAATGAGTTACATGTACACAAGTTTGCTTGCTTGCTTGCGTAACCCCTTAGTTGAAGGAGTCTCTTGGTGCAGAGTTTGGGCTGGGAATATGCAGAGGAATATGCAGAATTCAGTATTATATGTCTTTGATTGAGATGTTGCTGCCTCAACTACAGGAACTTGCACAGATGCAGACACAAGTCTCTGACACTTCCGTGATTCTTTCAATGGACAACAACCGCAGCCTGGATCTTGACAGCATCATTGCTGAAGTCAAAGCTCAGTATGAAGACATTGCAAACAGGAGCAGGGTGGAGGCTCAAACTTGGTACCAAAGCAAGGTAAATCATCATGAAGGAACTAGAGAAGGGTGGCTTTCCTGTTGGTTCATGGCTTGGAAAATAAGCCAAGTTGCTTCTTCCCCTCACTTCTGAAATGACTTGGCTTATTTTCAAAAGCCACTGAAAAATTGCTTCCTAACCACCCTTCTTCCCCACTAGTCTCCCAAACTCCTCCCCTTTCCTTTAAACTAGATTTACTTGGCCAGGGAAACAACAGCATACTCAGGCCTTGGGAAATGGGAAGGAGGGAGAGCTGATCTCCCCCTCCCTTCTTCAGTGTGCTGGTAGAATGCCAGAAAGAAATGCCACCATGACCCATGGAAATGTATTTTACCCATTGAGTATTGCAGTGATAGCATTTCCAGCATATACTCATGCACCGGGCTTTTTTGTGACAGTACTCACCATTACAAGGTACTAACACCACTTTTTTTTTTTTTTTGCTGCCCATCACAGCCATTTTATGCTGGTACTCATAGAATCATAGAGTTGGAAGAGACCACAAGGGCCATCCAGTCCAACCCCCTGCCAAGCAGGAAACACCATCAAAGCATTCTTGACATATGCTTGTCAAGCCTCTGCTTAAAGACCTCCAAAGAAGGAGACTCCACCACACTCCTTGGTAGCAAATTCCACTGCCGAACAGCTCTTACTGTCAGGAAGTTCTTCCTAATGTTTAGGTGGAATCTTCTTTCTTGAAGTTTGAATCCATTGCTCCGTGTCCTCAGAGCATTTTTATCAATATTTGAGTACCGGCACCTGATTTTTTTTTAAATAAAAAAAGCACCCCATATGTATAGAAAATAAGAATGGTTGCTCGAAATGGAATTGACATAATGTTGCTGTGTTTGCTTTCTGCCTATATTAGTATGAGGAACTCCAGGCTACTGCCGGGAGACATGGTGATGACCTTCGCAACACCAAGCAGGAGATTTCTGAACTCAACCGACAAATACAGAAGCTGCGCATTGAAATTGACAATGTGAAGAAGCAGGTATGGTCTTGCTGGAAAATATGAAATATGAAAATGTGTTTAGAATTCTTTAAAGGAGAACCTTAAATGTGTTGGGGGTTCTTCCTCCAAGGGATAAGAGAGTATTTCCATAGGAGAACTTTAGTCCAATGCATAACTTTTTACCTAGGTTTCCCTGACTCATAAGATTGGATCTTGTTACTCAATTCCTGTATTTATCTGCTTTTTATAATACAATTTTACATTGTTTGTGTTTTATCTCTCTTTTTATAATACTGTTTTGTAGTCTTTATGTTAAATTTGTGCATATTGCTTGGAGATTTTTAAATATTAAGTGGTGTGGGTATGCTTTTAAGTAAATAAATAAAAAAAACCAGAGGGAGGAGAGTTGCTCAATATCATCTCAGCGTATGCAAAATGGCTGGTTATTTATTTAGTGCAGTCGGTATCAGTGGTGGTTTATTGAAATATACTCGGAGTCGAGAGTGAATTTCATGCTCTTTATTCAGCTCGTAGTCATCAAGAAGAGAAGAATGCCCTTTCCCCCAAACCATCTGCTTATATACATTATTGACACAATGGGCTTTGCCTGATTGGCTACTTCAAGGCTACACCTGTGGGCCAATCAGTTTGTGGATTGACTTCTGCCAGCAGCCTGATTAGCTGCTCCTGCAGGCCAATCAGGTTGCGGGTTCACTTCTGCCAGCCGCCTGATTGGCTGCTCCTGCAGGCCAATCAGGTTGCGGATTCACTTCCACCTGGAGTTGGATTGGGTGGCTCCTGCATACCAATCAGACTGCTGATTCTGGATCCTATTGGTCTATGATTCAGCTCAGTACATAACATTTATGGAATAACATAAGGAAACAATAGGTCTTACTTGCTCCAAGGAGCTTGAGTGCCAAGGCTCATGCCCCGCAGTTCCCCATTGATTAATAAACACACCAACACAAGTATTTAGGATTATGGGCTAAAACAGGCCACAACCTTATTGGTTACAGATGTGAGCAGTTTGGCTTAGGCATTGGGTGATACCAGGCTATAGCTTGACTCCCACCTGTCTGCAGGGAGTCAAACGAAGGGTACACCACCAGAAGGGGGAGCCCTATGACTTACATCAAATAGGGGTACCCCAAGGGGTCCCCACTGGGGTCATGACATGGTCCTGGCTCACGCCTGGGCTTTGGACAGGATCCACACCCCCGGATCCCTTTAACAGGATACCCTTATTGAGAAGGGGCCGGCAGAGGCTACAACCTCCCCTCCCTTAAACAAAGGCTTACCCAATGCCTAACCGCCACTTGAGCTCAAACAGCTCCCCGCCAACACCCTCACACCTGCAACCAACATCTCAGCATAGGGTCATGCAAAATGGCTGATTATTTATATAGTGCAGTCGGTATCAATGGTGGTTTATGGAGCAACATGAGGAAATAATAGGTCTTTCTTGCTCCAAGGAGCTTACCATTTAAGCTAACCGGTCTTTTCTCTCCCTACCTGCAAACAGTGTGCCAATCTTCAGGCAGCCATTGCGGACGCAGAAGAGCGGGGTGAGCTGGCTCTCAAGGATGCAAGGCAAAAGCTTGCTGGGCTTGAGGATGCTCTTCAGAGAGCCAAACAAGACATGGCTCAGCAGCTGAAGGACTACCAGGAACTGCTGAATGTCAAGCTAGCCCTAGATGTTGAGATCGCCACCTACAGGACGCTTCTGGAAGGAGAAGAATACCGGTCAGTGAGAAACAATCTCAACCTTGTACACATCCCATCCTTTCTCCAATGTTGATAAATCTAAGATGAGATATCCAATGTGGGGCATTCCAGATGTTGCTGGACTCCAATTCTCATCAAGCCTGACCATTGGCCATGCAGGCAGGGACTAATGGGAATTGGACAACATCGGAAGGGCACCACGCTGGCTACTTCTGCTAACGATCAGTGCGTAGAGAAGGGAGAGGTGATAGTTCTTCATCTAAACCAGGGCTTCCCAAACTTGAGTCTCCAGCTGTTTTTGGAATATAGTTCCCATCATCCTTGACCACTGGTCCTGCTAGCTAGGGATGGTGGTAGTGTAGTCCAAAAACAGCTGGAGACCTAAGTTTTGGAAACTCTGATCTAGACCAAGTGTGGGGAACCTTAGGCCATCCAGATGTTGATGAACTACAGCTCCCATCATTCCTTCTCATTGGCCATGCTCATTGACTGATGGGTGTGTGTGGTAGTAGTTCAGCAACATCTGGAAGGCCAAGGGTTCCCTACACCTGGTCTCAATGAAGAACTACCACCTCTGTCAGAACACAGAGCTGAAAATTGTTCCCTAGTGAATTGGAATTCCTACTTCAGACCTACTATTACACCATTCTGGTTGTGAGATAATTAAAAGTTTTTAAATATACCCTCAAGTAATCTTAAGAGAGCCAGTGTGGTGTAGTGGTTAAGAGTGGTAGACTCGTAATCTGGTGAACCGGGTTTGCGTCTCCGCTCCTCCACATGCAGCAGCTGGGTGACCTTGGGCTAGTCACACTTCTCTGAAGTCTCTCAGCCCCACTCACCTCACAGAGTGTTTGTTATGGGGGAGGAAGGGAAAGGAGAATGTTAACCGCTTTGAGACTCCTTCGGGGGATATCAGATCCAAACTCCTCCTCTTCTCTTCTGTCGTGGAGCTCAAATGAGGACTGCTTCTTTTCGAACTAGCTTCCAGTCATTCTGTCTGGGCTTGAATCCTTACCACCCTCTTTTTGTTTTCTGACAGCCTGGCTAATGATGGAGCGGGAACAGTGAACATCTGTAAGTATCCTGGGGAGCGTTTATAGCTTTGCACTTTGGGGAAGGGATGAAATAAATGATGCCTTGTTTCAGTTCACACTCAGAGGGCTCCACATAGTGCTTCTACTCACCCATCCCGCCATGCCTCCTCTGTGCCCACATTTGTATACTGTAAAGCCCTGAATAGTTAGGCCTATCCATTTGCACAGTTGCTGTTCTGATGCAACACCTTGGGTTTTCTGTGCTGGTGCAATGTTGTAGCTCTCAAGCTGCTTTGCTTTAATGGGTTGTTTTCAAACATTGCATCCAACTCAGTGTTTTTTGCCCTATTCATTTTGGGCATCTGAAAGTTAGCAATTCATAGGGCTAGATAAGAAACTCGATTCAATTAATATTTAAAGGTGAAGCTACCTAATTCACACTTTATGAACAATATGCAAAGCAGAACACAGTCATCTTTCAAAATCTGTACTTTTCCTACTTTTGCAGTGTAGTTCTCCAGCCAAGTAATGTGCAGAAATGCATATTCCGGGGGAAAGTGTGCACAGAAATGCATATACATACTAGTGAAAGTAGCATGCAGAAATGCATCCTGTTGCGAAAATATGCTTTGCAAAAAATGCCAGTATTAGGCAAAATTGCATACGAAAGTGGAGAAATTCACAATGAAATGCTGGTGCATTTTCACTAGCACTTTTTAAAATGCAAACTGATGTGGAAATGTGGAGTAGTGAATTTAAAATTGGAAGGATGAGAAAATGAGAGAGCCAGAACGGACAGATTTGCCCATTCCTACCCATTCATTCAACCCGGATGCAGACAGACTGGTGTGCTCTCAATGAGTCTTGATCATGTGTTCTTTCCCTTTCATAGCTGTTGTCTCTTCAACCATCGGACGTAGCAGTGGGGCTGCTGTTGGCAGCGGTCTTGGCTATGGAGGTGGATGCAGCGTTGGCTATGGAGGTGGAAGCAGCCTCAGCCTGGGAGGAGGAAGCGGTTTTGGAGTAGGAGGAGGCTGTGTGGGCCTTGGGAGTGGACTTGGTGCTGGAGGAAGCAGCTTCAGCTCAGGGAGTGGAAGAGGCTTCGGAGGAGCGTGTCTCGGAGGCGGCAGCAGCAGCTCTAGCGTGAAATTTGTTTCCTCTTCTCAAAAATCCTACAAATGCTAAAGCTCAGACTTCCTTGTAGCCTTTGAAAACAAAAATGTAACTTGTGAGCCATGTCTCACCTAGGCCTCCCTCTACACACTCTTATTGTGAGGGGCTTGTCCAATACCATCCATTTGTTTGATCACATTTGGGGAAAATGTAAAACTCTACCTTTTCAGATGATCTGTGTTGTAATGGGCTCTTTGCCATTGACAGTTTGCACCAATTTTTAATCTTTCTTCACCTTTCCACTTCATTGATGATCCTTTCAAATCAGAATTCTGAAGTTTCAAATTTTGTATAAACCAGATCACCGTTTGTTGGTTCTTGCTTTAATTCTTTGATGCCCGACTTCACTTTGTGTGCGTGTGTGTGTCTGTCTGTCTGTCTGTCTGTGTGTTATTGTGTTCAATAAAATGCATATTGTAATTTATAAAATTTTCTAGTCCTTTTGAATATACACCAGTTATCTCAAATAACTTAGCACTTGCACAGCAGATTGACAGTTTCTAAAGTGCTTTCTATCTCACTATTCTGGACAACAGTTCTGGGAAAGATGCCACTATTAGAGATGTTGCAGGTGTTGGTATTTTGGGGGGTGGGGGTGGGTTTAAGGCTGAGGCAAAAGTGTCTTGCCTAAGACTATCTGTTGGATGAGTTTATAAAAAAAGTTAACTAGGTGCTTCCTAGAATGAATGTAATTTTCATTCTGACCTGTATTCATCACAATCAAGTTTCTAGTCCCGTGCAGTTATCACTAAATGCTACATTGTCACTGTCTTCTATTTAATGTAACTTACTCCAATGTAAAGAAAATGTCAAAAACAACATTAAAAATTCAATGTATCATTTGTGGGCTTAGAAAAAGGATATGAATATCAATCATATTCACTTTTCTTTTCCTGACCACAAATACTGTACACAAACTGCAACCATTTTCACTTCCTTTCCTATTTTCATTGGAGTTCTGACATCCTCATTTTTAGCTCCTTTTGGCTGCTAAGCCAACTTTCTGCAATGTGGTGCCTCCAGATGCTGCTGGACTACATCTCCCATCATTCCTGACTATTGGCCATGCAGGATGCAGTTGATAGGAGTTATAGTCTACTCTAAAACATCTGGAGGTCACAAAGTTGGCAAAGGCTAGGCTAACCAGCCCTATAATAAAAAAATTCCTTCAGTAGCACCTTAAAGACCAACTAAGTTTTTATTTTGGTATGAGCTTTCGTGTGCATGCACGAAAAAACTTAGTTGGTCTTTAAGGTGCTACTGAAGGAATTTTTTTATTTTACTTCGACCCAGACCAACACAGCTACCTACCTGTAACCAGCCCTATAATAAAAGAGATAGAGGGGGGGGGCTATCACATTTCAACCCAAATCTTTTAGATTTACATCTGGATTTTCATATGGAGCAAAATGATTGAGGCAGCAGAAGGCTTCTTCACAATGCCACATAAATTATTTTCCTTAAAATTAATTCATCATTAAATAAAATTCTTGAATACAAGTTGGCCAACAGATTGTCAAAAACTAGGGTTGTATCCAAACAACATTGTTCCATTCGCACAAGGGCTTCTACCTGCACAAAACATCCCCACTGTCTCCTCTCCCCATGAGCCCCATAAATCTGCTCTAGGTGGTGTGTGTGTGTGGGACTCCAGATTTGAGTTTTCTATATGTAATCTTGGGACCCAGGTGGCGCTGTGGGTTAAACCAGAGAGTCTAGGGCTTGCTGATCAGAAGGTCGGCGGTTTGAATCCCTGCAACGGGGTGAGCTCCCGTTGCTTGGTCCCAGCTCCTGCCCACCTAGCAGTTCGAAAGCACATCAAAGTGCAAGTAGATAAATAGGGACTGCTCCGACGGGAAGGTAAACGGCGTTTCCTTGCGCTGTTCTGGTTCGCCAGAAGCAGCTTTGTCATGCTGGCCACATGACCCGGAAGCTGTCTGCGGACAAACGCCGGCTCCCTCGGCCTATAGAGCGAGATGAGTGCCACAACCCCAGAGTCGGACACGACTGGACCTGATGGTCAGGGGCCCCTTTATCTTTATATGTAATCTTAAGCATCCTTTCCCCAGCTAACGGTAGCAGTAGGAAGATGGCAGAGAAGCCATACTCTGTAACCACCTAACTATGTGCCCTTAAGATAAACTATGAATATAAGGATCCCTGAAAGGGTACAAGCTCCCCCCCATTTCTTTTACCTCTCAACATTATTCCTAACTAATGAATTTGAACCCTGTTGCTGTAGAGCTTGAGACCACTAAGGATTCTTCTCGCCCATCTACGCTAGGTTCCTATGTGCAGAACAGCTTGCTCCAGGTCAGGGCAAATCATTAGCCAGAGGCTAGAACTCACAAGTACTAAACCACAGGTAGGGAGCCTGGAGGCCCCCCAGCTGCTGGTGGACTCCAACTCCCATCAGCCCCAGCTAGTGAGGGGATAGTCAGCCAATGGTCAAGGATGCTGGGTGCTGAAGTCCAGCATCATCTAATGGGCCACCGGTTCCCCACCAGTGCATTGGCTGAGTAGGCACTGCTCAGCTTCAGAAGACACGTGCAAAGGGCAACTCTATGTCTCAGCTCCACATGGCATTGGTAAGAGGCCTGCAACATCCTCTGCCTTCTGCATCCCCACTCAACCCATGGAAATGAAATGAGACCACCATACTTTCTTTGTGAAGCCAACATCACAGAAGCCAGCCATGTCCAACTTGAAGTTGACTGTGATCCATGATCCAATATAAAAACTGGCAGTGATCTACCACCCAGGGATGGGTGCAGGGTGGGTAACCGGGCACTGGCTGCTTCCCAAGGGGGCGACAGGGATGGGTGCAGGGTGGGCGCACGGGGCTGCTTCCCCGACGCTGGCTGCTTCCTCCGATGGGGCAGGGGTGGGTTGCAGGGTGGGCGAGCGTGTGCCTACGGGGCAGGGATGGGCATGCATGCAGTGCCAAACCAGTCCCTCCTGCGAGAGCTCTGGAGGAGGTGGTGGCTGCTGCTCAGGCACATCTCCAATGGAAGGCGAGTGGTGATCGACCAGAATTCATGCCAGGATCTACTGGTCAATTGTGGTCTACATGTTGTACATCTGACACAAGCCAATGAAAAAGCCATGGAGGTGCAGGATAATTCTGTGTCCAGGGCAGCTGTCTACAAGGCGGCTGTCTACCAATTCCATCTGGTACGCTGGCTGAAACCCTACCTGCCTGCACGCTGTCTCACCAGAGGGGGTTATCTCCCACTTGGGACTACTGCAATGTGCTCCACGTGGGGCTACCTTTGAAGGTAACTTGGAAACTACAGTGGTACCTCGGGTTAATAACTTAATTCGTTCTGGAGGTCCGTTCTTAACCTGAGGTGCCACTTTAGCTAATAGGGCCTCCTCCTGCTGCTGCTGCTGCCGCATGATTTCTGTTCTCACCCTGAAGCAAAGTTCTTAACCCGAGGTACTATTTCTGGGTTAGCGGAGTCTGTAACCTGAAGCATCTGTAACCCGAGGTACCACTGTAAACTAATCCAGAATGTGGCAGCTAGACTGGTGACTGGAAGTGGCTGTTGGGACCATATAACACCAGTCTTGAAATAATAATAATAATAATTTATTATTTGTACCCCGCCCCTCCGGCTGGGTTTCCCCAGCCACTCTGGGCGGCTTCCAACAAAGATTAAAATTCATTAAAATGTCACACATTAAAAACTTCCCTAAACAGGGCTGCCTTCAGATGTTTTCTAAATGTCAGGTAGTTGTTTAGCTCTTTGACATCTGATGGGAGGGCATTCCACATTGGCTCCCAGTACGTTTCCAAGCACAATTCAAAGTGTTGGTGCTGACCTTTAAAGCCCTAAACGGCCTCTGTCCAGTGTACCTGAAGGAGCGTCTCCACCCCTATCATTCTTCCCAGACACTGGGGTCCAGTGCCGAGGGCCTTCTGGCGGTTCCCTCCCTGCGAGAATTAAAGTCACAGGGAACCAGGCAGAGGTCCTGCTCGTCAGTGGCACCCTCCCTGTGAAATGCCCTCCCATCAGATGTCAAGGAGATGAATAACTATATAACCTTTAGAAGATATCTGAAGGCAGCCCTGTATAGGGAAGCTTTTTAATGTGTAATGTTTTATTACATTTTTAAATATTTTGGAAGCCTCCCAGAGTGGCTGGAGGAACCCGGTCAGATGGGCCGGGTGCCAATAATAAAATTACAACTACTACTGTAAAACGTTTTGTTGCTAACAGACTTTACTATGGCGATAGGGAACCTATGGGCCTCCAGATGTTGGGCTCCAACTCCCAGGCAGCATGGCCGATGGTCAGGGATGATGGGAGTTGTAGTCCAAAAACATCTGGAGTCCCATCATTTCCCCAGCTGCGCTGTAAGAGTTCATCTATTGGAGCTTGCCACATAATGTAGGTAGCACAACTTCCTGGCAGGGAACATGCTGCTGCTTCTTTATATGAAGCGTTTCCCACTTGTGGATCTGAAAAGAGCAATGTGATAGAAGCAGTTGCCATTTTTAATCACATTTTACAAAGTATACATAATTTACAAAGATAAATAAATCTTAGAAAACTTTCCTTCGTTAAACTGTCTGGAGTTCACAAAATAAAAAATTACTTTCCCCCTATACTGCTGTGGCAACCCAAAAATAAAAATGGTCTTGAGCTGTGAATAGATGTCTAGGCTAAACATGGCAGTTCTGTATTTATTCTATGGCTACGTGCCACTAACTGCTCCGTTTGAAACAATGCCAACAAAAGCCCTAGAATAAATCACATACGAGTTGCTTTGTATTGGGAAAGGGTTCGCAACAAGATTGCTATTAAATTCAAATACCTTGAGACACTGGACTTTTCACATATTCCCAGATAAAAACTGTCACATCTTTGACATGGCACAGTTGCCAAACTTCTTGTTAAGCAAAGTAACTGAGTACCAGAAAAACCATTCACAACTGTAAACAATAGCGTTTCAAAACTCAAAACAAAATAGAGCAGCTCCTTGCTTGTCAGTATCACTGTTTCATTTAAGAATCTAGACAGAGCAAGGTGAAAAAAATAGGTTAGAAGGACAGAATAATGTCTGCTTAGTGTCTTTGATTATTCTCCTGCCCATCTTTTGACATCTCCTCCATTTCCAAATCTGCCAACTCAGATAGGTGCTGTATTTTTGAGCAATGCTTGCATTTTACATTTTCTCCGCTCAAGAGCTTCTTGCTTTTTCCTTGCAATTTCTTCCTGAGAACACTTTCTGCTTTTCTGCTCTGCAAAAGTAGACATACATTAGTAACTAAATTATTAAGTGTCATGATCTGAAGGTAGTAAGGTTTGTCTTTCAATGCATTAATGCAACAAAGACATTGTTGTCCATCATTTGTCCATCAAGCAAAGTGAAGGCTGATGGTTCTAATACATTTGTAAGTCAGCTCTTCAATTGGATCATAAATCATAGAAACAGAGTTGGAAGGGACCACAAGGATCATTTAGTCTGACCCCCTGAGATTCCTGCACTGCAGGGGGTCAGACTAGATGAGCCCAATGTGGGGCTCAAAACCATGACCCTGATATTAATTCTCATGCTCTACCAACTGAACGATTAGGAGACAAGTCAGATTCCAAGGCACTGTCAAATACCAGAAAAGGGAATAGTTAAAATTAGGAAGAGAAACTTATCTTGGTTTTACAATAGTATGGATCACGTATAATGTAAGTTTTAAACAAATATGATAACAAAGGATGATGAGGGAGAAGACATAACCAGAAGTTGCAAGACTGGGACATAACAAAACTGGTACCTACCGGTAGCAAAACATTTATTTGCATCAGTAAGCCACAATAGTACATTAAGCCTGTTGCATTATTCTAAATTTTGTTCCCTTTAATGTGTTACAGCCAAGGTAGTTTTATCTGTCTGCTAGTTTGTAATGCACCAATGAGGGAGAGACTTAAACCAGAGTCCTAACAATCTCAGCTTTCCTTTTAAAAGAAAAGAAAGTTAGCTCAGTCGGTGGAGCATAAGACTTTTAATCTACGTAAGTGACAGGGGTTTGAGTCCCGTTGGGTGAAATATTGCAGGGGGTTGGACTAGATGACCCTTGTGGTCCCTTCCAACTCTACAACTCTATGGTAAGTTTCTAACCCACATGATTACTAAAACGTGTTTTGAAACTAAACAAGTGACTAAAAAACAGAAGGTGAGGCTTCTGTGCCTAATAGCTACTACAGTGTGGCTTCCCCACCAAACATGCAGATCAAGATCTATGCAAATAAGCAGTTTCTGTGCAATTTGATCTATGCAATTGCACAAAAACTAATCCAAAGTGCTTATGTCTAGGAGCGTCTAATCCAGGCTCAGGAACTAAAATGGGCCTTAAACAGGGGCTTCAAGTAGTACCAAGGGCAAAAGGTTGTGGGTCCTGCTAGTCTACCTCTCTCTCGATAGCTCACATCTTCCTCTTCTAGAACAATGCTTGTTATTAAAATAATCTTAATTTGGCGAATAATATTATTATTTTTAAAGCCACCATTTACATGTTACAAAAACATTTCTGGTGACATTTCTTCTAGATATTTCAGATATTTTAATTGATAGTCATTAACAAATGCTACAAAAAGAGTGTGAACTGTACTCATAAGCTAATACTCATACCTAAAACAGCATGAAGTATTGCAGAATGCAAAAAAAACCTCCCAAGAGCAGGTGAAAAATCTCCACAGACTCAGTGTTCAATCAAAAATAATTTTATCCCTCATGGCTGTGCCAGAGTAGTTCTTTCTGGCCTCCCCCTTTCTAGTTTCCTACTTATTTTATTCCTTTCCATCCTACCATTTTCAAAGAACTCTCCTTTCTAACGAACTGCATTCACACAAAATACTAAGCCATGGTTTACTGAACAAACCAGGATCGGTGTTGGAAGTCCAGCAATGTAACCGTGGCGTATTATTTCACCAAATGTTGATTTTATTATTTAACTGCTCTTGCCTTGCATTTCTGCAGCTGGGGAAATATCTAGGGTGTGGCTCTGCAACAACACATGATTAAGTCAGGAGAGCAGGTCTGGACCTACTGAGAAACCATGGTTAACACAAGCAGAGATCTGTATGCCAACTTAAACTATTGCTTCATATTCTGATCTGTCATCTAGAAATGAACCATAGTTAAGTTGCCTGGGGTAGGTTTGGATATACAAACAAACCATAGTTGGCTTAATGTTTTGTGTGAACCAAGCCACTGAGTTTCAAAAAACCAAGGAATTTCAGAAATCTTGCGTCCCTTTGATGGATATCACATGTCAACATGTGAGCAGAGGAATAAGGAAATAATTTTGAGATCTCGTTTTTCAGGACTGCCTAAAAAGACATCAGCCGACCCTGAAAACCTTTCCAGACATTTATGCTTAAAATGAAGTTTGCTATTCTGAAAACCTACCTGTTTCAGATTGGGAGAAACACTCAGAGAGGTGCCTCTTAAAGCCTGGCTTTATGCTCAGCTGCTTCGCTGTCTGCAGCAGGACGTTTGCTGGATTCTTGCTTTCCCCCAATGCTACATTTGTTCTTGAAAGGTTGCCTGCATTTACATTTTTATGGTCCATCCCTGGGTCTTGGGAACTATTGGTCTTCCTGAACGCATATTCTGATTTCTCAGCTGGCACTTGATTAATACTGCCACTATTTTGTACTTTCCTTGCGTGGCACAGGTCCTTCTGCCACTGTATATTATTAACACTCAGGCACATATTTGAGAGAGTAGTTGAGTCAGTTACAGAAGTGAAACAGTCTCCAGGCACTGAACTTGACCTACTGAGTTTCCCTGGAACGCTGTTAAACTGTGCCCACCTGTGCTTGTCAGAGGAATTTGAGCAGCTCTCGTTCATACGTAGCGTTGTATCTGTAACAGGAGCATGGAACGAGAAGGTTTTCCTACCCATGCGGCTCTTTTGAGGCTGTGGGACGTTAGAAAGTTCTTGTGTGGGTCCTGAAAGGCAAGGACCGACCTCTAACTTGGAAGCCTTTCCTATCACCAATTTAGCTTCTTCGTTCTCTTTCACTGCAACTTGGCTCAGGCTGGTTTTTTCTACATCCCCACAGACTTGATAAAGCAAGTTGTCGTCATCGGCATCGTCACAACTTGTGCCCCAAAGACTATTGGATTCACAAAACAATTCTAAAACCTGATCCGAGAACCTGGGCTCGTTCCAATTATCAAATGAAAGCACACTCTTCTTTGGCACTTCCATCTGCGTTAGATGACCTGTGCTGGCTTGCTTAGCCACTTTCTTTAGGTTGTGAGGCCTTGTATTGGCAGAAACCGTAGATGATTGATGGCATATACTGTGCATTCCATTTCTGTATTTTTCAGTCTGTAATACAGGGACATCAGAATGTACCAAAAAAGCAGATTTTTTTCCAGAAGAACTGGTGCCAATGGCAGGTTTTAGTTGAGTAAAGCCTTCCCATATACTCTCCTTTTCAGGTTTCACTGAAGCAGAAATTTTGTTTTTACTTTTAGAAATAGAATTTTGTTTATTGGGTTTTAAATTACAATCGTCATGCAGGACACCCTTTGTCTTTCCTATCGTAACACTTTGCTTTTCAACAGCATGCGAGGCTGGAACACTGTTAGAGGAATATAAAACTGCACAATGGGCACTGCAGGGTTTCTCAGAATCTATAGTTCCTTCCTTTGCTTCACTGGTTTCATTAGAGGTATGAGCTAAAGTATTTTGTGGAACATCGATCACTTCAGGGTTCTGAGTAATTTGCATTAGAAATGAATCATCTGGCAGCAAATCAGCACCCCAGTCATCAAAATCATCACCAACAATCCCATCAATAGATTCTATTTCAGAAGAGTCTGCACTTGGAACAGTTTGTTCAGAAGCCATTTTAGCTTTTTCAGCAGGGAAGTGTTCCATAGATTTCATAGCAGGGGATGAATCCTGTCTCTGATGTGCATCTTCAGCCACAGATTCAGGAGCAGTTGTGAATTCATCTGAAGGGCACCCTTCCTCCAGCAAACTATCGTTCAAGGAAAAATCTGACAGGCCTTCGCTCAGCTGACCACTACACTGCTGGGTAGGGCCGTCAAAGAGGGCATTGAGTGCTTCTTCAGCGTCAAGATCTATGGACTTCTGGCTGCTGTTTTCACAGTGCTCAACTGTCCCAGCACTCGTCTTAACTTCTCCAGAGGGCAAGGCATCATCAGTTCGGGGATGCTCTCTGAGAAAGTGTTGCTGATTTTCCACCTGTGCTTCATCTTGATGTTCAACTGATATCATTGTCTCTGATATAATATGGCTATTATGGCATGGAGCACTTTGATCCTGGATTGCATCAGTCATGCTTTTATCAAATTGCTTTGCCAACTTCATAAGCTCCTCTTCTCTGTTCCTCAACCGAAGTCCTCTAAGAGAATGAGCAGAAGGTGAAATGCATTAGGAACGCAATGCATTTTGAAATGGCTTACTTGTTAGAAAACACACAGCATAACTCAAATGAGGCACACTTTTTTACTCTTTAAGTTCATTATTTTACCCCACTTTGCTAAGGGTATTCAAAGCAGCTTACAAATCAAATCACAGGATTACAAAACGAAATCAATCAAAAAATCACCATCAAACAACCTAAAACCACAGTATCAGATAAGCAAATGAAAGTAATTAAAGTAAGACAGCAACAACAATTAAAAGCCAATAGAAGATAATTTCAAGCCTACATTCCATCTTAAAAATGGCCTCAAACTATAAGGTTTTCACTAACTGTCCAAAAGCTTGAAGCTCAATAAAGTTCAATGTGACTTACTCCTAACTAAGTATGTACTGAATTGCAGTCTAATACCAGATATAGAGGAAGGACAGTAGATTTTCACCAGCAGAGTGTTTCATAATCATGGAGCTACCATTGTGAAGAGGGAAAGCAATCTCTTTTAGGTTACAAACTTTGTATCTAGAAGTTTCGTGGATTTAATTGCCATTCTGAAAGAATTCATTTTGGAATAAAACACACCTTGCACCATTTGCTTTTGTTCTACATCGTACTTTTGGCATTCCAGGAGTACATGGAATTGCATCATCACCAATCCAAAACCCAAGAAGAGATCCTTCAGAGCAGGAAGGTTTTTCATCCTGCAGTAAGAATCAAATATGTGAACACCCTGGATGTTATTAAACATGAGTATCAATCAATTGTACCAGCTTTCAAAATTATTTTTAAAAGCATTTATTTATTACAACATTCATATCCTGCTTTTCTCATAAAAAAGCAGCAATAGTAACAGCAGTAATAATAATACCAATACTATTAACATAATCCAGGCATTACCACCAATACTGTTAATACAAACGTAATTTTATTTGTATGCCTTCTTTTCATAGTTCAAACCATGCTCAAGATGGCTTACATGGAAAAAAATTACATAGTTATAAACATAACAAAAGTAGTCACAAATAATCAAAACATCAAAGGTACACAACTAAATTAAACAATTTCCACTTAAACCATAATAAGATCTAAAATACAGTCATACCTCAGGATACGTCCGCTTCATGTTGCGTCTTTTCAGGTTATGGACGCGCCAAACCCAGAAGTCCCGGAATAGGTTACTTCTGGGTTCAGTGCGTCCATAACCTGCGTGCATGCGCAGAAGCGCTAAATCGCGCTTTGTGCAGGCGCAGAAGCACTACATTGCGTCACGTGTGTGTGCAGATGCAGGGCTTCATGTTGCGGCCTTTTCATGTTGCGAACGGATCCCGTTCGCAACATGAGGTACCACTGTAAACATACAAAACTTAATACTGACAACAGCAACAACCACCCCCAACAAAGCCCTCCAAATAATATCCTAGACCAAGAGACACAGCCAACAACAGAAAAATACCAAGGACGATATTTCAAAACGACTGCAGAGTACGTCCATAGAACAGAGATTCAACTACCCCTCCTTAAAAAGCCACATCTCCGCTGCCAGCTGAAAACCAAGCAATGACGTGAACAGGTAGGTCTCTCTTTGGAGGGTGATGGACAACTTCGGAGCCATAGTTGAAAATAAATAAATATTGTTATACTTCAGGCTGAAATTGGGGTAGATGAGAAGGAAGAGAATGCCACCAGTTGTTGAACACTGGTGCTTGTGAGTAGGCATTGATGCCAAGGTCTACAACGCTGCAGAGAGCTTTGTGCCACTCTCTGGAGCCTTCTGGTCCTTCTCCTCCTTGCTGTTACTGCCTGTTCACGTCCTGTTTCTATAAGCATGCAAGGAATGACAAGAGTGAGGAGATGGAACAGCATCCTCTGCTTGCCTTGTACTCTTGCTTTGGGTAATTATGCAGATTTGAGTTTGAAGAGAGGGCAGGTAAGTTTCATGGCTCCTGAAACTCCTCTCTTGAAGTCTGCTGGTACTATTGGGCTGTATCCCACTAAGTTCTACTCAGAGTAAACCCAGTGAAATTAATGGATCCAAGTTAGCGATTTCCATTAATTCCAATGGCTTTACTCTGACTATGACCAATGACGGATACAACCCACATCCTTTAATACTTAAGTCAGGTTGTGGCTGCTGACAGGGTTAAAGAAACACTATACTTAGGGGGGAAACAAAGGTGAAAAAACAAACCAAAGGCGGCACCTCACATCCGAAGAAGCCCAATTGAGAACCAAGCATGAGCAGTAACCACAGAATGCTGATTGTTAATGGCCTGTTTTGAGGGAATAGCTGGCTAGAACTCCAAACAAGAGTCCTCCTTGTTAAGAAAAAGCACTGCAATGGTTGGTTGCAGGTAACACTTGTATCTCCTACAGTGAAAAGGTACATGCTAATATTAATCATAACTCTACACCACTTGAATTTGTAGATATGGTTTACTTTTATCCAAGTTTCCTTTCTAACTATACAGACATAAGAATTTCTCAAGAAGAAACTCCTTTCACAATGAAAGTTTTTTCTGCAAAAGAAAGAAAATGGGTTGGGACTATGCAGCTTTACCTTGGGAAGCAATACTTACATGGGGAGCAATCCGATTAACAATTTCTGAAATCTCAACCGTATGCCCACTAACCAACTGCTTCTTTTGTCCATTGCCTGAAAAACAAAACAAAAACCTTTCTAGTAACTAACTGCTTATCACTAGACCAGGCATCCCCAAACTGCGGCCTTCCAGATGTTTTGGCCTACAACTCCCATGATTCCTAGCTAATAGGACCAGTGGTCAGGGAAGATGGGAATTGTAGTCCAAAACATCTGGAGGGCTGAAGTTTGGGGATGCCTGCACTAGACGATGGAGATTTCCATAGCTTAGAAGCAGAGTAGCCCCTGTAAATATTTAAGTGTGTGACTTCCTACATAACAGAATTTATAGCGTAATGGCAGTAAAAAAATTAAACAATGTGCTCCAGCGTTAAATCAAAGTTGTTAAATTTTCCCTCCCATTTTTCAGTCACAAGATCTCTAAGGCAGCTTACAAATACTATACAAAATATCAATCCAATCCACAATTAAAATGCCATTTGACAAGAATCAGCATTGAGAGAGTGGAATGCCCTGTTTGGAAAGTAAACTGGAAACCAACAGACATTCTGAGGGAGGATACACTGCAACATTTTGTTGCAGTCCGACTTGCATTTCCTAAAAATCAAGTACCTAGACACTTTAGTATCTAGATACTTGAAGAGGGAAAGATACTGGCAGTACATGGTGTGTTTTTTTAATTAGCACCCAGGTACCAAAGTGCAAGTACTGTAGATAAATAGGTACCGCTACAGCGGGAAGGAAGAAGGATGTGGGTGGCACTGTGGGTTAAACCACTGAGCCTAGGGCTTACTGATCAGAAGGTCGGCGGTTCGAATCCCCGCGACGGGGTGAGCTCCTATTGCTCGGTCCCAGCTCCTGCCAACCTAGCAGTTCGAAAGCACGTCAAAGTGCAAGTAGATAAATAGGTACCGCTCCGGCGGGAAGGTAAACGGTGTTTCCGTGTGCTGCTCTGGTTTCGCCAGAAGCGACTTAGTCATGCTGGCCACATGACCTGGAAGCTGTACACTAGCTCCCTCAGCCAATAAAGCGAGATGAGCGCTGCAACCCCAGAGTCGTCCACGACTGTACCTAACGGTCAGGGGTCCCTTTACCTTTACCAGCCATATAGGACCCTAGTGAAAGAACCTACAGAGTGAATTCTACAACCAGGGAACCAGCACAAAGACAGCCCAACTCCTTGATGCTACTCACTTCCTCTCTGAAGTTAGGGGTGCCAACAGCAGGCCCTCGTCTAAAGTTTTTAATGATTAGGCAAGTGCAAAGAGAAACATGTGGGCCTTCTTACAAACTGATACTAGACCATTTAAGTCTCTCACCATATATTCCCAAATGATTAAATACTTAAAGGGACCCAGGTGGCGCTGTGGGTTAAACCACAGAGTCTAGGGCTTGCTGATCAGAAGGTCGGCGGTTCGAATCCCTGCAACGGGGTGAGCTCCTGTTGCTCGGTCCCAGCTCCTGCTCCCCTAGCAGTTCGAAAGCACATCAAAGTGCAAGTAGATAAATAGGGACCGCTCCAGCGGGAAGGTAAACGGCGTTTCCTTGCGCTGTTCTGGTTCACCAGAAGCAGCTTTGTCATGCTGGCCACATGACCCGGAAGCTGTCTGCGGACAAACGCCGGCTCCCTCGGCCTATAGAGCGAGATGAGCGCCGCAACCCCAGAGTCGGACATGACTGGACCTGATGGTCAGGGGCCCCTTTACCTTTACCTATAAATAAGGCAGGCATGAAATAAGAATGATAATAAGAATGATACCTAGCTTATATGCACTTGGTGACTGAGGATCCCAGAAGATTTCTTGCTGTACATCAGTTTCATTTAAAGGAGAACTAAATACAGGCAAACATGATCTGGCAAGCAGCTTTCTTTTCGGAGTCTTATATGAACTTGTTTCTGTGTGAATACATGCACAAACAAAAACACTTCTGTAGAAATAAGCAAGTTCAAGATGTAAAACTGTTTGGAGCTGATTCACCAATACAGGTAATATTTATCAACACAGGAAACTGTCTTAGATAAAGTCAGACCACTGGTCCACCTAGCTGAGTACTGACACTGACCAGCACCAGCTCTCCAGGGTTTCAGACACATGTCTTTCCAGTTCTACCTGAAGATACTGGGACTGAACCTGGGACCTCTTGCTCAGCAATACAGATGTTCTACCACTGAGCTACAGTAGGGTTCAGTTTTCTTCTGCCCAATCCTAAATGTTTGATTGAGGACCAGTCACATTTGGCTTCTCTGGAGCTCTACAGAATTGCAGGAGCTATTTGCCATTTTGAAAGAACAAAAGTGCAGCCCAGATTCTAAGATGTTAACTTTCTAGGCCCAAGTCCAGGAATACTACACTTCCAGCTCTACAATTCTACGATTCTAAAATGCAGACCAGGCAGTGGGGGAGTGGTTGCCCAAGGTTGGACAGCCTTCCAAGGGCTACATGGGAGTGGAAAGCTGGGTCAGAGGCAAAAATATGTGCAAGTTTGTACAGCAGGCTGCAATCTATTCACGTAAAACCAGTGCATTATCCTGCAGGTCTGGTAACATTATTGGAAGATAATTCACAGAATAAGGCTCAACCTTTGCACGAGGATGTGATGAGAGTAGTCTCTTGACAAGTACACTGGTGTTTACCTCAATGGGCACCTTTCAGTTGAGGGCAGCAACAAGCAACTATGAATTTTGAATCAAAACTGATCTGTGAGTATCCCTTAGCACTTGCACAAGATTTTCATTTTTAATATTCTAGGTGCCAGGAAGCGATCTTTCCGTCAGGCACATAGGCTCTTCTGCATGGGTTCTACATATTGAAAACCTCTTCTGCATGGGTTCTACATATTAACAGGCAAAGAGTGCTGCAGCCTCTTAAAAGACTTACAAAACTGCTGCAGCACAGACCAGCCTTTTCCAACCAGGTGATCTCCATTGGCTTCGGACTCCTGCTTCCATTACAAACAGCAAGCAAACTGGGGGCCTTGTGTAATCCCAAACATCTGGAGGGCCCCCGGCTGGTGAAGGGCTCAGCAAGATCTCAGTCCTTCATGGTGTTGTGTGTTACCAACTGTTTTCATGGTGACTATGGTCCCAGCTGCCCTGAGATCATTGACAAGTTCCCCCCATGTAGTTCTCGGCTGCTTCATCACCGTTCACCTGATCATTGCAACTCCACAAGATGAGATCTTGCATGGAGCCCCAGACTGAGGGAGGTTGACAGTTACTTAGTGTTTCTTCCATTTGCCAATTATTGCACCAACTGTTGTCACCTTCTCACCAAGCTGCTTGGCAATAGTCTTGTAGCCCAGTCCAGCCTTGTGTAGGTCTACAATCTTATCCCTGATATCCTGGGACAGCTCTTTGGTCTTGGTCATGCTAGCTACTTTGGAATCTGCTGGATTGATTGCTTCTTTTGTACAGGTACTGTAACAAGCTGGGATTACAGGTGAGACCTCTCCCTTACAGCAGGTGCTTCTAATATCAGCTAGTTACATACAGTGAAGATACCAGGTAGCCTGACATCTGGCTGGTTGATAGGGGATCAAATACTTCTTTCACTCATTATAATGCACATCAATCTCTGACTTTTGTCTTCTGGGTGTCTGGGGTTATTCCAGTTATTCTGTCTCTCACAGCAACAATAAACCTACCATTAAAATTATGGTCAGGTAATTTCTATGTCAGAGGGCAAACCGGCAAATTTAGCAGGGGATCAGATACTTTCCCCCCTCACTGTATATATATGTGTGTGTGTGTGTGTGTGTGTGTAGCTCTCTCTCTGTGTGTGTGTAGCTGTGTGTGTGTGTATGTATGTATGTGTGTGTACATACATACCCACACACATACTGCATATGTAGGTTAAGTCTTTTAAGGCACAAGCGCCTTGCTCGCTTTCGCCTTAAACACCCTCTACGAGTTACACAAGGAAGATAATATTTTTTCCCAGCCCGTGGGAAAGTACGTGCCAGGATGGCACCGGGGGCTTTGGCGGGGTAAGCGTAAGAGACCCTTCCGGGGGATGCTCTGCCAAGTGCTGCTTACTCGGGAGTAAACTCTCGCTCAGCCAAGGGCGCTCGCACGCCCATCAGAGGCGGCTGCCGTTTTGTGAGGGCACGGAGGTGACGCCGAGGCAGGCGGGACCCGCCGCCCCAGACCCGGGAGGCGCCGAGGAGGCCGGTGCCTCGGGGGACCCGCGGGGACAAGGGGCGCTCCTCCCCCCACGGAGCCTCACCCTCGGAGCCGCGCTGGCCGCGGGGACTCTCTCCATCCTGAGCGCCCTCGGCGGGTCTCCGCCGCCTGCTGCTGTTGCTGCTCCGCTTTACGGGGCTCCGGAGGCGACAATCCTCCCCTCCGGCTCCCGCTCTGGCCGCCGCCTTCCGCCGCTTAGCCGCCATATAAGATCCCCGCGGCGGCGGCGGCGCTTCCACCCGCGAAGCGCGCCCAAAACTCACAGCGGCGCCATTTTGGCCGGCGTCATTAGCCGGCGCTGATTGGCCGAAGCCGGCTCTCCGTGAGCCGCAATTGGTCAGGACTTAAGCCGAGGGGATTGGAGGAAGAGGAGCGAGCGAGCGTTCGGATGTGCGCGCGGCGAGTGTCGCGTGCAGCAGGGAGGCAGCTCTCTCTTTTTTTAAAGGGGCCACGCTCTTCTAACCGAACCCTGCGGGACTTGGGGTGGGGTCAGCCTAAAAGGCTTTAATGGAGAGACTCAGACACTGGTTAATAGGTGCCAGGTGGAGTGGAGCTTCCATGTGCAACTGCAGTGTACCGTGCCCTCCTGGTGGTGCAGCAATGAAACTGCTGGTACATTTCCAAAAGGAAGCAGGGTCAGTATGGTTTCACACTGAATAGGGGATCACATATTGAGATCCCTGCATTGCAAGTGGTTCGACTAGATGACTCTTGGAGTCCCTTCCAACTTTACAGTTCTATGATTCTATGTCCAGATGAATAACAAGCCAGGAGAGGAGTGCAGGTGGGCAATAGAAAGAAGATGAGCTGATTTGCTAAGGAAGCGATAACTCATATACCTTTAGGCAGGTGCATCTTATTCACTGCACCTGCACTACTAAATGACCAGCTTCACCTGGCTTTATTTTTAATTACATATTTACTTTTAAAATACATCTTTCCAAAGGAAGAGGTGATATAGTATTTAAAAAATGGGGGGGGGGGAGTCCAGAATAAATGCCGTCTTTCCATCTGCTGTAGTTCCATCTGCATTTCCAAAGGTGCTGACCTTTAAAGCCCTAAATGGCCTTGGGCCAGTATACCTGAAGGAGCGTCTCCACCCCCACTGTTCAGCCCGGACACTGAGGTCCAGCGCCAAGGGCCTTCTGGCGGTTCCCTCACTGCGAGAAGCCAAGTTACAGGGAACCAGGCAGAGGGCCTTCTCGGTAGTGGCACCCGCCCTGTGGAACGCCCTCCCACCAGATGTCAAAGAGAAAAACAACTACCAGACTTTTAGAAGACATATGAAGGCAGCCATGTTTAGGGAAGCTTTTGATGTTTAACAGACCATTGTATTTTAATATTTTGTTGGAAGCCGCCCAGAGTGGCTGGGGAAACCCAGCCAGATTTGGGGGGGAGGGGGTATAAAAATTTATTATTATTATTATTTCTTTATTATCTTTCCCTTCCATAAGAACACAATAAGAGCTCTGTTGGGTCAGACCAAAGACCCACCTAGTTGAACCTCCTCTTCTTACAGATACCTGGCACCAGATACCTACGGGAAGCCCACAAGCAGAAGCTGAGTACAGTAGCACCCTCTTGGTCAGACCCGTGCCCCCTCCAACCCTGGAGATGGAGCACAACCATCATGGCGAGTGGCCTTATCTTCAGGGCCGGCCCTACGGCCAGGCTGGGTGGCGCAGGGTACCACGGCGCCAGCCTGCCAGGAGGGCGCCGCAAGCTGCGCCGGTCCGCCGGTCCGCCGCGCAGCTGCGCCTGTGGCAGCCGCGCTGTGCCCACCCACCCACTGCGCCGGGAAACAGGGCGGGAGGGCTCTGGAGAGATCGCGCTCTGCCTGCCCGCCCGCCCGCCACACGGCAGCGCCTGTGGCAGCCGCACTGCGCCCACCCGCCCACTGCGCTGGGAAACAGGGCGGGAGGACGCCAGAGAGATCTGGCGCACCAACGGCGCCAGGGGCGCTTAAGACGGCCCTGCTTATCCTCCATCTTCCCTCTACCCAATCAGTCCTTTCTCATAAAACTTCCCCTTCACTTCAGAATGTCCTTCCACTCTCCCAGAACTCCAACCTCCAAATCGTGCCAGACACACTTAGCTGTAAACAGGCCTGTTCAGTGGTTTAAACTTTTAAGTTCAGCCAGTCATTTATATGATTCTTCTGTAGTGTTTTCTCCCTTATGTAAGTTTTGCCGTACGTAGCCCTGATATTTTGTATGAAGAGTAGCCTTGTGGCCATAGGAACAACGGAGCAATGTTTCTGGTATGTGGGCTGAACCTGACAACCACTATTGCCGCAGATGTCTAGAGCACCATCAAGTCTGGATATGTGCGGTCAGTTTCCGTTATCGAGGCCGAATAGCATGGACAAGATGCTTGAAAGGATCTGCCTTTGTATATTGCCCCGGCATGTATGCTTATGCTAATCTTCTACCAAGGACTTGCCTGGAGATGTTTGCCAAGGTTAAACTACTAGTGTAACCCCTGTCTACCCCTCCTCTTTTGTGACATGTCAGTGATGTAAAGATGATGTAAGTATTGATTATGCTGTGTGAACTGTATTCTGGGATATGGTGGGAAGTTTTAAAAGTTAATGTCGCCCCATGCTCTGGGTTCATTCGCTGCTATTGAACCTGTTGCACAACAGTAAAAGATCTAAGTCTAATGACAGCTGTTTTGCTCCAAATTGCTTGGCTGAAATTTCCTTTTTTTTTTTTTTTGAAAACCTTTATTACTTGCTAAAAATTACACAATTCCAAAATTACAAAGAAAATGTGTATATAGAAAAGGAATACATATGATCCAATTACAAAACCAAAATATACATATAACAAATAAACAACCTTCTTCCAATCATAGCATTCTGAAATTGGCCATAAAATCCCACTAATCCAAGACTTGGTCTTTCCCGTCTCGGATCTGAGGGCCTAGGATATAGCAACCCAGGCAAACCAGACAACGAAAGAATAAGAATAAAGGAAGAATAAACAAAGGAAGAGCGAACAGAGAACAGGACCCAGGTAGGTCAATAGTAAGAGAAGGTGGGACAGGGGAGGTAGGGTAGATAGGGGAGCGGAGGGAGGGGAGGGGAAGATGAGCGAAGGATGAAGATAAATAGAATAAAGGAAAGAAAAGAATATAGTAAAGTAAAGTTTTGACTTCCCAACACTTATCATCGGTTCCCTCACATAATTGAATTTTATTAAGCTTCTCCTTTTAATCTAAATTGATTAACTTTCTCTCTTCCCATCACCTTATTTCCTAGCCTCTTGTATCTCTTAGTCTAAACATATCACTAATTTTGTGCTTATTTTTTGTTTATAAAAATATTCGTCTACATATTTCCACTCATCTTTGATTGTTTGTTTTGGTATCCCTCTGATCGTTGCGGTTAACTTTGCTAATGTCATGTATTCCGTCAATTTTGTATGCCAGTCTTGAATAGTTGGAACCTTGTCTCCTTTCCAGTTTTGGGCGATCAGCATTCTAGCGGCCGCACCCGCATAAAGGAGTATATTCTTCCTGTCCTTTGGTATATCCTCCGGTACCATGCTCAGCAGCAAGATCTCAGGTTTTTTCTCGAATGTGAATCTAAGCATTTTTTTCATTTCCTCGTAAATATTTGACCAATATGAGCTAATCCTGTCGCAACTCCACCAGCAATGAAAGAAGTCGCCCAATTTTTCTTTACATTTCCAACATTTATCTTGGTTGTTTCTATAAATTTTTGCTAATTTTGCTGGTGTGAGATAATACCTATAAACCATTTTCCATATATTTTCCCTTATTGTCATGCATGCTGTAAAATTTATGTCTTTACTCCATAATTTCTCCCACTGTTTAACATAAATTACCCTCCCTATATCTTTTGCCCATTTTACCATTACATCTTTTACCATCTCATCTTTCATTTCCCACTCTAATAAAAATTTGTAAATTTTCGCCAATGGTTTCTCCTGGTTTTCTAATAATAATTCTTGTAATTTTGATCTCCCATCTTCAAATCCAACTACTTTATGTTCTTTAAAGATCGATTGTAATTGAAGGTAATGTAGCCAACTTTGACAGTATTGTTCAACTTGGTTATAGGGTTTTAGCTCATATTGGTCATCTATTTTCTCGATCAATTCCTTATATGTCGGCCAATTATTTCCTTTGGGTTCCTTACTTGTTGCTGACATTTCTACGGGTGAAGCCCACCATGGTATTTTAGGTTCTAATAGACATCTAAATTCTTCCCAAATATCGAATAGGGGTTTTTTAAATATATGATTTTTGAAGAATGTATATTCACCTTTCTTTTCTTTTAATAGGTATGCGTGCCAACCTCCAATATTTCTAAAGCCTTCCAGTTTCAATAACTCCAGATCGTCCAACAGAAACCATTCCTTCATCCAACACACGCAGGATGCAGCGTAGTACAACCTCAGATTTGGGACTCCCAAACCTCCTCTTTCTTTTGCGTCTGTTAACAACCTATATTGTATTCTTGCCTTTTTTCCTTGCCAAATAAAATTATTTAGATCTCTTTTCCATGTTTCGAATGTTTCTTTTTTTAATTTTATCGGCAGCATTTGAAATAAAAAAATCAATTTAGGTAAGACCATCATTTTAATTGCGGCAATCCTGCCTGTGAATGTTAGGTTCAATCCCTTCCAATTCTCTAAATCCTCTTTTATTTTTTTCCAGGTTTTATCATAATTGTTATCGAATAAATCTGCTTTATTATTGGATATAGTGATTCCCAAATATTTAATTTTCTTCACTATTTCCCACCCACTGATCTTTTGTATTTCCCTTTCTTCCTCCTTCCTTATATTTTTGATCATCAATTTCGTTTTTTGGTTATTCACTTTTAATCCCGCTACCTTGCCATAATCCAATAATTTACCTTTCAATTTGGGTAGAGTCTCCACAGGGTCTTCCAACATTATTATCAAATCGTCGGCAAAAGCTCGCAATTTAAACTCACTTCTCCCAACCGATATACCCTTGAGGTTCCTATCCATTTGGATATCTTTTATTAGGAATTTCAATGCCCATATGAATAATAGTGGGGACAGTGGGCATCCCTGCCGCGTTCCCTTAGAAATTTCAAATTCTTTTGTTATCTCCCCATTAATGATCAACCTCGCCAGCTGTTTATTATATATGGCCTTTATTCCCTCCATAAATCTTCCTTCAATTCCTAATTTCTTCAACGCCCCTATCATAAATTCCCATGCCAAATTATCAAATGCCTTTTCGGCGTCCAAGAATATAAAGGCTGTTTTCTTGCTAGGGTTCCATGCTTGGCTGGAATTTCCTTCTTTTACTGACCGCATTGACCCGCGGGGGACTTGTACCCCGACAAGCTGGGCTGCTGAGTAGTCTCTCAGCCCAGAATTTTCCTTAACATTACGAAAGGCTTGTAGCCCTCTTGATGTTGTTAGGTTCTAACTCAGGCATCCCCAAACTTCAGCCCCCCAGATGTTTTGGACTACAATTCCCATCATCCCTGACCACTGGTTCTCTTAGCTAGGGATCATGGGAGTTGTAGGCCAAAACATCTGGAGGGCCGCAGTTTGGGGATGCCTGTTCTAACTTCTATCAGCCCCAACCAGCATGATCAGTGATCAGGGATGATGGGAGTTGTAGTCCAAAAATACCTGGTGGACACTAGGCTCCCACATCCCTGTATTAAAGGCACAGGGCCCTGTTCTGACCACCATGGTAGCAAGGGGCAATGACCCTTGATAAAGTTCAGTTGTCATCTCTAAGGGGTACATACAGGAGGAACTTAAAATAACCACTGGGATCATAAAGCACCTCCTATGATTATGGTACTTTTACTAGCACGATGTAAAATTCCAGTTAATGACATGATTTTCAAAATTTCTTTTGTTACTCCTAAACAGGGAAGGAGACACTTAATTTTTACAGATTGCCCTACAGACAGCAGGTTAATGGGTACAGGAAATGCATAACGTGATACCAAAATGTGACTGAAATATATCCATCGCCCTCAGAAGTGAAGAAAAAAGCTCTGCTAATTTTGCAGTTAAGTGTCTGAAGTATTTCGTGAAGATGGATCATTACAGCACCATTGTGAAAATGTGTACAGTTTGCCAGAGAATCTCTTGTTTCTTCTGGTCTGTGTATGTATATGATACTTGAGCTCACCATCTGGCTGCCGGAAAAAGACATTAATTGGAATAGCCACCTTTTTATGTCTCTTAGAAGCCTGGAAGCTGAAAGTTTATTTGTTCTCCTTCCCAGCACACCTTGCTAAAAACACTCTTTTCCTGTAACCTCTCACATACACCCCATCAGCTTGGCAACCTCTGTCTGCCAAGGTCCAAAATTCCCCCTAGATGGGCCATCAAAACCTTTTGTCATGCTAATGCCTCTATCCCAGGTGAGGCCCTGTCTTGGAAAGGAAGCTTAGCCTGAACTGGCCTCCAGTCTTCCCCTCAATACTCCAAATAATCAAAAACCTACCATTTATTATTTTCCAGGTATTTTTTTTGGGGGGGAGGAGGTGTCCCTATTTACCAGTATATGTATAAGCAAAATATAGGAGCTCATGGAGCCCATCCATAATCTTGGTTTCTGTTCTTAAAAGAATCCTATACCTAGTTTTGTAACAGTCGGCCTCATGGAGCTCAATGGAACTTACTTGCTTCTGAGTAGACATGTACGGGAGCTTCCCATTAAAGTAATCTTACATCTTATATCCCATTAAAGTAATCTTACATCCTGGGAAACAGAGGTGTTTCCTCCTGGAAGCCGTTCTTGTTCGCTTTGTACTGTAAAGACAGTTTATGCAGGGCCTAATAAAATATAAAGCAACAAGATCATCATCATAAGAAATGGAAATGTTTTGTTAAATGACAGCATTCATTCAATCCAAAGAAGAACAGAGGCCCCTGATGGTGGTTTGGTGAAACAGTCCTGGGGATGTGTCCAAAATTCTCATCCAAACTGATCTCCAGCATTTGCAGTTCCTGATGAATTTCCCCATTTCTGAAGTGGGATTGATACTTTAGGAATTCTACATTTTTACGGATGCATACACATGCTACTGTGCACTGGTCAAACGCCACACAGCAGATAGGAACATTTAGCAGTGGCTGAATTAAATGAAACCCCCTTTCTTGCAACAATAGTTTTAGAAGGTCCCTGGGCTTTAGAAGTTCCCATCTGTATTGCAGGGAAAATCTTTAGGTCAGGGCTACCATTTGTTTGTTTGTTTCACATGTATACTGGGTTATACATATGAAACAATACCCCGGGCCTATACCCGTAGATCTCAGGGCGGGTCACAACATAAATTTACAGAATACAGGTAGCACTGTGGTTAAACCACTGAGCCTAGGGCTTGCTGATCAGAAGGTTGGCGGTTCGAATCCCTGTGACGGGGTGAGCTCCCATTGCTTGGTCCCAGCTCCTGCCAACCTAGCAGTTCGAAAGCACGTCAAAATGCAAGTAGATAAATGGGAACCGCTACAGCGGGAAGGTAAACGGTGTTTCCATGTGCTGCTCTGGTTTGCCAGAAGCGGCTTTGTCACGCTGGCCACATGACCTGGAAGCTGTACGCCGGCTCCCTCGGCCAATAATGCGAGATGAGCGCGCAACCCCAGAGTCGGTCATGACTGGACCTAATGGTCAGGGGTCCCTTTACCTTTACCTTACATAACAAAAACTAAGGCAACCCAATAATCCCCCCTTCCACAACACATCCAAAAGGGCATCAGATGTTAATCAGCCAAAAGACTGATTAAAGAAGAAGGTTTTCGCCTGGCTATGAACATGTGTAACTAGGAGCCAGCCAAACCTTCCAGGGGGAGCATTCCATAAATGGGGAGCCACTGCAGAAAAGGCCCGTTCTTTTGTTGTAACCCTCCAAACCTCTCATTGAAAAAGCACATGAAGCAGGGCCTCAGAGGATGATCTCAGAGCCCAGGCAGGTTCAGATGCAGAGAGGCGGTAAGCAGTACCTCAATA
This sequence comes from Zootoca vivipara, assembly GCF_963506605.1. Classification (NCBI taxonomy): domain Eukaryota; kingdom Metazoa; phylum Chordata; class Lepidosauria; order Squamata; family Lacertidae; genus Zootoca; species Zootoca vivipara. The sequence continues at coordinate 116,809,751 of NC_083277.1, read as the reverse complement.
CCTTGAGCAGTTTAAGGCTTTATAGGTCAAAATCAGCAGTTTGAATTGAGCCTGGAAACTATTTGGTAGCCAGTGCAGTCAGACCAGGATCGGTGGAATATGCTCAAACCGTCTTGCCCCGGTGAGCAACCTGGCTGCTGAATTCTGCACTAACTGAAGTTTCCAAACCATCTTCAGAGGGAGCCCTACGTATAACACATTGCAGTAGTCAACGCGTTGCAATATGAGCACCTCCTGTTTCTCCCAATGGCAAATTTGAGTATATGGGTCCTCACTTGTGGCATCACTGACTTCACAATGGGTGTTGCACCTGACAAAGGAAGACCACAGGAATGTCAAAAAGAAAGAAAGAAAGAAAATGTGCCTAGTTGAGAATCATTCTCAAGGGAGTTGCCTCAGCAGCTCTCGCTGAGCTTCAGATAGCCGACTCTATTCCCATCATGTTCAAAGAATAAAAAGTCACTTGTTAATTTATATGAAGTTAAAAGCAATGCCTTTAGGAAACTCCAGCACTGTAAACTACAGGGTTAGAAAATTCCACTAGGTTTTACAAGTCCTCTTGGTTTTACAAGTTGTCAGGACATTACGTTAGATACAACATAATGGAAAAGGCCTCATGCCAGACATACCAAAGAGATTAATTCAGGCCAATTACCTGTGATCTCCAGCTGCCAAACCCAGCTCTCCAATGAGATAAAAAGGGAGAATGTGTGAGCTTCCCAGAGGATCCTTTCACCTTTGCTGTCCAGGAGTCTTGTCTCATCTCTCTCTGTCTCTCTCTGTTTCCCCTTCTTGCCCTGAGGAGGAACAATGGCTCAACAATCAGTCAGAGTCTCTAAGAATTTTAGCACCTCTTCAGCTGTTATCCCAGGGAGCCGAAGTAGCTTCAGCACGGTTTCGGTCTCCCGGGGAGGTGGTTCAGGCTTTGGACGGGCCAGTGGTGGCTTTGGCAGCAGAAGCCTCCATGGCTTTGGAGCAAGTAAAAGAATCTCCATGGGTGGCTACCGTACTACTGCCAGATCTGGATATGGTTATGGATTAGGTCATGGAGGAGTTGGGTACCGGATTGTAGGTGGTGGTGGCTATGGCTATGGAGCTGGTGCTGGCGGCATCCATGAGGTTACCGTCAACCCAAATCTCCTGGCTCCTCTGAACTTGGAGATTGACCCCACCATCCAGAAGGTGAGGAAGGAAGAGAAGGAGCAGATCAAGACACTCAACAACAAATTTGCCTCCTTCATTGATAAGGTAAGTTTCTCTCTGGATGCCATCCTAAAAACTTTACGCTACTTTAAAACAAGTTCCTGCCTGCTCCTGTTTAAACAAGCTCTACTGACAATAGAGGGCAGCTGTTTTCTTTCCCTGCTTACTATATCCTACCAACATTTCATCGCTAGAAATAGACACAGCCGTGTACAGTGGTACCTCGGTTTTCAAACGTCTCTGTTGATGAAAATGTTGGTTTTCGAATGCTGTAAACCAAGAAGTGAATGCTTCGGTTTTTGAACACGTCTTGGAAGTTGAACATGCCACGTGTCTTCCGTATTGAGTTTTCCATATTGAGTTTTCCATATTGAAGCTTCCATATTGATTTTTTGGTTTTCGAACGTTTCAGAACTGGAACGGTCTTCCGGAATGGATTATGTTCGAAAACTGAGGTACCTCTGTATTTGTGGAGGATCCTTGCTCTCACATCATGGATCACTTCCTGATGGTTAATTAGAGATGGGAGAGAACTACAACTCCCACTACCCCTGGTTATGAACAATGGCAGCTGGGTCTAATGGGAACTGTAGTCCAAAAAATCAGGAGGACACTGGGTTGGGAAAGGAGCATCTCCTTTCATATTTCAGCTGTTTTGTGCAACTTAGCAGCATGACTAAGCATCTTAAAACAGGAGTAAATCCTCTGTCATTGATGAGAATGTCTTTTCAAGTTACAGGTAGGTAGCCGTGTTGGTCTGGATCGAAGTAAAATAAAAAAATTCCTTCAGTAGCACCTTAAAGACCAACTAAGTTTTTATTTTGGTATGAGCTTTCGTGTGCATGCACACTTCTTCAGATACAGTGAAATGGAAGTTTCCAGGCACTTATGTAGAGAAGGGGTGGGGAGGGGTGGGGATGGGGAGGGGGGATCACTCAGAAGGGTGGTGGAAATGGGTGATTGACTGACTGATAGCTGTTGATGACCGCAAACGACTGCAAATGGTTTTGCATGAAAAAGCAAGGGTTGAGATGGCTGAAGATCGCTTATCATGTATAATGAGATAAGAACCCGATATCTCTGTTCAAACCAGGTCCCTCCATGGTTTTGAGCTTGGTGATAAGTTGCAATTCAGCAACTTCTCTTTCCAGTCTATTTCTGAAATTCTTTTGTAGTAAGACAGCTACTTTGAGATCTTGTATAGAATGTCCTGGGAGATTGAAGTGTTCTCCTACTGGTTTTTCTGTCTTCTGGTTCCTGATGTCAGATTTATGTCCATTTATCCTTTGGCGTAGGGTTTGGCCTGTTTGTCCAATATAGAGAGCTGAAGGGCACTGTTGGCATTTGATGGCATACACAATGTTAGAGGATGAGCAATTAAATAGTCCTGAGATGGTATGTTGGATGTTGTTGGGGCCAGTAATGGTGTTGTCTGGGTGTATGTGGCAGCAAAGTTGGCATCTGGGTTTATTGCAGGCTCTGGTACCAGTGTCCATGTTAAGTCTGGTGGTTGTATTATTGTGGGTGAGGAGTTGTTTAAGATTGGGTGGCTGTCTGTAGGCAATGAAAGGTCTTCCTCCCAGAGCTTGAGAAAGGGAGCGGTCATTGTCCAGGAGAGGCTGTAGATCTCTGATGATGCGTTGTACTGTTTTAGCTTGGGAGCTGTATGTGATGACTAGTGGTGTTCTGTTATTTTCTTTTTTGGGTCTGTCTTGCAGCAGGTTCTCTCTAGGTATCTGTCTGGCTCTGTTGATCTGTTGTTTAACTTCATCAGGTGGATATTTTAGTTCTAAAAAGGTTTGCTGTAGATCTCTTAGGTGAGATTCTCTGTCTGTAGAGTCTTTTCAAGTAAGGGTGCTTAAGACCAGTCAATAGGTAAAGTTAAAGGGACCCCTGACCGTTAAGTCCAGTCTCGGACGATTGGGGTTTTGGCACTCATCTCGCTTTACTGGCCGAGGGAGCCGGCGTTTGTCTGCAGACAGCTTCCGGGTCATGTGGCTAGCATGACTAAAGCCACTTCTGGTGAACCAGAGCAGCGCATGGAAATGCTTTTACCTTCCCGTCGGAGTGGTACCTATATATCTACTTGCACTATGACATGCTTTCAAACTGCTAGGTTGGCAGGAGCAAGGACCGACCAATGGGAGCTCACCCCGTCGCGGGGATTTGAACCAGCGACCTTCTGACCAGGAAGCCAGGCTCCGTGGTTTAGACTACAGTGCCACCTGCATCCCAAGACCAGTCTATAGTTGGAGCTAAATCAGGGGGTAGAACATTAGGTGATTGAGAGAAATTTCACTTGTTTATATTTTTCTGACCTTAAAAATGTGTGACTAAAGAAACCAAGGTTTCTGCGCCAAGGCGTTTGATCCTCAGTCTTAGAACCAGGAAAGTAAGTGGGGTATTTTCAAAGGTGAGAACCTTGCCCCTTTGGTGTTACAAGCCAGATATTCCCAGATCGACTCATTTAGTTTCAACAAGAACCAAGGTTGTTAGGATAGTGGAACCAACCCTGATATTTCATCACCTGCTCTAAGCACATTTGTTTCATTTTGTGTTTTCAGATAATTGATGGGGATGGGTGAAGAAATTCAATTTAGTTTGCATTTAATGGCAAACTTACCTAATTTGCACTTTCTGAAACAGTTGCATGAACTGAAACACTGCTGCTCTTCACATTTTGCAACGCAGTTCTCCAATGTGTACAAAAATGTGCACTTAAATACATATTGATTTGCAAAATGTGTCTGTTAAGGGAAATCGCAGACAAAAAAGAGGGACTTTTAAAAACAAATTCACAAAATGATATAGAAATGTGTAGAACTTGAACTTAAGCTTGGAATAACGGAGAGAAGCTGAAATTGACAAGAGTCCCTCATTCCTGTGTTGATCATTACACTTGGGCAAAAAACAACATATATATATATATATATATATATATATATATATATATATATATATATATATGAAAGGCACAAATACAGGATGGGAGATACCTGGCTTAAGAGCAGTACATGTGAAAAGGATCTAGGAGTCTAGGTAGACCACAAACTTGACATGAGTCAACAGAGTGATGCAGCAGCTAAAAAAGCCAATGCAATTCGGGGCTGCATCAATAGGAGTATATTATTATTATTATTATTATTATTATTATTATTATTATTATTATTATTATATTTCAATAAATAACATTGAATACCTGCACACCAGCCCTTTCCTTCATTCATTGGCTGGATAGAGAGAATTCAAACCACCCTCAAATAATTGCATTTGAGTGTTTTTGAGTTAGCCTCCCATGCCCTTACATATATTTGACTTGTGGTGACATTTAAGTATTAGATGCAGGATTCCCTAGCTCTCAGGGGTCTGCTGTAGCTCAAGTGTGGAGAACCTTGAGCCTTCTGGATGTTGCTGAACTCCCGTAAGCCCCAGAAAGCATGGCTCATGGCCACAACCATGGGAATTGTATTTCAGCAACCTCCAAAATGCCAAAGGCTCCTTACACCTGCTGTATTTGGATCCAGTTTCATTCTCCTGCTGCACTGCATTGGCAAATGATGCAAGATCAAATTATCTAACAATTAAGGTCTGGTTCTTCAGCTAAAACACATAGTGTCATTGGAAAATGTTTAGATAGCTTTGTGTACCGTGCATAGAGTTCAGCTTTTGCTTGTCTTGTGAGAAAGACCTAGAGATGATGAAATTTGAACAAGGTGCTTCCAGTTCATAGCTCAAGGTCTCAAAATGCTGTACCCACCTATGCAATATGTGAGATTAAAGGAGAATTTAGCACGGGATTGCTAGGAAGAAATGAGGACATGAATAAAGATGGAGGTTGTATTTGGAACACCAGTTAGCCGTGCAAGATATCAGACTCCGCTTCTTGGTACCTACCAGAAGCTTTTAAAAAATAAAAGTCACAATTGATCCTGTATCAGAATTCATAGAAAATTCACCATGCTTTTTTTATTAAAAAAAGCAACCAATAGACACAATTAGATGCATGTGTCAAAAGATAACACTTCCCGGTTTCATTCCTATATCTTTCCATTTATCCACCATCTGCAAAATTCCTGTACCTTCTGAATCATTTGAGACTAGCCACTATTTCAGCTGCTTTTAATACTAGCTCATTGGGTACAACCTGCCAGCTTCCTGTCACATTTTCTATGTAAAGTATTTGTTGTGCCAATTTCTTGCAATCTATTTAAAAATAGAAGGGAAAGATGTTAAGATATCATCACCTTTGAAGATGTTATAGCTTAGCACCCCGTATTCTGTTTTGTCTGTACACAATGCCGACATTCAACATATTTTTCTCTTGGCGGGATTCATTCAGGTCCGTTTCCTCGAGCAGCAGAACAAAGTGCTGGAGACCAAATGGAGCCTCTTGCAGGAGCAAAAGATCACCCGGCGTAACCTTGAACCTTTATTTGAGTCATACATCAGTAATCTAAAAAATCAGCTGGATCACATTATGGGACAGAGACCACAATTAGACATGGAATTGAAGAACATGCAGGATACTGTGGAGGACTTCAGGAGAAGGTGGGTACTGTAAAATTATTATTATCATCATCATCATCGTTGCATGGTAGGGGGTTGGACTAGATGATCCTTGGGATCCCTTCCACATGTACAATTCTATGATAACCACAATTAATTTATAAATCAACTTCTGCACAATTGTCTGAAGGCAGTGTGCAGTTAAAAACAGCAAACGAAAAAACCCCAACCAGTTAAAAGCATAACAACAGGAGATGCATTTAAAAGAAGACAATACAAATTAGTCCATCAAGACAAAGAAGCATTTATCCAGTTAGGGAAGTCTGTTGGAACACAGTTGTTCCTAGAAAGTGCAGGTGGTGGGTGTCTTTCAACAGGAAAGCTTTTCCACAACAGGGGCAGCCACACTGGAACCCCTGCTTCTAGTTACTGGCACATACTGCAGCAATCTGATTGAAGGCAAAAGAGTGCAAAAGAGACAAATGAAAATGAGTCTGTCTGTCTTCTTCTACTAGTGATCTCCTTGGCTGGCTGCTGATGCTCTAAATATGAAGCAAATCTCGGTCAGGGAAAAATCTTATTTGTTTTTGGTCAAATGTCAAAATTCAGCCTGGCTGGGCATCTTTGGGCTGAGGGCCCAAACTCCAGCAGCCCCCAACCATGACAAAAGCCTCTGAACCTCCTCCTCCTCCCCCTCTTCCTCCTCCTCCTCCTCCTCCTCCTCATTGCAACCTGCCAGCATTCACCCACCTTTCACTCTGGCCCAAACAGTGGTGGTGGTGCTGAGAGAGAGAGAAGCAGTGGATTCCACTGTCTATTTGCTCATTGGCTCTTTGCCTGGAAAGCAAGCGGGTGGTAGGTAGCGATGGGGAGGAAGAAAGAGCAGGTGGTGACAGAGTTTAGAGGCCCCAAACCAGGGGCCATTGGGGGGGACGACGAACGAATTCATCTCCCCCACAAATAACCCAGAGATGCATTTTAAATAAAAGCACACATTCTACTCATGTAAAAACATGCTGATTCCCGGACTGTCTGCAGGCCGGATTGAGAAGGTGATTGGGCCGGATCCGGCCCCCGGGCCTTAGTTTCCCTACCCATGCCCTAAACACTGAAAAGATTATGGTGTCCACCATGTGCAATCTATATATATATATAAATGTAAAAATCATGAAAGTGTGGGCTCCACTTTTCTCCGTAACTGCTTGACCGATCGTCCTGAAATTTTGACACAACGATCCAGGCCACTCCCCGAGTGTTCCTAGAAAAAAGCCCCACACATCTCGCACCTCCGCAGGTACAAACCTCTTTTTCAACAAAGTAAAACAGCGCCCTCAAGTGCATTTCCTCCCACAGTACACCCCCTCCCTTCCTGTGAAATCTACACCACACCCACGAACCCCACCTCCACCACGAGATCCACCACTCACATACATACATCCGGCAGAGGTATTGAAGACCTCAGCAGAACTGAAAACAGGCCTTTATCAGCAAGACAAACCAACTGAAAACAGACGTTTTGCAGCATCAAGGCCCAACATTGCAAACCATTACAGGATCTAGTTTCATTGCAATATTTTTATCTACATTAGTAGAAGCTCCCTTGGTTTAGGTGAGGACAGGAAAATGGCAGAAGAGTGGAGAGAACAGGAAGTGCAGCAAAGTTCTGACTTTGCCCACGATGATTTCTTTGAAATGCCAAATTTTCCTGAATTTTCCTTTTCCTGAAATGCCAAATTCTTTTATATATGTGTATCATTAAATTGCTGAACACCCAAGTTCCAGCAGGTTCAGAAGGAAGCCATGTTGGCCAAGGAAAGTGGAAAATTGTAAGATGATTATTATTACCGATTCTTCACCCTAACGTCCCATGGCAAGCCGCAACAGCTTAAAATACAACATTAAGAATGGTTTAAAATGAATTATAATCACTATATATCGAAATACACACACACACACACACACACACACACACACTATTGGTTCGAAACTGCCCCCCAATATAGGTTGCACCCTTAACATGAAATTGTTTTGAAAGGAATCTCTTAAATCTCCAGCACCATCCAAAGTATTTTTGTTTGGCTTTTTTACAATCTAAAAATCAAATGCAAACTTTACATTCGTTTCACAATAGACATACTGGGTGATCCTTTTACAAAAACCACTAAAGTACACCAAAGTTCTGCATGGCTCCAGAGATGGGCTTAAATCACAGCTTCTCTACTTGCAAGAGCACAATTATAGGCCACACTCAAGTTTTATATAAACCAGATTACAGTAATTGAAAATGTGCAGCCTGTGTTCAGATGAATATGGAATGAACAGACACCCAACCACCCACACCCCTCTTTAACGGGGGTTTAGATGTTGTCAAACGGCCTTTCTCCATTGCTTGGTTCCAGGGAACTAATGTCATAAGACGAGCCTGCTGGATCAGGCCCACTGCCAATCTTGTCCTGTTTTCATGGTAGCCACCCACATGCCAAAACTGCATTTCCAGAAAGGGACTGTTTCTGCTGCACCTTCTGGCCACTTCGCATTTGGCAATATTTCAAGAAAAGAACGGTGAGGACAGACTGATCTTGGCCTCTCCTCAAAGTAAAGTCAATTAAACAAGTCCAGGCATTTTCATTTTTTAATTCCTTCAGAAATACGTACTGTAACATCAACCAAGGCCAAAAGCCAAAACTCCAGGACACTTCAGGGCTCACAATGCTCTGTTTTTAAGGCCAAGTCTTAGTGATTTTTGTGGGCTTGTAAGGGGGGCACATCACATTGAATACCTCTTGATCTGGGGTTGCATGGAGAATAGGCCTGAACATGAGCTGCATTTTTCACCAGGATTGATGAGAGGAGAGTAATTCTGGTTTATTGTGGTGTTAGCTCTTCTTACAGCCTCCCACTCCCTTCCTCAGGCATTGTAGGTCTAGACTAGGCATCCCCAAACTGCGGCCCTCCAGATGTTTTGGCCTACAACTCCCATGATCCCTAGCTAAGAGGACCAGTGGTCAGGGATGCTGGGAATTGTAGTCCAAAACATCTGGAGGGCCAAAGTTTGGGGATGCCTGGTCTAGACCATCCCACACATCCTGTGTGCTTTCCAAAGTCTTCAACCTGTGCTTCCCAAAGCCTTCTGTCTGAATTTGCTCTTTACTAGGGTTCTACCCCAAGAAAGCCGCCATAGATGCTCAGAGCTGCCATAGATGCTCAGCTTGGTCCCTGTGTCATTGGGGGGTTGGAGCTAGGGCCTCACTTGCTTCTGAGCCCTGGGGCGCTCCAGTAGCCCCTTTCTCTAGGCTATGGGGCCTGAGAAGTCACACCAGCCTGCATTCCCAACAGTTGGATCTGGGGTTTTAGAGAGCACTGAAAAACCCCACTCCTATGACTGTGTCAATAAATTGATACTTAACATTATTGCCTTAAAGCTCATAAATGACAGTTAAGCATTATTCCCCCCCACACACCAAGTATTCCTCAAAGCCTAATTTTCAAAGTGAAATTCTAAAATAAAATTTGAATTCAAACATTTTGATGGCTGCTAGCTTTAAATGTTTTGAAAGGATGTGAACAAATGCACAGGAAGATTAGTTTATGAAATGTTATTAGGCATGATACCTAAATGGAACCTTCACGTTCAGAGGCAGTATATCTTATTTAGCAGGAATGCTTGAGACAAAGAACTGAGGGGGGCTCTTGTGGGCTTGGTAGAGTCATATGCTGTGCTATCTGGACACTGGTCTGATCAAGTAAGGCTCTTAAGGACTTATGCTGAATTTGAAATTTGTGTAAACTTTCCTCTTAGCTTCAGCAAATATCAGTCTTCAAACAGGGATGTCCCTCCTTTTTTGCACATGGGTTCCATCCTTCTACTTTAGTCTGGTGAAAGACCAGGAGATTTTTGTGGCAGGTGACAGATGGCGATGGGAAACTTTAAAAGAATTCTGTGAAATAGGTGGGAAGGTCTTTTTTCATCACTCATCAAATGGGAATGAGTCGCTCAATTTCCCCCTTCCTCCGACAGGTATGAAGAGGAAATCAACAAGCGCACAGGTGCAGAAAATGATTTTGTGGTGCTCAAGAAGGTGAGTAATGAAGTGTAGGTGGGTTTCCATGAGGCAAGACAGAGAGATAACAGCAAGAACCTTTATTGAACTACATAGCTGGGAAACAGGGGCAAAGCAACTGCTTATATACATTTCTGAAAGCCTGGGCCACTCCCACTCCCAACGTGATTGGCTGTCTAAACTTCCAAGCTGCGAATCACAACTCAGAGTTCAATGGCAGAGGCCCCAATCCTGAAATGTTTTGTGATTGGACTTCCTGTATCAAATCAGAATAAAGGAGCTCAGAATCCTTAGTTCAGACTCAAGGTCAGGCAAACACAGACCACTGAATACATAACAGTAACTTCAGCACATTCGGCACAGAGAGATGGGACGGCCCCTTTAAACGAATGCATGCTTTAACCCTTGCACTTTTAGGGGGAACTTGTGGTTTCATTTTGGCTGTGGGGTTCAGGTCTTTGATCTTTTTCTCTCTTTCCAGGATGTGGATGCTTCCTTTATGAACAAGGTTGAGCTGCAAGCCAGAGTAGATTCCCTGGCTGATGAAATCAACTTCTTGAGAGCTTTCTATGAAGAAGTAAGAACACCTTCAACTTAATTCAAATTGTTTCTTACTTAATATGTTGCTCAGATGCCATAATAAAATACAAGCGGGACTGAAAGATGAATGGATAGACAAAATACCAAGAGTTAGGCCTGAGATCTAACCAACCAAGCCCCAAAGAAGTCTCTTGAGGTGACTGCATCCTCAATATTAGCAAGAATTGGGCGTGTGTTTTTTTTCAAGCAGGGTTGTAGACTGTTCTAGTATAGTAGAGATGGGTGAACGCTCCAGACGTTGCTAGACTACCACTCCCATAATCTCTGACCCTTGGCCATGCCGGCTAGGATGATGGCAGTTGGAGTCCAGCAGCATCTGAAGAGCCAAAGGTTCCCCATCTCTAAAATAAGCTTCATGTTGCAAAGTTTCCTTGCTCAGTGTGGACTAGTGCTTGAATGTGTTAGAGATGTGGGTGTCGTTCATCTCGGTAAGCCCTCTTTCATTAACCCCCCCCCCCCTCTGTAGGAATTAGCCCAGTTGCAGGCCCACATTTCTGACACCTCTGTCGTCCTCCAAATGGACAACAACCGAAGCCTGGACCTGAACAGCATCATTGCCGAGGTCAAGGCTCAGTATGAAGACATTGCCAACAGAAGCAGGTCTGAGGCAGAATCGTGGTATCAAAGCAAGGTGAGCAGTTCTTAAGTGATGGGGAGATGGGTTTGAAAGGAGGAGCCAGGGCTCCAAAGCCATGTATCTAGAGTGGCCATGTATCTTACTTACAGAAGACAGTCCCTATTTGAAGAGCTGTTGGAGGATATTCCTGTACCTCAAGGCGTCCTCTGTTTGAAAGAACCCTAAGAAAGGAAAAGATGGAGGATCTTGAAGTTGCCCATCACCAATGAGCACCTGGGCTGCAGACTGAGCAGGCATGAGGGTCACCTGCTCACAGCCTTCCCAATATGGGGAGATGCATTGTGTGCCTATTTGACCTGTAAAAATTATTTCTAAATTTGCATCTATTATTCATGTGCACATTTTATGCAAATCTGTGTCCTCCTTTCTCCTCTTTGGAGTTTTTTTCTCTTATTTTGAGGAAGGGGTGAGGCATGTGCTCTCTTTTTGGCAATTTAAAAGTGGCCACCCTATGTTTGCCTCCATCAAAGTTTGCACTTCAGTAATTGAAATAAATTCGCCCCTTTTTTGCCTCTCAGTATGAAGAATTGCAGCTTTCCGCTGGAAGGCACGGAGATGATCTGCGCAATACAAAGACTGAGATCTCTGAGCTGAACCGCATTATCCAACGACTCCATTCCGAGATCGACAATGTGAAAAAACAGGTACTGCCACATAGGAGAGAGTAACGGAGCATTTCATGGCAAAGCTGGCAAGGGGCAGTGGGAGCTATGTAGGGGGGGGGACATAGAGGGAAGAAACATAAACTTTATTTTGTACTAGGCTTCAAATGACCTGTTTGGTGATGACAAATATTTTACTTAATTCTAATTAAATTATCCTAAGTTGCTCCGAGCTGAGAACATTGCCTTTTCTCCCCCTCCTCCCCTAGTGTGCCAGCCTGCAGGCAGCCATTGCCGATGCAGAACAGCGTGGAGAACTTGCCCTTAAAGATGCCAGGATAAAGTTGGCCGAACTGGAGGAGGCTCTAATGAAGGCCAAGGCAGACATGGCTCGTCAGCTTCGGGACTACCAAGAGCTCATGAACGTCAAACTAGCCCTGGATATTGAGATCGCCACCTATAGGAAGCTGCTAGAAGGAGAGGAGAGCAGGTTGGTGGAACCCAAGTGGGCTGGGGTGAAGTGTGAAATGCACCGCTAGACTGCCGGTGGAAAAAACCCCTCTCTTGGTGTGGACAGACCCCATCCTCCTCTTGGATCTCCGCCAGGCTTCTTGCCAACCAAGATATCGCCCACGAATGGAGGAACTGTGGCCCTCCAGATGTCATTGGACTGCAATTCCCATCAGTCCCCACCAGATTGGCTAGTGGTCAAGGATGGTGGGAGTTTTAGTTCAACAACATCTAGAGGGCCACTCCACAGCAGTCAAAACTGTTCATGGCTACAACACACATATCTATATAGGCCTCTGTTGACCAGTGGTCAATTATGACCTTTGTTGGCCATAATGTTTACGTTATGCTGATGGGCTCTGAAAGCTAAAGCAAACTTTTTGGCCAGCCTTCTGGGAAGAGGAGAAGTTTAGCAGGAGGGCACCCAGGCCTACCATTACCACCTGGAATCTCTCACTGTCACTGGGTCCCTTGCTGATGCTGAAGCCTCTGTTCTGGGTGGAGTTTGCAGTTCCAATCTAAGAATGCTGCCATGGGTTCGTGGTAGCTGCCATGTTGTTGTTGTTTTTTTTTAAAAAAAAAAACCCCACAACGTCCTGGGCACTGCAGTTTGGAAAATGAAGATGGCAGCTACAACTATGGCTTTGGGGCCACCCCCAGACAACTCTCTGCCAGACAGCCCCTTGACTCTGGACACAACCCTTGGGATACCACAGCTCCAAAGACCCTTTTGCTCTATCACTTTGTGGTGGTGGTGATGGGGAAGAAGAGAGGATTGCTTGTCCTCATTCAAGTGATCATTTCCTGCACATGGAAAGCAAGTTGTAAATGAGAACAAGTTTGCAGCTCCCAATGGGATTTCTCTATGCACAGAAAACTAAAGCCTTGCCAATGCCTCTATGCCCTTGAATAGAACAGTGATCTTACTGGCAGTTATTAGCTCTTCAGAATTGCATTTGAACCACTGTTATTTTTTCCCCAAGCTGCTGGGTCATAACAATTAAAGTGACTTCCTTTGTTCTCTTTCTCATTTAACAGGCTTGCTGGAGAGGGAGTTGGCGCCGTAAATATCTGTAAGTAATACACGAATGAATCACAGAAACTCACAATCCTCTAATGAATTATCTCATACCACTAATCTAAAGAAATAAAGGATCAAAAGTTTTTTCAGCAGCAAGAAATATACCCAAGGAAATGCCTAGTTATTGTATCAATACAGAAATATTAGGTTGTGGAATTCTTTATGCCTTCTTTGATGTTCCTCAGATGTATTAATCCATGAATCCTGAACTTCTCCTCTGGTCCCTTTGCAGCTGTGGTCCATTCATCTGGAGGCACGAGCTACGGAGGTGGAAGTGCCATGGGCCTTGCAGGCGGCATGGGCCTTGGCTACGGAGGAGGCTTCAGCACTGGAGGAAGCAGTTTCACCTCTGCTGGCGGCAAGGCCCTATCTGGGACCATGAGTTCAGCCCGGGGGAGCAGTTCCAGTATGAAGATTGTGTCGAAAACCTCCACAAGCAGAAAGAGCTACCAGAACTAAAGGTGTCCTTGGCTAAGTCAGGGGTGGAGACAGCTGTGGTCCTCCAGGTGTCACCAGACTCCAACTCCCATCCGGCATGGCCAGCAGTGAGGGTTGATGGGAGTTGAAGTCCAACAACTGGAGGGCCACCAGTTTTCCCATCCCTGAAAGAAGTCATATTAGGCAAGGCTGACTCGCAGGTGCAAACTAGGTATAAGAGTGATGAGTCCCACTCCAATTCTGTTAAGTGTGGGTCTGGGGCAGGGCCATGTTTAATGCACAGCATGAAAAAGCTGGTAGGGGGAAATACAGAGTGGGATGGAGAGAGAAAGGAGAGAGATCTATGCAAGTATATCAATGCAGTGCATGAGAGATGAAGTAATGAGAACACCGCTTGCATTTACATTGTGGAATCGTCCTGATCCAGCAGTTCTTACCAGACAGTACAGGTGATCTAAAGTGCTTATCAACAGTTTCTCAATGGCAAATAGATATACCTAGCCCTATCTGGGTTGAAACTGGTATCTTCTGCATGCAAAGGCGATGCTCTCTGCCACTGAGCTGTGGCCCTCCCTGAATTCCCTGGAAAGATGGATTGCTTCTTAAACTCCTCTGGAACACCGCTTGCATTTACATTGTGGAATCGTCCTGATCCAGCAGTTCTTACCAGACAGTACAGGTGATCTAAAGTGCTTATCAACAGTTTCTCAATGGCAAATAGATATACCTAGCCCTATCTGGGTTGAAACTGGTATCTTCTGCATGCAAAGGCGATGCTCTCTGCCACTGAGCTGTGGCCCTCCCTGAATTCCCTGGAAAGATGGATTGCTTCTTAAACTCCTCTGGTAATTGTATATCTGTGAGAATAGGTGTCTCCTAAAAACTCTCAGTTTCCAGGGGAAAGCCATGACTATCTACAGTGGCACAACACTGATTAAATGGATAGCACAGATGGGGCGGCATCTGCTAGGGTTGCCATGCAGTAGTCAATTCAGATTTGCGATATGAAAATATAACTGATATTCTTAGTTGCTTCATCACCACTCATGCATTGCACTGATGTAGTTATGTAATACTTCTGCCATTTACTCTTCCTCCCACTCTGACCATCAAAAGATGCGAGATCTGTTCTCCATAGGTATCAGGATTGGAGAACACACACACAGGGCATCTGTCTGTTCTATATATTTCACTGTGCATCATGCAGTTCTTCCATTACCATTTACTATGCTTTCCATTGGCTAACCATATGTTTTTAAAGTACATTTTTAATTTTCACATCTGCCATAAAGTACATATTGAAGTTAAAATGCATTAATTATCCCCTAATAAAAGCAATTCATTACTTTCTGGAAATAATGGGCATGATCCAGCCAAAATTAAAGGCATTTCGGCACTGTTGGTTTCTGCAAAAGAGTTATGTACGTCTCTTCCAACAAATCCAATAGGATGGGGGCCTTTGGTCTTGTTTCCTTCTATAGCTAATAATTCTTTCTTGCGGGTGGGGGAGGGGGAAGAGTTGCAGGGCGAATGTTAAAGGCAAAAGGCTTAAACCTCTTCCCTCGACACTGTAAACCTGATTCAGTTCCCCCCCTCAATGTAGTCATTAAAATATAATCAGGAAATCAAGTAGTGGATTTCCCTTTTCATATTTTGTTTTACCCTTAAGAGTGATTGGGTAATGCTGTGTAAAAGCCAACCATGTGAAATACCTTCCGGAGGAAATAAAGAAATAAAGAATAATTGTCATTTGTAATTTGGGTTTCCATAAAACATATTGGGTCCTTGAACATTTTTCTTGGAAGGTTTTTCTCTGGAATAATGCAGAATACACAAACCCTATCTATATAAAATTTGGGAAATCTGAATGCTCTTCAAAAGACAAATGTGTTTCAGCGGTTCATTGAAAACATCCTGGATTTTCTAACAAGCTGAACTCTTTAGGATTAGGAATCCGAAATCAGTAAAAAATGAAGAAATTGTTTCAGTGTTTGCAGCAAAAATAGTAGCATGTTTTGTGTTCTTTGTTGCTGTTTTCAAAACAATAACACGTCTACAGCTCAACTGGCTTTACCCTGGCCTTGGGTGAATTAATTTTCCCAGAATGTTATGTATATTATGTATAAGAGTCTGGAAACATGTATAAACCCCAGAATGGTCGTTGCATAATCAATATGTAGCAGAATCACCTGGAATAAGCAAAAGGGTCATATCAGTTTATTGGTTCCATGACTGATGGCTCCTTGTAAGGAAAGGGGATGTATTTCTGGCTATAATTGTAATCAAACCACCACAGCACTTGTTACTTTTGTGTTTATGTTGTAGTCTTTCCAATTTCATGCCATCTCCATAATAAAACTTCTGTTGATCAAAGCTGTGTGCTTCGATTCTGAGTCTGGGTGCTCCTTTCATACACCTTGTTTTAAGGCCTGTTCTTTTGTTGCCGCCCTCCAAAGCTCTCATGGAAAAGGCACATGAAGAAGGGCCTCAGAGGATGATCTCAGAGGCCAGGTAGGTTCAGATGCAGAGAGGCGGTATACCTCAAAACCTTGAGGTATTGCGGTCCTGAGCAGTTTAAGGCTTTATAGGTCAATATCAGCAGTTTGAATTGAGCCTGGAAACTATTTGGTAGCCAGTGCAGTCAGACCAGGATCTGTGGAATATGCTCAAACCGTCTTGCCCCGGTGAGCAACCTGGCTGCTGAATTCTGCACTAACTGAAGTTTCCAAACCATCTTCAGAGGGAGCCCTACGTATAACACATTGCAGTAGTCAACGCGTTGCAATATGAGCACCTCCTGTTTCTCCCAATGGCAAATTTGAGTATATGGGTCCTCACTTGTGGCATCACTGACTTCACAATGGGTGTTGCACCTGACAAAGGAAGACCACAGGAATGTCAAAAAGAAAGAAAGAAAGAAATTGTGCTTAGTTGAGAATCATTCTCAAGGGAGCTGCCTCAGCAGCTCTCGCTGAGCTTCAAATGGCCGCCTCTATTCCATAGTTGTCAAGCTCTCCCTTTTTTAAACGGAAATTCCCTTATGCTGAATAGGCTTCTTCATGAGAAAAGGGAAAACTTGACAGCTATGCTCTATTCCCATAATGTTCAAAGATTAAAAGTCACTTGTTAATTTATATGAAGTTAAAAGCAATGCCTTTAGGAAACTCCAGCACTGTAAACTACAGGTTTCTATGGGGAAATTATTCTGGATTAATTCCGAGGAGATAGTGATATGACATGGTCAACTCTTCCTGTTTATCTCTATGTTTATCTACGTTTAAAGGTAAAGGGGCCCCCGATCATTAGGTCCAGTCGCGGACGACTCTGGGGTTGCAGAACTCATCTCGCTTTACTGGCTAAGGGAGCCGGCGTTTGTCAGCAGACAGCTTCCGGGTCATGTGGCCAGCATGACAAAGCCGCTTCTGGCGAACCAGAGCAGCGCATGGAAACGCCGTTTACCTTCCTGCCGGAGCGGTACCTATTAATCTACTTGCACTTTGACGTGCTTTCAAACTGCTAGGTTGGCAGGAGCTGGGGCCGAGTAACAGGAGCTCACCCCATCCCGGGGATTCGAACCACCGAACTTCCGATCGGCGAGCCCAAGAGGCTCAGTGGTTTAGAGCACAGCGCCACCCGCATCCCTTTATCTATGTTTACTACCTCCCTATTCTATCCCTTGTGACAAGGCTTTGATGGTTGCCTTTGGTGTGTGGTCTGTTGGCAAATGGCTAAAAACATGCACTGGCCAATATATGTCTTTGATGTAGGGCAGGGTGGCTCCATAGCTGAGCCAGCATCTATAAAATATTTAGTTTTGGAGTATAGAAGTTCAGAAGTTCAGCAAAGACCGTTGAACACAATGCTATGCATCGAAGGCTACCTGGGGTTCGCTTTGCCACTTCTTCAGGGCATTTATTTGGCAGATTTAAGTGCTGCTTGCTAATGTTTATTTTACTTACTGTTCAGAATAATAGCTGTAATCTCACCCACTTGTTTTTGTATTGCATCTGAATCTAATTTTAAAAGAGCCGTCTTGCATTGAGCAAGACACAGGATTAGAAAATTCCACTTGGTTTTGCAAGTCCTCTTGGTTTCACAGAACATTACGTTAGGTACATGAAGTAATAAAAATAATGGAAAAGGCCTCATGCCAGAGATACCAAAGAAATTAATTCAGGCCAATTACCTTATGATCTCCAGCTCCCAAACCCAGCTTTCCAATGAGATAAAAAGGGAGAACGTGTGAGCTTCCCGGAGGATCCTTTCTCCTTTGCTGTCCAGGAATCCTGTCTCATCTCTCTCTGTTTCTCTCTGTTTCCCCTTCTTGCCCTGAGGAGGAACAATGGCTCAACAATCAGTCAGAGTCTCTAAGAATTTTAGCACCTCTTCCGCTGTTATCCCAGGGAGCCGAACTAGCTTCAGCATGGTTTCGGTCTCGCGGGGAGGTGGGGCAGGCTTTGGACGGGTCAGTGGTGGCTTTGGGAGCAGAAGCCTCCATGGCTTTGGAGCAAGTAAAAGAATCTCCATGGGTGGCTACCGTACTACTGCCAGATCTGGATATGGTTATGGATTAGGTCATGGAGGAGTTGGGTACTGGATTGTAGGTGGTGGTGGCTATGGCTATAGAGCTGGTGCTGGTGGCATCCATGAGGTTACCGTCAACCCAAATCTCCTGGCGCCTCTGAACTTGGAGATTGACCCCACCATCCAGAAGGTGAGGAAGGAAGAGAAGGAGCAGATCAAGACACTCAACAACAAATTTGCCTCCTTCATTGATAAGGTAAGTTTCTCTCTGGATGCCATCCTAAAAACTTTACGCTACTTTGAAACAAGTTCCTGCCTGCTCCTGTTTAAACAAGCTCTACAGTGGAACCTCAGTTTACGAACACAATTGGTTCCAGAAGCCTGTTCATAAACCGAAGTGTTCATAAACCGAAGCGAACTTTCCCTTTGAAAGTAATAGAAAGTTGATTAATCCGTTCTAGACGAGGAAAAACACCCCCTAAAGCAGCAGGGCCTTCACTTCGATGCCTTTGCGGAGGCCGGGGAGCTCCCCTGGCCTCCGTGAAGGCATCGGAGCGAAGGGCCTGCTGCTTTAGGAGGTGTTTTTCCTTGTCTAGAACAGATTAATCCGCTTTGCTCCTATGCCTTCGTGGAGGCCAGGGAGCGCTTCCGCAGCTGCAGCCCAGCCGCGGAAGCACTCCCCGGCCTCTGGGAGGCATCGGAACGAAGGCCGGGCTCCGATGCCTTCCGGAGGCCGGGCCTTCGCTCCGATGCCTTCACGGAGGCCGGGGAGCGCTTCCGCGACTGGGCTGCAGCCGCGGAAGCGCTCCCTGGCCTCTGGGAGGCATCGGAGCGTAGGCATAGAGTTCAGCTTTTGCTTGTCTTGTGAGAAAGACCTAGAGATGATGGAATTTCAACAAGGTGCTTCCAGTTCATAGCTCATAGCTGTACCCACTTATGCAATTTGTGAGATTAAAGGAGAATTTAGCATGGGATTGCTAGGAAGAAATGAGAAGATGAATAAAGATGGAGGTTGTACTTGGAACACCAGGTAGCCATGCAAGATATCAGACTCCACTTCTTGGTACCTACCAGAAGCTTTTAAAAAATAAAAGTCACAATTGATCCTGTATCAGAATGCATAGAAAATTCACCATGTTTTTTTTTAATAGCAACTAATAGACACAATTAGATGCATGTGTCAAAAGATAACACTTCGCCGTTTCATTCCTATATCTTTCCATTTATCCACCATCTGCAAAGTTCCTGGACCTTCTGAATCATTTGATACTAATCACTCGTTGAGCTGCTATTAATACTACAGTAGCTCATTAGCTTCCTGTCACAATTTCTATATAAATATTTGTTGTGACAATTTGTTGCAATCTATTTAAAAATAGAAGGGAAAGATGTTAAGATATCATCACCTTTGATGGTGGTATAGGTTAGCAACCCGCATTCTGTTTTGTCTGTACACAACGCCAACATTCAACGTATTTTTCTCTTGGTGGGATTCATTCAGGTCCGTTTCCTGGAGCAGCAGAACAAAGTGCTGGAGACCAAATGGAGCCTCTTGCAGGAGCAAAAGACCACCCGGCCTAACCTTGAACCTTTATTTGAGGGATACATCAGTACTCTTAAAAAAAATGTGGATGATATGACGAGACTGAGACCACAATTAGACATGGAATTGAAGAACATGCAGGATACTGTGGATGACTTCAAGTTAAGGTGGGTACTGTAAAATTATCATCATCATCATCATCATCATCATCATCATCGTTGCATGGTAGGGGGTTGGACTAGATGATCCTTGGGATCCCTTCCTCATGTACAATTCTATGATGACCAGAATTAATTTATAAATCAACTTCTGCACAATCCTCTCAAGGCGGTGTGCAGTTAAAAACAGCAAACAAAAAACCCCAACCAGTTAAAAGCATAACAACAGGAGATTCATTTAAAAGAAGACAATACTGATTTGATACTCAGGAGAAAGACCCATTTATCCGGTTAGGGAAGTCTGTTGGAACACAGTTGTTCCTGGAAAGTGCAGGTGGTGTGTGTCTTTCAACAGGAAAGCTTTTCCACAACAGGGGCAGCCACACTGGAACCCCTGCTTCAAGTACTGCAGCAATCTGATTGAAGGCAAAAGAGTGCAAAAGAGACAAATGAAAATGAGTCTGTCTGTCTTCTTCTACTAGTGATCTCCTTGGCTGACTGCTGATGCTCTAAATATGAAGCAAATCTCGGCCAGGTGAAAATCTTATTGGTTTTTGGTCAAATGTCAAAATTCAGCTTGGCTGGGCATCTTTGGGCTGAGGGCCCAAACTCCAGCAGCCCCCAACCATGACAAAAGCCTCTGAACCACCTCCTCCTCCTCCTCCTCCTCCTCCTCCTCCTCCTCCTCCTCCTCCTCCTCCTCCTCCTCCGCATTGCAACCTGCCAGCATTCACCCATCTTTCACTCTGGTGCAAACAGTGGTGGTGGTGCTGAGAGATAGAAGCAGTGGATTCCACTGTCTACTTGCTCATTGGCTCTTCGCCTGGAAAGCAAGCGGGTGGTAGGTAGCAATTGAGAAGAAGAAAGAGCAGATGGTGACAGATGGCGAGGAGGTAGATTCATGGAGAGAGGGAGCAGGGCATGGAAAGTGTTCTTACCAGGGCCAACCTAAAACCTTTAGATTATGGTGTCCACCATGTGCAATTCAAAATAAAAAGAATACTAACCAGCAGTTCAAAAGCACATCAAAGTGCAAGTAGATAAATTGGTGCCGCTCCAGCGGGAAGGTAAACGGCGTTTCCGTGTGCTGCTCTGGTTTGCCAGAAGCGGCTTTGTCATGCTGGCCACATGACCTGGAAGCTGTACGCCGGCTCCCTCGGCCAATAACACGAGATGAGCCCCGCAACCCCAGAGTCGGTCACAACTGGACCTAATGGTCAGGGGTCCCTTTACTTTTACCTTTAACCAGTAAAATAATGTTTTTAACCAAAAAAAAAGTTCATTGCAAACCATAAACCATAAAAGGAATTATAATCACTCTTAGCTTCAGCAAATATCAGTCTTCAAACAGGGATGTCCCTCCTTTTTTGCATATGGATTCCATCCTTCTACTTTAGTCTGGTGAAAGACCAGGAGATTTTTGTGGCAGGTGACAGATGGCGATGGGAAACTTTAAAAGAATTCTGTGAAATTGATGCGAAGGTCTTTTTTCACCACTCATCAAGTGGTAATGAGTCACTCAATTTCCCCCTTCCTCCGACAGGTATGAAGAGGAAATCAACAAGCGCACAGGTGCAGAAAATGATTTTGTGGTGCTCAAGAAGGTGAGTAATGAAGTGTAGGTGGGTTTCCATGAGGCAAGACAGAGAGATAACAGCAAGAACCTTTATTGAACTACATAACTGGGAAACAGGGGCAAAGCAACTGCTTATATATATTTCTGAAAGCTTGGGCCACTCCCACTCCCAACGTGATTGGCTGTCTAAACTTCCAAGCTGCGAATCACAACTCAGAGTTCAATGGCAGAGGCCCCAATCCTGAAATGTTTTGTGATTGGACATCCTGTATCAAATCAGGATATAGGAGCTCAGAATCCTTAGTCCAGACTCAAGGTCAGGCAAACACAGACCACTGAATACATAACAGTAACTTCAGCACATTCGGCACAGAGTGATGGGGCGACCCCTTTAAACGAATGCATGCTTTAACCCTTGCACTTTTAGGGGGAACCTGTGGTTTCATTTTGGCTGTGGGGTTCAGGTCTTTGATCTTTTTCTCTCTTTCCAGGATGTGGATGCTTCCTTTATGAACAAGGTTGAGCTGCAAACCGAAGTAGATTCCCTGACTGATGAAATCAACTTTTTGAGAACTATCTATGAAGAAGTAAGAACACCTTCTAGTCTTTTCAGGGAGAAAGAAAGAAGAATTTAGCAACATGAGCCCAAACCAGCTCTGGTTTGCATTTTGCATCTTCAAGCATTGGTTGCTACCAATTAGTTCAGTCTCTAGGGCTCTACTCATATCGCATCCTAACAGAGAGGAAACCAGCTCTTTGTGGCTCAATCCCACACTACCCTGCTGAAGTCTAAATCAGGGATGAGAAACCTCTGGCGTTCCAGATACTGTTGGACTACAACTTCCATCATCCCTCACAATTGGCCATGCTGGCTGTGACTGATGTCATCTGGAGTCTAGCATTATCTGGAAAGCCACAGGATTCCCCAGCCCTGATCCTAGAGGGAAGCAGCTGTGCGGCAAAGTGGATGCAAACATCACATGACTACACTAGCCTTTGAAGGAATTGCATAATTATTCAAACTAGCATGGATGGATCTTCTTTTCATATACCGGGGGACCTTGGTTATCAAACTTAATCCGTTCTGGGAGTCTGTTCGACTCCAGAAACTGTTTGACAACTAAGGAGCTGCTTCTGGTTGGCTGCAGGAGCTTCCTGCACTCAAGCGGAAGCCGCGGAAGCCACGTCGGATGTTCACTTCCGAAAAATGTTCGCAAACCAGAACACTTACTTTTGGCTTTGCCACGTTCGGGAGCTGAGTTGTTTGGGAGCCAAGCCGTTTGGAAACCAAGGTACCACTGTATTACTGGGAGGCCTTGAAACAAGAGCACAAGCAATCAGTTCACACACTCCTGTGCTAACATGTGGATCAGGTCTGGATTCTGATTTTTCCTCCTTTTTAGAAAACATTCAAATTTTAAAAAGAACAAAAGTAATAATAATATACATCTCAAGATATTAATGTTGCAAATATTATCATAGAAAGACACACTTGTCAAACATGATTTAAAGAAAAGCAATAATCCATCACGTAAAAGCCAGACAATTCCACCAACATTCTTTCTATGAATGCATTTTTTTAAAAAAGAAATCCAGTAGTTAATGGAAGGAAACCATAGGCTTTCAAAATACCCAGTATTTTGCTGACTTTTATTATTTTGTATCACAGTGCTAGAGTACCAAATAGGCTGTTTGGCATTGGCATATTGGCCCCAAGCCTTTTAGGGGGTCCGGCAAAAACGGATCAAAATTATCTTGATTGGATCTGGAATGAAAATTGAAATCAAGCTTTCCTAGTTCAATGCTATCCCACTAGACTAGAGCATGCACACAACAGGGTTGGGCTGCAATTTCAACTGCCATGCGGTCGCCACAGAGCTTAATCTTGCACAGCTCAATCAGTTCTGCCATTTCAGCAGTTTTTCCAACAGCATCTTGGCTGTTCTGCTTGAGAAGCTGCCCCAGAAGTATACCTCTTGCTCACTACTGAAATCTTGGCACCTGTTAACAGAATGCAGCTTAATTCAAACTGTTTCTTACTTAATATGTCGCTCAGATTCCATAATAAAATACAAGCGGGACTGAAAGATGAATGGATAGACAAAATACCAAGAGTTAGTCCTGAGATCTAACCAACCAAGCCCCAAAGAAGTCTCTTGAGGTGACTGCATCCTCAATATTAGCAAGAATTGGGCGTGGGTTTTTTTCCAAGCAGGGTTGTAGACTGTTCTAGGGACTCACTATTCCATCTAGTATAGTAGAGATGGGTGAACGCTCCATACATTGCTAGACTACCACTCCCATAATCTCTGACCCTTGGCCATGCCGGCTAGGATGATGGCAGTTGGAGTCCAGCAGCATCTGAAGAGCCAAAGGTTCCCCATCTCTAAAATAAGCTTCATGTTGCAAAGTTTCCTTGCTCAGTGTGGACTAGTGCTTGAATGTGGTAGAGATGTGGGTGTCGTTCATCTCGGTAAGCCCTCTTTCATTAACCCCCCCCTCTGTAGGAATTAGCCCAGTTGCAGGCCCACATTTCTGACACCTCTGTCGTCCTCCAAATGGACAACAACCGAAGCCTGGACCTGAACAGCATCATTGCCGAGGTCAAGGCTCAGTATGAAGACATTGCCAACAGAAGCAGGTCTGAGGCAGAATCGTGGTATCAAAGCAAGGTGAGCAGTTCTTAAGTGATGGGGAGATGGGTTTGAAAGGAGGAGCCAGGGCTCCAAAGCCATGTATCTAGAGTGGCCATGTATCTTACTTACAGAAGACAGTCCCTATTTGAAGAGCTGTTGGAGGATATTCCTGTACCTCAAGGCGTCCTCTGTTTGAAAGAACCCTAAGAAAGGAAAAGATGGAGGATCTTGAAGTTGCCCATCACCAATGAGCACCTGGGCTGCAGACTGAGCAGGCATGAGGGTCACCTGCTCACAGCCTTCCCAATATGGGGAGATGCATTGTGTGCCTATTTGACCTGTAAAAATTATTTCTAAATTTACATCTATATGCATGTGCACATTTTATGCAAATCTGCGTCCTCCTTTCTCCTCTTTGGAGTTTTTTCTCTTTTTTTGAGGAAGGGGTGAGGCATGTGCTCTCTTTTTGGCAATTTAAAAGCGGTCACCCTAGGTTTGCCTCCATCAAAGTTTGCACTTCAGTAATCGAAATAAATTCGCCCCTTTTTTGCCTCTCAGTATGAAGAATTGCAGCTTTCCGCTGGAAGGCACGGAGATGATCTGCGCAATACAAAGACTGAGATCTCTGAGCTGAACCGCATGATCCAACGACTCCATTCTGAGATCGACAATGTGAAAAAACAGGTACTGCCACGCAGGGCTGCTGAAAATTTCAACTAAAGGAGCATTTCATGGCAAAGCTGGCAAGGGGCAGTGGGAGCTATGTAGGGGGGGAACCTAGAGGGAAGAAACATAAACTTTATTTTGTACTAGGCTTCAAATGACCTGTTTTGCTGATGACAAATATTTTAATTAATTCTAATTAAATTATCCTAAGTTGCTCCGAGCTGAGAACATTGCCTTTTCTCCCCTCCCTCCCCTAGTGTGCCAGCCTGCAGGCAGCCATTGCCGATGTGGAACAGCGTGGAGAACTTGCCCTTAAAGATGCCAGGATAAAGTTGGCCGAACTGGAGGAGGCTCTAATGAAGGCCAAGGCAGACATGGCTCGTCAGCTTCGGGACTACCAAGAGCTCATGAACGTCAAACTGGCCCTGGATATTGAGATCGCCACCTATAGGAAGCTGCTGGAAGGGGAGGAGAGCAGGTTGGTGGAACCAAACTGGGCTGGGGTGAAGTGTGAAATGCACCGCTAGACTGCCGGTGGAAAAACACCCTCTCTTGGTATGGACAGACCCCATCCTCCTCTTGGATCTCCGCCAGGCTTCTTGCCAACCAAGATATCGCCCACAGATGGAGGAACTATGGCCCTCCAGATGTCATTGGACTCCAATTCCCATCAGTCCCCACCAGATTGGCTAGTGGTCAAGGATGATGGGAGTTTTAGTTCAACAACATCTAAAGGGCCACTCCACAGCAGCCAAAACTGTTCATGGCTACAACACACATATCTACTATAGGCCTCTGTTGACCAGTGGTCAATTATGACCTTTGTTGGCCATAATGTTTACATTATGCTGATGGGCTCTGAAAGCTAAAGCAAAAATTTTTGCCCAGCCTTCTGGGAAGAGGAGAAGTTTAGCAGGAGGGCACCCAGGCCTACCATTACCACCTGGAATCTCTCACTGTCACTGGGTCCCTTGCTGATGCTGAGGCCTCCGTTCTGGGTGGAGTTTGCAGTTCCAATCTAAGAATGCTGCCATGGGTTCGTGGTAGCTGCCATTTTTTTTAAAAAAAACCCACAATGTCCTGGGCACTGCAGTTTGGAAAATAAAGATGACAGCTACAACTATGGCTTTTGGGCCCCCACCAGACAACTCTCTGCCAAACAGCCCCTTGACTCTGGACACAACCATTGGGATACCACAGCTCCAAAGACCATTTTGCTTTATCACTTTGTGGTGGTGGTGATGGGGAAGAAGAGAGGATTGCTTGTCCTCATTCAAGTGATCATTTCCTGCACATGGAAAGCAAGTTGTAAATGAGAACAAGTTTGCAGCTCCCAATGGGATTTCTCTATGCACAGAAAACTAAAGCCTTGCCAATGCCTCTATGCCCTTGAATAGAACAGTGATCTTACTGGCAGTTATTAGCTCTTCAGAATTGCATTTGAACCACTGTTATTTTTTCCCCAAGCTGCTGGGTCATAACAATTAAAGTGACTTCCTTTGTTCTCTTTCTCATTTAACAGGCTTGCTGGAGAGGGAGTTGGCGCCGTAAATATCTGTAAGTAATACACAAATGAATCACAGAAACTCACAATCCTCTAATGAATTATCTCATACCACTAATCTAAAGAAATAAAGGATCAAAAGTTTTTTCAGCAGCAAGAAATATACCCAAGGAAATGCCTAGTTATTGTATCAATACAGAAATATTAGGTTGTGGAATTCTTTATGCCTTCTTTGATGTTCCTCAGATGTATTAATCCATGAATCCTGAACTTCTCCTCTGGTCCCTTTGCAGCTGTGGTCCATTCATCTGGAGGCACGAGCTACGGAGGTGGAAGTGCCATGGGCCTTGCAGGCGGCATGGGCCTTGGCTACGGAGGAGGCTTCAGCACTGGAGGAAGCAGTTTCACCTCTGCTGGCGGCAAGGCCCTATCTGGGACCATGAGTTCAGCCCGGGGGAGCAGTTCCAGTATGAAGATTGTGTCGAAAACCTCCACAAGCAGAAAGAGCTACCAGAACTAAAGGTGTCCTCGGCTAAGTCAGGGGTGGAGACAGCTGTGGTCCTCCAGGTGTCACCAGACTCCAACTCCCATCCAGCATGGCCAGCAGTGAGGGTTGATGGGAGTTGAAGTCCAGCAACTGGAGGGCCACCAGTTTCCCCATCCCTGAAAGAAGTCAAATTAGGCAATACTGACTTGCAGGAGCAAACTAGGCATGGCAGTGTTTGGGTAATGCTGCATAAAAGCCAACCATCATGGGATGACATTCATTCTTTCCATATGAAATATCTTCCAGGGGAAATAAAGAATAATTGTCATTTGTAATGTTGGTTTCCATAAAACATATTGGGTCCATGAACATTTTTCTTGGAAGGTTTTTCTTTGGAATAATGCAGAAAACATAAACCCTATCTATATAAAATTCGGGAAATTTGATTGCTCTTCAAAAGACAAAAATGTTTCAGCCGTTCATTGAAAACATTCTGGGTTTTCTAACAAGCTAAGGTCTTTGGGATTAGGAGTCAGAAATCAGTAAAAAAGAAAAAGAACATGTTTCAGTGTTTGTAATAAAAATAGTAGCATTATTTTGTGTAATTCATTGCTGTTTTTAAAACAACAACACATCTACAGCTCAGTTGGTTTCATCCTGGCCTTGGGTAACATTCCCAGAATGTTATGCCATTATGTATAAGAGTCTGGAAACAAGTATAAACACCAGAATGGTCTTTGCATAATCAATATGTAGCAGAATCACCTGGAATAAGCAAAAGGGTCATATCAGTTTATTGGCTCCATGACCAATGGCTCCTTGTAAGGATAGGAGATGTATTTCTGGCAATAATTACTTGTTACTTTTGTAAAAAAAAATCCTTCAGTAGCACCTTAAAGACCAACTAAGTTTTTATTTTGGTATGAGCTTTCGTGTGCATGCACACTTCGTCAGATACACTGAAACAGAATACACCAGACCCTCATGTATATTCAGAGGGTGGGGATGATGGGAATGGGAGATGGGCTGATAGGAGTGGTAAACCTGTTGATGACTGTTAATGACTGCGATTGGTCTTGCGGGGGGAGCAAGGGCTGAGGTGCTAAGGAAAGCTTGGTCATGTATAATGAGATAAGAATCCTATGTCTTTGTTCATTCCAGGTGGCTCCATGGTTTTAAGCTTGCTAATGAGTTGCAATTCAGCATCTTCTCTTTCCAGTCTGTTTCTGAAAATTTTCTGTAATAAAACAGCTGCTTTGAGATCTTGTATAGAATGTCCTGGGAGATTGAAGTGTTCTCCTACTGGTTTCTCTGTCTTGTGGTTCCTGATGTCAGATTTGTGTCCATTTATCCTTTGGCGTAGGGTTTGGCCTGTTTGTCCAATATAGAGAGCTGAATGGCACTGTTGGCATTTGATGGCATACACAATGTTAGAAGATGAGTAATTAAATAGTCCTGAGATGGTATGTTGGATGTTGTTGGGGGCCAGTAATGGTGTTGTCCGGGTTACTTTTGTGTTTATGTTGAAGTCTTTCCAATTTCATGCCATCTCCATAATAAAACGGCTGTTGATCTAAGCTGTGTGCATCGATTCTGACTGTGTGTGGCTCCTTTCATACAATTTGCTTTAAGGCGGAATTTCATTTGCACAAGAGACCTTAATCAGTCTTTGAGCTCCCCAAAGTTCTGCTCTACAACCTCTTTGGAAAAGAAACATGAAGGCTAAACTCTGAACCGTTAGGAATATAAGATAGTATTCAACCAACCTGGTCATGCTCATTAATTTCACTGGGTCTACTCTGAGTAAAACTTAGTTGAATACCATCCAAAGGAAGCAGCCTCATACTAAGACCATTGGTCCATCTAACTCACTGGTTTTCAATGATGGGGTAGGACCCACTAGTGGGGCACATCCTGATCCAAGATGAATTGCAACAGGAGCACCAATACCATGCAAATATATGGTCAGTGATGGGCCTTAGGGTCTCAGATTTCAACAGCACCGTGTTCAATAACAATTTTTTGTGCCCCTCCACCTCTCACACTCCATTCTAAATCATAGTTGCAGTTCCGTGCCCATTGAGACCAAACTTCCCTAAATCTGCCTCTGGTAAAACACAAAGATAAAGGTAAAGGGACCCCTGACCATTAGGTCCAGTCATGACTGACTCTGGGGTTGCGCGCTCATCTCACATTATTGGCCGAGGGAGCCGGCGTATAGCTTCCAGGTCATCTGGCCAGCATGACAAAGCTGCTTCTGGTGAACCAGAGCAGCACACAGAAATGCTGTTTACCTTCCCGCTGTAGTGGTACCTATTTATCTACTTGCACTTTGACGTGCTTTCGAACTGCTAGGTTGGCAGGAGCTGGGACCAAGCAACAGGAGCTCACCCCGTCACAGGGATTCGAACCGCTGACCTTCTGATCAGCAAGCCCTAGGCTCAGTGGTTTAACCACAGCGCCACCTGGGTCCCTTAAAACACAAAGATATGGGTCCCCAAATGCATGTTGGTCCTGAGTCTGAAAAGGCTGAAGATACCTGACCTAGCTTATTGGCTGGCAGCAGCTGTGCAGAGCTTCGTGCAGGAGTCTTTCCCAGGCCTACTGGAAAATGCTGAGAATTGAACCTGGAATCTTCTGCATGTAGAGCAGATCCTCAGTGCAGAGCTATGGCCCCCGCGCGAACTGGAGTAGTAAGCTTTGTTTATTCAAAAATGTCTTTGAGAATGCATAGAATGCCCTTCCTTTGTCTGCACTGAAGAGGGATTTTCCTAAGGTTCATTAGCAGCGGAAAAATAATAATTTCCTCTCCATTCCTGTTCTGATCACGCTTATTATCATCACACATGCACACGCCTACACCCAATGCAATTTTCAAAACCTGCACATGGAATGCAAACGTGCATTTAATGCTTCCTGCCATGCCTCCAGTTGAAAGTGCTTTGATATGCTCTGAGAAAACCGGCTGCAAAGAAATCCTTTAAAACAATGCAGCTCAAATTCTGATTCTGGCAGCTACAGAAAGTATAAAGTCACCTTGGGCTCTCAAATTTCAGCAGCGCCTTGTACTATGCCAAAATTCGGTGTACCCCCCACCTCTCACAACCCACTCTAAAGAATAGTTCCAGTGCCCCTGAAGTTCTGCGCCCAGTGCAACCGAACTGGTAGCGCTCCCCTAACTCTGCCTCTGATAAAGTGGGAAGGTTCAGTTGCAAGATCTGCACCATGTCATTACACACGCCACTCAGACAGTAAGGATGAGCGAAAATGTCGATTTCTTCTTCTTTTAATTAAAAAAGCCTTTATTTATAATAAACAATATCACAACAAATTAAAAAAATAAATTTCCAATTTCAACTACTTTGAATCATGTACACAAAACCAAGAGGAAAGAAGACAAAAGAAGAAAAAAGAGAAAAGAAAGCATAGAAAAAAGAAAGGAAAAAAGAAATATATCTTACAACGCAAAGATAAAACAATTTAAAACAAAACAGCACCGTAATCCTCATTGCATTATCACAATACAAAAAATACAAACAAAATATTGACTTCCACCAACTGCACAACACTTCTTGTTCATCTAACTGTCCCCCCCTATATTTTACTTAAATTTATTTTAACATAAATTGGCTTTGAATCTTGTTTCTTAAAGTACTCATTCAGACATTCCCATTCTTTTTTCACTAAGATTTTAGGTTTATGTCTTACTATATCTGTTAATTTGGCTAATTCTAAACATTCAAATACTTTACAGAGCCATTCCTCTCTGGTGGGTATCTGTTTCCCTTTCCAAAATTTCGCAACCAATATTCTTGCCGTAGCTGTTGCATGTAAAAGAATTTTGACTTTATCTTTTGGGATATCATTGTTTACTCTCCCCAATAAGAATATTTCTGGGCTTTTAGTATAATTAATCTTGAGTATTTTCTTTAATTATTCATGTATCATGCCCCCAAACTTTCCAATTTCCGGACATGACCACCACATATGGTAAAATGTTCCTCTCTGTTTCTGGCACCTCCAACATTTGTTTTGGTTAGTTTTATTTATTTTAGCCAGTCTATCCGGTGTTAAGTACCAGGTGGTATGAAATTTCAATTTCAATTTCTCTCTGTTTCTCATTTTTCCAATCTCAAGTTCAGGTCACCACATTTCCATATCAGTTTGCACATCTTTTTTGGAACCATTCTGATGAATGTAAATGTTTGTGTTTCAGAATTTGTCTTTTCTACAGACCATGCAACTCGGGGCCTCTTCATACTTTATCTTTTGTACCTATAATGTAGGATTCTTGTTAAAGTGTCCACCTAAAAATGTAAAGTAGGAATATGAGAAATAGGCATTTGACACCATGAGAAATAGGCATTTGACAACATGTGCACCCCCACAGAGTTGGGGTTGGCTGCTGAGGAAATGAATGGTGATGAACACAGTTCTGTTTCCAGCTGGAACATTAAAAGGCCCTACTGTTCCACCCTAGTTTCGGATTGTTAAGACTTCTCAGTAAAGAACATCGAGGGGGGCATATTATCCTGTCTCTTGCATTTTCATCTTGTGATGGCTGGTAACGAATAGCAAAACAGGGATTCAGGATGGAGAAATAAACACTAAAATTCTGATGAATTACAGTGAGGTTTTTAATCATAAACTAAAGCAGAAGTGTGGCAAAATAAACAGGAAAAAAAACTGGGGGAAAGAGAAGCCAAAAAGTTAGCCGCCTTGGAGACATTTGGTCCAAAGGCAATTTACAGACCTTTCCGATAAATAAATGAACAGAATATGATGCCATCAGAATATGATGCCATCGCAATGTGAGTTTTCAGCCCCCTTCCCACTTCAGGGATGATCAGAATTTCAGCTTGATGGCACAGCATGTGTTTGGCTCTATCAAAAATTACATAGACAAGGATGTGCAATGGGGTCAGTGTTCATGTGCAGCTGTCAACCCAGACATATAGTTCCAGTCATGCTGCCTTTGCTCAATGGACCCAGGCAGTGTTGTTTTTTTCTAGAAAAAGGGGTCTCAGAACTCTCCATGAATACCGCTCTTGTTCTCTTAGAATGGCAATGGAGAGGTGCCAGAACGCACCTGAGAAGTGCTGGAACTGAGTTCCTGTGAATTCCCCCTGAAAAAAGCCCTGGACCCAAGGTAAATCAACAAAGAGCTCCAGTTACATTGGCATAATCTGAATCCAGATTTTGACCACATCTGTTCATCACCAGCTAAGCATTCTCACAGGTTTGTGTATCAACGTTTGCTTTTTCTCACCTGTAAAATGAACCAAGCGCCTCTTTCCTAACTCTGAACATGCTGAGGACATCAAACGAGTCCCTTTCTCTTGCTTTTCTCTTTTCATCATCACTATAAAAAGGGGAGGCCTTCAAGTCTAGTTTTTATGAAACTGGATTTCCCTACCATTAAATTAGAAGTTACGGGAGAGGTGCTTTTAAGTATAGCTCAGATCTCTGCTCAGCAAAATGGGCAAGCGAACTGGTTAAGCAACACCCCAAGCTAATAAACGGGATGTAAATGGCGATTTGGGGCTGATGAGAGCTGCTCATCGCACAGATAAAAAGAGGGGAAAGTTCCAATTCTGGTTTCAGAGGGAGGGTACCGCCTGTGGATAACTTCCCTGCCTGATCCGGCACACAGAGACACAAGGCACATCATCATCCTTCCTTCCGCTATCCGTCAGCTGCTATGTCTTGCCAGTCATTCCGTGCTAGTACTAGAGGGGGTGGTGCTGTCAGGAATTACAGCTCATCCTCAGCTGTGGTACCAAGGAACGTGAAACGCTACAGTGCCATTAGCACCGTCTCATACAAAGGGGGCAGCAGTGTGGGCCCCCGAGGGCTAGGATTTGGTAGCAGAAGTCTTTCTGGTGCTTCGTCCTGCAGGCCCAGAATTGCTGTTGGCAGCCACCGCCCAGTGAGATATGGATACGGTCTGGGGGGCCCTGGTCTTGGATATGGCTATGGTACTTCCAGCTTTGGCTACAGGGTTGGCGGAGTCAGCGGGACTTGCTCACCAGGCATTGCGCCTGTCACGGTCAACCCTCACCTCCTCCAGCCTCTCCACCTGGACATTGACCCCAGCGTCCAAATGGTGAAGCAACAGGAGAAAGAGCAGCTGAAGACCCTCAACAACAAATTTGCTTCATTCATTGACAAGGTGAGTCATCAGCAAGAAAGCATGGGGTTGGTGGCATTCAACTAAGTTTTACTCAGAGTATACCCAATGAAGTTAATGGACCTGACTTATTGATTTCAGCAGGTCTACTCTGAGGAAAACTTATTTGAATACCATCAAGGCATGTCCCAATGGGGAAAAGAGAATGAAACCATGTTTTACAGCAGAAAATTTTTGACATGGGAATATTTTGGGTAATTCGTAATTCCCTAGTAAGGAGCCTTGCTGCCTTGAAACACATTGGATGTTACTTTTGGACTGATGGTTATTTTGAAAGTCTCAAAGTGAGCCAGCTTAGCTCAGTGGTTCTATCGACCAACACATTGCTTGGATCCCCCAGATGCTTCCAGCGGTTTCAGATTCTGATTCTACTGCCCTAAAGAAGGCATGAAGCCAGTGGCGCTGACTGCCTTTTTTTCAACAACAATAACAGCTCTCAAAGCACCTTTGGGAGGAAGAACATTAAGTGGCCTCATCCATCTAAATCAGGGGTATGGAACCCAACAGAGGCTGCTGGACTTCAGCCCCAGCCAGCAAGACCAATGGTCAAGGATGATGGGAGTTGTAGTCCAACAATAACTGGAGGGAGGGCCACAGCTTCCTGCTGTGTTGCCAGGGTCTCAGATAGAATTCTTTACCCACTTTGCTCACCTGAGGGTGATCCTTTAAATTGATATGTCAGGAATTGAGCCTGGGGCGTGCCAGATACAAAACACTTGCTCTACTACAGAGCTACGATCCACTGTTACTTTCTGTTGTGCTACAGTCTCTCTCCTCTTCTTTCTGTAGTTTTGTGGTATGGCCTTCTTGGTCTTCTCTGCCACCCATTCCATGTTGGTGCTGATAGGGCAGTGGGTTAGCATGTGGCAGCAGTTTTAGCCCAATTGCCTTAGGGCGCAAGTGGTTGCTAAAGGTTAAACCTAAGCAATTAACACCTGTATTCCCAGTGACCATGGTTCTAGGGAGTACCTTGATCCACCCTCTAAAGGGTGTAACACAACCTTAGTATAAAGCTATGGCATTTTCACAAGAGCAGAGATGTGAGGAACTTGAACTTTGAGTCTTCCGTACGCAAAGTAGTAGAATGGGTTCTACTACTTAAATCCAAATCCCAATTTCAGAACATTGGATTTCTGTACACACTGGCCAAAATATTAGGTCCTACATCACTGGAAGAAAGCTGGAAATGTCTCACCCAAATTGACACATTTGGAGGACACATCCCAGTATTCTGTACAACTTTGTCCCATGGGTAGACACAGAACTTTTCCATATGATTGGTGGGTAGAGAGCATTGTAAGAGGGGGTAAATGTTCTCATGCAACTATTGCTTTGGGCATGGAGATCAGGAATTAGGGGAAGTAGTTTTTTCTATTAAAAATATATATTTATTTATTGCTTGCAGCAATTTAATATGCCCAAGCAGTAGACTATAAACATAGTCAGGGTAGGATCTCAAAGACCAGGGGTCCAAAATCCCACTCAGCTATGATACAGCATAGTTCTGGGCACCACAGTTTAAGGACATTAACAAACTAGAACATGTCCAAGAGACATAGCTGCCAAGTTTTCCCTTTTCTCGCGAGGAAGCCTATTCAGCACAAGGGAAAATCCCTTTTAAAAAGGGATAACTTGGCAGCTATGCCAAGAGAGGGCAAGAAACATTTGGATGGGGCCTGGAGACCAAGTCCTATGAGGAAACGTTGAAGGAGTTAGGTATGCTTAACTTAGAAAAGAGATCATTGCGGCCACATCCATACCATATATTTAGGGCACTATTATACCACTTTAACAGTCATGGCTTCCTCTAAAAATGTTTGTTATGGGTGCTGAGAGTTGTAAGGAGAATCCTATTCCCCTTCACATTTCCCAGAGTTCCCTGGGAAGAGGGATTTATTCTTAGACCACTCTAGCACATAGCTGCCAAGTTATCCCTTTTTTTCAGGGATTTTCCATTATGCTGAATAGGCTTCCTCGCGAGAAAAGGGAAAACTTGGCAGCTATGCTCTAGCAGCACCTCAACACACCAAACTACAGAAAGTTATTTGAGATGTGGCTGCAAAGCCAAATTTGAGTAGATAGGGTTTGAGTGTTCCATATACTCCATTATCCTGTCTCCATGCTGGAGGGAGATATACCTAAGGTGGTAGGAAGGTGAAGGGCTGTTGGAATAGGGCATGTGCAAATAAATACACAGGTTTTTGTCTACTAAGTTTCATCATAACAACCGTTGTTTTGTGGGCGGGGGGGAGCTAGGTGCGCTTCTTGGAGCAACAAAACAAGGTGCTGGAGACAAAATGGAGCTTACTGCAAGAGCAGAAACGAGTAAGGAGCAACATAGAGCCCTTGTTTGATGCCTTTATCAATAACCTGAGGAAGCACCTGGAGGCCCTCGGATGCGACCGAAGTAAGCTGGAGACTGACCTGACCAACTCAAGAGATGTACTGGAAGATTACAGGAGAAAGTAAGTGACACAGCATGTTTTCTGAAGTTGCATAAGCTTCATTTGAAGAAGAAAAAGCTTTTTTTGTGGGGTATTCTGCTACACGTGAACACCCTACAAAGAGGCCCTTAATATATGCAGCTCCTCCAAAGTTTAGTGACACATAGCTGGTTGAAATAAATTAAATCTCTTTATTGCCACTCTGAGTCAACAGATTTTGCTTATGCAAAGTTTGAAGATGTTGCTTCTGTGAAGTATTCCCTCAGAAGCAGCCATTTTAAAGGCCCAGATAAACCCCACTTGCCGCTGTTTCTGCATGCAAAGCAAAGTTGATTGATCCACATGCACTGAGGCGAAACGCATTAAGCTATCCTGCAAAGACTTCACCCTTCCCTCCAGGACACACAAGGCTTATGCAGTGCAGCATAGATATCTGTTGGGTCTGTATATTTAATATCAGGGTGTGATCTGAAGGTTCATGAGATCACCACCTTGCTGAAGCTGAGCAGGTCTGTGCCTAGTTAAGACCTATCTGGGTGACCACCAGGAAACCACATCGCTGATGCTTTGGGTTCTCATGATGGAAGGAAAGCAGGATAATAAGAAAACTAAATACATAAGTGTGGTAGATCCCTCTCCCTGGCTCCTGTGTTCTGATGGGAAGTTCAGGAGGCCCATTCCCCCGTTTCATGCATTATCCTCTTCCTGTCTTTATGAGAGGGATAGCTTGACTTGAGAAACATTTGTCCTCCATGAGCTGTTGCACTCCAGCATGGACAATGGTCAGGGATGGTGGGAGCTGTGGTCCAGCTACTTCTGGAGGGCCACAGGTTCTTCCCCCCTGGTCTAAAAAGGATCCATATTCCCACGCCTAATTAAAGAACTAGACCCTTAGCCAAAGCTACATTCCCAGTCTCATACAAGAAATTAGATGATAGCTCTGCCAAAGAACATAGCACTGGTACATCTTGATTTACTGAACTTTGCAGAAATGGTGTTCTTTTACAAGTTGAAGGACTGGAAGAGCTGTTGCTGCTGGGTTGGAGACAAGGCTGCAGGAACCTGTACCCATCACACAGCTACTCCTGTTGCGTGTTCAGACCTTTAAACCTCCCCCTTAAATATATTCACACAAGACTCAAATTTTTGGTTCGGTTTTTGGAAGAATTTAGGCCACAACTTTATTGATTACATCAGGTGAGTGGTTGCATAGGCTCTGGTTCGACTAGCTCCCTGCACCATTGCAGGTAGCGCTGACCCAGGGCACCAGCATAGGTCAGCCAAGGGTGAACACCTGGAATGGCAGAAAGCCGGGGACATGTTATGTCCACCACTCAGCTGTCCCCCTGGACTCAGGCATGGGCACAACCCCCTCACAGGGTTGACTAAACCAAGTTGAGTCCCTTGATTCCTTTAACGGAATACCCTTCGCATAGGGATGGCGAGAGCGTTTCCCCATCCCTATCACCTGAACCAGAGCCTATCACAACCTTTCAAGTTGTGACAATTTGCTATGTGGCAGGCAAAACCCAAATGGCACCAGCCAATCAGCCAAGTGGCGAAAATTCCTGCCGTTTGTCTGTCCCAATGACAGACGGCACACGGTGGCATAGCAAGGTCAAGTGTGCACGCCCTAAATATAGGGAGAGGTGGGTGGGTGTTCTGATGCACTGACCAAGAAAGAAAGCTCAGGGTCATGTGCATTGGCATATATAGGTCCCTTGATCCATTTGGCTAGTGTCTCATTGGTCAGATTAAACCTGGCAACAAGGGACCTACCAATCGGGTGTTGTGGCTATCCAATTGTACCCACCCACAACACAAGGGTTTGGTTGTCAGGTCTCACCACAGCACGTGCCCTCTTTGAGCGAGGACATGATCTACACCTTACAAGGACATTGGTGCAACTGCAGGCAGCCCATCCACTTAATAGACTACAGTATAGTGCAAACATAACTTTTATATGCAATGAGAAACAAAAAATATAATGTGTGACTTTGTTGAGATATTCACTGTATTGCAGTGGTCTGGAACCAAACCCGCAATATCTCTTCTTTGAACTATAGGAAAAACCCATTTGCTGTGCTGTTCAAATGTCACACCCTTTTTGCAGTGTAAGAATAGGGCCAGTTTTGGACCGTTGCTATTTTGCAGTATGAATCCATCAAGCGCCAGCAAATTCAAGTTGCGCAAATAAAGTGGATTTGGTGCTCTTGGGCAACGGATCTGCTTCACACAAAATATGTAGTAAGGAAACCGATTGGAAAATGCACTGTGAAAGGTGGGATAAAGACAATGTTGAGTGATGTCATATGCCCTCAGTGCAAACAACTCAGAATGAATGTCAATACGCAGTAGGGAATAGGATAAGCTCTGCACAAATCTTGTGCAATCAGATGAGGGTGAATACTCCGTACACTTGTCCAGAACTGATCCACTTTCTCTCCAGGTATGAAGAGGAGTGCAACGGACGAACCCGTGCTGAGAACGAATTTGTAACACTTAAAAAGGTAAGTGATGCACAGCTTGATTGAAATAAATGAGCATGGGGCAGAGGAAGTCAAACCATTGGCCCATGTCATCTACACTGACTGGCAACAGCTGTCCTTGGGTTTCAGGCAGAGGACATTTCCAGCTTCACCTTGAGATCATGCCGTGGATATGGCCCTTCTCCAGTGACATCTCTTCTTTCTGGTGTTGGATATAAAAAGTGTCCATTTACTAGTGGTTTATCTAAAGGCAGAGATGTGACTGGAGGTCCTCTTTCCAAGTTTCAACGCTGTAAAGATTGGTTTGCAGGTTTTTGAGAAAGAATAAGTCAGGCACAGGGACCCAGGTGGCGCTGTGGTTAAATCACTGAGCCTAGGGCTTGCTGATCAGAAGGTCGGCGGTTCGAATCCCTGTGACGGGGTGAGCTCCTGTTGCTTGGTCCCAGCTCCTGCCAACCTAGCAGTTCGAAAGCACGTCAAAATGCAAGTAGATAAATAGGAACCGCTACAGCGGGAAGGTAAACGGTGTTTCCATGTGCTGCTCTGGTTTGCCAGAAGCGGCTTTGTCATGCTGGCCACATGACCTGGAAGCTATATGCCGGCTCCCTCGGCCAATAATGCGAGATGAGCGCGCAACCCCAGAGTCGGTCACGACTGGACCTAATGGTCAGGGGTCCCTTTACCTTTAAGTCAGGCACAGCCAGTACTTTTTTTCTGGGGGTACGCAGGGGTACGCATACCCCTAAACATTTTGTGAATCTAAGTTTGGCCTCATTGAGGGGCAGTATTTCAATATGAGTAGGAAAAAGAGAGTACCCCTAAACATTTATTTTTTATAGAAAAAAAGCAGTGGGCACAGCAATGTTGGGATGCTCAGGACCTGCTTCATGAGGTGACTTCCTCGGTCTGTCTAATGGTAGGACCAGTCCTGGGGTACAGCAGAGGGGGAAGCAGAATTGTATGTTGAGTATACAGGCAGGCAAATAGATTGGAGAATAAGATGGTAAGTGCAGGTAACGGGGAAGTATCTAAAGAGGTACCCAGTCTGCTGCCCAGATTTTAAAAAACAAAACAAAACAGGCTTCACCTGTGATGATTCATAGCTAGGCCATAAGGAACCAATGGGGTACCGAAGCCATGTTGAGGCATGGAGGGATAATACAATTCTAGCCCTCTCCGGACAGAAGATGATACTCAAGGAGTGAGCCAAAGCTTCCTCATTCCTGAGAATGAAGAACGAGATGGTTCTTCCCCAAGGACCCAACCAGATTGGCAGGTGTATCTGACTTCAGCACTGGTGAAAGGACAGTTCCCTCCATGGCACAAGAGGAGACTGAATTGCATAAAATGGTCTCATC
Source organism: Zootoca vivipara (assembly GCF_963506605.1). Classification (NCBI taxonomy): domain Eukaryota; kingdom Metazoa; phylum Chordata; class Lepidosauria; order Squamata; family Lacertidae; genus Zootoca; species Zootoca vivipara. The sequence continues at coordinate 116,770,538 of NC_083277.1, read as the reverse complement.
CAACAAGGGTCTTTTCTCTAGTAAGAACTGAGCATGCTCAGTGGCCATGGGATGTTGATAGGGTATCAAAGGGGGGAAATGGAATGGAGTGGCTGAAATCCCAAACAACAAGCACTGTTGGAGGTCCCACTTGTATTTGCTTCAAACAGGCTTCCTGCTCCGCTGCATGAAATGTTGGGTATGGGCCATTATCAAAGTACTCTACCAATGGCCCACTGTTGTGTTCTGGGAAATTGTAATTTAAAAAACACCCTGTCTTACCATATGTTTAACTGGTCCCTAGGATGTTGACTGCATATACATGAACAAGGCTGACCTGGGAGCGAAAGTGGAAAGCTTAATCGAGGAGATCAGCTTTCTGAGATGCTTGTACGAGGCGGTAATGGCATTTCCTAATCTGCAATACACATGTAGCCCACTTTTTATTGATTAATTTAGTAAAGCCTATATTCCTTTAAACAGCAACAGCAACCATGAGAATGTATGGTAATAGAAGAGGGGGAAAATCTAAGTTAGCCACTATACAGAGGCATTTAAACATATGTTCGATGAACCCATTTGATTTTTCAGAAGCATGACCAAACTTCAGGTATGTTAAGTCAATGCATAGTATTCAACCTTATGCAGCTGAAGCTGATCACACACACACACACACACACACATCTATGGTGAAAATTGGCAACCCACAGGCCAGATCTATAGCTGCCAAGTTCTCCCTTTTTTAAAGGGAAATTCCCTTATGCTGAATAGGCTTCCTCGTGAGAAATGGGAAAACTTGGCAGCTATGGCCAGATCTAGTCTGTCTTGTTTGAGACTGAAGCTTACTGGAGTCTCCCAGGCAAGCATGGACGAAGTCCAAGATAGGCCAGTCAGGACCATAGACTGCCCACTGCAGTACCTGATTACAAGTTCAAACTGGATGCCGGCAAAATGACACCCAGAGCACTTGGAATGTCTCCCTAGCATAAATCCGGAGCAAGGTGCAAGCTTTAAGTGGCCTTGCTGTCTGGAGAGTATCTCACACTCCGTCTCCTTAGGGGAAACTGATAGGCACTGCCTCCTCCAATGGAGCTGGGAAATTTCCTTATGCCCCTGGATATGGCGTGATAGTGGAGGGGTGGCTCCAGAACTGCAGGACATTCTGCGGGCAAATAATGTAAGTCAGAAGAGCGATAGGGTTACCTTCTCAAGCAGAGAGGATGGAGGCATCACCAGACCTAAGTTCCCCTACTGCAAGGGGTCTCTAGTGTGGAGCTTTATCTGGCCTCTGATCACTTCATTACATTTTAATTCATGCGTGCTGAAGATTTTTTAAGCATTCTCTCTCCCCCTGCCCCTTCTTATACAGCTCTGTGCCTTGCTGTGTATTCCACATTTGTTTGGTTGCATTACTCTTTCTTCCCCAATGGCAAAGAATCTCTTTAGCAATCTATTTCTGGAGCCTTTCAGAAAGTTAACAATGCCTAACCTAATAATAATAATAATAATAATAATAATAATAATAATAATAATATTTTTATTATTTATACCCCACCCAAATGGCTGGGTTTTCCCAGACACTCTGGGAGGCTCCCAACAGAATATAAAAAATACAATAAAACATCAAACATTCAAAACTTCCCTAAACAGGGCTGCCTTCAGATGTCTTGTAAAAGTCAGATAGTTGTTTATTTCATTGACATCTGATGGGAGGGCATTCCACGGGGGGGGGGGGCACTGCTGAGAAGGCCCTCTGCCTGGTTCCCTGTAACCTCACTTCTCGCAGGGAGGGAACTGCCAGAAGGCCCTCAGAGCTGGACCTCAGTGTCTGGGCTGAACGATGGGGGTGGAGACGCTCCTTCAGGTATACTAGGCCGAGGCCATTTAGGGATTTATAGGTCAGCACCAACACTTTGAATTGTGCTTGGAAATGTACTGAGACCAAGGACCACATTCACCCATGGCCAAACTTCAGGCAGGATGGGCACATGCCAGCAGTTGGTGTGGTCAAGAGGGGGTGTACCCGTCACACGCCCACATGTATTTTCTTGCACGCACGCACGCACGCACGCACACACACACACACACACACACACACAGAGAGAGAGAGAGAGAGAGAGAGAGAGAGAGAGAGAGAGAGAGAGGATACACACAGGCAGAGACAAACACACACAAACAAACACAGAAGCACGCAGCTTTCCAACCTCAGCTGATTTCATACAGAACAGCTGAGGAGGCAGGCCTATCACTGCCCTTTCTACTCATCAAATGTTTGATCTGAATAAAGGTTCTGGGCTCCACTGTGTCTGCTTTAACACCCCTCCCCTTTCTTTGCTGCAGCCAGCAAAAATGGTGGGATATTGGGGATGGGAGAGTGCATCAGGCCTTTGACCTGGGGGTTAATCACCCCGCCTTATACCATCCCAACACATGTGGATCCCATACTGCTATGTCATGCAAATGAAATCCAAGATGGGACTGGTTTGTTCCAGTCCCCCAGGCCCAGCTTCTGAATAAGAGTGGGCCTTGAGAATACAGAAAATGGTCATCTAATAATAACATATCCTCCAATATTTCTCTTAGGAAAATAGGAGCATCCTATTTAATAATAATAATAATAATAATAATAATAATAATAATAATAATAATATTTATACTCCCCAGCCACTCTGGATGGCTTCCAAGATATATAAAAACATAACAAAACATCGACCATTTTTTTAAAAAACCTTCCCTATGCAGGGCTGCCTTTAGATGGCTTGGGGGTTGGATAACTCCATACTCTCCAACATTTCTCCAATGAAAATAGGGACATCCTAAGGAAAAGTGGGACATTCTGGGGTCAAATCAGAAAACAGGACAGCTTCTGCAAATCTGGGACTGTCCCAGGAAATTAGGGGCACTCGGAGGGACTGTAATAACAGGTGGGAGAGGAATCTCATACCTAGCTTCTTACAGGAACTCCAGGAACTCCATGCCTGCATCTCAGATACCTCTGTTATTGTGCAAATGGATAACAGCCGAGCCCTAGATTTGGATGACATTATTGCTGAGGTCAAAGCCCAGTATGAAGACATCGCAAGCAGGAGCCGCTTTGAGGCAGAGTCATGGTACCAGTGCAAGGTGAGATTTAGATTTCTCTGAGAGGAAAGGATAGTTGATATTGTACTGTATATGTTAGCAGAGAAAGTTCAAAACTGAAATCACTAGCTGCTCCTGGAGCATTGTTGAAACATTTTCTGTCTTGATGGTTAAGAGAATGCTGTTCACAGGTACAGTCAGATAGATACTGATTGCATTGTTGATGTTTAAATAAAAACTTTTTTCTAAGATGATGTTTTAATAAAGCTTTATTTTTTTATTTTTAAGATGTATAGGAATATTGGTGTGTTTAAAAATGTGCTGCCATCTATGGTAAATTGTTGCCTAACATGAACATTACTGAAACTTCAGTGAACTTTAGTAAACCATAGATTATTAAGAGGGAAGAGTTGCTTGGATAATTATGAAGTCTAACTTGGTAGGACCCAGGTGGCGCTGTGGGTTAAACCACAGAGTCTAGGGCTTGCTGATCAGAAGGTCGGCGGTTCGAATCCCTGCAATGGGGTGAACTTCCATTGCTCGGTCCCAGCTCCTGCCCACCTAGCAGTTCGAAAGCACATCCAAGTGCAAGTAGATAAATAGGTGCCGCCCTGGCGGGAAGGTAAACGGCGTTTCCGTGCGCTGCTCTGGTTCGCCAGAAGCAGCTTTGTTATGCTGGCCACATGACCCGGAAGCTGTCTGCGGACAAACGCCGGCTCCCTCGGCCTATAGAGCGAGATGAGCTCCGCAACCCCAGAGTCGGACACGACTGGACCTGATGGTCAGGGGCCCCTTTACCCTTTACCTTTAACTGTTCCAGAAGGTATTTCACATGTCGTGTTTTCTTTCTAAGTATGAAGAGATGAGGGCAACAGCTGGCAAGCACTGTGACAACCTACGTGACACAAAGAACGAGATCATGGAGTTGAACCGTGTGATGCAGAGACGGAAGGCTGAAATTGACAGTGCCAAAGGGCAGGTAACTCTAGGCCACTTTTGTGTGGGTGTCTGCCACAGTTATACCAGTTTGTGCCTGGAAGAAACTCCTGATATGCACAGTGAGCTGAGGGAAGAAATGACGGCTGAGCAGCCTCACCCTCCAATTCTCCATGCTATTTGTGGGCAGGAAAATTGAGGGGTGCGCTTTGCTGAATATTGTTGGCATGGGATGTGATATTCGTTTCTCAATAAATAATGTTCTGGGAATTTTTTTAGCCAGCTCTTAATGTTGAAGAAACTCTATTGTTTGTTTATATAGAGATGAAAGCAAAGGGTGAAGGCAAGAGGACCGGAAGGAGTAGGAGCCACAGTATCTATTAGCTAATAAACAGGCACCGGGCAGTTCCAGAGCTACCTAAATTCATCAAGGTTGCAGCTTCGCGTGCTTTCAGATCACACATTTGGGACTATATTGACAGAAAGAAGAAATATAGTTAATTAAAAACAAAAACAACATGGCAAAAGCCTGATCAACTTTCTGTTAACTACCCCAAAACCTCCCACAGATATTTCACCTGAGCAGAATCCTCAGAATTAATTTCCAGTTTTGCTCTAGGCAAGATTTGGGGGGGGGGATTTTCATGTTTCCTGCTACAAACTGTATAAATGAAGAGGAATCTCCCTGGCGCAACAGAGAGTCTTGACTTGACTTGTGTAATTCTTGCAAAGATGGTACAATAGCTGCCTCTCTGGGATCTCCAGAACTCATTTCATATCTATACCGGTACTTCAATGTGAAGAGTTTTAGGTTCCACTATCAGTCACTCTCATTACAGTCCCTCTAGAGCAGGGATGGGGAACCTCAGGCCTGGTGGGGGGGGGGGCAAAAGTGACCCTCCAGCCTTCTCCATCTGGCCCTCAGGACTTTCCCGAGGCCACATCTGCTCCCTGACTATGCTTTGCATCCTGCTGAAGATTGTTTTGGCCTGACTTGAATGTGTCCTTGATCTCTTGGTTGGCTGGATGGAGGATACAGAAGGGTGTGTAAATGTGCATAGAAACTACCCTACTGTACAGAGATAACATCTGCACTCCTTGCACAACCTTCTTTTGCCTCTGTCTCCATCCACCACTGTTTCCCAGAAGGGGATGTGGTTCTCGGGCTGCAAAAGTCTCCTTTAGAACTTTAGCCCTAATGTCAACTTTATCCACGGTAGCTTAAATTGTTCAGCCCAATGGATGAGAATGTGTCGGGATTATGTCTCTGGGTTTTGCCTCTGCAGCGCAGCAAACTGGAGGCTGCCATTGCAGAAGCAGAAGATCGTGGAGAGATGGCCCTCAAAGATGCTAAGTGCAAGCTAACAGAGCTAGAAGATGCCCTGATGAAGGCCAAAGGAGACATGGCCCGACAGCTGCGGGAATACCAAGAGCTCATGAATGTCAAGTTGGCCCTGGATATTGAGATTGCCACCTACAGGAAGCTGTTGGAAGGAGAGGAGAGCAGGTGGGTTGATTGTTTCGATGCAAAGTGCACACACCGAGTTGGATCCAGAGATCGTCGCATGTAGAATAGGCCCACTGAAATCACTGGGACTTTTGCTAGTCATTACTACCGGTAACAAGTCCCATAGATTTCCTGAGGTCTATGCCAGACTAGCCAACATGGTGCTCTATGGATGTTGCTGGGCTCCAACATCCACCATCCCCAGCAAGCCTGGCCAATGGTCAGGGATAATTGGATGCTGTAATCCAGCAACATCTGGAGAACCCCATGTTCTGATCTTATCTCATCATGAACCAACTCTTGAGGGCCACCATTTGGAAACTGATTTCAACTGCAACATGTGGTGAGCCACATGAACCAAGAGAAGGGGGGATCACTTCAGCTCAGAATTCAACATCCATGATACAATGGAAATATGATTCTTTCCCATTCTCTCTGAACAGGTTGTGTGGTGAAGGGGTCTGCCCCGTGAATATTTGTAAGTTGTACCTTGCTTTCTATATTTTCACTTTTGTTGTGGATCTCTCTCGAGTTTTGAACTAACGAAGTCTGTGTTGTGTTTCCTTGTTATTGTTGCAGCAGTGTGTCGGACCCAGGGAGGAGCTGCGTATGATTCTGATCCTTGTATCGGAGGGGGATATGCTTCCAGCAGCAGGACCATAGTCCGAGGAGGAGGGATTGTTGGAAGAAGCATCATGGCTGGTGGCAGTGAACTGGGTGCCCCTTGCCTATCAGTTGGGGCACACGGTGCTGGAAGTGCAAAAAGCTCTAATGTCAAATTTGTGTCCACTTCCACTTCTTTTAGAACAAAATATTAAAACGAAAACAAAAAAGGAGCATTCTGAAGGGGGAACGCGGTGCTTCAGCGGGGACACCTAAGCCTTCTAGAAGAGCATTTAGGGCTACTCTGCATACTCCTTTCTTTAGCCAGGTATGCACACCTGGTAGGGATGGGTGAGACATTCGTTCACATTAAAATGCAAACCTACCTAATTCACAGTTCTTGAAGCAACATGTGAATTGAAACACAGCTGTCCTTAAAATCTGCACTTCTCTGAGTCTTGATATGTTGTTCTCCAACGCACACAAATGACACCCAAAAGCATGCAACAAAGCATGTGTTATGGGAAAGTGCACACAAAACTTCATTCCTTGGGGTTATATATTAGGTGAAATGCAGATGAAAATGCACCTTAATTTTCAGGAGGTCTTTTTTGTTTAGTTTTTTTAAAAAAGGGTTGCAGACTGGTGTAGAAATGGGAAGAACTGAACTTTGGGTGCGGGGGGGGGGGGGAGCACCTGAGACCAATCAAAACATTTCTATCCCTATCACCTAGTTACAAAATATATGTGGACTGTGTTAAATATGCACAGTGCGTGGTAGTATTATGCACTCCACCTTTTTTTTTTTTTTTGGCCTTCCAGCAGGGAATCACATCTTTCCCCGCAACCACTCACAAGACCCCCAACTGACAGTATAATGCAGAACATACCCACCCCAAACTTCTTTGCTGACTTCGTCCTGGTGGGCAAGCTGTTTTCCACCATTACAAATCAGCTATAAAAAAGCTTTTGATAAGCTTCTGGGGAACTCTGACATTCCTCAAGAGCAGAGTATGTAAACAATTGTTCTTTGCAATAAGCAAGGATTTGATTTTGTGGGGATCCCTTGGATAGAGGAATGCTAAGTGGTGGCTAACTTCTTCAGATCATTTCATGCACACCAATGGAGCAACTACACACATGCAAAAACTGTCATTTTTTAGCTTACCACACTGTCAGCTAGCTGCATTCCTTTATTCAATATACAAGTAGAGGTGGGGACATTGCTGATTATTCCTCCTGCTGTCCCCGTGGTTTGCGTATCTCTTGGATTAATTTCTGTATTTTCCAATAAACCTATACAGCAGCACATGGCCTACAGTGTGATGGTATATTAGCTTTATGAAAAAGATGCAAGGCTCCATAATAATAATAATATTTTTGTGATGCGAGTCCCAGCCGGATCCTATAATATATACTAATAGCAAGTCATTCTTCAAGGTGTGAATCTTTATGTAACCAAAATAGCACCACCTATGCACAAGAGGGAGGTAATCTGCAAGTTTGGGGAAATCCCAAGGTTTGCAGAAGTACAGAAAAACAAGTCTGGGGGTTGAGACTAAAATCATTTTGGTAAGGACTGAGCATGCATAGTGGGTATGCAGTGTTGACTGCCTGTTGGGGAGGGGCAGGGGAGAATTGAATGGGAGAATCATGGAAAAAGAGTTTGGCTTGCTGGGTGGCATTCTGAACAGGAGCCTAACATACTGCAACATTTTGTTGTAGGTTCTGCATATTCTCTTTCGAGTAGAGTATCCACAAACCTTTTTCAAAGCTTTGAATATGTGAAATGCCTCTGTGTCTAAAAACACATGATAGGCAGAGTTCTTTCCCCACAAATTTAGGTAACCACAGCCAATCTTCTACACCCTTTCAGGATCAGAGTGCACCTTTCTTTAGTCACTGGCTGTTTTCTTACAACAATTCAGAGTTGATGAACACTTACTTATAAGGCTGCTGGCATCATGTTCCTGTACTAGAAAAAACCCTAAACACCTGCTTAGTGGAGGGCAGTCTTTATGGGGCTACAGTGTCACACTAGTGTGCAGCCTCTCGCTGCTCTCATGCCTGGTATAGTTTTGCTTCTGGTACTACCCCCCCCCCATGGGGGGGAAGTAATTTTGGGTGGCAGATAAGTGGGTGGATCCAATTCTGTGCCACAACCAAGTCCAAGAACCCACATGCCCAGGTGTGCCATCCCTCCCCACTCTCCCCGTGCCTTTGCCACTAGTCACACTTGTGGGAGGGTCTGTAGGCCAGTGGTAGATTATTTGTCTTGCATGCAAAAAGTAACAGCTCAGCCCATTTCTTCCAACACTGGAAGGACAGCAGAGTGACAAGGTGGGGATGGAGTACTGGAAGCTGAGGTCCTGAAGGGGTGAGAAGCAGCCGAAGTTAGGAGGCAACGTGCTGATCCCTCCAGGAGGAAATCAGGTAGTCCTACCAAGGACCTGATCTCATGACCCATTTCCAGCCCCACAAGCCATCAGAGATAAGGTGAGCCCCCTTTACCACCTGCCAGATGAAGAGAAGCTCAAGAGGCCTCCAGGTGGCTGAAGCCAAGGTACCATAGTGGTTGGACTGTTGGACTAGGACCTGGGAGATGAACTATAAAGCTCACAGCGTGGCCCTGGGCCAACCACTGTCTATAAGCCGAATCTAGCTCAGAGGGTTGTTGTGTGAGGATAAAGAAGTAAGGAGAAGAACCATGTAAATCACCTTGGAGCATGGGTTGGCAAACTAAGGTCCGTGGGCTGGATCAGGCCCAATTGCCTTCTGGATCCGGCCCGTGGATGGTCTGGGAATCGCCATGTGGATCATCAGCGTGCACATTCTTTTCGTCTCCCTCCTTCTCCCTCACACGGTGCCGGTGCCTCCTCCCTCCCTCCTCCTGGCTTCTCCCTGCCCTGCCTAGAGGAGAAAGGGGCTGGGCTTTGTTGGTGGCAGCAGCAGCAGCACTCCAGCAGCTGCCATTTTTAGCAGCCCCTCTCCAGAGCCCTTTCGCGTGCTGCTCATCCTCCCTCCGCCGCTGCCAGCCCCTGCTGCTCGCAAGACACAGGTAAGCAGCCACTGGGGCTCGTGGTGCTCTTGCATAATCCCCCCCCAAAAAAATATAGTCCGGCCACCCACAAGGTCTGAGGGACAGTGGACCGGCCCCCTGCTGAAAAAGTTTGCTGACCCCTGCCTTGGAGGAAAGGTGGAGGGATCTAAATGTAAGAATAAATATGACAAATGAAACCTTCTCTGGTCAGAAGCTGAGGCAGTGGTGCGATGGGAAAGTGTTACAGATTCCTCCCAAATAATTTTGGGCTTCCAGTGTTATCAGAGCAGCCCCATTGGGAGACAGACGGCGGCAGCCTCCTACCCTACTGAGGTGATATCAGAAAGGGCCTTTTATCAGACAATGACTACAATGAGAAAACAGGTGTGTGTGTTTTTTTTCCACTTGCAGATTTATATATCTCACTTCTTGTTCCCCAAATCATCAACAAGTGGCTCCTGCTTCTTGCTCAGCAATGACAGAAGCAGACATTCTTTTTCTGATTTCAGGAGCTGAGAAACATTTGTGCTTCATTCTACACAGGACTCCTTATTTTCAATGTGGTGGCCCGCATAAGTAACTAGCAGACACAAAGCGCAACGTGGTGGTCTTAGTACTTCCACCACTGAAGCCCTGAGCAGAGGCATGGGTCACTGGGCAAGAAGAATCGGAAACATCCCCACCACTTGTCTGGACGCTCCTTGTGGTTGTGCCGCTGCCAGAGGTGGCCCTATCATGGCTGCAAACACCTTCACTTCTAGGGCTGCTTCCATGTGTGTCTCCTGCTCCATGGTGGGGGCCACCATCACTCACTATTGCCCCCTCACTTCTCTGAACAGCTGAGGAGGAAGAAAAGAGAACAGCACATTTATAATAATAATAATCTAATTAATCAACTGAGCAAAATTTTAGCCCTGGGAAGGATATTTTGAGGGTCCAGGAAAGGATTGGGTTGCAAATACATGTGGATTTGGGGCAGGGCTGTCTTAAGTATATGAGGTGCTGGGGTGCAAAGATTGGCCCGGAGCACCCTCCCCCCAGGTTGTCCAGTCCCAGACACATAGGAGGGTGGAGCCAGCCAGCCGCCTCAGCTTCTCGCTGGCTTGGTCGCCCCCGAACTCGCGGCGAAGAGCCGCCAGCAGCAGAAGAGCCTGCCGTGATGCTCTGACCAACAGACAGGCTGTTCCCCTGACTCAACTTTCGGAGCCCGGACTCTTGGGCTGGCTCCCCTGAGAGCCCAGCACCTGGTGCCCCGCACCCCTCGTGCCTATGGGTAAGACAGCCCTGGATTTGGGTGTGTGTGTGTGCTGTAGCACCCCTCCTTTTTAAACCACCAAGACATAGCTGCCAAGTACCCTGTTTTCCCCGGGAAACCCCCATTTTTTCATACCGTTTCCCGGCGGTCCCCCGTATCTCTTCGTCTCCTGTTATTCTCCCTTATATTCTCCTGCCGGCGGCCTTTTTTTTCTTTTCTGATTTGCCCATCTATGGGCACCGAAAATGGCCAGCGCTGGCTTTGAAAGTCGCGTCTACGCATGTCCAGAAGTGTGTAGATGCGACTTCCGGTGTCGGTGTCGGCCATTTTGTGCCCATAGATGGTCAGAGCGACACCGGAAGTTGCATCTATGCACTTCCAGACATGCATAGATGTGACTTTCGAAGCCGGCGCCAGCCATTTTTGGTGCCCATAGATGGGCAAAGCGACACTGGAAGTTGAGTCTACGCAACATCCGGTGCCACGCGGCTTCCGGTCCCGGATTCTGCAGTCTGGGACTTGGCAGGTATGCACCAAGAGGATGTGGACTACAGTCTCATAGTACTTGTCATATAGTTATCTCAGTTTATAAGCTACTTACAGATGTTCACAGCACACTCCCCTTCATTCAACCTAGTGAGAAATAAAAAAAGAGAACCATTTCAGATCTCTGTCTATGCTCAACAGCTGGCTTGAGGCACCTCTTAGGGCTCACTGATGTGTCAGTGGTCATCCCTGATGACCTGTCCCTTGATGACTCACAGTCTAATGACTGAAATGTCTCTATTGAAAACCATCTATTGAATTATACTCTCTCCCTTGGTCCTAAACAGTGGAATAAAATGTCTTAAAATGGGAGCACTAGCAGGAAATGGAAAGAGCTTGTGTCTAACAGGGCCTGCAAACAGCACAATTTTATTTATTATTTGCAGTCCTTTACAAACTGTAAATTATAGCTTTGCTTGAGTTTTATTTCCTGTTGCTCCTTCATCTGCAGTCATGAGGTCTCTAACTAATTTCAAAACTATGGAATAGGGAGATTTGTATTGCTAGTCTAAAGCTTTGGGGCTCTTAGCTAGGCATCTGAATCTGGGAGTTTGCTCAGTGTAACTCAGTATAACCATGAAAACTGCTAGAAGCAAGGCTGGTGCCAGGTAATGAGGGGGACCCTGAGCAATGTACCCTCCACACCACCCCAATGACACTCTGGTGGGCCCTTTGCTGGCAATCCCTTTAAAAAATATATTACTAAGGAGACAGGCAGTGCTCAGCCTGGTAGTGTTAAGCAAATAGTTGAGTGAGGCTGCAGCCAGTGACCAGCCCCAGCTGTGGTCCAGAGCCCATGGACCACAGCATCTGCCCTATCAGGCTGGGTGCTGCTAATGGGCTTCATGGGAGGAACCTCATAGGGGCCAAGGTCACTTTGGCCCCACTAATAAAATATTTGAGGGGGACAGGCCTCCCCAAATTGATGGACATTGGCATTCAAATGGTGTGTGTGCATCTTGCCCCCCCCCAATATTTTATTCAAGTTGGCACCCCCGATGAGCTTGTGCAGATATCCTACCTGTGATGGCTGTTTTACAGATGCAAGTCACTTCTTGATAACTATAGTCAATAAGTGAGTGGACAACATGTGAATTAGCCTTTGCAGCTTCTTTTAAAGTATTAAAAGTGCTTAAAAATATGTTCTGTTTCCGAGCATATGAAAGGATATGTGTACCGTACCAGAAAAAAAGAAAAGAAAGAACCCCGAAGGTCTAAAAGTCAAACCAGAAGTGAAATACTTGTTATAAATGCATCCCTCTCCCTTTCAAATATTATCTCTAGATTTTGTCAAGATGCACCATTCAAAATGGAACTATTCTAAATTTCAATGTCCAATTTCAAAGCCTGAAATCTTAGATCAGGGGTAGGCAACCTAAGGCCTGGGGCCCGGATGTGGCCCAATCGCCTTCTCAATCCAACCCGCGGACGGTCCGGGAATCAGCGTGTTTTTACATGAGTAGAATGTGTGCTTTTATTTAGAATGCATCTCTGGGTTATTTGTGGGGCATAGGAATTCGTTCATTCCCCCCAAAACAACCACCACCACCACAACAACAACTACAGTCTGGCACACCACATGGTCTGAGGGACAGTGGACCAGCCCCATGCTGAAAAACATTGCTGATTCCTGTCTTGGATGAATTCTGGAGTGGGAGTCTGTTTTAGTAAGAGAACAAGCAGCCCTCATATTGTAGCACCTAACTTTAATTTCCATAATGAAACTTTTCCTTTTGATATTTCAAAATTCAAATGCCTGAACCCTATTATTCCGGACTTGGAAATCTGCCACACGTTGAATTTTGTGCAGATAACTTCATTTCTAATCTGAACATAGGGGGTAAAGCAAACATATTGTTTGGAAAGCAGAGGCGCCACCTTCTCCAGAGGATTGAGGAGAACAGACACAATGTCCTGACATCATGCAGGGGGCCCTCTGAGCACTGAGGGGGCCCAGCCCCCTAAAAAATAATAATCTGTCTACCAGGAGCCAGTGCCCTTGTTGGAATCATACTGGGAAAAGGCATATTGCTTGGGATTCTTCCCACTGAATGTTTTTAACAAGCTTAAATTACACTCACCAACTTTCCTCTCCTTCTAGAAGCTTCCTGTATGTGGCAATCTCAATATCCAAAGCCAGCTTAATGTTCATCAGTTCATGGTATTCCCGGAGCTGGCAAGCCATGTCCTGTTTGGCTTTGTGCAGGGCCTTCTCCAGATCTGCCAGTTTGCATTTGGCATCCTTCACCGCTATCTCCCCACGTTCTTCAGCTCCAGACACCTCCTCTTCCAATTTGCGACGCTGTCGATGCAGAATGCACAGGACATTTCCCTATGTACTTCCTTGGTGTGCTTGGAAGTTTGACCCAAGTCAACCTTTGTTCCATATGAAGAGAGCCATTGGCGAGCTGTAATATCCTGCATTGCTATTATTTCTAAAACTTCCGAATCAGGGCCAGACTATATACTGTATCAGATCTCCTGCCATCTTCACTGCTACTTAAAAGCAGTTGTGTAGATACACAGAGTAAAGAGATTTGTTCTTTGTATCTGATTCCAATGTACAGTCATATCTCGGTTTAAGTACGCCTCGGTTTGAGTATTTTCAGTTTAAGTACTCCGCAGACCTGTCTGGAACGGATTAATCCACTTTCCATTACTTTCAATGGGAAAGTTCGCTTCAGGTTAAGTACGCTTCAGGTTAAGTACGGACTTCCAGAACCAATTAAACTCATACCTCGGGTTAAGTACGCTTCAGGTTGAGTACTGCGTGGACCCGTCTGGAACAGATTAATCCACTTTCCTTTACTTTCAGTGGGAAAGTTCGCTTCAGGTTAAGTACGCTTCAGGTTAAGTACGGACTTCCAGAACCAATTAAACTCATACCTCGGGTTAAGTACGCTTCAGGTTGAGTACTGCGTGGACCCGTCTGGAACAGATTAATCCACTTTCCTTTACTTTCAATGGGAAAGTTCGCTTCAGGTTAAGTACGCTTCAGGTTGAGTATTCCACGGACCGTCTGGAATGGATTAATCCACTTTCCATTACTTTCAATGGGAAAGTTCGCTTCAGGTTAAGTACGCTTCAGGTTAGTACAGACTTCCGGAACCAATTACACTCAAATACCTCAGGTTAAGTACGCTTCAGGTTAAGTACAGACTTCCAGAACCAATTACACTCATACCTCAGGTTAAGTACGCTTCAGGTTGAGTACTCCGCGGACCCGTCTGGAACAGATTAATCCACTTTCCATTACTTTCAATGGGAAAATTCACTTCAGGTTAAGTACACTTCAGGTTAAGTACTCCACAGACCGTCTGGAACGGATTAATCCACTTTCCATTACTTTCAATGGGAAAGTTCGCTTCAGGTTAAGTTCGCTTCAGGTTAGTACAGACTTCCGGAACCAATTACACTCAAATACCTCAGGTTAAGTACGCTTCAGGTTGAGTACTGCGCGGACCCGTCTGGAACAGATTAATCCACTTTCCATTACTTTCAGTGGGAAAGTTCGCTTCAGGTTAAGTACACTTCAGGTTAAGTACAGACTTCCAGAACCAGTTGTGTTTGTAAACTGAGGTACCACTGTACTGTTTTATGGAGTTTTGCATTCTTTTATTGTAAGCTCCCCTGGTGACATATTTGAACAGAGGGGTATTAATATAATAAATAAAAAGGAGCTGAATTGGAAATTTGCCCTGGGAAGAAAGGGGATAATCTTTTCCCAGTGTCATTTTCCTCATCTAAATCTACACACTTTGGGGAAACCTCCTCCTCCTCCTCCTCCTCCTCCTCCTCCTCCTCCTCCTCCTCCTCCCTTCTTCCCAAAGAACCTCAGAGCAGCAGACATATCTTCAGTTTTTTAAAAGTACAGATAAAATAAAACACATTAAAATACATTTCAAAACTGTTCAAAACATCTATTAAAAATGCCCGATAAAACATTATAAGCAAATCGTGTGTCTGGAGAGGTCTGCCGAAGCAGAAGTATTTTCATCAGGTATCTAAAATAATGCAGTGATGGTGCCTGCCTATTGCCAGCAGTCCGGGAATTGCAAAGTACGCCTCCTCAGAAATGCAAACAGACATTGTGTGGCACTCGTAGAAGTGCAAGTTCTGCAGATTGAAGTGATCAAGTCAGAACATATGAGGTAAGATGATCCCTTAAGTTCTGATCCCATGCAAGTGAATGAAATGCCATCTGTAAGAGAGGGTGGCATTTGCTTATTAATTCCTTTTCTATCTTTTTTATACCATTTTTTTGCTGCATTTTTGTTTCCATGGGTGTTGTTCTGTATTGTACATAGTGTACACCACTTTGAGATTTTGTAACATATTAAATGGTTTAGGAAATGCTTTTAAGAAAGCAACAAATAAAAAATAAGTGGATCCAACCATAGCTGCCAAGTCGCCCGTTTTCCCCGGGAAACCCCCATTTTTCCAGCTGTCCCCAGCCGAAAAAATGGATTTTTTTGTTTTTTCCCGCCCGGTTTATTCTGGCGCGGCGGCCATTTTGGAACTGGGCGGAGCATGCTCAGAAGCGACTTTTGATGCTGCTATGCCCAGTTCCAAAATGGCTGCAGCGCGACTTCTGGTGCGGCGGCCATTTTGGAACTGGGCACAGCAGCATCAAAAGTCACTTCTGAGCATGCTCCGCCCAGTTTCAAAATGGCCACCGCGCTACTTCCGGTATGCTACTTTCGGTCCAGTCCCTTATTTTTCAGAGAGGAACTTGGCAGGTATGGATCCAACCCCAACGTTTCCTGGAACCAGACGTTATCGAGATGAAATGGGAAGGGATCACAGGGGAACAGTTTACACATCTTCATGGGGAACATTTGTACATGCCCTTTCGAAATTTGTGAGGGGCTTCCTGAGAAATGCCCCTCTATGTGGCACTTGGTATTCAGGTTTGCTGCTCAAACTTGTCCTTTGAATGGACAAACCAATAGACCAGAGGAGGAGAGCCTGTCACATCCCAGTTGTTCCTGGGCTCCAACTCCAGCACCATTCAATGTGGCCAATGGTCAGGGATGGCGATGGGGCTGTAGTCCAACAATACCTGGATGACCACAAATTCACCACCCCTGCATTAAACTCACCTGAGCGTTGACACTTGCAATTTCTGACTCCAGCCTGTGAGCAACACGGGTCAGAGCCTGAAGTTCTTCCTTGACATTATGCAGATCGTCACAGCGTTTCGCTGCTGTTGTCCTGAGCTCGTCATACTACCATGGAAAACAAAATCACTGGTTAAGAAGTGGAGCAGGCGACAATTCTGTCACGTTTCCTAAGGACAGGGGTTAGGAACCTGTGGCTCTCCTGATGTTGCAGGGCTATCATTCTTTTCGCCCCTGACAGTTGGTCATGCTGGCTGGGGCTAATGGGAGCTGGAATCTAACAACATCTGAAGGGCTCCAGGTTACCCACCACTGATGTAGGAGAAAGGTTCACTGGGACCAAATCTGTCCAATTCCTTACCCTGCACTGGAACCAAGCCTCAGCCTCAGCTCGGCTTCTGGAAGCAATTGCTTCGTATCGACGCCGGAACTCCTCAATCGCATGGTCCATATCTAGGCCTCGACTATTGTCCATTCGCACCATAACAGAAGTGTCAGAAATGCAGTTTTGGAGCTCACAAATTTCCTGCAGTGACATAGAATGTGATGTCTCAGTTATGTATGTGTAACCAGGAATTGAGACAAGTGCTGAAGTAACTTCACGTTTAGAAACTTTTGACCAAACCTGGGTTTTAACAAATCATACTGGTATTAACCTAACAAACAAAATTAGATTTAGTAGGTAGGCAAGCAGGGGCATTTTAGGGGCCTGGAGTGGCACAAAACAACACAAGGCCTAGACAGCTTCTGTAATATGTTAGGCCTTCCTTTGAAGTTCTGGAAATAGTGCTTAATAATAATAATAATAATAATTTATTATTTATACCCCACCCATCTGGCCAGGTTCCCCCAGCCACTCTGGGCAGCTTCCAACAAAATATTAAAATACAGAAATCCTATATATATATATATATATATATATATATATATATATATATATATCCTTTAAATCTATCCCTGCAGATGTGGCCTGTCAGTCCAATTAGCTTCTGGAATGGGTGAACGGGGTACCATCACATCCTTTGCTTCCAAAAGCAGGTATCTTGATAACATCCTGGGAGCCAAGAGAACTTGTTGTTTTACTGTTTTCGACCTTTCTTTAAGAGAACTGAGTGAGAATGCTTCACAACAATAGCAGAAAATCTTATCACCTGTTTATATACACATTTCAAGAAGCTGATTTGTTTCATGTGACTTTCTGCCTTGGCTTCTAGCTCTGCCTTGTGTGAATAGACACAGTCCAAATCCTGCAAAAGAAAGGGAACCACGGTGATTTGTGCCACATTTTACCACCTGGGATAAGGGATGGGATGAGGCATGAAGCTCAAAAGGCAAAAGTGGTGATTGGTCCCCAAGGACCCCAAGAGTCATTGGTGTGGGTTAGCTTCTGCCCTCACCCACATATTTGCAGTGATACAATGGAGATCTCTCCCTTGAAATAGGTCAATGTAAAAAACAAGCACAGTTTTTAATTGGAGTGCTCTCGGAAAATATTTCTCTGTTTTTATAAGCTAGACCTGTCTGTGACAAAGAAGTCCCGTCCTCCCGTCCCTCCCGTCCCCCCACAACACATCCACTGCTTCTGTTACGAACTCTGGGCATTTTCCTAGTTATCTTGGCTTTGTTCCCTGAGGGGAATGGCTGTGCATTTTGTTTTTTATAGCAATGGCCAGTTGGAAACTTAGGGAATCCCTGGTGTGCCTTGAGATGCCTTCTTAATGATGCAATTGGAAAAGTGCAATAATCATGACCCTGATCACCCTCAATAATTCAGGGCAAACACAGAGATTATATGAATACACTTCAGAGTTTTTAAATAAAGTGATTACATAGGCAGTAAGATAAAAATTGCAACTTCTGACAAAAATGTTGCTGTACGTAACCTTTTTCAGTAGCACAAACTCATTCTCTGTAGACGTTCGCCTGTTGCATTCCTCCTCATACCTAATCCAATAAGGGAAAATATTTTTTAATCAATGAAAAACATTAAATCAAAAACATCAAAGAAAATAGCAATTCATAAAAAAATTGATATTGGAAATACATTTTTAGGGGAAGTTATAGAATCCACACAGAAGTTTTCGAAGGATATAATCTATCTATAACCATACAACACTTCATGGCAGTCTTCTGCAACCTCCAGGTATTTTGGGGTAACAATTGTCATCAACCCTGACCACTGGCCATGTTGTCTGGAGCTGATGGGAGTTGGATTCTAACATCTGAAGGAGATCATTTTGGGGAAGGGTAATATGATGAGGGAGAAAGCTAGAGGATTCTTGTGAGGCTTACAGAAATATGAGGGGAGTACTAGAGCAGGCATCCCCAAACTTCGGCCCTCCAGATGTTTTGGACTACAATTCCCATCTTCCCCGACCACTGGTCCTGTTAGCTAGGGATCATGGGAGTTGTAGGCCAAAACATCTGGAGGGCCGCAGTTTGGGGGTGCCTGTACTAGAGTAACTAGACGATTCTTTCTTGTGACCTCAGCTGGGTATAAATCCATGTGCATGTTGTGATTTTTACATTATACAGTAAATCTGAATTCTCCCCCACAATGTTTTTCCCATGCCTCTCAGTGGTGTGTGTGTGTGTGTGTGTGTTTGTGTGTGTGTGTGTGTGCGTGCACACCTTCTTATTTCTTTATAGGTGCTCTATATACCGTAATATGGAATTTGAAATCTTTAGAGACATCTTTAGAGCTCACCTCGCTTTATAGCCCTCCACAGTGTGCTCCAAAGTGTTGCGCTCAGCCTGCAGCTTCTCTCTCTCATGGTCAAGACACTCCAGCTCCTTCTTGAGTTGACCAACATGTTCATTAAAGAGGGGCTCCATGTTACTCTTGCAACGCTTCTTCTGTTGCACAAAATCCCACTTAGTCTTCAGCATCAGATTGTGCTGCTCCAGTAATCGGACCTGAATCCCAAAAGGAAAATGTTTGTGGCTCTTCCAGACATGGGACAAATAAACAAACACCAGCAATTCCTGCTGCCATTTCCATTTTCCTCAGAATTATCCGACATCCCTACCTCCATCCAGACATTACTAGAATCCATGGGGTAGGACGACAGAGGCGACAGGCCTGTGTGCCACAATGGTGACGTAAGAAACAAGGGCCAGAGTAAACATTCCATAATTTTGCACTGCCAGCCAAACTATCTGTAAATGACTTAAGTAGCACTTCACACACAACAATTTCCTGTGTGGATTAGTGTGCTGACCATGTGCACCGTCACAGATGTGACAACTGCTCATGTGTCAACCTGTTGTTCAATATCAGCCTGGCTATTCATTGATATCAGCCTGGCTATTCATTGGAGAGGCCCATGGCATGGTGGCACAAAAGAGAGCCTTCTCTGTGGTAGCACCTTGGTTATGGCATTCCCTCCTTCTTGAAATGAGGCAAGCACCATTGCTGTTTCTCAGTGAAGCCTAAAACCACAGCCTTTTATCGGGAGCCAAGTAAATGTTCCACCAGTCACTATTGATGGTCTACTGCAATCCTACTACTGCATCATTAATATTACTTGTATTTTAGGTGATAGGGACCCAGGTGGCGCTGTGGGTTAAACCACAGAGTCTAGGGCTTGCTGATCAGAAGGTTGGCGGTTCGAATCCCTGCAATGGGGTGAGCTCCCGTTGTTCGGTCCCAGCTCCTGCCCACCTAGCAGTTTGAAAGCACATCAAAGTGCAAGTAGATAAATAGGGACCGCTCCAGCAGGAAGGTAAACGGTGTTTTCGTGCGCTGCTCTGGTTCACCAGAAGTAGCTTTGTCATGCTGGCCACATGACCCGGAAGCTGTCTGCGGACAAACGCCAGCTCCCTTGGCCTATAGAGCAAGATGAGCGCTGCAACCCCAGAGTCGGAAACGGCTGGACCTGATGGTCAGGGGGCCCTTTACCTTTTAGGTGATGCTTTATTTATTTAAAATGATGCATTGCATCATTATAAAGTTTGCTAAGATGTAGCATGCCCTAGGATCAGTGGAATTGATGAATGGTGGGACATACATGGAACAAGCAAACAAAAAACATTTCCTCCTGACTTCTCACAGTAGTTTCAATGTGTCTAAACATAGCACATACATTGTGTTAAACTTGTTAAACACAGTAGCCATGACGGGGGAGCTGCTCTACCATGTGTTCATCCTATGAGTAAAGGCTTGCAACCATGAAAACAAGACTGTTCATATGTGCTTTACTCAGCACTCTGATGGGATGAAGGATGTCAATTACATGGGAAAGGTCTATGTGAATGGCTTTCCCCATGTGGTTGTGGGTCATTAAACACTATAGCAGTGCTTTGGGGTGAACTCGTGGCAAAGCAGTTCTCACAGAGCTGATAGAATGTGTCAAAGGTGGGATAGACATGTGTGCATTTGGCATGAATCATGGTAGTGAACAAGTGTTCTCCACATGCTCAGGGCCGGTGCTAGGTTTTTTGTGTGTGGCCTAGGCTAGATCACCTTCTGTCGCCCCCCCCCCGGCCAATCATATTTTAAACACAGACAGGGGTGTACCCAGGATCAAAACTATGGGGGGGGCAAGCTAGTGGAGAAGGTGCGCAGGGACACACCAGCCTGGGCAGAGGCAGACGGCACACCCTCACCTTTGCAGCCCACTCGGCATTCCCAGCTCCTTTCCTGGGCGCGCGGGGGAAAGAAACAAAAGTGGACGCCGGTGCCTCCTCGCTCGCTCTCAGGCGGCTTAAGAAGGGCAGACGGCTGGCTGGCTGGCGCACCCGGCCAAGCGGGTCCTTTTCAGTGCCAGAATGGCTCCCCAGAAACGCAGCCGAAGGCAGACAACCAGAGGAGGTCAGAGGCAGCAGTGGGAGCCGCGGCGGAGGGACCCAGTGCTGGGCGGCGGTGGCGACATCCCTTGCCCGCTTGCTGGCCTTCCCTCACTCAGCGCCGGGGCTGGGGAGCGGGGCAGAGGGTGGCTGAAAGGGGGACGAGGGGAAGCCTTGCCCGACAACGGCAGGAAAGTGATGGTTGCTGAGGGGAGGGAGGGACAGGGTCCCGAGCGTGGTCTCGAGCACAGTTTTGCTGGGGCGCCCCTCAGTGCCCAGCGCCCTGAAACCCAATGGGAAGGACAGCTCTGGGGGCAGGCTGGCCAGCGCCCCCTCCATTTTGGCGCCCTAGGCAACTGCCTAGTTCGCCTTAATGGACGTGCCAGCCTTGCACATGCTGACCTCTTATATGGAGGCGATAGTCATGTAGGCAATTGCCATATGGAAAATGAGTTTGAGGCACACTTGGAAAAAAGTTTATACCCAAACAGAATTTTCCTCTAGTCTCAAATAGGTCCATTGGGATTATCCTATCCCTTAGACAATTTTGGGTGTCAGGCCTGTGTAGGAGCATTGCAGGTGCCCATGGCAGTTTTGCTGTTGCAACCCCAGAAAAGGAGATTATGTAGCACATCAGCTATCTCTAGGGTCAGTACAGTACATTTGCCACATACATGAACCAAATAGGGTTGCCATACATCCAGAATTTGCCAGCATATCCAGAAAACTGTAGCCCTAAGCAGTTTCCAGGCTGAAATATTGCAGAAATATCTGGGAAAATCCGGGTGTATGGCAGCCCATATTGGCAGTGTCACTTTTGCCTACTTCTCTCTGAAACGCTCAACAACTTTGGCCAAAAAAAGGTCAACACCTTTTCTGTCTAGGGACAAACATTTCTATAACGAAACCTTGATCAATGTTTGTTCAAGACATTTGTCCAATTCCCTTTTAATTGCTCTGAGAGAACATAAAAGCCTTTTCATCAGTAGTATTTGCAAGGGTAAGGTCAAGAATGTCAAGCTCTTCCAGATTGTTCTGCGAGGCCTTTTGCCTAAGACTTGGCATAAGAATCTCATTCTAATCTGACTCCCTTTCACCATAACCATTCAGCTGTGTTCCTCTGATCATGGATCCTGATTGACACCTATTTCCCCCGCACCCCTCCCACAACTCACCTTGTCAATGAAAGAGGCCAATTTGCTATTGAGGCTCTGCAGCTCATTCTTTGCTTGAAACTTCACCGCTAGGGCTGTGGAATCAATCCCCAGGTTCAGAGGTTGCAGCAAGGACTTGTTGCAAATCACAGGAGCGATGGTGCATGATGTACCGGTCATGACGCTTCCAGTATCCAGGAAGCTGCAGCTATATCCAGTGCCATGATAGTTATGCTCAGCAACAACACCACGGCGGCCACTTCTGCTACTGGTGGAAAGGTTGGGTCCATAAGCGTCAACACTCTTGCTGCTAAAGCCACCTGCTCCTCCATAATATATCCCAATACCCAGTGGAGGGCAAAGAGTTTGGCTCATAAGGCCCTGGCTTCCTTTGGTGGGCAGAACCTCAGAATAAGAGCTGTAATTTTTTGGATCAGATCCAGAACCAGGGCGGGAAGACATTGCTGCCTGGAGGAGCCGGAGCAAAAGCAGATGAAAGGAATTGCAAAAGGTGCACACCAGGGGGGAGGAGAGGGGGAGAGGAGAGGCAAAGGCTTTGTGGGTTTAAGTAGGGCAAGTCGTCCTTTATATCCATTTTGGGAAGCTGGGTTTGGCTGCTTCGTTGTGGAGGAATAGCAATTTCTAGGCATTTATGAGCTGGGAATTTGGGGCAATAGGCTTCTCATGTGATGGGCTTAATAACCAGGCAAAACACTGGCAGCTCCCCTTCTGAGTGTATAAAGCAGCCATGGATCTGTGTCACACAATATTAGGCCAGGGCCACTCCAGTTGCCCATCCTTCTAAAAGGGGGCATTTTTGAACCTTTCCATGCAACCTAAATACGAAATCTGCAGGCTGGCTAACTAGCTCATTGTGAGTGGAAACATCCAGGAAGAAGGGCTCTTGAGTACTAAACATTCATTAACCACCATGGAAGCTTTTGCAGAAATGTCATCACCACACCAGAAGCACATTCCTGAGTGTGGCGGACGCTTCGTGATGCTTGCTTAACAGGCTACACTACACACTGATGACCATCACGATGCTCAAGCCAAGTATCTAGGCCCCTGTGAGGGATAGTGAAGCGAGCAGATGCCATAATTAACCGTGTGTTTTTGTTGCCATCCCAGCTTCATCTACCAATAAAAAACTATGATTATAGGTTCTGTTGCTTCCGCCCTTTTGAAGGCTTGCTTAACCATTATTAGTAGCTTTGGGTTTCTCTGTCTTTGTCTCTCTCTCTGTTCTCTGGTTGCTCCACAACTAGCAGCTATATTACTGTTTTGTTTGGGGTATCTGGGAGTCTGTAGTGAACCCAGACTTCTGGGACTTTGGCAAGCTCCTTCCTGTTTTTTTTTTAAAAAATATATATTTATGGGGGTCTTCTGAGGGGATCAGTTAAGCCCACCTGTAAAGAGAGGAAAATGTCTGGGTCACAACTGGTTGAATTTAACTAACTGCTACTCAGAGATGTCCCACTGGAATTAATGAACCAAAGTTGCCCATGCTCATCTATTTCACTTTCTGAAATGATATGTGAAGCAAAGCCAAGCTGTCCTTCAAAATTCACACTTCTCTGAATTTTGTAATGCAGTTCTTCTGCCAAGAAATAATTACTAAAATGCATACACTGGGGTAAAATGTACATATAAATTCATATATTAGCAAAAAGAAAAATGTGTTTGCTTTGTAACCCTGTCTCTGTGTTAGGCAAAATTGCATACCAACTTGTATATTAGGGTATATTAGGAGAAATGTGCATGCTGATGAATTTGCAAGAAGACTTTTAATGATGATGATGATGATGAGTCATTGAGTTGTGTCCAACTCTTCGTGACCCCATGGACCAGAGCACGCCAGGCACTCCTGTCTTCAACCGCCTCCCGCAGTTTGGTCAAATTCATGTTAGTAGCTTTGAGAACACTGTCCAACCATCTCGTCCTCTGTTGTCCCCCTCTCCTTGTGGCCTCCACCTTTCCTTTTCCAGGGAGTTTTCTCTTCTCATGAGGTGGCCAAAGTATTGGAGCCACAGCTTCAGAATCTGAATAACAACAACAACAACAACAACAACAACAACAACAACAACAATTGCAAAATGATGTGGCAATGTGGAGAACTGAATTTGTGATAAACTAAGAGAAACCAAAACCGACAGATTTGTCTACCATTTGTCAGGAAAGATCCATAGTGGTGAAAGTCAGATGAAAGAGGGAAGGGGGTTATACCTTCACCAAAATTTATGACCCAATTTGCTACAGAACGGGATGTTGCTACGATGGCAGGGGTGATTGTAAGGGAAGAGATACACATGCATGCATGCACTTAGTCATATGCATGCTAAAAAAGGTTTTTAAAAAGTAGAAAAGGGTGAAAGAAAACACACATAGCATTCCCTCCTTTTGTTATCTGATAAATTTGCAGGTCTATCCATCAGCTGCTGCTGGATATGCAGCATAGTGTCCCTGCCTGCCACCATAGAATCATAGAGTTAGAAGAGACCACAAGGGCCATCCAGTCCAACCCCCTGCCAAGCAGGAAACACCATCAAAGCATTCCTGACATATGGCTGTCAAGCCTCTGCTTAAAGACCTCCAAAGAAGGAGACTCCACCACACTCCTTGGCAGCAAATTCCACTGTTGAACAGCTCTTACTCCCAGGAAGTTCTTCCTAATAGTGGAATCTTCTTTCTTGTAGTTTGAATCCATTGCTCCGTGTCCGCTTCTCTGGAGCAGCAGAAAACAACCGATTGGCTAATTCTCATTGAGCCATTCCACTTTCCCCTTGTGATCATAATTCAGGGAAGAGCATAAATGTACGTGAATTTATGTTTTTATGGAAATCTATCTAAATCTATGCAAGTTTTATCTGTGTTTATTGATGCGTTTGCCTGTATTTGAATTCTGGAAAATATTTGAAGAAATGTGTAAGTTGAAATTTTCATTCCTTGAGATGCTAGAGACCGTTCACTCATTCAGTAGGTATATCAGAAAATAATATTGTACAAGCTATTGCATATTTTAACAATATTATCATGTGTTATTGTTATTTTCAATTAGTCATACTCAGAATAGATCATTGAAATATTGGTCTGTTGATTTCAATAGGTCTATCCTGAGTATGACTTAATAATAATAATAATAATAATAATAATAATAATAATAATAATAAGTAATAAAGTTTTATTTATACCCTGCCCTTCCCAGCTTAAAAACCAGGCTCAGGGTGGCTAACAGCAAATACAAAACACTGATTAAAATGTGACTTAAAAACAGCATAGAAACAGCATAGAATATAACATAAATGTAGCATCAATGTCAATAAAATTCAAAAATCCAGGGATCTTTTTTTTGGGGGGGGGGAACCCCAGTCAGTAAACATCAAGTGATCACCAGGGCTTACTGGCCAAGTTACTAGGTCCAGCAAGGAGACCAGGAAAGAGCTTAAATGTGGGGTCCCAGAAGGGTTTCTTCATAAAAACGATAGGGAAAAGGGAATAGAGGATCAGGCTAATTCAAATTGAAGGCGAGGCAGAATAGCTCTGTCTTACAGGCCCTGCGGAAGGAGATCAACTCCTGCAGGGCCCTAGTCTGGTGGGACAGAGCATTCCACCAGGTCAGAGCCATCACTGAAAGTAGTACTAGTCATAGTCGTTATCGTCGTCTTTTAATGGTTGGCTCATCATTGTTTTATGTTTGCATTTTATTTATAAGCTGCTTTGTGCACATGCTTTGTTGGGGAAAATGTACGGTCTACACACACACACACACACACACACACACACGACATTAACATTAATGAATATGCCCTATTTATACTTACGGCACTTTTCATTTCAACAGCTATCAACGTTAGCTTTCCAACTTGTGCAGAAGAAAGGGGGCTGCCCCCAAAGTTGATGGGCATTTTGGAGTGTAAGTGCAGCATCTTGCGGTCAGTTACGTGAGGCGGGGCTTACTTGCCCCCTCCCAATATTTTATTCAAGTGGGCACCCCTGCCATTAACAATCTAAAAAACCAGAAACCAGGGAGAGTGAAAAATACAGTTTTGTAGGTTGTGCATTCTGGGCAATGACTAGTAGCTGTGTATATTTTATAGGCTCAATAAGCCACACTTTGCTTTTTTTAATTAAGCACAGCATTCCAAGCTCATAAATGCTGGAAACGTTCTGATCTCCCCATTATGAGACTGCCAAACCCAGTTCTCCAAAGAGATATAAAGGCCAAGCTCTTTTCAGAGTGAATCAGGCTGGTTTGTGTGAGCCCTTCCTGCAATTTTTTAACTCTCCTAGTTTCCGAACGCATTTAACTTCAGAAGCAATGTCTTCTCCACTGAGCCCTGGAAACGGACCCAGCAGCTTTACTTCCTGCTCAGCTGTCCTTCCGCCGATCGGGAGCAAAGACCGTATCAGCTCTCCCAGCCCTTCAAAGGGATTCAGCTCTGGGTTCAGGGCAGCCGGTTACTTTAGCAGCAGAAGTCTGGGTGGCATCAGCTCAAGAGGATCCAGAAGTTCCAGTGGGGGCTACCACTCTGCTAGATATGGATATGGCTATCGGGGAGTCGGCTATTCTGGCACTGGATTCAGTTACAGTCCTTATGGCTCATATGGGTTTAGGCGACCCATTGCCAGCGGAACTGGGACGCCCTTCATCACTCCTGTGACTTGCAATGAGTCTCTGTTGCAACCTCTCAACCTGCAAATCAACTCTGCGGCTCAAGCGATGAAATGCCAGGAGAAGAACGAGCTCCAGTGCCTGAACAGCAAATTTGCCTGTTTCATTGACAAGGTGAGTTAAGAGGTCAGCATTCAATGTGGCGGTCATCATTCAATGTGGTGTACTATGGTCCATGGGGTCACGAAGAGTCGGACACGACTAAACGACTAAACAACAACAAATTCAATGTGATGCTTTGACCATGTGTCTTTAAAGCCTGCTGTTCAATCATTTACATGCCATTTGCCTAAAAGCCCCTAAATTCCAACTGCATAAAAAAATACTAGAAAGCAAAATGAAATAGGAAAATATGAACTTGTGCAAGGAAATGTCAGAGATGGGAGACTTTGGCTCACCAGAGACAGATGCCAACTGCTTCCAATTCTCCTGTGAATGCAATGGCATCTTCAGGAGGGAACAGGCCCTTTCTCTGTCCCCCTCCCTTCCCAGCTGACACTAAACTGATCTGCATCTCTTGGACCAATGTGCAGATTGGAACTTTGCTGTCCACTGGCTTCAACACTTCCCAAGTGTTCCGATCCAGTTTTCTATGCAAAAAAAGTTTTGGGATACATTTAAAAATGTGTATTTTGTAAGAAAAGAATGTTTCGAGATGCATATTTGGAGAGAAAATGTTTTTTTAAATACATATTTAAATGTGGGTTTTCATGTGGCTGTTGTGGGGCAGGGGGAGCATGTGGAAAGAGGGCAGGGCAGACTTCTGGTTGAACACATGGAAAAGTGTCATAAACCATGAAGGGACTGGTTTGCCCATCCTTACTCACTTTGAGAGCACATGGACAACAACGGCTATTATATAGAAGAAGTATCTAGTGTGAGATTCTCTTGTACATATTCGGACTCCTCTCCTCTCCAGATTATCCTCTAAATTAGATAATCTTAGACTCTGGACCTAATGGCCTTGTCCTCTGCAACCCCTTTAGATGGCAACATGGAATACTTCACTTACTTTGAAATCTGGTAAGCCACCCCTGAGGCATTTGACAGCCCTCCTGGTCATTGTGTTACCAGGCAGCGACAGCCACAGCCCCCAGGGATCATAAGGAAGGAATAAAGACTCTGACAACATTATATGGAATTAAAATTAGGCCACAACTTTATTAAACTTCCAAATGTAGGAAGACCTTGGCTTAGGCCTTTGGCATTTATCCCAAAAAATAACACTGAGAGGCTGGCTAGTCCCTGTTTGCCAGTAAGTTTCCTGGGAATTGTAGCACCACACACGATCCCGCAAAGGGCACCCACAATGTAAAGTGTGTGTTCATTCTGCTGCATGGGCACTTTGGCCTCTGCCCTGAAGTCCTACCCTAGTGGCACCAGCTGCTCTCTTGGCTTCACTGGCAAGTTACTCAGTCATGTTCCAAACACATTTTGAAAGCTGGGGTTTTGAAAACAAAGAGGGGCAGTTGCATAAGGTTATGGGAGATACACTCAGTCCATGCAGGAGCTGGTACTGATAACCAAATAAGCTGAATGGTCTACCACCCTCTGCAAGAGAAGCACATTTTCAACTTACTTGTTTCGATGGCCAGTTCCTGGGGTGTGTGGAAACAGATTACCCTAGGAATCAAATGCAGAAAGGAGAAAAGGGGATGAAATGGGAAGGGCCACAGCTTACTGGTTGAGCATCTGCTTTGTGTGCAGAAGGTCCCAAATTCAATCTCCGGCATCTCCAAATGGGACTGGGAGCATCCCCTTCTTGAAACCCAGGAGCGTTAGTGGTGGTTAGTGTAAACAATACTAAGCTAGATGGACCAGGAGTCTGACTTAGCATAAGGCAGCTTCCCAAGTTCCTATAGCTTATTAGCAAAAGGTTTGGGAGTTTTCTTTTCTCTCTCTACTGTACTAGATTTTGGTCTGTTTAGAGTTTATTGGATTTGTGGCGCTGGAAACCATCAAGAATGACCTGTGCGCACCTTAAGCAACTTTTTCAGCATGCCAATACCAACAGAAAAATCCAGATTAGAAATTGTCCAGAAGAACAAGGGAGGAGAGCGGTGTAGCACTCATAGCGTGTTTGTGGGCTTCTAAGAGGTGTCTGGTTAGCCACTATGGACACAGGATGCTAAGCTGAATGGGCTTTCTATCTAATCAAGCAGTGGTCAGATAATTGTATGTGGTTGAAGACAAAGGGGGAATTCTGTTTGACCCAAGCATTAACAGTGTGAAAATCGCAGGTCATTGGTTCTGTATTTGTATGTAGATAGAGAATGCTGACCCAGGTGGCGCTGTGGGTTAAACCACAGAGTCTAGGGCTTGCTGATCAGAAGGTTGGTGGTTCAAATCCCTGCAACGGGGTGAGCTCCTGTTGTTCGGTCCCAGCTCCTGCCCACCTAGCAGTTCGAAAGCACATCAAAGTGCAAGTAGATAAATAGGGACCGCTCCGGCGGGAAGGTAAACAGTGTTTCCATGTGCTGCTCTGGTTTGCCAGAAGCGGCTTTGTCATGCTGGCCACATGACCTGGAAGCTATACGGCGGCTCCCTTGGCCAATAATGTGAGATGAGCACGCAACCCCAGAGTCGGTCACGACTGGACCTAATGGTCAAGGGTCCCTTTACCTTTACCTATTCACAGCATACAATAAAAACAGTTTTAAAAGAGCCAACAGTGAGTTCATTCAGTGTGGAATATTGTGTTGGTTTTCCTGATTATAATGCTAGTTCTTCTCTCATGTTTGCTAATGTTACTTTCACACTTCAGTGCCTGTTGCATTATGGATCTGTGGTCTCC
Source organism: Zootoca vivipara (assembly GCF_963506605.1). Taxonomy (NCBI): domain Eukaryota; kingdom Metazoa; phylum Chordata; class Lepidosauria; order Squamata; family Lacertidae; genus Zootoca; species Zootoca vivipara. The sequence continues at coordinate 116,741,063 of NC_083277.1, read as the reverse complement.
CTCCCCCCTGCTTATATACCAGTGTGTTGAATTAAATCACCAGTGACACACTACTCTCCCACAATTTCTGCACATGTTTGATTTTGTCTCCCCATGATCCTTGCATGGAAACAGCTGTATGCTGGTATACTGCCCCAAATTCCACCACTTTCACAATTTTTCAGGTTAAGGGGCCTGCATAGGGATTCCACCCCACCCCCAAATTATGTCATAGAAATGACCCCTAAACATGAGTTATACTCCATTAGCTTTCCAGAAGCAGCTTTTACATCATGTGAATACTCAAGTATAATGTGGAAATTAACAGTTTGGGAAATGCCAGGGAATGAAATAAAACACTTCCAGCAGCAATTCAAAAACCTGCTGAAGCTAAACCACTCCTCTTTTGGGGGGGGCGGCAGCACATTTTTTTGCTGTTGTTGTTGAGAAAATTTGGGAGGGGAGTGAATTGATTTTGTGTAGACATGGAAAGGAAATTAATGTTTTGGGGCTTGAGTTATTAGAAGTTAATGTTTCGGGATTTGAATATCTTGATGGTTTAGTTTTGCAGAAGCTAGAAATTTGTGGTCTCAGTCAAATCACTTGTTCCTAAGTCTGACACATATGCCTTCCGAAGCAGAAATGGTTGTGGGGATCAAGTGAGGCTTGGGAATAAGCGCCCATATCTGCTTTGCATTCAGTTTGTTGTCTTGGGCAAGTCACATCTTGTCCAGTATCCTCCCTGAACTTGTGAGATGCTTTTGAGAAGCTTACTGCAAACACCACATGAAAGTAATAGCATTTCCCTGATTTGTCCTTAGCGCTTGATGTTCAGAGGTATACTGTCTCTCTGCATGGAAATTCCATTTCGCTGTCATGGCTAGGAAGAGAAGCTTCCATCCATGAGTGGAAGTGGGGCGGGACAGATAGGAGAAGATTGGGGTTACGTGGAGCCAATAGCAGGTGCAGGATGATGCCTTGGCAGATCAGGTGAAATCATAGCACTGCCCACTTTTTGGTGTGTTTTTTATATAATTTTTATTAAATTTTCTAATTTACATTTCAAAATATTCATTTAAACAACCTTAAATCAATGACTTCCATTCTTCTCTTTCTGTGGTTCATTTTGCATACCATACATCCTTGTTCTGAAGAAGTGTGCATGCACACGAAAGCTCATACCAAAATAAAAACTTAGTTGGTCTTTAAGGTGCTACTGAAGGAATTTTTTTATTTTACTTCGATCCAGACCAACACGGCTACCTACCTGTAACCAATACATCCTTGCGTATTTTACATGAACTAAACCATTCAGTAATCCATTGTTACATCTATCAAAACTTATTTACACTGTTGAATTTATCTTAATGCTACCACCGTTTTTAAATGAACACAATTTTCACCCATATATTCAGTATATATATATATATATTTCCAGTCTTCTTTAAACATACATTCTTCTTTTTCTCTTATTCTATATGTTAAATCTGCACTGCCCACTTTTTGAAAGCAGAGATGGGTGCTCTTTGTTTTCTCCCATAATGCTTGGTCACATACCCTAAGCATTTGCAACAATACAACTTTACTCATTGTAAAAGCACAATAAGCCTCTGATGTATTCTGTTCTGAGGAAACTACGGTAACCCTGTCAATGTTTATTTGAAATTTCCTTCTTTTCCTTCTTCCAGAGCACAAAATACTGTTCCTGGCACTAATGTTTACACTTATACATGTAGCAGAACGTGCATGGGAAATCAGACATAAGAAATAAAAATACAAAATGATTTTTTTCCCAGGATCACTCCATTAGCACGGCACTTGTTGGCTGCAGGCAGGAGGTAATGGATAGGCGTTCTGCACTTAAATGCCCCGTTTCTCTCTCAACTTAGAGATAGTGCTCTTTCAGTGTCAATCCCTGCTCCCCTCTACAAGGATATTCATCTGCCTTCCTTACAGGGTTGTTGTAATGGATACAGAGACAACATATGTAAGGATCTGTTGCAATGGCAGATACGATCATTAGTCCTCATGCAGAACTTTTCTGCAAAACTGATATGGGGGTTTCAGTCCGTGTGGATACATCCAAATCAGCTACATGGGGGAAAGGCGTGGCCCTCTATGTCACATGGTACAAAAAAAAGAGTGAAAATGATGCTCTCTGAAACAATAATCTTGGGGTGATGACATTTTTCAGCTCAAGGGCCACATTCCTTTCTTGGCAACTTTCTAGGGGTCACCTGTTAGTGAAGGTTAGAGCAAAAGTGGGCAGAGCAATGAATTTTTGTGCCATAGCCTGGTTTATTCATATCTCACACATCCCTCTCTATCCTCTGCCCGGCCAAGCAAGCAGCTTTATCAGAGTTCGAGAACATATTCCAGCTAGGCAAAAACATGCAAGGGAAGTGCAAAGAAAGGCTGGTGTGGCTCAGAATTGGATGTGACCTGGGGGACTGTCAAGGGCCAGATAGGGAACTCCAGAAGGTCACATGTGGTTCCCCCCCCCCCAAGGACATGGGAATCCTCATCCCCAATCTATGCCCTTATAGACATTCTGTATTGTATGGAGTGATGTATGGAAGGGAGAGCTGGACCATAAAGAAGGCTGATCACCGAAGAATTGATGCTATTGAATTATGGTGCTGGAGGAGACTCTTGGGAGTCCCAAAGATTGCAATAAGATCAAACCTATCCATTCTGAAGGAAATCAGCCCTGAGTGCTCACTGGAAGGACAGATCCTGAACCTGAGGCTCCAATACTTTGGCCACCTCATGAGGAGAGAAGACTCCCTGGAAAAGACCCTGATGTTGGGAAAGATTGAGGGCACAAGGAGAAGGGGACGACTGAGGATGAGATGGTTGGACAGTGTCCTCGAAGCTACAAACATGAGTCTGACCAAGCTGCAGGAGGCAGTGGAAAACAGGAGTGCCTGGCGTGCTCTGGTCCATGGGGTCACGAAGAGTCGGACACGACTAAATGACTAAACAACAACAACAACATTGTATGGAGGCAGATCAGCAGAAGCATTTCTCTGCATGTATATCTGCTTTCTCAAATGAAGTACATGTAGGACCTTCCTGTGTCTGTATCACAGTGCACATGGGGGACCAGCTCAAAGTGCATGGGGGTTTGGATGGTTGAGAACGTTCCAGCCAAGCATTATTTCTCCAGTTTAGTTTCTTACATAGCATGTGAATAAATAACATGATCAACCAACACACCACCCTTTTGTTTTCTTTTTAAAAAAGGTCTCCCTTAAGCTGCTTTTGCTCTCCATTCAGGTCCGGTTCCTGGAGCAGCACAACCTGATGCTGAAGACCAAGTGGGACTTCTTGAAGGAGAAGAAGCGCCAGAAAAGCCACATGGAGCCCCTGTTTAGCGAATACATCAGTAGGCTGAGGAAGGAGCTGGAGTGCCTGGAATGGGAGAGGAATCAGCTGAAGGTCGAAATGAACAATTGGAGAGAAAGCATGGAAGGGAACAAGAAGAGGTGACCTCCAGGGCTGGGTTCTACATTTTTCTTCTAAGTGGCCTGGTCTGAGGTGGGTCGCAACAGCAGCATGGCTGAATAACAGGGTTATTCTCTGCGGGTTAGCCATAGCATCAGGCCCACCATGTTGTCCTCAATGGAGTGGTAAATCTGGGTTCTAGGTAGTTAACAAAGGGTGCTGGGAACTGTACCTCTGTGATGGTTGATTCTTTGTGGGAAGCCGTGTGGTGTGAGTTGCACTGCTTGGCAGCAGGTGAGTGTTGGCAGGATTGCATGCTCACATTGAGAACCCTTCGACTTTTTCAGACCTAGCACCCACCAATAATAATAATAATAATAATAATAATAATAATAATAATAATTTATTATTTATACCCCGCCCATCTGGCCGGGTTTCCCCAGCCACTCTGGGTGGCTTCCAACAAAACATTAAAATACAGAAATCAAACATTAAAAGCTTCCCTAAACAGGGCTGCCTTGAGATGCCTTCTAAAGGTCTGGTAATTGTTGTTCTCTTTGACCTCTGGTGGGAGGGCATTCTACAGGGTGGGTTCCACTACCGAGAAGGCCCTCTGCCTGGTTCCCTGTAACTTGGCTTCTCGTAGCGAGGGAACCACCAGAAGACCCTCGGCGCTGGACCTCAGTGTCCGGGCAGAGCGATGGAGGTGGAGACGCTCCTTCAGGTATACTGGACCGAGTCCGTTTAGGGCTTTAAAGGTCAACACCAACACTTTGAATTGTGCTCGGAAACATACTGGGAGCCAATGTAGGTCTTTCAGGACCGGTGTTATGTGGTCTCGGCGGCCGCTCCCAGTCACCAATCTAGCTGCCGCATTCTGGGTTAGTTGTGCCAATAGATATTTGTATGGTGGCTGTGCTGCTGTTGCAACCCACATCAGACCAGGCCACAACCTGGTAGTGGGTCATGATGACCAATGGCCTAAACCTCTGTCTGGCATTCATTCATTCATTTCCCACTTTTCACCAACTGGCTGCATGATCAAAACTTGCTCATTTTCTATATGCAGGGACCTTTGTGTGATGGGGGCACCTTGAGTCATGTGAACCATGGGGCCTGTGCCTGGAATATGAACAACAGGACCTGCCCTGCATTTTGCTGCCCGATGCAAAGGAATGATGGTGGCTTCCCAACACCACCACCATTCTGTGTACACAAACCAGCCAGCCAGGCAGTTGAATCTTATTTCAACATTGGTGATGGGACAGTTGGCTAGCTTAGATAGTGCAGGGCAGATCACACAAATCTCACTGCTCTGTCTTCCAACAACATGTTGCCACTCCTTGCCATTGCCACCATTCTGCCTAAAGTTAGGGCCAGATTTGATTAGGAAGTGATCCAGCCTACCCATAAGTGGACTATTTCTATGAGACCCCAAGCCTTAACAAGTCACTATCGGGCTAGTCATTTGAGGACATAATGACCTTCTATTTAGAAAGGCCTTCCTTTCTTTGTGGTTCGACGTGGTGATATTAATTATTAGTCACTAATGCACAAAGTCTGTCTTTATAACCTCCCCAGGTTTGAGGAAGAATGCAGTCGAAGGACCTGTGCTGAAAATGAATATGTTGCAATTAAAAAGGCAAGTGATGGGCCATATTTCTGCTTAAGACCTTGAGAGAATTATTGGTGGTTTGTTGGTATGGTATCAGAATGGATCAAATGTAGAGAAGAAGTATCACGAGAATATGATCACTTTATTCTGGAGGACCAATGCAGTGTAGTGACTTGACCAAAGGAGATTAATCGGTGGCCTTCCATGTGACGAGCGACTACAATTTCCATCATCTTTCTCCATTGCCCATGCTGACTGGGGCTGATGGTAGCTGGAGACCAGCAACATCTGAAAGGCCTTAGGTTCTCCTTCCCTGATCTAGGTGAAGACTCAAGAGACCTGACTTGAAACACTTCAAGCAAATCAGTATTTATTTATGTTTTATTGATTTTTAATAATGTCTTCATGGATGCCTTTGCTGATTTTATTATAGCTTTGCATGTTGTATACCAGCTAGATAAACCTTTTAAGGAAGTGCAAATTATTCATAAATGTCCTGAACACAACCAGAACAATGAGGATAAGCAACTGGATTTTTAATTCTTTATTGAGAAAGCACTCGGTTACATCAGTTTCTAACATGCAAGTGATGTACAACAACTAGCTGTCTAGGCAACCCAGATAGTAGGAGCTGTGATGAAACACTGCTTCAGCACTGTACCTTTTTACCTTCTCCTAGGAAGTGGATTGTGTCTTCATGGACAAGTCACAGAAAGAAGCAAAGGTGGAAACTTTAATGCAAGACATCTGCTTTTACAGAAATACATTTGAAGAGGTAACAAGGAATGTTTATATTTGATCATGCTGCTTGGTTGTCATCACAAAATGGTTCCCATGGTCCCATCTGGAAGGTCATAGGCTCCCCGCCCCTCTTATTTAAGATGAAGTCTGTCATCCTAAGACCCCCTGAAATGAGTGGAAATAAATGTACCCTTCTTGACTTGTACAGCTCAACTCATATGTACACAGGTACAGAGTGTCATTGTCACACCAAAATGTACACCTCAACTATTTGTATACAGAGGCACTCAGATTGTAGTTGAATATTATGTGTGAACACCACTTTAAGTAGACATAAACATGTTTAAAGTCTAGGTACAAGCATCTCTTTTTTAGACTTTTAAAAAAACTTAGCCCAAGTAAAACAATTTACTATCCAACTCAGGATTGTGGCATTTTAATAATAAAAAAAGGAAATTCAACAGCCGCAGGCTGAATGTGTTCTGTGTAATTCGTAGGAAATATGTGAGTTGCAGTCATGCATCTCAGACACTTGTGTCACAGTGAAAATGGACAACAGCCGAGGCCTAGATGTGGGCTGCATCATTGAAGAGTTCCACCGTCGGTACGAAGACATTGCCTCCCGGAGTCGAGCTGAGGCTGAGGCTTGGTGCCAGTGCCAGGTTCATTGATCTTGAAGATCTCCATTGTGTGTGTGTGTGTGTGTGTGTGTGTGTGTGTGTGTGTGTACCCCATGCTAGCCATTATGACTATGCTCCACCTAAATAGCTGGAGGCGGCAATGCTTCTCAATACCAGTTGCTGGAAAACATAGGAGAGGGAGAGTACTCTTGTGATCAAATCCTGCTTGTAGGTTTCCCAAAGGCTTCTGGTTGGCCACTGTGATGACAGGATGATGCTGGACTAGATGGGCCAGCTCCTCCTCCTCCTCCTCCTCCTCCTCCTCCTCCTCCTCCTCCTCCTCCTCCTCCTCCTCCTCCTCCTCCTGGTTGTTTGTTGCATTTATATCCCTCCCTTTTCTCCAAGGTCTTCCCCACAATAACTCTGTGAGGTAGGTTAGGCAGATAGTCAGTGACTGGCCTGAGGTCACCCGATGAGCTTCATAGTTGAGTGGAGATTTGAACCTTAGCCACCCAGGTCCTAGTCTGACACTTTAACCACTACACCACATTGGTGTGTTAGTCACCTAGCGACAATAGTTTTCTGGGTGATAGACAAAATAAGGCTGGAATCACCTGGTATGCATGCCATGGGATGACCACCTAAAACAGCTCCCCTGTGTCAACTTCTCCTCATTGGCTCCATAATGCAGGCCAGCCTTCCTCAGCCTGGTGCCCATCAGATATTGTTGGACCCCAACTCCCTTCAACCTGAGCCATGTGGTCAATGGTCAGGGACGATGGGAGCTGTAGTCGCAGCAACATCTACAGGGCCTCAGGTTGGAGGAAGCTGGGTGTAGAGGAACGCTTGCCTGTGATAGGCTGCATCTATAGCTCAGTGAGAGAGTATGTGTTTGGCAAGCAGGTTCAACTTATCCGTATGGGTTTCAGATGTATTGGCATTTTGCTCAGCCACATCACTTCCCTCCTTGCAGTACCAGGAGCTGAGGACAACGGCTGCCAAACACTGTGACAATCTACGCGATGTCAAGGATGAACTTGGTGAGCTGACTCGGTTGGTTCACCGAATGCAGGCTGAAATCTCAAATGTCAAATCCCAGGTGAGAATGACCAGTGGAGCTTGGCTGCATCAAGAACACCACTATTGTTGAGGAGTGTCATAATGGTGATGGAACTAATATTAACACTTCTGAATGCCTTGTGGCTGATTAACACATTGTCATCTTAACAGGGCCAGTGCATCCATTTAGGCGAACTAGGCAGTCACCTAGAGTGCGTAAATGGAGGGGGCGCTGGCCAGCCTGCCCCGCAAAACCCCCGCGCCACCGCCGCCCTCCCACAGCGCGCGCGCTCCTCCCGCCTATGGAGGGGACGCTGTGAGCTCCTCAGCGGCTGCAGAGAGCGAGCGGTGGCGGCAGCACCCGTAGCTGAAGCCTTCAACTATGGGCGCTGCTGCTGCCGCTGCTGCCCGCTCGCTGCAGCCGCTGCTGACAAGTTCACAGCATGCCCTTCATAGGCGGGAGGAGCGCGAGCCAAAAGAAGACCTCAGCGGCTGTAGCGAGCGAGCGGCGGCGGTAGCAGCAGCGCCCATAGCCGAAGGCTTCAGCTATGGGCGCTGCTGCTGCCTCCGCCGCTCGCTCGCTGCAGCCGCCGCTGAGGATCTCACAGCATGCCCTCCATAGGCGGGAGGAGCAGAAACCAAAAGAAGAGCTCAGCGCCCTCCCGCCTATGGAGGGGACACTGTGAGATCCTCAGCGGCTGCAGCAAGCGAGCGGCGGCGGCAGCACCCATAGCTGAAGGCTTCAGCTATGGGCACTGCCGCCGCGGGAGGGCACTGAGGGGGGGCACTGAGCTCTTCTTTTGGCTTGCGCTCCTCCCGCCTATGGAGGGAACGTAGGGGCATCAGCAATGCGTCATGACGTGTGACACATGCGTCATGACGCATGAGCCGGGGGCGCCAAAAGGTGTTTTGCCTAGGGCGCAAAAAGCCCTAGCACCGGCCCTGCATCTTAAGAAGGGGATATGTTATTGAAGACCCATTCTGCCTATGTTGGAAGAAGAGATAAGGTTATGTGCAATCCTTAGTGAGTTGAATGTGTGCTCCAAAATATGCAGATGAGAACTATCTTGTTCCCTTTGATGTCCATTGGGTGGTACCTAACGAACACATCACCTAAGTGCAAGGAGTTCCATTCTGCAATGGGACTCCCCCCTCTTCCCTCCCTCTTTGCCCCCTGAATCTGTGCCACTGGACCTGAGTGTGGAGTGGGCAAGGGAAAAGTTGCACCCAGTGACCTCCAGTATGTGGTGCACCAGTCCTGTGCAGGTTTCTGGTGCTTCCCAACTTCCAGAAGGTGAATCTTGTGCATGGTATGAGATGCACATAACTGACTTGCTGCAAGCCTGGGGAACAGCCGCTCACAAGCTGTCAATGACTTTTCTCATGCCACCACCCATCTGATAGTCATGTGAAAACAAATGGAGAATGGAGATCCCCAAACTGCGGCCCTCCAGATGTTTTGGCCTACAACTCCCATGATCCCTAGCTAACAGGACCAGTGGTCGGGGAAGATGGGAATTGTAGTCCAAAACATCTGGAGGGCCGAAGTTTGGGAAAGCCTTTCTTAGACTGTGTTCATGCTACGACACTTTGTTGTTGTGTGCACTTTTCTTTGTCTCTCGCCTTCCCTCTGTGTGTTCTGTGCTGACAGCGCTGCAAACTGGAAGAGGAGGTAGCTGGAGCTGAGGAACGTGGGGAGATGGCGCTGAAGGATGCCAAATGCAAACTGGCAGGTCTGGAGGAGGCCTTGCACAAAGCCAAGCAGGACATGGCTTGCCAGCTACGGGAATATCAGGCACTGATGAACCTCAAATTGGCCCTGGATATTGAGATTGCCACCTACAGGAAACTGCTGGAAGGAGAGGAGTTCAGGTGAGACACTTCTGGACCCATTTGAAAGTCTATTTTAGAAAAGCTCCTCCAGAACAGCAAAGGTCAAAGTTTCACCACAATATTAGGTATGGATTGCTCAGTCTAGTTCCAAGTCATGTTACTTTCACATTAGTTCATTCCTTGTGTACATTTGTTGATTTGTATAGTACAAATGAACCTATGGTATACACAGGTTTGCAAATTGTACGGTTGCTGAATGTAACACGTGAGTATGATATGTATGTGATAAATAGGTTTAGAAATATGAGAAACTGAGAAATAGGTTTAGGATAGCTAAATAGAAATAGTATGTCTAGCTAGATGGTTGGGCGGCTTGCTGCCTCTGTTCCTCATCTCCATTTTGGAGCCTCTCGGTGGCAGGGGGGGTTCTGGGGGGAGGGGGGAAGTAGGGAGAAGTCTGATTATAAAATGGACCACCTTTGGCTGTCCGTTCACTCTGGGACCTTCTCATGGCACGAGGAGGCCTGGGGATGGGGGGGGGGTAGGTAGGAAAAGGTGGACAATAAGTTAAAAAGAAAAAAGAGAAGAATGTTTTAGAAATATGAATAGCTTAAAATAAGAATTGGTGTAGATGATAATGGATGAAATTTGGATATATGAAAACTACTAAGGATAAAAGTAATTTTAAATGAAAATCAGAAGGGTGGGATTTGAGGAAGCAAAATATGAGGTTAAGAAATACTGATATGTTTGTTTGTACTTTGTTTAAATGTTTTTAATGTATTTGTTCTGTATTGTTTTTGATTTTCTTGTATGTCTTTTTATAAAATTTTGAAAAAAATAGGATATGCCCCAGAATCCCCAGAATCCTTTGCAATGTACAGAAGTTCCATAGCGTAGATGCAGAAGTTCCTTGACATTTATTCATCTGCAAAGTGCTTCGTAAAAAGTATAGAAGCAAATACAACAAAGTATATACGTTCTGTGTGCATTTTTCCTGTGAGCAAGTGACCAGAATAAAGGACCCTTCCAGTAGCACCTTAGAGACCAACTAAGTTTGTCATAGGTATGAGCTTTCGTGTGCATGCACACTTCTTCAGATACACTGGAACAGAAGTCACAAGACCCTTATGTATAGACAGAGGGTGGGGGGTGGGGTGATGGCAATGGGTGATGGGCTGATAGGAGTGGCAAACCTGTTGATGACTGTTAACGACTGTTAATGACTGCAAGCTCATACCTATGACAAACTTAGTTGGTCTCTAAGGTGCTAACTGCGTCAGACCAACACGGCTACCTACCTGTAACCAGAATAAAGGAGGGGAGAATGAGTGCAAAGTGACCTTGTGCCAAGCCAGGTTATCATATTATTTTTCTTACATGCTTAAAAAAAAATCAGCATATTGAGAAAATTTAACGCAGGAGGATTTACTCACCATTTTTACAAGCTAGAATATTTTCTGATAAACGTGCCCCCAGGTGGTGACAGGTAGCATTCACATCATGAAGGACCTGCTAGTTTGACTTTTCCCAGGCTTTTTCCCACCCACACTTGGGTGGTGACTTTCTCATTGAGCTCCCATTGCTCTGTCCCAGCTTCTGCCAACCTAGCAGTTCGAAAGCATGCCAGTGCAAGTAGATAAATAGGTGGGAAGGTAAATGGTGTATCTGCACTCTGGTTTCCGTCACTGTGTTCCATTGTGCCAGAAATGGTTTAGTCCTGCTGGCCACATGACTGGAAAGCTGTCTGTGGACAAACGCCAGCTCCCTCGGCCTGAAAGCGAGATGAGCGCTGCAACCGCATAGTCGCCTTTTACTGGATTTAACAGTCCAGGGATCCTTTACCGTTTACCTTTCCTCATTGAGAATTTACTGCTGTGGGTGCTGTTTAATGCCGGCCTTGGCCAAGTAGTGGGTTTTTTTTGTATGTTGTCCCCCTATCTGGATCATTTGGATTGCTTCTTTAAAGGGCCATACCCAGACAGACAGACAGACAGATGGATAGGCACGCACACACACACACACACACACACACACACAGAGAGAGAGAGAGAGAGAGAGAGAGAGAGAGAGAGAGAGAGAGAGAGATATGCACATATACATGCACAACCTTTTTCTAGCTATGAAATTGTTGGTGAATTAGGCCTAATATTCAGCTAATGAGATATTTCAATCTATTTAATTCCTTCTAGGATGGGCGATGGAGAATGTGCTGTGAATATCTGTAAGTACAGAAAGGCCATTGCTAATTTAATTCATTTCTTTCTGTTTTTGGTGGACCCTTTCTATGTATCTCATCATGTGGTCCCTTCCTCCCCTTTCCCTCCACAGCTGTGCAGAGGAGCCAGGGCGCAGTTGTGTGCAATCCTGACCACCACTGTGGACCTGGAAGAGGTGGACACATTATGACAAATGGAAGAGATACCTGCAGCCCTGCAGGTTTCAAAAGAGGCATGGCTCCCTGTGGAGATGTGGGTCTCCCATGTGGAGACAGCCATGCCCCTCCTCCTGAAGGATTTAGCACCCAGAGTGTGAAGAGCTCCAACGTTAAACATGTAGCAGCAGCTTCTCCTTGCGCATCAAGAGGTTAAATCTAGACTTAGAGTTTCTGTATGCCTGAAGTTGTTGATTCAGCATTTGTACCTTGACTCAGCAATTCTTGTACTTTTCAGGACAATCCTTGGGGACAGCTCCGTCCACCTTTATTTGCTCCCTAATCTTATGTCACTTTCAATTCACAGTGAATTCTGAGTATCAACCAACTTCTGCATAACCAGGATAAAGACTGTTACTATTTGTGTGGTCCCTTATTCTAAGATCAAATGGAGGTAAGGCAGGAGCCCCCATGAGCTTTCCTCCAGCTCCAGTTAAACCCCTTGATCACCTAAAACACTGATTTTAAGAGGATGTTGTCATTTCAGGGTAACTGATTACGAAAGCAAGTTCCAATGGCTACAGTGAAAGGGAAGGTTTATTTCATTTGGTAATGCTGTGTATTCTGATGATTAAAAAAAATAAGTACATAGCTTCCTGCTGAAAATGTTGTGTTAAAAGTCTATTTCTTACCTGCAAATACCCAGACTTTTGTGCCCTTTCTTGCTTCTCTCCTTCGGTTTTGTCCTGGGAAATTGCTTGTTTAGACAAACTTTGGGTGCTTCCAGACAGGGACTTAATACTGTAAATGATCATATATATGTATCTCAAATGGGTCATAGGTTAGCTTTTTTAAAAAAAACTTGCTGTATTTTCCCTGGAAGGGAGGTGGGGATATGGACTGATATTTTGATTCCAGCAATGCCTTGTTGATGCTACAAAACATTTTATGGCCCTTCCTTATTGCTTGTCCAGCAGTAGTTAAATACATACTGCACCTGCAGTTTGATGCCATGGTTAATAGCCAGAGACATCTATCTTCTAGGAATTTCTCTCGGGCTGCACTTCCTCTACACACTTACCTTGGCAGGGACTGGGAGTAAGCCTCAAATAATTCAGTGGGGCTTGATTCTGAGTAGACATGCACAGAATTGCATTGCCAGCCCTTTTTAAATGCCTGATCTAGGCACTGGATTGCACAAAGCTGTGTGTCCACGCAAGCCAAGAATGTGTAACCAAAACCGGTTTGCAAAAGAAGACAAAGTGCTTTCTGTGAATGATAGAGGTGAAGGTATTCAGACAGCCTAAATAAAGATGAATACACCAGTCTTTGGTGAATGAGAAAGGGGTTGCTTTTCAGCTGCTTGTGTATCTGCCAAATTATATCTCAGTGACAGAGCTTTAGCACTGCATGACTGCTAGCAGAGAATAGCCAACAAGAAAGTGGAAGCTGTTTCAGGCTGGGGCATGCCTTTTACCCTCTGGTGGGTTGCTTTTTAAAAAATGTGAACCTCTGCTTTTGTGTGTGTGTGCATGTGAACTTCTGTTTTAAATAAATCAATTCAGCTAAGCAATGACTCCAGTCTGACTAGCTTTAACCATGCAGCAGAGAATGAATGCTATGGTTGAGCTACATTATGGGTAGCATTTTTCAGTTTTAAGACTGTTTGATAATCTACGGGCAGCTGGTTCCCATATGCACTTTTGTTATTTGATTGAATGATTATTTGCAAAAAGCATCATCTTAATGACATTGCTTTCTAGTGGACTTTGTTTATGGCTCCACTGCCAAGCATCATGCTGGGTAATTCCAAGATGCACACATGCATATATTATCCAAGCTTGTGATGACCCTGGTCTACTCTCTCCATGTCCATTCCAATGTGGTGTTCCTCATTCATTGATTGGGTTCATCCCTCCCTCACTTGTGTCCTCTGTTTGCGCCATCCACCCCACCACTCCCTGGTGATGGAAACAGCTTGGCACTGATACTGAGAAGGGTGTGTTTTTATCTCTGAACTGCAGGGTCATCAAGATGGGAAGGCTTTACAACCATTCAAATGCTATCCTATACATAGCTTCAGGGCCACCCAGGAGGTAACGAGAGGTGACCACCTCAGGTGGCCAGATCCATAGGTCCTGATGTAGATCTGCATTCCCCTCTTGTTCCTGATGTAGATCTTCACTTACCCTTTCTTCTTTGGGGGAGGTGGGGGGGTGTCATTTTGTACCAAAATGTTTTGGGCCAGCCCTGCATAGCTAAAACTTATCCCACAGCCTACAGCCATGTACATAATGTAAAATATTAGGTTGGTATACTCAGCAAGTGGACAACATTGCATCATGTCATTCCAACTAGGGTAGCTTCAGTTACCACCTCTTCAGATGGCCCATCCCCACAGTGGAATCACTACTACTTTGAAACCAACCCCCAAACATGACCCAGTTTCAAATGACTTGTGTTGCATGTGTAACAACAGCAGAGCTAATCAAACTTCCTCTCCATCTTCCTGGGACAATCCTGAACAACCTTGGGACCATGGGGATGGATTGGGAAGGAGAAGATTGGGGTTTTTTTCCCTCTCCCTGCCATGGTCCTGATAAAAATCACTTTTCAGAAGCTCTTCTCTGTAATTCAAGGGAAGCTCCTATTGGTCTCAAAGGACTAGGAAATGTTCCTTGGAATGCAAACTGTACCCTTGGATTGGCTATTCTTGTCAGAATTGTAGAAGGAAGAAAGTTAACTCTTCCCCTTCTCCATCCCCACCAACCATAGCCTGCTCAGACTTTCCCGAGGTTGCTTGCTGTTTACGTAACAAAAAGTGAACTCCTTATTTGCATTCACACACTGAATGTCATGTCTTGTTTGGCCGGCCCCTTGACCCTTCGTTGCTACCCGGTACTGCTTGTGTCCTCATTAGGCTAGATTGTAAGGAGATGCAATTGCACAGGCAAGCACAAGGGTGAATTCATGCAATCTCACATGCATGTCCTAAGCACTAGGTCCAGCTTTTTACATGAGTAATAGCAATCTGGAGTGAAGATAGAGCAAAGGTAGCAGATGGGTATGGCTGCTGGTGCCATCTATGCCTGGAGTAGCTAATATGATGTCCTTCAGTTGTTTGTGTGACTCCTGTCAGCCCCAGGCAGCCTGGCCAATGGTCAAGGATGATGGGAGCTGGAGACTGGCAACCTCTGAAGTGCTCCATGTGCACTACATTAGGCCATGTCCCATGTAGTGGGACCCAGGTGGCGCTGTGGTTAAACCACTGAGCCTAGGGCTTGCTGATCAGAAGGTCGGCGGTTCGAATCCCTGTGACGGGGTGAGCTCCCGTTGCTTGGTCCCAGCACCTGCCAACCTAGCAGTTCGAAAGCACGTCAAAATGCAAGTAGATAAATAGGAACCGCTACAGCGGGAAGGTAAACAGTGTTTCCATGTGCTGCTCTGGTTTGCCAGAAGCGGCTTTGTCATGCTGGCCACATGACCTGGAAGCTATACGCTGGCTCCCTCGGCCAATAATGCGAGATGAGCGCGCAACCCCAGAGTCGGTCACGACTGGACCTAATGGTCAGGGGTCCCTTTACCTTTTAATGTGATGCCAGCAGCAGCCATATGTACCATATATTTGGGGGAATTTGCAAGTGAAACAGCTGGAAAGAATCCCAACCAGCCTGGCCAAGGTTCAAATAATTATTCTTCAGAAACATCTTGAGGACCAGATATTCCCATCCCTGAGCCAAAGAGGTGGGGTGGGGAGCTTGTATACTCCTCCCTAGTAACCATTGCATTTTTCGAGTAAAAAGGTAAAGGGGCCCCTGACCATCAGGTCCAGTCGTGTCCGACTCTGGGGTTGCGGCGCTCATCTCGCTCTATAGGCTGAGGGAGTCGGCATTTGTCCGCAGACAGCTTCCGGGTCATGTGGAAACGCCGTTTACCTTCCCGCCAGAGCGGTCCCTATTTATCTACTTGCACTTTGATGTGCTTTCGAACTGCTAGGTGGACAGGAGCTGGGACCGAGCAACGGGAGCTCACCCCGTTGCCGGGATTCGAACCGCCAACCTTCTGATCAGCAAGCCCTAGACTCTGTGGTTTAACCCACAGTGCCACCTGGGTCCCTATTTTTCAAGTACACGCACACACGCACACACACACAAAAATCTAACAGAAACCCAATTCTGATTGTGTGGGCACCTTTTGGACTGCCCTGAGAAGTAAATGATAGGCTATATAGATTTTTATGGTGAAGGTGTCATATCACAATTGCAATTCAATGGGAGAAGTTAATGTCTTGAAATTGTGCAAGTATCCTTGCAAAACATTAAGTAGGGCAGTATCATTTGCAACATCTACACCTCTAGCCATCATTAGCAACTTGCTTGCTAGCCCAGCAGTACTAAATATCCGTGATGTATGAAGCATTCAGAGAAGCGCAGCTTCACAATACTGTCCTCCAAGATCGAGAAAAAACAATGGAAACTAAGAGGGTTTGCTCAAGATCACATGCATTAATAGTTAGGAGAGAGGTGCTACTATTATGCTTACGACTACATTAAAAATATAGGCACACAAGACCCCTATAAATTTTGCTGATGTTTAGGGATGGGAGACAGATTTGATTTTGTTTGCATTTTGATGAAAGACTACCCTATTCATGCTTCTCAAACCAATACACGAACCGAAACACAGATACCCATCGAAATACACACTTCTCTGAGTTTTACAATGCAGTTCTCCAATGAAACAATGTGCATATATGTTAAGGAAAAATGCATGCAAACATTTATGTAATTAGTGAAAATAGCATACAAAAATGCATTGCATTAGGGAAATTGCTTGCAAAAATACGTGGATTCGGAGAAATGTGCTCGAAAGTGATGCAAATTTTTCACGAGGATTAAAATAAATCAATCCAAAGATTACTGTGGAAACAGAGAGAAGCAGAGAGCATTTAAGATTGGAAAAGGGAGAAACAGACATAAAGAGAAATTGACAAATCCATCTGTCCCTAATAATGTTTCTTCCTTTGCCTTGAAATCCCTGCAAAGCTTTCATGTGCTTGAGTTTTGCTTTAGCTGAAATTCAACAGCAATATTATTGAATCATTTTAAAGCTTTTTTGGAATTTCCCGTGGATGCCTTACTTTCTCAAATTGCCCATTACATGAAATTCACAGGCATCTTTAGCCCCTTGACCAATGATAGCCATAGATGCAGTCCCCGCACAGAGCAAAGAATGGGAATGTTGCACTAACCCTACCCCTGATGCCACGTAGCTGGCTAAGCCTCAGTACCTGGCCTCTGTGCACTATGCATGTACAATTACTCATGTAGAGGGGATTCACACTATCAGTAGGGCTATGCAAATAGGGGGTTCCGACCACAGAAACGTGTGAAGGAGGCTTCTCTTCACAACTAATCTAGAGATCTCTGAGACAGTTCTACCCCACATCACCCTTTAGCCTGGGAAGGAGTAACTCCAAGAACTGGGCTTGGAGCCCACATGCTAGAGACCTATACCCCTTTCTGAAAGGGGAGTCCCCCTCACAGTTTTCAGGGAGACTGTGTGAAACCCATGCCTGCCATTGGATTCCCAATTCTGTTTCCACTTCACAAAGACTCTGCTTCTTCAGCAGCTTGGAGAGATTTTGCAAAAGGTCCCATTATGTTGCGCAGCAATGACTTTGCTACATCAAAGCCACCTTTCATCTCCAGGCAGCACATCTGATAATTAAGCCTCTCAACATTTTTGGGTGTGTGTGTGTGTGTGGAGATCATAGAATCTTAGAGTTGGAAGGGACCCAAGGGTCATCTAGTCCAACCCCCTCATTATCTTTGCTAAGAGGTCTATAAACTGAGATGCAGAGGTCACACAGCCAACTGCCGACAAAACCAGGAAGGGGTGTCAACTTCAAAGCCCAAGTTCTTGATATCTGTGTCATAATTACAAGTCTAGTTTCCTCCATGTATAAAAAGGGGAAGGTGGAATCAGCCCTTTAATACAGCATTGTAGGTGCTGTAAAAAAAGGGGGGGGCCTTTGTGAAATCCCTGAAACTCTTTTTCATCTACCAGGTGATCAGCCATCAAACAGTGTGGATGAGCACATGGGGAGTTGCTTCCCTAAATGTCCCAAGCTAATAAATGTCAGAGAAGTTGCTTTCTCTTCCATTTCAATGCTGCCCAAACCCAGCTGTCCCAAACAGATATAAAGGGAGAGTTTCCCCGCAGTTAACCACACTACCTCTGCCTCTTTTGCTCTGCTGTTTCGCTTCCCCCTTTCCTCTTCCAACTTCTGCTCTCCTGCGAAACCATGTCTTGCCACTCAAACTCTGCATGTGGCCCCAGGAATTTCAGCTCTTGCTCAGCTGTCCTGCATCCTGCAGGCCATGCTTCCCGGGTGAGCACTTCCTGCTCTGCTAAGGTCACTGAGATCAGCTATGGAGGAGAGGGTCACTTTAGTAGCAGGAGCCTGGGTGGCGCTGGTTCATGTGGCCCCAGGATTGCTGCCAACAGTTGCCTGCCTCCGCGGTGTGGATATAGCTGTCATGGTGTCGGCACTGGATATGGCTATTGTGGCACTGGATACGGCTATGGTTTCAGGCGCTCCGGAGTCTGCCCACCCTGTTCACCTGGCATCACCCCTGTCACTTGCAACGAGACGCTGCTTCAACCTCTCAACCTGGGGATCGATGCCACAGCCCAAGCAGCGAAATGCCAAGAGAAGAATGAACTCCAGTTCCTCAACAGCAAGTTTGCCTGTTTCATTGACAAGGTGAGTCATGGAAGGGCTACAGTTCAGTGGTAGAGCATCTGCTTTGCATGCAGAAGGTCTGTCCTAGCTTCAATCCCTGGCATATCCACATGAGACAGGAATGTCCATTGCCTTGGAAAGAGACACTGCAATACTGAACTAGCTGTACCCATTGTCTGGCTCTGCATAAGGTGGGTATGTTCCAAAGAGTTTGGCAGGGAATGTATGCAGAATGCTTACAGCTGAGATTGGAAGATCAAACACCACTCTTTGGATATATTTCAGAAGAAGCCAAAGTCACATCATAGATGATCTGAATCTAAGCTGGCATGTTACATGCGGCAGGGTAGAGGAGGCAGGTGGCATCTCATCAGCTTCCTCTGTGTATTGTGAAGACAGTGCCACAAACTCCGTTGTTGGAGATGGATCAATATGTCTTTTCCAAAGGAGGAGAGAAAATAGAGTGCTGTTGCACTCATGCAGGTTTTCCAGAGGCATCCACTGGGGGGAAAAGATGCTGGACCAAATATGGCACTTCTGACATTCTTCTGCCTACAGTAGGGCTGGAGAGCCTGATGTCCTCCAGATGTTGGACTACAGCTCCCATCATCCCTGACTATTGAGCAGGCTGGCTGGAGCTGATAGGAGCTGGAGTACAACAACATCTGGAGGGCTACAGGCTCCCCATTCCTGATACAGTACAGAGGATAAAGGTAAAGGTAAAGGGGCCCCTGACCATCAGGTCCAGTCGTGTCCGACTCTGGGGTTGCGGCGCTCATCTCGCTCTATAGGCCAAGGGAGCCAGTGTTTGTCCACAGACAGCTTCCAGGTCCTGTGGCCAGCATGGCAAAGCTGCTTCTGGCGAACCAGAGCAGCGCACGGAAATGCCGTTTACCTTCCCACCGGAGCGGTCCCTATTTATCTACTTGCACTTTGATGTGCTTTCGAACTGCTAGGTGGGCAGGAGCTGGGACCGAGCAACGGGAGCTCACCCCATTGCAGGGATTCAAACCGCCGACCTTCTGATCAGCAAGCCCTAGACTCTGTGGTTTAACCCACAGCGCCACCTGGGTCCCATACAGAGGATAATGGTAGCTAAATTAAATCTGCTAGATTAGACAGGCCTTTGATCTGACCCATGTTGCTCTTCAAGAATTGGCACTGGGATAGCAGATTGAGCAGACCCACAGGTCAGCTGCGCACAGTCTTCTTCTCTATGGGAAGACCCATTGTATTGCTACTAAAATGATAGTCATTGTTTCTCAGTTTGCATCTATACCTAAAACTCAGCACATGCACATTTTATGCAAATGGGTGTCCCTTATTTAGTGACACATTTCTTCTTGTTTGGCAACGAGCATGTAGTCATTCTGCACTAGTAGGGCTTTTCTTATGCTTTCAATGGTGTCTGCAATTGAATGTGTGCAATTTTACAGTTCTGCAAAACCCACCGAGCTTAGCGGGACTCAGGCATGCACCTGGACCCCGGGAATGGCCCTCTCTTTGCCTTTCATATTGGAATCAGTTCTTGTTCAACTCTGGAATTAAACACTCCTGTCCTGGTGGGGGCGGGATTATTGTTTCCTTTGATTGACAGGTCCGATTCTTGGAGCAGCAGAATCTGATGCTGAAGACCAAATGGGACTTCTTGCAAGAGAGGAAGTGCTGCAAAAGTAACATGGAGCCCATGTTTAATGAGTACATTGCCAACCTGAAGAAAGAGCTGGAGTGCTTGGAATGTGAGAGGGCACAGCTGCAGGCAGAAATGAAAAACTGGAGCAACACCCTGGAGTGCAACAGGAAAAAGTGAGTGAGATCCATCACCCCGGCCTGCTAGCAGAGGGACATGCTGAAATGCAGAGCCCAAACCAGACCTGCACAGTCCAAATGCAGTCATAAGCTATCTATGGTGGCCCACCAGCAGATCAGTAAATGGTGGCTACCTCAGGTCGTGCCTCTTCTGGCCTTGTGTGAAATCTTCTGTGACAGCTCCATATCTGGAGTCCTGTTCATTACAGAAGACATGGAAGGGATGGAAGGCAGAATGGGCAAGAGAAGCCACAACTCTGCCTCATGCTCTGGGGCAGAGATAGGGAACCTGTGGCTTTCCATAGAATCATAGAATCATAGAATCATAGAGTTGGAAGAGACCACAAGGGCCATCCAGTCCAACCCCCTGCCAAGCAGGAAACACCATCAAAGCATTCCTGACAGATGGCTGTCAAGCCTCTGCTTAAAGACCTCCAAAGAAGGAGACTCCACCACACTCCTTGGCAGCAAATTCCACTGCCGAACAGCTCTCACTGTTGTTGGAATCCAACTCCCACCTATCCCAGTCAGGGATGACGGGAGCTGTAGCCCATCAGCATCTGCAGGGCATTACATTGACTAACCTTATAGGCAGGCTGTCTTTTTTGTGATTTGTAAAGCCTAGAGTTCACTCAGCATTAAGCAAAGTCAGTCTTCCAAGGTCATCCCAACATGAACATGAGCAGAATAATTGTGGATGGAATACGCACAAGTACCTGATAAGCACCACCTGAAATAAAGTCCTGTACAGTGGAACCTCTGTGACGGAGGCATGTCCGCAACCCGCAGCATTCGTAACCTGCAGGGCCGTGTCTGCTAACGCGCATGACGTGATTTGGGGCTTCTGCACATGTGTGAGCAGTGAAACCTGGAAGTAACCCTTTCCGCTACTTCTGGGTTTCCCATGGTCCACAACCTGAAAACGCGTAACCTGAAACGTTTGTAACCCGAGGCACCACTGCAAATACTTTGCTCTTTGCCTGGGTTTCCCCTTTACTTTTAAGATCTTGCTTCATATGCTCAAATCCCCTGAATTTTTGTTACTTTTGTTGTTGTTGCTGGCATCTACTTGTCTTCATGCTGCTTTTTATTGGTTTTCGGTATTATTTTTGTTTTAATGACATTGCTAGTTTTATTTTACACCATAAATGGTTTAGAGGTTTTTAAATTATCAAGCAGTCTATAAATGGTTTTATAATAAATAAAATAAAAATTCAGATGTGAGGCCAAACTGTTTCACTTACCTCATCAGGTTCGAAGAGGAGTGTCACCGGCGCACATGTGCTGAAAATGAGTATGTGACTATTAAAAAGGCAAGTGGCAAGTCTTCCAAAATATGGCATTTGTTTCTATTTTTTTTAAAAAAAGACAATTTATTAATTTTTCCAATTGAACACATTAAACAAAAACAAAACATCCAACCACACACAACAACAACACATAATAAACACAAAATTTCCTCTTTTTAACATCTAATCAATTATTACAATTTACTTTGCTCTGCCGAGCTTTGACTTCCCTCCTTCCCCCCATTCGGTTTTCTTGTCCACTCCTATCTCGCAGTTCCTGTATTCCTTCTACTTAAAGTCAGTTTGTAGGATTTATTTCAGTCCTGCAAAATATGGCATTTGTTTCTAGACCTGAGTGGGTTTTAGCACTCTTCTTGTCCTAGCACCTTGAATGGTAATTGTTAAGATTCATGGCTTCTTATCAATATTTCCCCATTTCATTCTCCTGTTCCTGTAGGAGGTGGATTGTGTTTTCATGGACAAGTCAGAAAAGGAGACGAAAGTGGACGCCTTGATGAAAGACATCTCCTTTTTCAGAGCTACCTTTGAGGAGGTAAGGCACTCTCCCATTCCATACAGAGATGGAAAACCCATGGGGTTTTTGGACCACAGCTCCTATCCCTTGTGACAGGTTGTAGCCCAAAAGGCAAACACAAAGAAAATATTTTCGAATTGGGGGGAGAGCTGAGAAAGAAAACCATGTTAGAACTAGATCAGACAGAGATATTCTTGACCTCCCAGGCAGAAAGCAGAAGCTTTGGTGTGAGCCTCCATGTAGCTGAGAGAACATTTGGATTCTTTTTGATGCCAAGACCATCAACTGCCATCACTGCCCATGGTATTCAACCAGCTCACAACACAGCAGTCAGCTGAAGGCAAATCAAACATTTCTTCAGCTGTGCGGAGGCCCCAACTATTCAGATACAGCAGTGGATGATAACAGCATGGTGGGCGTGGATGACTTAGGCCAGGGTCACCGGTAGAGGTTCATGGGATAACTTCATGTACATCATCTTGGGTGGAATAAAATGTGATTGATTAGAGGAGACGATGAGGTAAAGAGGAGCAGGAGCAGAAGCAGAAGGGGGCATTCTAGACTGGGTTGAGCTCATGACATTAAGGGCATTTTAGTGCAAATCCCCCACACCTTAAATCATGCTCACAGAATAATAGGAAGGTAGTATGGGTGGTTGACCCTTACCACAATAGGCTCCCATCAACACTTATCAGGGCAGCTGAAGATTCAAAACCAGCCTAGTTCTGGCCAGTTGTTCTTGACCTCCGATCATCCCTGGCCTTGCTAACTAGGGCTGAGTCCAGCAACATCTGGAAGGTGGTGGCTACCTCTCTTCCAAACAGGCCATCAAAGGCAGCCTCCCACATAGGCTAGAGAACATGGAGTGGGGTGTGGAGTCAGGTATATTCAAAGGAATTCTTCCATCTTCTCTGAAAAGTGCAGGCCAAATCTGGAGGGGATTTCATGAAAGTAAAACTCCGTAGTATTGACAGGCCGTGTTCTGTCCCTCTGGCAGGAAATCCGCGAGCTGCAATCCTGCATTTCGGACACCTGTGTCACAGTGCAGATGGACAACAGCCGAGGACTGAATATGGACTGTGTCATTGAGGAATTCCGGCGTCGGTATGAAGATATTGCCTCTCGGAGCCGGGCTGAGGCGGAAGCTTGGTGCCATTGCCAGGTGAACCCTGTGGTGGAAATATCTAGCATCCCTTAAGGCAGGATTGGGAAACCTCTCTCATTCCATACAGTGGACATACAGCTTCCACATTTCTGCCTTCAGTAGTGGAGAGTTGTTTGCTGGGTTTAAGACAGAACTGTGTTTCCCACATGCAAGGATGTGTACAGCGTCAATGTACTGGAGGAGGAGGGGGAGGGAGGACAACTGGTGGCTGGGAGGAATCACTGGGCATTGGGACCTGGCAGAATGAGGCACTGCAGGGAGAGCAGATTCTCCTGTGGATGGGAAGCGCAAGATAAGACAAGGGAAATGAATGATTGTATAAATAGAAGTGGCTCATGGTATGGGAAACAATATAGAGAAGGGAGTTCCCTCGAGGATGGGTGGATGTCAAAGGATGCTATGGGGGTGCTGTTCAGTTTCCATTGTTTTGAAGTATCTTCTCCCTTTGCTGAAGCCATTTGCCCTGATAGTCATTCACATCCTCCTCTCAAGATTGCTCTGGGTTGGGGCCCTTCCATCCACTTCTCCTTGGCCTCTATCTTTTTCCCACTGAGGCCACATACATTGACTAGAGCTGCACAATAAGAGCTGGGCTTCTGAAGGGAAACAGGGGTGGTGATTGTGTGGCTTCCCCACCACACCCAGCTTTCAGTGGTTCCAACATCTTCTCTTTCACCTTAGTATCAAGAGTTGAAAACAACTGCGGCCAAACATTGTGACAACCTGCGTAGCGTCAAGGAAGAACTTAGTGAGCTGACACGGGTGGTCCACAGGCTGGAGGCAGAAGTTTCAAGTGTCAAAGCCCAGGTAAGACAGGACAATGTCGATTTTTGGAAGTCACAATTGTGAGGTTAGCTGCAGATTAGAAACGTGCAATTGAAGTATCACAGCTGCTTACCAAGGAACCAAGTGACTTCAAGTTCAGTCAAGCAGGAATCTTCTTTGATCGCAAAATATCACTACTGGGTAAGGAGTTCAGCATGCTGAACAAATGCTACTCTCATCTCTCTCTTTTTCTTATTTAAAAAGTTCCAATTTTTTAGTCCTTAATACCGCTTAAAAACAGTTCCAGGTAAATTTGTAGGAGATCTGATGTGAATAAATAGTACGGGAGTAGGGGTGGGAATTCTCTTAAATGAAACTAAGAGTGTTAAGCTTTTAGTTAGGAAACATAGATCTGAATTAAACCATTGTTCTTTGATTGGAGGCAGAGCAAGGGATGGGAGATTTTTTGAGTTTTTATGCATACCAGAGAATATGACATTAGAATAGATGGACCAGTGGCCTGATCCAGCAAAGCCCCTTATGTTTAACCATTTTGAAACGGAATGATCACAGTGTGGGAAAGAATATATGAAGCAATAATGAACCTATCACTTCATCAGCTCACAAAATCTCCAGGGGAACTCCTGAATTGTTGTGGAATATGCAGATAAATTCCTGGAAAACCACTCCTCCTAGTTCTTTAGAGTTTGCAGCAAATAAGGCATTACATTAACTAGGCAAACCACAGTCCAGGGACCAATATAGCTGAGTTCATGTGCTGTTATGATGCTGTTGCCTTTGCCACCACAGAGGGCAAAACTGGAAGAGGAGGTGGCTGCAGCTGAGGAGCGTGGGGAGATAGCTGTGAAAGATGCCAAATGCAAGTTGGCTGAGCTGGAAGATGCCTTGCACAAGGCCAAGCAGGATATGGCCTGCCAGCTGCGAGAGTACCAGGAGCTGATGAACGTCAAGCTGGCCCTGGATATTGAGATCGCCACCTACAGGAAGCTGCTGGAAGGAGAGGAATACAGGTGAGCACCGTAGGAGTGGGTGAATTAGCACACCTGCTGCACTGCAGCACAGTCTAGAGGTCATCAAGGTTTACCTCGCCTGGGTCGGTTCACTCCAGTGGAGATCCCGCTGTGGGCTGGATCGTGTGTGTGCATGAGTGCGCCGGCCCGTGATTTCTGGCGTCTTCACAGGCGTTATTTCCAGTGTCTGCGTCTGCGCAGGCGTGATTCACGGCACTGTGCTGCACCAGGTGGCTCGGTTCAGGGGTGGCTCGTGGGCCAGTTAAACGACCCCCATGGGCCGCTTGTGGCCCATGGGCCTTAGGTTGCTGACCCCTGTTCTAGAGCCCTCCAAGCAAAAAGTAGCACACTAGCTATCTATTGTGTACATGAGGCTGGATAAATGCATTGTGTTCTGTTTTGTTTTTGTGCCCGCCCACAACTGCAAAAATAAGAGGATATCAAGCACCTAGAAGAGCGTAATATGTGGTGCTCAGAGAGCATATGTTATTCGGCAATTGATATAAGTACAGTAAATAAATAAATATCATCAATAAAGAATAGTTGTTTTCTTTATTGATGCTTGACTTAATGGGTCAGAAGTCGTTCAATATCACTGTTAAGTCTCCATAGGAGAAGGAAACAGATGAAATCACAAAACCATTATTGAATCCTTGTGGATTTGTCTAAATAGTTGCAGGCTTTTAAAAGTTGTTTTAGTTCCTTTAACAGCAATCTGCAATGCAGAAGTACAGCAGGCTATGTTTTCCTATCAGTTCACTTGCCAAAATCGTGTCCAGTGGAGGCTGGTCCTTTAGGGTAACTTCAACCTTGTAGAGATGGATTTAGACACCAGGAGAAGATACATTGTTTAGTTATTATCCTTCCTTGCCAGTGATACCAGCAAGAAAGAGTGACAGTGGCACTTAGCAGCTGCCTTATACCAGATCAGACTGTTTGTCTGCTCAAGTCTAGCATTGCCTACTCTGACTGGCAGCAGCTCTTGAGAGCCTCAGGAGGAGGATGTCTTCCCCATTATCTGCTTCCCCATTATTATTTTTTAAAAAAGAAAGAAAAAGAAAGGCAAGCTGGAGATGACAGGATTCGAACCTGGGGCCTTCTGCAAGCAAAGCAGGTGCTCCGCCATTGAGCTACAACACTCCCTTGCTCTGCCCCATGGTGCCTTGGAGGGTATAGGAAGAAGCTTTGGGTGAATCATTGGTGGCCATTGTCAGAAAGCCCCAGAGAGAGGTCATGAGATGAGAAACAAGCTGGCAGTTCCATTCTACATCCTTCATGTGTGATATCAGGCCAAGATGTTTTGGTGAATGATGCATAGCAGTGATGGTGATTTCCTAGCAAAGAACCCATTTATTTACCATTTATTTATTTGCTTTTTTAGGTTGGGTGAGGGAGAATGTGCTGTGAACATCTGTAAGTATTCTGATGACCCCCTTCTTGGGTGGCATTGGGGGTGGTGGTTATTAGAGAAGTGAGATATGGTCATGTTTTCATCAAGAGTATTGGGGTGGGGGCAAGGATAAGGAAATAGCGGCCCAAGCTATGCGAAAATGACTTTTGTGAGGCCAGAGAGTTGAAGGCCAGACAGTGGTACAATTAGATAAGTTTAGACTCTGGAATAGTGGTCTTATGGAGGGCTCTTTAGTTGGTATTTAGGAGGACTCCCCTCATTAGGGGAAATGTGTACATATATATATACTTACTGTCATTATGACATTTCTGTGTCCCACTTCATAAGAAAACCCTAGAGCGGTTCAGAAATATGAAGATACAAAATACACACCCTTAAATATCAAATTCATTAGATGTTACTCCAAAATGTGGAGGCCCTGACCTCTGCCCTAACGTCTCCTCCCCCTGGTCTCCTAGAACCAGTAGAGGCCTGAAGAGGGCAGAGCAAACACAGGCAAGGCTACAAAGTCTCAGATTGCTTAGGAAGCACCTAGGGGAGCAGGAGGCTTAAGGAACTGTAGGAAGGTGGGGACCTTCAGTCCTCACAACTGCCCCATTGGGGTAAGATCTACCAGAAAAGAGTTGCTCAGCTCACTGGGCCTGGTCTCTCGAGCGGTCTTGTTTCTTTGAATACAGAATTAACTTCACTGACGCTGTGTGATTTATTGCTGACCTGTTCCTGACAGTTTTGTGAGTTCACACAGTTATGGAACTCACTCCACGGAAGAGAGGAACGGCTTAGGGAGCTGGGCATGTTCGGCCTGGAGAAGAGAAGGTTAAGGGGTGATATGATAGCCATGTTCAAATATATTAAAGGATGCCATATAGAGGAGGGAGAAAGGTTGTTTTCTGCTGCTCCAGAGAAGCGGACACGGAGCAAACTACAAGAAAGAAGATTCCACCTAAACATTAGGAAGAACTTCCTGACAGTAAGAGCTGTTCGACAGTGGAATTTGCTGCCAAGGAGTGTGGTGGAGTCTCCTTCTTTGGAGGTCTTTAAGCAGAGGCTTGACAGCCATCTGTCAGGAATGCTTTGATGGTGTTTCCTGCTTGGCAGGGGGTTGGACTGGATGGCCCTTGTGGTCTCTTCCAACTCTATGATTCTATGACACCAACTTGGATGGCTTCAAAGGAAGATTGGACAAATTCATAGAGGATAGGGCTATCAATGGCTACTAGCTAGGGGGGTTGTGCCTCCACAATTGAAGGCAGTAATGTTTCTGAATACCAATAGCTTGAAGCCAAAGGAGGGGAGAGGGCTCTTGTGCTCAGATCCTGCTTGAGGTCAGGCCACTGTGAGAACAGGATTCTGCCTAGATGGGCCATCGGCCTGATCCAGCAGGCTATTCTGATGTTCTGATGAGTTGACCTCTAACCACCATGTTGCTTTTCTCCCTCTTCCACACCAGCTGTGCGAAGGAGTCAGGGTGCAGTTGTGTGCGACACCGACCCACGACCTGTGTGCGGGCCCCGCGGCAAGATCACAACAACCTGTGGCCCTCGAGTGACAACCTGCGGGCCAGGCAGAGATCCGTGTGCGGATGCCATGCATCCTTGCAGGGATGGGGTGGCGTGCGTCCCTCCCTGTGGCCCACCTTGCAGAGAACCATGTCCCCCTCCGCAGGGTTTCAGTTGTGGGAGTGGCAGGGGCTCCAGTGTCAAGTTTGTAGCACCCGCTGGCTACTGCGGACGAAGATACTAGGAAGGTCAATAGGCAGCTGGCACGTGGAATACCAATAACGACAACCTCCCCCTATTACTGCCTACCAATAGCAAATACTCAAAACCGCAGAGTTGCCAAACAAACCAACAAACCCCTTTGCAGATGTTACAAATGCCCTCCTGTCAATCTGATATTTATTCAGAAATACTAAAGTGATGGCTCCCACCATACATTTCTACAAGCTATATGAACTACCAATTTCGCTTAATGACTTGGCTGTTGCAGCACAAATGTGTCTTCTTGGTAGCTATAGTAAATTGGCTTAGGTCCAAACATAGCTGCCAAGTCTCCCGTATTCTCTGGGAAATCCCTGTTTTTCCAGCTGTTCTTAGCTGAAAAAACGGATTTTTTTTGTTCCCCCCCGATTTATTCTGGCGCGGTGGCCATTTTGGAACTGGGCGGAGCATGCTCAGAAGCAACTTTTGATGCTGCTCTGCCCAGTTCCAAAATGGCTGCAGTGCGACTTCTGGCGCGGCGGCCATTTTGGAACTGGGCAAAGCAGCACCAAAAGTCACTTCTGAGCATGCTCTGCCCAGTTCCAAAATGGCGGCAGCGCTACTTCCGGTCTGCTACTTCCGGCCCGGTCCCTTATTTCTCGGACAGCAACTTGACAGGTATGGGTCCAAAGAACACAGCTGTACCATCTATGGATACTGGGAGCTACTTTGCAATTTCAACCCTCTTCTCTTACTGTTGGAGGCAGTGTCTCCCTCCGTTAACCTGTCACTACGGCTGTGTTGTTTCAGCCTCTGCACTCCTACCAGCCAAGATAATCACTTGAAGCCCAGACCTGATCAAAGAGCTTGTCTTCCCAGGACATAATACTTGTGATTAAGTACAAAGATGGCCAGAAACTCCTGTGTGGGTGAAAACGTACATGTTCTTTTCTAAGTATTCCAACTGGCATTAACATAGAAGAATGATCAATTTTCATTCCCTATACCAAGGATGGATAAACTTATGGCCTTCCAGATGTTGCTGGACTACAGCTCCCATTGTCTTTGCCCGCTGGGGCTGATGGGAATTGGAGTCCAATAACAATTCGAGGGCTACAGGTTCTCCATCTCTGCCCTCCAATGTGCATAAGGAGACTAGTGTGCCATTCTACCTCCAACTGACTGCCCTAAGCGCTTCTGTATAATACATTTCTGCCTGCATTTTGTTTTCCATCCTGTTTTGGAATTCTGTTTCTAATAAATGGATTGTGCTGAGCAAAAAAATAAAAATAAAAAATAAAAAATGGTTTGAGGGATTCCATGTTTCCCCCCTCTTCATTATTGCCAGACTATTGTCCCTATAAAGAGAAGGATAAAGCATTTGAGAGTGAGAGAGAGAGAGAGAGAGTGTGTGTGTGTATGATTTGTTTAGAAAAAAAGATGACCAAAGACCCTAAGGTATGCTTGCAGACCTGATAAAAAGCACTGCCAAAAACTCTTATGACATTCTTTTTTTGGCTTGGGGTTTTACTAGCAAGCAGGCATGGATTTCTGCATGAGTAGAGTGATACCTTGAAGCTACGAACATGAGTTTGACCAAACTGCGGGAGGCAGTGGAAGACAGGAGTGCCTGGCGTGCTCTGGTCCATGGGGTCACGAAGAGTCGGACATGACTAAACGACTAAACAACAAAGAGTGTGATACAATGAGGATTTTGGTACAATTGCAGAGGGAAGAAATAATGCAAAGAAAATATGACGGCCAGATACAAAATGCAATGGTTATGTAAGCTACATCTGCTGAAATACCCTCCATTCTACAGCTATTGATGGTGCAGAATCCCACCTGAGAAGCAAGCAAACATTGCAGCAAACCACAGTGTGCATACACACGAAGGCTCACACCAGCGACAAACTTAGTTGGTCTCTAAGGTGTTGCTGGAAGGATTTTTTGTTTTGTTCTTTTGTTTCGACTACGCCAGACCAACACGGCTACCTACCTGTAACTACACACATGCATCAGTTCCTGAATCATTTTAAGAATTCTTCCTGGTTAAATCTGAATTCACAGGACGAAGTGGAGAATTCAAGAAAGAATGAAAAGCAGAATAGAGGAAAATCTAATCCAAAGTTGTAAAACATGGACCTCCACATGTGATTGAAATTGAGATCCCATCAGCCCCTGCCAACATAGCTTAAGAATCAGGGATGAGGGAGTTGTAGCCCAGGAAGATCTGGGAAGCTACAGGCTCCCTGGACCCTTGCTAACCCCTCTTCTTTAGCAGTTCCTGAAATATGCTGGCCTTGAGCAAATAATAGTTTCACGAGACCTAATTGACCTCTCAGGGTTCTTGTGATGATGACTCCTATGTATTCTGCCTGACCTCACAGGAGAATAGATCAGATAGATGCAAATGGATACTGAATGCAATATTGTTGTTGTTGTTTAGTCGTGCCCGACTCCTCGTGACCCCATGGACCAGAGCACGCCAGGCACTCCTGTCTTGCACTGCCTCTCGCAGTTTGGTCAGACTCATATTCGTAGCTTCGAGAGCACTGTCCAACCATCTCATCCTCTGTCGTCCCCTTCTTTCCCAACATCAGGGTCTTTTCCAGGAAGGCAATATATCCTTTTCTAAATATTGTACATGGTTTTATGTTCTGGAGCCGATCCAGAGCAGTTTGTCCTGGGAGCAAAATATTTCATGACTGTCAGAGGAAATATCTGGGTGTTTTTTTTTAATCCCTTGTCAAAATGAGATTCTAGGGCAGCCACCATTTTATCAGACACTGGCTGAAATCTGCAGATGAAATATCACAAAACACCTGTGTGTTCTGAAGCCTGGCCAAATTTAGAGGTGTGACCTCTAGTGGTTGTACTAGAGTGGAGCAACAGGAGGGGTAGCCCCTAACATGTAAATAAAATGATACACCCCCAAGACACCACAATCTCCTTTGACTTTCATTCCAAGGAAACGGAACCCTGGGTAAAAGCTTGAACCCCTGGAGCTTTTCATCGCTTGGAGACTGCGATGTGTGGAACAATTTGTTGCGTACAATATCTACCAGTCCTGGACTCAAAATACCAAAGCCAAAATGACTGGCTGAGTCAGGGGTCAGCAAACATTTTCAGCAGGGGGCCGGTCCACCGTCCCTCAGACCTTGTGGGGGGCCGGACTATATTTTGGAAAAAAATGTAAACGAATTCCTATGCCCCACAAATAACCCCGAGATGCATTTTAAATAAAAGGACCCATTCTACTCATGTAAAAACACCAGGTGGGCCCCACAAATAACCCAGAGATGCATTTTAAATAAAAGGACACATTCTACTCATGTAAAAACATGCTGATTCCCGGACTGTCCGCAGGCCAGATTGAGAAGGCGATTGGGCCGCAGCCGCCCCCCGGGCCCAAGTTTGGGGACATCTGGGCTGAGTGATAGTTAATTTGTAAACATTTCTAATTACACAGTTGAATGAAATCAGGATCTCTTATGCTAAAATCATGGGAATGAAACTGAGAGGAAGAAGAACACGTCTGGTCTCGGAAGCAACTTTCCAAGGGATTTTCTTTTGACTCTGTGCCTTGCAGATTTTCTTGGCAGGAATACAAAGGAAACAAGTAGGGACAAAGCTAGGGTGCTACGTTATGCTGGCACATAGAGCAATTGGGAACTTTTCTCACCCAAATCTCTCACACAGTCTTGGAACAGAGATTGTCATATATGGGTGGGAAAGGAGATCTCCTGGAGGCAAGCACAGAACAAGTAGAGTTAACACAAAGAAGGCGGCAGGTTCTAGACCAGGCATCCCCAAACTTCGGCCCTCCAGATGTTTTGGGCTACAATTCCCATCATCCCTGACCACTGGTCCTCTTAGCCTAGGGATCATGGGAGTTGTAGGCCAAAATATCTGGAGGGCCGCAGTTTCGGTGTGCCTGTTCTAGACATAAGAGCCCTGCTAATAGGATCAAAGACACACCAGGCCCTAAAAATTATCTTTCAGCAACTCCTGAAACTGCTGCAGCCTATGATCCATGCTATCTCTCCTGGGTTCCCTCCCCAAGTCCAGAGACGCCAAAGCAATTAGCAGTTCGCTGCTAAATCATAGTTGGGTGAGACTTAGCCAGTCCTCTGATGGGCATTTACAGTGGTTATACAACCAGTGGCGGAGCAACATGCTGCAGCCCCCAGAGCAGAGAACAGGCGGGGGTTTGGCTGGCACGCCTCCCGGGGGCATGTTGCGTCACCTGCAGGGGTGTGGCAAGCGGTGCAGGGGCGTGGTGTGACGCCCGCGGGGGTGTGGCACACATCCGGGGTTGCACGGGGCACGTCCCGGGGTGGGGCAGCATGGGGCATGCATCCTGGGGGGGAGCGGCTGCAATGGCACCCTTTCCCCAAATGGTGCCTGGGGTGGTGCGCTCCCCCGCCCCTCTTCATACACCAGTGCATACAACAAGGACTGGACAGGGGAAGGGGCAACACAGCCCCTCCTCTTGCCCAGTTCTTGTTGTATCACCACTGTAAATAGGCCCAATTGGGACTTCCGGTTTGCTGCAGCCATCAGAAAGAAGCGTGGAATAGCCCTCCGGGGAATTTCGTGCTGTGCGGGGCTTCTAGAGGTCACACAAAGGCTCTGCATATCTCAAAACCTCAGGGAGGGTTGCCCTGAGGGTCGTGGCACCCAGTGCTGCCCTGCGTGCTCTCCTGCTTCCATCAGCCCCAGATGGCATGGCCAGAGCAGACCTACCCGCGAGACAGACTGAAGCAACAATTTTGCTTCTCTAGCCTCTCTCTGTGAATATCAAATAAAAAAGGATGGTAAGAAACCTTCCCTTGTCTTTATACTTTCCTGGACAACCAGCCAGGAGTTGCTGGCAGCATCCTGGCATACAGCTGTGGTTAGTGTTGGGGCTACCTCTGCTTCCATATGTGCCACCAGCACTAGTGGTACAGCAGTAAAACTTCTAGCACATTTGCAAAGCTAAGCAGCGTCCAGTATGGGGAACTGTGTGTTTGGATGGGGTTGGACTAGATGACCCCTGGGGTCCCTTCCATCTCTGTGATTCTATGATCATTCTATGATTATCCAAGAAGGGTGTGGAGGCAGCAGAAGTAGGATGACAACAAAAATTATCTCATTTGCCTTTCCCAGCTTTCCCACAAATTTTAAATGTGATAATTGCATCGCCATTAGTATCAACACGATTCCCCACACACCCCCAGGCCCCCCAGGTAGAGGCAAGAAGCATAGGTAAGGATGGTGAAGTGATCCTAGCATGTTAGAGCCTGCAAAACAAAGTTCTAAATTTACAAGTTTAACATACATAATAGCTGGTGTGCTCCAGCCTGAAATCCTTCTCACACCATGTAGCAAGTTTGATATTACAGTGATGCCTTGGTACCCTATGCTGTGTGAATCATCTTGTAATGAATTTCAGAAACAGACCTTTTTGTTGTTTTCTCAGCGAAGTCATTGCTCCAGCTCTCAAATCCTAGATTTCTGAATAAGGTACCATATTTTTCCATCTATAATAAACCCCCATGTATAAGATGCCCCCCCTATTTTGGGAGACTGAAATTTAAGAAAATGGGGGGGGAGATGGCCCAGAGTATAAGATGCCCCCTAATATTTGACATTATTTTTAAGGGGGGAAACCTAGTCTTATACATGGAAAAATACGGTAATTGATTGCTCACTTACCCCTCTCCCACTGCAAGCACCCACTAAAGTTATAGCTCAACTGTGTGATTCATATAAAGGGTTAAAATGGTGTCTTGAAAACCACGTGTGTGTGTGTGTTTTTTTTTTAAAAAAAGCAGAATGTGAGAACATGTGGCACCATGTGAGAACTGGATACTTTTAAGTGGTTTGTGACTACAATGTGGAGTAGGAGGAAAAAGCCACCATGAAACAGAATATCATTCGGAGAAGAATTTTATTTTTTGTGACTTCCACATCCCCCCCACCCCCCCAAGAAAATTGGGAGGGGGTGGTAATCTATTTCTGCATCCAAAACAGAGGACATGGAAATTGCCTGGATAGTTTGGAATTTCATTTTCCAATTATACTTTGCTCTCAGTTAAACTAACAGCGAAACTCCCCTTGATCTCAATGGGAGCAGCACCACAATTTAAGCAAGAGATGGGGAACCTGTGGAGTCACCCCATAACAGACAGTGCACTATAAGTATACCTGTTTCAAAAGTGCAGGAATGGGGAACTCTCTAGAATTCTTTGGCTATACTTGCTGGGGCTGATGGGAAATGTAGTCCACAACACCTAGAGGACTGGAGAACCATTTTGGTTCAACAGGCCAGATCTTTATCTCCCACCATCCTGCAGGCCAACTTTGACAGGTGGGTGTTCCCTGTCAAAGTTCATCCGTGGAACTGGGGGTAAGATAGCAACAGAGCAGGATTGAACTCCCCGCACATCAGCTGATGAGCGGCCAATTCAGTCCTGCTTCATGCAGGGTTCAGGTGTCCAAGAGAGTTACGGGGAGTTCAATCCTGCTTTCTGCAAGGACAGGCTGCATGAGCAGCTGAGCCAGCCAAACCTGACATCATGAGCAGCTGACCTGCGCCAAACCTGACATCACATATGATGTCTGACGTAGGGCAGGTGGACATGGTTTGGGGGAAAGGACCTCATGGGCCAAATCTGGCTGGAGGTTCCCCATCCCTGATTTAGGCTGTTGATGTGGGAGGAGGGAGAATGCACTTGCAGAACGTGGCATCATCATTTCATTCATGACTGCTGGATTTTGCAGCCAGCTTGGTTCTGGGGTGATAATGATCTCATATTCCCTGTCTCTTCTTTACTTTATCTACCTCTGTTCTGGGGAAAGGGGGAAAGGGATGGAGATGTGTTCAGGCAGTGATGACCTTGGTTTTCTCAGCTTAGTTTCTGACACTTCTTCTGGATGAGCTTGTTGTCACGCTGTATGTTGATTTCACGGCACCTGAGCCACCTCCAGAAGAGAAACTGAGGCCTCCGCCGCTGCCCATTCCACTCCCAAAGCCGATTCCTCCTCCGTAGCCATAGCCACCTCCGCTGCCATAGGAGCCACCAGAACTGGAGTTGAGCACAGCTGTAGCACACCAGGGAAACCGTGTATTAAGCTTTGATACAGTAACAGTGTGGCCTCTTTGGGTGGGAAATGCATTTCCAACAACAAGGGGCTGTTTCCAATAACATGGAATGGGTTTATTACCTAGGGCTCAGCAGAAACTGCCCATTACCTTTTTCTATGAGCTTTTGGGCACTCTTTGCAAAAAACCTTTCAATTGCTCTATCTTCCTCCCACATTCAGCTAATATTCCTTTTTCTGAGAGATGACATCATCTTGCCAAATCTGACTGGCTACATAGTGCTGCAGTTGTTATCCAACTCGCTGGGTGATCCCTGATGGGCTAGGATTACCCATGCAACCAATCCAAGAAGCAGCCACCAAGTGAAAAACACTTCTGATTTTGACCATACGCTATTCATTTCAACAGCAATCCAGGCCCCAACTGGCACACCTAAGGTAAAGGGTAAAGGGACCCCTGACCATTAGGTCCAGTCACAGACGACTCTGGGGTTGCGGTGCTCATCTCACTTTACTGGCCGAGGGAGTCAGTGTACAGCTTCCGGGTCATGTGGCCAGCATGACTAAGCTGCTTCTGGCGAACCAGAGCAGCGCACAAAAACGCTGTTTACCTTCCCGCCAGAGCAGTACCTATTTATCTACTTGCACTTTGACGTGCTTCCGAATTGCTAGGTTGGCAGGAGCTGGGACTGAGCAACGGGAGCTCACTCCGTTGTGGGGATTCAAAATGCCGACCTTCTGATCAGCAAGCCTTAGGCTCTGTGGTTTAGACCACAGCGCCACCCGTGTCCCGTACAGCAAAAAAAGCGGATCTCCCCCACAACTGCAGAACCTCTAATGATGGAGGAGGAATCTATTTTAAATAATTTTATAGACAGAATTTGGTGGTTCTGACCAATCAAGCTTTGCTCACATCAGGTCAATTCTTAGATTGAGCAACCACTTATGTCCCAACAGCTTGTGAATTTTTGGTTTGGTTTGCCCAACTTAATTATAAACAAAAAAATTATATGGTTATATGTATGAAAGAGTTAGAGCTGATGCTGTATTATATTTCCCACAGCATATTCATATTAACACACACACATTGCATATGTATTAACATTCTACCTCTTCTCCATCTGCTAAGCAGTGCTTACATTAGGCTGTGCTTGCCAAATAGTCTGGATGTATTATGAACAGTTCTTGTAGAAGGGGAACTGAAGGGAGAGAGGAGGTGGGAAAAACAAACTTACTCATGCTCATAGAACCAACTCCATCACCAGCCAGGCTATTGAGAAAAGAAATAAAGAGCTCCTGTTAGTTCTTAACTTTTAATGCCTGAAGGATTATAGATCTTGGCAACAGAAAGGGAACACAAAATAAATTGTTGTCTATATAAAATATTCAGAAGAGACAGCTGTGTGCCTGTAAATAGTGACTGATAATGAATGGACATGTTCCAGTCCTGGGGGGAACCATTTGGAACCGCCCTGCTGGACCAAGCTACAAGCCCACTTAGCTCTCCAATCTTCTCTTTCCAGTGCCAACCAGCTTGGGCAAATGGCCTGCAAGTGGAAAGGCAAAATTGAAGTAATAACGAACCAGGCCTCCCCTGTTTGGAAACAGCTTCCACAGGCCTTTCCAACCACTGTCACTTAGTGGCATGTGAACTGTGTAAGCACAGTGGATAAAGAACAGTCCTGTCCCAAATCCAGAGATCTCAGCTAAGCAACCTTGCAATTTTTCATGGCTCAATTGATCAGTCACATTTGTGTGAATTTGCAAATGGGTAAAGCCAGCAGTTTGAACGCAAGAAGCAAACTTTGCTTTTGGATGATGTGTGGATGCACTAGAGCAGACAGCAGCTTAGAAGGGCTACGTGAGACATTAAAAATAGGGTGACGCCCCTCCTAAGATCTTACAGGACACACCACCTGCACTGCTTTTAAAGTACATGTTTAAAAAAGCAATTACCTGCTTGAAAAAATTGCTGCTTGGCAACACCTCTTTAGTTTATTGCTTTTAAAATAAACAATGGCTTTTATCCCATAACAGTAATACCCAGAGACGACACATTAACATGAATGGCCGTGACTAACTGAGATACATTCATTTGAATGGGTCTGCTGAGCAGGACCTAGCTGGATGCAGCCCAATTGAGGCTAACCAATTGACGGATCAAACATTGCAGCCCTAGTGAAGAGGCTGGATGATGTGAGCATGGCATCTGGCACTCACCGGCTCTCCTCTCCTTCCAGCAGCTTCCTGTAGGTGGCAATCTCAATATCCAGGGCCAGCTTGACGTTCATCAGCTCCTGGTACTCCCTCAGCTGGCGGGCCATCTCTTGTTTGGCTTTGTTGAGAGCAGCCTCCAGCTCTGCTTGTTTGGCCCTGGCATCTTTGATAGCCATCTCCCCGCGTTCCTCTGCCTCAGCAATGGCAGCATCGAGCTTAGCACGCTGGTGGGGAAAACCAAGGCATAAGATTGTTCAGAGGTTCTGCCTCTCCATCTCTCTGCCCCAAAGGAGAAAGAGCAGCTCAAATGGGAGAGGGTGTGAATTGCATGCAGAAGGTTCCAGGTTCAACCCCCAGTGACATCTCCAGTCAAAATGGTCTGTAATCAGGTAACCGGAAGGACCCTCTGCCTATGACCCTGGAGAACCTCTGCCAGTAGGGTGGGTTCACAAGCCTCTGCATAGAGCGAGGAGAAAAGAGGGCATGGATTGGCATAACCTTTGCATGCGCTAATTTGTATGATCGGCTGCATTCCTAGCAGTACTTTAAATGGAATTGTGATGCAGCTCACCATTGCAGGGACGACTGTGGCTGGGTTACCAGTCTGTGCCTGCTCAGCCTGCTGTCCTGGCACTAACTGTGACCGAGCAGCTTCATGTCCCCTCCCTGCTCAGGGCTCTTTCTCTTTGAACTTGACTTGGATTGTACAGTTCTCCAAACACAAGACTGTCTGCTGCAATTTTAAAGTGTTGGTGCTGACCTTTAAAGCCCTAAATGGCCTTGGTCCAGTATACCTGAAGGAGCGTCTCCACCCCCATCGTTCTGCCCGGACACTGAGGTCCAGCGCCGAGGGCCTTCTGGTGCTTCCCTCATTGCGAGAAGCCAAGTTGCAGGGAACCAGGCAGAGGGCCTTCTCGGTGGTGGTGCCTGCCCTGTGGAATCGCCCTCCCATCAGATGTCAAAGAGAAAAACAGGTACCAGATTTTTCAAAGACATCTGAAGGCAGCCCTGTTTAGGGAGGCTTTTAATGTTTAATAGATTATTTTATTTCATTTTTCTGTTGGAAGCCGCCCAGAGTGGCTGGGGAAACCCAGCCAGATGGGTGGGGTATAAATAATAAATTATTATTATTATTATTATTATTATTATTATTATTATTATTATTATTATTATTTGGGACATACAGTCACTCTAACCACCAGGCAGAATGGAAAGCACTGGCCTAGATGAGCCTGTTGCATGACAAGGCAAAGTAGCCTCCTATTGCTACTTGCCACCTGTTCCAGTCTCCACAACAGTGAGAGATTCCAGGCATGGGTCTGTTTCCTTGAGAATATGAGGCACAGTGGGGCTGTGGTGTCTTTGTGATAATGTTTGTTACAGGTAGGTAGCCATGTTGGTCTGACGTAGTCAAAACAAAAAATAAAAGAAAATTCCTTCCAGTAGCACCTTAGAGACCAACTAAGTTTGTCATAGGTATGAGCTTTCATGTCCATGCACACTTCTTCAGATCTTCCGTACATGCAAACGAAAGCTCATACCTATGACAAACCTAGTTGGTCTCTAAGGTGCTACTGGAAGGATTTTATTATTATTATTTTTTGTTTGTGATAATGGTTCCTTTGTACATATGCCCAACCTGAGCCTGCCATGGAGGAGTGCAAAGCATTCATACCCCAAGAGGTTCTGGCTTCTCCCATAGTAGACACAGCAGCATCTGTTCAAAAAGACACTGGGCGCTTTCTCTGCTCCTGCCCCCCGTTTGTCATATCACTCCTAACACTCACACCAATCCACAGGGCCAGATTTAGGTTTGATGAGGCCCTAAACCAGGCATAGGCAAACTCAGCCCCCCAGATGTTTTGGGATTACAACTCCCATCATTCCTAGCTAACAGGACCAGTGGTCAGGGATGATGGGAATTGTAGTCTCAAAACAAGGCCAAGTTTGCCTATGCCTGCCCTAAGCTACTGAAGGTAATGGGGCCCTTTATATGTCCAGCTGTCCTTTGTCAACAACAAATTGCCGCTGTTTTTTGTGTTGAATAGATGTTATATGGACCTAATAGATATCTAAAGCCATTTGCACATAACAAAATATGTACATTATAGGAGCCTACACAACACAAAACACTGTTGCTGTATGTAGGTTTTCTTTCATTTGTTTTTTATCTTATATTTTGGAAATGTACTTCCAGTTTTTTCCCTTTATTTTTTTTGGGGGCCCCAAGAGAGTGGGGCCCTAAGCTATAGCTTGTTTAGCTTATAAGTAAATCTGGCACTGCCAATCCACATTGCTCTTGGCTTTATCTGTGGAGTGAAAGGGGGTCCCACCTATTGTTGCCTGCTAAAATTTCCCCTTGTTGTGCTAATGGCTCATTACCCCAGGCTAACACCTCACACAGTCCTGACTTAATTGACTTTTGATACTTGGATACTGTGCTTGGTTCAGTATCCAATGTCCATGCTTCAACAACTGCTTACAGCCAGATTGCCGCTTGTAGGAGGCAAAGATGACTGAGACAAAGATGACAAGCCATTTGCATTGCTGCCAATGACTCATTTATTTCTTGTGCTCCCATTGCTCTGTTATCAGTACTAGACTCTCCTGTAATGCAATGTTAAGCGGGCAAGCAAATATAAAGGAGAGGAAGGGCGTATTGCTGAGCATCTGGGCTTCCATTCTTTATTCAGAGGCGGTGAATTGGGTCTCACTGTTTGCTTCAGTGGGGATGTTTGCTGGAGCTGCCCTGCCCCAAAGCCAAACAAACACTATGGGGAGTGATTTACAATGACTTATCTCCCCAGCTTTTGTGCAAGCAAGCTTTCTGGTTAATTCATCATGAAATATCAGCACAATTACTTTTAAAACACACACACACACACACACACACACACACACACAACCCCACCCATGTCATTCACTCATCGAACTGCCAATGATTGCCAGAAGACAGAAGGAAACAGTAGTAAACTTCCTGGCCAGAACTGTCACGGAGCCAACATTCATAGGAGACCTGCAGGACCAGGCCAAAAGGATACCTTATCACAGTGGCTAATGCAATGCCTGTTAATGAGAAATCCACAAATTTAAACCGAAATTATAGTTTTTGAGCAGGGGTAGGCAAAAAAAGGCCCGGGGGCCGGATTTGGCCCAATCGCCTTCTAAATCTGGCCCACGAACGGTACGGGAATCAGCATGTTTATACATGAGAAGAATGTGTCCTTTTATTTAAAATGGATCTCTGGGTTATTTTGGGGGCATAGGAATTTGTTCATCCCCCCCCCAAAAAAATATATAGTCTCCCCCCCCAGGTCTGAGGGACTGAGCCCCAGGCTGAAAAAGTTTGCTGACCCCTGTTTTTGAGGGTCAAAACAAATATGACACAGCAGATCAGCTGGGAGGGGGCAACAGTTTCTTCCAGGGGTGAAGGAAAGGGGTCTCTCTCTCTGTCTGTCTCTCTCTCTCACACACACACACATACACACAAAAGTTGGCAATTATAGAAGCACAAAGTCACAAGAGGTGTGGGAAGTGGGGCCTGTTTGGCCTATGCAGAGACATCCCCATAATTCATTTAAGTCAGTGTGTGTGTGTGTGTTGTATCATGGAAAACCCCATGAGGTTTTCTTTCCAGCTACTCACCTGATTTTTCACATTATCAATCTCAGCCTGCAGTCTCAGGATTATGCGGTTAATCTCAGCAATCTCGTTCTTTGTGCTCCGCAGGTCATCACCATGCTTCCCAGCGCTGGCTTGCAGGGCTTCATACTGAGATTAACAGAGAGGAGAGATGCTGTTGAAGGTGCAGGTGGGATTTGTTATGGCAAAACAGTCTCCCTTCCTCACCACAGGCTCTTCTTTCTGGTGACGGGGCCAGTGCTTATAGGGCGGCATTTAACTAAATAATGTGCTAGTCCAAGAGGATTTCTCCCGGCACCATTGTCAAGTCTAGGGGAAGGAGAGGGAGAGAGCATTCTGTTGCACAAGGAGAAATCTTTGCACTGGTTGAAAATTTTGCTGATTACTGCACTGAATGCAACGCATTGTATGCACTCAGGAAGAGTTAGTGTGCTTGTGGAAAGTGAGTACAGGAAGAGATTACAAAAATGACGTTACCCTTTCATTGTTACAAACATCAGCTCATCTGTCTCTTTGATGATTTGTGCGAATTATTCTGAGCGAATTAGCCAACAGGCATCACACAATAACACAATGCAGAGGAGGAGGAGGAACAATTGGTTAAACTGGAAATTATGACATCACAAAGGGCAGATCAGAGAGCTCGGAACTATGCACTCCCATTATAGAAGTCCTGGAAGCTTTAAAAGGTAGGTGTGATCCTCGTGGGTGGGGTGGGGGTCTCCTCTGCGGATAACACAGCTCCTCAACAAGATCAAATCAGGGAATGCAGCAAATATGAAATGTCACTGACTTCTCATTAGTCAAGACTGTAATTGGTAACCAGGTCATTATGGGAGGATATTATTCATATCTCCAACCAGCTGTTTCCTTATGAGTTCATCTTTGCCGCCATGGCTCACCTTGCTTTGATACCAACTTTCTGCCTCAAGCCTACTCTTATTGGCAATCTCCTCATATTGAGCTTTGACTTCAGCAATGATGCTATCCAAGTCCAGGTTTCGGTTGTTGTCCATCTGAAGCACCACAGAAGTATCCGAGATCTGGTTCTGCAGCTCACGCAGTTCCTGGGAAATTAAAGAGATGTGCATTCATTGTCTGTTATCCTTCTTAACATCCTGCCTTTCCTCCAGATCAGGGACCGTTAGGGTTTATGAGTAACAAAATTCAAGTCTGGCGGGGAGAGGGAGGGACACACCCACCCCAGGCAATTTCAGCAGGCATGCAGTGGGAGGGGGGGAGCAGAAGACCTTACACAAGGCTTCTGCTGACAGGACTTGTTAAGGGAATCCCATCCTCTATCATTTTCATCTCCGTTGGCTTATTTTCAATTTGCATTTAAGGTCTTAAGGGTATTTCTTCTTAGTAGCAGTATTGAAAGGGTGGGAGGGCAGCTACTACATTTTCCTTGCCCCTGAAAATCACTGAATAGTTCCCCACTTTTGCCAGAACCAATGGTCATGTGAAAATGTGTGCCAATTTAACCCAGGTTTCATTGACACAGAATGATATCAGGAGCAGATTTGGAGCCCACCATATTTCAGGGTAATCCTGATTCCACTTGGGGGAGAATCTGGAATTAACTCTTAAAGTACAGGTGGGTCCTCCAAATGTTGCTGGGCTACAGCTCCCATCATCCTTGACCATTAGCCATGCTGACTGAGGTTGATGGGAGTTGAACAACACCATGAACACCCTCTCATTCAAATTATAACTCAAAATGAATATAACTCGCAGTGCCAATTTCAACACACCAACTTTAACTTTCCTTTTGGGGGGTACTTGTGGTGGTAACTGACTCATCCATCCATCCAGTTCACCACAAGGTTAACACAGCTGCTTGCACGCAGCATTTTTAAGTTGCTGCAAAATGGTGGACATAATATCCAGATAAACCATTATTGTATCTTTATTGGTTATGTGGCTTACCATGCACAGAGAATAATGGGGACAAACATCCCACTGAAGCCCAGACACCAGTTTCAATTATCAGCTGGTACATGCTCAGAGGAATTACCTGCCCCTGTTCCTGCAATGTGGCCTATAGTGAGTTCATCCTGCCACACAAATATCAATATTAACTCATTAAACCAACAACATCTGCAAACTCCTTTTGACTTTCATCTGCTGCAGATGAAAAACACGTGAGGAAACCAACTGGAGATGCTAAACAAGGGCTGATGTACTTTTGTGAGTACAACAAAAAGTAAATACAGATGACAAGAATGATATACCTTCAATGTTTGTTGCTTTCATCATAGAGAACAAATAACCATCATTTGCATTCAGTGACTTATATAGCAACATATACTGCACCTGGATTGTCCAATCTAAATTTCTTTAGACTTGATCATTCTCATTTTGAACAAAGTACTGCTGATCACAAAAGCCTTTTAATCCTAACCCTTCATGTGTCTTTCCATGCAGCCCCATGCAAATGGCACGTTGTTCCTCCTATCCAAATGGTGGGATTAACCATGATCCTGCAAAATATGGCCCCTAACCACAAGTCTAAAAGAGTTTTCTGCTGTTTGAAGAACAAGCAAAGCTTCTGCTGAAAAATTCTACCCACCCACCTGCGGCATTTAGGTTTTACCTTCATGGTTCAAAAAGCAAACAATGTCTACTTGTTACATTTGCATTTGGCCTTTAAGAACATTGATCTTCTTCATCATTAAAGTCTTCAAACGTTCTTTCATGCCTTTTTGATGGGTATATTTTGTTCTTTGAAAGGACACGTGCAAACATAACCATGTTCTTTTCTTTTTCCTAACCAATGTTAGAATATTTAAGTCAGGGGTGAGCAAAAATATTCCCTCCCATTTTAAGAGCTCAATTTGGGAAGGCGACACCTGCTTCATCTGCAGAAGCTTCCAGTGTTCAATCCATGGTATCTCCAGGTAGGGCTAGGAAAGGCTACTGTGTGAAACTCTGGAGAACTACAGAGACCTTCACCATCCTAGTGCCCTCCAGCTATTTTGATCTACAACTCCTGTCACCCCTGACCATTGACCATGCTAGCTACGAGGCTGATGCGAGTTGGAATCCAACAACATCTGGAGGGCACCAGATTGGAAAAGGATATCCTAACTGGTGGAATGGGCATAGAGAAGTTTACTTACATTTTCATAGAGTGCCCTCAGGAAGTTTATCTCATCAGTCATTCCATCCACCCTGGCCTCCAACTCCACCTTGTTCATGTAGGATGCATCAACATCCTAAAACACACAATCAGAAAACCAAGTTTGATAACATAAAGGCACATATTTACATGTATGGTGGGAGTGTCACCCATTGGCAGTTTTGGGAGAGATGGTGTTCCTAGCAATTAATCTAATAACAAAACAAGAATTGATACCAACCCCTTTCTTAGCATTACTGGGGATATGCGATGGGGCCAAATGAAGGTGGTTAGAATAAAGAATTGATTCTCTAATTACTGTTTGCTGTCAGGATGGTTATTGCAAGAAAATATTTAGAGGGATTAAATAAGGATTTATGGTACAGTCAAATCTGGTCCATAGCTATTGCTGAAAAATAGGAATTCCTGTAGTAACTTTTCAGTTTTAAGTGAAACTGCCATAAAAATCAAGGAAAATATCCTGATATTTATAAATAAAATAATGATTTCCCCCAGCGACTGTGAATAAAATTACCCATATATATGTTCTTCTTTAAATAAATAACAGAAAGAAAGTAAACCAAGAACACTGAATGAGATTTCACTGGATGATAATGAAGAGAAAACTATTGTCACCTTGTTGCAACTGATGGAGAATTGATACACCTCCATGTA
Source organism: Zootoca vivipara (assembly GCF_963506605.1). Taxonomy (NCBI): domain Eukaryota; kingdom Metazoa; phylum Chordata; class Lepidosauria; order Squamata; family Lacertidae; genus Zootoca; species Zootoca vivipara. The sequence goes on along the minus strand of NC_083277.1, from coordinate 116,696,195 downwards.
TCAAGAGTTAATCACCCTCAGACTGAAAACCATTGTACCCTGCTCTTAATATGAACTGTCCTAGTCCAGGGGCTACCAACCTTTTTTGGGCCTGTAGGTACATTTCCAAACTGGAGAAATTCTCCTAGGCACCAAACCACACACCAAGCAAGCACACACAGCCATCTATTCTTTTGGTTACAACAGTTACCGTAATATCAAGACTAACTTCAGTGGGAGGGTGTCAGGCGTGTTCATTCTCAGAGTGAAAGCGAGGAATCAGAGGAGTTAGGAGGAGGGTAGGCAGGAAGAGATGGAGGCTTGTTTTATTCACAGGCAGAGGGGGAAGCAAGCCCCTCCCTCCCTGGAATGCATATTGTTAATTCACAGGGAGATGCAAGGCAGGAAGAACAGACACAGCTTTCAGGGGAGGAGGGGGAAGCTGGACAGTCGTTCTCAAAGATGGGGCAGACTGCAAGCTTGGCGTCAAGCCCACAAGAAGGGGAGGAATCAATAGTGTATTTCCTGCTTACGCAGAGCCCGCTCTTTAGTGGGCTCAGCTGGAATCTGATGACGATTGAACTGTGAGTGATGATGATTGAACTTTGTGCTCTGATTGAGGTTCTATGAAAAACCATAAAACCGCCAGCCTACTGTCTCTTGGTGTGAGAGGGTGACCCTAAATCCTAACAGAGGAGGAGACACTGTGGGCTCCAGGAAGGCTCTGGGGGGCACATGTGTGCCCACAGTGACCATGTTAGCTGCCTTTGCCCTAGATTTTTTACAACATTGCCAATGTCCTGTTTGACTTTGGGTAAGTCACCTTCCCTCTTTGTGTGTCTTTTATTATTCTCCTTGTCTATCTTGTCTGTTTGATTTGTAAACAAAGGGAAGAGAAAGGCCGTGTCTACACAATGGAAAATGTGCTTTGGGTGTCCAGCCCAAATAATAAGGAAGCGTGTGCAATATTCAGTGGGATTCATTGCATCAGAGGTGCCCAAGAATTATTTCTTTACTGAAAATGATCTTCAAAGGTGTTAGAGCATCTCCCCCCCCCAGTAGAAGTAGAAGTCTGCAGCACACTGATCACTCTGAGAAATGATTCTCAGGCCTTCCCATCTCACCCACCTTCCATAAACGTAAGCCTGATCTTTGTTAAGGTTGTTTTTTCCAGAATCTTTGCTGCATTCAGTTGTAGCTCCTACAAAGAGCAAGTGGAGTGCTGATACAAGAACTGTACCACATATTGCAGGTGGGGATAACATCACTGAATGCTTCTCATGGGGCAAGGGGAAGTCCCTATGTATGGGGAACTAGCACATCAGGGAGAAGGCAAGTCTATGTGCATTGTGGGTTTTTCCAATATGGACCAACATTCAGCTACGTGACCCCTCATCTCCACTTTGTAGTGCACTGTCTCAAAACTGTTTTGTCACCTCCTTCACTTTAGCAGATCTCAATTCATAGAGAGCTGCAGAAATACTACTGGAAAAACTTACTCGCAGCATTAGCATCTTGAGTGTGGCTATCAAGGCACACAACCAGCCAGCCATAGGTTTTGAGTCAGAACACATATGATTACCAATGACACTGTGACTAAAAAAACAGTTAGGGCTTCTCACCTTCTTGAGCACAACAAAGTCGTTTTCTGCTGTTGTGCGCTTGTTGATTTCATCTTCGTATCTGTTAGAAAAAGGGAATAAAAATACATCATTTAAAGGTACATGTAGGTTAGTAGAATCATAGAACTGTAGAGTTGGAAGGGACACTGAGGGTCATCTAGTCCAACCCCCTGCAATACAAGAATATGCAACTCTTGCATACATGGATCGAACCTGCAACCTTGGCGTTATCAGCACCATGGTCTAACCAACTGACCTAACAAGGCAAAAATCATAGCACACAAACTCCCGAGTGCAGTTCTGTTCTCAAACAAATCAAGACCATTAACCATATTTCATCCCACTTCCCTTTCAATGACAAGCAACTTTCTCTCTTTCCCTCTCCTCCCTTTGCAGAAAAACAACTGTACCTTGTAAAATATTCCTTCGCCCCAGATTCTCAAGTCCCGAAAGCTACTAATTAAGCTGGGCTGCAGAGTTTAAAGGGTGCAATCCTGTGGCCCCTGGAAGGGCATTCCAGGGACGAAGGAAAGAGCTTCCTTTTCAACCTTGGAGATGGAGTGCTAAATGCTTGATCCAGCCTCCCTGCCACCAGGGAAACTGGCAACAACCTGGCCCAAACAAACGTAAGTTTTCTGACATTGGTGTGGCCAAAATGGATGTGTGCTAGGTGTGGTTCAGGGATGTGTTGGGGGGGGGAGAGATTTGGAAACAGCTTGGTTGTTCCCACTGAGTTGGTCCAAATCTCTCTTGGAAATTTCCCTCCTGTTCCCAATGATATAAAAAAGAAAAGAAGACCCCTGAGAAATAGATTGAGAATTGCAGGAGCACTTCCAGCCTGCTTGTGAGATTCCAGCAAGGCTTAGGGAGAAACTACTTTTGAATTTCTCCTCCTACCAGTCTTAGCACTTTGTCCTTAAATCAAATAAATGTATATATGCTAGGCACCAATTACCAATATGCAACATGAATATGGCATTCTGGTTTAGCCTTTGCTACTTGGCTGTCAAAATCATTCACTGGAGCCTCTATTTTCTCTGGTTCTACAATTTGAGCAAACTTGCCAAATACGAACACAACAAACATCTGTACTTTTCATTTTCAGGAGCAAAACTGATCTGTTCATAATTGCAAAGGTGTGTCCTAAATCTAGGAAGCTAGTTATTTTGGATTTGGAGAATTGGGGGGGGGACTGGGGGAGAGAAAGATACTACTCTAAGAAACATTTTTGCATTGCTAGACCAATTTCACAGCATGGGTGGAAATGCAAAAGATGGGAGAGCAAGATGGAATGGAAAAAGTGTGATGATGAACAATAAAAAACCACCTTTGTGAAAATTAGATACCCTAAGTTTCCTGACATGGGCAAAAAATAATCATCCCGTTGAGAAGCATCTAAGGATTAGAGTTGACCTTCAACTATGTAAGAGTCAAGAATGTGGCACTGTTTCAAAGAAAGAGGAAGAAACAGTCATCCCCTCCCTTCTCTCCACTCTTGAAGATGGATAACTGGTTTGGCAATGGCCCTTAAGCATAAATACCAGAGGACTGGAATGAATTTCAGTTTCCATAATTGGTCAATACTGTTGCAAAACCCCAAAGGCAAAAGAGAGAACAATAAAATTCTCTGCCCCTTCAGTGGTGCCAGAGCTGCATTTGTGAGGCTGTTCCTATTTGCATCGCATTTCAGATGTCTGCCAGTGTCTTTTCATGAGGTTATTGGAGAGAGAGAGAGAGAGAGAGAGAGAGAGAGAGAGAGAGAGAGAGAGAGAGAGAGAGAGAGAGTTCAAAAGGCTGTGTGCAAAGATAGTGTAGTTAAGGCCAGGCCTTCCTCTGTGCCATTTACAGCATTCATGTAAATGGACTTTGCTTTTATTCCACAGCCATCATGACTTCAAAGTACAGTACTTCACATCCCCCTCTCTATTGTCTTGTTGGTGCTTGTTGAACACTTTCCTCTTTCAACAAGCCTTCTCAGTGGAGTTTGTTATCCTATTTGGCCTCTTTCTTGGATTTTAAATGGATTTTATGTATGCAATTCTCATTGTCATCCTTTTGATTCTAGAAAATAACTGATTTTACATACTGTATGCAATATTTTAACTTTTTATATGTATGTATTTGCCTTATATATGTTTTTAGTGTATTGTAAGTCACTTTGAGATGCCCCACAGAAAACAATTCATAAATTGCTACTACTACTACTTTTGTTTTTGGCAATTTCCCCCCACAATATTTATATATTTAATATCAAATCTAACCTAGAACCCTTGGCTATTGAGCCAGCATAGATCACACAGATTTCTTTTTTCCCTCCCTTTTGATTTTAAAACACCTTGCCCTTCCCTGAAAGAGCTTGGGTGGCACATATTAGTCTCAAGAACAACTCTTCAACATTGCTTAGAATGTAAAAGGAGCTTCATACTGAAGGCCCTTCTTGTGCTTTGGTGTAACAGTGGCCAACTATGGTAGATGTCTATGGGAAGTTCACGAGAGGCACATGATCACAACTCCTCTCTCCCCACTGGTGCTCCTCAGCAACTGGTATTCAGAGGCAAAGGGTCTCTGGTGGTGGAGGAGGAAGAACACAGGCAGCATGGCTAGTAGTCTTCTCCATGAATTGGTCTGACCCCACTTTAAAACTATCCAAGATGGTGGCTATCACTGGAAGAACAGCCTCTTGGGCCACAGGCTGTCAGGTGCTGCATGCACACAAGTGATCTAGTGAACAGGATTTCTTTGAAATAGGAAGCAGCACTTTCACAACTAAATGTTCTTCCATGGGGTCACTGATCAGCTGAGCACAGGTCCTGCTCAGGTATCAAAATTTGGCAACCCTTATATGCATTCTGTGAGTAAGACTTGAATGGAGTTCAGAGATCAAGGGTGGGATTGGGAGGGGCCAGAAAGTAGATTAGGGGCTCACTGGTAGATCTCTGAGTGATTTCCAGCAGATCACTAAGGGTTTCTACTACCAACTGTTTAAACAATAGCAACTCCTTCTCTCTCATACATACACTGTTCTGAATTAGGCTGCTGAAATGAAGAAAGCTTAAGGGGAAAACCAGGAGTGGATTTGTGAGTCAGCAGGCTGTACACCCAGTTCTGGCCCTGAAAACACATTCCTGGATGGATCATGTGCTTAGGGGCACCCTGTTCTTTAATTCTATGTTTGCTCCTTATCCCTCTAGCAAATAACAAAGTGGATCCCACAATCTTGAACTCTGCCCACCCCTGACCTGGGGCATATAGTAAAGAAAGTCTACCCTGAGCAACAACAAGGTGTGATAAAATTGTACTAAAATAAATGGATTGAATCTTGGCTTCACTCTCAGTGGAAGCAGCAGCCCCTGAGTTCTGCTCAGGGCACATCCCACCGGTGAATAGGATACGGTGATTTTTGTGTATTCCTCCTTCCCCACACCATATGGGCAAAAGTGCTGAATGCTGCAGGGGAGAGGAAGAGCAAAAGGCACCTCCCTTTGAAAAACCTGGGTCTCCCACATCTACAGATGGACAAATCTGTCAATTTTGGTTTCTCCACATTTCCAAAGAAAGTCTTCACGAAAACTCATCAGCATTTCCATGAGAATTTCTCCAAAGAGGCACATTTCTGCAGAGCAGTTTTCCCAAATGCAAGACATTTCTGTATGTTATTTTCATTTTTATGCACACTAGTATTCACATTTTTGAACATGTCACTTGGCAGGGGAACAGCATTGCCAAATTTGGAGAAGTGTGAATTTTGTATTTCGGTCTGCATTGTATTTCGTAAACAACACATATGGGAAGTTCATCTTAAACTGATTCAAATTGCTTCCCTCTCTTTTTAGATATCACCCATGTCTATGTTTCCTCAAGAATATTGTTGGCAGCCTGAGCACAGCTAAAGTTGTCTTCACACTTGGTCTTCGAATCATCTTTGTTTGAAATCACAAGGCAAGAAATAAGAGACTGTTTCAAATTCACTTATTAGGAAAAAAAACTACTCCATAAATCTATATCACTTTTATAGAATTCTCATTGTCATGGCTCCCTCTGCCTTCCCCCAAAACATTGTGGGAACTGTAGTTTTGCTGAAGCTGCTGAGAATTCTATGCACTGAATATCTTTAAGTGCACCCTTCTCACATAACTATGTATCCCAGGGCTGACTGTTGAAAAAGAATGACTTTTATACCAGTTTAAATATGCATTATAGATATGCCCTTGGTTCAGGAAAACGCCCTTTGATTGTAAAGCATTGGCAGCTGTTTCAAAGGGGTAATTCAGGTGATTAATAATATAGCAACCCTAACCAAGCCCTACCCAGGGTCACTGTCTCTCTGCGTCCCCCACCAGTTATCCCAGCTATGCATATTACGGCTGCACCTGGGGAAGGATTACTAGTTATTGACTTTTCTCTTTTGTGGGTCACACCCTGGGGGTTTATCAGTACTGTTTGCTTTCCGTTCCGGTCTGAGCCAGTTTGCCAACTCATATATATTTTAAAGCACTATAGGTGGGGAGGGAGGTAGGGTGGGGAGTTGGTTCCCATTGAGACTTCCTCTAGGAGCATGAAGGACCTCTTGTACAAGATGAAACCGCCAACCTTTGCTCCTCTCGTCTCCATGGAACTCTTTTTAATAACACCAGGTGTGTTCCTTTGTGAACCGCAAAGTTTGTCGACAGATACAATACAACGTTTAAACTCCCCCCCACACACACACGCACCTTGTAGCAATTCTTTGCCAAGGGAGAGTGAAAGCCAGGGAGGGGGGGGGGGTAGCTGCGTTTCACTCACTCGAATTTTTCCTCTTTGAATTAATTGCACAATGCAGCTAATCTCGATTGTTAGAGGACACGAAATGCGCACACATTGCTTTTAAAGTGTGTGGCCGTGCATGAACCCAGCATATGGGTACATAGTGAAAGCGTAACAGCTGAAACTTGATTCACTAAACACTGGATATGTGATAGAGCAGGAGCTTGGTTGAAGTTCTGGAGATTCAGGATGTGGCATAGTAGTTAAGAGGGCTGGGGCTTGGTCTGGGGACATCTGAGTCAAAATCCTCACTCAGCCTTGAAGCTGGCTGGGCAACCTGGGGCCAGTTACTCTCTCTTGGCTTAGCCCACCTTGAGGGGACAAATAATGGGCGTGGCTACAAATGGAATAAACCATCTGAGCTGGAATGGCAGGGGCAAAAAGCCATCCGATCCAATCCTGTGTTGTGATTGTGCGGGGAAACCTTTTGATCCACAACCTCACAGATGACACCTGACCCTCCTAATCCAAACTAGGGAGGGGAGGAGGGATAGGGAGAGAGAGAGAGCGCACCTGTGACAACAGCCCCAGATGAGTCGTGCAACTAATCCAAAGGCATATAATGCAAAAGGAAGTAAAACATCATCGCAACAACCACCACCACACACATAACAATCTAAAGACCACAACTGAATCCAGTAGCCACCTTGTTAAAATTGCTGCTTGACATGAGCAAGCTTTTAACATTAAGGTCACTGCACCTCTCTAATAAGTTATGTATACCAGGAAATTATTAGAAGATGGAGTTGTTTAAGCCCATAAACCTGCTAGAAATTCCTTCTCCAGCCATATGCCAAAAAGATCAGAGAAGGTGGCTTTAGCCTAGCCCAGCAGGACTGCTTTTCATGCGCGGAGAGCTACAGGTGTAGGCGTATGGGCGAGGGCAGCATTCAGACATGTGCTTTCCCCTCCGCAGCCTGAAATGTTGAAGTCCATAGTGGGCTGTGCCACGCCCAGGTACTATTTTGGCATGAAGAAATCAGCCCTAAGGCATGATATTTAAAAGGCAAATCAGAAGGGCTTAATGATGTCTCATGTGACATACATGCAAGCCCATTTGGATTAAACCATATATTCTTTCTACATTTTTGACACACACTCACACCATTTCCACTGCTGTTTAATGTTCTTGCACTTTAACAAAACATCCTGAATCTGAAGTCTCTCCTCTAATATCACAAATATGTTTTTATCAGCACAGTCCTGCTGCCCATCCCAGATCGACCCCAGAAGATTTCCACGACTAGCTTCCAGCAAGGTAAAAGCCTGCTTTTTTAAACCAACCAATACCTGCTATACCACAGATGGGGAGCCTGTGACCTTCTAGATGCAATTGGACTCCCAACTCAGCAACATCATCCCCAGGAAGTATAGCCATTGGCCAATGATTAGGTATGATGGGAGTTGTAGTCCAGCAATACTTGAATGATTGCAGATTTCCTATCCATGTGTTATACAGCCCAGGTGTTTTCCTTGTACTTTTTGTGGTATTTGCCAATGTATTACATTACTGCATTCTAATACTTTTCTTTTTTTAAAAAAAAATATATTACTGTTGTAAACTGCTTTGATGCATTTTGGTGGTAGAGTGGTATGTAAGTATTTTTATAGTAAAAAAATAAACAAAATTCAACTAGGTTAGCGACAAGTTTGTTCAATCATTCTTCCTTGAACTAATGTAGATAAAAACTGTGAATGCCGCCTCCATGGATTCCCATGAGCAGTCCTGCAAGTACCCAACACAGGCTGAAGCAAAGTCATTCTGCTTCCATACCTTTAAGTATATGACGTTTATTTAACATTTATTATACATCCTTATTAGGGACGCGGTTATGGCGCTGTGGGTTAAACCACTGAGCCTAGGGCTTGTCGATCAGAAGGTTGGTGGTTTGAATCCCTGCAACGCGGTAAGCTCCCGTTGCTCGGTCACAGCTCCTGCCAACCTAGCAGTTCGAAAGCACATCAAAGTGCAAGTAGATAAATAGGTACCGCTCTGGCGGGAAGGTAAACGGCGTTTCCGTGTGCTGCTCTGGTTCGCCAGAAGCGGCTTTGTCATGCTGGCCACATGACCTGGAAGCTGTACGCCGGCGCCCTCGGCCAATGATGCAGGATGAGTGCCACAACCCCAGGGTCGGTCACGACTGGACCTAATGGTCAGGGGTCCCTTTACCTTTACTATACACCCTTAAGCAAAATATTTGTCCACATGAATGCACTCTGAGGTCCTGCTCCAAGGATGGGGAGCAGGAGCAGGTACAATAATGGACCATGAAGTGTGTGGCTTCCAATGAGAATAGTCTAACAACCTTACAATCAAACCATTGCGTCAGTTTGGGACACTCAATGTGAGGCAGGCCGGCTTCTGGCATCTATGCAGGAAGGAGGGGCATCACAATGAGATATATTCAGACACTAAAGGGCTACCAGATCTTGGATGCTTTCAATCAAGGGTGGGGAACCTGTGGCCCTCCAGATGTTGCAGGACTCCAGCTCCCATCAGCCCCAGCCAGCATGGCCAATAGACAGGGATTATGGGAGCTGTAGTCCAGGAACATCTGACAGGCCAAAGGTTCCCCACACCTGCACTTACCCGCGCCCTTGAAAATACTCCAAGATTATGTTTGTCTGATGTTGCCTGTGCTGTTTATTGGATACCCAATGCAGTTTATTAAAAAGTTGATGCGTCTTTTGCATGCTTTGGAAGATGCAGCAGACCCTCATACTGAGGTTGCAATTCTACACTCATTTATCTGGGAGGAAGTCCCATTGAACTCAATAGTTGGTAGTTTTGAGCAGACACTTGCATGCTCGCACTGCGAACAGCGTGAGAGTCATCTCAGGGTACCTCTGCATACACCTGCTTAGACGTAACCTCTACCAAACTCAGTGGGGCTTGCAGCAGCCAGGGGGGAAAGGGGACAGGGCTCTTACACATTTGCAGGTTGCATTAGGCCACATCCACACCACAGCTATAATGGACATTTAATGCATGTGGCTTCCTCCAGGGAATCCTGGGAACTGTGGTTTGTTAAGAGTGATGGGAACTGTAGCTCTGTGGGATAAATTACAGTTCCCAGGATTCTCTGGGGAAAGCCATGTGCTTTAAATGTATGTTGTGTATGTGCCCTTAGAATAGGGGGATTCAACAGCTGCAGCTTGCCATGCCAGCTAAATCTGCCGGAATTCTTTCTTTGGCATTAACTATGAAAAGTGCCTGTTGTCAGATCGTGAAGCTGAGGCTCCAATACTTTGGCCACCTCATGAGAAGAGAAGAATCCTTGGAAAAGACCCTGATGTTGGGAAAGATTGAGGGCACTAGGAGAAGGGGACGTCAGAGGACAAGATGGTTGGACAGTGTTCTCGAAGCTACGAACATGAGTTTGACCAAACTGCGGGAGGCAGTGGAAGACAGGAGTGCGTGGCGTGCTATGGTCCATGGGGTCACGAAGAGTCGGACACGACTAAACGACTAAACAACAACAACATGAAAAGTGCAGGAATCCTGACCTCTATTTTTGCACCTGACAAGCCTAGTGGAACTTACTTTGGAGTATACATGCAGAGGCTCCCAGTGCACAATTACAGTTGCTTGGGAGTTGGCCCCCACTGAAACCAATGGGATTTGCTCTCAAAAAGAAATGTGCATAGGATTGAAGCTTTACGATTAGAGCAAGGTGATGCTTTGTGAATGGGCCACCTGAACCTGCTCATCTCTGCAAAAACCGTTATGAATACATTACTTGTTCTTGAAATCCTCGACAAGATCCTGCATGTTCTTCAGCTCTCCCTCCAGGCGTCCCTTGTCATTCACCAGGGTATCCAGCTGCCTCCGCAGGTTGCTGATGTATGCTTCAAAGAAGGAAGGGATGTTGCTCCGCGTGGTCTTCTGCTCCTGCAGGAGGTTCCACTTGGTCTCCAACATCTTGTTTTGCTGCTCAAGGAATCGGACCTGAAAGGAGCCCCCAAGGCAAATTCCATAAAGCCTGTCATTCTGCCAGCATGACTTGAAATACCATAAAACAGTAGAAGATTATGACCCTTCATGGCTCTCAGCTCTTAGATGTGGGGGTAGATGGGGCTGGGGGAAGGAGTCCTCTGAGGAATGTAGATAGATGAGGGTGTGGGAGGAAGGAGATTCACTGATTATTTGTGGGAGAGGAACAGCTAAAACTGCAACACTCTGCATAAAACTATTCCGAAAATGGAGCTTTTTTAATATCAAGTATTTGGATTTAGCAGGTGAGCAAGAACCAGATACAGAGCAGAGTGTAAATAATAGAAGCTTGGATTCAGGTAAAAGTTTTGCAGAACTTTTGGACTTCTGGTATTTATTTAGATTTCTTTTGATCTACATCAAGATTGATTAACTATACCTTTTACTGCATTACCCCCTCAAAACAACCCAGTTAAGGCTGTGACTGATCAGTGATTCCACCCCCTAAACTCATGCCTAAACTCACAGCCTGCTGACTGCATCACACTTGTGATGGGGGAGGGATGTGAATACACAAAGTTACTGGGGCTCATTGTGTGTGTGTGTGTGTGTGTGTGGACATAATACTTCACAGGAAGTCAGCGTGGGCTGACTATCAAACTCAACACATTTCTTCTTGGGTAAGTGATGCAAACTCTATTGCAATGTGCCATGAGGATTACGGGTAATGAATGCATGTGATATACCACAGGGTAACAAATAAGATACTCCCAGGTATCTGAGAGAACTTTTTTTAAAAAAAGTGGCCCAGGAGCTAGAAGCAGGTGTAATAAAACTTTTATTAAAAATAAATAAATGGATGATAGACTACGGTATATCTCCATGGGGTTGCAATCTGCCCTCTTTTGCCTTATAAAGTGTGGTGCACTTTAACAGGCATTTGTTGATCAATCATTAAAAGAGGTGAAGCTTCAGATTCATATATATATCTATCACCTATCAAATCCTTTAACCATCTTAATTTCAGATGTTAGGTTCAGAGAACTGAAGCTGCAGCAAGCAAAAGCTCACTGTAAGTATGTTTTGCTTTGGGTCCCCTTCCCACTCCCCTTCCCCCAGTGTGTGGTGTGCTGGTGACCGTCTTCACAACATGAGGGGATAAAAGCGACTGTGTTGAAGCTGCGACACCAGCACACCCTGCTTTTAACCAGGCAGTTAATAAGGCAGGCCACCAAGAAAGCAATGGCAGGGTCATGTTGGTCACCGAGTTACGAATCAAAAGCAGAGAACAAAGGCCAGGTGCTGCTTCAAATAAAACATCTAGCAGAGCCGCGGGCTGTTTTTGAGCTTACAACAAAAGACCACTCTTCTAAGCAAAGCACAGCCATGAGACCCCATGAGGCCTATAGAGAAGCTCCTATCGATTGCTGGGACGTTAGAGAAGGCTCAGAATAAGCTATGTATAACTCACCTTATCGATGAAGGTTGCAAACTTGTTGTTGAGGGTCTTGATCTGTTCCTTCTCCTCCTTGCGCACCTTCTGGATGGTGGGGTCGATTTCCAGGTTGAGGGGGGACAAGAGGTTCTGGTTGATGGTGACCTCTTGAATCCCTGCAGGTGAAAACCCTCCAGCAAACATCCCTCCATGTCTGCTGGAACCAAGGCCACCGTAGGAAGACTGGACACTGTAGGAGCTGGCGGGGGCAATCCTCCGGACGCCAGAACCCAAGTTATAGAGGCTGGAGCTGCCAAAGCCCCCCGGCTTGCTGAAACTGCCGCCCCCTCCAATTCCACGAGACGACGAGACAGAGCTGACTCTGACCTGGGTGAACCCGCCGGACCCAGCCGCTGAGCGGGAGCTGTAACCAAATTTCGACATGGCCTATTCAAGCAGAATTTTTTCCTTATTTCGAAGAGAGAAGGGGGGGAAATGTACGGGGTGGGAGGAAACAGCAAGTGAGGCTCGGAGGAGTTAAAGAGAGAAGAGTCCCTCTGAACCTGCGGGCTGGCACTTCCTCTCCTTTTATCCGTTAGAAAGAGCTTGGGGGCAGAGCAGGGATCGTTTTACTGCCTGGACTGGGTGTGTCTGGCGGCCGTCCCACTGCTTGCCTTCAACCTGCTGAGCATACAGTGGAGCAGGAGAAACACAGCCACAGAAACCCTATCGGCTCCACTCCCTGCACCTTGCACTCGCCCCACCTTTGCTCAGAGCTGGCTCTCGCCCTTTGTTGCTGCACAGAGAGAGCAGGTTGCACTCTGAATACTTCCATAGCCTTAAGACATTCTCCCTTCCCTCCTCGATTTGTCCATGTTTGTGTGGGAATCGGGGAAAGGTGCTGCAGTTAACACACCTTTTTTTCAACCTCTTGCTGCGAGCAAAAGGATTAAAAAGCAGACAAAGCCAGGGTGGGCAAGGGAGACTAAAAAAACAGATGAACAAAATGGGATGGGAGAGTTGTATTTCATTGTTGTTACGGGCAGGGGAAGCCTCACATTTGACGTTTGCCATTTCACTTATGTGCTATTCTTGTGAGGCATTATTATTATTATTTATTTATTTATTTATTTATTTATTTATTTATTTTAAAAGATGATTTACTTATCTTGTAGAGTTCATATTAGGGTTACCATTCCAAGCACAATTACCAGGAAATAAGAGGCAATGGCCACACTGAAGCAGAAGGCTGCAGGGTGTGGGAGGGCGTGGGGAATTCTGGAATGTCCCTCTTTGGCCGGCAAGTAGGGGGAGCGTATCTTTCTGAATGCCTCCTCCCACTAGAAACAAGCAAGCCTCTCTACAGGTAGAAAATCAGCAAATCGGGGAGAATTTTTCTCTCTCTCTGCTGCCTCCCTGCTGCTTTATTTTTCTAATCACAAGGAATCCATTGTTTGCTTGTTTTCATGTTGGGGAACATCCAGGGAATGCAAATTCTTATCTCTTCGCTGACATGATAAAACCTTCCACCTTTGGATTTTTATCACCTTGTTCTGTTGCCTGGCTCAGACATGCTGAACAACCCCACTCAGGGGTACACCCTATTGTGTTCAATAAAGGTAAAGGGACCCCTGACCATTAGGTCCAGTCGTGACCGACTCTGGGGTTGCGCACTCATCTCGCATTCTTGGCTGAGGGAGCCAGCGTATAGCTTCCAGGTCATGTGCCAGCATGACAAAGCCGCTTCTGGCAAACCAGAGCAGCACACGGAAACGCCGTTTACCTTCCCGCTGTAGCGGTTCCTATTTATCTACTTGCATTTTGACATGCTTTCTAACTGCTAGGTTGGCAGGAGCTGGAACCAAGCAACGGAAGCTCACCCCGTCACAGGGATTCGAACTGCCAACCTTCTGATCAGCAAGCCCTAGGCTCAGTGGTTTAACCCACAGCGCCACCTGGGTCCCATTGTGTTCAATAGGGCTCAGCAAATCACCTTAGAATTTCAGACTTAGTGCCATTGAACTTATTGGGCTCTGCTTCTAAGCAGGGCCGATCCAAGACATTTTGCTGCCTGAGGAAGAGCAGCCAACTGCACCCTGAGCCAAGACAAGGTGCTAACAGTACCTTCTCTAGCTGGGAATATTAGAAAGCAGCCAAGTAAAAATTAAGTGATGATTTGCATACATGGGTGCGGCGATAGGTGCAATCTGAGCACATGTGGCATAACAGCCAGGGTCGGTTTTCTTTAGCTCATCATTTATTTTAATAATAATAATAATAATAAAAATTTTTATTTATACCCCGCCCTCCCCAGTCAAAACCGGGCTCAGGGCGGCTCACACCAATAAAATTACAATAAAACATAAAAAGCAATTGATTAGAATACAGATTAAAATACAGTATTGAAATTTAAAATGCAGGCTGATTTTAAGTAGTCCATAAATCCAAGCCATGAGGGAGGAAAACACAGGGGTCAGACTAAGTCCAACCCAAAGGCCAGGCGGAACAGCTCTGTCTTGCAGGCCCTGCGGAAAGATGACAAATCCCGCAGGGCCCTGGTCTCCTGTGAAAGAGTGTTCCACCAAGTTGGGGCCAGTACTGAAAAGGCCCTGGCCCTAGTAGAGGCCAATCTAGCCACCTTATGGCTTGGGATCTCCAGAATATTGTTGTTTGTGGACCTTAAGGTCCTCCGCGGGGCATACCAGGAGAGGCGGTCCCGTAGGTACGAGGGTCCCAAGCCGCATAGGGCTTTAAAGGTCAAAACCAGCACCTTAAACCTGATCCTGTACTCCACCGGGAGCCAGTGCAGCTGGTAAAGCACTGGATGAATGTGATCCTGTGGCCAGGACCCCATAAGGAGCCTCGCCGTGGCATTCTGCACCCGCTGGAGTTTCTGGGTCAGCTTCAAGGGCAGCCCCGCGTAGAGCGAGTTACAATAATCAAGCCTGGAGGTGACCGTCGCATGGATCACTGTGGCCAGATCAGGGCGAGAGAGGTAAGGGACCAACTGCTTGATACGGCGGAGATGGAAAAATGCCACCTTTGCTGTGGCTGCAACCTGCGCCTCCATGGAAAGGGAGGCGTCGAAGGTTACACCCAAACTCTTGACAGAAGGTGCAGGCACTAATTGAGCCCCTGCAAGAGATCTACCACCTTCACAGTTTGGATGTTGTTACTGCTATATCCCATGGGCAGGTGTCACTATGTCTTTATTTCATTTTGCTCGCTGCAGGCTAGGCTGAGAGATTTTCACTTTTCCACAGCCACCAAGTCAGACTGGAACTTAGATCCCCAAATGTAAACACCCGGTCTACTACAGTACACTGGATGCGAGAGCCAACATGAACAATGAAGCTCTTTGTATCTGATCTACGCTGAGACAGAAGGAACAGGCAAACTGCTCTAGCGCAGCTAGCTGGGGGCCTTGCATCCTTTCATGTCTGGGCTTTCAATTTGCAGGAGGCTTTCTGAGGCTTACATCCCAGAAATGTGTCCCAGATCTCCCATTTGCAACATGTAAATAAGTGCACCAACCTCCAATCTGTATTTTAAGCACTGTGCCAGGAAGAGCAAAGGAATTACTGGCCACATTCTGTTCTCATTTAAACCTAATGTTTGCAAATGATCACTCTAATAATACAGTAATCACCACCATGTGCTCAAACTTCTCACCTTGTGTTATTAGGGCAGATTCATGTCATACCTTTGAAGGACATCCAATACACATGTAAAGCATGTGGCTTTCCCCAAAGATTCCAATCTTTAGTGTTTAATCAGAAAAAAAACAGCAAGTGGGTTTTCTGTGGATTGTCGTTTGTTCCGATGTAGCACTAAAGAACAGATTTTTGGGGGGAGAAAGCAGTGGAGCAAAGGCAGAACTGCTTGGACCCACAGCTAGAAAGCACAGGTCAAGTGGGAAAGCGCTTGGACTCATGATTTCTAGGCACAAGATAAGCGAAAGTATGGATGAGTCTTCAGACTGCAAAAATGGGACAAAGGGGGAATTGTGATGCACTTAGGGTTACCAGCATCTTTTGATACAAGTCTTTGTTTCTGTGCTTTTAAGCAAAGGAGTTGTGGGACCATGTTTAACCCTGCCCCTCATTTTGAAGAGCTCCTTTCCCACCCCCTTGTGTGCCAAGGGGCATCATTCATTATATGCTACACTAGAAGTTATATGAAATTCCAAGGGCAAACTGTTTAAAGAAAATCCTAGAGCTGACTGATTTGACGAAGAAAGCTCAGTTGTTTGGAGCGTGGTGCTGATAGTGCCAAGGTTGCATGTTTGATCCCCATAAAGGACAGCTGCATATTCCTGCATTGCACGAGGTTGGACTACATGAGCCTCAGTGCCCCTTCCAACTCTAGGATTCTATGGTTTGATTTCATTTATTATATTTTCATGCCGGCTAACAGATTGAGATTGAATCCTGACAAGACAGAGGTACTGTTTGTGGGGGACAGGAGGACCAGGTGTGCAGCCTGGGAGTCATTTTGGACTCACAGCTGTCCATGGAGGCACAGGTCAATTCTGTGTCCAGGGCAGCTGTTTATCAGCTCCATCTGGTACGCAGGTTGAGTCCCTACCTGCCCGCGGACTGTCTCGCCAGAGTGGTGCATGCTCTAGTTATCTCTCGCTTGGACTACTGCAATGCGCTCTACGTGGGGCTACCTTTGAAGGTGACCCAGAAACTACAACTAACCCAGAATGCGGCAGCTAGACTGGTGACTGGGAGTGGCCGCCGAGACCACATAACACCGGTCCTGAAAGACCTACATTGGCTCCCAGTACGTTTCCGAGCACAATTCAAAGTGTTGGTGTTGACCTTTAAAGCCCTAAATGGCCTCGGTCCAGTATACCTGAAGGAGCGTCTCCACCCCCATCGTTCTGCCCGGACACTGAGGTCCAGCGCCAAGGGTCTTCTGGCGGTTCCCTCGCTATGAGAATCTAAGTTACAGGGAACCAGGCAGAGGGCCTTCTCAGTAGTGGCATCCACCCTGTGAAATGCCCTCCCACCAGAGGTCAAAGAGAACAACAATTACCAGACCTTTAGAAGGCATCTCAAGGCAGCCCTGTTTAGGGAAGCTTTTGATTTCTGTATTTTAATGTTTTGTTGGAAGCCGCCCAGAGTGGCTGGGGGAACCCAGCCAGATGGGCGGGGTATTGTTGTTGTTGTTGTTGTTGTTGTTGTTGTTTAGTCGTTTAGTCGTGTCTGACTCTTCGTGACCCCACGGACCATAGCACGCCAGGCACTCCTGTCTTGCACTGCCTCCCGCAGTTTGGTCAAACTCATGTTCGTAGCTTCGAGAACACTGTCCAACCATCTCGTCCTCTGTTGTCCCCTTCTCCTAGTGCCCTCCATCTCTCCCAACATCAGGGTCTTTTCCAAGGATTCTTCTCTTCTCATGAGGTGGCCAGCGGGGTATAAATAATAATAATAATAATAATAATAATAATAATAATAATAATAATAATAATGCCCCTTGTCATTCAAGTGAATCCTAAAGCAGCTTACAAACAATAAATAATGGCAACACGATAGAATGTAACGGAACATCACAAACATCACAAATACAGCATAAATCATATAGAATAATTAACAAATCATCAGTGAAACAATGGCAGTCTATGAAACACTGCTAACAAAGCAACAACTAAGAAATAAGTTAAACATCACAACTAAGTTTGTGGTAAATCTTATGCAAGAAATAATAAAAAATAATGACAGCTGCCCAGCTCAAGAAGCCTATAAGTGTAGCCTTGTGACCTGAAATATATACCATGTGTTAATACAGGCAGGTGTCACCCCCCCCCTCAGCGAAGACACCTGGGGCGGTCCACCCCCACCGCACCCCCCTTCCTCCGCCTCTGCCTCCAGATGATCTTGATATACTTGACCACTGCATAGGCGGAGATGAGATTATACCTGGTCCTTATTGTGCATCCATTCTGATTTGTTTCTGGGGAGGTTATATGACAATGAGTATTTGTCTGCATTCATCCCAAATGCTTTTGCGCAGAAATTCACAAGCCTTCCTGTTTGTAATTGGTTTATTCCATACTTTTCAATGCATTTTCCTGTCACTTTCCAAACCGCAAAAAAATAGCTGCTCTTTTCAATTGAGCCCTTTAATCTATTTTAACTGTGCAAACCTAGATTTCAACGTATGTGCTTGAATCCCACCCACAAAATAGTAACCACCAGGAGACAGGTTGAGCTGATGTGGGCCTGCTTTAGGTGGAATGTGGTAGCAATCCATTCCTCTCATAAATCAAGCCGGTCTCACTTGGGTAGATTAAAAAAATCAGACAGGAATTTGCCCTGGGAATTCTCAGGCTAATACCATTATCAGAAGCAATGTTTCTCTCTGTTGTTTAGAAGCCATGGTAACTCTTCTGTGTGGTAGAGCACCCCACAGACGTGACCTTGCAGGCCTCTTCCTCCTGCAAGACAAAGAGTAATGCTTACTTAGATAAGATATCAAAGCTACAGGAACAGCTTTTTGAACGTCTTTTGCAAAGGTGTGCTTTGTGTGGTATCTTCATATATAACCGAGCAGCAGCACAGTCTCCTAGGGGCCAAGTCCTTTTGCTCCCTCTATATTTTTGGGAGAGGGGCCAGTAGCCCCCAATGTTCTAAAAGCACAGAGCTTTTAGTGTGGAGCCAAGCTCGGCATGCTTCCAGTGGCTGCCGGCCATTGAGCCATGTGGCCGTCACGTTTAGCCCCACTCCGAGCTCCTCCTGGTGTCCTGATATCATGTGCATGGCGTTGGGACGTTGCAACATCACACGTACAAAGTCATCTCCCCCAATCACCCTGGTGCCTCTGTAGTCCTGGTTCCTTCCTAGGGACGCAGGTGGTTCTATGGTCTAAATCACTGAGCCTCTTGGGCTTGTCAATCGGAAGGTCGGCGGTTCGAATCCCCATGACGGGGTGAGCCCCCGTTGCTCTGCCCCAGCTCCTGCCAACCTAGCAGTTTGAAAGCACACCAGTGCAAGTAGATAAATAGGTACCGTTGTGGTGGGAAGGTAAATGGTGTTTCCGTGCGCTCTGGTTTCCGTCACAGTGTTCCATTGTGCCAGAAGCAGTTTAGTCATGACCCAGAAAGCTGTCTGTGGACAAACGCTGGCTCTCTTCGCCTGAAAGTGAGATGAGCACCGTAAACCCATAGTCGCCTTTGACTGGACTTAACTGTCCAGGAGTCCTTTACCTTTACCTTTACCTTTACCTGGTTCCTTCCATGCACATAAGGGTTTGGGAGGAGAGGATGGAAGAAAACAGGAACTCTCTCTGAGACAATACAACCTTGGCTGAAGCAAACACCAAGGCATGCAAGCTGAAGTCTGGGCCCTGCAGATCTCTGCATTAACACAGCCCAGTGCAAGACAGCCCAATTTTTGTTATGCTCCACTGCAAAACGGGAGTTTTATCTGGGGGCAAAATCTGGTTAGACAGTAGGTGTAGCCCTTTGGAATGCACTAAATCCCTAAGCTTCTTTGCACACCTGCTTTGTTGTATTGTGTTTTCCCTAAGAAAGGTAGTGTAAGGTATTGAGAACAAAGAAAGGAAGGTGCCTGAGCAAAAACTGTTGGTAGTAAATCAATGTCCAACAGTGAAACAGCCAAGCGTCATCTGCAACAGTGCTTAAAGTTTACAACATTGTAAAAACAAAGCGTATTGCATGGCCCTTGGTTTACGACAGAAAGTCACTGAATATTTTCTGTTGGCCATACCTGCGCAAACACTCCTGAGATACTCCTGTGATTAACCAGTATCAAGGCCTTTAGCTAGAGAAATTCCCCTGTCTCAGAACCACACCTCTTATGGGGAACTCTGAAAGCTTATCAGATGTGGACCAGGGTTCCTCAATGAGAAGCCCAGTAATGGCAGATCTCTAGATAGATAAATTTTCCATACTGTGATGTAACCCTCTGAAATACAGATGCTCCAAATGTCCCTATTTTCCAGGGACATTTCTGATTTAGAGAAGCCTTCCTGGTTTCTGATTTGATCCCTGAATGCCCCACTTTTCCTTAGGCTTAGGATGCCCCTATTTTCAGTGGAGAAATGTTGGAGGGTATGGAGTTATCTGGCCCCCGAGTCATCAGAAGGCGAGCCTGTATAGGAATGTTTTTTTTTTAAATAAGTTTAATGTTTTAGTATGTTTTTATATGTGCTGGAAGCTGCCCAGAGTGGCTGGGACAACCCAGTCTGATGTAGGGTATAAATAGTAAAAATATCATTATGGATTGGGATGTCCCTATTTTCACTGGAGAAATGCTGGGCGGTATGGAAATGGGGAAAAGGTGTGCCTGAGACCTTGCTTTCACTTCACATGGATCGCTTGTGAAGCCCCACATGCCTAGTCCGTGCCAGGCACACACTGTGTACCCTAAAATATGTCCCAGAATCCTCTGTAACACTGACAGGTTCAACAGCAGACACCGAAAGGTTATGGGCAGACCAGTTGGTGTAGAAAATGTTCCCCGAAGGCGCCAAACGTTGTAAATGACTGTTCTATGCAATTTTCATTTATGACTCAGGCAACACTACCCGGGATTCGTACCAAATAGGCACAGTCTCTTTCAAAACCATTTATTTCCTTTGTCACACCCACAACATACATTTAAAGCACTCTTATAGAACATAAACAGTCATGGCTAACACTAAAGAATTCTGGGAACTGTAGTTTGTTATGCATGCTGAGGTGTATTAGAAGACACCCCCCCCCAAAAAAACTGCAGTCCCCAGCATTCTTCACAGACTACTTCCCAGGATTCTTTGAGGCAAATGTATGGTGTAGGCGTGACACACCTCCGTCTCTTTCATCTTTAGCACTAGGGCAAGACTAGAGAGTAAAGATTCAGTGCCCATGCAACCTGGAGCATCCATCTTAGGCCAGCTTCTCCCCTAACTGCCCCCAAAATACCCCACCACCACCACCACAGCACAACAGGAGTCGCACGTGAGGAACTGAGTGCTCTGGCTGCCCAACATTTTAGGTTTTAAAATTATCTTACCCCAAAGTGAGAGTGACAGTGAACTAAGCCAATATGACTCTAGTTTGGAGATCACAGAACCAATGAAAGAAGTTAGGGTGTGGTCTGAGGGGAAATGGCCTTTCCCTTGTTACAGTCGTACCTCGGTTTACGACCACCTCGGGTTGCGAACAATTCGGGTTACGAACTGCGCAAACCCGGAAGTATTTTCGCCGCGCGCGCAGAAGCAGCACATGCACAAAGCGCAAAAATAACGCTTTGCGCATGCGCAAAATGGCGGTTCGGGTCGCGTTCGGGTTACGAGCTGTGACCCGGAACAGATCGTGTTCGTAACCCGAGGTATTACTGTATTTGAATTGCCTTATTGACCCTGCAAGTTCCAAGCTGGTGTCTGTAGAACCTCGGAAGTTGAATGCCTTGAAACTGGTATATTTTGGCTCCCAAACGATCAAAAACTTCCTCACTGCGAGAAGTGAGGTTACAGGGAACCAGGCAGAGGGCCTTCTCCAGGCAAAATTCAGTGGAAACTCGAACATTTACAATCCCTGCCAAACATCTATTCAAACTTGTGTACATAAAGTGATAAACGATATGTTGGATGTGGTTAAGAAATACATGCCCGGAAATGCTAGAGCATGCTGCTCCTCTGTTTCCAAGCTTCCCTCCACATCTATAACAACAAATGTTTTCCTTTTGAAATGAAAGCCAAGACTTTAACATGAACTTAAAAGCCAAAGATGACTAGCAGATATGTGACCCCAGAGTGCTGTGGAAAACGGATGGGGAAAATACAATACGTTAGATAAGTTATCTTGGATAGCAGCCAGTCTTAGGGTTTGGGAATCCTTTCTAACATGATTTGCTTTAAAAAGGAATAAAAGAAAAAAGATAGTAGATTTAAAAAAAAAAACGAACTGGAAATAAATGGGAATGGGAAAGGAATGAAGATGAAGTAATAAATAATTTATTTAGGCTGTAATTTTGCATTCTGAATAAGCAGAGTCTTTTCAGGTCTCCCATGGACCTGGAGGTGACAACCATTTTGGGGTGCATTTTGAGTCTCCCATTTTGGAGACACTGTTTCCTAGCCATTGCAGGTTCTTGTTCGATATGCATACCAAATTCCAGGTATCTAGGTGACGTGCAAATACCCTAACATTGTCTATTTATGGCCCCGGTGAGCCTACCTCCTTGGCTGTGTTCAGTGGCAAACTTTGTCCCTTCAGTTTTGTGATGCCTGTAGGTGGAGTTGCAGTGTCTCGATGCTATGGCAGGGGAACCTGAAGATCACACCTGAGCACTGCTGCTATGGAGTACTGACTGCAGAGACTAAGTATAAGATGTTGCAAGACTGTTCTAGACTGCATTATAACCGGCTTCACAGTGATGGTACTATATATACTGTTGAGTGGGTGCTGTGCTGCAGTTAGGGATGCCAACCTTTTGGGCACATACCTGCCAAGTCTCTCGTGAAGAAATTTGGGATCAGCAGCCGCATGACACCGGACGTTGCGTAGACGCAACGTCCGGTGTCGCTTTGCCCATCTAGGGGCACCAGAAAATGGCCGGTGCTGGCACCGGGAGTCGTGTCTACGCATGTCCGGAAGTACGTAGGCGCAACTTTCGGCAGCGCTTTGCCCATCTATGGGCACCTAAAATGGCCGGCACCGGAAGTCACGTCTACGCATGTCTAGAAGTGCGTAGGCACACTTCCGGTACCGGCGCCGGCCATTGCCCATAGATGGGCAAAGTGGCACCAAAAAAAATGGCAGCCGACAGGAGCCAAAATAAGGGAGATTAACGGGAGAGGAGCTCAAACGGGAGACCAGCGGGAAAGGGTAAGAAAAAACGGGGGTTTCCCGGGAAAAACGGGGTACTTGGCAGCTATGTTTGGGCACTATGTCTCTGAATGCTCCTCTTACCCCTTTTCAGGGTCAATCCCCCCCCCCATTCTCAATAGGCAAAGTGCACATATGTCCGTGCATGCATACACACAGAGAGAGAGAGCACCATTATTTGCCTTTCCAAAGGGCCTGGGTGTCAGGAACGTCGCTTCCCAAAGTGACAGCAAAGACTCTGGAGAAGAAGGGAAGCAGGCTGAGGGGAGTAGAGGGTTGATTCCTTCCCACATTGAGAGTGATGCCAGCCTCTTCCATTAGGGAATGCAGACTATAAATCCTCAAAACAGCACAGAACAGGCAGAGCCTGCTTCAGGGGAAGGAAATAAGAAGCAAGAACTCGGGAAATTAGTAAATCATAAAGGTTTATTTTGTAATTGTGATGGATCAACTGTACAAATGTATAATTATTTAATAAAGAGATGCTGAAGTAAAAAAAAAGAGGAGGAGGAGGAGGAGGAGGAGGAGGAGGAGGAGGAGGAGGAGGAGGGGAATCTTGCCCCTGAGTCTCTTCGTAGTAGGCAGAAGAGTAGAGTATAGCCACAATGCCAGCCTAGAAGGAAGTGGGGCAACTGGTGTGGAGTATATCCTGCTGGCGGCGGCAATGTCAGCCAGTGGGTCCAAACTGCCTCATCAGGGAAGGAATCTGGCATTCACTGGTATACTGCTTATAAATAAAGAGATTGCATTAAATATAATGGATAGTTGCTGATGATAGCCCTGTCTTCTGCAACTTTCTCAAACACTTTTCTAACCACTTGAGATCATGGTCATTATCTCCATATCCGTTGCAGAAGTCTATTAGCTAATTACATGTCATGGGGAAAATCTGGTCTGGTGTCTATCCAGAGCAATTTGTGAGATTATCCAGGTGGAGCCTTCAGGATTCTTCACAGGAATGACATTTCTCCCTGGACAAGGTGGGTGTGATAGTCCTCCACACAAGGTGAACTATAGTTGAGAAGGAAACACTGTGTGTGTGGTTAATATTAAAATAGCAAGGGCAGTAATTAGAGATAATTGATTCTAATATATGGATGTACAGGCCTCCGGGACTCTAGATGTCTCAACTAAGTTGAAAACCATCATTACCTGTGCAGCAAATTCTGAAAACAGAAGCTAATGACACCCACAGAGGAAACTCCCCTCCCAGAAGGATATCCAGAGATGGGCAACAAAATGGAGTCTTCCTTGCTTGAAAGGGAACCGCAGATGGTTAGACAATAATATATGTGGTATAGCGTTGTCATTCTACTTTGACCATCTCTGAAGATGTTTCTCTGCCTCACAAGCAGAAAAAGATGACTAATCTCAAATAATATTTATTAGTTTTCAGACATTTTTAACACAAAAAGAAAAACAAAAAAGCAAAAATAAAACATAATCAAAAAAGAAAATAGAAAGAAGAAAAAAGCAAAAACATATCAATTCATTACATTAACTTGACATTGTGGACTTCCTCAATTCCCCCCACACTGGGTCCATTTATTAAATCTAAATTAAGCAATTTTCTTTTGTCATCTTAAATCATTCTGACACAATTTTTCCATTATTTCCCAACCAATTCTAATCTACTCAAAAAAAACAAAAAAATCTCGACTACCCTCAAACTATAATTCATTAATTAATCCAAATCTAACTTTATTTTCCATCCATCTCTTATTCTTCCTTTAGCCTCACATTTTATACCCCGGAATTTTTCCATACATTAAAATATCATTTCTTCTATCATACCTTTAACCACATTTGTCTAATTCTACCCCCCTTTCCCCTGGACTCCGAATCTCCCAGATGTATCAACCAGCTCCATAAAACGTTCCAGTTTCGGACCATCTTAATCAGTCAGAAAATAACCCATTGTTACTCCTCACCCTATTCCCACTCTTTCGCCACCTGTCCACCACTCTCCTTTCTTTGTCCCCTGCTGACCCCCCAATTTTCTAACTGTAGCACAGTACCATCTAGCTATGTTTCCACTTTCCAGCCCTATCACAATTTTTTCCCCCAGTTAAGCTCAGGCCCCAGCATGGATCCTGCCCTCCCTCTCTCACTGGGAGGACGTTATTCCATGCTGGTTATTCTTTGAGGACTCCTTAAATCAAACACAAGTCTTGTTCCCCCTCTCCCACTGGGGGAACAGTATTCCGTACATCTTCCTCCTCTTTTTTACGTTCAGTTATATTGTCTAGGACTGATAGGTCTTCCTCCTCTTTTGCAAAGTCATTTACAATGCCCCCGGATGATGCTTGTTCATCTTGCTTCGATTGTCTTATTTTACGAATCTCTCTATTGTTCTGCCGCAGTTCATCTCTCACGTCCAAAATCAGTTCCAGGAGTTTTTGATAATCCACAGAGTCTATAGAGCCAGATGATGTTGTGTCTACTGACATCCTGTTTATCTCACATTCCATGGGAGCTGCAGAGATAGCAATTTCAGGAAGTGGTGCAGTTCATATTTCCAAACCTCAAAAACAAAGTTTACGTCTGATCTGGTTCTCAACTCTCATTTTTAATTCTTGTTCATAATTTTAAAAATCTTGTGTCTATTTCTGAAAAGAGCATTATCAAACTTCTTATACAGAGCCTTATATTTGCTCTCTCTTCAAAGTTAACAGTTCTCAGCCTCAAAGAGGTAATCAGATTCCTTACCTCAAAGAGGTAAACAGACTCCAGTTCCAGGGGGGCTTCCCCCAGTCCAAATTAGAAATTTTACAGGGATTTTAATGTCATCAATCCTTCTCCCCTTTACCCTGCCTCAGGGGGAAGGTTTTAAAACCAATCCTCGGAAGCTGTCAAAGTCCTGTCAAACTCTCTGGCTGCAGGCAAGTTAACTGCATCACCGTTCTCTCAATGGGGGAGACCAACTTCCTGTTTTAAATCTCCTCCCGTGGCCAATTCTTTCAATTAAAAAAAAGGTTTTTAATTCTTTGTGTTACTCACGGTGTCCAATGTATTCTGAATCCTTTTTAAAAAAATAATCCACCGCTCTCCACTGCCAGCTCGGAGCTTCGCTCTGTGAGGGTAGCGATTTGCTCGAAAATGGCACCCGCGACTGCAACTCCGCTCTGACTCGGGGCTCTCAAAGAGAGCTTACTGGTGAGCGGAGGAGTCACCTTAGGGCGCAGCCGAGCTCTCATGTCCCCAGAAAGCTCAATCTGGGGTTCTTTTGGGGGGACGCGTTGCTCTCGTGGCTCTCCCCCTCCCTCACAGCACCAGGAACTTCGGAGCTCGAAGAAGAGTTTGGATTTGATATCCCGCTTTATCACTACCCGAAGGAGTCTCAAAGCGGCTAACAATCTCCTTTCTCCTCCTCCCCCACAACAAACACTCTGTGAGGTGAGTGGGGCTGAGAGACTTCAGAGAGAAGTGTGACTAGCCCAAGGCCACCCAGCAGCTGCATGTGGAGGAGCGAAGACACGAACCCGGTTCCCCAGATTACCGCTCTTAACCACTACACCACACTGGCTCTCAGTGTGGCCGATCAGTGTGGCTGATCACACTGGCCGATCAGCGCTGGCAGTAGACCGGAAGTCCAAGATGACTAGTCTCTAGTACAGGGGTCCCCAGACTTACCGCGCGGCAGGCCGGTGCCCGCCGCGCCGACCGCACGGTGGGCCGGAGGGTAGGGGAGTGCGCACGCAGCGGGCCGGAGGGCGGGGGAGTGCGCGCCCGTGCGCATGCGCACACGCACACGGGCGGGAAAAAAATCGCCGAAAATCGCTTGTGCGCATGCGTATGGGCCTCCCCTGACCCGGAAGTGCACCAGAAATGACCTCTTCCGGGTCGGGAGAGGCCCATACGCATGCGCACAAAGGATTTTCGGCGATTTTTTGCCGATTTTTTAGATCGTCGCTGCGCCGCGCGCTGTGAGAGCGGGCGGCGGCAGCGGGCGGCGGGGGTCGTCGCGGGCCGGATTGGAAGGCCGATTGGGCCGCATCCGGCCCGGGGGCCGTAGTTTGGGGACCCCTGCTCTAGTATCAACGTCTTTCATTTACCTGTAGAGGACAAATGAATCTTTAAAAATACAAATAGGACCTGAAACAAAACTGTCAGGGGTTGTTGTGGCTACTATTGAGTAACGACCCTCCACATCTGCTTGTCTTTCAGGTGTTTTTATTGGTGCATATTATTTGCAGTGCAAAGTGTCCATAAAACATGTCTGCATCAGTCTGAGTCAGAATATCGCAATGCTTGTTTTCTGTTTCACGCCCAACATAACAGCCTGGGAACTGCGAAGCGCCTCCCCCTGCTCCGACGGGGAGCCGTTCGCCTCAATTCCGGCATGGGGGGCTTCCACTTCTCTCTCTTCCTCCCCTTCCTCATAAGCCTTCCCCCTTACAAAAATGATGCAATATGACGTGCTCCTCATCAGAATTCTAGGATACTCCATTGCATCCTCCTCCTCTTCGTTATCTGTTCTCTGCCTGCTCTCCCTAAGTAAATAAATAAATAAAAAAACAGTCAGCATTGTGTGTCAAGTGTGGATGCTTAATTCTTATTGGACTAGATTCAGGTAGGTAGCTGTGTTGGTCTGATGCAGTCGAAATATATAAATAAAAAATAAATAAAAAATTGTCCAGTATCTGAAGAAGTGTGCATGCACATGAAAGCTTATACCAAGAACAAACTTAGTTGGTCTCTAAGGTGCTACTGAACTTTTTTTTATTATTGGACCTGGGGGGGGGGTTTGGCCTGTAGCGTTTTTTCTAAATAGTTTAATAATAAAAAAGCTGTTTAAAACACCTTAGGGGTCCCACAAGCCGGCTGATATCTCCCCTCTCAGAAGTGGATGGTGGGATTTTGTGACACAAGAATCCACACTTGGATAATGAGCTTGCTAGGGGACAAGTTAATACCCTGCTGCCCAGCACCTTGCCAGCATAACTGCCAAGGGACTAAAAGGTAGTCTCACAATGTTATTCTCTGACACTGAGCCCAGAAATAGGATTGGAGCCATTGTAAAACAGTACTCCCAAATGCCCATTTCAACAAGTCTGTGCTGCAGAATACCATGGCACACAGGAGCCAACTCCTAAGGGTCATACTCCCTTCACCACCTCCATAAAATATTTGAGGGGGCTGCCCCCCAACATTGAGAACCATTGCCATTCAAATGGTGTGCATGCACCACATCATGTGACTGATTATGCATGGTGGGGCTTACCTGCCCCCCTATATTTTAATCAAGTTAACACCCCTGCCATCGCAAATGGTCTCAGAGACCATTGAGAGATCAAAAGAAGAGTAGTGTTCCCCCATGAGCACATGGCATCAGCAAAGGACTTCACAAAGCATGTTGACGCATCAGGGTTTGTTTTCGTGCCAAGTTTTAATGTGCTTAGCTAAAACATGGATAGTGGAAAATCCAGATCTTAAGGTTCAAAAGCCACCCCTAAGTGTGTGTGCTGCCATGCCAGAATTAATTTCAGAAAGTCTCCTAATTAGAGGCAAGAATTGTGGGGCAGAGCAAACCCAGAGAATAATAAAGGAATGAAACAGGGAATCCCTTTATCTCTCATGTCAGTTCAGTAGAATATACAGACAGGAACAATGTGTTTCCCCACACTTTTCCATCTCCTTGTTTTCTCCACAATCCTTTTCTGTTTGCAAAAACATTGAGGGTTGCAGCCTATTAAATTCTGTTGAGAGTAGACCTATTGAAATTAATGGACCCAAGTTAGCCATGTCTATTAACTTGACCAGGTCTACCCTGAGTAGGATTAGCGCTGAGTACAACTCCAAGGCAGGAGGGATCAAGGGATTTTGAGCCAGAACTCTAGGCAACCACTCCTTTGTTGGTTATCACTTTGACAGAATAAGGAAACAGAACACAATGCACTCACCCCAGGAATCTCTCTCCTGTGCACTCTAGCCAGTATTTTTGCTTTTCAAGGACCAAGAGGACCCCTGGTGATGGTGTTGCCTTTGTGGAGCTCGCCCCAGCACTCCTTTAAATATCTTCTTGATCTGTAAATACCCAATTAGAGAAATGCCAGAAGATTGCACTACCCTTTCCTCCAAAGTAAACTCCGAATGTGGGAATGCTGCACCCAGGTCTGTGCCATACCCTGCCCCCGTGTTGTTCTTATTGACCCAGTGTTCATTTTAATTTTATAGGAGTGTGCTTGTTATATTTTCCTTGGAGTTGGAAGCACAGCCATTTGGGTGCTGCAAGTTCCCGCTGCGGATTTTCCTGTGCAAATGGGTGGATGCAGGGGCGTTTGGATCGCAGAATGTTTTCCCAGGTATTGTAGGGACATAACAAACACAGTGTGTGGTACAGAGGGAGAGGCTCTGGAATGCAATAAACCAGAAGATCTGGTCTCTGTTTACAGCTCCACTTGTTTGACCTGGGATCAGTTGTTTCCCTTTACTGTAGAATAAGAACAGAAGTGTTCTTTATTTACATAATCAGCCTCCTCTTAGGCTTCTGTAGCAGTAGTTGAGGTGGCAAAACCCTCAGTTGGTAGAGCATGAGACTCTTAATCCCAGGGTCATGGGTTCGAGCCCCATGTCAGACTAGAAGATTCCTGCATTGCAGGAGGTTGGACTAGATGACCCTTACGGTTCCTTCCAACTCTACAATTCTATGATCTCTTCATCTCATTGGGAGTAAGACTTGTCACAAATACACTGTTATGGGTTTGGTTTTTCCAGATTATTGTGAATTAGCTTATCACAAGGTGCTTCCAATACTTTGGCCCCCTTATGAGAAGAGAAGACTCCCTGGAAAAGACCCTGATGGAGGGCACCAGGAGGAGGGGACGACAGAGGACAAGATGTTTGGACAGTGTTCTTGAAGCTACCAACATGAGTCTGACCAAACTGCAGGAGGCAGTGGAAGACAGAAGTGCCTGGCGTGCTATGGTCCATGGGGTCACAAAGAGTCGGACACGACTAAACGACTAAACAACAACAACAACCTGTAACAACAACAACGTTATTGCAAAACCTTGCAGTTGATGGTAAACAATGGGAGCATAATGGTCCTTCCACTTTCTCTCCAGCCTTTGTAATAACATGCCCATCAGATCAGGGCTGTCTCAAGCCGGTCGGGCACCCTGGCGCCCTGGCGCGGAGATTGCTCCGGCGCCCCCGCCCTAGTGGGCGGACGCAGTGCGCAGCATGGCTTCCACGCGGCTTTGCCGCGCAGCGCCCTCCTGCCAGCCCGGCACCCTGGCACCCCGTGCCACCAAGACTACCCCTAGAGCCGGGCCTGTGTCAGATATTAGAGAGGACCCAGTGAGACAGCTGGAAGCAGCTTAAATTTACATAGACAATAAGTCAGACAAGAGAGCTGGGAGTTCAGCTCAGGCTAGTTCAACATGAAACAATCCAAGGGTGAGGTCTGCAGAGCTCACGCTGGTGCTTTTTGAAAATAATATGCTCCCAAAATACTCTGCTTGCTTACGCATAAGCAAAGGAGGCTCTTCAATAGAGCAAGGTGGGACCATGCCCATGCCTTTTAAAAACACATACTCCCTTAAAAAATGCATGCACCCTTCAAAAAAAAGTTATAACATAAGCATTTTTGATTGATCAGCTTTCCGCAGATATTACAAAGGCACCATAAGTCTCTAGTGCTCTTGTTTACTGCAAAGGAATTAAGTCCTATAAGCAGTGGCGTAGCATTGGAAGGGCACAGGGGTGCAAAATTTCAACACCCAGTGCTGCCCCAATACAACAGTGTGCTTCTGAAACTGGGCTCAATTGAAAACGGCTTCTCCATGCGCCTTATCAACAAGGAGAATGTGGCTTGGGAGCAAGGTATCTACATGGCTGTTTGCTCCATCATAATCCTGTCTGGTCATTGGGACCCTTGCTGTCTGGCACTAGGCAAGTGGTAAGGGGAGATGAGGCCTTCTCAGCTGTCCTGCTTCATTTGTGAGATTCCCTTCACAGACCTGATGCCATTCTTATTTAGTACTAAGTAAAATATGTTTCCTTTGCCCGGACAGTTTAAGTCGGTGCTTTATTTATTTATCTTGACTCGTGTATGGCTATTTTTTTTGTTTAATTTTGCTGTTGCAGTTTGTTACAGGTAGGTAGCCATGTTGGTCTGACATAGTTGAAACAAAATAAAAAAATTCCTTCCAGCAGCACCTTAAAGACCAACTAAGTTTTTATTTTGGTATGAGCTTTCGTGTGCATGCACACTTCTTCAGATACACTGAAACAGAAGTCACCAGACCCTTATGTATATTCAGGGAGAGGGGGGTGATGGGAATGGGTGATGGGCTGATAGGAGTGGTAAACCTGTTGATGACTGTTAACAACTGTTAATGACTGCAATTGGCATTAACGACTGTTAATGACTACATCACTGGCCCCAACAACATCAAACATACCATCTGAAGAAGTGTGCTGCTGGAAGGAATTTTTAAATTTTATTTTATGGTGTATGTGTACACTAGTGTACATATTTCCTACTTGACTATAAAAATGCCAGAAATCTCTAGTGGTGTTTTTCTACAAAAGAAGCTTGCTTTGTTTTTCTAAAAAGGAAACTCACGCTTCAATAATTCCCTCGCTCTGAGAAATAAGAGTGCAAAACAATAACATCTTCTGGCAATTATGAATTCCATCATTTAATGTTGCATACATCACAACCTCAACCTTGCCAAACCTGTATATGTAAATTGCAATCCTTGGCAATTATGGAGTTAGCATACAGTGGTGCCTCGCTTAACGAACGCCCTGTAAGACGAAATTTTCGCTTAAAGAAAGGATTTTTCTAGCGGAGGTTGCCTCGCTAGACAAATTCATTTTATGAAAAATTTGTCTAGCGAATCGCAGTTTCCCATAGGAATGCATTGAAATTCAATTACTGCGTTCCTATGGGCAAAAAAAAAAAATTCAAAAAAATTCAATGCATTCCTATGGGATTCGCTAGACGAATTTTTCGTTATAAGAATAGACCCGTGGAACGAATTAAATTCGTCTAGCGAGGCACCACTGTATATGTAATTTATGTGCACGATTGCAAGCAAGGGTATGTGCCATCCCAGTCATTCTCTTTGGGTAAAAGCCCCAACATCTTTCCCAAGAGTTCAGGATAGATTTACTTGCCCCAAATAGGTTTACAACCTGTGTTAGGTAGGCAAGGGTGTGGGTGGCGCTGTGGTCTAAACCACTGAGCCTCTTGGGCTTGCCGATGGGAAAGTCGGCGGTTCAAGTCCCCACAACAGGGTGAGCTCCTGTTGCTCTGCCCCAGCTCCTGCCAACCTAACAGTTTGAATGTGATAGGGACGCAGGTGGCGCTGTGGGTTAAACCACAGAGCCTAGGGCTTGCTGATCAGAAGGTCGGCGGTTCGAATCCCTGCAACGGGGGGAGGTCCCATTGCTCGGTCCCAGCTCCTGCCAACCTAGCAGTTTGAAAGCACGTCAAGTGCAAGTAGATAAATAGGTACCGCTACAGCGGGAAGGTAAACGGCGTTTCCGTGTGCTGCTCTGGTTCGCCAGAAGCGGCTTTGTCATGCTGGCTACATGACCTGGAAGCTGTATGCTGGCTCCCTCAGCCAATAACGCGAGATGAATGCTTGGTAGTATCTCTGCAAACATGCATGAGTAAAGCACTTCTGTTGAAAAGACAGACTTCATTTAAACACACATGGGACTGATTTACTTGTGTACCTTACAAATATGGTGAATTTGTTATAAAGACTGTTGTGACATGCCTAAACAACTCAGGACTCAACCCACCAACAAATACGTATGATAGGTACCAGGTGGTCGATCCATTCCCTATCTTGGTTGTCAGCTTTAGGTTGCAGAATGGAGAGATCACTGGATGCTCACATTTAGCTTGAGGCAATGTGCTCCTCTGACCCCATCTCTCATGAAGTCAGCTGAGTCAGTCAGCTGAGAAAGTACATGTTGACAACTCAGCTGTTCTTTGTAGTTGACCCACAATGGTGAAACTCCCTTCTCCTCTGGACTCAGCCATGGCTGAGGCTGAAGGCAGAGCAATATGTTCAGGTGTAGCTCTGTGATTCCTTTGAGAACATTCCCCCCTTGAATTAAGACTCAGGGGTGCCCAAACCTTTTTCAAAGAGTGCCAGATTTGATGATCTGAACATGTGTGAGGGCCAACCAGAGTTGCTGAGCTTTTTTATTTTTAGGATTGAAGTTTACCCCAAAGTTGTTGAGGGGATTTTTTGTAGGATTTTACCCCAGGACATTTACTGCCACAGAGGCTGGATTAAATCGACTGTCGAGCCGGATTAGACACACACACACACACACACACACACACACACACACACACACACCGATATGGACTTTGGACATGCCTAAATTAAGTCTTAAAGCAGAGACATCACCTTGCCGACAAAGGTCCATATAGTTAAAGCTATGGTTTTCCCAATAGTGATGTATGGAAGTGAGAGCTGGACCATAAAGAAGGCTGATCGCTGAAGAATTAATTCTTTTGAATTATGGTGCTGGAGGAGACTCTTGAGAGTCCCATGGACTGCAAGAAGATCAAACCTATCCATTCTGAAGGAAATCAGCCCTGAGTGCTCACTGGAAGGACAGATCGTGAAGCTGAGGCTCTAACACTTTGGTCACCTCATGAGAAGAGAAGACTCCCTGGAAAAGACCCTGATGTTGGGAAAGATGGAGGGCACTAGGAGAAGTGGACGACAGAGGACGAGATGGTTGGACAGTGTTCTCGAAGCTACGAACATCAGTTTGACCAAACTGCGGGAGGCAGTGAAAGACAGGAGTGCCTGGCGTGCTCTGGTCCATGGGGTCACGAAGAGTCAGACACGACTAAACGACTAAACAACAACAACAAAATTAAGTGGAAGTGATAAGGCTGTAGTCGGAAGTAGAAGACCAGCATAGTGGAAGACTTTCCAATGTTTTTCCCTTTGCAATGTGTTTCCCGTGAGAAAGCACACACACCCAGCTGCTTTCCCCCTTACTAGGAAAGAGATATGGATACTTCTATATTTTCCCCACATGGGTAAAAAAGGAGGTTTTTCAGCAAGAAATAAACACAGGAAGACATTTTTAAAAGCCCTTCTTTTGCTTTGTTGTCTCCTATTTCAAACTGGAACTTCAGAGGCTGCATTGTGGGGTGGGGGTTTAAAGTCCAGCCACACCCCTCAATCATAGAAATACACACCACATCGCTTCCCTTCTGGTAGTGAAAATTGGCTGGTTCTAATCTTCATGTTAAAGTGGCATTGACACTACAAATGTAAACTGCCACCAAGGCCTTTTATTTGTCCTGGTTACCCACAAAGACCTATAACAGGGCCCCCCCAAACTAAGGCCTGGGGGCCGGATGCAGCCCAATTGCCTTCTAAATCCAGCCCGCGGACGTTCTGGGAATCAGCATGTTTTTACATGAGTAGAATGTGCCCTTTTATTTAAAATGCATCTCTGGGTTATTTGTGGGGCATAGGAATTCATTCATATATATTTTTTCAAAATATAGTCCGGCCCCCACAAGGTCTTGCTGACCCCTGACCTATAGGAATCCACAAGGAAATAATGTAAGGTTACAAAGGATTTTCTGATAGCTTTTAGAATCCAGGCAACTTGTTAACTAGGCAATCGTCCCAATTTCTTTGCAGAAAGGTTGTGGGAATCTTAGAGAACATCGACTACACATTGAGCATTTACTGTGATTTGTATATGGGGAGTTTAGATGAGTCAAGCAAATGTTATTCCACACTTCCCAGTGCATTCCCACCACTTTCCTTATTGCAAATCCTCCTGTTTTGGGGTGTAGGTGGTTGGGTGGGCTTGTTGTTCAAGGGTTTCAAATCACCCTTCATTGTTCAACTTGAATATGTCAGTATTTGATTGAATCCTACTTGAAAATCCACAACTGTCTGGAAGC
Source organism: Zootoca vivipara (assembly GCF_963506605.1). NCBI lineage: Eukaryota > Metazoa > Chordata > Lepidosauria > Squamata > Lacertidae > Zootoca > Zootoca vivipara. The sequence goes on along the minus strand of NC_083277.1, from coordinate 116,661,668 downwards.
ATCTGTCTGTTTGAGATAATTATACAGAGGGAACCATGATTCCCAGGGTTCTTGTAGCATAGTTAGGGATGTTGCTATCATTGCTATACTGTATTATTCGAAGGTATTAAAAAGTAACAAGTGTTCTTAAAAATATACTGTTCCTTCCTTTCTTCCTTTTAATCTGGAATATATTCAATTGTAGGCTTAGAAACCTTTCTCTATTGGAAGTGTTTTCCTTCTCAACCCCTTCTTTGAAATCTGAAATGGCGTCCTTGAGAGTCAGCAGGCAGGCCTTTGTATTCTGCACAGTTGCTCAAGGCATAAATTGCTAGCCAAGAATTAATTTGGCCCCAGGGCTTGAAAACTGTATAAAGATTATGAATCAGATTATGGAAATGAATTGAAATGGATTAGATAATATTATGAAGGCTTTTCTGTGGTTATAAACGGGTGATGAACACATCCATTCGCACATACAGACAGTGATGAAGCAAAATTCTTGCTAAAATCCTCAAAGGTATTAACCTATCAATGACTTTTTGAATTTTGCGGGACTTTTATTACTGCAGAACTTTCACAAAACTTTTTTTTTTTTTTTTGCTTCATTTGGGCGTTCTCAGATGTATTGCATAAGGAGAAATCTCTGATTTGCCTCTAAAATGCTTTTTAGGTGAAAAATGGTGATACAAAAAGGGGGCTAGGTCTGCCAATGTTATTTTCCCCTGGCCCACAAAAATTCACTAGTTTTATCAGGGAATGTTTTGAGTACTTGATATGTCTCTGGATAATGCAAGAATTGGCATTGCTTTTGAGACCCTTTCTACTGTTTTCCATGAACACTTACTAAACTACACACAGCTCCCACTTTACGAACATTCACTATGCAAAAATTCATTTATCCGAACGCGAGGAATTAGTACCCAAACCTCACTATACACAGCACAGTTTCAGATACTCAATCAGGGAGCATTTATTACTCCCTTGTTTGCCTTTGGCTGAGGAACAGAGGGAGGGAAGGAGGGGAAATGATCAGACAAATCAGATGATGTGTGATGGCTTGGGGAGTGTCAAAATTCCATGGTCAGGAATGCATTAGAAAAATTTCAGTAGGAATCAATGGAAATAGTCAACTCATTATACGAACACTCATCTAATGAACAATTTATAGGAAACAAATTGTGTTTGGTAAGTGGGAACTGTGTGTACTGGAAATCCTGCCATTCTCTGCACTGCCTTGATACCAAGATATATATTTACTTATTCTAAGTAAGTCTCCATTCTCTCTTTTCCCTAGGAATGTAGCTTGTGAATTCATTTCAAGCAAGAGTGCCCTCTCAACCAAACTGTCATTCATTTTAAGGAGATAGTTTGCCCTGAAAACATTTTCCCTTTTGAAGATCTCAGCTTCTTAAGCCTTTTTCAAATGTTAACTTGACAGATACCGTAATAAACACAACTATGATTTGGGCCTCTTTTTTATTGCTGTTTGGACCCAGGTGACGCTGTGGGTTAAACCACGGAGACTAGGGCTTGATGATCAGAAGGTCAGCGGTTCGAATCCCTGTGACGGGGTGAGCTCCCGTTGTTCGGTCCCAGCTCCTGCCAACCTAGCACTTCGAAAGCACGTCAAAATGCAAGTAGATAAATAGCAACTGCTACAGCGGGAAGGTAAACGGCGTTTCCGTGTGCTGCTCTGGTTTGCCAGAAGTGGCTTTGTCATGCTGGCCACATGACCTGGAAGCTGTACGCCAGCTCCCTTGGCCAATAATGCGAGATGAGCGCGCAACCCCAGAGTCAGTCACGACTGGACCTAATGGTCAGGGGTCCCTTTACCTTTACCTTTTACTTATTGCTGTTTAACTCATGAACCATCAAGCCAAACATGCCCACATGTCCTATTTAGCAGCACAACAGGGGCTTTTTAAACCTCCTGGTTTGCTGCCTGCCTGGGATCATGAAACAGGAAAGTTGTCAAATGCTCAGCATGGCACGATACATGGCTGGTGGACGGTGCTGGTCTTCTTGAGCCACAAACTGTTTAGTCCTGGTGTGTAGCAATAAACTGTCTTTCACACACATCATTCACAACAGATTACCTGCATCCTCAATCTGCCCTGATCCTCTCCTAGCTCCCAGCCAAGGAAATGACTCTCCTTTAGCCACATCCATACTTCTGCATGTGTCATCAGTTCCTCCCATACTATCTAAAGAACAATTATAGCAGTCATTAGAAGGAATGAGGTGGAGAAGGCTGCTCCTTGAATGGGTGGTCTGCCAGGGACTGAAAGGGGGGGGGCAGAACTGGTGCAGATAAGGGATAGGTAGGACCATCCCCGTTGAGGCTTGCATGTTTGCTGGAAATTCCTGCTGATGTGAACACACCAGTGTAAACACTTGGAGGAGAAGGTTATCAGTGCCTACTAGACTCAGGGTGTGGTGTGTGTGAAAATAAATAATTGGATGAAATGGACTGGGAAAAGGGTCTGGCTCCTTCTGAGAAAAGATGGCAGGGCGAGTTTTGGCAAGGAGATGGAATCAGGGCAGGGATGGAGCAGAACTGCGTTCAGTCTGCTTTCTAAAGCAACCCAGTTCACAGTTGCTGGGCTTACACATGGATCAGAACACAGCTAATAGTTTGATTATATGGCTCCACAAACTTTGCGATGCAGGTTCCATTTTTTTTTAAAAAAAAAAATGCATACAAAAATGCATTATTTATGGCAGAAATGCATTTGTGCATTTTGTCTTTTTATGCTGGAAACTGCCCTGTGATCTTTGGGTGAAGGGTGTTGGTAAATTCAGTTCCACCTTAAGCATTATACCTTAAGGATTAGACATGTTGCTGAGATAGTGTGTCACATGTCTAGGCATTTCCGTTTTGAGCTGTAGTTGCTGAGTTAGTTGAGGAGGAGTATAGGAGGAGAAGCACTGCTCTCTCTCTCTCTCTTCCAAGTGTTCTAAGATGCTGTAAATAAAACTGCTTATGGAAATACAAGATGCCTCTCATCTGCTTCGTCTTCTCCGCTAACCCTGCTAACCCTGCGTGGATAAGCTCTGCTAATTACGTGCCCAGGCTACTGTGGTCCCTGGGTCGTGTTCCATTTGAACCGGCTCCTGGAGGGAGAGAAGAAGGGGGGCTGTTGGCTTCCCAGTTTCGGTGAATGTCTCAACAAAGGGTGGTACTGTATATTTAATAAATGATGATGATGATGATGATGTCACAGTCCGGTCGGCGGGCGGTTGAAGCCCTGGCTGAGGACATCAGGACCAGAGGCAAGATGGTGGTGTAGAAGCAGGAACAGGTGCAGGGCTGGGGGTCCAGAAGCAGGCAGTTGCAGGGTCAAGGAGCAAGGCAGAGGCGAAGGTCCGGGAGTCAAGGAGCAAGGCGTCGGCAAGGTGAAGGTCCAAGGGTCGAGGAGCAAGGCGTCGGCAAGGCGAAGGTCCAAGGGTCGAGGAGCAAGGTATCGGCAAGGCGAAGGTCCAAGGATCGAGGAGCAAGGCGTTGGCAAGGCAAGGGTCCAAGGAGCAAGAGGCCAGAGGCAACCAGGCAGGGATAGCATTGCTGTGGCAAAGAGCTGAAGGGAAATGCTGGGCTTTTATCCCTCCCAGCTCCTGCCACCAGGTGCAGTGAGTGACTACTCCTTGCTTCTCCAGCACAAGCTGAGGCAGGCCCCAGTCCTGCAAAGCACTACAGGCCCCAGAGCCTGACTACTGCCCATACTCCTGACAGATGTGACCCCTCCCTCCCTCTGGAACCTGAAAATTCATTTTATCCCATATTTCACAAAACAGCATTGAGTCAGAACTCCTCAATCCTGGGGAATACTAAACACTGCAGTCAGCAAAACTGCCCTAGAGGTTGTGCTCCCCTATAGGCTGTCCACCCCTATAATAGTCTTCAACCCTATAACAGTATTCATTTCCCTATACTGTATTGTTTTCTCTCATTCTTGCCCCCACCCTATTCAAAATGATTTGAGGAAGTGTGATTTGTCTGAACAGAACAAAGTATGAAACACTATTTGAATTGCTAGATGTGCGCCATGTATTTTTTCACCCTAGGATTTTGCTCATATCACCCTAGACCCAATTTATTTCGGCTCATGTGTACATTTGTAACTGGACAAATGACTCCTGTTCAGCTCCATTTGGAGTGGTGGTTCTGCTTCTTCTTGACTCTGAGCAATGGCTGTAAAGAGACTGCAGTACGTCAATGTGCTAATCGTGAACCAAACACAGCCTGGTGCCTGTGACAGAGTTGGACAGCAGGTGGCACCAGATGTGGCTGCAGTGAATTGTACCACTGCAGGAAGTCATTGTGATTCAGCTCACCAGACAATGCATCCAGAATCTTAGAGTGGGAGGCAATTTGAGAGGGCTTATTTTATTTTATTTTTTATTGAATGAGCTTGGCAGTGGTAAGCTGGGAAGCAAGCACAGCACTCTAGATCTCCCATTCTTTCTCCAATGAGCTCAGGAAAGGAGCATGGCATTCACTTTCCATCTACGGTAGTTTTCATTCAACCCTTCTTTCAAAAGCTTCAGGGCAGCACACATGGCTCCAGTCGTAAATCCTCACAATGACTCTGTGACTGGTGACTGGCACAAGAAAACCTGATGGCTGAATGGGAATATGAATCCAAGCCTCCCTGGTTGGATTCCAACACTCTAACACAGGCATAGGCAACCTTTGGCCCTCTAGATCAGGCACGTCCAACAGGTAGATTGTGATCTACCAGTAGATCACTGGATGTCTGTGGTAGATCACTGCTAGATCACTGGCACCCCTAAAAAAAGCTCACCCAAAATTATCCTCCTCCCTAAAAAAAAGCTGAAGTATGACCTGAAGCCCTAAACAAAAATGGGCCTCCCTCCCTCCTAAAAGAAGCTCAACAAGTTTGACCTAAACCCCAAAAAACCAGGGCTTCCCTTCCTTAAAAAAAAACCTCAACAGCTTTTACCTGAAACCCCCCAAAAGGGGGTAGATCTCTGTGAGTAGATCAGAGTCTCTTGGGAGGTGGCCACCCCTGCTCTAGATGTTTTGGCCTACAACTCCCATGATCCCTAGCTAACAGGACCAGTGGTCAGGAATGATGGGAATTGTAGTCCAAAACATCTGGAGGGCCAAAGGTTGCCTATGCCTGCTGTAACAAGTGCACTACACTGGCTTTCAAATGGCTGCTTGTTCTGGTAAAGTGGGTTGTCCTGCTTTATTCTCACAGAATTCGCAGAATTCATCATGCGAAAGGCTGGACTAGATGAATCCCAAGCCGGAATTAAGATTGCCGGAAGAAATATCAACAACCTCAGATATGCAGATGACACAACCTTGATGGCAGAAAGCGAGGAGGAATTAAAGAACCTTTTAATGAGGGTGAAAGAGGAGAGCGCAAAATATGGTCTGAAGCTCAACATCAAAAAAACCAAGATCATGGCCACTGGTCCCATCACCTCCTGGCAAATAGAAGGGGAAGAAATGGAGGCAGTAAGAGATTTTACCTTCTTGGGCTCCTTGATCACTGCAGATGGTGACAGCAGTCACGAAATTAAAAGACGCCTGCTTCTTGGGAGAAAAGCAATGACAAACCTAGACAGCATCTTAAAAAGCAGAGACATCACCTTGCCGACAAAGGTCCGTATAGTTAAAGCTATGGTTTTCCCAGTAGTGATGTATGGAAGTGAGAGCTGGACCATAAAGAAGGCTGATCGCTGAAGAATTAATTCTTTTGAATTATGGTGCTGGAGGAGACTCTTGAGAGTCCCATGGACTGCAAGAAGATCAAACCTATCCATTCTTAAGGAAATCAGCCCTGAGTGCTCCCTGGAAGGACAGATCGTGAAGCTGAGGCTCCAATACTTTGGCCACCTCATGAGAAGAGAAGAATCCTTGGAAAAGTCCCTGATGTTGGGAAAGATTGAGGGCACTAGGAGAAGGGGACGTCAGAGGACAAGATGGTTGGACAGTGTTCTCGAAGCTACGAACATGAATTTGACCAAACTGCGGGAGGCAGTGCAAGACAGGAGTGCCTGGCGTGCTATGGTCCATGGGGTCACGAAGAGTCGGACACGACTAAACGACTAAACAACAACAACAATTCTCACAACAAGAGAGGAGCTGTTCTGAAATCACACTTCAGGGCTTGGTGGGGATTTAAACTGAGCTCTCCTCAGCCTACGTCCAACATTCTGACAATTACATCACCCTGATAATAGTCTCACATTCTGGTCCACGTAGGTAATCTGGAAGTCTCCTCCCTCCCACTAGCAATGCGAGAAGAAACCAATGTAAGTCCCTTTAGTCATGGAAAAGTAGTCACCAGTTTACCATTTCATCAGGCTGCCTTGGTGGGAGAGATAGGAAGCAGGGTTCATTGCCTCCGCTTTGCTGGAGGACCAGCTCCATCAGGGACATCCTGCCTCTGAACTGTGCCAGCTGATGAAAGAATTGTGGAGTTAGAAGGGAACGCAAGGGTCATCTAGTCCAACCCCCTGCGATGCAGGAATCAATTTAAGAACAACTGTCTAGAAATTGGTTCCTGAGTTCTGAGTTTATTTTCGCCTTCCTTCCTTGTCCCCTTTCCCTTAAGTGTTGTATTTTATTATTATTATTTATTTGAGTATAAGCCTGCAGGTAGGGAGTGCCTTGTTTTGATTTCATGTAAACCACCCTGGGAGCCTCTTCGGCTGAAGATCAGGGTACAACTGCTTTACATAAATAATAATACATCAATACACCAAAATCACTGGGGTGGACCAACCAAAAAATTAGAAAAGTGTAGCAAGCTTTCAAGTTCTCCAGAAATCTTCATCATGCAAGAAGTCACACAAAGCAGGGGGTGAAGTGAAACATCTTGCCTGATGAAGAGTTCAGGAGAACTCAAAAGCTGGCACTCCTATACATACTTAGCTGAACAATGGTGCTTACCTATGAGTGGTCATGCGTAGGTTTCCACTATTAATGTATTAATTTAAAATAAATTGGAGTTTTAAGATGCAAGTGGCCACCTGGGCCCATGATTCTTCAGTGACCACTGAATGATGTTCCATTCAGAACAGAGTAGTTGTGTCTACCACTGTATCAACAGCATTATACTTCACAAACATAAAACCACAACCTCATTCTTGCCAATAATGTTTCACCCACCTATGTGCTAGGTAGCTGAGAGGCCAGTAAAACAGCCCGAGGAGTGTCCGTGATGCAGAAGTGGAAATGTACCATCCTTTGTAGACCCAGCATCTCAGATGCAGCTTCAGTTTTCAATTGATGGACGGGGAAGATGAAAGGGGTACCAGAACATATCACCCAGTGATATGTTATCTTATGATATCTTAGTAATACAAAATCAACAGAATGCATTATATACAAGTATAACAATACTTCTAGCATTGCTGATTAGGGAGATGTCCCTCTGCCTTAGGCTCTATTGACATCGCATGATAACCAACCACAATGCGAAAACCTTGTATGAATTAAAGCATAGCAAGTAAATTCAAAGGACCCACGAAAGAAGTCAGATGCTCATCACATCACGTGGGTGCTCTCCATTAATAGAAATCGAGACTTTTCAGTTCCACTGTGGACCTTATCCACACATGTAGGGGCATAGCTCTCAACTTCTGGATTGGAAAATAAGCGATCAGCAGTGGCGCGGCACCGGACGTTGTTTCTGCGCATGTCCAGACATGCACAGAAGTGACTTCCAGTGCCGGCTCTGCCCGATTTCCGGTGCCCACACATGGGCAGAGCGGCACCGGAAATCGGTTCTGCACATGTCCAGACATGCGCAGAAGTGACTTCTGGTGCTGGGCTGCCCTTGTCCGCATGTCTGGGCACCAGAAATTGCTTCTGTGCATGCCCGGGCATGCGCAGAGGCAATTTCTGGCAGCACTTGGCAAGCCAAGTAAGCAAGCAGCCAGCCGGGAGCCGGGACATTTATGCAGCTGAGGAGCCTCCCTAACTGGCAGGAGCTGCTTTCTTATTAATCCGGGGGATTTATGGGATATTTTGCAATTCGGGATAACAGCGGGAAATGGGTTTAAATAGGGGGGGTTTCCCACGAAAAACAGTAGAGTTGACAGCTACGTGTAGGGGGTATGGGGATAGCCCCACCCCAAACAGTTCTATATGTACTGGCAAGACCCTCTGAAGGAGCCTGTCTACCTGTGTTCACTTGAATGTAATCAGAGCCTTTCACAAAAATTGGGCCCTTGATAAAGGCTTCTATTTGTGTTCAAGCTAACATGGGAAGGAAATGGTTGAACATAAGAAAGTTGTGGTCAGAGTGGTTAGTGAATGGGATGTTAGAGGAATGGGAGTATGCATGGATTTTATTTAATGTTCCGGCATAACATCTGAACAAGGCTTGTTGGATCACTGCAATGCACAAATTATGAGCTCATATTTTTGGTCTGTGTGCAGCAAGTTTCAAGATGGGTACCTTGAAACACATGATCTGCAAGCAGTTGCAACCCAGAGCCTCATAAACATCTATGTATTCTCATAAACCAGACACTTCTCAGAGACCTATCCACTGTAAAGTAAAGCAACTGTTCATAGTATCTGCTATAACCTGTAAGACCATGGCAGGGGGGAAAAGCCACAGTAAAGTATATCGTTAGCAAACAAGGTGATGTAATGTTGGCAAGATGAATCCCAAGTTCAGTTACATCATGTGAAACCGGTAGAGTGCAGAGGTTTTGAGGTTTGGCCAGATTCAATAAAGGATTCTTCCAAGAGAGACACAGTGGGGGTAGGGAAGATGGTGATTCATTAGTCATGTTTGATTGCCTATGAGCAATGCAGGTTGGATGCTTGATTAGTTTAAGAAAATAAAGTCAAACAGATTTAAAAGAAGCAACGCTTGATCCCATTCATTATGAGTTAGAAGCAAGTCACCCTTAATTCAATGGGACAAAGGCCAATAATAATAATAATAATAATCAACCTTTATTGGCAACAAAAAAACATGCAAACTAAATAATAACAGATTAAAACTATCACTGTGGCGAACGCTGTGTTAAGAGAGAGAAGGGTGTACTCCGCCATCCGCCCTCACGACACTGGGGCCTCCAATAATTCAGACGACTGGAGAATATAACGACGAGAAAACAGCAAATGAAGATAATGAGCCACCGTCTTGGTGAGCACCTGGTCCTTCCCCAACAATAGGAATTGTAAAATTTTCCACTCTGGTCTCCTTCTGGGAATGCAGAGCCAGTCCAGGAATTGTTGACGAAGGTCATTGTAAAGTTTACAATGAAGAACCATATGTAGAAGGCTTTCCACCTGGGGGTCATGACACGGACAGATCCTCTCACCCTCCGCCCTGCCCGAGAACCTTCCCCACAGGAGGTTCGATGGGTTTGCGTTGAACCTGGCCAATGAAAATGCCCTTCTTTCTTGAGGGTTCAGTAGAAAGTCGAGATAATTAGGTTTTGTTTCATGTGCCCACAGGAGGTGGAAAAGAAGGGGGGAACATGTTTTGCCTGCTGCCGCTATAAGTTCTTGGCGCTCAATGTCCCACAACCTACTCATGACTGTGGCTTTGGCAGATTGTAAGGACATTGAGCGGAAAAATTCCACTGAAAGCCCAGTTGCTGTACCTTCCTGTTGAAGTGTTGCAGCCCTGGGGGGAGGAAGGTGTCCGAAAGCATTGCCTGGAGGAAGGAGTCTCTGTCAGAGTCGAGGCAGATTTTTAGCCAGAATATAAGAAATCTTACCCAGGTGACAGATTCAACCTTGTGTTGAGCTCCCTCTAAACATAAAACTGCATATGGGATGCATCGTGGAACAGAGAAAATCTTGTAGAGGAAGGCTGATTGCACTTGCTCTACTATCTGGGTGAATCCAGATTGGAATGCCGTAGAGCAGTTGATAATAGGCATTACATGAACTTTGGGTCTGCTGATACAAGTGGCAGTCCCCCCCCCGGCCTTTTTCTGGTAAAGGTAAAGGGACTCCTGACCAATAGGTCGAGTCACAAACAACTCTGGGGTTGCAGCACTCATCTCGCTTTACTGGCTGAGGGAGCCGGCGTACATTTTCCGGGTCATGTGGCCAGCATGGTGAACCAGAGCAGCGCACGGAAACACCATTTACCTTCCCACCAGAGTGGTACCTATTTATCTATTTGCACTTTGACGTGCCTTCGAACTGCTACTGGTAGATTGGCAGGAGCAGGGACCAAGCAATGGGAGGTCACCCCGTTGCGGGGATTCGAACCGCCGACCTTCTGATCAGCAAGCCCTAGGCTCTATGGTTTAGATCACAGCGCCACCAGTAAAATGAATTATATGGCATGTGACATGATGACATCACCACAGTTTGAGTTTCCCCACCTCCTCCACAGCAACCAAGGAAGTGATGAAAGAGAAACTCGAAAATGCAATGATGTCGCCATTACATACAGTGGTACCTCGGTTTACAAACACAATTGGTTCCGGAAGTCTGTACTTAACCTGAAGTGTACTTAAGCTGAAGCGAACTTTCCCATTGAAAGTAATCAAAAGTGGATTAATCCATTCCAGACAGGTCCTCAGAGTACTTAAACTGAGGCGTACTTAAACCGAGGTATGACTGTATTATGATTATGATTATGATTATACATGTAAATTATATACCACTTTATATTTTTAAGGGGGAAATCTCAAAGGGGTTTACAACACAATAAAACAGCAAATGCAATCCAGAATAAAAGATTGCCAAAGACAGCCAAATATAAAGTATACATTCAAAGCAACCTAATTAACAGGAAACTAAAATATTATCGTAAAGATTTCAAAAGAAAACATTACAAAGGAGGTCAACCACAGAACGCACATTTAATACTGCACAATCAACAAGAGAATAACTTTTTTTTTAATCCTAGGCAGAGAGCATACCTACTGCTGTTGCTGCAGGGAGTGTCTATGGAAGCGCAGGCTCAGTGATGTGGTCTGTACTAAGAGATAGCCAAGATGGAGATTTTGCTACACATTGGTGGGGGAGAAGACAGGATGAGATGTGGTGATCCTGTTTTCAGTGGCACTCATGTGTTTCCCAAAATCCCAAAATATCCCCTTCTGGCCATCCATCCCACTCCTGCACTGATGCCTGGAGGAAGTGACGAGCCATAGGGGTTAACCTGTGTGCGCACACAACAAAGCTTCATTCAGATGACACGGAGAGACAGGTGAGAGCTCAGTCCTTCTGAGTTATATTTTAAACTCTGTTTGGGATGAACAGCTCCTGGCTGTTCATGTTGCAGTAGTGGCTGGGACTGCTTTTTGCAGGTTTAGGCTGGCATGCTTGCAGCCTCTTCCTGGAGAATACAGACCTGGCCACAGCAATTCATGCTGTAGTAACATTCGATTTGAAGCACTATAATGACTGTGTTTTATGCAAGGATGCCTCCAGTGCCAGTGTCAGGCTATTTTGCACCCTGAGCAAGGCTAACTACTTGCACACACACACACACAGAGAGAGAGAGAGACTGTAACACACACCAAAAAAGCCTGTTACCTTTATTTTTCAAAAGCAGATGAAAAGCACAAATTTGAAATTGCTAAATTTATTTTAAATTGCAATAATACATTATACAACAATATTTGACTATCTTTCTCAAAATACAAAAGAAAATGTTTTAGCACACAAATCATGTTGAATAATCCTGTGAATTGTGATGTTGAAATTAAAAAAATTCAATTTTAGGCACATCAAAATCTCACTTTGCATGCCTTCTTCTCCCTTGCAAATTTTTTCCACTAGCTCCTTCAGGCCAACTGCTGATATTTGGGCATGTTCAGTTGATACAGTTGCCAAGCCCACTAGTCATTTTTGCAACATTTGTTGAGCACAGGTTTTTATGTTTGAGCTTTGAGAAACTGTGTTCTCCACTTGCCACTGATAATTGAAGTGTCTCTAAGTTCACACCACAAATATTCGGCAGCAATATCTTTGTTTCCAGTGTGCACCAATGATTTTTATTCGAATTGTTGCAAGCCTTAAGTATTTCTGTTGTTGTTGATACTGTATACAAGGAAGTCAGTTAGGGAATTACCTTCTTGTTGTTGTTGAACTCTCCCTTCAACGGCATAGTAGAAACCTACTTTGAATTTCTGTTTTGGATCTTGCAGTGACTCTTCTTGGGCCTCATACTCAAACTGCTCTTTCTTTCTCCTTTTTCTAACTTGCTCTGTAGCATCAACCCAAACTTGTTGAAAATCCTTATCACACTTCCTGCAAGAAGTTTTGTAAGGAGAACTATATGAATTATTGCGAAAAAGGACTAAGAAGGAGTTTATTTAGGATTTGGATTTTATAGCAATAACTAATGAAATAAAATGCAAAATCAGGAAGAAAGTAAACAATTAGTCGAGGTTGACGGAAGTCCTAGGCTGTGATAGCCAAAGGTTTGTTATATTGTACAAGATGGGATGTTATGTTTGGAAAACATGTGCAAAAACCAATAAAAATTATATATTAGAAAATCCTTATCACACATGCAGCCCACAAGGCAATTATTAGTCACTTGCAAGTGGCTTGTAGCTGACTTTAAGTCACCTTTTTTAATTTTTGCTTGTAAACCTTTTGTTGTTGTTTAGTCGTTTAGTCGTGTCCGACTCTTCGTGACCCCATGGACCATAGCACGCCAGGCACTCCTGTCTTGCACTGCCTCCCGCAGTTTGGTCAGACTCATGTTCGTAGCTTCGAGAACACTGTCCAACCATCTCGTCCTCTGTCGTCCCCTTCTCCTAGTGCCCTCAATCTTTCCCAACATCAGGGTCTTTTCCAGGGAGTCTTCTCTTCTCATGTGGTGGCCAAAGTATTGGAGCCTCAGCTTCAGGATCTGTCCTTCCAGTGAGCACTCAGGGCCGATTTCCTTCAGAATGGATAGGTTTGATCTTCTTGCAGTTCATGGGACTCTCAAGAGCCTCCTCCAGCACCATAATTCAAAAGCATCAATTCTTCGGACCTTCTTTATGGTCCAGCTCTCACTTTGTAAACCTTTTAGGCTTGTGTTATTGACCACTCCACACATCAATGGGGGGCGACTTTTGCATGGACGCACGCAGCCCCGTGGTCCCAGAGATGACTCCCTGGTAGTTCGGGGCTGGCATCGCCTTCCCAGGTAGGATGCCAGGGGTCTCCGCCTACCCAAGCCCAGCGTCCAATCCTGCCTGGGGAGGTGTTGCCAGGGGATGGCCAGGTAAGGGGAGGGACTGTCCGGCTCATGCAAGAGAATTTGAATCTTACCTCCAAGCACCAGTCGGTTCCAGAGCTTCTCCCACCCTCCACACCCTTCATTCATGTTCTTTTGCAGGTAACCTTTTCTCTACAGGTTCACAGGTGCTGCTACGTCAAGGCCGCTGTTGAAGGGTCGGAAATGGTTTTTCCTGCATTGGCAGGTTTCGCCTTTCCCGTAGCAATACGTCACAACTTTGGTGGTGTCAGGCCTTGGGCAGAAATCTTTGGCGATTTTCCTAGAGGGAGGGGCATGAGGCGGAGACCTCACCCCCTTTGCGGCAACAAGATCGGGGTATTAGGGAAAGCCTTGGCCATGCCAATAGGCGTCATAACTTCCCCCTTCCAGCAGCGGTGAACAGGGGGCGGGCTCTCTCTGCTTGAACATATGTTCTCCAGAGCCAGCCCCAATCCCCATACATGTAGATAACCCCGAAGCCTCCCAGAACCCCGACTGGGAACTGGGAAGGATAATGCCCAGTGCCTGAGCCAAGGTCTCCCTACATCTGAATCTTAATAAAGTTGTGGCCAATTTGAATCCCATAGCATGTTGTTATGTGTCTTTATTCCGCTCAGCGGGTCGCCGGGGGGGGGGGGTTGGGGGACTCCCCTGTCCACGCAATAAAAATCTCTATTAAACCATTATATATACTACCAAGAGGATGTCTTGGTGGTTTCAAAGCATTGATCTGACTTTCCCATCTTATTTTGTTATGCCTAGGTCTGATGCATCACGAGTTAGAATTTTCCAATGTTGAGTTGGTGCCAAGAAATAATTATTGATCTGTTGAACCTAACTGAAGAAACTAGTTGCTTCCTCTGTGTGTTTTCCAGAAACATCTCCAAAGAAGTTGAAATCCTCCTGGAATGTGACACCTGCCACCAGCAACAGAATCCAATAATGGAGCACAAGAATGTGAGGAAATTATCTTTAAATACAGGATGGTCTGCCTTTGGTGACAGGATTTTAACTTGTGTGGTAGTTTAGCCCATATAATCTCCCAAAGAAATTGGAAAGCAATAATGACACTAATTAGACAGGGATGAAATATTTAATCTCATCAGTCTATTCACATTCATAATATAATGCATTTTTGCATGTTATTCCACTGCAGTTTAATGAATACTTTTCTTATAATACCTGTGTGTTTTGTTTTGTTTTGTTTGAAGAACCACATTGCAGAATTCAGAGAAGGAAGGATTTTGAACGATAGCTGCATTTTGATTTGTGTATTGATCTCTGAAGTGTAAAAAATTCTTTTCAAACAAAAATGTTAAAAACTTTGAAGCCAGGGAGGAAGAGAAGGGGAAGTCAATCGGGATAAGATGATATGAATATGGATATTGAAATGAAGATGTAGAAGCTAGACCAATAAATATGGCAGAAGATAGGATAAGTTTTATTTGAATGTTTATGATTGTTTATTTGTATATTTTTTGGTTGTTGTGTATTTTTTGTTGGAATTTTAGTTAACTGTTTTGTTTTATAATTATTTTAAATTCAATAAAGGTTATTTTAATTATTTTTTAAAAAAATAGAATTTAAACAAAAATGAATTCCTTCCCCATTCTCATTAACCATGTTATTTTGGTTGCACTGAGGGGTATTTGAAGAATTTGATCTTTGTGAATCACAATGCATTCCAAATCTGTTATTGAGAGGGAAATACGATCCAGCTATAAATATTAGTGTGAACTGCTTTGAGAATCACTGTGGCTGAAAAGCAGTATATAAATCATATTGAGATACACACACAAATTGCACAATAGTTCTGAGACAGCTCCATTTCGGCCAGGGCACTTCCTGTAGGTTCCCTGGTTGTTTTAGATGGTAGTTCCAGATTTCCACACACAATGACGCTATGCCAGTTTTCCTTCCTGGCCTCTGACTCTCCCATCCTTTTACCAAATGTCGCCAATTAGGGCTAGGACATTCATGCCTTTGCAAATTGCACTGGATATCTGACACAAATAGATAGGGGCGGTGTAAACAGGAAAGGTGGGGAAACACCCTTTTAAGAAGTTATCACTCCCAAAGCATCAGGGCTGAAAACAATTACATAACAAAACAAAACAGGAAAATCCATGTCTCTAACATTTTGCCCTGCCTTTCCCCTTACCACAAAACACCTTGATAAGTTATAGGACAGGCCAGGTTTGCCATAAGGTATGAGCCAATATCTTCCTGCCATAAAACATTTTCTGAAATTTGAAGTACAGCCCAGCCTTGGAGAGAGAATGGGAAGGCTTGAAGGGAACTCAAGGGCAACTTAAGGCAATAAGAGAAAATGTTACAGAAAGTCATGCATATATCTGGAGCAATTTGAATGAATGAATTAAATTTTAAAAACAGAGACTTTGTGGGAATTAGGACCTACATAGGATTGCTCCCATTGTGCCTACTTACCAAGGTAAAGGTAAAGGTAAAGGGACCCCTGACCATTAGGTCCAGTCGTGACCGACTCTGGGGTTGTGCGCTCATCTCGCATTATTGGCCGAGGGAGCCGGCGTATAGCTTCCAGGTCATGTGGCCAGCATGACAAAGCCGCTTCTGGCAAACCAGAGCAGCACATGGAAACGCCGTTTACCTTCCCGCTGTAGCGGTTCCTATTTATCTACTTGCATTTTGACGTGCTTTCGAACTGCTAGGTTGGCAGGAGCTGGGACCAAGCAACGGGAGCTCACCCCGTCACAGGGATTCGAACCGCCGACCTTCTGATCAGCAAGCCCTAGGCTCAGTGGTTTAACCCACAGCGCCACCTGGGTCCCTACTTACCAAGAGTAGCTCCAATATTTCAATAATTCTGCTTGTAATCATTACAGTGAGTTTATGGGGGTGTTCACACATTATATCCGGTGAGTATACACTCTGCGTACCTGTGAACACAAATAGCTGAGGTGTATACTCAAAGTTATTCAAATATAACATTCAATAAATGTGCAGACAATGTACCTGTGTACGCAGCAGCTGAGCTGCACAAATCAATGAATATTCTTTCACACAAACAGATATGTACGTGTAGTGACAGCTTGTACCTGTCCTCAGTGAACTTTGTTTGTCTTGCCAGAGTGGTGGATGCTCTAGTTATCTCTCGCTTAGACTACTGCAATGCGCTCTATGTGGGGCTACCTTTGAAGGTGACCTGGAAACTACAACTAATCCAGAAGGCAGCAGCTAGACTGGTGACTGGGAGCAGCCACCTAGACCACATAACACCGGTCTTGAAAGATCTACATTGGCTCCCAGTACGTTTCCGAGCACAATTCAAAGTGTTGGTGCTGACCTTTAAAGCCCTAAACAGCCTCAGCCCAGTGTACCTGAAGGAGCGTCTCCACCTCCATCATTCTGCCCGGACACCGAGGTCCAGCTCCAAGGGCCTTTTGGCGGTTCCCTCACTGCGAGAAGTGAGGTTACAGGGAACCAGGCAGAGGGCCTTCTCAGTAGTGGCGCCCGCCCTGTGGAATGCCCTCCCATCAGATGTCAAGGAAATAAACAACTATCTGACTTTTAGAAGACATCTGAAGGCATCCCTGTTTAGGGAAGTTTTTAATGTTTGGTGTTTTATCATATTTTTTATATTCTGTTGGGAGCTGCCCAGAGTGGTTGGAAAACCCAGCCAGATGGGCGGGATATAAATAATAAATTACAATTACGATTATGATTTGTTCAGTGTAACCAGTGAAATACCATCCATTTTATGATACCCTCAGCCCTCTCTCAAAATCCCAAATGTGCCCAATGGTCCAAAGAGGTTGGTAACTCCTGTTGTAGGACACATGCATGTAAAAGCACACATAGCTCTCTTGGTTTGATCATGCCAAGTTTGCAAGTTCAGTCCCCATATGGGACAGCTGCATATTCCTGCATTGCAAGGAGTTGGATTAGATCAGGCATAGGCAAACTCAGGCCCTCCAGATGTTTGGGACTACAATTCCCATCATCCCTGACAACTGGTCCTGTTAGCTAGAGTTGATGGGATTTGTAGTCCCAAACATCTGGAGGACCGGAATTTGCCTATGCCTGGATTAGATCCCTTCCAACACTTTGATTCTATGATATGAACACGAATGCACATATTGCAGCGCCTACCTTTTCATATGCTGCATCTGTTAAGATTTGTTTTGAACTGCTGATAACATTTTGTAGGACAACTGTGTGTTCTCTATTACAGTGGTACCTCGACTTACGAACGACTCGACAACCGAATTTTTCGACTTACAAATGGGGGTAATGGCCACGCGCTTACAAATGTCTCGACATCCGCAAAAAAACCGCGGCGGTTTTAGATAGGAATTTTTTGACTTACGAATTTTTAGATAGGGTTGCTTCGACTTACGAATTTTTCTGTTTTCAATGCATTCCTATGGGAAATCACGTTTCCAATGGCGGTTTTTGACTTACAAATTTTTTGACTTACGAAGGTGCCTTCGGAATGGATTAAATTAGTAAGTCGAGGCACCACTGTATATCTTTAACAAAACACCCCTTTTGCAGGCGATTGCAGGTGATTTACAGCTGCCAGCAAAGAGCTTCAACAATCTGTAAGCAGTTCTGAGGTGAAAATTCTGGCAGTGATCCAGTGTGAAAATAGGCAAGTTACAAGTGTGATTTTCATCTGCAAAACGTCAGAAGGTATGATACAAAGTGGGGGGAAATAGAACGCATAAGATAGAAAAGTTTAGAGTATTGGCTGCAACAATGAAGCTTATGGAAATGGAGCAAGTTGGGAAAAGACCTATGGGAGCCATCTTGGTTACCCTACAAGGATCCTAGAATGAAAAGCCTAACTTGGTAATAAACCTCACCCTGATCTTTATGGCCAGGAATGGAATGAGAAGAGTATCATGAGAACATTTTAAAAGAACGAGAGGAATGAAGAGTATTTTTAATGCCCCTATCCACAAAGCAAGAGTCAAAGAGAAAACTCACGTATGAGGTTCGTGCATTGAAGAAAGTTTGGATTAGAGCAGGCACCCCCAAACTGTGGCCCTCCAGATGTTTTGGCCTACAACTCCCATGATCCCTAGCTAACAGGACCAGTGGTTGGGGAAGATGGGGAATGTAGTCCAAAACATCTGGAGGGCCAAAGTTTGGGGATGCCTGGATTAGAGGCAAAGGAGGTAATGGAGACTTGAAAGATTTGTTGTAGAAGTTGGAAAGGAGTAAATTTACCCCATGTTGGTTCCCTACAGAAAGCCCCTTCTGCCCAGAGGAGAAGCTAAAGGAGAATGAGAATTTTGGAGTGAGGGAACTGAGAGGAGAAACAGAGAGATTTAGACTAAGAAGAAAAATCCCAAAAGGTGCAGACTCGTAGAACGGAATGAAGGAGGGAACAGTGGCATTCTTACCCACCTCCAACCAGCCTAGCCTCCGGGGTAGCTCATCCTGTTTTGCCACCTGAGGCGAAACAGGAACATGCTGCCTCCTGCCCCTGCACCACCACGATCCACCATCCCCTTCTGCTACTGCTGGAATGCCCCAGTTCTTGCCCAAGCGTGATGAGAGCCAGGGCATTCTGCAAGGCATTGCCACTCATTGGAATGCCTTCCTCTTGGAAGTAGTGGATCAGGCTGGGCACCAGCTCTTGCACTTCTACTGCCTGAAGCAGGTGCCTCACCCCACCTCATGGTTGGGCAGGCTCTGCTAGCAGCTCAATACTGGTAACTCCCCACTTGCACGGGTGTTATGTTCCAGGAACCTACACAGGTTGGTGAAATGGGCGTAAGTGGGGAGTCCTTAGGCTCATGAAGAGACCCTTCCCAGAGCCCAAAGAGGACATCCTCTTCAGACTCCAAGGAGGGTCTCCTTGTGATCTGGAGGGGCAGTGGGGCTTTCTTGAGGAAAAACTAAAAACCAATATTGTTTATTAACATATTGTTGGAGCTATCAGTTTGAAGGACCCATTATGGGACAAGAGGCCTGACCAATTTGGCCTACTGACCTGGTTTCATAAGTGCTGCTGTGCAGGGCTTCTGCTGGTGCCAAGCCACAAATGGCTAACCATGCTCGCCTTTGGAAAGCTATTGGCCTGCCAAACTTCGTTCAAATCTTTACAACGAGTATTAATTATAATTGGTTCGAGACAGCTTTGGGCCATAGTTTTGCAAAAAGAGAGATAATCCCCTCCTTTCTTTGCAAGTTCAAACTGGCAAGACAAAAAAAAAATAATGTGCCCAGTTTTGCGGTTGAGAGAAACAGAGGGCGTTTTCACAGGGAAGAGTTGTGGCCATTTCTTTTCCTTCTCATTCTACTTTAATCAGAATCTGGGATAGGAGGGCAGCTTCCACACACTTCTGAATTTTATGGGAGGAATTCAACGTGGTGCTATGGTGGAATCATCAGCACAAGAATTTCCACTTGCCAGAAGGAATGAATGCTCTTCTCTCTCTGCACGCTGTTCTGTTGGTTCTCCAAACACACACCCAAAGCCAGTTTGGGGAAATATGTGAAGGCCAAGGGGGAAGAGCAAGGGGGGGGGAGCCTGGCTGTGCTATCGGAAGTCCTTGTACGGGCTTCCACCACTATGACCCACTAGTTGAATTTGCCCCTAAGGATTAACATCCTCTGTATCTCATTCAGACCAATGGGTGGTAAATGACTGGAATGTGCTTACTTTGTATATGCAAAGACCCTTCCGTTTCTCCACCTGCTTCACCTCACTGAGCATGCACAGAAATCACAAAGTGCGGCAGGACTTTTGGAACTGTGCACCCACAGAAAATGTAGTGTTGTGCAATTGCCGCTATCTGTCCGCATGTCTAATTCCTGCAGCACCTGTGGATGGTGGGATGACAGCATCTGGAATTTTGTTTTCATAGCACAACAGGGCCTGTGCTCCTTAAAAAAAAAGCTGACATACATCTATGATCTGTTGTACAGATCTGTGGACAATAATTCTTGCAGAACTTCACTTGAGGGTTGTATTCAAAGCAGTGCAAGTACCCTGTTCTGTCAGCACCAGGATTTCTGCTTGCACAATGGAACTAACCCACCTCCCTCAATGTGCCCCCTAAATCTCTTCTCAGGGTTCCCCCAAGCTTCCAGAGTAGATGTGGGCTGTGGGGCATGTGTGGGGTGGGAGAAGGGAAGATTCTGTTGTACAAATGGAAATCCTTGTACTGATAGGATGTGCTAGTTGGATACTGCCCTTGTTGTGGTGGTGGTGGTTGTTAGTAGAAAAGGCAATAATATCGAAAACTGGTAAGATTGGTTTTTCAGTTGTGTGGGAGACCTGGCTCAGGGCCGTCTTAAGCGCCCCTGGCGCTGTGGTGCGCCGGATCTCTCCGACGCCTTCCCGCCCCGTTTCCCAGCGCAGTGGGCGGGTGGGCGCAGCGTGCAGTGCGGCTGCCACAGGCGCTGCTGCGTGGCGGGCAGACACAGCGTGATCTCTCTGGCGCCCTCCCGCCCTGTTTCCCTGTGCGGTGGGCGGGTGGGCGCAGCGTGGCTGCCACAGGCGCAGCTGTGCGGCGGACCGGCGGGCGCCGTGGTGCCCTGCGCCACCCAGCCTGGCCATAGGGCCGGCCCTGACCTGGCTTGCTAGTAAGATTTTTTAAAAGAAGCTTTGGTAACTGTGAGGGTTTGCATACTTTTCCAATGCAATGAACAAAGGTTGGGGGAGCAGCACTGAAATCTGATAGGACTGGCTTTTCAGTCGTGCGGGAGACCTGCACTCTCTCCCTCTCTCTCTCCCTCTCTCTATATATGTATGGTAACTGAGGATCGAGCTGGACTGTGCCCTTCTCTAGACATCTCTTGATGCTCAAAACAATCAAATACTTATGTGGCTACTTCAAAGCTGTTCATGAATTTTTTTTGTCATTCCCCCTGCCATAACAAAGAAATCAAAGATCTCTCGTTGCCACCATGATGAAACTCCTCGATCATTGCTTGCAGCAGTTTTTTTTCAGGGCCTTTTTTCAGTGCCTTCTGGCGGTTCCCTCACTGCGAGAAGCAAAGCTACAGGGAACCAGGCAGAGGGCCTTCTCGGTAGTGGCACCCGCCCTGTGGAGATAAACAGCTACCTGACATTTAGAAAACACCTAAAGGCAGCCCTGTTTAGGGAAGTTTTTAAGCTGTGATATTTTAATGTATTTCGGTATTTGTTGGAAGCCGCCCAGAGTGGTGGGGGAAACCCAGCCAGATGGGCAGGGTATAAATAAATAAATAAATAAATAAATAAATAAATAAATAAATAATAAAGTGAAAGCAAAAAAGTTAACTTGCTATGGCTGCCCATGAAAATAAAATGGTGATGAACCAAACTGGGCCAGAGGAGGCATGATCATAAGCCACACTGCCAAGAAGCATCACATAAGATGTCATAAAAGAACCCCTTGCTGATCAGTTTTGCTTTGGATCGGATTTGAAACAGCCAATTTTTTGACCATACTGGTCATTACTATACTCTCTCTCCCCCCCCCCCCCACTTTAGGGGAAGCTCATGCAATGCTAGGCCTGCGTGGTGGGGGCCCTGGGATATGTTCAACTCCAGCAGGATGTTGTGATGATACACAAAAAATGAATGCCTAAAACACTGCAAATATGAAATAAATGCCTGGAATGGCAGTGCCCAGGGGGATAAGCAGTGCAAATAATATTTGTCCTATGTCATCAGAATTTACCAAACTAATTTGGAACATCCCAAACTGGGGCATCTGATACCAGTCCAACGGTGGAACCAGTTCACACTCCTCCTCAGCAATATGCCTAATAGTTGTTTTCCTCTTAAATATTTCCTAGCCACTTCATAAGTGTTGGCAGACATTTCCCCTTAAATACCACAGCAGTGAAGTGAATGTAAACAGGTAATTACATATATTTCTTATACTACAAAGGGCTAGACAGAACGAGATTAGCTTCTCCAACGAAGTGTAGCTCTGGTTTGGCCTACCCTCCCAATGTCTCTATTTTCCAGGGACAATGCTGGATTAACAGAACCTGTCCTGGTTTCTGATTTAATCCCAGAATGTCCCACTTTCCCCTATTTTCATCTGAGAAATGTTGGTGGGTATGGAATAGGATTTCCCCAGGGCTTCCCCCCCCCAATCTGGAACTCACAGAAATTCAATTCTGGCCCCTCTCAGGTGGGTGCCATTGCCATTATAAGAGAACAAGGGAAATCCACTTAAACCACCTAATTTCAATAGGAAGAGATGTGGGCGTAGACGTGCGCCAGATTGTGGCCACTGAAATCACATGCTTGAGATTGAAATGGCATCTTCATCCGGAAAAACCAGCACCTTCTAATTGTGGCAAGTGTGCTACACAAGCCAAAGTATTACATAGTGCTGTGGTGGGCTACACTACGATATGCACTCTTGGCTTGCCTTTGCATTTTGCTATGTGCATTTTATATCTATATATCTATATCTAATCTACATTTCTCATATTTCTATTTTTTTAAATGCCTTTTGACACTTTAATTGAGCCAAAAATGGAAAAGTGCAAAATCTGCCCATTAGTCCAAGAGGTGCGACTCAGGCCAGTTTGTACAGGCATTTGCAAAGATTGAATTCCTAACCCCTAGTGTATGTTGGCTAGTGGCTGTGTGCTAGTACCAGTGCTTTTTTTAAAAAAAAATTTTTTTGGGTTACTCTCATTTTCCTACTCATAATGAAATACTGCCCCTCAATGAAGCCAAACTTAGATTCACAAAATGTTTAAGGGTATGCGTAACCCTGCCCACCCCCTTGGGGAAAAAAACACCACTGGCTATCACCTATCCCCTTGCATGGAATAATTCTCTACTTTTCACTTTGGTGCATTTAAAATGAACTCACAACCACCTTGTTTTAACTATTAGACAAAAGGAGATAGAAGGCCCTTGTGATATCTCTTAGCATTCAAACAGCCTGAAAAGGAATGAACTGGAAATGCTAAATCACTCCTTAACCAGTGTATAGTTTTTACCACGTGTTTCTTTTGATTCACTCGGTTTGGGTCATTATTGAGAAAACATCCTGACATGCTGTCCTCTCGGCCGGTCGCTCTTCTGTGATCTTTCACTCAACCTTTCAAAGCTCCCTTTTGCCATTTAAGGCTGAGGAAGCCTCTCCACCCTTACTGTGTGTGCATCTAGATGGCTGCAAAGTGAGTAATTTTTTGCTTTGAGTTGTTTTTCTTTTTCTTTTTCAACTACAAGTGCCTGAGCATGTGCGCTCACCTCACAAACAAAACTACAAAAGGCAGGCGGGAAGGAGGAAGGGAGGGGGAGAGAGAGAAAGCCAACAGGTTGATCTGGATTACATCAACAGTCACACCCTCCTTACTTTATGAACATAGCAGAACAGGTGTTTGTAATTCATTAGCTAAACTGAGCTCAGCACAGAGAGGAATTGAAATCTACGCTGCTCCCCGGTGTGCTTCTTCTCTTTTGCAGTAGTACCTAGAAGGGCTTGTGCTTCATCCGGCCTCCTTGTAGCCACAATGACTAGCCACTTGAGGGACTTCCGGAGCCGTAGCAACAGCAGCTCCTTCGCTTCGCCAGGAGGCTCTTTTAGCATGCGGAGAGAGCGTTCGTGCTCCCCTTCTTCAAGGTACGGGGCCTGCAGCAGCCCCACCATGGGTGTGAGCACCAGCAGAAACAATTTCAGCTCTTCGAGCCTCACCGGACACAGCCGCTGCTCTTACCCAAAGGTTTCGGTCAACAAACGGCTCCTGACTCCGCTACACCTGGATATAGATCCCTCCTTGCAGGAGATCAAGACCAAGGAGAAAGATGAGATCAGGACACTCAATAACCAATTCGCCGCCTTAATTGGAAAGGTAAGATTGCATACTATTATTTGAATGGGAAGGTAAGATGATGCCTCTCTTTGTATTGACCAATGTGCAAAACAGTGTGAGAGAGAGCTCCTTTAGGTGGTTGATTCAGGTGGCTACTTCTTGTGGCAGCTTTAGTTTAGAGTACCATTGGAGGGTGGCAAGTTATCACCTGCCTATGTTGCTGTTAATTGCTGTAATTTCAGTTCTCTGCTTCAGGTTACCAGGACAGCTCTGGCACAATCCAAAGACTATCAATATCTAATGCCACACAATATAAGCTTCAAGATTTTGTTTCTAGACTTCCTAGTCCAAAGCCAACAGCAGTTGTGAAGTCCTGTTGTCAGTCCTCAGGTGTAATAGGTGGGGATAGCCTTGGTCTCTGTGTTTATGGGGGATGGATGGTAGCCGTTTACAGGTTTTTAAATGAATGAAATAAGAACAAATATGTTCTCCAGCTTAGGAGAATTAAAGTGTAGAGCTTCAAAGGAATATAATTGGGTTTGCAATAATGGCTAAGCATCAATAAGAACCCTGCTGGTCCAGGCCAAAGTCTAGCATCTAGTCTAGCATCCTGTTCTCGCAGTAGCCAATCAGAGGCCTGTGGGAGACTCATAAGCAGAATCTGAGTGCAACAGCATCCTGCCTGCTTGTGATCCCCAGCAACTGGTATTGAGAGGCAGATTTGCCTGCAATAGCGGAAGTAGAACATAGCCAACGTAAGTTGCCACTGATAGCCTTTTTCTCCACGCCGTTGATTTCCTTATGTTCCTCTTCTGAAGCTGTCAAAGTTGGTGGCCTTTGACACATCGTGCGGCAGTGGATTCCATCGTTTAACTATAGACTCTGTGCAAAAGTACGGTACTTCCTTTTGCCTGTGCTCCCACCATTGACCTTCACCGGATGATGCCCTGGCTCTAATGTTATGAGAGAGGGGTGACAGACTTCTCTCTATCCACTTCCTTCATAGCATGCATAATTTTTGTTATGATAATGTGCTCCTTTACTTGCCTTTTTCCCGCCCCGCCCCCCAAAACTAAGGAAGGCCCAAGCATCATGACCTTTCCTCATAGGGGAGTTGCTCCAGCCCCTCGATAGCCTTAAAAGTTGTCCACAATTTTTTTTGAGGGCTACATAAACACACCCACAGTGGGATGGTACAGAAGAGGAAGCATGGGGAGGGGGGAATATTTGCAGACGGGACAAAAGGTCACAATCCTGCAGACACATGGGGAGAGTGGCTATGTCACTCACTATTCACAAGTAACATTGCAGGCATTATGTAATACGTGACCATAGTCACATGCACATTTAAAGCACATTTATACCATGGCTTCCATCAAGGAATCATGAGAGCTGTGTTTTCCCCTTTAAATATATGTTTTGGATATGATTCATGTTGCATAAAGTAAAATTTCAGTCTGAATGGAGATGAAATGTGATGCAACCACCATTTTCCTTAAAAGGAGATGACGAGGTGTTATGTGACGAATGTTAACAACTGTCTATTAGTGAATAGTCACATGGAAGGCCCCCAGGGTGACAAAAATGCACTTCTGAGGATCTCTGTTGAGAAGCTTCCCAGGGAATTGTGGGGACTGTAGTTTCAGGAGAATTCTGTTAAAGATCGTAACCATCCCGCACACAGAGATGGAGCAACTCCATACCCTCCAACATGCAGCTGTGCCACTATGGGTTCTTGGAGAAGGTAATGTCTATTAAACAAGTTTTCCGTTAGCAGGATAGGTTCAGCCTCATCGTTTGTACCTTGTCCGCTGCTCTATTAGCATCTGAACGATTTGCAGAGAAGAGCAAAGAGGACTCAAAAGTTGCCATTCAGCCATCCCTTCCTGCCCTCTAACTAGCCCTTCATCCCTCACTGTTGCCACTGGTAATAAAAAGAGGCATGAAGATACAGTCATACCTTGGGTTACAGATGCTTCGGGTTGCGCGTTTCCAGGTTGCACACCACGCCGAACCCGGAAGTACCAGAACGGGTTACTTCCGGGTTTCGGCGCTCGCGCATGCACAGAAGCACAAAATGATGTCATGCGCATGCGCAGAAGCACCGAACCACGGCCTGAGCATGCGCAGGCGTGGCACTGTGGGTTGCGAACGCTGCAGGTCACGAATGTGCCTCCCGCACGGATCACGTTCGCAACCCGAGCGTCCACTGTATAAGATAACAGAATTCTAGACTGCACCACTTCGGAATGTGGTGGGGTGCCATATTCCCAAATGCATTCCAAAGTTAAAAGTTCCAAACATGTAATAAACTAACACATCCTAGAGAATATTCCTGGTGTCCTAGTTTACTTCATGGAGGGAGCTTTTTATTTGTGTTGGTGGGGAGAGCTTTCAAAAACATGTCCCCCACATACCACCCTACTGTCTGAAGTGGATTTTAAAAAAGGTTTCATTCATTCATTTATTCATTCATCATGCTTTTCTGCAGACGGTTCTAGGCGCCTAACAAAATCGTCAGGACTATAATAATTATAATACTACAAACAGGATACAAACAGCAGAAGCAGCAAATGAACAAAGTCCATGCATTCATAATGCAAAAAAAAAAGGCAGTGGGTGAATAAAACCCATGAGCTCCCCCAAAATACCATTCAATCAAAACAATTAATATTTATTTATTGCCTATATATTCCATCTTTCCTCCAAGAAGCACAAGGATGGCATACATAGGTCCCTCCCCACTCACAGCAGCCCTATGAGGTAGCTTAGTCTAACAGCTGATAGGTGGCCCAGAATGCAGAAACCAGGTTCTAGTGCTTGAGAGTATGGAACAGCCATTATCTGATGCCAAAATATAGTAAGTACCTAGGGAAGGAGTTCCACAATATTGGTGCCACCACCAAGAAGGCACCTTCTCTCTCCGTTAGCCATGATTTGCCTAATGTCAGAGGGCAACAGCATCTGGAACAGAAGGGCCTGTGACGATCTTTGCTGAGGGGCAGCTTCATGTAGGTGGAGATGGTATTTCAGATACTCAAACCTGTGCCATTTCCGGCTGAACTGGCAAGCGCAGAAGGTCTTTTGATGCAAACACCTCTGTCTTCCAGCACATTCTGCTCAATGTGTACAATAGGTACAAGGCCTTACCTCTGATGACAGGAAGGTCCTTTGGCAGGCACCCACATATAGCCTTATGAAGTTAGGCGAACACCAAGAGATCTTCCTTAGTACTTTAAGCACATGGATACTTTTCATAGATCACTGGAGATGTCCTTTAGATTTGAGTGGAATGAAAGTCTTTAGAAGTTTGAAGAAGAAATGTCATTGCAGCAGCATACAGTTTTCTCCCAACCACCTCTCTCCTGAGGTGTACTAAGACCTCATAGGGAAGGCAGAAGGTTGTTTTCAAAGTGAAACAGTTGAACTACCCAAGGCAGGTTCCTGCAAAGCCCTCATGTTCTGTAAACAGATGGTAATCTCCTCAAGGATTGCTTCACTGAAGTGTCTAACGTAGGCAGCGAGTGCCAATCTGAAAACCAAAAAAAATTACACACACACACACACTGGCAGCACTGTGATTTAATTTTAAGAGACACTGTTTATTCCTCAGTTATGTGAATACTACACCCAGTGTTTATGACATGCAAATGGATAAATGTGCAGGCATGTTCTCTGTTGTGTGAGCTACTGGAGACAAATGCAACTGAACTTTGATCTGGCTTTTTGACCATATATGGATTTTTAAACTCATCCCTGAAGAAGCAGGAGGCACACTGGGAGCCAAAGTGGCCATCCTCGATGGTGTCAAACTGTGTTAAGAAACATTCTGGTCCTTGGTTCCATGGAGTTGTATCTATGATTACTCCATGAAAAATGAACAATGGTTGACAGTTGTCCTTGAAAGGCACCTTGCCCACCACTAGAGATCTTTCCCTGGAATGTAAAACTACAAGGGGAGGGGTGCTGGGAATGTTTTAGGGTGCAATCACAGCTCATCAAGGGCAGGTCTGGACACCAGCCTGCATGTATAACCCTCACCAGAGAATCCTCTGCAACACACATTGTTTTTGTAGGTCTGGAAGTCAAAGTACATGCTAATATGGACTGTAAGGCAGCTGCCAGGCAAAGTCTTTCCTCCCATGCCTCTCTACTGCAACTTTTGTTAACCTGGTGCCCTCCTGATGTCTTGGGCTAAGGCTGATGGGAGTTGTAACCCAAAATTTCTGGGGGAAACTATGCTGGAAAAGGGAGATCTGCTGTAATCTTTAGAAAATGCACAACACAATAGACGATGCTCAGAGCTTCCCTGCCCCAGCATCCCTTCATCATCTGCTGCTTTTTCTGCAGGGGGATGGATAGGAAAACTGAGCATGACATCAAGTGAGGCATCTTCTTTAAATGTTATGGGCAGTATATGAGGAAAGAGATATGTAGCTGCAGCTCTCACTGGCAAAAGATGCACATTCTGCCCAACATGTAGTTTGGGGTCCTTAAGTTCAAATTGTAGCAGCTCGTTCCCTGGAGGCCAGTTCCCATAATCATTTCTTGCACACAAGTGCTCACATGGAGAACAGAAACAAATCGGCTGAATCAGCCAATCACTGATTTAGTTGACAGCTATTTCTATGATTGGAGAAGTCACCCTGTCCACCTTCCACCTCTTGTGATTAAGATTTCAAAGTGTCGGTGCTGACCTTTAAAGCCCTAAATGGCCTCGGTCCAGTATACCTGAAGGAGCGTCTCCACCTCCATCATTCTGCCCGGACACTGAGGTCCAGCACCGAGGGCCTTCTGGCGGTTCCCTTGTTGCGAGAAGCCAAGTTGCAGGGAACTAGGCAGAGGGCCTTTTGGGTGGTGGCGCCTGCCCTGTGGAACACCCTCCCAACAGATGTCAAAAAGGAAAACAACTACCAGACTTTTAGAAGACATCTGAAGGCAGCCCTGTTCAGGGAGGCGTTTAATAGATTATTGTGTTTTATTTTTCTGTTGGAAGCCGCCCAGAGTGGCTGGGGAGACCCGGCCAGATGGGCGGGGTATAAATAATAATAATATATTATTATTATTATTATTATTATTATTATTATTATTATTATTATTATTTGTGTGCTATATCTGAGATCAGCCAGTTCATATGCCTTTACGCAAAAGTGCATGGCTGGAATTCTTTACGGTAAGTTTCGGGAAGTGGGAGGGATGAGCCCTGGGTTATTTTGGCAAGCCAGTCTTTCTCAATCTCTGTTCACCATGTATAAAATGAGTATACTTGCCACCAGGAGTTGTTGTAGGAGATAAAGGAATTGTAAAGCATTTTGTACATTTAAATTACCATAAAAACTATTCACTCTAATACTGCCCCCTCCCCTCGCCAAATGGGCATGATACAAATGACTTTGTAACCCAACGCTCAGCACTGCTGCACCAGCAAAACTGCACATGGTGCCCTTCAGCTACATTGCAGTATCACAGTGCTAGGCAGAATCACTTTGGGGTTGGCGCTTAAGCCCAGTCTCAGCATGTCAGTGTTGAAAAAATTCTCCCGTCTCCAATGTGGCACCAAGCAACATCACTTCTGCAGCCGTATTAGGGCTGGGTACTAGCTATGCTATGAGATAGTCCATCTTCCTAGGAAAGAAATGGTTGGTGAAATTCTGCCAACCTCATGTAACAGTAAGGTAAAGGGTAAAGGGACCCCTGACCTTTATGTCCAGTTGCGGGTGACTCTGGGGTTGCGACGCTCATCTCGCTTTACTGGCCAAGGGAGCCGGTGTTTGTCTGCAGACAGCTTCCAGGTCATGGCCAGCATGACTAAGCTGCTTCTGCCCAACCAGAGCAGCGCATGGAAACACCATTTACCTTCCCACTGGAGTGGTACCTATTTATCTACTAGCACTTTGACATGCTTTCGAGCTGCTAGGTTGGCAGGAGCACGGACCAAGCAACAGGAGCTCACCCTGTCGCGGGGATTTCAACCGCCGACCTTCTGATTGGCAAGCCCTAGGCTCAGTGGTTTAGACCACAGCACCACCCACATCCATGTAACAGTAGCAGGGTTATAAGTATGGATGCAAATTTACAAATAATTACTTACATTTCAGAGAAAGTAAGCCGATTAATATCCCAGCTAAATCTCCCCAAATAAATTCCCCCGTTAATTTCCTTTCCCAGATTACCCAAATCTCCTTTAATTAATTAAAATCCCAGTTAGTTCCCTGCCCTGCTCCTGTTCCAAAATCACTTTCCATTTTGCTTTGTACCCCTATTCATTGGCAGTCATCTCACTGTTATCCCTTCTGCTGTTTTAAAAATTGAATTAATAAGAAATAGGTTGCATGATTCCTTTCAGGTGGAGGAAGGAATTGTGCTATGAGACAAGTTGGCTGGGGGGTGTCTGCCTATCTTTTTAAACTTAATGAAGCAAAAGGAAATCCTTCAGCCAGGGACCAGCCTACCATTAGTCAGAGTGAGGGAGCTGCCTCAGGTAGCAGATGCTGGAGAACAGGGAGCACCAGGAAACTGCTGGAGACCAGAGACATGTAGGTCAAGTAGTCTGTGAGATAAGCTGCTGCTCTCAGGAACAGACTGCCCTGCCCTGTTGCCCGTGTTGAAATGGGATTCAGGTGGTAGCCCTATTGGTTTTTGTATGGGGGGGGGGGGCTTCTTGTTCTTTGCCAAGAGCATCAAAATGTCTTGGGGCAGCATTGCCACTGTCAGCTTTCCGCTGCACTGTGTGAATTGTCATAGAATTGTAGAGTTGGAAGAATACCCCCGAGGGTCATCTAGTCCAACCCCCTGCAATGCAGGATTCTTAGCTAATGCATCCATGACAGATGGCCACCCAACCTCTGCCTAAAAACCTCCAATGAAAGAGACCCCAGCACCTTCTAAGGGAGTCTGTTCCACTGTCTAGCAGCATAGCTGCCAAGTACCCCGTTTTCTCCGGGAAAACCCAGATTTTACTTACCTTTTCCCGGTGGCCCCCCGTATCACATCGTCTCCCGTTTTTCTCCGTTATTTTCTCCTGCCGGCGGCCATTTTTTTTCTTTCCAATTTGCCCTTCTATGGACACCAAAAATGGCCACCGCCGGCTTCAAAAGTCGCATCTATGCATGTCCGGAAGTGCATAGACGCGACTTCCGGTGTCGGCGGCGGCCATTTTTGGTGCCCATAGATGGGCGGAGCGACACCGGAAGTTGCGTCGACGCACTTCCTGACATGCGTACAAGCGACTTTTGAAGCCGCCGGTGGCCATTTTTGGTGCCCATAGAAGGGCAAAGCGACACCGGAAGTTTCGTCGACGCAACTTCCGGTGTCACACGGCTGCCGGTCCCAGATTCTGCAGTCTGGGACTTGGAAGGTAAGGTCTAGCAGCGCTTACCAACAGAAAATTATTCCTTTCTGATTGAAACCTCAAAGGCTCCCAAGAAACAATGCTGCTTCCTTTTCCTTCCCTCGACCCTGGAAATGAAACTGAAATGGGTTGTTTCCCACCCAGGGCACTTTGAGGCTTCATTTGTGGCTTTCCTATTAAGGTGACCACTTATCTGGTCCCCTTTTCTCATTCTGTATTTCCAGTGTTGGCCACATGGAAAGAAGGCATCTCCCTGGGCACCCCTCGAAATACAGGGCTGTCTGATATGAAAAGAGACTGCTTGGCCATACTGGGTGGCAACACTCAAAGCATCCTTCTCTGAAGCGCTGGAGAGCCTTGTAGATCTACTACCAGCAGGCTAGACAGACCAGCAGCCTGAGTCATACAAGGCAGCTATGTGTATTCAGAGAAGCATTTGGGGAGAGTTGTTCATGCCAGAACCAGGCGTATATTAAGGCTGTTAAACCCAAAGCATAACAGATCAGTAATGCATCAAGTTTGGGCAAGGGTTAGAATGTTACACTGTCTAAGTAATGGCATGCCACTGCTCAGTCGTCATAGAATGCACTACTCTTTGGCTAGAAACTCAGAAAATCTGAATTTTATCTTCTATAAATCAGCTAGGTAAAGGTAAAGGGACCCCTGACCATTAGGTCCAGTCGTGACCGACTCTGGGGTTGCACACTCATCTCGCATTATTGGCCGAGGGAGCCGGCGTATAGTTTCCAGGTCATGTGGCCAGCATGACAAAGCCACTTCTGGCGAACCAGAGCAGCACACGGAAACGCCGTTTACCTTCCCACTGTAGCGGTACCTATTTATCTACTTGCATTTTGATGTGCTTTCGAACTGCTAGGTTGGCAGGAGCTGGGACCGAGCAACGGGAGCTCACCCCGCCACAGGGATTCGAACCGCCACCTGGGTCCCGATAAATCAGCTAGCTGTATGATAATGATCACAGGCTGGATTCACTAAAGCAGGGATAAATTAACTCTGGAATTGGAGCCGTTTCCTTTTTCTTTCTCTTGGTCTATATGTATACTCCATTTCCTTCCAAGTTTGTGTCTTTCTTTAACTGGAGCTGTTTTTGAACTTGTGCTCTTTTTATGCCTGTACGAGAGATTGCTCAATAGGACAGCCATCTTCTTTGGAGCCTCTAGGTGCTGTATAATAATGTTATCAGACATATCTCCTTGGTTGTTCATTGACAGTTCCAAACAAACATTGGAAGCAGGAACCAATGGTGGTAATTAAGTAAGGAAGAGGTTGCCAAAAGAGGGGGTGAATTCTCTATCATATGCAATCTTTGGATTAAGAGCGGCAGATGCTCTTCAGAAAGATAATACTCTCTAAGCACAGGTTGGCAGGCTTGTTATCACAGCAGCTTGAGCTAAAGCCAATAATCAAGAAATGTGGATGTGTTTTGATGAAAACTTAACATGTGAGGCTTGCAATGAATTTATAGGGGCTGCCATTTTCGTTCTTGACTCATTGTAAACTTCTTCAAATCTTCATCTGTTGAACTCAATGTGGGTTGTTATTTATAGAGGCTTGTTTAATACATTTTTATTGTTTGCTGTGTAGCAATATGTTCACAAACGAGGGTTTTTGTTTTTTCCCTAGAGAAGAAAGGGGGAAACTAGGAGGAGGGTGTTTGATGGAGTAGAACTGGTGCTCCTTTGAGGAGGCTCAGTGCATGGATTTTGATTTAGCTATGCACAGTCCATTTCACCTCTGCTGATTTCCTTTCACTTCAATTTGCGGAGAGGAGTCACTGATACAGATGGGGAGAAAATAGTTTGAGTTTGCATGTGAATCCACTTAATTCAAACTTCCTTAACTGAAATACAGTGGAATCTCGGTTGCATATGTAGACCTTTCAGACCCCCCCCCCCAAATAAATCCAGACAGGACTCAAATATTGGTTTGGTTTTTGGAAGAATTTAGGCCACAACTTTATTGATTACAATCAAGTGAGCATAGGCTCTGGTTCGACTAGCTCCCTGCACCCTTGCAGGTAGCGCTGACCCTGGGCACAGTGGCATACAAGTGGAGGAGCTGCACGGCAGGCTCCCTTTTCCCTCCGCCAGCTGCGCCGCTCAGGATCTCCGCTCAGGGAGGTAAGCGAGCGGAACAGGGGCACTAGGACCGGCGCTGCTTTTCATTGGCATTCCTGTTGGCAGGAAGGCTCGAATGCCTTCCCACAGTCTAGGACTCTCCCCGCGGCCCGCTGGCTCCATGGCGCCCATCTGGCCTCCGCTGCCGGCGGGAGGGCTCCGGACTGCAGGAGTGGGGCTGTCCCTGCTGGCGCCGCAGGGCCGGGACGCCAGGCCTCTCTGCAGGCCGTGCTCTCTCCTTCCCGGCCCTGTGGCTCTCGGCTCAGCCGAGGCGTCACCCCGAGGCCTTCCGGCCCGGGGGAGACAGCAAGCTCCTCCAGGGAAGGTAAGAGCTTTCCTTTAAAAAAAATGGAGGGGAAGAGCTGGAGGTGCAGAGGTTTTTTTAAAAAAAGAGTGGGGGCAGGGGGGCGCCCGAGGGATCCCTGCACCAGGGCGCCCGATGTGCTAAAGACGGCCCTGCCTGGGCACCAACCATAGGTCAGCAGGGGAGTCTGCTAGGCCTCCATCCAGATGTCCCCTGGACTCAGGCTCAGGGCACAACCCCTCACAGGGAAGACCAACCATGAGTCCGTGGATTCCTTTAGAAGAATACCCAACACATAGGGATGGCTAGGCATCCTGCCACCCCTATCACCTGAACCAGAACCTATCCACAACCTTACAAGTTGTGACGATTTGCTACGTGGCAGGCGAAACCCAAATGGCACCAGTCAATCCTCCAAGTGGGAAAAATTCCTGCCATGCCCCTGTCCCAACGACAGATGACACATGACGGCGTAGCAAGGTCATGCATGCAAGTCCTAAATATAGGGAGAGGTGGGCGGGTTCCGATGCACTGACCCAAAAGAGGAAGCTCAGGGACACGTGCATGGGCTTAAATAGAGGTCCCTTGATAGCATTTAGCTGGCATCCCATTGGTCTGATTGCACCCAGCATCGAGGGACCTCCAATAGGGTGTTGTGGCCATTCCCACCCACAACACAGGTTTTTGGTTGCCAGGTCACACCGCAACACGTGCCCTCTTGTTAGGGAGGACCCGATTTATAGAGGCTTGTTTAATACATTTTTATTGTTTGCTGTGTAGCAGTATGTTCACAAACTAGGGTTTTGGTTTTCTCCCTGGAGAAGAAAGGGGGAAACCTAGGAGGAGGGTGTTTGATGGAGTAGAACTGCGGCTCCTTTGATGAGGGTCAGTGAATGGATTTTGATTTAGCTATGCACAGTCATGGCTAACTAAGTCCATATCGCCTCTGTTGATTTCCTTTCACTTCAGTTTGTGGGGAGGAGTCACTGATACAGATGGGGAGAAAATAGTTTGAGCTTGCATGTGAATCCCCTTAATTCAACTTCCTTAACTGAAACACAGTGGAATCTCGGTTGTCAAACGTTTCAGAAGTCAAACGTTTCGGCTTGCAAATGCCGACAACCTGGAAGTGAATGCTTCCATATTTGAATACGCCTCTGAAGTCAAACAGCTTCTGAGGCATGTTTCTCCATTTTTTTCAATGGATTTTGCCAACCGAGGTTCCACTGTACAGCAATCCTTCGACTTCTTATTTCTCTGAATTTTGCAACTTAGTTCTTCAACTGAGAAATGTACACATTTTTCTGGATTAGGTGGAAGTGTGTGTACTGATGCACCTGTTGGTGATAATGACACACAGAAATGCATTATACTGGGGAAAATTGTGTGCAAAAATGTGTACAGTGGTACCTCGACTTACAAACGACTTGACAACTGAATTTTTCAACTTACGAGTGGGGCAAATGGGGCAAACACTTACGAATTTCTCGACATCCGAACCGGAAACCGTGGCAGTTTTAGATAGGGTTTTTTCGACTTACGGATTTTTAGATGGGGTTGCTTTGACTTACGAATTTTTCCATTTCCAATGCATTCCTATGGGAAATCACATTTCCAATGGTGCTTTTCGACTTACGAATTTTTCGACCTACGAAGCTGCCTTCAGATCGGATTAAATCCGTAAGTCGAGGCACCACTGTATATTAGAAGCACTCTAAAATGCTGACAAATTTTCATAAGGATCTTTCTTTTTAAAAACTTTCAAACTTATGTGGGAATGTGGGGAACTGAACTGAAGACTGGATAAATGAGAAACCAAGACAAACCAACATTGACAGATCCACCCACTGCTAGTCACTGATCTGTGCTGAAATCAGCCTGGATTCTGCTTATCTAATGCTACCAGTGAACCCCATTTAGGTTGTTTTGCAGTGGTGGGTGTCAAGATCTGAACCCAGACTAAGAAGTACTGTAGACTGAAGCAGCTGTAAGACGTCGGCATGGGATTACTGAAAACCGCAGTTGTGTGGTAGTGGTAAGAAAACTTGCACTGCTGGAACGAAATTGTGCCCCTACCCCCAAGCACTGTGAATCTGGAAGAGAGGCAGAGTGGAACTCTGGATAAGATAAGATGCAGAAAGTGAAACTCTTGCTGTACATTATCTGATACAAGCAAGAGATAAAAATCCTTACCTCTCCACCAAGCCCTTTGCACAGAGGTTTGGATGAGGAAGAAGCAGCAAGTGTTCCTCAGCCTCATGCCAATTCCTTATCTTATCCAAACCTGGATCTAAGACTCTTCTTCCTGCTCAAGCTTTGAGCAAGTACAGAGGGAAGGCTAAGTTGTCCTTCCCTTACAATGCAATTGGGAGAAAGGAAGAAACAGTAAGGCAAACACCTGTATCATTTTCTTCCCTTCAACAAAAAGTCTTGGGGATGCTGCTGGGTGTTGTTCCTCTTCACCAGAGTCCAAGGGCACTCACCTCTTGTACTCTGGCCAGTGAAATTGTGGGTGGGTGTCCATAACTACTTCTTTGACATGCACAAGTTGATATTGGTTCATGGCTTTTATATTCTCTAGCCCAACCAACAATTATGGGCTGCATTCAACTGTAATTTTCTATAAGCACAGGAGCACAGGAAGCTGGTCCATCAAGCTCAGTATTGTCTACACGGACTGGCAGTGCCTCTCCAGGATTTCAGACAGGATTCTCTCCCAGCCCCACCTGGAGATGATGGGGATTGAACTTGAACCTTCTGCATGCAAAGCAGATGCTCTACCTTTTCAGAGCTGACCCATTTTAATAAATGGGCCTAAGTTAGCCATGCTTGTTAATTTCAGTGGGTCTGTTCTAAGCGGGATGAGCACCGGATACAATCTTATGTAATTTGCATTGGAGAGCCAATTGTGATAACCCTGTGGATCACTAGGAAACATGGATCAAATGTTTGTATTTACCCCCTTATCATTGTGCACTTTGGAAGAGCTTAGGACACCTATTTGTTGTGTGGCAGTCACGTAAAAGCTCATCGTAGGTTGTCTACGGTCACCCTGTTGTACAGCGAGGCATGCTTTACTATACCATCACAATTACCACCATTCAGCTTGGTTTTAAGGTACAGTAAAGTTCAGGTGGCTGTGTGGCCAGAGGCCAGAAGTGACTGGCTCTCTCTCACAAATTATCAGCTGGATTGATCTCTGGTCTCTCCTCCTTTCTGGTTCCTTTCCATTCTCTACAGTTCTAGAACGAGATGAGTTTAAAAAACAAAACACAAGAGAAGGGGCTTTGGTTCTTGGCATAGTTCTCATACCTGTGGAGGAAAGTGTGCCTACACCTTCAAAAGATATTGATCCAGAAACTTGCCCAGAGACTTCTGGTACTACCGTCTTGGGCAAGACGCTTGCTACATCTTTTGAAATGAAACCTCAGTGATGGAGGCTTTGCCAGGATTTGTGTGGAGAGATATGTACTACGGAAGGAGAAGCCATTAAACAATGCTTTCAAAAAATCTGAAAAATGCTTTAAAGATTCTTGGAAGTGCTTCACGAAGCCAAGGTGTATTTATCTTTACTTTAAAGAGTATTTAATGCAAATATTGAAGAGACTTGTGAGGCAAGTAACACTGTACCAAAACAGACAAATGGTCCTGCAAATATTCACAGTGTGATGTGCTAGGCAGAGATCTAAGTAAAT
This sequence comes from Zootoca vivipara, assembly GCF_963506605.1. NCBI lineage: Eukaryota > Metazoa > Chordata > Lepidosauria > Squamata > Lacertidae > Zootoca > Zootoca vivipara. The sequence continues at coordinate 116,624,250 of NC_083277.1, read as the reverse complement.
ACACAAATGTTAATCAGTCTGAGTGTTCCTTGCTAGGGAGGTATCAGATCCTTGAGTTCTTGGAAGTGGATGAAAGTGATTGGATCTGTAAGGGATTGGAGAGTGGAAAGCACATCTTGCAGTTCCTAAGCAACTCTGAAAGCTGCTGACTTCATTTCTCCTCATCTCTACACCCCCAAAAGGGTTTCAAACAGGTAGCTTTGCATTCAAGGGCAACTACAGCAAGTACGAAGGCAAATAGCTCATGTGCCTCCATTTTGGGGCAAATAAAACAAACAAACAAAATGAAAACATCATGCCATTCTGTAATAACCATACATTACGTGTACGCAGTGGGGTTTTTTCTAGAAAAATAGGTGCCACACTTTTTAACAACGACAACCCCCCCCCCAAAAAAAGTGTCGGTACTGTGTACCCTTGAGTACCCATGAAAAGAAAAGGAAAAAAACATTGCCTGTATAGTACAATGCAATATACTTAAATGAAATAGCTACGTTACAGGTAGGAGACTATTTGGTCCTGGGTGGCATCCAAAAGTTTACACATAAACAAACCCACACAATAAAAGGGTGATAATTTATGATGCCTTCATATGTTTGTTATTGATATAATTTGGGGCAATAGTTTTGCACTGTGCAACAAAACTTAGGTGTAATGTGGGTTGGTGGGGTTGCTGTTGCTGCTTTATCAAAATGCTGGATAAGAATTTTGAGGACTTATTTTGGATATAGTAACTCCTGTATTGGAGATGAAAGGTAGACAAGAGGATCGCCGTAGTCTAATCTTTCTGTTTATTGACAACCTCACAGGTCCAGAGCCTAGAACAGCACAACCAAGTCCTTCTCACGAGATGGAACTTTCTGAAAGAACAAGACAACTCCCTTTCTGAGTTGGATATCAAACTCCTCTATGACCAGTACATGAACAGGCTGAACCTAGAGGTTCGATCAATTGATGCAGAAAAAGAACAGCTGGATTCAGAACTTGATGAAGTGCTAGATGCCATGGATGCCTTCCGCAACAAGTAAGTCTTCTCTTCTTTCTCTAGTATCGAGAACTTGTGGCCCTCCAGATATTGCTGGACTACAACTCCCATGATCCCTGTCCATGGGCCATGATCAGGTTCCCCACTCCTGTTTTAGGTCTTTCACATGTTTGGTGGGCATATTTATAAAGCATTTCTCTCCTCTTTGTCTCTTAATTCATATCTTTCTGCATATTCTGTGCACCCCTCAAAGATTACACCTTCATACTTCACATCTGTATCCACTCCAGATAGTCCTGTACAGTATTGAGATGAGATGTCATTACTGAGAGAGAGTTTTTAGAGGGCTTATAAAATGAAAGGTAACAATTCTGTCCTGTGCTGGAGATGCAAGGATTCGCCAGCAGACCTTTGGTTGCCATACTGCATACTCATTCCACCACTGCCTCCTAATACATATTTTTATTCTCTAAAGTTAAACCATGCACTTGCATGATTGCACAACATAGGAGTTTAGCAGAGCCAGTTTTGCTGAAGCATTGCAGAAGACCTCCTCCTCCTCTTCCTCCTCCTCCTCCTCCTCCTCCTCCTCCTCCTCCTCCTCCTCCTCCTCCTCCTTCTTCTTCTTCTTCTTCTTCTTCTTCTTCTTTCACTCGTAGTGGGGTAAGATTGTCTTCCATGAACACGGCCTTAACAGTGAGTCCGTAAATGACTGGAGGCCAATTCTGGATCCACACATCCTTCCACAGTGGGGACATAGATTTCCGGATGGGTGTTGATCATGGTGAGGGTTTGCCAAATGTGCCTTCCTCTTAGCACATTTCTCCCTTTCATCCTGAGTTTGAGTGTCTTCAAAGTCCATGACACCTTTGGTAAAGGCTATTTTCCAATGGGAGCACTCGCAGGCCAGTGTTTCCCAATTGTTGGTGTTTATACTACATTATTATAGATTTGCCTTAAACCTCTTTTGTTGACCACCAGCATTACACTTTCCATTTTTAAGTTCAGAATAGAGTAGTTGCTTTGGAAGACGATAATCAGGCATCCAAATAACATGACCAGTCCAACAAAGTTGAGGTTGAAGAAGCATTGCTTTGACACCGGTGATCTTTGCTTCTTCCAGTACACTGGCATTAGTTCATCTGTCTTCCCAAGTGGTATGTAAACAATTCTGGAGACACCATTGATGGAATCTTTCGAGGAGTTGGAGATGGTGTTTATAAGTGGTCCATGTTTCACAAGCATACAGTAAGGTTGGTAGTAAAATAAGGCATGGTAGGGTCCTAGCACAACAGCAATGGCCACAAGCTCATTGTGCCAGCATTGAGCCTCCTCTTTTGTTGGGATCTGCTCAGTTGGGCACCGAATATCAGATTGCCAATGTATGAAGAGCTTTGTTCTCTTTTGAGAAACAAATAAAACCCCTAATTTTAGACTTGGTTTTGTGAACCGTATTTTAATGTCATGTTCCAATTGTTGGGCTGATTGCTGGATAATGCATGTTGGCTGAAAAGCCAGTGTGCAAAGTTCAGCCAAATGGAAAGGAAACATGAGAAGCAAAGGGAGCTTAATGTGTAATTGATTATGTGTAAATGTAGTCTACCTACCCTTCAATCTCACTCCTCCTACAACATTCAGCTATTCTTTCCCTGTTCCTTCCTGGAGTCTGCACTCTTCTAATACCAGCCTAATATTAGTACTTGTATTTCCTGCCTACATTCCTTTTCCTTGGCAGCTTTCTGGTTCTAGGACCCCCCCACCCCACCCCACCCAACAGCCAGTTTTTCCTCTTCTATTAGTATATTCACAAGTGATTTAAAGATGCACTTCTTTGGTCAGTCATTGCTTTACTTCATTTTCCTCCTTATCTTGTCCTGTTATAATTAGATTGTAAGGCTTCAGGCAGGGTTTGAGATGATAGATAGATAGATAGATAGATAGATAGATAGATAGATAGACACCCTCTGTTCTTCACCTAGCAGTTATAGGAGTCGTAAATAAAAATGGATAAATAATATACCTACCTGTGAATAGTCTTAAAAAATAAAAAAGATACATGGATGCAGCCGTTTCTGTCATAAGCCCTATTTGCAAGTAAGTATTCTCAAGGTCACACCAACCTAGATAAAAGAGGAATTGGATTGCCAGATGGAATAGTGTTTGATTTGATGCTGGAGAATGAGGCAGGTAGGATTTTTGACACCATATCTTTCACATCCATTTGACAGAGCAGACACAAACTGTGGAACAAAGATCTTGAGAATAGGGATGTAGATCTGGGAGATCATCCAGGTGACCCTATGATCCCAACAACCCAGATGTTCAGGGTCATTTAGGTTAAACCATTGGTATGAGAAGGCATTCCCAGTTCCTAAAAATAAAGCCATCTGGATGTTTTCCTAGATCTGCTTTCCCACTCCTAAGATCTTTATTTTTATTACTCTTGAGCAGGTTTGAATTTTTTTTTTACTTTTATTTTTTTCACCGAGGCAAGAAAAACATGCCAGGATCCAGTTTGAGAACTGTGAAAAGATATCCCCTGACACCATCAGCCATTAAGCAAAGTAATGGGGCTGTTGTTATTACACAAGGGCAATGTTTCCCAAGGGAACCAACAACCACTCACCTGCAAAACCAGGATATGCCAGCAACATATTTAACTGTAGAGTTAAAACCTGTGAAATTTCCTTTTAAAGATATTATGATGTTCTTTTCATAACAACACCTGAGAGTTAATTAAATGTTTCTGTCCAAGGGGCATGCATTTCAAATTGATTCTTAGGGCTTCTGATCACTTTCCCAATCGACTAAAGGTTTCTCTCAGTTTTGGACCAACAAGTTTTATTTAGAGGTGTCATGAAATTCATGATTTTCTGCTCGGAAAATATTATGGGTAGAAAATATGTGGGTGCAGGTGGCGGTCTTGGGCTAGATGTAAGAAGTGTTGCACAATTAAACCAATTGGCAATAATACACATGCAACAATCATTTTCAGGCAGTCCTCTCCTCTTTTCTGCCTCTTTTCTTCCTTTATTCCTTGCATAATGTTGATTCCGAACTGCATTACATATAGGGCTGCACAAATTATGCTCCTGTTTTGCTTTTTGGTCTAGTAATAGTGCTTTCAGTAGAAATACCCCCTCCCCATCCAAACTTTACTTGTAAAAAGTATACACCTATTCTAAACAGTGCTGAACCAAAACAAAGGCTTTTAGTGCAAAAAGACTTGGAAAATGTGCATTTTCCCATTTTGGCAATTGTTCAGCCCTGTGAAATGGATTTAAACTATTCATCTCAGAGGGAGGGCAGGAAGTTTTACTCTTGCTCTGATTTGGCTTCTTGCGATCAGCATAGAGCCAGATTTGGTTGGCTTTGGTATCATCTGGAAGCCTGTACGTAACAAGATATGCCATTGTAGGTAGATTGGATCTATTGGATCAGTCTCCAGCTATTGCAGTTGGTGCCAACGTATCCAAATGTACCAAATCCATTGTTTCTCAAACTTAATCCATTCCGGAAGTCCATTCCAAAACCAAAGCGTTCCAAAAGGTGTGCTTTCTCATAGAAAGTAATGCAAAATGGATTGATCCATTCCAGATTTTTTTAAAAAACCAACAACCCCTAAAACAGCAATTTAACATGAATTTTACTATCTACAAGACCATTGATACACAAAATGAAAGCACTAAACAATGTACTGCAGTCACTCACTCACTCAATCAATCAGTAGCTGAACTGGGTTTCACAAAGTCACAAAAACAAAAAGAGCCTCAAAAACAAAAATGCAAAATAAATAGCAAAACAGAAGACAGACCTCAGCATAACACTCAAAGCGGAAGTGTGGCACTCAAATCGGAAGCGTAACACTCAAAACGGAGCATGTTCGGCTTCTGAAAAACATTCCCAAACTGGAACACTTACTTCCTGGTTTGCAGTGTTTGGGTTCCAAGTTGTTTGAGTACCAAGGCATTTGAGAACCAAGGCACCACTGTATTCAAATATAATGTGTTAACTCTCAAAGCTGTGCTTTTGCTTTTACATATTTATTAACGTTGTTGTAAAAAAATTAACTCAAAAACCCGAAGCCATGCTAAAGGGACTTTCTCCTAATATAGCCCTGCACTTCAACTCAAACCAGCTTGACTTGTTACTGGATTGTTCAAAGGCCCCAGTCTACTGTCACACACAAAAAAGCATATCCTGAGTCTCCATAGTAATCTGGATACCATTTTAGATCCAGCCCTGGATTTACAGAAGCTATCCTGGTTTTTGATATAATCCCAGAATGTCCTGCTTTCCCTTAAGAAGCCCCTATTTTCATCAGAAAAATGTTGGAGGGTATGGAGTTATCCAAACCCCCCCAAGCCATCTGAAGGTAGTCCTGTATAGGGAAATTCTTAAATGTTTAGTGTTTTATTGTGTTTATATATATATATGTTGGAAGGTACTGCCCAGAGGGCCTGGAGCAACCCAGTCAGATGGGTGGGGTATAAATAGTAATATTATCATTACTTTTATTATGGAATAGGACGTTCCTATTTTCATTGGCGAAATGTTGGAGGGTATGATATTTGTGTCTTTGGCACACACATACACCAAGTACACAGGCCTTTTGAATTGTGTCAGATACTTTTGCCAATTATTGGATCAGATCAGTAAGCTGGATATAGCTACTTCTGTAGAATCACATGTGCATAACATTGCCAATTTTATACTGCTTACATATGTCACAGTTTCCCATCTTCTAATGAAAGAGAATCCAAACTCTTGTCAGGAGGATATGTTCGATGCTCTATTTCTTTGCGGCAATGTAAAACTGTGATAATGTCCTCATGATAATGTCCACTTGATCACTTGAATTTCCAGGAACTATCAGATCAGTGGGCTTCCAAACCTTCTTCCCTTAAGGAATCCTTGACATGAATTTGCCTTTCAAGGAACTGGCAAAGGTTTGGCGAGCACGTTGTTAGGTGCAGCCCTCAATTTGTGCAAAGCATCAATGCACCTGACCAATAATATTTAATTACCGTATGTGTTCCACAAGAACTGAGAGTATAGCCAAAATGTCTGGCACTTTCAAGATTGCACATCATAGTAATTTTATTATTTATACCCCATTCATCTGGCTGGGTTTCCCTAGCCACTCTTGGTGGCTTACACATTGCAAGGATACAGTGGTACCTCTACTTACGAATTTAATGCGTTCTGAACACACATTCGTAAGTCTAAAAAAATTGTAAGTTGAATCCCATAGGAATGCATTGGGAGAAAAAATATGTAAGTCGAAGCAACTCTATCTAAACCGCATCCAAGATGGCGGACGGAGCTCTGTTCGTAAGCAGAAACATTCGAGAAGTTGAGTTATTCGCAAGTAGAGGTACCACTGTATATTGTTAAAGGCGTACAAGCTGTTGTCCATCACTGCTGCTCTTCTCATTAATAAACCTCTTAGCCCCTAGGGTTCCCTGGAACACAGTCTGAAAACTTCAGTCTTGGATTGAAAATGGCTGCTTCTGTCTTGTGTGTTGATTTGATTGTTATATTCACTCTCTTTGGTTGTTTATTTTTAAATGTGTTAGAGGTTCCTCTGGGCATCCTTCATGACATGGGTGGGAATCACCAGATGTTGCTGGACTGCAGCCCCATTATCCCTGTCTAATGACCATGCAGAGGGTCAATGGAGTTGATGGGAGCTACTGTTTAAAACATTTGGAGGGCCACAAATGAGCCCATGCTGAGAAAATAAGAAAAGGCAGCACACAGGAAGTGCAAACATCCACTAGGCTAGGCCTCCTGTCATCACATTTGTGTGCAGACACTAACATGAGAGCCACTGTGGTGTAGTGGTTAGAGTGCTGGACTGGGGCCTGGGCAGCCAGGGTTCAAAACCCCACTCAGCCACAAAACTCACTCAGCGATCTTGGGCTGGTCACTGTCTCTAAGCCTAAGCTACCCCACAAAGCTGTTGTTAGCATGAAATGAGGTGGGGAAGAACCATATATGCTGCCTTGAGTCCTTTGTATAAAAGATGGGGTAGAAATGTAATAATAAATAAAATAAAATATTTTAAAATAAGGTATACAATATGGGTTTTAGCTAGTGGCCACTTTACAATTATTCCCCACCACCACCACCCTTGTCCTGCACATGTGATTCTCGGTGAGGATCTCCAACTGTTGTAGTTGGGAAGGAACCTTCCACGTCCGTATGAGTCAACTCCTGGATACAACTCCTTGATACTAGGGACTCCTATGCAATCAGCCCTGGTTAAAGGAACGTGGATGGTTTGGCAGGCTTTGATCAGGTTCTTCTGCAACCCCATCAAGACCGACATGCCTCCTGTTTGCTCCTCTCCTACCTCCCTCGGGTAAAGTATGTCAGAGCCTTGCAATACATAAAGCCTTCTCTCAGGGTGGGCTGAAGGCAGGAGGTATCAGAAGGAGTTGCAAAAGAGAATGGAGAGGGATCGGGGTTGTATGCATGAGGCAGGCTGTAATTAAGTGTAGCGTGTGTGCTCTGGCAACAAGTCAAGCATTCCAGCCAAAGGGCAGAAGAACCAGAAGAACCAACATTTCTGCCACTATCCTTGTCATGGGGCTTATGAAAGAGGTAGCTCCCAGGGTGGGGAGGAGGTTCTGTCATCACCCATTCTGAATTGGAAGAGCTCTCTTCCCTCAGCCTCGGGCTGTTTCTGTTCGTTGGGGCTTTTTCATACACAGTCATGGTGTCTGCCTTGTCTGCACTGCTGGTTCAGGGGCTTCAGGGTTTGACTTAGCCCAGCAAGTCACCTTCGTCTATGCATGTTCAGGTCCCACTTCAAGTACAGTAGAGTTGTGGAACGTGTGGCCACCCAATGTTCTTGGTCTCCAGCTCCCATCAACCCCAGCCTTCCTTGCCAGTGATCAGTAATGAAGGGAGCTCTGGTCCAGGAACATCTGCAGGGCCACAGCTTCCCCATCTCTGGAACAGAGGTTTGCAAGACCAGCTTCTATTATGGCTATCTGTATGAAGCTTCTGTTGTCTTTGTCCATGGAGTTTTCTTGGCAGGGATACTGGAGTGGCTTGCCAGTTCCTTCTCCAGGTGGATCACGTTTAGTCAAAACTCTCCACTATGACCTGTCCATCTTGGGTGGCCCTGCATGGCATAGCTCATAGCTTCTCTGAGTTATTCAAGCCCCTTCTCCACAGATTCGCCACGACAAGGCATTCATTGATCCATGAAGGGATTCGCCATGACAAGGCATTGATCCCATGGACTGCAAGAAGATCAAATCTATCCATTTTTAAGGAAATCAGCCCTGAGTGCTCACTGGAAGGACAGATCGTGAAGCTGAGGCTCCAATACTTTGGCCACCTCATGAGAAGAGAAGAATCATTGGAAAAGACCCTGATGTTGGGAAAGATTGAGGGCACTAGGAGAAGGGACGACAGAGGACGAGATGGTTGGACATTGTTCTCGAAGCTACGAACATGAGTTTGACCAAACTGCAGGAGGCAGTGGAAGACAGGAGTGCCTGGCGTGCTATGGTCCATGGGGTCATGAAGAGTCGGACACGACTAAACAACAACAACATGAAGCTTCAGGAATGGCCAGGCCTGTCCTTCTGTCCTTACCTGGATTTCTGTTTGTTGAATTTGTTCCCTTGCCTCTGCTTGAAGGCTCCTATGCCAGATCTGATAACTGGGTGAACCTTTCCATGGCCCCAGCCTAATTTTGTCAAAGCACTTCATTGTGAAATACAGTGGTACCTTGGGTTACAAATGCTTTGGGTTACAAACTCCGCTAACCCGGAAGTCGTACCTCGGGTTAAGAACTTTATCTCAGGATGAGAACAGAAATCTTGCGGCGGCGGCGGCAGTGGGAGTCCCCATTAACTAAAGTGGTACCTCAGGTTAAGAACAGTTTCAGGTTAAGAATGGACCTCTGGAACAAATTAAGTTCATAACCACTGTAATGGGTAGCGAAGATCATTGTGAAATAGTAAGTACTTCTGGGGTGATAGGCTCTGATATGTCACTGCCAGGGCTTTTTCTCAGCCAGATTTCATTGGAGCTCAGCTCTGGCACCTCTTAGATGGGCACCGTTGCCATTCTAAGAGAACAAGGGAGATGTTTGTACTGAGCTCCAGCACCTCTTCTTCTAGAAAAAATAGCACACATTAGAAAAACACCCTTTTAATGAAGGGCACAAAAGAACCGCTAAGGTGACCAACCATGTGGAGATTGTTCCCATTACCCTACCCAAATTTTCTGTGTTCTGCAAGAAATGAGAGAAGCGTGAGGAAAACAGAAGACTACAATAGTGCAATGTTGATGGTGTCCTGCAAATGCCCTGGAGAAAGACAGTGAACAAAGTGTGGCTATTGCATAGTAAATGCCTAATGTAGAAGTTTATAGATGGCTTTAAAAGAGGATTAGACAGTCTGATGGAGAATAAAGCTATTATGGCTACCAGCGGCGTAGCTAGCCTCCTGGCCGCCCGGGGCGGCAAACCCGAAGGCGTCCCGCCGGGGCGGGGGCGGGGTGTCTGTTGCACGCATTCATCACGCATCATGACGCGCAACTCGTGATGCACGCATCATGATGCACGACGCATGCACACACAGGAGGCATACGATGTGGCGATGTGGCAAACCCCGTGAGCAAGCCGCGGAGTGAGGCAGTCTCGCTTGCATCGGGGCTTCTCCTCGATGGCAATGGCCACGTCGCATGGCAGCCGTAGGACGTGGTCAGCCCCCCTGCTGCCAGCCTGCTGCCCACCACCCAGCCTGCTGCCTGGGGCGGCACGCCCACCCCACCCCCCATTACTACGCCACTGATGGCTACTAGTCAAGAGCCTGCATGCCTCTGAGTACCAGTTTCTGGGGAACAGCAGCAGAAGAAAGCTATTGCCCTTCTGTCCAACTTCTGTGTTTTCCATAGGCATCTGGTTGGGGACAGGATGCAGAAGTGGACCGACCAATCTGTCTCAGCAGAGCTCTTCTTAATTGTGTTCATGTTCAGCCCCCACTTTGCCCCCAGTCTGGCACATTTAAAGAGAGATGCTTATTCTCCAGGTTGCAGCCTGGGAATCCTACTGTGAGGCACTGTGCAATGCTAAGGCACAAGGTGCAAACTGAAACCAACATCTTAAGGTAATTTAAGGAGCTTTCTACCTGGCAGAGTGTAAATGCAGTTTCCTGGTTCTGCCCAGAAACCTAAAGGCAGGGGGCAGCAGTAAAATGTATCATAGCTGTATTGATAATACACAACATCTGCAGCCCTCCAGCCATGCCTCAACACCACTCTCATTTGATCTCAGGAAAGGCATGCTTTTTATTACTTAGACAATAGCAAGATATTGCATTACTGAAGAGAAAGCATTCTAAGTTGTTTGGGGATATTAATGCAGTCCATTGTGTTCAAAGCTTGCCTCAGGGGCCCCTGTGGGACCTGCATGTCACCCAAGGCTACATTCAATTGCTTCCTGTTGAAAATAAAATGGATCACAAGTGTCTTTATGACTGTAGGCTGCCAGCATCACAAAATGGAGTTGCCTCACTCCCATCCCATCTTCTTTAGCTCCTTAACAAACCTGTTTAGAACACCGGCAGTGATGGGGCCTCTTCTGGGAACTTAGATGCCAAGGGGGCGCCACCCTGTCCATCCAGTTCTGTTAAGCCTGGAGATGCTTGCATTGTCATCCTTTGGCAAGGCTGTATGTAAGTTGAGCAGATGAAATTGAAGATATAGGGCTTTGAGACCTTAGTCATTGTAGTTCTAACATTTGCTGCTGCACGCTGTAGAAATGATGGAAGCAGCAGGTGGCGGTGAGCTTTAGTCAACACAATGCATCTCTTCCAATCATAATAATATAAAATGGCAGCAACTGCCCTAGGTGTTTGCTCTGTATTTTGTGTTCTCTAGAAAGGGTTCCATTCGTTGAGCACCTTGGTTCACATTTTGAGACACTATAAATATTGTTCCATGCAGGAGGGTGGCAGATGGATGCTGTTTCTTATACCATAGGATATAATATAAGCATTCTTGATGCAGATAAGGTAAAAGAGAAGCACTGTCATGGGAAGTAACCATATGAAATGGGCATTTGATGCAGAGTTTCCCAAACTTGGGTCTCCAGCTGTTTTTGGACTACAATTCCCATCGTCCTTGACCATTGGTCTTGCTAGCTTTGAATGATGGGAGTTGTAGTCCAGAAGCAGCAGGAGACCCAAGTTTGCGAAACCCTGATCTGATGTGATAAGGAACTGCAGTGTGGTGTTAGAGAGGACCACAAAGAACCTACAGCCGCCATGTCACAATCGTTTTGCACTGTGCTTGGGAAGAAGAAAATGGGGTGGTGCAGATGAAGGAAATCTCTTTTGTTCTTTGAGGCAGTGGGATGACGTGATTAGCCACACGCTAATTAGATATCATTTCCCTAGATCTTCTGCACTTACCTAGTGCCCTTATTTCACCTGCTATTATTTCTCACATTAGTTCTCCTCCCAAATATTTTCTAGTCATTCTACAGACTCTTTAGGGCAGGGGCAATCTCTTACTGCAGCATTATCTGTACAGGATCCAGCAGAATGGACCCATCATTCAAAATTATGTCTCTAAGAGGTATGATAATTCACAAGTTAATGAGATGATAGCTCAGGGGCGACTTTTTTTTGGTGGCGTGTGAGTGCGATGGGATGGATGTGAGGGTAACACCGGTTCTGTCTCCTAAACAGAAAATGGAAATAAATCTAGAGCAGCTAAATTATATGCACTGTTTAAATTATACCTTCTGCCATTCCGTTCATTCCAGCCACCCCTCTTTTCCTTTAGATATGATGAAGAAATAAACAAACAGCTCTTGAGAGCCTAAATTATATACGCTGCTTAAATTATACCTTTTGCCATTTCATTCATACCAGCCATCCTTCCTTTCCTTTAGATATGAGGAAGAAATAAACAAACGCACTGGGATGGAATTCACCTTCATGACACTCAAAAAGGTAAAGTACACCCAAAATTCTTCAGCTTCACATCCATGCAGTGATAATGCTGTTTCCCAGCCCTATACTCACCTCCCTCGATGATAGCTGCATCACTGGCACGTTTACATATAATCTTGTATGAAGAAGAGAGAAAACTTTTAAAGGCTTTTCCATTTTGGGGGGTTGGGCCACTTCTTTTGTTTTAAACCAGGAACCCCAAGATAGTCCCTTGATGAGATTGCCTGCTTTGGAATGGACACAGACAGGCATGAGAGAGAGACAAAAAGAGAGAAAATGGACTGGTTTTGAATGGGGTGGTTATGGTTTCAAAGAGGAAGAAAAATGGAAATAGTGTGGTTAGACCTGACTAAGTTGTGTCTGTCTGAAAAGGATGGTCATAGATCCACTTGGCTGCCACTTACAGGACATGGGAAATTTGCACTGCGATAATTGTCAAATCCTTACAGCATTTGTTATTTCTCGATACTACAGTGGAACCTCGGTTTATGAACACCTCGGTTTATGAATTTTCAGTTTATGAATGCCGCGGACCCATCTGGAATGGATTAATTCACTTTCCATTACTTTCAATGGGATAGTTCGCTTCAGTTTATGAACGCTTCAGTTTAAGTACTCCGCGGACCGTCTGGAACAGATTAATCCACTTTCCATTACTTTCAATGGGAAAGTTCACTTCAGTTTATGAACGGTTCAGTTTATGAACAGACTTCCGGAACCAATTGTGTTCATAAACCGAGGTACCACTGTACTGCAAATGAATCATTATTTTGGGCAGCAGCCATATTATTGTATTGAATAATTTTGGCCTCTGACCTTGATTATAATTGTTCTTCTGAAAAGGAGGTTTTAAAAACATTGGAACCAAGACAACCTGTAATTGGTCATTGTCATCTGGCACTCAGGCAAGCATGTCTGGAACAATCCTGTATGATTATAAGAAACTTGTTCAAGATTTCCATGATGTTTTAAGTGCAAACAGAAATTTCCAGCCTTTCCTGTTCTTAAGGCATAATGACGCTCTTGTGTTACTTCTAAGTTGCCTCACTCCACCTCTTGATGGACAGCCTTGAATGTTCATTGAAGGTGATTGCTATAGGGACCTTTAAGTACGAAACAAAGTTGGGCGTCAAAAATATTCCCTGTGATATACTGTACTGCTACTACTGCTGCTATGAATTACGAATTCCTTTTACATGTGTTCATCCTGCATTGAAACCAACTTGCAACTACCTTTCTGTTTACTCTGCTGGTGCTATTCAACAGCCTAATTTTTTCTTCTAATTGAAAGATTAATTTGTGGACCAGCCCAACTTCCTTCCTTCTGTGATCCACCTAATTTCCAACAGAACGAGGAGTTATATGCAACAATGTCATACCATTTGGGCAAGGACCAGAACTTCCCCTCCCTCTCCTCCCCCCATCCCTCCCAAATCTCTTTATGGAGTCCCCCCTAACCAGAGGCACCATCTTTGCAAGTGGATTGAGGCCCCAATTGACATCCTGATGTCACATGTCGTGAGGAGCTGGGGGCAGCGCAAATGTTCACTGAACATTGAGGGGGTTTGGTCCCATCAAAAAAAAACATTGGGAGGGAACTGGCTTAGCCCCTAGGAGTTGGTGTGTATGCCCCTAACCCTCCAGAGCAAATGGCAGCATGAGGAAAAGGAGAGGGAAGGGAAGTTTGTCGCAGAAGCCCTTGCACAAATGGAACAACTTGGCTGGATGCATCCCTAAAGTAATGATAAAATCTTACATATATTGTGGGACATGGAGCAAAAGGGAAGTGTATAACCCAAACCCTATATGAGGGCAGGTGCACATACCAGAACTCCCTCAATCTGTGATTTTGGTTTCCAAACAGGAAATTTGGAGTTCCTCTAAAGTAGGGCTATGGAACCTGTGTCCCTCTGGATGCTGTTGGACTCCAACTCCCATCAGCCCCATTCAACATGGTTAATGGTCAGGGGTGATGAGGGTTGTGGTCCAACAGCATCTGGGTGGCCTCCTCAAAAGCTTCCGGAAAGTTTCCCAACAAGAAGATAGGTGGAGGAGGAAAAGCAAATCTGGAAAGTAGATGGTACACATGTGCTCTTCCATAGCAACGTGCAGCTTCAGAAGAGGGCTGGGTGAGTGTTGGACGCAGCTCAAATGTGGCAGCAGTGAGACTGAATATGCTTGTCATCACCTGATACAAATTGAGCATCCCCCAGAATAATCTGTACTGCCTGGAGATGCAGTAGTAAATGTGTAAGAGGGTTCATTAACAAAGAAGTCAACATGGAAAGGGTTCCTGAAAAGCAGAAGGTTATTTTTTTAAAAACAAAAACAAAAAACCATTGATCTTTGACATGGTTGTATGTTTTTAAGCAGCTTGCATTTTGTAATGGTGCATATGGAAGTAAGAGAATCAGTGTATGATTTATTCAAGCCCTGTGATACTGAATGGGGAAGGTCAGAGTTATGGTGGGAATGTTTAGAGAGTATCTAAACATTGGTTCAGCAGAGGGTATTTCTCCCCCTCCCCAACAATATGTTGTGGCACTCTTAACTTTTGGTCAAAAGCGAAGATGGGCTGCCTCAGAGCGAGACAAAACCCCACCGGGCATTGGCCAGAAGTCTCGAAAAGTTCCAACTCAAATGAAAAAAACACAAACTCTTATTCTCTTGCTGTTCTATTCAGGATCTGGACAATGGCTTCCTGCACAAAACTGAACTTGAAGCAAAACTGAGTGGACTTCTTGCTGTAGCAGAATTGATGAAAAATATCTATGAACAGGTAAGAGGAAGCATGAAAGAGCAAGGTGGGCTACAGGTGTGTTTTGCTTGCACAAAGATTGGACTGTTGGTCTATGGTAAATTTCCAGAGAGAATTCAGTTTTCTGTATGTTCCTACATCAGTGAAGGTTCTCCGTAGTGCTTGTTCAGTTTTTAAACAAAACACAGAGACACCTGAGGGTTACAGCTCATTCTCCATACAAAATCAGTGCAAAGTAAACAATGTTGCCGCATAATAATTGGTGGGAACCATGCAATTTGATCTTGCAACAACACTGTCTGAGGCGTCAGAGCACACCATGTGACACTTTCTCAGCCAAGGTTGATCCCTTAAGAACAGCCTTGCAAGACAAGGCAAACTCTTTTTTTTCCTTCAAAACAACAACAGCACAGTAGCTTCAATGATGGCCAGAGACAAATTAGGAAGACAACTGCAATTTATAATTTTTTAAAAACAGCAAAAGGGTTTGTTTACTTTGACAAAACGCATAGAGCATGTACCGTAGCTGTGACGTGTGCCCACCCTTCCGAAACATATTACACCAGTTACGGCCCAAGCTGAGAAGCAAGACCTCTAATCCCCACAGGCACAGGATCTGCAACCAGGGTGCAATGACAGCCCTACGTGTTTGAGACACAAACATCTTCAGCTGCTTCAGGAAGGAATTCCCCAGCAGCACTCACTCTCCTGCCCACATCGCCCTCATTGCATTTGGCCTAGATACATAATCAGACGGTGACTTTTCCTTAGGAATTCAAGATATGCTATCCGCAAGGAGAGTCTCAATCTAGCATGACAGTTCCTCTCAGTTCTGGAGACTGGCCCAGCTTTGGAAAGCCCATTGCGTTGAGGACAATCTTTTGCACTCTTGTTTGTCAACCCATTTCTGTTTTGCTCTTGGAATCCTGCTCCAATGTTGTTGTTGTTGTTTAGTCGTTTAGTCGTGTCCGACTCTTCGTGACCCCATGGACCAGGCACTCCTGTCTTGCACTGCCTCCCGCAGTTTGGTCAAACTCATGTTTGTAGCCTCGAGAACACTGTCCAACCATCTTGTCCTCTGACGTCCCCTTCTCCTAGTGCCCTCCATCTTTCCCAACATCAAGGTCTTTTCCAAGGATTCTTCTCTTCTCATGAGGTGGCCAAAGTATTGGAGCCTCAGCTTCACGATATGTCCTTCCAGTGAGCACTCAGGGCTGATTTCCTTAAGAATGGATAGGTTTGATCTTCTAGCAGTCCATGGGACTCTCAAGAGTCTCCTCCAGCACCATAATTCAAAAGCATCAATTCTTCGGCGATCAGCCTTCTTTATGGTCCAGCTCTCACTTCCATACATCACTACTGGGAAAACCATAGCTTTAACTATACGGACCTTTGTCGGCAAGGTGATGTCTCTGCTTTTTAAGATGCTGTCTAGGTTTGTCATTGCTTTTCTCCCAAGAAGCAGGCGTCTTTTAATTTCGGGACTGCTGTCACCATCTGCAGTGATCAAGGAGCCCAAGAAAGTAAAATCTCTCACTGCCTCCATTTCTTCCTCTTCTATTTGCCAGGAGGTGATGGGACCAGTGGCCATGATCTTGGTTTTTTTGATGTTGAGCTTCAGACCATATTTTGCGCTCTCCTCTTTCATCCTCATTAAAAGGTTCTTTAATTCCTCCTCGCTTTCTGCCATCAAGGTTGTGTCATCTGCATATCTGAGGTTGTTGATATTTCTTCCAGCAATCTTAATTCCTGCTTGGGATTCATCTAGTCCAGCCTTTCACATGATGAATTCTGCATATAAGTTAAATAAGCAGGGAGACAATATACAACCTTGTCGTACTCCTTTCCCAATTTTGAACCAATCAGTTGTTCCATATCCAGTTCTAACTGTAGCTTCTTGTCCCACATAGAGATTTCTCAGGAGACAGATGAGGTGATCAGGCACTCCCATTTCTTTAAGAACTTGCCATAGTTTGCTGTGGTCGACACAGTCAAAGGCTTTTGCATAGTCAATGAAGCAGAAGTAGACGTTTTTCTGGAACTCTCTAGCTTTCTCCATAATCCAGCGCATGTTTGCTATTTGGTCTCTGGTTCCTCTGCCCCTTCGAAATCCAGCTTGCACTTCTGGGAGTTCTCGGTCCACATACTGCCTAAGCCTGCCTTGTAGAATTTTAAGCATAACCTTGCTAGCATGTGAAATGAGCGCAATTGTGCGGTAGTTGGAGCATTCTTTGGCACTGCCCTTCTTTGGAATTGGGATGTAGACTGATCTTCTCCAATCCTCTGGCCATTGCTGAGTTTTCCAAACTTGCTGGCATATTGGGTGTAGCACCTTAACAGCATCATCTTTTAAAATTTTAAATAGTTCAGCTGGAATATCATCACTTCCACTGGCCTTGTTATTAGCAGTGCTTTCTAAGGCCCATTTGACTTCACTCTCCAAGATGTCTGGCTCAAGGTCATCAACCACACTACCTGGGGTGTACGAGACCTCCATATCTTTCTGCCTGCTCCAATACCTCTTTCTTAAACCAAGCTTTTCTGCAATCACTCCGACCCCATCTACCACCTTCTACCTGTGCCAGATACAGCACCTTTGCCCTGCCCTCTCTTGAAATGCATGCTCACTTCAAGCCACTTGACCTTCCCTGCTTTGTCTGATGCCAAATAAATTAAGGAAGAGGTGTTTCAAAGCTTTCCTGAGCTTTATCGTGCACATTGAGGTTTAGAACTCCCAATTATTGCTCCCATTTCACAGCCTGTGCTCCAGCGATCAGCATAAAATGACTCCTAAGTTATTAAGGTACATTAATGGAGTTGCCTGTTAATTAAAGTAGCGTTAGTGTGTCACCATGTCTTCTTTGTTTTCATTTTTCTTGTGCATTGGGTGCTTCAGCCAGAAGGTAGAGACCATAATGGTTGCTAGGACTGGCAGAGATTACTTTTCATAGGCTCCCTTCTTTCCGTGGATGTCTTGCATCCTCCTGCGCCTCTGGTCCTCTTCCTCCCCACTTTCTATTTCACAAGCAGTGTTAGTAGGCAGAGACATACCTGCCAAGTCTCTCGCGAAGAAATCCGAGATCAGCAGCCGCGCGTAGACGCAACTTCCGGTGTCGCTTTGCCCATCTATGGGCACCAGAAAATGGCCGGCGCTGGCACCGGAAGTTGTGTCTATGCATGTCCGGAAGTACGTAGACGCAACTTACGGCGGCGCTTTGCCCATCTATGGGCACCAAAAATGGCCGGCACCGGAAGTCACGTCTACGCATGCCCGGAAGTGCGTAGGTGCACTTCCAGTACCGGCGTCAACCATTTTCTGGTGCCCATAGATGCGCAAAGCAGCACCAGAAAAATGGCCGCCGACAGGAGCCAAAATAAGGGAGATTAACGGGAAAGGAGCTCAAACGGGAGACCAGCGGGAAAGGGTAAGAAAAAATGGGGGTTTCCCGGGAAATACGGGGTACTTGGCAGCTATGGGCAGAGAGCCAGCAGAAGTTTCCATATACAAATGCAAATGTCACCAGCAGTAAGAGATCAGTAACAGCAGCAGTGGATTCCCCTACCCGCTGCCCACCTGCTTCTCCCTCAAATTGCACCATACACATTTTAGCACCCTCAGATCCTCAGCTTCAGGGTGCTTTATTTATTTCAAGCAGCTTACTAAAACTTAAGGTTACGAAAGTAAGTTTGAAAATGTGTGGCCGGTGTCTAGGACAAAAATTCAGAAGACAAAGTAGAGGCTGACTAGAATTTCTGGTGTCCAAGACACATAGCTGAATATTCTGGGTAAACACTGGGAGGGGCAAATGGCTCTCAGAAGCAATATGTGAACAGACATGTGCACAGTTGTTTGACCTGCTTCATTCATAACTGCTGTGAGATCTACAGATGGAGGGTGGTACACAAATTTAATAAATAATAATCTAGAAATTTTAAACACAAACAGCCCCACCTCTGTTCTGCATGAACAGAGGAGAGGTCAGAGTTATAACCACGCCTAGCCTGTAGTAGCGTTAGGAGTAGGAATGTACGGATGTGTCCAGGGCTGGATTTAGGCTTGATGAGGCGCTAAGCTACTGAAGGTAATGGGGCCCTTTATATGTCCAGCTGTCCTTTGTCAACAACAAATTGTCGCTGTTTTTTTGTGTTGAATATATGCTATACGGTAATTTATGGACTTAATAGGTATCTAAAGCCATTTGCACATAACAAAATATGTATTTTATCAAAGTAATTGATATAGAAATGAGCAAACCAGTGATATTTTAGGGAGCAGGCTAGCAGACGGGGCCCATTACTTACATCCTAGGAGCCTACACAACACAAAACACTGTTGCTGTATGTAGGATTCATTTGTTTTTAGCATATTTTGGAAATGTACATCCAGTTCTTTTCTCCTTTAAATTTTTTGGGGCCCCCAAGAGAGTGGGGCCCTAACTATAGCTTGTTTAGCTTACACGTAAATCTGGCACTGGATGTGTCTCAATCCACTTTCCTCTAGTATTTTCCATTTCACAGCTATTGGTTAATTTTGCACAAGCCTTTCTTCTGTTTCTCTGTCCAACATTATGGAAATAACTTTTCTAAAATATATCATAGCATTTGAGGTGGGAGAGAAATTCCATTCATTCTATAGGCAAATCTACCAAATTTGCACTTCCCAAACCTATATGCAAATACAGTCATACCTCATGTTACGTCCGCTTCAGGATGTGTCTTTTCGGGATACGGACGCGCCGAACCTGGAAGTCCCGGAACGGGTTACTTCCAGGTTCGGCGTGTGCGCATGTGCAGAAGCGCTAAATCATGCTTTGCACATGCGCAGAAGCGCCGGATTACATCATGCACCTGCGCAGACGCACGTGTTCAGGATGAGGCCTCTTCAGGTTGCGAGTGGGCCTCCAGAACGGATCCCGTTCGCAACCAGGTGGCCTGCGGTGAAATTTATCCTAGGGGAACAGTTAGGGCCAGAGGCGCCAGCTTGTGAGTGTGATGGGTGGGTGGGGCGACGTCACGTTTGTGAGATTCCTGGGCTTTGGGGGAGAAGGCACTAGGGGAACATTTAGGGGACTAGCCTTGTTCCCCATGTCCCCTGCCAGCACCCCACTGATGCAAACCAAAATACAGCTATCTTTCAGCATTTGCAGTTATCCAAATTTTGTGGTGCAGTTATCTAACCAAACAATGTCTACCAAAAAAACAAAAACAAAATCAGTATATGCATATATTAGGGAAATTTGTATCAAGGTGGCATTGTCTGTGCTTCAAGTATCTAGATTGAAGATTCTGGGCCATGAAAAACATGAATGAATGAATGAAAAATATGAATGAAAAGGGTCAAGCAAATGCAGTTGTTTAAAATTTTGTTGAGTAGCCAGTCATGTTCATTATTATTATCTGCTGTTTTAATAAGTTTTAAAGAGTGTACACTGCCCTGATATTTTATCAGAGGGCGGTGTAGTAATACTTCTACCGTATAAATAAAAACGTGCACACATGTCTATCTGATTTGCTCATATATGTTTATATATTGTGTTCTGATAGCCATTTGCCCCTCCCAATCTTTAAACAGAGCCTGCTGCTAAACTGGAAATTCTGTTCAGCCTTCACTTTGTCAGAGTTCATGAATTTACAGAGGGGAGCCCTGTTGGTCTTTAGCAGCAAAATCTACTACAGTACCTTAAAGATAAAATTAATGAAGTGGTTAATGGCTCATCACAAAGCCATCTGCCTGGCTCCGCCTTCTGCCATGACTCTTCCTCTTGGCCCCTCCCCAAAGTTGCCAACCTTAATTGCTATAGAGTTAACATATCCTGTAGCCATTCTTCTGTGAATGCTTCAAAACTGTGCACACATACTTCTCTCTGCATCTATACCTCTAGGCTTTAGTTCCTTTTAAAATGAGGATGAGGGGTGTGCAAAAATTCTTGTTTACTTTACTCAGGAAATAGGTATCTGTGGAAGAGACAGTAATTTGAGAACTCTGCTTGGTGGCAAGCAGTTTTTTGCTACAGGTGGGCAAACCATGGATTCCAGCCTCTGCCTTTGTTCCTTCCCAGTGAGGCAAGAGTCAGGGCAAGCAAAACTGCAACACTCTATGTGGAAACAGTTTTAAACTTCCCATAAAATTGAGGAAAAACAAAAGCGCTGAGACTGGTGGAGTTAATCCAGGGGTCCCCAGACTACGGCCTGGGGGCCACATATGGCCCCTGAGGCTCTTTTATGCGGCCCCCGGGGACCCCCACTGCCCGCTGCTGCCACCCACTCTTACCAGCGCAGTGCAGCACGGCTGCCAACTTCCGACCCGGAAAAGCGACGGAAATAGCTTGCGCGCATGTGCAAACGTCATTTCCGGTGTACTTCTGGGTCGGAGGAGGCTTCTGCACATGCGCACAAGCTATTTCCAGTGCTTTCATGTCAGGAGTGTGCCATAAATAGCGTTTGTGCATGCGCATGGGTGCACACAGCCGCGCACTCCCCCGCCCTCTGGCCTACCACACAATCGGCGCGGCGGGCATCCGGCCCAAAGCCGGGTAAGTTTGGGGACCCCTGAGTTAATCCATTTTCCCAATGGAGATTGGCTGTCACAAACCAAGGTTGTTTGGAGAAAGGCATAGGTTGGAGGAGGAACAGGCTGGACGAAAACACCCAAGGTGTTCTGGCTTTGGAATTCTTCAAGTTAGATCTTGCCTGCCCTTCAGCCATGTGTGTGGTTTGCTAGCTGGGATTATGATGCTTTTGAGAGTTACTGAGCTGGATCCCGTCTTTATTAGGTGCAGCCCGGGCACCCTTCCTCTGTATCATGACAGCATCAGTAATCCTGTGGGTATGTGCCAGAGGTCAAGGAGCTGCTACATGTGTGTTGTGTGTGTGAGTGAGAGAAGGAAGGAAGGAAGGAAGGAAGGAAGGAAGGAAGGAAGGAAGGAAGGAAGGGTCGGTTTTGGATTTAAAGTGAATCTAGGTGTAAATAGGGAATAGCTCATGGGCAGAGCTCATGTTTTCATGCAAAAGATCTCGGGTTCATTTCCAGATGGTATGGGAAACACCCCTTCTTGCGACCCCAGTGTACTGCTGTTGGTTAGTGTCAGGGGTTGTTGCAGCTACTCTTGAATAAAGACGCTCCAGTCCGCACTGTCTTTAAGAGTTTTATTGTGCATACAGAGATAACAGAGAACATGACCGCCTAGTCCGATTCAGAACCCGGCAATGGCTGCCTCCTGCTTTTCAGCCAGCATAAAAACCTGGGCACCCCAAAACGCCGCCCCTTCACCCTACGTGTGTGCACATGCCTCAATTCGGGCGCCGGGAGGAGAGGTTTCCCCTCTTGCTGGCTGGGGCGGCAGCTGGGCTCCGACGTCTCGCTGAGTCCCTCATCCGCTGACCCTCGACCAGAGCAGTGCCAGGGCTCTGACACGTCTCTTAGCCCTACCTGCACTCTCTGTCCTCCATAGCGTTGCCAGGGCTCAGACACCTCACTGAGCCCTCTCTCCAAACCGCTCCATTCCTCATTCCCTCCTCCCGACTCGCTGCTTGTGCTGTCACTGGGCGAAGTGCTGGTCAGAATGACCGGGGGGGGGAGGCTCCCTGTAGGGATTCCCCCTGACAGTTAGAATAGACATTTCTGTGCAAGATGGACCTATGACGGTGGTATGATACTAACCCACCTTGCAGAGTTGTTGTAGGGATTACTGAGGTGTAGGAACATATTTTCCACCTTACACAGGATGGTCCTCTAGTCACCATCTTCCCCACTATGGTGAAACGTATCATATTTCTGTTTAAATTATATTAATTATTTCTAAACTTGCTTCTGCACATATAATGTTTGTGTGTGTGCACCTTTTATCCAAAGCTGTGACCTCCTTTTCCCTCTCTTTGGGCACTGTGCTAGGGTTACCTTATGCTAAGATAATGTTGGTGAAAAGTTTTGAATATCAAAAAGTGGTAAGTAATGTTAACAAATATTATATCCATGCACAGCTGAGCTTCCAGTTCAGGCATCCCCAAACTTCGGCCCTCCAAATGTTTTGGACTACAATTCCCATCATCCCTGTCCACTGGTCCTCTTAGCTAGGGATCATGGGAGTTGTAGGCCAAAACACCTGGAGGGCCGCAGTTTGAGGATGCCTGTTCCAGGTCTTTGTTGCAAGCTGTAATTACCATGACCTTGCATATGCATGGCAACAACTCAAGCCCAGTCTTCTTTCTGTTGTACCTAGGAACTTGATGAGGTGATGTCACAAATCAAGGACATCTCTGTCGTGGTGGGAATTGATAACAACCGATACAACCCTGACCCTCACCGGATCGTGGAGGATGTGAGAGCTCAGTATGAAGATATGGCTATCAGGAGCTGGGAAGAATTAGAGGCACTCACACGAAGCAAGGTACACACATGCTTGTCAATGAGAACTGCCCCCCAAGTCCTTGATGGTGACACCAGTCCTAATGGGAAGACACAGCAAAGGTGGAGGGCTTAAAATGCCAGAGCTGCTTAAAGAGAGAATGCAGAAATGGAGGGGTGAAGAACTTAATATGAACCGACCTGATGCATGCTCTAGTTATCTCTTGCTTGGACTACTGCAATGCGCTCTATGTGGGGCTACCTTTGAAGGTGACCCGGAAACTACAATTAATCCAGAATGCGGCAGCTAAACTGGTGACTGAGAGCAGCCGCCGAGACCACATAACACCGGTCTTGAAAGAACTGCATTGGCTCCCAGTACATTTCCAAGCACAATTCAAAGTGTTGGTGTTGACCTTTGAAGCCCTAAATGGCCTCGGTCCAGTATACCTGAAGGAGCGTCTCCACCTCCATCGCTCTGCCCGGACACTGAGGTCCAGTGCCGAGGGCCTTCTGACGGTTCCCTCGCTGCGAGAAGCCAAGTTACAGGGAACCAGGCAGAGGGCCTTCTCGGTAGTGGCACCCGCCCTGTGGAACGCCCTCCCATCAGATGTCAAAAAGAAAAACAACTACCAGACTTTTAGAGGACATCTGAAGGCAGCCCTGTTTAGGGAAGCTTATAATCTTTAAGAAATTAGTATATTCTAATATTTCTGTTGGAAGCCGCCCAGAGTGGCTGGGGAAACCCAGCCAGATGGGCGGGGTATAAATAAATTATTATTATTATTATTATTATTATTATTATTATTATTATTATTATTATTATTATTCACCTCCCAGACTAATGTGTGGAGATGGGATAGTCTACTAATACATACATATCTGATGTACACCAGAGAGTGGGGGAATTTGGTCTGATTCCCACAGAATGATTATCTGTTCTGAAATATTAACTCATAGAGGAGTTTGCTGGATGTTTTACAGCCGGCCAGACTATATTTCTCCCAATATTTATCTCTTCATACAACATGTTTCTTAAAAGCCTGGAAAAGTGGCGTGAATTTAGGCAGTGTTGGATCACAACCCGAATAGCCCATGGACAGGGCTATTCTTTTTAGTATATGCCCCACATTTAGGAAAATGACAGCTGCTTGGTTCCACCATGGCACTTCATACCCTGCAAAAATATACAGATAGGACAAGTAGCAACAACAGATAAATGGAAAGGGGTAGGCCTGATTCGTCCTTGGTGGGCAGAATTGATTGTCATCTCCCAGTGATGGCAAGGAAGTAACAGACCTCAGGAATTTGGCATGAATGGCGATACCCAGATCAAACATGCTGAAGCGGCAAGGAAAGGGGGGAAAGGAAAGGGGAAGAAAATAAGGATGAATGATGGGAAAGGGGATGTACAAGAAGAAAACAGATTTATCATTCAGTTGGGAAGGATTAGATGATGCCACATTGGTCAAAAGGGTAATTCTATATGTGTGTGCTTAATCCCCAGGCCTCAAGAGTTCTTAGGAAGGAAGGAAGTTTAACATGGAAAGTCCCAGCGGTAATGAGTACAATCATTGTCGCAAGTTTTCTCAGAAGGGTGTCTTGTTTATGGCCCCTCCATTCCTTGATCCTCTTACTTGGTGCCCATGCGTTGCTTTGTTAACAGGAGGGTAATATATTTTCATTTTCTCCTCCAGCTGAATGAAAGAGAAGTGCTGTCTGCTAAGTATGGTGACCATCTCCTTAAGGACCGGAGGGTGATTGCTGAGTTAAACATACAGATCCAGAAAATGAGGTCCTGCATTGTGTCCTTGAAAAGCCAAGTAAGATGTGACTGGTGGGAGGCGGGGAAACAAAAATGGGGGGGGGGAATTAAGACATATGCCAAATCAAGATTTCACATAGATGTTGTACTTAACACACACACACACACACACACACACACACACACACACACACACTGTAAAAGTGCATGCTTTTTGCTATTCTAATACATTCTAAATAGGTGTATATATGGCTGCAGTGCTTGACCTGTCAACATTCATGATGAAAGTGATGCAATATGAACAGCTGAATGTTACAGCAACTATGAAGAAAGACAGCAGGCAAAACAGGGATGTGGTCTTGGCAGTATTCATGCTAGAGGGGCCCTAGCTTAGAGCACATCTTTTACATACATATTGTCCCTGGTTCAATCCAAGGCTTCTCCTAAAACTGAGCCAAGGATGAGGAACTGTGATCTTCCTGGTGTTATTGGTCAAGAACCCCCACCGTCCCTTGACCATTGGCCTTGATGGCTAGGGCTGATGGGAGTTGAAATCCAACAGTATCTGGATTCCCCAGCTTAAACATTATCCCCCATTCCTGGCCTTAAGAAATGTACACACTACAGTGGGACCAGCCTTTCCTTGGGGTAGACCAAGGCAGTTTCCTTGGGCTATGGAATCCAAAGGGGAGGTTCTTAGAATTTTGAAGTGTCAGGCATAGCTCTATTGGCTTTAGCCCAAATGTAGCAGAGTTTTCCTGCACAGCGTAGAAGCTAGTTGAGGTGGAAATGACTAGTCAGCTAGACGCAGAATAACTATTTACAGGATTTATTAAAAGAAAATAAAAG
This sequence comes from Zootoca vivipara, assembly GCF_963506605.1. NCBI lineage: Eukaryota > Metazoa > Chordata > Lepidosauria > Squamata > Lacertidae > Zootoca > Zootoca vivipara. The sequence goes on along the minus strand of NC_083277.1, from coordinate 116,598,564 downwards.
CAGCAGAGTTTCTGCATACAAAGCAAAGCAAAATAAATCCTCTCTGTCTCTCTCTCTCCAACCATACACAGCACTCCTACTCCTAACACCCAACAAGAAACAACTGTGCTAGCATTCCTAGATAACAGAGTTCAGTGCTGGTCATTAACCAATCAGAAAGTAGTTTCCAGGCCAGGCAGACCTTGGCTTTCTGCCAAGAGTAAATTGACACTGCCTTGAGTTAATTGTATGAAGCAAGGATCTGTAAGTTTCCCATGAGAACCAATTAACAGAAACTGAACAGATTTACCCCTGCAAGCACCCCACCCACCCCTGCCACTGCCAGAGAAGCAAGGAGAAGCAGTGGTGGCTCTTGCAAGATCTCACTTCTGCTTCTCCTTACTTCTCCTGAGGTGGGGGGGGGATACCTCCAGCCCCCACTGCTGCAACGGGAAGCAGCTGCGGCTTCCAGGTTCCAGCAAGATATTGTGGGCTTCTTGCAAGATCTCAATGAAAGCCACAACTGTGTGACCCCAGTAAGTGAAGCTTTGGTGGGAGAGGGAATAGTGGCAGTGGTGCTTCATCTTCCTGGTTGCCTCAGGTGGCAAAACAGGATGGGCCACCCCTGCACTACAGGAATGTGGGGATTTTGCCTCACTGAACAGGGAAAGTGTGTGGTGTGGAGGAACATTAGTAAAATTTGTTACAATAGGATCAAAGGACGTCATTTTGCCTGCTATGTTTTGTTAACCTGCTTGGCATATCTGATTTATTGCAAGCAGGCTCTTCCTGATGATCCATTTATTCAGCATTCTGATCTGCGTGCACAAAGTTTACACAGTGGTTAGACTATATTTGGTCTTTATTAAGCATTCATTCTAATTAGTTTGCAGGGCAATTACACGCTAATGAGGATTCACCCTGCATTTGCCTTAATTTTCTTGTTTACACTTCTTCCTGTTAGTCATTCCTTCACCTCACACATTTCAATGCATCTCTCCATTACTCTCCAACCTTCTTAAACTCTGAAGTTTTTCCAAAGTGGGTTTGTTGTGACAGGGTGACAGAGACCTTTAATCCACTTTAAATGCATAAACCCAAAGTTCTGGTATGCACTTGAATCCCTCCTGCAAAATACTAGCAGTCTGGAGGGACCCAGAGCCTGACAGATTTGTTATTGTTAATAAATGAAATTATATATGGGTGTCTCCAGACTGTCTCTCTATTGCTGGAGGGATTCGAGTGCATACTTGAAATTTAGGTTTGTGCAATTAAGGAAGATTCAAGCACTCTGTCACCCTGGTGCAACAAATTCACTAAAAACAACCAGGAATGTTTTTGCAGTTAGTAAAACAGCAGGAGAAATACGTTGAAAAGCGTGGTATGAATGCATCGGTAACAAGATGGCATGCAAACAAACCTTCATGCAAATGTGGATGAATGTTCAATAAAGTCTAGATATAGTCTAACCTCCACAGAAGCTCTGGGCAAGCAAACCAGGATGAATGCTGAATGAACTCAGTATTGTTGCTTTTCCAGTGTGGTTTGGGAGTGGTTGTTCTCAAATTTCACAGCATGATTTGTTACTGACAGAATACTTCAAGTGGTAGAGCAGGCTGGTAAGTCTATCTCTTCCCACCCTCCTCTATCTCTCCATCCCTCTCATGGGAAGTGCTGTAACTTCAGACCCTAGTCTTGCAAGGGACCTAACATCCCCAGGGAGTGCCCACCTCCAGAGATAACATACATGCGAGTGACCCATTCAGCATTTCACTTGGGTCAAATGGAAGGCAGTGAGCAAGAGGAGAGCATGGAGAACTCCCAAGCCATGTGCCCTCATTCATCACCTTCCGTGTTGCCTTCTGTCCATTCTAGTGCCTACGTCTCGAGGAAAACATCAAAGAGGTTGGGACACAAGGTGAATCTGCACTCAATGATGCCAAGGCCAAACTGGCTAAGTTGGAGGAGGCTCTTCACAATGCCAGGCAGGACTTGGCTCAGCTTGTCAAGGAGTATCAAGAGCTGATGAATATCAAACTGGCCCTGGACATAGAGATTCTTACCTACCGGAAGCTGATGGAAGGGGAAGAAATCAGGTGTGTATACCGATTGGAAGCCACTATGTGTGTGATTTGAACAGAGGCCAGAGCTGAAAATAAATTCTGTTCAAAATTCTCCTCTGGGAACTTTGAGACTGAATGTCCTGCAGATAGTATTTGTATATTCAGCTGTTTGACATCTTATGACATTTCATGCTTGATGTTTTTCAAGAAGGGAAACAATCAAGAAATGTCTGCAGCTGCACTCCCGAGAGTACATCCCACTGAAAACAGTGAGATTGCACTGCACAGAACTTGATTTTTCAGAATCTGAAGATCAATGTCTCATTCCAAATGCAGCTTTGAATTTCAAATATAAAATCACACATTCAAAATGTAAATGTGGAAATGACGTTTCAGCAGGTTTTTGACATGGAACATTCTGCATGTCAGTATTCTGAAAGGCAGGGAGGTTCGACGCTTTCCTCGACCTGGAGTTTGTAGCTTTGCCTAGGGATGGCATTCAGAGTGGGCCCATTGAAATGAAAAAAACATGACTAAGTTCATTCCCTTAATTTCAATGGGTCTGCTTTGAGTAAACCTTAATTAAATGCCACCCCGCCACCCCTAAGGAGCTAAGGACTGAGATAATAGGTTCCAGTTTCCGGCGCACGACAGACATCCTGGTCTGAGATCCAGCAATGCTGGGCTACTTACCGAAAGGCATACCTCTGAAAAAGTATGTTGTAAAACAGCAAACCAAATCCAAGGTCTGGTTCAGAGATTAATTCCAACACAGAGAGAAGAGTTCTGCATGCATTAACCATATGGAGGGATCTGTATCTTTGCTGCAGGGTACTACCGGTAGGGCTGTGCTGATGCCTCCAACCCTGATATTATATCTCTTCCTTACTCAACTTCCAAGTGTCAAGATGTTGATGCCTGCATAAATGAAGCCTACATTTACCTGGCTTGGAATCCTGATTGAACAGGTTTCACCCATCAGGCATCCTTGCTCAATGCATGGACACTGGCAACCCAGTGAAGGCAATGGGTGACCTTAAGGGCAGGCCAACTTTGCAGCCCTTGTACACCTGAAGCCCCTTCACATGAGTAACATATGAAATAAGCTTCTAAGTGTTTGGAACTCTGAGGGTTCCTAATCCACCAGCATTCTAAACATTAGTGACGACTCCTATTCAGATCCCAGACTTTTTAACCAAACTGTTGAACTGGACTTCTTTGGATGCCTTTTTTCTTCTGTACCTTAGCTCATTTGGTTGTTTCCCCTTCACAGCATGGAGTCCCCACAGCCCGCTGTCATTAGCAGAATCTACTCCATGCCAAAGTTCTGTAAGTTTATTTTTTTTAGTTGTTTGATTATCAGCTATGCTCATTATTCTGAAGAGCACCCTACGTTTGACCTACGTTTGACCAAGTCTTTCTAAAAGCTGAAAAGGAGATTGAGCTGAGAAGATGGAGAAATATATCATATGTGGTGGCAATGTGAAAGAGTAAAAACATTTTGGGAATTAATTTATAATGAGATAAAAATGATGTTAAAATATACATTTCCCAAAAGGCCAGAAAGTTTCCTATTTGGACTAATGAGAAATGAAATCAAAAAAGAAGATCAAAGGTTATTCATGTATGCCACCACAGCAGCCAGAATGGTGTTGGCTCAAAGATGGAAATCAACAGAAACTCCAACAATTGAGGAGTGGAGGGTTAAAATGATGGACTACTCAGGGAGTTAGCTAGAATGACAGGAAGGATAAGGGAACAAAAGGACCAGAAGTTCAAAAAAGATTGGAGTAAGATTGTGGAATACCTAAAGGAGTACTGTAAGAGTATAAAGACACTAACAGGATTGACATAAAAACCTACAACAGAAACAATCTAGATATATTCAAAATATGGTAATGTAATTAAAAAGATGACAGAGATATGGATGAAGAAAGCACAAAATATATGAAGATGACTTAGAAAACCAAGGTGGTAAAAGGAGGAAGTTGTGTTCGGCAGAACAATAGAATGTATATAGTAAACAGTAATAGAAATGTAAAAGATAAATTGTTTTATTGATGATCATTTTTCTTTTCTGTATATTTGTAACTTTGTGTTTGAGAAAACAATAGAAATTTACTTTAAAAAAAAGAGAGAGAGAAGCAGTGATCCCAAATGGAAAAAGAACAGCAGTTAGGAATGTGGGGACAGTAACAAGGAGGTGGTGAGCCCACTCCGGGAGGTCCCACTAAGGTCATCTTGCCCAAGCGATTCCCCCCCCCCCAAAGAAAAACCCTGAAGCCAGCACTGGAGAGATACTTTAGATTCAAATACTTAAGTAGAATGCCCTTCAAAATGAAAAACACTACAGTAAACGTATAAGAGAAACCTCCCCAAACTGCAACCATCCTCTCTGTTTTTCCTTCACAGCTTCATCAAACACCAATATCACAACAACCTCAAATGCAGCAAGCGTAGCAAAAGAAGTTTCAACAGATAACATGAACCGTAGCAGAAGCAGTTTGGAAAGTGGACTTTCCAGAAGTCACAGTGGTGGAAGCAGAGGGTTTTCGAACGATGATTTCTCTAGAAGCCATAGCAATAGAAGTGCAGGCCCTTCAGAGGGTATCTCAGAGGCTTCAAGAAGTCACAGCAGTATCCGCAAAGGTACCTTGGAGAGTAGTAGTACTACTAGAAGCAGTAGCAGAAGTGGAAATTTTGCAGACATTGAGGACACCATGGATAGCAATGTTTCTAGAAGTCAGGGTCATGGAAGTGGGAGTTATAGAAGCCACAGTATCAGGAGTGGAGATAACCTAGAAGGCAGTCTCTCTAGAAGCCAAAGCAACAGAAGTGTTGGTTTGACTGACAGTGTATTTGCTAGAACCAACAGTGGCGCAAGTGAAGGTGTCCAAGAGGGCAACTATTCTAGAAGTCAAAGCAGCAGAAGTGGAGACTTAGCAGATAAAGTTTTTGCTAGAACTCATAGTGGTGAGAGTGAAGGTGTCTCAGGGGACAGCCTTTCTAGAAGCGATAGTGGTACCAGTGCATCCTATGTGGAAGGTGGCCTTTCTAGAAGCCAAAGCAATGAAAATGAAATCCATGGAAACCATGGAAGTGAAGCATGTGTTGAGCCTAGTGTTTACAGAATGAACAGTGCTGAAGACGGTGGGGTCCCAGTGGGTGGCATATCTAGAAGCAATAGCGGAGCAAGCAGCTATGCCTCAGGTGGTAGCCATTCTAGAATCCAGAATGAAAGTAGCCATGGAAATGAAGGGTATGCTGAGCCCATTGTTTCTAGAACCAACAGTGCTGAAGATGGTGGAGTCCCAGTGGGTGGCATTTCTAGGAGCAATAGTAGGGCAAGCAGCTATGTCTCAGGTGGTAGCCGTTCTAGAATCCAGAATGATAGTAGCCTTGGAAATGAAGGGTATGCTGTGCCCATTGTTTCTAGAACCAACAGTGCTGAAGATGGTGGAGTCCCAGTGGGTGGCATTTCTAGGAGCAATAGTAGGGCAAGCAGCTATGTCTCAGGTGGTAGCCTTTCTAGAAACGAGAATGATAGTAGCCATGGAAATGAAGGGTATGCTGAGCCTACTGTTTCTAGAACCAACAGTGCTGAAGATAGTGGAGTCCCTAGCATATCTAGAAGTCATAGTGGGGCAAGCAGCTACATCTCGGTTAACAGCCCTTCTAGAAGCTACAGTGATGAAAAGGAAGCCCATGACAGCCATGGAAGTGAAGGTTATGCTGAGCCTGCGGTTTCCAGAAGCAACAGTGCTGAAGATGGTGGAGTTCCAGTTGGTGGAGTTTCTAGAAGCAGCAGCAAGGCCAGCAGAGATGGCTCACAAGGTGGTTCTTTTAGAAGCAGGAGTGGAGGCTTTGCAGACACTGTCTTTAGTAGGGCCCGCACTGAAGGTACACAAGAGGGCAACCTTTCTAGATGCTCCAGTGGTACTAATGCAACCTTTATAGAAAGTAGTGTTTCTAGAAGTCATAGTAGTGGAGGCAGAGGCATCTCGGAGGGTAGTCTTTCCAGAAGCCAAAGCAGCAACAGTGGAAGATTTGTAGGTGGTGGCCTTTCAAGAGACCACAGCAGTGAAAGCAAAGAAAGTCATAGTGATGCAAGTGGAAGGTTGGTAGATGATCACAGATATAGTGAGGCCCATGAAATTGTCTTAGAGTCTGGTCTTTGTAGAAGTACAGAAGCCAAAGGTGATAGTTTTGCTAGAAGTCACAGTGGAGAGAGTGGAGGCCCTGTGGAGACATCAACTCCTATTTGGATTCACAGAAGAAGTGGAGATGCTATAGAGCCAAGCTTTTCTAGAAGCCACAGTGGAGAAAGTGGGAGCTTTAAACCAGCTGATTTTTATAGAAGCTCCAGTGAAGTAAGCAGAGGTGCCTCAGAGGCTAGTCTATCTAGAAGCAGTAGCAAAGAACCTGAAAATATTCCAGAGGGCACAGTTTCTAGAAGCTACAGCTATAGATGTGCAGTTATTTCACCCCCTAATTTGTCTAGAACTGAAAGCGAAGATGCTCCAGAAAGCAGCCACAGCTCTGAAAAAGAAAATGTGCCAGAAGTTAGTCTCTCTAGAAGCTACAGCGGCAGAAGTGAAGAGGGCCCAGTGGATAACCTGTGTATAAGCCACAGTGGTGGACATGAAGGCTTCCTAGAAATTGGACCTTTGGTGGAAGGAGGCCTTTCCAGATCCCAAAGTGATGAGCCAGCAGTTGGGATCCCTGTCTGTATGGTCTATGAATTTAGCTCTGATGAACACCACCACCTTCCAACTGGTGAAGTATGCTACTATGTTGAGACTGGCTCTATGGAGTAAGTGTCCCAGGAGCACATGACTGGGATCCAGATACCTTCTTCTAGAAGCCTCATTCCATCCATTGACTCATGGTCCACAGATGGAAATCCACATTAAGCCTTACATTACTGAGGTTAACAGCTGGAAATAAGACTCCACCAGGTGGCAACGAAACCTTCCTTGTCTCTTAGGGTGTGTGGGGGTCAAGTTCACAGAGTAGTATTCTCTGTGGTGAGGGAAAACTAGTATTGGAGTTATAATACCAGCATTACCTATTAGAAGAACCTAGAAGCCAACGGAATCGTCTTTTGACTTATATTATAAACAGTGCCCTTTCCACCTTCTTTCTTTTACTCATACTCAAAAATAATAATATGTAGATTAAATTATTTCTGGGTTTTTTGAAATACAAGTGTTGCGCAGCAAGGGATTTTTGTGTGTGTGAAATACAACCAGTGGGGGCATGTCACTGCTCCTCTTCTGGCTGCTTTTAGGGACACCATTTTGAGTTTTTCTGCTGGATTCTTAAAGGCAGAGCATCCCCCCCCCCCAAGTTCCTCAGAAGGCTCTGGAAAACTAAAATATGTATCTCACAAGTCATGTCATGGTTGGGCCTTGTCTTGCTAAAAATGTGTTAAACATGTGTGTGTTTTTAAATAGGCCCATGTTGCACTTCATACACTTCAGTTGTCTACAGTTTTTTGCTTGTGAGCTATTTCCCCACTCTTGCGTACAGATAAGCACATGTCACATAGGGTCTAAACTTGTCCCCATCTGGACAAGACCTAGTGTATAACGGATGTAGAATTTTGTTCTTCCATCCCAGTTATTCAGAGTGCCTGCCAGTTGCATGAGACAATAGCACAAACTTTTATTCCCTTGCACTCCTAAAGCAGAATGTGAGCATATACAATCTCCAGGTTAGATGCCATGAAACTCCTGGTGCAAAATAGATGCAAAATTAGTGTTTGTAACCATGCTGCCATTAGGAATATGAACTTAATTTGTTCTGGAGGTCCGTTCTTAATCTGAGGTACCACTTTAGCTAATGGGGCCTCCCGCTGCTGCCGCACCGCCAGCGTGCGATTTCTGTTCTCATCCTGGGGCAAAGTTCTCAACCCGAGGTACTACTTCCAGGTTAACGGAGTCTGTAACCCGAAGTGTTTGTAACCCAAGGTGTTTGTAACCTGAGGTACCACTGTAGCTGGTAAGGAATTGCCTATTTGTATTCGCTTTGAGAGAGCACCATAAGAGCCAGACAAAAAGAAAGTGAAGTACAGTCATACGTCGGGTTGCAAATGTGATCCGTCCAGGAGCCGCATTCTCCACCCGCAGTATTCGCAACCCGCAGCGCCGCGTCTGTGCACGCACGTGACGCGATTCGGCACTTCTGCGCATGCGCATGATGTCATTTTGTGTTTCCGGGACTTCTGGGTTTGGCGCGGAGCGCAACTGTAAACACGTAACCCGCAGCGTTCGCAACCCGAGGTATGACTGTAAAGCAGGCATCCCCAAACTGCGGCCCTCCAGATGTTTTGGCCTACAACTCCCATGATCCCTAGCAAAAGGACCAGTGGTCAGAGATGATGGGAATTGTAGTCCAAAACATCTGGAGGGCCGAAGTTTGGGGATGCCTGCTGTAAAGCAAAGAAGGTTCAGCTCAGTGATTCTTAGCATAAATTTAGGGCTAACTGCCTACCCAAACATAGTCACATGCTAGCATGTTGTAGATTCAGGGAACAATGGAGTAGGTAGGTAGGCAGAACTTTGCATGTCTATATGAGCTTAGATAGGTGTTGGTGTAATGACTATAGATAGGTGTTGGTGTAGTGTTTTGTTTTGTTTGTTTGTATCAGCAAGTTGTAAAGCTGAACATGTGTACATCCAGGGACTGTGGAGCCCAGTGATTAGAGACTGAGCAGTTAACTTAAGCCTCATTGTTTACTTCAGCTCCACTGCTGCTGCAATGGCACCATTCCATTGCCCCTCTATTTCTGCTTATGGATTGGACTAGACAAAGTGACAGAAGCTGATCATAATTAAGCCTGGAATCCTGTGCACCCTTACCTGGCAGTAAGACCCAGTTGGACTTACTCATGAGTAGGCATGCATAGGATTGCACTTGCAAATATAGATGAATATATTCTTTTTTAAAAAGAAAAAACCCCAAACAAATTAAAAACAATATGCACATGATAGTTAATCCTAGTTGGTCAAGGAGGAAAATATTTAGGCAGTGATTACTAACTCAGAAGAGGTCCTGTGAAAGTAATGTCAAGAAAACTGAGAAGAATGTGGAAAATTACAAGGGGGAAAGAGAGAGAGAGAGAGAGAGAGAGAGAGAGAGAGAGAGAGAGAGAGAGAGAGAGAGAGAGAGAAGGCGAAGGCAGGAGGCTGACTGTGGAATGTGAAGTGAGGATTATCTCCAAAGAAAGAGAAAATGGGACCTTTCCAGTTTGCCTTGATCACAAGTCAAGGACATGAGCAATGAAACGTATTGGCCCATTTCTCAGGTGAGGATTTTGCTGCAGGTGTACACATTGCATATGAAAGTCAGCTGTTAAAGTAAAAGACAATTATCAGATCTGAGGTTAGGTGCTATTCTCGTAGGATATTTATTAGTATTTGCCGAGATGATACCATTAGCATTACTCATATATTTTGTATAACTTATTTTGGTTCTTCTTAACTTAAGGCTTAGTTTTTCCTTTGTTTGCAACTAAATATATATCCTATAGGGGGAGCATTTCTACACACTGGGGGCAAACTTTGCCATCAACCTGCACTCCTGCAACCTTATTGGTATTGGATCTTGATAGGCTTTGTGCCACAGCCCATAATGGGCATTGAACAGGCCAATGAGACCACAATTGATTTTTCCCAATGAAAATTTCTAGGTCAGTGAAGACACCAATCTTACGCCATGTTGTGGAAGGGGAACATAGTTAATACAGGTGTTGCATATTTTTTGCTCTAAGAGGAGTTGGATAGATGCAACAGCTTACTAAAAAGAGGATGTTGACCTCCAGTGTTTGGCAGTTTTAAAAGCACACTGGGCTGGAGACTGGGGAGTTCAAATTTCACAGCCACTAACCTGTGCAGTGAAATCTGTTGCCAGATTTGGGTTTATCAAAAATTTTAACTGGGTCTCTCCTCATCACCACAAAGTTCGAGAACATCACAATAACCAGGTGGCAACTTAAAGCAGATGAGATTTCTGATTCTTTGCCCATTGTTCTCACTTGCGCAAATTTCTGCGGGCAAGGTATTAGTTACTTGGGAAGCCTGGTCCATAAGGTTACATGATGCTGTTGAAGAAAAGATCCTCTTTGTTTATTTCTGTTGCATTGTATTAAAACATGGCTGTGTTAATAAAAGTTCTGAGCTATTTAAAAACAAAGTGTGAGAAGTGTCATTCATTCCTCAAAAAGATCACATGCCTACTTCTCTGGAAGGAACTAATATCAGTTACTGAGGCTCGTGACCCTCACCTACTTGAATTATATTTATTACTGTATTCTATTTATTGCAATGAAATGTATAGACACCATATAAAGTCCATAATAATGGTCATTTTGCCTGTTCAATAGTTTCTCCAAGCAGGTAGCAAGCAAAACTAATTCCCTTGCTTTCCTGGTTCATCCCACGTAAATTGAGAAAAGTCAAAATGTCAAGTTTTTGGCTGTCTTTCGAAAACAAACATCATCATCCAGGGATCAGGCATTAGTTATTCAACCGCAGTGTGTATTCTTAGTCACCATAAAATGCAGATCCTGCAGGGCAAGGAACTTTTGACAGATTAACATTGTGATAGGTGTACGTATTTCCAAACGGAAATGGCGAGGCAAATAAGGTGCGTCAAAACAGCAATAAGAGGCTCTCCAGAAGTGACTCACCAAAGAATTGCCTTCATGCTTGTAGCCACTATGAGGAAAGTTTTGAGCCAGCCCTGGATGGTTTGCATTCTGTTCAGGGAAGGTAAGTGAGCCTGAGCTGCTGCCTTGAAGCATTCTGGGAAGAGATCTTGAAGAGGAGAGACACATAGACCTTTAATTATCTATTTTTTTGTTTGAGATTTGCACGAAAGGGACTTTCTGTTGTTCAAGAAAGGAGGTGAAATATTGCTAGTACCTCATAGCAAACAGCAGGGTTGGGTTTTTTAAAAATACAGTGGTACCTCTACTTACGAATTTAATGCGTTCTGAACGCACATTCGTAAGTCGAAAAAAATTGTAAGTCGAATCCCATAGGAATGCATTGGGAGAAAAAAAATCGTGAATTGAAGCAACCCTATCTAAAAATTCGTAAGTAGAAAAAATCCTATCTAAACCGCATCCAAGATGGCGGACGGAGCTCCGTTCGTAAGTAGAAACATTCGTAAGTAGAGTTATTCGTAAGTAGAGGTACCACTGTACTGGAAGATGGGGAGCAGCAAATGTAAAAACAATTGTGTTGTTAGGATGAGCAGTGAAATTACCCTAAATTAATCCTGGGGACATCAGATTATGGAGAAAGGGGCAGGTTTAAACATACTCACAAGCACACTCAATTCTGCCCCTTACTCTCTCCTACATAAATCAATAGTTGCCACTGATCTGTAAGGAGTAATGTATATGGCAGCCTTTCTCAAACTTGGGTCCCAAGATGCTGTTGGACTACAACTCCCATCATCCTTAGCTGCCAGGACCAGTAGCCAGGGGTGATGGGAGTAGTAGTCCAACAACATCTGGGGAACCAAGTTTGAGAGAGGCTAGTGTGTGGGTCACAATAGTTGACTGAGGGGAGCCTCAGTCATGCAGTGGATCCCACCAAACATTGACTCAGCTATATTCCTTTATTTTCCTCCAACAGAATGGCTACCATTTACTTTTATGAAAAAAATAAAGCATTATGCCTGGAGGTAGCAGTTGTGGTGGGAGCAAAAGTGCCCCTCTACCCCTGGGTAGTCTGGCCTGTACAGAAGGGGCAGGGTCTCTGTGTGCTTTGTACACAAAAGGTATCTTGCACACAAAAGAGAGAGAGAATTGAATACGGTGGAACCTGGGTTTATGAACACCTCGGTTTACGAATTTTCGGTTTACGAACGCCGCAGACCCATCTGGAACGATGAATTCACTTTCCATTACTTTCAATGGGAAAGTTCGCTTCAGTTTATGAATGCTTCAGTTTATGAACAGACTTCCAAACCAATTATGTTCATAAACCGAGGTACCACTGTACTGCCTTTTCCCTTATCCTAAGAGCCCTCTTGATAGGGTTACAATCTATCTGTTTCTAGGCCAGCTGAATGTAGATGTTTCTGGATGGAAGTTGAATAATGCAGGCAGGTCCCTGAAATATCACAAATGGTTCATTGACAATAAGGGTTGTTGTTGTTGTTGTTGTTGTTGTTGTTTTATTTTTTTATTTTGCAAATAAAATTCTTTATTTGTTGTTGTTGTTGTTTTAAAGAAAAACCGAAATGTAGTGAATTACCCCCAGAAATGGAAAATCTGACTTTAAAAAAGGGGGGGGGGTACTGTTCAGCACTTTGATGGCAACAATGTATAAGTGTTGCAAAAAAAAAAGGTGTGCATAAGGAGCACCCTTCTCATAATAAATACTTGTCCAGAAGCGCCCTAGGAGGAATGCATATAACAGCAGCACACATAAATAGCCCAGTCCCAAAGTTGCATCCATACATTTTCCCTAATAGAGCAACTAGCAGCTTGGGGAAGAGGGGTGATTTTCATCAGGAAGTCAGCATGGGTCTCTTAAACACACACACACACACACACACACACACACACACACACACACACACACGTGCACAAATATTCCATTCAAATCAGGCACACAGCAATAGGGAAGGTTTTTTGTTTTTTTTTTAAGCATGGGTCTCTTAAAAAAACCTTCCCTATTGCTGTGTGCTCGATTTGAATGGAGTATTTGTGCACATGTGTGTGTGTGCGTGCACACACACACACACACACACACACACACACACACATGCTTCTAGCCTGGCCACAAGACGAATGAAAGGGTGGTGAGGCCCAGCTGAGAATGTCTCCCTCAACACACTCTTCATTCATTCATTCATTCATTCATTCATTCATTATGCAAGAGCAGGCAGGTCAAACAAACAAAGGGGGGGAAGCCTCTGGGCTCATATTTTCCTTGAGGAATATTGCAAGGAAGAAGACCACCCTACCCCTTCATAAAATTAAACAATGTGGATGTCTGGACACCCAGAAGCATCAATCAGCAGAAGGAATTCCTCCTGGGCTCCCTCTGCCTGGCTTGTTTCCCCCCCTGCTGTACACAACTAAGTCCAGAGGGGTGCACAGTAGGAATGCCAGGTACAAAAGAGGGCAAAGCTTTTGCACCTTTAATGGTTGTAGAGTTGGGGGAGGTTTGCCATGCTAGCATACACAGGAAATATTAGAAGGGAGGGCAGAGGAGGAGTCTGTGCTCATTGAAGCAACCGCTTGCTGCTCCCTTTACCACAGGTTCACACCTACCGTGCACCCACCCTGCCATAGACCTTAGCCTATGGGAATGAAAACTCGCACGTATCTACAGTGCCCTCTAGCCTTGAGAAGTAGGCATTCACTCCCTTCCAACGACGAACAATGCAGGACTTGTTTTGTCGAGACACTTCCTGGAATGAAAAGGGGCATGGAAGCAAGAGGATTAGAAGCTAAGCTCTGAATAGCATCTCTGTAGACTGAAAGGTGGGGGCGAGGAACTGGAGTGAGAGTGAGGGAGTGACTGGCAGAGAAATGCTTAAGTGTTCAATTTGCCCACGAATTTCTCCTTGCCAATCGATCCTTTCTCTCCTTCATTAGCCAACTTCAGGAGAGTGCTTCCACAAATCAAACAGTTAATTTTTTGGAAACTGGGAAGGGTGGGGGGGGAGCAGGGGACACGTTTTAATTCGGCACCAAATAGAGAAGCTAAATATTTGAACTAGTTTGGCAGAGCAGGACTGGGGCCAAAATTGAAATGAAAAATAGCAGTTGGCTGTAGACAAGGAGGACAGGTTGCTAGCAAGGCGCGCAGGGCTGCTACTCATAGCATTGTTGTGAGCTTTCCAGGTATGTGCTCCTCATTCCAGCTCCCAGTGGTCCTTGAGGCCTGTATGAGTCACTGTTTACCTCCAAGCTGTTACCACACAGAGAAGCTGGACAGGCCATAGCAACCTGGAAGCTAGGGTCATAGCTGCCAAGTACCCCGTTTTCCCCGGGAAACCCCCGTTTTTATTTACCTTTTCCCGGTAGTCCCCCGTATCACTTCGTCTCCCGTTTTTCTCCGTTATTTTCTCCTGCCAGCGGCCATTTTTTTTCTTTCCGATTTGCCCTTCTATGGGCACCCAAAATGGCTGCCGCCGGCTTCAAAAGTCGCATCTACGCATGTCTGGAAGTGCATAGACGCGACTTCCGGTGTCAGTGGCGGCCATTTTTGGTGCCCATAGATGGGCGGAGCGACCCCGGAAGTTGCATCGACACACTTCTTGACATGCATACAAGCGACTTTCAAAGCCGCCGGCGGCCATTTTTTGGTGCCCGTAGAAGGGCAAAGCGACACCGGAAGTTACGTCAACGTAACTTCCGGTGTCACACGGCTGCCAGTCCCGGATTCTGCAGTCAGGAAGGTAAGGCTAGGGTGGAACTGAGATGCGAGCATGCACTGTATTCATTTGTTGCCCTGCATGCATTTAAAATTGTGTGGGCCGAAGAGGTGCCATCGCTGCTATCATATTCCTTGCTGGCTCAGCCCCCGCCCCCAATGTGCATGAGGGATGACCAAAGCAAAGAGCTTGTTCTACATCGGTAGTGCTCCCCGTGCAACGTGAAGGGGTTTAAATCATAGGGGGAACCTATATGTAGAGAGCAGGGTGCTCTCAGTCCTGAAGTTGGCTAATGAAGGAGAGAAAGGATCCATTGGCGAGGAGAAATTCGTGGGCAAATTGAACGCTTAAGCATTTCTCTGCCAGTCAAGTCCCACTCAAGACACACATCCTTACAGGGCAGTCTTAAGGTCATCGGGCGCCCGGGTGCAGGGATCCCCTCGGGCGCCCCCCCCACTCTTAAAAAAAGGAAAACGCTTACCTGGCATGCCGGGCGGCGGGAGCCTCATGGCGGCCCCCGCACCTCACAGCAGGGCCACGCTGTGCCGGAGGCCGCCTGCCTGTCCGATGCCACCAGATTGAGTGGGGGAGGGGGCGCCGCTGCTCTGCGCGGCCTACCTCCCTTCTCCCAGCGGAGCGGGGTGCCTGGGCAGGCCAGGCCATGCCGGGTTCCTTCCCGCCAACAGGGCGCTGCGTTTCATTGGTAGCGGTGCTGCCATGTGGCATCACCTCTACCAATGAAACGCAGTGCTGGGGTGAGGGATGACCCTGGCGCTGCAGAGCGGAACAGGGTCCTAGTGCCCCTGTTCCGCTCTGTCCCTGCTCTCGCAGCACGGCTGGTGGAGGGAAAAGGGAGGCCGCCGTGAAGCTCCCCCACTTGCTGGGGTGCCCCTCAGCACCCCCTGATCGCCCAGGCGCCTTGGTGCATTGCGCCACTAGAGTCAATGGGCGAGCCGGGCCTGCATCCTTACTTATCTACTTCCCCCCACCACAGTAAATGCTCCACGACGACAAATAAACCCAGCCGGGGAATCCTCCTGCTCACCGTCTGCCCTGAAATTCCCCTCCAGCTCATTACTGTTAAGAAGCACCAGGAAAAAAAAAACTGACTTCTACCAGGTCCCACTTATTTCTCCATCTATCCCTGTATTGTCAGCTCTGACAGGCTCTCCAAGGCCTGCGGCTCAGAGGCCTATCTCATCAGCTGAACACTTATTCTTTTACATGGAGATGCCATGGATTAAACCAGGCATCCCCAAACTTCGGCCCTCCAGATGTTTTGGGCTACAGTTCCCATCATCCCTGACCACTGGTCCTGTTAGCTAGGGATCATGGGAGTTGTAGGCCAAAACATCTGGAGGGCCGCAGTTTGGGGATGCCTGGATTAAACCTACGGGTTTGGGCATGCATGCATGCACTCCACTACTTAGCTAGAAAATAATAATATTTTGGCAAAACTGACTTCCGTGGGAGAAGGGAAGGCAACAGTGCTGAAACTGCCCCCTTCAGGACAGGAGGGTGCAGAAGAAGATATGAAATAGGGAAGCTGGAGAATTCTGTCAGGAGCAGGAGCAGGAATTCCTGCAATTTGCATGTTTGTCTGAGGTCAAAAGCAGCAATCATGCAAGCATTTTTTTAGTCCACAAACATTGTAATTATGTTGTGCATTGGTTTTTTTTGTTTTTTTTGTCTCTCTTCAATCGGAATGCATTGCAATTAATTACACAATTAATTGTGTGCATTTTGGCCATCCCGAAAAGCAAGATCAAGAAAGGAGGTTTTAGAGGAAGACAAGGGAGGAAATTGGTTCCTGGTTACATTCCTAGTATGAAGCTATGCACTCCTTAATTTTGCTCCCAGCGCTGTGAGAAGAATGAGGCCAAGTGAGGAATCATTAAGGGAAATGATCATTACTGATCACCACCTACTGGAAGGGACGCCTGTTGTTGTGAAGAGCTCAGAAGAGGCCCACAATTCCAGCTATGTTGCTGGGGGAGTCAACACTCCAGTTTCACTCATCATACCTGAATTCCATGGCCCAAGAGCTGTGTGCTTTTTCTTCCTTCCCTGCCCCCTCCTTGTGCTTCTAAGCATGCACTCAGGCTGCCATCTAGAGCTTTCCAACGTTATTGTCATGCATCAACGTTTGGCCTTTGCATTGCTCACACTGGGGATACAGACATTTCCAAGCTGCTTTAACAAGTCTGTCTATCATCTCAAGTTGCCAAATGTGCATGCTGAAAAATTTAGCGGGATTTATGCTTTCATAGCACAGGGTATGGGGAGAGAGAGCTCTGCCGTCTCTCCTGCCTCATGGAGCTGGTTAAAGGATTCAGGAAACATTTCCTCCTCTAAAAGCTATGTTGTCTCCCAGGACCCACTCTAATTTTCATCTTTACACATTGTTTGTCTTTCTTACTGTACCTTGGAAGCAAAGCTTTGCTGAGGAGCCAAGCCGAGGTGAGAGCTAAGATTTAATGTGTGGGAAGAGAGAAGGTTGAGGTTGAGGCCAAGCCTTGAGAAGACCGCTTCTAGTTCTTCTACCATCCTGTAATATTATTGTTGTTGTTTATTAAATCTGTATACAAGCCTTCATCCAAAGATCCCAGGGCGGTTCTCAACAGAAAAAAAATATAAAATGAGAGCACAAAATACATAATAAAACATAATGAAATAAGAAATTTTTTTGTACTTAGGTGTTTTTGTATTTCGAATGTTTTTTGTTGTTATTTTTGTTGTATTTGTTGTCTGTTATAAAAATCAATCAACATATTTTTTAAAAATACATAATAAAACAAAAGCAAGGCAATAAACCCCACACACATACACACAATATTAATGGCCAGTGTCATTTTTTGGTACTAGCTTCCCCCTTTTGAATTAATTTTCAGATTTAATATTGGACTGCCTTGACCTCACCCCCACCTTCAAAACACATTATCATTAACCTGCAATGGTTCCTTCCACACCACACGTTTAAAGCACATTTGTGGCACTTGGATAGCCATGCGTGTTAACAGGAAGGAACAGGGTGGGGAACCGGAGACCCTCTGCAAGTTGTTGGGCCGCTTGACCTCTATCATCCAGGTCCATTGGCCATGGTGGCCTGGCCTGACTGGAGCTGGAGTCCAACAAGATCTGCAGGGCCAAAGATTCCCAACCTTGGAATGAAATATTGTATGCTCTACATGTTACGCAGTGAATAATGTGGTAGAATCCTGGAATGCTCTACTTCAGATTGGGGGTGACAAGGGGTCATACTTTGAAGATAAGGAGCATGCCATGGAGATGGGTTCTAACCCTAATTTTCTCCTAGACATGCTAATGGTCTAAACGTACAGTATAGGAATGCAAAATTGTATCCTTGAGGGAATATTCACATGTGCAATATTATTTATCATTATTATTCATTTAACTTCTATACCACTTGATCATAGAATCATAAAACTGAAGAGTTGGAAGGTAACCCAATCCCATTTTTAAAACATCAAATAAAACATTATAGAAGAAAGTCAAATATATACGTTCAAAGCATTCCACACAATACTACCCCCACCCCACCCCATTGTCCCTTCAAGGAGGTTGTAAAGTCTGGGAAAATCTTTGCCACTTGATTCTAGTAATGATAAATTAGTCCTTTGTAAATGGAGACGATGTGGTTAGCATTTGACCTGTTGGCAGAAGGAATGAGTCAATTAAGGAGCTTTCCCCATCTATTGGGTTTGGTCAGCGATCTAAACAATCCTAGCTCTTCAAAGGAATCCACTCCAATCAGACCTTGTTGCATCTGAAAACAAAGATTGAGATGTCTGGAGTTGACTCTGAATGATTCATTTCTGAAGAAACAGTCTTGCATTCTGTGGATTCCAATCAGGAGGACGTGTTGCCTTTTCAATGAGACGGGAAGCTGGTGCACTTTAGTGGCAAAGAGGGCGATCTGGTTTCAAATCACACCTCAACCATACAGTAAGCTATCTAGGTGGGCCTAGATAAGGCACTTTCTTCCAGCCTCAGCATCTCGTCTGCAAAATGGGGAGAATAACACTGACCTTCCTTTGGAGGTTGATGGTTGATAGATGATCGGAAGACTGTCTGTAAAATGCTCTGAAGGCCAATAATGCTATTGATTTATTTGATGAAAAGATTGGCTCTTCAGGGCTTGGGAGAACCCCCAACATCACTACAACATTCTCTTGAAAATTACTTAAAATTAGATTTTAAAAGCCTAGATGAACAAGAGGTAAAAACAAAACACCACAAATAAAACAGTTTTAATGGAGAGTCGTAAAAGTTCTTGGTGGTCCAGATCGAAAGACAGAATATGTGCCAAGGAGAAAGCTAAATGAATTTCAGAGAGTTTCCAACAACCAGAAACAATTTGACAGCATCTCAGTGACTTCAGAATAAGTGCAATCCCATTCTCATGTAAGTGAAGGGGTAGTAAAGGTCAGGCTCTGTGGATTTTTCTTGCAGTGAATGCTAAAGTCTTAACTTGATGTGCCTTTAAACTCCCCATGTAGATGTATCTCCTGGCCCAATCAGATAAACAGACATACATTATTTTCACACTTCACGTGGTTGGTGCAGGAAACAGTGGGATAATGTTAGGAGTGGGTGACAATGGCAATTCTGGTTTCCCTCTTTATCACTTTTCCACTTCTAAGTTCAATTCTCCACATCTCTACATAAGTTTGCAATTAAAGGAAAATCTTCATGAAAGTTCACCATCATTTCATTGCAAATTCTCCTAATAGAGACACTTTAATGCATTTTTATGCAATTTTTGCAAAGCTAATATAATGCATTTTTGTACGTTATTTTTGCTAATATATGCAATTATAGCCACACTTTCACCTAATATATGCATTTTTGATACATCCTATTTGGCTGGCGAATCGCACCGCAAAATTCAGAGTGTGAATTTTGAAGGCTGTCTATATTTTCACTTTGTGGATTGGTTCAAAAAGCATGAATTGGGTATGTTTGCCTTTAATTTAGAACTGGATCAAATTTCTCCCCCCAACCCTAATATTTATATTGCTAATATTTATGTAGGCAGTGGAAGACAGGAGTGCCTGGCGTGCTCTGGTCCATGGAGTCACGAAGAGTCGGACACGACTAAACAACAATATTTTATGTATCACTGCAGAAATCAGAACAGGAGAAGAGGTGGGATTCCTGCAGTGTGAAGGGGTTCAGTGTCCTGGGGGCAGGGGAAAAGCGGAGGTCTTTATTTAACACGGTAAAGCATAAATGTTTCATATAAGATTTCTCTGGCAGGTAAGGTGTGCTGTGATTTCCCCTACATGCACATGATCTTTTTCCCCTGCTAGAAAGAAAGAAAGAAAGAAAGAAAGAAAGAAAGAAAGAAAGAAAGAAAGAAAGATCTTTTTAGAAGAGACGGAGAAAGCAGCTCCACCCAACTGAGAAAACGATCACCATTTTTCCAGACAAGTCCAGTCTCTTACATGGGTGTGGCAAAGTACGGCAAGTGTTCTTGTTTGCCTTATAAGGCCATCTCTTGCGCTTCTCGCTGATCAGCCGGCCAATCAGGAGAGGAATGCCAGCATTCCAACCATAACCGAGTCTTGCAACATCTGCCAGGACTTAAAAGAAAAAAACTTCTTTGAGCTCACCAGGTGCATTGGCAGCAGCGCACACAGGCTTGGAGGTGGTGATGTAGCCAAAGCCACTCCCAGGACCTCAGTCCATGGCTTTCGAGCAAGGCTGAAATTCAGCACTCAAAGCCTAGTGCCCATTTTTTTCTTTTTCTTTTTTGAATCCCACCCAAACCAATTCCTTGAGTAACAGATTTCCCAGGCCTTTTGCAATCTTACTGGGCAGTGTGAGAACTGAAGTTTCTTATTCAGGGGTATGGAATACATGATATCCTGAGTGCCTATGAACTGGTGCTCACATCGCAGCCACAACATGGAAACTGCTTCAATTTCTTCCATGTATCAAAGGATGAGTCCTTCTTGAGCAGTGTCTTGCCGCGACCACCACACCAATCAGGCAATTTTCCCCTCCCCCACCACTCCATGCAACACCAATTTTGTGTGATGTGTGATGATGTGCAGAAAATTCATATGATCCATGTGTGAGCCACTTCACACATCTGACCACCACAGGGAGTGTGTCAGTCACACCATGTGCAGCAGCCCTAATGCACAATCATAAAATAGCATAGCTGAGCATTCTGGTCTCTTTTTAAACACTTCGGTACATATTTTAATGCCCTGAGTGTTTGGAAGTTCATCTTTGCGGTGTTCTTACCTACTACCCATGAAAGCTGTATCTTTACATATGAATATTAGAAGAGTCTGCTGGATCAGGCCAATGGCTTGTCTAATCCAGCATCCCGGTTCTCACAGTGGCCAACCAGATGCCTATCGAAAACCCACAAGCAGGATATATCTAATAGACCTACCACTCCTTTCAAAAGTTCTGTGCTCTGGCCGAGGCTGATGGGAATTGAAGTCCAATAACCTATAAAAAGGGACCCCTGACCATTAGGTCCAGTCGTGACCGACTCTGGGGTTGCGCGCTCATCTCGCATTATTGGCCGAGGGAGCCGGCATATAGCTTCCAGGTCATGTGGCCAGCATGACAAAGCCACTTCTGGCAAACCAGAGCAGCACATAGAAACGCCGTTTACCTTCCCGCTGTAGCGGTTCCTATTTATCTACTTGCATTTTGACGTGCTTTCGAACTGCTAGGTTGGCAGGAGCTGGGACCAAGCAACGGGAGCTCACCCCGTCACAGGGATTCGAACCGCCGACCTTCTGATCAGCAAGCCCTAGGCTCAGTGGTTTAACCACAGCACCACCTGGGTCCCATTAATAACCTATACAGCGCCACAAATTCCTCACCCCTACACTAGAGGCAGGGATGAGGGGAAAGCAATGCTATAACAGTGCTCAGTGAGAGGGTACAGAAAGGTCGGCATCCCCTAGTTGGAATCTGCAATCCCTACCTTTCTCCTAATGCATGCCCTATAGCTTTCTGAAAACAGTAGCTCTGGGAGACTGCACAAAAGGTAATGGGTCTCACACACACCAAATTAGAGCACGGTGTCAATAATTGTATATCCCTTTTAAAGCTCCTAAATGTTGCTGATTTCCTGGTGGTTGCTTCCACTTCCTGATCCACAAATCAGCCGAGCGGCTCTCTGGGAAAATGAGCTGGCAGCTGTTCCATTTCCATTCCATTTCCACGCAACCCTTCGCACACAGGAAACTGAGGCTGACCTATAGCAACTTGCCCACGCCCATCCAATGAGTCCATAGCAGAAATGAGATTTGAAACCAGGTCTTCCAAATCCAACTCCAGCTCTATCCACCTCTATCGTGGAGTCTTGCTTTTGGGGGCTGTGTCTTGCCTTCCATTTGGGAAATGTATGCTTGCACATGCACAGCTGAAAGGCATGTGCCTGAACAAACATGACCAGGAATTTCCAGCCAGCTAATAACTTCCTTGCTGAACTTCCAAGTTACATAGCTATCTAGCCTTGGTTAGATCAGAAGGAACATGTGTCTGCCAACCTCTTACACACTTTTTTTTCTAGGAGGAAGGATGGAGAGGTTCTTAAATGTTGTTTTTAGTTCGTGAATCTGTGGGCAGGGACTTGTGTGTTTTATATAAAATGCCTAGCGCATATTATGCATGCAATGTCACTTCCTGGAGGGACATCTGCCTGCCTACCCCCCCCCTCTTTCTGAAACACACACACACACACACACACACACACACACACACACACACACATCACACACATCACACATCTGAATTCCTACAGAAAGGCATTCTGCAAGGCCCCAAAGAACTTTGTGCCCAATGTAAGATGGTAACAGGCACACCCTTCTAGGGTGGCCAAATGAAAAAGAGGGCTTGCACCTATAACTGTGTAGAAAAGGGAATTTCAGCAAATCCAATTTTGTTATGCGGGAGGTGGGGGGCTCTTATTTGCCTTCGGTACTACTGTACTGGCAAAAGTCTACTGATAACCAAGGATCGCCACCAGCACCTTCACGAAAGTGCGTGTGTGGGTGGCTAAGTTTCGTTTCTCTCTATGCAATAATAAAACAGATTGGACAACCTGTTCTCACAAGGGTGGAGTCCTTTTAATTGCATACTTCACATCCTCCTCCAAGCTTCAAGTGAACTAGAACAATAGCGCCACCAAGTGGCCTCCTGAAATTTGTGGACAGGCAGCAAAGGAACACTCAGGCAAGTTAAGATACAGCTGTTGCTTTGGGACACTATGCTCCAAGGACAGATGTGCAGCCATCTTGCCTTTCCCCTTTTCTCCCACTGCCACCCATTCATGAGAACCTGATTTTAATTTCTTTTCAGTTTTAAAGTTCCAAGCCCTCATGATGTTGTTGACAATGCACTGAGAAACATGAGGGCAGTAATGGAAAGAAGAGGGGGGGGGACCTCACATTTAGATGGTAAGGTGAGGTCTTTTACTGCTCCCTCATGTTTCCTTGAAGACACTGAATTATTCTGTCCCTCCTGCAGCCACACAATGTCTTTGCAGGATGTGAGGGGACCCCGACCTATACAAACAAAAAAATCAAATGCCTGGGCATCGAAGTAAAAAGCAATGTGTGTGCAAAATAAGTAGCTTAGCACAAAGTCCTGTGGCTTGTATATGTCATTCTGCGTGCAAACATTGAGGTTTCTTGGTGCAAAGTATGGATTGCTTAGACACGGACTTTAAATTTAGTTTGCTGCTACACATACAATGGAATGAAAGCCTTCTCAGGTTCCTAAGCAGGCCAGTTTCTTAATTCGGTGTGATGCTACTTTAAACAGCCATGGCTTCCCCCAAAGAATCATGGGAAGTGTAGTTCATTAAGGGAGCTGAAAGTTGTTAGGAGATGATGTTGCCCTCACAGAGCTCCAGTTCCTGTAGTTCCCTGGGAAGAAGGATTGACTATTAAACCACTCTGAAAATTGTAGCTCTATGAGAGGACTAAGGGTCTCCTGAAAACTCTCCGTACCCTTAACAAATTCCTGGGATTCTTTAAGTACAGGTGGGGCCCACATGCTTCTTTTTTCTTATTTTTGAAGCATGCTGAAGTTTTCCCCTGGTGAGCAGCAGCCTCACAGGTATCCAAGAGTGGGATTCTTTCTTTCTTTAAGTGACTTTAGGCCTTCAAACCAATGGTGCTCCGAGCCTCTTGCTATTTTACGGAGGGATTCAATCACATACTGGCAGATTCAAACCTGTTCCCCAACCGCCCGCCCACTGGACTTCTTGTGGTAAGGAAAGTGGAACAACTCTTGCTTGATGCAACTTTGTCTAAACTGCCCACAAACAAATCTGAATGAACGCTCATTAGTTTAACCAATTCTGTCTAACCTCGCTGCAAACAAATCAGGATGAATGCTCAGTAAACAGCTTGTCTAGAAGCAGACTGAGCTGGAGAAAAGATGAAAGCATTATTTCATTGTTTGCACACAGCCAGCTAAAGGCTTCCGTGATGATTTTGAGAATGCCTATAATTACCGTACTGGAGACTTTGTGTTTAAGTTTCTTGCACGGATTTATATGTGATGACTGTATCTGGTTGTTTCAATCCTTGTTGTACAATGCCCTGAGCTCAGGTTAGGTATAAGAATGCAGCTGGTATATAAAGAAAGTTAAAAATACCACCAAGCAGCTATTTTGTAGGGTGAGATGGGAGCCGAGTCTAGTCTCCAGTTCCCTTTCCCAGGGGTGGCCAACTCCCAAGAGACTGTGATCTACTTACAGAGTTAAAAACTGGCAGTGATCTACCCCCTTTTTTTGGGGGGGGGGTTTCAGGTCAAAGTTGTTGAGCTTTTTTGGGGAGGAGGAAAGCCCTATTTTTGGGGAGGTGCAGGGCAAAAAAAATTGAGCTTTTTTTTAGAAGAGCCAAAGTTGTTGAGCTTCTTTGGGGGAGTCAGTGATCTACCAGTGATCTACCACAGACGTCCAGTGATCTACCGGTAGATCACGATCTACCTGTTGGACATGCCTGCCCTATCCCACACAGCTGACGTGCAGGATATTAACCTTTCGTAAGTGGCTCTGTAGGTTTGACAGTGAATGGTAGAAGTGCTGGGAATAGGAAATGCAGCCCTAACAGTGTTGAAACGTGTTTGTGTTGAGGTTGAGGGGATTGTCACCTGCCCCATGGACCACCCCTCTCACCATGGGCATCTACAGTGCTTTGCCAGTCTATACCTGAGAGGCTGCTTCTGCAATGGAGCTGAAAAAGCGGAAAAATCACTGCAAACCAGTTCTTTGAGAAGGCAGAAGAGCAAGAAGGGGGAATGAATAGAATGCACTGGTTTGGTAGCTTTATAGCTTGGCTTCCCTGTAGTAAGTGGGGGGGGGCATAGCTGCCAAGTCTCCCGTATTCCCCGGGAAACCCCCGTTTTTCCAGCTGTTCCCAGCCGAAAAACGGATTTTTTTGTTTTTCCCCGGTTTATTCTGGCATGGCGGCCATTTTGGAACTGGGCGGAGCATGCTCAGAAGCAACTTTTGATGCTGCTCTGCCCAGTTCCAAAATGGCTGCAGCGTGACTTCTGGTGCAGTGGCCATTTTGGAACTGGGCACAACAGCATCAAAAGTCACTTCTGAGCATGCTCCACCCAGTTCCAAAATGGCGGCAGCGCTACTTCAGGTCTGCTACTTCCGGTCCGGTCCCTTATTTCCCGGGCTGGAACTTGGCAGGTATTGGGGGGGGTAACTGAGTTCACTGCCACAGCACCCACAGAGTCCAAAACCCAGTCTGTGATGGCCTGGTTCACTTAACATAAAACCAGTGAGCCTCCTGCCAGCACCAGCACCACTAGGAATGGGCAAATATGTCCATTTAGGTTTCTCATTTTTCCAGTCTCAACTTCAGCTCTCACTACTTCCACATTAGTTTGCAAGGTGTGTTGTTGTTGTTGTTGTTGTTGTTGTTGTTGTTTTAAAAAAGTCCTCATAAAAATCCATCTGCATTTCTCCTAATTACTCATTTCTGCAAAGCAATTCCCCCGAACATAATGCTTTTTTTGTTGCTTTCAGGTATACACACATTTTAAAAATGTATGCTTAACCCTAGAATATGGATTTGGGGACACGTTGCTTGGCTGGAGAAACGCATTGCAAAATTCTGAGAACTGCGAACTTTGGAGGATTGCTGTGTTTTGGATGGCATATTGTTAAAGAAAGGGTTAATTAGGTAAATTCACCTTTAAATGTGAGCTGAACCAAACTTCCTACCCTCTGTCCTCTCCCCCCTTTGTTAAATACTAGGCCTTGTGTGAGCAATTGTGCATGGCTGTGGTATTTCATAGTCCAGGGTGGAGGAGCACTGTTGAAGGCCGAAGGACAGGTAAAAGGGTGAGTCACTCCCAAGGGCAGGGCAGGCGAGCCGGTAGGAGAGAGAAATAGCACACTCAAAAGCTTTCTGCCCCATTTCCCCCCGCCTTCTGCAGCCGGCTGTGGGAAATAAGGCTGCAATTGTGAGACTCTAAGAAGGGGATTAGAAGGAACTCTGCTATCAAAATGGGTGGAACAAAGAACCAGTCCTTCAGAGTTGGCTGCTTGATCTGGCAAGGGCCAAGTAGGTGGCAGTAGGCCAGGTATAGGTTGCCTCTGCTGCGTAGCAATGGGAAAGACTCTCTCCTCTTCCTGCTGGAGCCTGCGCGCATTTGTGAGCCTAGCAGACACACCCTCTGATTCAGGGATTTGGAAGAGAGAGAAAACATATCTGAAAAGAGCCACCTCATTGCTGAGGAATCCCAGGGTGGGGAGCTGCCCGCAGGAGCTGGGATGGGGGTGGGTGGGTTTGGGGGGCGGGAAGGCCCATGGAGAAAATCAGTCTAGATAGCTCTAGATCAAAAAGGGCAGTTTCTCCTCTCCAACCAGTGCAACGAGAATGTGCAACAGGAAAGGGAATTAGGTCCCTTAGCTCGCGTGCCCATCCAGTTCTTATGCAAGACAAGTGGCGGGCAATCGTTGTATGCATGCACATAGGATAGCAACAGGCAGTGCAAAGGAGTGTCCAGATAAGTGTGCCAGCATGATCAGGGAGCACAGAAGCTCGTGCAGTAAAGAGCTCAAAATGGCTCGTGCAAGCAAGCCAAGCCACAGGAAATTCCTTCCACTGCCAAGTGCAGGGAGGCCCAGAGTTCAGTGCAGGCCGTGTGCTTTCATGTGCTAATGGTTTGATATCTGGCAGCCACAGTTTAAAGGCTCTGAGGTCCCATAGCTACAGTGGTTTACAATGGAGCACATTTTAAAAAATCATGTGCTCCTTGTCTAGCTCGACCCTCAGTATAGGGCATGTACATAAGTTTAGAGTCCCTTCCCACCCTGACTAAGGTTCAAGGTTCAAGGAAATGTGCTGGATAAAGTTGTTGTCTTTTAGTGCAGAGGTGGGGAGCCTCAGGACCCAGGGACTGCCCCCCCCCAAGCCTCTCTATCTGCCCAGGGGACTCTCCGCAGGCTACACTCTTTTGCTAGCCGCTGCCGCTCCCAACTGGCGCAGCTTCAAACCAAGTGTTTTTGCCTGCCTAGGATCTGTCCTTCAGTGATGATAATGCCTCTTGCTTGCCTCTCTGGAAGACAAAGAGGCAGGGGCGTACCCAGGATCAAAATTAGGGGGGGGCAAGGGGCAGGGCCAAGGCACCAGGGGGGCCACAGTGGGAATGTGGGCAGGGCTATGTGGCCTGTGCCTTTCAGCTGTTCAGAGGAAGCGGCCCCAGGCTCCCGCTCCCTGCACGAGGGTCCGGAGGCGCGCGGGGAGTGTGAGCCTGTGGCTGCCTCCTCCGCGCCTCCCAGCTGTTCCGAGGAGGTGGCCCCAGGCTCCAGCTCCCCGCACGAAGCTCTGGAGGTGCACAGGGAGCGTGAGCCTGTGGCTGTCTCCTCCGCGCCTCCCAGCTGTTCCGAGGAGGCGGCCCCAGGCTCCCGCTCCCCGCGCGAAGCTCCAGAGGCGTGCAGGGAGCGTAAACCTGGGGCCGCCATGCTGCGCCCCTCAGCCTTTTGCTTCTAGGGGGGCAACTGCCCCCTGCCTACGCCCATGCAAAGAGGGGTGTACAAGCATGTGTGGAAGCAAACCTACTACACAAAGGTGGGGCATATGGGGTGTTAGGTAGTACCTCTGGTGTGGGACATGTTATACTTCTTCAGGGGTAGTTGCCACCTTTTGTCCCCACCCTGCACTCAGCTCTTACCTGTCAGCATGTGACAGCTGCCACACAGCAGGAATAGCTTCGACTGGCCAGCAGACCCCCCACCCCCACCTGTTGATTTGCTTAACCTAGTGCAAGAAAAGCCAGTTTTTAAAGAGTAAAATAGGCCTCTTTTGATATTAAAAGAGAGAAGCCCCCATCCTAGGGCTTGCATGCGTGCGCACACCTATTCAGAAGAGCTTGCTCAAGACCTTCGGGCATCTAAGGTGAAAAATCCCCAAAGCTACGCCTTGGTTCTCCCTACATGAGCGCTCCATATATTGCTGCAAGTTGACGGCATTCACTGTGCAAGTTATTTGCTGATGCAGATCTGATAGGTTGAACAAGCTTAGGCAGACAAACTACACCCCCACACAGTCACACACATATACAGGAGGACATCTGTTCCTCACATTGCACAGGGCTTTCCAATTCCCCTGTGCACGTGGACAGGCCAAAGCATTTATCCAGCTGCATCCGGACAGTGCAAATTCTCACAATGGCCAACCCAGTATACTGAGGTAGCCAGCTTGCTGCCGTGCAGGCATGGTTGATTCTGATGTGCAGTAATGATTGTGAGTATGGAAGAAGAAGTGGCATCAAGTTGAGTGAGCACCAGTCAAATTTGTTTTGGCCACCCCTACAATCCTACTTATTTGCTCCCTGGCCAGCAAAGTGGATAGGATTTCCTTCTTGGATGGAGAGAGAGATGAAGCTGAGAAGCTCTTCGTGTGTGCGTCTATGTATGTATATACATAATTTCCTATGCATGCCTCACACTCATTAGTGGCATCAAACAACTAAGGAGCAAGTCTAAACCTGAAGAGAAGGTTCCATGGTTTCACCAGCGCCTTTACCCATGTAGAGCTGCACTCCCGGTTATTATACAACCTGTCTTGCTATGCGGGACACTGGCATGCACTCCCCACCCAAATTACAGCCTACCAGGAAAAGACACTTGGTAGTGCAAGAATCTGAGAGACAGCCCTGGGTTTCCATGGAAGAGCTCAGAGTATCCCCAGAAACTTTTTGCTGTGTGGTATCGAAGGATCGAAGACAAAAGCTGTCCAGGTCTTTACAAATGTGTGGTCTTTATTTAAATGTTGGGCCCATGTGGCGCCCTTAGGCCCGTTGGGATTTTTTAAAATTGTCATTGTCATGGGTGCAACCACAACACGGCTGCCATGAGGACACGTCTAGTCACAAAATGGCTGCTGTGGGGTGTGGCTAGTCTCAAAATATTGGGAGCACCCCTTTCTCTCTCTGTTCTTCCCCATGCAACTCATTGGGGCCATTGCTCCATTGACTTGCATAGTGAGAGGCAGGTAAAACCTAGAAGGTGCCTCTGTAGGGCCTCACACCCATGATGCCCAGGGCAGAGGGGGGCGTAAATGTGTGTGTAGTTGTATAGAGTGACACCCACCCACTCCCAATATTCCTGCCATTGAGAGCTCAGCCACCCAGTGCCAGGGATGCAGGGCAATTTTTTCACCTTTGTTGCAATGGTGATCCAAATGCATCAGTTTTTCTCGGCCTTCCCAATAGGCCGAGAATGACAGCCATTCACTTATAGGGGGGAAAGTAAAGGGGAGACATGACTGGTCTCATGGTATCTAATGAGTCAAAACATGTATCTTCCCCAAGAACCCAAACTGTTCAAAATCTAATCTGTTGTCCTTGCATAGTCCCACATCTTCATCTACATAGCCTCAAACCAGGATCTGTTTCTTGGTCACACTAATGTGTGACAGAATGTTGGGTGCTTGTTCATTTACATACCTACAAGTAAAGTGGATCCCACTCCCAATTCTAATTAAAACTATAAACAATCTTGAAAAAGTAATAAATCTTAAGTACCGTTGCAGCTGGACCATGGCAAATCTGAATTCAGTTTCCTCCTGACCTCTGTACCACAAGATGGTGAGGCCAATTATTTGGCCTAGAGAGGCCACCTATGTGAGTTGATCACTCATGTACTTCAGTGCCATGTAATTTTTTAAAAATATATATTTACAAAATATTAATGTACTTTACACCCAAATAATTTAGGAATACAGAGCCTTTTGTGAATATTAAGAGACATGCATCATTCTTTTTCCTTTTTTGTCATGTACAGTTTAGTGTTTCTGAGTGGACTGCTTTTCAACAGCTACTAAGATTACCTGAGAATATAGATAATAACTAGCATAAATACTACATATAAAAGAACTAATGAGTAATCAATTGTTACATTATTAAATATTGGTCTCAATCCCATTTCATTTCAAGAAGAATATGATTTATGTTAAAAATAAATGCAATCTCTTCCATCTCCTGAAACTGCTAGATCTTTTTCAAACACATTGCATTGCTAGCTTACACCCCATTTGTAACTTCTCTAAATCTTTTTTCATTTCTAATTGTGGCAGTTAATTTTACAGTATTTAGCTGTTCCCACCACTAAAAGAGAACATTGGTGTCATGTACTTAGGACTTGCAGCAAAGTCGCCATGCTTCCTCCTTGACCTGACAGCTGTATGAGAGGCAGTGATTCAACAGGTGTAGCCTTGCTACCTTACCTGCCTAAGTGAAACAGCCACTGCAGGTCCAGACAGTTTAAAAAAAACACACACACCTCTTATCATCTCTCACACAATTATTTTCCACAGAGACAGTTCACTTTCACACTCAGCTACGAGTCAGTGGTAGCTCAGGCCTATGCATGCTTGCTCAAAATTAATTCTCACACAATGATACGGGGTCTACTCCCAAGTAAGCACTCTTGGGGATGCAGAATGATTATTCTGTTGTTTAGTGTTTAGATCTAGCAATATACCTGTATGTGTGGATCCTGCACCTAGACATTTTTATTCTGTTGCAGCCTTCCCCATCCTGGTGCTCTCCAGATGTTCCATTTATTTACAATTATATTCCACCTTTCCTCCAAGGAACTCGAGGGGGTGAACATAGTTCTCTGCCTCACAACAACCCTGTGAAATAGGTTACGCTGAGAGACCAGCTCAAGTACACTTCATAGCTGAGTGGGGAATTGAACCCTGGGCACCCAGGTCTAGTCCAACAGCCCAGCCACTACATCACACTGGCTCTCATATTTTGGACTACAACTACCACCAGCCCCGTTGTTTGTTCTGGCACAGCTGTCAGGAACTGTAGTTCAAAATATCTGGACGACACCCGGTTTTTGAATGTGTGAGTCCCTTCTTTCTGCTCCCACTCCTGGTGGCTGCTGAGCTTTGTAAAGTCCTTCCTTGGGTAACCTAGTTGAATAAGGGAGGGGATTCCTATAAACCCTCTGAACCATCACTGTACACTTTTGGAAACAGGGTGTTAGATTCAGCAAAACATTCCTCTTCAGGGCCATCTTAAACATATCTGGTGCCCTGGCACCGTGGTGCGAAGATCCCTCCGGCGCCCCCTCCTCCGCCCCGTTTCCCAGCGCAGCTGTCTGGTGGGAGCAGCGCGGCTGCCGCGGGCACAGCAGCATGGCGCCCTGTGCCACCCAGCCTTGCCGTAGGGCCGGCCCTGTTCCTCTTCTCCCAGGCCTTTGACTAATTAAACAAGATATGGCCTTTTAAGCTTTTGAGCAGTGGCAGAGGGCAGGCACGGATATTGTTTTGTTTGTTTTTATGTATTTGCAGCACTTTTGGGGGGGGGACATGTGGGAATGCACCAAGATGGTTGTTTGTTTATTGTGGACCCAGTCACAGTGCTGACACCCCCCGGGCAGTGGCTAAATGTAAAATGTGATTAATAAACTCAAGCAGACAATGATCTGGATTAGAAATAGCCACAACTTTATTGATTACAGATACAGCTGGATTTTTGGCTCAGGCATTGGATGTATATCCTTCCTGGGGGGGGGGGCTGACAAAAAATTATTATTATTTAATTTAAAAATGGCAAGAGAACTCGGCTCCCCTAAGTTCCTGCTAAACAAAAACCCACCTGTGTATTTGTGTGTTTTTATAATGTAAACCACCCTCGGATGAAGGATGATATATAATTGTAGTAAATAAATAAATTGTTCAGATGAGAGCTGTTGAGGTGCATCTTACTTTTTAAAAATAAATACATTTGGTTTCATGGATTAGGACATGAGACTCTAAGCCTCAGCTGAGTGCTGGTAGAAGTTGGAAGCAAATTCAGGTAAAAATGCACACAAGTTCTGAGAGAGGTCAAACAGGTCATAACCATATTAAATGGAACCACCATATGACAAAATGAACCCATGTGAAACTGACGTGAACTAGAAATAGGCTGCTGAATCCTCTCTCTCTCTCTCTCTCTCTCTCTCTCTCTCTCTCTCTCTGCCTTTGTGTGTCATTGTTTGTAGCCTTTGCATGGATCACTGAGATGTGCAAAGAAATCAGCATTTCTAAGCTATGCCAAGTCATGCAAAGAATGAGGTGGGGTAACTTGTGGCACATCAGAGCAGGCAATGTATGGGCTCCCGCCCCACCATCTCTCACAAAGCAATGCTTTCCTAAACACTTTTTCTTTCATGATAGCATCAGGGAGTGTGTGATTCCAACAGTCCCATACCCAGTAATTAAAACAGAGCCAGCGCTTAAGAAATAAATAAATAAAAAAAATTAAGTGAAGGGAGAGAATGAGAGATTAAGAGATTCTGAGTAAGACACTTTGGTATTGCAAACATCCTGTCTTCCTTGTGTGGTACGGAAGGAGTGTGCTTCTGTCCTCTCCTCCTACCAGTAAGGAAAGAAATGTATAAGTTTTGAGCTGAACTTTCTCTCTTTTGCAGCTTTAAATCACTAGTTCTCTCCTATGGAGTTTTGAGCAAATATTCAGATACCTCTAAGGCAGGAGAACGTGATGAAATTGGAGAACTTGTGACAGTTCGGAAAGGACTGTCATTGCTTTCAGTGTTTATTAGAGGCTTTGCAGGGATTGGGGAGGAATTTGATCTGGTTCACATTTTCAGCTACACCTATCTAATCTGCACTTCTGGGAAGATTATGCACATCAGAACATGCATATCTTTCAAAATTTGCATGTCTCTGTATTTTGTGATGCAGTTCTCCAGTTTGGAAATGTGAACAAAACTGAATATGCTGCAGCAAAGTGTACATAAAAACACACATATAAATGAAAATAACAGGCAGACATCCATTATATTAAGGAAGCATCCATACAAAAATGTCAATAATAATTAGGAGGAGAAATTTCCATTAAAATGTTTATGAATTTTCATGAAGACTTAAAAACAGAAACTATGTTGAAGTTAGGGTTGTAGTTCATATTACCTCTACTCAGAGTAGACCCATGGGAAATAATGGCCATGACTAATATAGGTTCATTATTTTCAGTGCATCTACTCTAAATATAATTTCTTTGTATATAACCACTAATATTAGCTGGTAGAGATAGGGTGGGGGAACTAAATTCAGTTCCCATTTAAAAACAAATTTACCTAATTCACATTTTCTGAAACAATAGACAAATCAAAACATCCCTTCTTCAAAATTCACACTTCTCTGAATTTTGCAGTGCAAAATTGTACGAACAAGTAGTGTGCATATACATATAGTGAAAACAACATACAAAAAGGCATTATATCATGGGAAATGGCTTTGCAAACATATGTATATTAGGCACACACAAAAACCAGCACACTGTTGTGGAAATGTGGAGGACTGAACTTATGTCTGGAAAAATTAGAAATGGAGAGAAACTGAAAATGACAGACTCGCCCATCTCTATTGACTGGTGGCCGTTGGAATACTACAAAAGGCCTACTGTGGATTGGCTTGGGAAGGCAAGATGGACTGTATCATGCCAGACAGCAGGAAAGGCATCACATCTTAGCACAATTCCCTAGGTGAAAATGCTCTGCAGTCAGAAAATTAACACAGAAAGGAATGGGCTCGAATAGAATGGGTAAGCCCCAACTCCCAACAAGCCAACTTGGTAGAAGAAGAAGAAGAGTTTGGATTTGATATCCTGCTTTCTCACTACCCTAAGGAGTCTCAAAGTGGTTAACAATCTCCTTTCCCTTCCTCCCCCAAAACAAACACTCTGTGAGGTGAGTGAGGCTGAGAGATTTCAGAGAAGTGTGACTAGCCCAAGGTCACCCAGCAGCTGCATGTGGAGGAGCAGGGACACGAACCCGGTTCACCAGATTATGAGTCTACCACTCTTAACCACTCCGCCACACATGGAAGAGCAAGACAGGAATGAACAATGGCCACCTCTGCCACCTTAGGACTCTTCCACAGCATTCTGCTGCTTGGGTAGACTAGGCCTTACTACTCAATGCCTCGAAGATCAATTTGTGTTAATGTGAACTGCATTGAGGGGAAAGAGTCACATTTCAGGTGAACTGAGGTGGTGATGTGGAGGCTCTTCCAGGCAAGTCTTATCACTTCATGTTGCAGTCACACAACGAACATTTGTGTGCCAATCATTGGCTTTTGACTAGCCATTTAGGGAAGGGCAAACTTTTAATTATCAGTCTTTTTTTTTAATATGGCGTATATATAAAAAATAGTGGCAGAGTGGTGACCATGGTACGTTGCATAAACTTGGGCTGAGGGTAGTTGCACAGCTGCTGAAAAATCCTGCTGGGAAAACAGTGGCTGAGTGAATCCATCAAGCTGTGACAGGTTTGCCCTCCATTCCTGAGGGAAAAACCTGCAAACGACACATCAAAAGGCCAAGGCAGACCTTCAGTGTTCTCATAAATGAAAAGAAAAAAAGGGTGTCATTTGCTTTGGCTCACAGATGGAAACACCCTAACTCTACTCTTTCTCCCTGAGTGCATTCCCCACAATGTTGGATTCCATTCCCACTGTTGACTCTATGTCTTCCTTGAGTACCACAGGCTAAAGTCCTCTTCACCGCTCCTGCATGGGAGGCACCAGCAGCTTCAGAAGATGTCAGGTCATATTGCGAGTGTTCTTGACCTAAAGTTGCATGGGGTGTCAAGTCCTCACTAATTTAAATCAGTAGTAAACAATAAGGGGTCTTCAAGATGTTGATGGACCACAGATCCTATGATCCATGCCTATTGGCTGTGCTTATGTAAGTTGGAGTCCAGCATCATCTGGGAGGGACAGGTCACACACCACATTGCCTCCCCATGATTTAAATAGTCTCAAAGTAGAGCCTGGATATATGGAAGCTGCCCTTTCGGTATCCTCCAGAGATCAGATTGAATATGAAGAAAGGGAAATGGTTCCATGTAAGAAGGGAGGGGAGAGAAGGTGTTCTCCATAGTGCTCAGTGTCTGGGAAGGTTCTGGCAAGGCCAGTTCGAGAGGTCCACATAAGTCTGGCCAATTGGCAGCTCAAGAACCAGACACAGCTCAATTTTCACCTCTGGTGACCCTGCAACTTTTTAATCAAGGTGTGGTTTTGTTTTGTTTGAAAAGCTTGTTCAGTTTCACTCATGAGGGGAAAAAAATCTGTTCTCATCAGTTGCAGAAGCCAGAAATATTTTGTGCATGAATGTTGACACCAGTCTCTGGGGTTTGATGTGCCACCTGGAGTTGTTCTCTCGGGATTTTGGAATTGCAAATTAAGTGGAACTAATTCAGCGGGAATCCTTTGCTGCTGTTGCCTTTTATTGTTCTGTTTGTTTGGTTTTTTACAGGGCATGGGCAGTTTGATACAGCTTTCAACCCCTTTAGTTCATTCATGCCTTCCTCTCTGGTGTACCTCATCTGAGGTCAGGAGATAAATAATGTTCAAAGGCAGAAGAGCAGGAGTGGGGGAACTTTTTCAGCCTAAAGGCTGCATACCCTCTGCCCAGAGTTCCTCACTTCTGTACCAGAAGGTTAGTGTAGAAGAGACACATTTTTTTTCCAACTAAGGCTGAACCCAGCAGTTCAAGGAGTGGGGGGGGGGGGAACCTTGCCTTGTGGTTAAGGCAGGCTCCTTGCTGCTCCCTGTTCTCTCTTGCTTGGAATTTCTGAGCCATGTTGTCACTGGGAAAGGTTGTGCTTTCCATGCCAAGGTGACAGGCCCTGGCTGGTAGCTGCTCAGCTTTGTGTGTGTGTCTGCATCTTTTTCCTCCAAGGACTTGCCTTGGCTGGTTTTGTAAGATGTGCTGACTTCAGCTGCCCTAGGAAGATGCCGGGGGGGGGGGGGGTTACGAGAAAGCAATTCTGAAGAGCATTACTATAGGTTACTATAGGTTTGCAAAAGTTTCTTAGTTTGTGTGCTTAAAGAAAATGAACAAATGAGCTTCCAAGGGAAAAGCCGAGAAAGGACAGAAAACATTGGTGCTGGGAGTGTGAAATATTTCAGAAATGCTTCACTGAGGTCAGTGCGTCTTCCAGCAATTCTTAGTGTTGACTTTCAATCACAATCTGCAACACAGGCACCACTTAAAGTAAACTCCCAGCTCCCTGCTCCCTGCTCCCTGCTCTCTCTCTCTCTCTCTCTCTCTCTCTCTCTCTCTCTCATTCATTCATTTGCCATCTATTCACCTTCCTCAAAAAGAAAGAAAAGAACAGTAAATGGGGTGATCTCCCTGGTATGATGCAATTTTAATTCAAGAGTAGGACCCAGCTGTACATCATGGCCCACCAGCTGAAAAGCCAACAATTTATAACATAGGCATTTTTGTGGGTGCACACGTGCATGCAAAATCTTTGGGTAAACATCTGTGTGACGCTGCATAGTGTGCTGGGCACATGTGTGTGTGTGTGTTGTTATCGTTGTTGAAGAATATAGGAAGTCAGGGTGGGACATAATATTGCAGAGTAAATGCGTATTTCTTCATTATCTATTTATTAAAATCATTTCTATGCCAACATTGAACTTAAAGTTACCAAGGCAGCATTCTTCTCAGTTACTTTAAGACAATCCACTGAAACATACCCAACATCATTAAGAGCAGGCATCCCCAAACTGCGGCCCTCCAGATGTTTTGGCCTACAACTCCCATGATCCCTAGCTAACAGGACCAGTGGTCAGGGATGATGGGAACTGTAGTCCAAAACATCTGGAGGGCCGAAGTTTGGGGATGCCTGATTAAGAGCATCCTAATTTATCTGTCTATCTAAGGAACAATAAAAACTGGTATAGAACTGGTACAGTACAATATAATACATTGTACTATAATACATTAGGGGGAGATCCTTGGGGTGAGGATAGGGATGTTACAAGTTCACAGCAATGCCCTTATTTTTTATGTTGCAGAAATGCAAAATGGCAAACTTAGTTCATATCCACTCACTTGAAATTTCAGCCCATTTCCAAGGTAATTCTGAATTGGTGGCTGGTTGTGGCAATACGTTTAAAGTGTCTGGATTCCAGCAAGGAATCATGGGAACTGTAGTTTGTTAATGGTGCTGCGAATTGCAGCTGCGTGAGGAGTAAATTCCAGGTCCCATGGTTCGTTGGGGGAAGCCATGACTTCTAAAAGTGTTTGGGTGTATAGTTTCATTGTGATCTTAGGGTGACTCTACTTATCTAGGTAGAGTCCGTACAGTAGGGTGAAAGGGGCCTTTTGGATTTATCCAATCTGAATAGATTAATTGTCCCACTTGCTGACAGAGCCCTGTTTATTCTTGAAAGCCCCAAAGAGACTTTGGCCTGTGCACATAAAGTAGGGGAGGGGTGGAGTGGAGTGCAGAAGCAGGTTGGAGCCGCCACTGCCCCCTCATTTTCATAATTCCTCATCCCAGTGGATGCTGCAAGCACAAAGGAGAAGCATTGGGCGGTGCCTTTTTCAGGGAACAATGCTGACATCAAAAAGGCCCCAGGCCAGGGCAGATCTGTCAGCCTCAACCAAGGGCAATTTTTCTCTTCCCAGTGAGGTGGAAAAAATTAGCCAAAGGACTGTGTCATACTGGAGGAGAACCCTAGAGATTTTAACAATGGAATCCAACACTGGATTTTGCAACTCTGGCGCCCAGATGAGCAAATTCAAGATTGCGTCTTTCAGTCCTTCCCCATATTTAGATACCTAGCATTGCATATGGCCCTAAGAATTATGGGTAATTAGAATGCTTGCCCACAAAAATGGTGTCACGGCCAACATCCACCTCTTCCTCAGATGTGCCCACCCACTTTAACCCGATTGGAGGGAAGATAGGAGGGAAGAGACTGTCCATGGATGGGGAGGCAGTCATATCCCATTCTAATCGCCCTTCCAGCTGGCCCTGAGGAAAACCCTTCACATTTGTGGTGTTCCTGATAAAATGCCCCTCCAGGCTCAGAGGTGGCCACCAGCTGGACCACGAAACAAAAAGGAAGAGTTGTGGCTCGGTGGTAGAGCACATGTTCTACATGTAGAAGGTGTCAGGTTCAATCCCTGGCATCTTCTGTCGGAGAACCTGGAGAGCCATTGCCAGCCAGCATTTAGACAATATTGCAAAATGAACTAATGGTTTGACTTGCAGTTTCCTATATTGAAGTATCCCTATATTGAAGAATGCCTGGCATGCTCTGGTCCAGGAGGTCACGAAGAGTCGGACACGACTAAACAACAACAACATATTGAAGTGAAGCAACTGCCTCAGCTGACAAATTTGGGGCGCCGTGAATGGTAGCATCGTGGCATATTTAATCCATGGGACACGATCCATTAGGATGCTCCCCTGTTCTAACCTCAGTGAAAAGGAGGAGTTGTTCTGGGGTTTGCAGTGAATGGAGATCCTGGCTTCCAAAGGAAGACTACCCAGTTTATCTAGGAAGGTGTTCCACCCAGATATCCTACCTCAGGCACCAAAATGCAATAGGCCAGCCAAGCTAAGGCTGACATAGCATCATGTGTTCTGAGGAGGAATGAACTGCTGGTATATAAGGGGGTGGCTTTTGTATTTGATTTCTCATTACAAAGAGAAACATGATGGGGCACTAGGAATGTTGGAATGTGTGGCTCATAAGCTGTTGCAAAGGCCAGCTGCACAAGCAGGACAGTTTAGGGAGCTCCACATTTGTGGTGAAAGCACCACTTAACTGTGGTGTGTAACCTGTCCCGGTGCACCTATGTTCTGCTAGGACTTTTGAGCAGATAGGACTTGTAGTGATTGCAGTAAGTTGTAGACATTTCCTTACAAAGAAACATTGGGGCGGGAGTCTGGAGATGATCCCTTGGGAATGGCGTGAGAGGGTGGAGTCTGGCTTGCTAACAAAGCTCCAGCGGAAAACTAGTGTTTGTTGTAAATCCTACTTAATAAAACCACCACGTTATCTATCGTCTCAATATATTAAACTCCAACTTATTACAGGACTTGTGTGTCCACACACTGCCAAATGTCAGCCCTGGCTAGCCAACTAGCTTGCAGTTTGAATTTGGAGAAGGAATCCATTAGAACACCATAGTATGCTTCCTGTTTCTAGAACAATCAGCCCCTTGGCTTGTTTCAGTAGAAACATGTGCCTCCAGCTCGACAGGAAGGGCAAATGATGCTACACGAGGCCTCATCATGTACTTGGTAATGTGGTTCATGGTCCAAGAATGTTTAGGAGGGAACATACCTGAGGAACCAGGGCAGAAATGGGGAACCTGTGAATGTTGCTGGACTACACCACAGGTTCTCTGGACTAGGAGAAAG
Source organism: Zootoca vivipara (assembly GCF_963506605.1). Taxonomy (NCBI): domain Eukaryota; kingdom Metazoa; phylum Chordata; class Lepidosauria; order Squamata; family Lacertidae; genus Zootoca; species Zootoca vivipara. The sequence goes on along the minus strand of NC_083277.1, from coordinate 116,559,393 downwards.
CCCAGCAATCCCCAATTGGCCTTGAGGGCAGTTGGTTGCCTCAACCATCCTCTGCCTTGGGTCCCCCCCCATCTCTTAAAAGGAAAAGAAAAAAGCAAGCTAATAATTACTTGCCACAAAGTGGGTGGTGTGAGGCTTAATTACCTTAAATGCATGGCAGGTGCAAATAGTCTTTAACCCAAATGACCGTGAATGTCAATAGCTAAGCACTTAATGAAACTCCCTGTACCTTTCATCTGAGTTCCCCACCAAAGGGCTTTGCAACCATCCTGGGGTCAATCTGCCAAACTGCACTCCCTGTGGGAGAGGAGGGCTGAGTCACAACTCTGTCATCAATGGTAAGAGGCACTCAGAGATGATTACTGGTGTTTTTAAACCTTGGCAAAACTGCGTACTTGAGAAGGACTACACCCATGGCTAGGGTGGAATGGGGTTCTAGCAACACCACAGGACAGTTCTGAGGAAGCAAGCTAGTCATCTCTTATACCGTATTCCCACTAAGGAAAGAGAGAAGCCAGACTATCGGGGGGGGGGGAGAGATGTGCTGCTGTTCCAGGAACATAGGAAACCACCTTATACCAAATCAGATTGTGGGCCCATTTGGCTGAGTATAGTCTACACCGACTGGCCATGGCTCTCCAGGATTTTTTCATAGTTGCCTTTTGTGAAAGCCACTTGCTGATTAGGGTGCAGTAATTGCACGAGAGGGAAAGATTACAGCTTGAGAGGTCCAAAAGCTTGCTGCTGCATGTCCATGATAATTAAATTCCACTGGGCTCAGTGCTTGTTCTGGACTCAGCAGAGGCCCTGTATCCTCCTACTGCCCAGGTCAGCCACCATTTCTCAGGAGGCTGCCTATACGAATGGAGTCATGGGTAGAAGGTCTTCTTGTTTGCTATTGTTGAATGAGATGTTTATATCCCACTTTTTCCTCCAAGGAGCTACATACATACATACATACATACATACATACATACATACATACATATGCAGGCAGGCAGGCAGGCAGGCAGGCAGGCAGGCAGGCAGGCAGTAAGTACTCTCCATGCTTTATCCTCACAACAACCCTGTGAGGTGGTCTTTGTTGAGAGAAGGAGAGAGTCACTGGCCTAAGCTGTCACCATGAGGGAACATGAACCTGGATCTCCCCACTCCTTATCTGACATGCTAGCTGTGTCACCAAACTGGTTCTTTGTTGCCGCAGATGCTGCTCCTCTCGCTCCCCTTCACACACCTCTCACATCTCAGGGTCGGCCACAGGAAGCACCTTCAGCAGGCTAGATTTGGGTCAGATTTACTGTCTGTCCCCCTTCCCACCCCAGTTCCGCATCTCCTGCACCACCGTTCTTCAGCCTTGCCCCCGCCAAGGATGTTGAACGACACGCTTCCCTTACCTGGCGCCCAGAGGGCATTCGGAGCATAACAAATGGTGGTGGCTAGAGAGCAGCTGAGGTCTGGTGTACTGGACAGCATGCTGTGCTTGGACAGGGGAAACCTCAGTTCAGATCCTCTCTCAGCCATGAAATGCAATGAGTGATCTTGCACCAGTCAACATTTCTAACCCTAACATAACAGACACACAAAACAGGGTTGCTGTGAAGATCAAAGGGGACAACTCCACCTATATTTATATTGCCCCGAGGAAGGGATGTGATAATGAATAAAATAATGCACTTGGATCTTGACCAGGTTTGGATATGAGAATCTATTCCATCTGATTTTGGATTTTTCCAGCCTTAGAAAATGAATCAACATGTCCCCCACCAATGCTTCTCCCACTGGGAAATGTTGCTTGTATTGTCTACCTCTTTTCTCCTGCAGTTTATATTGACCACACAGGCAGCTCTCCTGGCTTACATGAATATGTTGAGGGGTATCTGGGCATGGCTGATCCTCCCCCGAATGATCAACTCCCACTCGGAAACCAATGTCCCCACTGTGGAAGGACGTGTAGATCCAGAATTGGCCTCCACAGTCACTTATGGACTCATTGTTAAAACTGTGTTTATGGAAGACAATCTTACTTGGCTACGAGGGATCGAAGAAGAAGAAGAAGAAGAAGAAGAAGAAGAAGAAGAAGAAGAAGAAGAAGAAGAAGAAGAAGAAGCATGCCCCAACTTTTGCAAATCCCAGGGCCCTAGTATGTACAAGCGCCCAAATCCTGAAACCTGCATTGACAGTACTGCACTAAGAAAGGAATCTTGATGCTTCAGAAAGTCCTTGCATCAAGAGTTAAACCGGACACCTCACTGCAAAACTCTCTGGATGATTCTCAGAAAGGGAAGTGCATGGATGTGAAATGGCTTCTCTCCTCTCCTTTGATATTTTTCCTAGATGAAATACTTAGGAGACATATACAGGCATCTTCCAAGGGAAATAGTGAAGGACTTCTTTGAGCACCTTTCTTCTGTAGTGTGCTACTGCCACCAACTGGAAATTTGAGTCGGAAAGGAAAAGAAGAAGAGATACTGTGCTTTAGCCAATACCATAAATCCATCGGGTGTTGGGACTGATATGGAGTGGAAAGGCAAAACTGAGATAAAATCTCTGCTTCAGTTCGGGGCACTTTAGCGAGATCTCTCGGATCTGTTCTGGTATTCAGAGAAGTACTGAATGTGATATTAGATACTAGCCGTATGACTAGTAGCCATTAATGGCCTTTTTCTCCCTGAATTTCCAAAAACACTTTGAAAAATGCCCAAATTGACAGGCATCAGTGCATCTTATAATAGTAAATCCCAGAATTTAACTATCTGCTGCATGAAAAAGTACCTTCTTTTATCTGTCCTGAATCTTCACCCCCAGTGGATGCCCCTAGGTTGTAATATTATTATTGTGGGAGTGGGGGATGGACTTATCTCCATTTGTTTTTCTCAACACCAGGGCCGGATTTAGGTTTGATGAGGCCCTCAGCTACTGAAGGTAATGGGGCCCTTTATATGTCCAGCTGCCCTTTGTCAACAACAATTTGTCACTGTTTTTTTGTGTTGAATGTATGCTATACAGAAATGAGCAAACCAGTGATAGAAATTTGAATTACTGCTGTACCAAAAATTCCCCTCGTGTTTTCTTCAGAACATTCTTCATCAGTTAATGAGAAATGGTGGCAATATCAGGACTGGAGTAGAGGGATTTTGTTGTGCTTCCCTGACTTTTCAGGTGATCGGGGGATGTTTGTGACTGTCCTTTCTTTCATTTAAATCAGGGGTCAGCAAACTTTTTCAGCAGGGGGCCGGTCCACTGTCCCTCAGACCTTGTCGGGGGCCGGACTATATTTTGGGGAAAAATATGAACAAATTCCTATGCCCCACAAATAACCCAGAGATTCATTTTAAATAAAAGGACACATTCTACTCATGTAAAAACACCAGGCAGGCCCCACAAATAACCCAGAGATGCATTTTAAATAAAAGGACACATTCTACTCATGTAAAAACATGCTGATTCCCAGACTGTCCGCGGGCCAGATTTAGAAGGCGATTGGGCCGCATCCGCCCCCCAGGCCTTAGTTTGGGGACCCCTCAGGGCCGGCTCTAGGTAGACCCCCGGTGGCGCAGGGCACCACGGCGCCGGTCCGCCGGTTCGACGCGCAGCTGTGCCCATGGGCACGGCAACCGCGCTGTGCCTGCCCGCCCGCCGCGCAGCAGCGCCTGTGGCAGCCGCACTGGGGAACGGGGCAGGGGGCGCCAGAGGGCTCCGTCGCTCCACGGCGCCAGGGGCGCTTAAGACGGCTCTGGGACCCCTGATTTAAATCCTTGGTTTGAGTTGCATCAGAGATCTGGATGTTTAAGAAGCAATGTGCAGGCAATGTGTCTGCAAAAAGTGAAGCACTTCCCCTGAAGAAAAATGTCAGGGTGGAACAGGGGATAGGGAGATCTTTCTTGTGATTGATAGGACCAGCTTCTAATCAGAAGGGCTGGTTTTACCAGGGCTCTCCAATTAATGCAGTCTACAAATGCTGCCTATTTTCAGAACTTTGGGACCTGTGAAAGGCAACCTACGTGCTGGACTCTGGACAGCAACACACTAGGGGATGAGTGTAAGTGAAATGTGGGAAGGTTTCCTATTATTAGGAGCAACCAGTAAAGTTGCTGCAGATGTGGCAGAAGGGCAGCCTGTCTGACCAAGGGACTCAGTGGAAGTCTATGAGGATCTATTCTACACAGGTGGGATGGGAAGAATCACGCCTTTGCTGCCGCTGCTGCTTTTTAAGGAAAACTAAGATTATTTAAGGACACGGGTGGCACTGTGGTCTAAACCACTGAGCCTCTTGGGCTTTCCGATCAGAAGGTCGGCAGTTCGAATCCCCGTGACGGGTGAGCTCCCGTTGCTCGGTACCAGCTCCTGCCAACCTAGCAGTTCAAAAGCACACCAGTGCAAGTAGATAAATAGGTACCGCTGTGGTGGGAAGGTAAACAGTGTTTCCGTGCACTGCTCTGGTCTGGGTGTTCCGTTGTGCTAGAAGCGGCTTAGTCATGCTGGCCACATGACCCAGAAAAACTGTCTGCGGACAAACGTTGGCTCCCTCGGCCAGTAAAGCGAGATGAGCGGCGCAACCCCATAGTCATCTGCGACTGGACTTAACTGTCAAGGGTCCTTTACCTTTACCTTTTAAGATTATTTAGTGGCCTGCTCCTGCAACAGTAATATTTATATGCAGTGCTCCATGTCAACTTTGTCTATCTTAGAAGATGCCCCAGAATTACCTGCAATGGGCAGAGGTTCCTTGGCAGATGCCCAGAGGTTCTCTGGTAGATGAGTCAAAGGCTGAAAGTGCAAGTATCATTACTTCCATGGCACTTGATATGATCCTGCAAAAGGTAATCCAAGACAGCCTCCTAGTGGAGAACTGAATTGCTGCAATTTCCTTGATAAGATCCTGAGCACTGATAGTTATCCCCAGTGCTTTTTTTTCCTTTAAAAAATGTTTAGGGGTACTCTCTTTTTGACTCAAGAAAATCACCATGTTATTGGGGAAAATAAATACAGTAAATGGACACAAGTACAAAGATTCACAAAATGTTTAGGGGTATGCGTCCCCCATGCATCTCCTCCCCCCCCCCCAGAAAAAAAGCACTGGTTATCCCGCTTGATGCAAATCAAACACCAAACTGTTCCAGCTGATTCATTTCAAATGTTTAGTCGAAGAGATTGAATATTCATTGAGATGGATGGATAGAAGTGGCCAGGGCCATCCCTAGGCCCGGGCTGGGTGGCGCAAGGCACCAGGGCGCCTGGCCATCAGGGACGCAGAAGGGGTGCCAGGCGCTGGTGTCTGCCTCCGTGCGCCTCTGCTGTTGAGCGGGCAGCTCTCCGGAGGTGCGCGGGGAGCGCAAGCCTGGGGCCACCTGAACAGCTGAGAGGCGCAGCGCAGCAGCCCCAGGCTCGCCCTCCCCGCGCACCTCCGGAGCTTTACGCGGGGAGCAGGAGCCTGGGGCCTTCTCCTCCGCACCTCTCAGTTTTTGATCGGCTTCAGGCCGCTCTCCGGAGGAGCGCAGGGAGCACGAGCCTGGGGCTGGGGCTGCCTCCTCTGTGCCTCTCAGCTCCCCGCGCGCCCCTCCTGCCCACCTCACTCACGGGGGCACCGGAGGGATCTTGGCACCAGGGCGCCAGATATGGTTAAGACGGCCCTGGAAGTGGAACAAGATAAATTTTCTCCAAGGATATAAAGGTCTGCATTGCCACATTATGCATTTTGCAAGTCTATGCAAGGATATAATTTGCCATTAAATATAATGGAGAGGAGGATGCTGGGGCCAGTTTCTCTTCCTCAGACTCATAAGAATTTTTTTAGGAAGTTGTCTAAGGGTATGGGTGGGGAATCAGTACAGACAGACAGAACCTAAATGCAGGCAGCTTTGTATCATTGTTTTCTTTAATATTAATATTAATAATAAAAATAAAAATAAGTAATAAAAGCATGCTTAGTAGTTGTCAGTTATCCCAATATATGCAACGTATTAAAAATGTCCTACTGAAGAAGAACGTTGAAGTGGCTCTGCAAGGGAAGAACCCCACAGAAGAGCTTGGGGGGTCTGGGAGGAAAGTAAAGATTGTTCAGTCTTACCAACAGAAATTATTGTGCTGATGAAATGATCACCTTGGTGCAATGTTGAATTCCATCCACACATTTCATTTTCTTTAAAATCCACAAAATAAGCCCTAATAACAGCAGCGAAAAGCTTCAGCAGCACAATTTGCCACATCACCTTAGTGTATCGAAAGCCTGGAGAAAGTGGCAAAATTTTACTTTATGCTGGCTGAAGATGCCAGTAATAGTTACAGGTAGGTAGCCATGTTGGTCTGACACAGTCAAAATAAAAATTAAAAAATCCTTCCAGTAGCACCTTATAGACCAGGCATGTCCAACAGGTAGATCGTGATCTACTGGTAGATCACTGGTAGATCCTGGTTGATCTCTGCCCCCTCTATTTAATTGCTCATCTTCTAACATTGTATATGCCATCAAATGCCAACAGTGCCCTTCAGCTCTCTATATTGGACAAACAGGCCAAACCCTACGCCAAAGGATAAATGGACATAAATCTGAGATCAGGAACCACAAGACAGAGAAACACTTCAATCTCCCAGGACATTCTATACAAGATCTCAAAGTAGCTGTTTTATTACAGAAAAATCTCAGAAACAGACTGGGGGGAGAAGTTGCTGAATTGCAACTCATTACCAAGCTTAAAACCATGGAGCCACCTGGGATGAAGAGAGACATAGGATTCTTATCTCATTATACATGATCAAGCTTTCTTTAGCACCTCAGCCCTTGCTTTTTCCTGCAAGACCAATTGCAGTCATTAACAGTCGTTAACAGTCATCAACAGGTTTACCACTCCTATCAGCCCATCACCCATTCTCATCACCCCCCTCCCACCCTCTGACTATACATAAGGGTCTGGTGACTTCTGTTTCAGTGTATCTGAAGAAGTGTGCATGCACACGAAAGCTCATACCTATGACAAACTTCGTTGGTCTATAAGGTGCTACTGGAAGGATGCCAGTAATACTAGCCTCTTTCTGCTCCATTTCTGTCCCTTTCCCTTCTCCCTGCGATACTTGTCTCTTTTATTCATTCAAGGATTTAAATGAAAGAAAGAACAGTCACAAACACCCCTTGATCACCTGAAAAGTCAGGGAAGCACAACAAAAAACCCTCTACTCCAGTCCTGATATTGTCACCAATTCTCATTAACTGATGAAGAATGTTCTGAAGAAAACACAAGGGGAATTTTCGGTACAGCAGTAAATCAGATTAGCTCTATGGGGTGGAACTACAGTTCCCAGGATTCGTCGCACGGGGGGGGGGGAGTCATGTGCATTAAACTGACTGTGCTTTAAATGTCACTGGCAACACTTCAGATTACCTTAATGGGGCAGTTGTGAGGCTGAGACTGTGCAGAGGTACCAGAGGAGCTAACACACAAAAAAAGGTCTTCTGTCATCTGCCCTCCCTGCTTTGTCTGATGACTAGGGAACTTGGAGCAGGAACCCAGAAGTACATCGGAAGGAAGATGTTGCTAGTGGTTCTTCTAGCCCAGCAAGCCTGTTCTCACAGTGACCAGCCCAGATGCCCATGAAGTCAGTGAGAAGTAGATCTCAATTTCTTCGCTGGCAGAAGACACCTACAAGATTGGATTGCACTTTGCTGTAGGGAATTCTTTGTTTTAACCTCATACATTGAGAAGAACATGACCTCAGACCACAATCCATCTAGATTAGGAATTTCATAAACAGGAAGCAACCATTCTGCGTATCTGCAGGGTACGTGACGGCGTGTTGAAGATCTATTTTGTTCATTTCGTACATTAGTCATAAGCAGTGAAGATGCAGATAAGACTGCAGGTCACTGCCTGCGAATGGGCTGGCAGGTGGGTGGACCGGAAATATAAACACGGTAGTTCATTTCCATCAGTGTGGAATTATTATATTAGTCATGAACACAGAGAAGGAGGTAGGAGCCAAAATACAGTGTTGATTAAACCCTTAGGCAATTTCACATTTCTTCCAGCATGGAAAGGGGCTTTTTAAGTTATGATGGAGTAATTTTCTTATTTATATTTTAAAATATTCCTTTAAACAATCTTAAACTGATGACTTCCCTTCTCCTTCCGTGGTTCAGTTTGCATACCGTAACATCCTTGAATATTTTATATACTCCAAACCATTCAGTATATTCCAATATTGCATCCATCAAACTTATTTACACTGTTGAATTTATCTTAATGCTACCAGCGTTTTCACATGTACACAACTTTCAGCCATATATTCAGTAAACATTGTCCAATCTTCTTTAAATGTGCATTCTTCTGTTCCTTTATTCTTTATGTTAAATCTGCAAGCTACGCATATTCCATCAGTTTAAGTTGCCATTCTTCTTTGGTTGGGACCTCGCTCGTTTTCCATTTTTGGGCTAACAAAACAGGGGCCGCAGTAGTGGCATACATAAATAATATTTTTGACAGCTGGGAATTTCCGTCTGAATTATCCCCAACAGAAATGACTCTGGGGTTTTTGTTTTGTTTTTTTGAAAGGTACTTTTAAACTTTTTTTCAATTCATTATAAGTTATTTCCCAATACTCTTTTACCCTTTTACAAGTCCACCTCAATCAGACATGGTCAACTTCTACATACAGAAGGGGCCTTCTGTATTCTAAAGGTAAAGGTAAAGGGGCCCCTGACCATCAGGTCCAGTTGTGTCCGACTCTGGGGTTGCAGCGCTCATCTTGCTTTATAGGCCGAGGGAGCTGGCATTTGTCCGCAGACAGCTTCCGGGTCATGTGGCCAGCATGGCAAAGCTACTTCTGGCGAACCAGAGCAGCGCACGGAAATGCCGTTTACCTTCCCGCTGGAGCGGTCCCTATTTATCTACTTGCACTTTGATGTGCTTTTGAACTGCTAGGTGGGCAGGAGCTGGGACCGAGCAACGGGAGCTCACCCCGTTGCAGGGATTCGAACCACCGACCTTCTGATCAGCAAGCCCTAGACTCTGTGATTTAACCCAGTTGTACACTCAGAGTAGACTCACTGGAATTAATTGACCTGACTAATTTAGGTCCATTAATTTCAGTGCGTTTACTCTGAGTAAAACTGAGTTGGCTATAACCCTGGAAGTTTGGTCTTTTGCAACTCTTCTATCTGGGATCTACTGGGAGCATGTGTTGAACCCAATGGAGTCGCTGTGGGTCCCAACACATGCTGTTTGTGCAGTGGAACTGTCTGTCTTCCCTTGCACAGTCCCCACAAATCTGCTTCAGACAATTGAGGAGCTCCCCATAGCAGTGTGTGTGTGTGTGTGTGTGTGTGTGTGTGTGTGTGTGTGTGTGTGTGTTTGGGGAACCCAAGAAGAAGGGGACATTCTGTTACATAAGCGGAAGTCATTCTACTGGTGTGGTGGCTTTGTTTGATGCAACCCTGTGGACCAGTGTGAAGTATGCAGGCATTCGCCACATGCAGTTGCAATTGACAGGAGTTGACGTGCCTCCATGGATACTTTTTTAAAGGGAAATTCCCTTATGCTGAATAGGCTTCCTCGCGAGAAAAGGGAAAACTTGGCAGCTATGACATAGGGCTGTCATACATCTGGGTTTTTCCAGACATATCCAGGAATTCAACTGGAAAATTGGATTTTTGCCAAATTGGCAAAATGTCCTGGAAAATGTGTATGTATGGCGGAGTGTGTGGGGTTGTGTGTGTGTGTTATCAATAAAAGATTGAAGGCCAAAAACCTAGATTTTGGGGGACGTGTTTCCCCAAAATGCTCAATTATTTTGTCCAGATTTTCACTTTGAGGAATATGGCAAACCTATGTATACAGTATATGCATATCTAGGCCTCTGATGGTGGGTGGTTGTGATCTCACCACCTCTGTGCTTTACAATATTTTTTTAATATTTTTTTTAAGGTAGAACCCCAAGATCTACCAACCAGAGCCCAGGTGCAAAAGACATTAAGTTGGAATGAAAGAGCAGGGTGGCTCTGAGCATCTTTGGAGCCTGAGAATTTGATGTCAGTATCAGAACTGAACTGAGCTCAAAAGCCTTTCACAGGAAAGTCCATTCCTGGTTGGCTTTCCTTCATTTCAGCAGCCTAACGTAGGTGAGGAAGGTCGCTTTGTATTGCTACAATTATACAGTTGGGAGTCAGAAACCCTTGGTCAGGCTTCATCAAACTCGGCCCTCCAGATGTTTTGAGACTACATTCCCATCATCCCTGACCACTGGTCCTGCTAGCTAGGCCAAAAACATCTGGAGGGCCGAGTTTGAGGAAGCCTGCCCTTGGTGATCTACTGCAAGTCACAAAGAGATCTACCTAGAGATCCAAATCTGCTGCTTCTTCCTACCCCTCAGTTAAACCACCCCCATTGTCTCTTCTCAACACAGTGATAGCTGAACACCTGGACCTTTTACTACTGATTCCATTGAAAACAACATCAAAGACTCTGGCCGGCCACCAGACCAATACTAGCTAATGCAGATGGAGTGAATATGGGAACAATCAAAGGATGGATGTGGGAAAAAGTATACGATGGCCTGCAGTTTCACGAAAAAACACAAGGGGGCAATAAATTATCATATACTGTACATTTAGCTACAGTAACTGGATTTTTTTACACACAAAAACAAACACCTGCTTCATGAAGAAATAAGAGCCGGTGATAAATGTTGAAATACCCCCACTCCATTTCTGCTCTCCAAATCAGAAGAGGGTTTGTATGGAGATTCAGACACTGGAGAGAAAAATGAGTAGGAAAAAGAGAGGATGCTGGGGGGGACCAAATGATGCTGGTCCCCCTTGATTCTCTGGTTCCTTCTGCCCCTCCTCATTTGCTGATTACAGAAGCCAAAAAGTATCAGTAACTGTTTGATTCACACCTGCTTACTGTCCACTAGGCTCCTCTCCCACTCAAATTTCTGCAGCACACCAGATGCTGCAATCTCCTTAAACCAGCAATTGCACAAGGAGATAAGCATGCTAATAGGCAAAGGGCAAGAATTGGCACTGGACAAAGTGTGAGTCAATGGGACATTTGGCTGCCATAGTCACTTATGTCTTCTTCTTTGGCGATCACTCATAGCTTAGTAAGATTGTCTTCCATAAACACAGTGTGACTGTGGAGGCCAATTCTGGATCCACACATCCTTCTACAGTGGGGACATTAATTTCCAGATGGGAGTTGATCACGGTGTGGATTTGTCAAGCGTGCCTTCCTCTTAGCACATTTCTCCCTTGCGTCCTGAGATCGAGTGTCTTCAAAGCCCATGACACCTTTGGTAAAGGCTGTACTCCAACTGGAGCACTCGCGGGCCAGTGTTTCCCAGTTGTCAGTGTTTATACTACATTTTTTTAAGATTTGCCTTGAGACCTCTTTTGTTGACTACCAGCATTACGCTTTCCATTTTTAAGTTCGGAATAGAGTAGTTGCTTTGGAAGATGATCATCAGGCATCCACACAACTTGACCAGTCCAATGAAGTTGATGTTGAAGAATCAATCTGACTTGGCATCCTTTAAACGGTGATGGGCTATTTCCTCTTGCAATTTAAAGGCTCTAATGCAGGAGTTGGATTAGGCACATAGGAAACCAGCTTCTACGATGTCATTCTATAAGTCCATCTTGTCCAGCAAAGTTGATGTTGAAGAATCATTGCTTCAACACTGGTGATCTTTGCTTCTTCCAGTACACTGATTTTAGTTCGCCTGTCTTCCCAAGTGATGTGTAAAATTTTTTGGAGACATCATTGATAGAATCTTTCAAGGCGCTGGAGATGGCGTTTATAAGTGGTCCATGTTTCACAAGCATATAACAAGGTTGGTAGTACAATAGCTTTATAAACAAGCATTTTGGTTTCCCTGTGAATGTCCCGGTCCTCAAACACTCTGCACTTCAATCGGGAGAAAGCCTCACTCGCAGAGCTCAGGCAATGCTGGATTTCGGCATCATTGTTGGTGATTTACTGTTGAATGGTCACTTTCAGGAGTGCTGAGGCAAGAGTCCCGAGTAGTAGGATAGCTCTTGCTCTCGGTTACCAGGGTCAATGTCACAGGCTAGTGAGGTGAGGCATTTCTTTTGACTCCTAGGCCTATAGGCCATGCAGGTCCCCTGGGAAAAGGCCTCAATCCCTACAATGAATGCTGAACTAATATATAACAAGAACTCCAGTCATAGTCTTCTGGGCCACTGCAGGGTGACCATTTATTTGATACATTTATTTCCACGATTAGCTTCAAGGACCTCAAAGTGTACACAGTTCTCCTACCCTACCTGTCAAGTGTGGGACTTTCCCTCTCCCTTCTGGTAGCTCACCGATAAGAAACTCTCTGCAAGGATAACAGTTGCTCACTCTGACTCCTCCCCCCCCCCACTTCCACAGCAAGAAGCTTGCCAATGAGATGCCCCCCATCTCCTTTGTTCTCTGACATGCTCAGACCTCCAAGTTTGGGGGGGGGGAGGGAGGGTGTTTGTTCCCCCCACACTCTCGATTGATGTATGGCCCAGCTGCTCCCTCCCTTCTGGTTGCTTAGCTACTATCTCAAAGCTGGGTAGCTCCCCTCTCAACTGTGCAGCTTCTGCCTGTCTCCCTGCTTCTGGAGACGCTGGAAGCAAAGAGGGTGGCAAATATTCCCCCTCCTCTTCTCTTAGGATCTGATCTTTCTAAGATTGCATCCCCCCAATCTTCCGATCCAGACCAGCCCCTGACACTACCCATTTCATCACCCCAACAATCCTGTGAGTTTGCAAGAGGGCTGTCTCTCAGTGAGAGAACATCTGCTTTGCACACATTCATTCCTCAGCATCTTGCCTGAAACCCTGGGGAGCCACAGGCAGTTCCTGTAGAAAATGCTGAGCTAGAGGAACCAATGGTCTGACTCAGTAGAAGGCAGCTTCCCGTCTTAGGCTGAGAGCCAGTGAGTGGACCAAAGTCACTCAGCGCACTTCACAGCTGAGGAGACATTTGGACGCTTGTCTCCCAATGCCTAGTCAGACATTCTAACCCAATGCTTCCCAAGCATGGGTCTCCAGCTGGTTTTGGACTACAGTTCCCATCATCCCTGACCACTGGTCCTGTGAGCTAGGGATGATGGGAGTTGTAGTCCAAAAACAGCTGAAGACCCAAGTTTTGGAAACACTGTTCTAACCACTACAACTGCACTGGCTCTCTAACATCTGTATGACTCTGGGAACAGCCTTAATGAGAAGAAGAAATCTCTCTCGCACATGCATGTAGACCATAGTTTTCCCTTTTCTCGCGAGGTAGCCTATTCAGCATAAGGGAATTTCCCTTTAAAAAAGGGAGAACTTGACAGCTATGATGTAGACTGGCTCAATATGGTTCCTACTCCTAAGGGATCCACCTCGCTGGCCAGTGAGTACCAGTACCAAGCAAAGAATTTGCTCAGGCAAAAGTTTTCATAATCACAAAGAAATTCATTTGGGCTGCCTTTAAACCAGCTGCAAATCTGAATGTTGATAAATGTAGCCTGTGTCCATTTGATTGAAAGCTTTCTTGCTGAGCCATGCTACCATTGTGCTCAATGCTGTAGTAATACCGGTATGTTCCACCTTTATAAACCCTGCAACAGAGCCCTCTATCCCCCCGCTTCCCTAGATGAATAAACTGACATCCGTCATGACCATCAGTAGGCAAGATAATTTTCTAGAGTGGCATTTCTATGGTGCCAACTATCATCACCACTACGGTTATTGGAAAGTGAGACTGATGGCCTCTCTGGTCTTGAAAAGGAAGTTGTCAAGGCTTTTAGGAGAGATTTTGTGTAGAACGTCATCTTTTGGCAAGGCAATCTTCATTAGGGGAGACTCATGGTGTTCCAGAACTTTGAATCCATATCTTATATTCTCACTCATAAAAGGTAAGTCTTGTCATCCCATGCATCGAAAAAATCAAGAATTTCAAAGTGTTTTGATTATCATGCTTGCAAAGGCTCAGCTACTTTGGGGGGCAGGGAGAAGTAGTAGAAAGCTCCTGCACCCTGCCTTTGAAATGCCAAATGAGCCACAAGCCTTGGGCACCCCTGTAAACACTCTTGTTGTCAGAAGTGCCTCCTGGCACAAGCAAAACAACGCTGATTCCAGCCTGTTGGGTGACTTGACAGTGCTAAATAATGCTTCAGGGAGATACACATACTCTGTGGGGCTGCTGGCTGCTGCCATGAAATGAAACATTCCAATTCCAAAATGTCATTTCCACATTCTCCAGCTGAAGCATTTCACATCTAAATTTGTTTGCACGTTCCCAGTCATCTTGGGTGCTGTAAAGCGAAATTTTGGTAAACCCTAGAGCAGGGTGAGGTCCAGGGAAACTGGTTTGATGGCCCCTATCTCCAACAGAAGTGTGATGGCTGAGGAGATAAAGATGTGCTCAGAGGGGCATTTGACTTTTCTTGATTCTCAGAGTCTGCTCCCAGAGGACATCCTCAAACTCCGGAGGCATCTCCTCTGGGGATTGTCCCCAGAACCCAGTTTGGTTTCTCCCTGTTCCCTATCCATACAGTGTGCCGATCTGACATGGGGTCACACGTAACTGTTTTTTTCCGTCTACATCCCCAATACAAGGGATGTTGTTTCTTTCTGATTGACTTGGAGAATTGCCCTTTGGGTTTGGAACTCTTGAAGTACTGTCTAAATCTCTTTTTTGTGGCTTCAACCCACCCAATTATCCTGTTTGGGTATATGCTCTTCCTTTCTCTGGGTAGATACTCCTCTTTCCCTCCAAGCACAGCCTTCTTTTCTCGTGAGATGGAAGAGTGACTCACACAGTAGGGCATAGCTGTTGCAATAGCCTTCCAGCATGGCATCACTATTCCATATTGGGAATGGCAAAGTGGTGGTGGGGTCTGGGCTGAGCTGGGCTGGTGCCAATTCAGTGCCCCTGCTTATGTCCCCTTATAACATACAGTGGTACCTCGGTTTATGAACTGTTCATAAACTGAAGCGTTCATAAACTGAAGCGTTCATAAACTGAAGCGAACGTTCCCATTGAAAGTAATGGAAAGTGGATTAATCTGTTCCAGACGGTCCGCGGAGTACTTAAACTGAAGCGTTCATAAACTGAAGTGAACTTTCCCATTGAAAGTAATGGAAAGTGGATTAATCCATTCCAGACGGGTCCGCGGAGTACTCAACCTGAAGCGTACTTAACTCGAAGCATGGGTGTAATTGGTTCCGGAAGTCTGTTCATAAACTGAAGTGTTCATAAACTGAAGCAAACTTTCCCATTGAAAGTAATGGAAAGTGAATTAATCTGTTCCAGATGGGTCCGCGGCATTCGTAAACTGAAAATTTGTAAACCGAGGTGTTCATAAACCGAGGTTCCACTGTACTATTCACTTTTCGTGTTGCCGTGTCTGTACAATAAGTGGCAGTGACTAGGGATGAGCAAATCTGTCAGTATTGGATTATTATTTTCCAATATTAAATCCAGTGCTCCACATTTCTGCGCCATGAGGTTTTTTTTAATATAAAAAAACCTGAAAATTTATTTGCACTTATTGCGAATTTCTCCCATTATGCCCATACTTGTAGAATCATAGAATTGTAGAGTTGGAAAGGACCAGGAGGGTCCAGCCCCCTGCAATACAGGAATCCTTTCCCCCAATGTGGGGCTTGAACCCACAACCTTGAGATTAAGAGTCTCATGCTCTACCCCAGGCATCCCCAAACTGCGGCCCTCCAGATGTTTTGGCCTACAACTCCCATGATCCCTAGCTAACAGGACCAGTGGTTGGGGAAGATGGGAACTGTAGTCCAAAACATCTGGAGGGCCAAAGTTTGGGGGTGCCTGCTCTACCCACTGAATTTTCCCTGGTACAAATGATTTTGCCGATGTGACAACGAAAAATATGGTGGCATTTCCTAACCGTCCTGGCCCATTTGCTTTCACCAGGGGTATCCCTCCACCTTCTTTCTGTCCCCTCTTACAGAAGGCCTGTTTTCCTCTTCTACATTGCAGCCTGGGTACAAAACCAGAGAGTTCACTGTATAAATCAGGCACCAGGGAGAGCAAAACTCATCTGATAGAAGAGCAGGGGTGATGGGGAAGAAGCAGGCAGGAAGGGAGACAGGTGCTTTGCACAGGACACTGCTAGTCCACATGTGCACAGTAACTTTCCTCTCACTCGCTCAGGGGCACCACCAGCTTGTAAACTGAATCTGTGCACAATGACTGTGCAAACACCTGAGTGCTAAGAGGGGAGGACAGCAGCAAGAGGAGGAAAAGGAGGATAACAATACAGTGCAAAGGGTTTGCTCAGATCCCCTCCCCTTTCATCCACTGGTCAGAAATGCCACAGGCAACAGAGTGACGCAGACTCCTCAGCATTCCCAGGCAGGTTTCAGATAAGCCGCCCCTATCGGGTGGAAGGATCATCTTTTAAATAAGAGCTAGAGGCTGTCACAGCCTGGGGGCCGCCATTAGAAAATAACTGGTTGGTTTCCACATGAGGACCATTAATACTACACGTGCAATGATGGAAAGATACTCGGGTATGCTCTGGAGTTCATGTAGGCTGCAGCCTGAGGAGGAGGAGGAGGTGGCCGTGGGGCAGGAGACAACCTGTCTGCCCTTTCCAGGCTGAGATCACACTCTGAGGAAATGTGACCGCTGGTCAACAAATAAAAGCTTCTCAAAAACACCCTGACCCCAGTCTGTCAAGAAACTGCCATCCTGCCTGGAGGCTCTTTGGACGAGTCAACACTGACAACGGACTGTGAGACTCGGGAGACAACAGACTTGGCCCAGTCCAAGGAGTGGGTGCCAGTTGCTGACCTCAGATCCGGTTCCTCTGCCCTCTCCTGGTTAAGCACTGAAGTGGTCCACTTCGGGAACATGGGGAGCTTTCCAGTGGAGAAAGCAGATTCCCCCTGGAGTGTTTCCTCTGTCAGTGTGGAAAGAAGCTTCCCATGGAAACCGTGAAGGCAAGAGATTTTCCTGGTCTCATAATCAGCCAAACAGGCCTGAGTGGGCTGGAGCCCCTTCATTATATGTCCGCATAATCCAAGAATCGGATGGACTAAAGCAATAGAGTCCATCTAAGGAAGGTGGTGATCTAGCTACACCTCTGGCTGTGCCTTTCCTGCAAGGCAGGCATGTCAAACCTGTGGCCCTCCAGATGTTTTGGCCTACAACTCCAATGATCCCTAGCTAGCAGGACCAGTGGTTGGGGAAGATGGGAATTGTAGTCCAAAACATCTGGAGGGCCGCAGGTTTGACATGCCTGCTGTAAGGTAAAGGTAAAAGGGGCCCTGACCATCAGGTCCAGTCGTGTCCGACTCTGGGGTTGCGGCGCTCATCTCGCTCTATAGGCCGAGGGAGCCGGCATATAGCTTCCAGGTCATGTGGCCAGCATGACAAAGCCACTTCTGGCAAACCAGAGCAGCGCACGGAAACACCGTTTACCTTCCCGCCGGAGCGGTCCCTATTTATCTACTTGCACTTTGATGTGCTTTCGAACTGCTAGGTGGGCAGGAGCTGGGGCCGAGCAACGGGAGCTCACCCCGTTGCAGGGATTCGAACCACCGACCTTCTGATCAGCAAGCCCTAGACTCTGTGGTTTAACCCACAGCGCCACCTGGGTCCCCCATGTGCCTTTGCTGTAACGGAACAAAATCACCCTGGGACAGAATACACTTGTTTTAATAACTGAATCATCTGATGACATAGGATGCTGTTACGCTGTAAATCCAAGCAGGTCTCAGCTTGTTGATTGGCTGGATGGTAGACTGGCTGGGAGCTGGATGTAAGGTGCTCTGTGTTTCTAGGAACCAACATAATTATAACAGCACCACAAACCAATAAAGAGATAAATACACAAAGCATCATATGGCATAGCATCACTATCTACAGATCCAGTCTGGGGTAGTGGACAGAGTGTGGGACCATGAAGACCTGGGTTTTGGTTCTCTATCAACTGTGAAACTCCCTGGGTGACCCTGAGTAAATGGTTGTCATTTCAGTCTTACCAAACCTTCCCCAATGTGGTGCCCTCCAGATGTTTTGACCACTACTCCCACCAGCCCCAGAGAGCACATCCAATCTAGATGGCTGGGACCGATAGGGTGCCAGATTTCAGAAGATCACTCTAATATATCCCATGTGCCACTGAGTTCAGGGGAGGAATGCCATGAATGCACAAATAATAATGTAAAAGTTTGTTAGATCCACAGGTGAACAAAGTGCAAATACCTACGCCATGGTTGTGCCAGCAGTTTTATATATATGCAAAGAATGCAGGGCACACACAGGGTGATTGTATGTTATCATCTGATGCAGAAATGCACCATTGGTTTCACAGATATGAGCTCATTGCCTTCACACATACACAATCTGGTCAATTTGGGATTTTAGAATTTATTCACATTTTTCGTCCAGTAGTGCTGAAGCTTTTTCATCCTTGAACCCTTTACCCCAACCTCAGCACTCTTCTTATGACCCATCTACTTCTGGCAGCAGTGGGATGGCCTCAAACTCCAATTAGGAATTTAGGCTTAATTTAGGCAGCTATTCTAGCTGAGATGGTGAAGGGATCTAGCTAAGAGGCTGGAATGTCTTCACTTGCAAGGATCTATCTATATAAGAGATTCAGAGGAGACACAGGGCCTCCATTCATGCACCCAATATTTCTAAATAGATGCAGTGGCATAATGCAAAGGTGATCTGAATACAAATGAGAATGATAGACTCCTGTCTGGATTTCTGGAATCTCCTACACATGGATTTCTCAGTGCTTGAGTGTGTTTCTCTCCATCTTTCTGTCTGTAACAATTGGCAAAGAAATGCTAGGCCGTTAGAAATGCCTTGGCCATCCTCTCTAAATCTGAAAAGACTTGCTTAGCTAGACATATGAAAGCAGAAAGCATTCCTCTTTCACTCCCTCCCTCCCTCTCTCTGCCTCGTCTCTTTTCAAGCCCTGATTCACTCATGGGAAGAAGTCTAAATGCCATGCACATCCCAAGAAAGGGATGGAGAGACAGGTGAAGAAATTGGTGCATGGGAGCGCAGCATTAAAGTGGCGGCAAAAAGTATTATCCCAGATCTAAGGATGTTTGCTCTTGTTAGTGGCCGGGACTAGAAATGTCATCACTGACTGAGCAGGAACACAATGACCATTTATTCTGGATTGTTTGCCCTCCCCTGCTCCCCTTGCTATGCTGGAAATAGTGCTGAAACAAACAAACAAAAATGGGCAAAAGAACGGAAATTGAACCCTGCAACTTCAAATCAGCAAATTAAAACTCAAAGCCAAGCAGAACGGGATCAGAGTCTGGACCCCGCCCCAAAACATCCTAGTGAGCATGAGGACATGTGAATAAGTTCTTCCAATGAAGCTAAGCGAGATGGACCTTGTAAGCCTTAGAGGGAAAGCATCTAGTGTCTAGAAAGCAAATGCACAGAAGGGCCCTAAATGTGTGCCAGGACTTGAATTTGAGGCTTGCACAACAACTGTCATGAAGAACACCAGTAAGTAAGTAAGTAAATCAGCCATTCTGTAGATTTTCACAAACATTTGTGACAACCTTGATTAAGATCATTTCTGAATTCCCAATTGCTTTGCTTCAGCAATTGAAACCACACACACACACACTCAATTATCCCCCTCCCCTCCACTCTAGTGCCCATTCTGGTCCTGCAACTCCAGGTTCAATTTACAGCTTGAAGGCAGTTGCCAGAGCAAGGGAAGGCCTAGTACATTTACACCCCAGTTTGCTTTTTGAGTCACAAAAGTTTTAACAGCATCTATATGTATATATGTACAGCCTGCCAGGAGCTCAACAAGGCCGGTGGGTGGATGGGGGCCAATCTGATGGAATGGAGCTTGCTAAAGGGCTAGAGAGGTTGTATAACTTTTTCCTCTCTCCTTTCTTTCTTGTCGTGTCATCCAATGTGTATATTCCTTCTTCTTTTTTTAATAATAATAAATCAGACACAAGCCCTAGCAGCTTTGCCGAGCTCACTCTCGGCTAGACCCAAAGATCTGCAGGAAAAAGGAGAATACGTAGATGATGTCTAGGTAGATGTTGAGAGCCCCAAAGATGTATTCCTCCGGACTCATAGCATAGCGCCGGTTTCCCATCAGGAGCTGTGTGTCAAAGGCCAGGAACTGAGGAGAGAAAACCAAACACAGGCTGAGGTCAGTACTGCCATTTTATACATGTCTGCTCAGCGCTGAGTCCCCCTAAATTCAGTGAGACTTGCTCCAGGGGAAGCGAGTATAGGATTACAGTATAGGATTGCTAAGTGTGCCAGTAACCTCTCTGGAGAAATCTGTCAAATCAGTTTCACTTGTTTTCTCCATTACACCATTTGCCACATTGGTTTGCATTTAAATGGGGGGGGGGAGTCCTTAGCACTTTAGCGTGTCCACGTTTCCCCCTTAATACACATTTATTTATGTATTTTTTTTGTATGTAACTTTTGCCCATTAAACATATTTGGGCAAGCAATTTCCCCTAAGATAAAGCATTTGGGAGGAATGGAGGGTTAAAAATATAACAACAACGACTCCTACTAATACACACACTTTTATGTGCATATTCTCCTGATGTATGCATTTTGTACATTGTCTCCAACAATTCTAGGTTGGAGAATGGCTACATTTGAAGGCTGGTGGTACAGTGCTACCTCGCAAGACGAACGCCCTGCAAGACTAATTTTTCGCAAGACGAATGCGTCTTGAGACCTGATGGTGACTCGCAAGACGAATTCGTTTTGTGAAAAATTTGTCTTGCCAATCGCGGTTTCCCATAGGAATGCATTGAAATTTAATTAATGCATTCCTATGGGCAAAAAAAGAAATTTCAATGCATTCCTATGGGAAACCATGATTCACACGACGAATTTTTCGCAAAACGAATTGACTCGCAGAACGAATTAAATTTGTCTTGTGAGGCACCACTGTATTTTGGTTTGTATATTGATTTGGAAAGGGCGAATGAGGTAGGCCCAGATGAAGATGGGGACTGAACTGAGTTTCATCACATCCTTTCTGGCCTTCAGAATTTATGGTGATAACAGTATTGCTGCTGGTAGGTCAGGTCCACACCCACACGCAGCCTCAACCTCCTTCGCTCTGCTCCTCACCCGGAAAGCTCAGGCAGCTCCCATGGCTTGGATTAAGAGGGAGGATCCTCTCTGGGTGGGTGCCAGCCTGACTTGCCAGTCTGAGCCAGTGTATTCAAGATCTCGCTGCCCAGATGCAACACCTCACTCTCCGGCCTTGTACAAAGGGGGAAAGAGATTTGTAAACAGAACTGAACATGTGCATGCTTCAATGCCTTTCCAGTATACCCATGTCCCTGTGGCTGAGCAAATGGAAACAGGAGAAAAGAACTAAAAGGCTCACAGTGGGCTACAGAATCCAGTAGATTTTCCCTGCATCCCACTATCTGCTTAAACCATAGCTGCCAAGTCTCCCGTTTTCCCCAGGAAATCCCTGTTTATCCAGCTGTTCCTAGCTGAAAAAACAGATTTTTTTTGTCTTTTCCCGGTTTATTCTGGCGCGGTGGCCATTTTGGAACTGGGCGGAGCATGCTCAGAAGCGACTTTTGATGCTGCTCTGCCCAGTTCCAAAATGGCTGCAGTGCGACTTCTGGCCTGGCAGCCATTTTGGAACTGGGCAAAGCAGCATCAAAAGTCACTTCTGAGCAGTTCCAAAATGGCGGCAGTGCTACTTCTGGTCTGCTATTTCCGGCCCGGTCCCTTATTTCTCTGACAGCAACTTGGCAGGTATGCTTAAACAACAACAATAACAACCACCTACCAACTTAGGCCTGCTGCATTCTTCCCAAAGGAGGAACATAAGGAATTCACCATGCAACCTACCCCTATGCTACATGTTTGGCTTTTGAATCAAGGGTGGGAACATATTTTGCATTTGTTCCCCCGCCATCTTTTGCTTCTGGCTTTCCCCACCTGTGGCCCCTGGAAAAGGGTGCTCAGAAAGGAATGTGACCTTCATCCTGAGATGTCTTCTCATGTCTACACAAATGTAAACAGTGCTTTGCGTCCCACTTTTTCATGTGTCATAGAGCCCGGTGAAAATGCTTGCCAAGGACTCCAGTTCAGACTTGTGGTTTAGTTTCATGATAAATTGTGGGTTATCCAAGGTCCAAAGGGCAGTTGTTAGAAAGCTCCAGGAGAACAACCCTCTTTTGTTGGGAACCGGAACCTCCAGGCAGGTTTCTTCCACTAAGGTTGACATGGTTACAGAAACACTGGCAGGATCACCTGGTTAACTGAGGGCACTGGGCCATTCCCTTACGCTGGCCTGTATCTTAATCTTTATTCCCTAAAGGTAACAGACCCCTAACAGTTAAGTCCAGTCATGAACGACTCTGGGGTTGCGGCGCTCATCTCGCTTTACTGGCCGAGGGAGCTGACGTTTGTCCTCAGACAGTTTTCTGGGTCATGTAGCCAGCATGAATAAGCCACTCTGGTGAAACTAGAGCAGCGCACGGAAACACCGTTTACCTTACCACCGGAGTGGTACTTGCACTTTGACGTGCTTTCGAACTGCTAGGTTGGCAGGAGCTGGGACCGAACAACAGCTCACCCCGTCACGGGGATTTGAACTGCCGACCTTCCAGTCGGCAAGCCCTAGGCTCAGTGGTTTAGACCACAGCGCCACCCGTGTCCAGTGGACAAATACGTAAGTACGGGCTTCAAATATCCAAAAGTTAGTGTAGATGGCAAACTTTTTCAGAGGTTGATGTTTTGAAGGAACATGTTGGCACCCCTAAAAGCACACCTTTTGGTTAAAAGCAGGATGGGAGAACATTCAGCACTGCATTCGAAATAGGCATATTTGGGGTGATATTCTCTCTGATGTTGATTTTTGGAAAGGTAACCTGGTGGCTGAATAAAAATGGTTTGGGGGGGAGGCCTGATCTGGCCTGCAGGTTCAGCCACACAGAGTGACATCCAAAACCTACTTTTCCATGTTCAGGGAATAAGCCTTTCTGTGGTGTCAATGATAGGGAGGTTTAAGGGGAATACTACAGTGCAGAGGGACCTTCTTCCTGTATGCTGAATTGGTGTATGGTGTATGCACTGAGCTAAGCAGTGGCTGAACTATGCATGCAGTTTGAGATGGTGGCACACAGTTTCATTGATAATATGGGAAGAGACATGCAGCAATGTTCTGAGGATATACACTAAGGCTTCATTCTGCAGCTTAAGCAAGAAGAACCACATGATTAGTTTTAACACACAGGTACATGCAGTTGCACCATTCAGTCTACCAAAGTTTAAAGGTGCTGACCTTTAAGGCCCTAAACGGCCTCAGCCCAGTATACCTGAAGGAGGGTCTCCACCCCCATTTTTCAGCCCAGACACTGAGGTCCAGCACTGAGGACTTTCTGGCGGTTCCTCACTGTGAGAAGCGAAGTTACAGGGAACCAGACAGAGGGCCTTCTCGGTAGTGGCACCCGCCCTCCCACCAGATGTCAAAGAGATAAACAACTATATTACATTTTGAAGACATCTGAAGGCAGCCCAGGTTAGGGAAGTTTTTAATGACTGATGTTTTAATGGGCAGGGTATTATTATTATTATTATTATTATTATTATTATTATTATTATCATTATTATTATCTTGCTGTGAGATACATATGTCTGCAGCAATGAGGGGAGGCAATACAAGGAGTGGCTGGTGACGGTGGCAGAGGTAAGGAGCCACGCTGTGCTGCAACTCTGGTAGTAGGAAGGGTCCAAAGGGTGGTGGGCTTGGCAGGATCAGTGAAGAGCCTTTCCAAGCCCCTGTGCCCTCAATAGATGCCCAGCCTCGCCACCTTCAGATGCAGGCACTGGTGCCCTAGTGCACCAGGCCCAATGCCCCTACTTGCTAGTATCTCCAGTGCCAGCTCTAGGTGTAGTCTCGGTGGCGTGGGGCGCCAGGGTGCCGGATAGGCAGGGGGACGCTGTGCGGCAAAGCCACGTGGATGCCATACTGCACACTGCACCTGCCCACCAAGGCGGGGGCGCCGGAGCAATCTCCGCGCCAGGGCGCCCGACCTGCTTGAGACGGCCCTGAGTATCTCTTTGAGTTTCCCCTCTCTGATGGATGTCTGTCTCCTCTTACCAGCTTCCACCATATAGTTAGAGCCTGGCTACATTTACAGATGTTGTATAAAACGCATTCAGATATATATATATATAGCAGGGGTCAGACTCCTGCAGCTCCCTGGGAGACTGGCGGAGAAGGCTGCAGGGAATGCTATGCAAGCCCAAGGGGATGTAGGCCCAGCCCATTGCTTATCTCTGCTTCTTAACTTATATAGTGGCCAATTGCCCCCCTCAAGCCCCGAGGACAATTAGCTGTGAAAAGGGAGAGAGCAAAGATAGCAGGAGATAAACAACATGCTCAGCTTATGCAATCCTTTAAAAAAAAAAGTATATTCAGGGAAACGGTGCAAAAAATATGCCTGTTAATGAAAATAACATACAAACTGAAGATTGGAAACACGAGGACCTCAGAAAAAGCAAAATTGACAGATTTGTCTGTCCCTATCTTTCCACCCCCGCCACTCTGATGGTGAGGCAGCAATAGTAGGGGTGCATAAAGCACATATACAGTACAGCACATAGCACCCTTCCCAAAGACTCCTGGGAACTGTAGTTTGTTAAGGGGCTTAGAGATTGCAGCTCTTTGGGAGTAAATTTCAGTTCCCATGATTCTTTGGGGGAAATCATCTGCATTAAATCTTTGCTGTGTCCACAGCCAAGGTCTCTAAGGGAATAGCTTGGTTTTCCCGTTCTGAACTGAGACAAGTGAGTGTGTTGCCCATCATGACTGAGACCAAATCCTGAACAGTGAAGACTTGAACACATGGATTGCAGATTGGAATTTATAAAGCACAGATCCGTGAAATACAAAGAGAGGCTCAGCTTGTGTACAGTGGTACCTCGGTTTATGAACACAATTGGTTCCGGAAGTCTGTTCATAAACTGAAGTGTTCATAAACTGAAGCAAACTTTCCCATTGAAAGTAATGGAAAGTGGATTAATCCATTCCAGACGGGTCCGCGGAGTACTCAACCTGAAGCGTACTTAACCCGAAGCATGGGTGTAATTGGTTCCGGAAGTCTGTTCATAAACTGAAGCGTTCATAAACTGAAGTGAACTTTCCCATTGAAAGTAATGGAAAGTGAATTAATCCGTTCCAGATGGGTCCGCGGCGTTCGTAAACCGAAAATTCATAAACCGAGGTGTTCATAAAGCGAGGTTCCACTGTATTTGAAGGAGTGGGGTTAGGCGAGCCTCCTTCTCCCACAAAACCAAAGGGAGCTAAGGAAGAAGCAAAGGCTTAAAATGGATCTGGGGTGATGGTGGTTCTGTATAAAACAATAAGTCTTTAAGAGACAAAAAACATGACAACCTTTTTCTAAGGCGCAGCAAGAGAAACTGAACACATTGGACCTTTAATTGATTTATATGGACTCAATTGGTGGTGGTGGTGGTTTTGAAAGATCCACTTTCTCCCCAGTGTCACCCCCCCCATCTTTTGCATCCTCTGCATAGCTACAAGTGAAAAGGACAGCTGATAGTTTAACCTCTGAATTTTCACTCCTGGTGGCAGTGAGTTGAGAAAAGAATTGTCCTAAGCTCAGCTTACTTACCATAGTAAATACAATCGCACCCAGCACAGCATAAATGGCCTGGAGCCACGGCACCTACATGGAAAGAGGCAAGAGAGATTGGTCAGCCTCATAAGACAGAAGGATGTAAACAATGCATCCATGTGGGAGGAGGAATGTTTGTACATAGTAAGATGCCTTGTAATGAGTGAAACCATCGGTCCCACTAACTCAGTTTTGACTGCACTGGCTGGCAGCAGCTCTACCGGGTTCCGTTTCCAGCCTTTCCTGGAGATGCCAGGTCTTGAACCGGAGACCTTCTACATGCGCATCAGATGCTCCAACCACTGAGCTATGGCCCTTCTATTAGTAGAGGCTCAAGGTACAGGTTAGCTCTAAGTAAAATAATAATAACAACAACAATAGACACCTCCAGAAAGAAGATGGAAAAGGAACCAACAAGGTGTAAGGAAGAGAAATTACTTTTGCATTGTTCTCATTTCATTAAGCAGGCTCCCAAGCACAGCCTGAGGACCAAACATCACTTAATAATGATTTGAAGGGTGTTGGATGATAACTGTAAGTTGAATAAAGCTCTATTTTTTGGCAGGGACTCCTGTGGTGTGTCAGCAACAGAATCATAACCAAGTCTACTCTGAAGTAAGTCCTACTGAATTCAATGGGACTTAGTCCCAATAAATGAGGGTTAGGACTGCAGCCTGTGTGTGTGTGTGTGTGTGTGTGTGTGTGTGTGTGAGAGAGAGAGAGAGAGAGAGAGAGAGAGAGAGAGAGAGAGAGAGAGAGAGAGAGAGAGAGTCAGACAGACAGACAGACAGACAGACAGACAGACAGACAGACAGACACAGTTAACTTGAACTACATAAGAGGCCACTAAAGGGTGAAATGAAACTGAGCAGGCTAATTTCTATATCTGCTTTGCTTTGGTCAAAATGATTTCTCAAAGATCAAAAGGGTTAAGAATAAAGGACCTTTTCTTAAACAGTTCTGCCCCATCCTGTTGAATTGACTTCTGCCCTAGGCAGGACCTCAAAGCATGTTGTCACAAGTTTGATTCACATATATATGACTTTCACTGTAATGCACTTGCAAAATAATGTGAAAGTTTGATCTGCAGTCCTCTGTCTGTGGTGGCCAATTTTTAAGCTACTGGATGTTGCAGTCATTGTACGATGAATCTGTCCATGCCTAATTATTAGGTGCTTGTTGGTAACAACTGGCATGCCTTGAGTCCGAATCTTGCACTGAGTCTGTATTTGCCCTGGGTTTTTTTTTAATTACCATTCACTGGTAAATGGTAGAACAGACTATGATTCCCCAGAGAAATGAAGGACCAATATACTGCCTACACTTTCCTACTGTTGTCCTTTTCCCAGTTTTCTTCTGTTTCCACCAACAACTTGGGGAGGGAGGGAAATTTGCTTGGTTTCTCATAACGTGGATAATGAAGAGAAATCACTCAATTCACCTTGAGCTTGAATGCTTCAGAAATTTGAGAAGCATTATTCTGCACTCCCTACCCCTGTTAATATTTAAGATAAATGTATGACAGGAATGTGTTATACATTTCCTACCCAGCTTGATAATATCTTGGGTTGTATTCAATGTAGCGCTAAGGAGAATGTTCTGTCAATATGAGGATTTCTCCTTGCACCAAACAGAACATTTCCCTCCATTCCCCCCCCAAAAAAAACCTCTGTTCTGGGGTTTCCCTAATCATCTGGAGCAGATTTGGGTATGGTTGCCAACTTGCCATATGTCTGGATTTTCCTGGGGTTCCAATAGCAAAATTAGTGCCCAGGGGGAAATTTCAAAAAATGGGCAAAATATCCAGGTTTTTGCCAACAGAACCCAGAAGTGTGTGTTTGAGTAGTAACAGCAATCCCCCCTCCAAAAAAAAAAAAGATTTTTACTTTTTGAAATATGGCAAGCGTAGATTTGGGGGTGGTGAAGTAGAAAAATCCCATTGAACTAGTGTCAATCCTTGTACAAGCAGAGCTATTTAGTTGAATAATGGTAAAGGACCCCTGGACAGTTAAGTCCAGTCAAAGGCGACTATGGGGTTGTGGTGCTCATCTCGCTTTCAGGCCAAGGGAGCCAGCATTTGTCCGCAGACAGCTTCCCAGGTCATGTGGCCAGCAGGACTAAACCACTTCTGGCGCAACCAGGGCCGGCTCTAGGCCTGCTCCCGGTGGCGCGGGGCACCAGGCCACCAGGGGTGCCGCTGCGCCCACTGAGAGGTGTGGCTGAGGCTGCTCCAGGCGCGCCTCCACTGTTCAGCGGCTTCAGGGCGCTCTCCGGAAGCGCGCGGGCCTGGGGCTGCCTCCACCGCGCGCAGGGGCGTCGCAACAGGGGGCGGGGAGCGCCCCCTGGCCCAGGGTCGGCCCTACGGCAGGCTGGGTGGCGCAATGCAGCTGCACCCGTGGTGGCGCCCGCCCGCCGCACTGGGAAACGGGACAGGGGGCGCCGGAGGGATCCGGCGCACCACGGTGCCAGGGCGCCGGGCATGCTTAAGAAGGCCCTGGGCGCAACGGAACATTGTGACAGAAACCAGAGTGCACAGAAACGCCATTTACCTTCCCACCGCAGCAGTACCTATTTATCTACTTGCACTGGTGTGCTTTCGAACTGCTAGGTTGGCAGGAGCTGGGACCAAGCAACAGGAGCTCACCCTGTCATGGGGATTCGAACCGCCAACCTTTCGATTGGCAAGCCCAAGAGGCTCAGTGGTTTACACCACAGCGCCACACACTGAATAGCACCTGGTGAAGATGATGGAAGCACGTATTCACCTGGATCAGGTTTTAGATAACCATCCACCACTATACCAAATTAAAATAGCAACATCAAAGACAAGGGCATGATGGACCTGTTTGGTGTTTGCCATCAAGAAGTACATAGTGTCACATAAAACCTGCTTCTGGAATGAGAAATCTGGGGCTCTCTATTGCAAAGCACAACATTCTCACACGTCTTTGACGTTCAGCTTATTCAGGCCTGAATCATGGAAGGGTGTGAATCAAAGGATGAATTGTTCTTTTAAGGCAAGATAATCAGGTACTCAATATGGTTCCAGCCGCTTGAGGTCATGGAAAGCCCAGCCCACCCTGGAAATCAAGCAAACAAGCCAAGACTGCAGTGATTAATGGGGGCTTCAAAACCCAGGCTAACACTCCTTCTTCTGTCAATACTTCCCAGTATCTAGCAGGCTCTCGTGATAACTGCAGAATGAAAACTCCCTGGTGGAGAATGATTGAGAGATTCTGGCATCTTTGCCCTCTTTCCCATTTCTCCCCCTCCCTGTCATAATCAGTCTTTGCTTCATGAGCAACTGCCGGTCAAGAACAGTAAACACAAGCCGGTGCCAAACCTTGCAGTTGTGTGTATGTCAGAGGGGGGGGGAGGGAGAGAGAGAGAGATGGAAATGGAGGTCACAGTAATTGAAATAGAGATAAGGATTAGGAAATTAGCCAGGAAGGAACATGTTTGTTTAGAAATGAATGGTGAGGGCAAAAATGAAGACTAATGAGCCAGTCTAGGTTAGTGGTCTTGCAAGTAGGATTCCACAGGCTGAAAAAGGAAAGGGGAATGGGCAGAGCCACCTTAGACACAATTTTGACTAAGAATAAAGGTAAAGGTCCAGTCACGGATGACTCTGGGGTTGCACGCTCATCTTGCTCTATTGGCTGAGGGAGCCGGCGTTTGTCCGCAGACAGCTTCCAGGTCATGTGGCCAGCATAACTAAGCCGCTTCTGGCGAACCAGAGCAGCACACAGAAACACCATTTACCTTCCCACCAGAGCAGTACCTATTTATCTACTTGCACTTTGACATGATTTCGAAGTACTAGGTGGGCAGGAGCTGGGTCTGAACAAGGGGAGCTCACCCTGTTGCAGGGATTCAAACCACCGACCTTCTGATCAGCAAGCCCTAGGCTCAGTGGTTTAGACCACAGCGCCACCCGCGTCCCTAAGAATAGAGATGGATAAATCTGTTGATTTTTGTTTCTCTTAGTTTCTCATTTTCCCAGTCAGTTCAGTTACTCAATGTCTGCATCAGTTTCTGAGGTGTTTTTTTTTATAAAAAAAAATTGTCTGCATGGAAATTCATATGCATTCTTATTCACAATTTTGCCTGATATAATGCACCTTCATGCAGTATTTTCTCATACAGCCCATGTTACCTTGGGGAGGTGGGGAATACCATTTTTCCATCTCAGGTGCAGATGGAGGAGAAATTCTTTTTTGTTTGCATTTTAAAGCAAACCTACCTAATTTGCACTCCCCCAAACAACACATGAACTGAAACATAGCTGTCGTTCAAAACTGACACTTCTTTGAATCTTGAACCCCCCAAAATGTGTACAAAAATATGTACATTAGTGTGCATAAAACACATAAAGTACTGAAAATAACATGTTAAAAATGCACAAGTGGCTAGGAAAAACATGTGAATTAGGCAAAATTGCATATAAAAATGTGCATGCTAGGAAACATTCATGCTAGAATGGCAATGAATTTCCATGATTTCTTCTTTTTCATCGCACACTGATGGAGAACTGAACTTAACATTGGAAAAATGAGAAGGAGAGGGAAACCAAAATGGACAGATTCACCTATCCCTTTTCACTTTCTTGAAACAGGCCCAAGCAACTTTCTCCTGGTTTTGCTTTGTAGTCTAGGTTCCGAAGGTTGGGCAGCAGAGAACCATAGCTGCCAAGTACCCCGATTTCCCCAGGAAACCCTGTTTTTACTTACCTTTTCCCGGTGGTCCCCCGTATCACTTCGTCTCCCGTTTTTCTCCATTATTTTCTCCTGCCGGCGGCCATTTTTTTCTGATTTGCTCTTCTATGGGCACAAAAAAATGGCCGCCGCCAGCTTCAAATCTAGCTTCATTTTTTGTGCCCATAAATGGGTGGGGCGACACCAGAAGTTGCGTCGACGCACTTCCGGCCATGCGTAGAAGCTACTTTTGAAGCTGGCGGCGGCCATTTTTGGTGCCCATAGAAGGGCAAAGCGACAGCGGATGTTACATCAACGCAACTTCCGGTGTCACAGGGCTGCCGGTCCTGGATTCTGCAGTCCGGGACTTGGAAGGTAAGCAGAGAACTGGTAGCAAGCAGAGGGTTGGGCTGAAAAGCCCATTTCACTCCTGTCCCAATGCTGTGATTCCATGTAGATTAGGCTTTAAACCACCGGCCCCAGCTAGCATGGCCAGTGGTCAGGGATGATGGGAGTTCTAGTACAGCAACATCTGGGTGGGTACCCTGTTGACTACTCCTGTTTTCAGCAATTTTGAGTGCTCTGGCCCTGTACCTCACTGTCCCAGTGAAATGACACATCCCCATGTGGATATAGTTTTGCTGGTAGAAGCAAGATGAGACTTACGTATTTGAAAGGAAGCAGAATAGCCAGGATGATCCCACTAAAAAACAGCACCATCAGCATTACGAACAGCACACCCTGGCAGGAGGTGAAATCATACTGTGGGAGGAAAGAAAAAGGCTGTCACTGTATCTGTGTACACTGAGTGGGTATATTCAAGGGCACCCTAGCTTCCAGGGAGCATGAGGTACTCACATAACCAAACACATACAGCCTTTGCCAGGCAATTGCTGCTGTATCTTGTACCCAGATGGACGCTCATCCTTCTCAAGTTATACCTCATGCCTTGAGATCCCTTCACTTACACTGTCTTAGACTCAGACAAGCTCTCCATCACATCTAGCTTTTTGACCGTATGAGTCACAATAATCCACCTCGGCACGTGTTGGGGAGATTTCAAGAGATTTCAGGAAGCCTCGTCCCAATCCAATCCAAACTCAGACCCTTCCAAATTAGAACACAATGTATCTCATATTGGTGTTTGCCCCTGTCACTTCAGTTTATAGAAAATTCAGAGTTTCAATGGGCCGTTTGTGTTTTTATGAGTATTTATTTATTTATTTATTCATTCATTCATTTAACTTGTATACCACCCTATACTTGTAGATCTCAGGGCATAAAAATCTGCTCTTCAACCATCAAGATTCCCAGAGTGACTTGCAGATTACGAAAGAAAAAAGGCAATCCTCAGTAATGTCTAAAAAGGCTTAACGCAAAAGAAAAATGGATTGAAAGGAAGGAACAAATAAGCAAACTCGGAGACCGAAGGGGCCCCCAAACCACCTCAGCTGCCTTTTTAAACATTTCATTTTGCTGCTTCTTACTGGTGGTGGCACTCTCCCCAGTAGAAATGGTTATGATCTCCTTCCAGTGACGGGTGGCTGCCAATTTTTATATCCAGATGTCTCCTTGAACAATACTATGTTAACATGTGTGTGTTATTCTAAGAATTCTGAGGTGGGGGATGAAAGCTGCCTGTTCCTGGCTCTGCACTTACTAATGGTAACTGTAGCTTATTTTTGCCCTCTTTTGCCCCCACCCACCTGAAAATTGCCAGAATGACCCTCCCAACTTCTCCTTCACCTGTAAACGGAGTGACAAAAATTAGGATGCTCAACGCTACTAAGACACATTTACTCACCTTGGTCTGGAAACTGAATAAGGTGACAGAGAGGCATACCAGTGCTGTTATCCCCAGGCACAGAAGGACTGACTTGGTATTGTAGTAGCTGCAAAATGAAATGGAATGGTGTTAGAGATCCAAGTTAAGAGATCCACCTTCAGAAAGGACATGTGCTATAGTTCTCAGAAGCTTGGGACATTTGGTTTAGAAACTAACCTGAAACTTTGGATTCTGATCAAATCATTAAGTTGGAAGAGGGAATCCAACTTGTACATGTTGCTCGGGAGCACAAGGAACAGATGTTGTCAAAATATCTGGATTCTCCGCATTCTGAGGAATAGGGCCTCATAATGGTACCTCTACATAGGCAATTATGGGGCTACCTTTTACCAAGTCAGACAACCGGTCCATCTAGACCTGCCTTGTACATGCCAGCCAGGGGTGCTTATTCAAGGACTTGGGTCTTCGCCAGATCTGGCACCCAAGCTTTTCTAACTGGAGAGGCCAAGAAGAGATCCTAGCATCCCTCTGCATGCAAAGGCAGGTGCTATGTCACTGAGCCACAGCTACTGACTTTAGAGGAATCTCCTTGGACAGGGACTCTGAGAACCACATGCTGAGAATAACATAGCAGGGATGCCTTCCTACCTGCCTTGTAAACTTTCCAAATTATAATATAATTAATGATAATAAAGTTGGTCATGGCTGAACAAATTGAGCTGAGCTAAGTGAATCTTTAGCCTGCACCCAGCAAAGCAATTGCTTCCAAAAGTACTTCCCCATCTTCAAATGTGGTGATAAAAACTAAGAAGAATGCACCCATTGAAATATAATCCTAAACATGTCTACTCAGAAGAAGAAGGTCTTATTTAAGTCAGTGCTTAAAGGTAAAGGTAAAGGGACCCCTGACCATTAGGTCCAGTCGTGACCGACTCTGGGGTTGCGCGCTCATCTCGCATTATTGGCCGAGGGAGCCGGCGTACAGCTTCCAGGTCATGTGGCCAGCATGACAAAGCCGCTTCTGGCAAACCAGAGCAGCACATGGAAACGCCGTTTACCTTCCCGCTGTAGCGGTTCCTATTTATCTACTTGCATTTTGACGTGCTTTCAAACTGCTAGGTTGCCAGGAGCTAGGACCAAGCAATGGGAGCTCACCCCGTCACAGGGATTCGAACCGCCGACCTTCTGATCAGCAAGCCCTAGGCTCAGCTCAGTGGTTTAACCCACAGCGCCACCTGGGTCCCTAAGTCAGTGCTTACTCCCGGGTAATTGGGGTTAGGACTGCAGCCTTAATCAAGAACAGCCCAAATTGACATATGCTTTTGTTTTGTATTTGCAACAGCAGAATACCTTGCTGCCATGTGTTGATTGCTCTAGATACTGTGACCAACTAATGCCTTTGTTTTGTCCTTCCACTACCATTGACAGGCCATCAGACAAAAATAAAACAATTAAAATTCATGATGCACCTGTGCATGAGATTGTTACAGCATGGGACTTCCGGTTTACTGCGGCCATCATTAAGAAGCGTGAGGCAACCCTCTGGGGGGGTCTCGAGCGTCGTGGGGGCTTTTGGAGAGGTTGGCAAAGGCTACGCAGACCTTGGAACCTCAAGGGGGTCACCTCGAGGGTATAAGTACCCAGCGGTGCCCAGCGTGCTCTCCTACTTGCCAGATTTCACTCCATAAATCCAGGGAGAGGATCGAGCTGCGGGCACGAAGGGGGAGGCAGTGCTAACCTCGCAACGCGAAGTCTCAAGCTTCGGAGGAAAGCGGTAAACTTCCAGAATTAAAAACCGAATTCGAAATTATTGGGGAAATATGAATTGGATTTAAATTTGGACCTATAAAATTTGGAGAAGCTGAGGGCGAAAAGAGGGAGTAAGTCCCAGCGGTGGGGAAAAGATGGCGCACGACCACAAGTAGGGATGAAGGGAAGAAATGATTCAGTTCATGCTTGAAGCTGAATCTATCAAATTTGCACTTTCCAAAACAATAGGAGAACCTCAAGCAGCCAAATGGGGCCTGCCACCCTTGGGATAGAGAGGGGTGTGTGTAAATAAGCATGCTCTGACTTTCTAATGAAACATCAGAGGGTGAGGCCGAAGAATGAAATCTCACACATAGAAGAAATATGGCAAGTATGCAGTCTCTTCTTGTGATCAGCCTACCTGGAGAGCATCCCAGTCAGATAGGCCATGGAAAGAGTCTGTGGAAGGAAAGAGATTTGGTTAACTTCAGAAGCTGGAGCTGAGTGTTAGGGAAAGAGGCGCAACCAGATGTCACCAGAAGTGCAGGCGCTTTGTCCTTATTGAAGACAAATTCAAAGAACTTGTGACCCACCAAGCCAGAATAGTGCATAAATGATGGATTTACACTGAGTAGTTCCTTCCTCTGTGGCGTCACAAGCAGACCAAAAGCCAAAGAAAACTATACATTTAAGAGTTGCATTGCAGATGGTGCAATTTTTTCCTCACCCCTGCATGGCAAGCTGTGCTGCCAAAATCCTTCAATCTATTCAACTCTTGAAGGTGCAGGACTCCCAGCCTTCTTTGCTTCTGGGCTCTCTAACTGAGGCACTGTTTTACCCCCCCCCCCAAAAAAAATATTATAATACCCTTTGTCTACACCAGTGTTTCCCAACCTTGTGCCTCCAGATGTTTTGGGACTACAACTCCCATCATCCCTAGCTAGCAAGACCAGTGGTCAGGAATGATGGGAATTGTAGTCCGAAAACAGCTGGAGGCACAAGGTTGGGAAACACTGGTCTACACCTTTCTGATTTCTGGGCTCCCTGGTATTGTTGGACTCCAACTCCCAGAAGCCCAGAAAGCATGGTCAATGGTCAGGGATGATGGGATTTGTGCTTAATCAACCAGAGATATTGCTGGACTACAGCTCCCATCATCCCTGACCATTGGCAGGGGCTGATGGGAGTTGGGAGTCCAAAACATTTGGAGGGTTCCAGGTTGGCAAAGGCTGTTTCACAGAGTCAATGGTTTCAAATTTTGGCTTTCAGCCACTAGAGAAATGGATAGACAACTTTAAGAACGTGACATGAGAACATAGGAAGAGTCTTGCAGGATCAGGCCGATGACCCATTTGAGGGAGCATCATCCTGTTCTCACAGTGGCCAACCAGATGCCTGTGGAAAACCTTCAAGCAGGAGTCAAGCACAAGAACATTTCCCCTCCAGTGGGTTTCCAGCAACTGGCATTCAGAGGCATAATCATACCTGCCAAGTTCCGGCCTGAGAAATAAGGGACTGGACCGGAAGTAGCGCTGCCGCCATTTTGGAACTGTGCGGAGCATGCTCAGAAGCGAGTTGATGCTGCTCTGCCCTGTTCCAAAATGGCCGCCGCACCAGAAGTCGCGCTGCAGCCATTTTGGAACTGGGCAAAGCAGCATCAAAATTCGCTTCTGAGCATGCTCCACCCAGTTCCAAAATGGCCGTCGCGCCAGAATAAACCGGGGGGGGGGGACCAAAAAATCCATTTTTTCGGCTGGGGACAACTGGAAAAACGGGGGTTTCCCAGGGAATATGGGAGACTTGGCAGCTATGGGCATAATACAGCGGCAGATCACAGCCATCATGGCTAGTAGCCATTGATAGCCTTATCCTCCATGAATTTGTCCAATACTCTTTTAAAGCCATTTGCATTGGTGTCTATCACTGCCTCCTGTGGGAGTGTGTTCCATAGGTTAACTATCTGCTGCTTCAATAAACACTTTCTTTTTCTGCCCTAATTCTTCCTTTGGCTTCCCTGTTGAACATGCGGGCCAATACTCCTGTAAAATCCCCCTTTATCTTAGCACAAATCACAGCGCCAGGTATCCTACTTACAAAGATGCTCAGGAGGATCAGGTTCCATGGGAAGTACCTCCTGTGAGTTAAGTGAAAGGGAGCCAAGAAAGGATTGTCGTTACTCAAAGAGCATAACCACTAGAAGGAAAAATTGCACAACAGCATCTTGCATAATCAGATAATTAAAGCGGGGCGGTTAGAGCAGCAGGGCAATAACAGGCGTACAATTCTGGAGCACAAATGCTTCTCTTGCCGATTCCACTTAACTAAGAGTTAAGCCACCTTTTCAGATGTGCCTTTTCAACAGTGGCATGCGAGGTGTGGTTTATCAAGGAAGCATTTCGTGGCATGGAAATGAACAATGTCACTCCTTTGCTGCTGTGAGCATAAAAAGGTAAAGGGACCCCTGACCATTAGGTCCAGTCGTGACCGACTCTGGGGTTGCGCGCTCATCTCGCATTATTGGCCGAGGGAGCCGGCATATAGCTTCCAGGTCATGTGGCCAGCATGACAAAGCCACTTCTGGCGAACCAGAGCAGCACACGGAAACGCCGTTTACCTTCCCGCTGTAGCGGTTCCTATTTATCTACTTGCATTTTGACGTGCTTTCGAACTGCTAGGTTGGCAGGAGCTGGGACCGAGCAACGGGAACTCACCCCATCACAGGGATTCGAACCGCTGACCTTCTGATCAGCAAGCCCTAGGCTCAGTGGTTTAACCACTTTCCACACGCAACAAACGGGGCCGCCGCCGGTGGCCTGACGGGCCTGGCTTTCCTCAGCCTCGTCTGCAGCTGTCGCTCCCTCGCCTCAGGCGGCGGGAGCTCGGTGGTGGTGGTGGCGACGGAGGGGGCTGCGCTTCGAGGCCCATCGCCTTGCGGAGGCCGGAGGCCGCGGGGCTCGGAGAAGAAGCGGCGGCTGCCAAGAAGAAGGCGGGCGCCGAGGCTGAGCAGCACCGGCGCGGCCTCTTTCCCCTCTCCGCTCACTCCCCGGCGGGCCCAAGCCGGCCCGGCGTCAGCAGCGCGCATTGCGCTCCAGCTGCCCCCTCCCCTTCGTGTGTGCGCACACTCACATCCATCCACACACACACACACGCCAGTCGCCCAGGTTCACACACAAAGCAGCGAGGGTGTCTGTCGCACAACTTCAGTGGTGGTGGGAAGAGGGGGGCAGGAAGGCGAGAACAATAGGCAACGGTCTCCTCCCGAGGAAAAGGTGTTGCGTACCTATAGGGCGGCACAGAGTTGGTGTGCCTCGTGATTTTTTTCATGGAACAAGTGTGTCGTGGCCCAAAAAAGGTTGAGAAACACTGAGCTAGAAGACCAGCTTGTACTGATATGAGACTATCCAAACTTCCAAGGTGACACAGATCTCTCCCACAAAAAGGACAGAAAAGGAGATGCAGAGAGAACACAAATCCCCTTACTCTATCAAATGCACTAAAAGTAGGATTTTACCTGGGTCCAGAGCAGCAAGCCAGGATCAAGTAGGTAATAAAGAAGACGGCACTGCAATGAGAGGGGTGGAGAGAGAGAGAGAGAGAGAGAGAGAGAGAGAGAGAGAGAGAGAGAGAGAGAGAGAGAGAGAGATATGAACCAAGTGGGGTGGGATTGCCGATTTCCCATTAAGGGCATCTGGTTGGCCACTGTGAGAACAGGATGCTGGACAATATGGGCCACTGGCCTGATCCAGCAGGCTCTTCTTATGTCAGCTTCTCTAGTCTTACCTGGAGATACCAGGGTATTGAAACTGGGACCGTTTGCTCTACCACTGAGCTATGGCCCTTCTTGATGTTGGGATGGGGAACCCTTGCCTCCCCACCAGATGTTGGACTACAACTGCCTCCCACCCCTGACCATTGGGCCATGCTGCCTGGGGTTGATGGGAGTTGCAGTCCAACAACATCTGGAGAACCACAGGCTCCCCATCTGTGGTCTAATAGGAAGGAAGAAGAGGATCTATGACTTACTTGGCACTTTAGCTCAAGCCTCTCAAGTTCCACCTTGAACCCCAGCCTACAACCCAGAGGGCTAAGGGCTACAAGAGAAACAGAAAACACCCTTCTTAATGGGAGGGGGGGGGGAAATGGTCCACACAACCAACCAGTTCAACCGGGGGGAGAATTATTAGTGACTCCAGACAACTGATTGAATAGGGAACAGGAGGTCAACCTTCAGAGAGTCTGTGCAAGAGGAAAACTTCTCCAAGTATTTTTCCATTATGTAAAGGGCTGTAGAGTGTAACTCTAGACTGTTTGTCGTAATGTCACCTTCTACCTGGTGGGGAGATGGCTTCTGACTGAGAAGACAGGTTCCACTTACATGTGCAACAGTGAGGCTGAGGCATGTTGTCCGGCTGGGAAATAAAAATAGCCATGGGGAGGGGGTGGAAGCATTTAAACCTGGTTCTTTTTTAATGTAAATGTAGAATCAGAGAATCATAGAGCTGGAAGAGACCACAAGGGCCATCCAGTCCAACCCCCTGCCAAGCAGGAAACACCATCAAAGCATTCCTGACAGATGGCTGTCAAGCCTCTGCTTAAAGACTTCCAAAGAAGGAGAGTCCACCACACTCCTTGGCAGCAAACTCCACTGTCGAACAGCTCTTACTGTCAGGAGGTTCTTCCTAATGTTTAGGTGGAATCTTCTTTCTTGTAGTTTGAATCCATTGCTCCGTGTCCGCTTCTCTGGAGCAGCAGAAAACAACCTTTCTCCCTCCTCTATATGGCATGCTTTAATATATTTGAACATGGCTATCATATCACCCCTTAACCTTCTCTTCTCCAGGCTAAACATGCCCAGCTCCCTAAGCCGTTCCTCATAAGGCATCATTTCCAGGCCTTTTACCATTTCGGTTGCCCTCTTCTGGACACGTTCCAGCTTGTCAGTATCCTTCTTGAACTGTGGTGCCCAGAACTGGATACAGTACTCCAGGTGAGGTCTAACCCAGGTAGCATTGTCTAGCCCGCATTTTACTAGCTTCTTTACAAGAATATCATGGGGCACCTTGTCAAAGGCCTTGCTGAAATCAAGATATGCTACATCCACAGCGTTCCTTTCATCTACCCCTTTCATCAACGTATTTTATTTATTTTGCAAACCTAAGCAGATTTGCATAGCAACACCACCAAATAAAACTCCCTCCCACCCTCCACTTCCGGAGTGCAGATTTGCACCTAGGTAAGATATGGCTTCTGTCCAGCTCTAGATTTTCACAAGCATCAATAAAGTAATGAATTGAAAGTGTCGCTACACAGTGTTCCATGTGTTCTTGGTGGGCAAAAGCCGCGTTTAATGGATTGTGCGTATTGAATAAAACCAAACCATGTTGCACAGAAGGGGGTACTCCTCTTTCCTGTATGGTGTTCATGTTCTAAGGTGATTAACCTCTGAACTAAAGAGCTTTTCTTCAGTGCTTTCCAACTACCCATCCTTGGTTACACCTTGCCTGTTGCTTCTCTAGTGCTGTGCCAAGAAAAGCCAGGCTGGCATTAACTGTGCACACTTGCCACAGTGGCGAACCTACCTGCTTTGGCACCGGGAGCAGCATACATCTGGGGGCATGGCTGGCACGGATCACAGAGGGTGTGGCGCACATCATGGGGGTGTGGCGCGTGTCCCAGGGGGCATGGCACACTAGCCGAGGGGGCATAGCACATGCCAGGGGTGTGTGCGGCAAGCAGCAAGCGTCCTGGGGTGCTTAGCAAGCACTGAGCATCCCAAGGGCAGGGGCAGCCATGGCACCCCCCCAGGGACGGCACCCGAGCCGGACCGCCCCCACCCATCCCCACCTTCGTCCGCCAGTGCACCTGCCCCATCTCCCTTACTTTGTCTCACTGATCCTGCATTTCTCTGCTATTTTGCATTGTTTGCTGATCATGGAGAGGGGGGAGGGAATGATGAACCCCTCTGCCTTCTGGGGTTTCAATAAACCATTGTTTATTGTAGGTCCAAACCAGTAGGTCAGGGGTCTGCTTCTAGGTCCGCTGTTTCCCAACTCTTTCCCCCCAGGGACTCAGTCATAGAGGGAAAGATGTCTAGGGTCCTCCTCTTCCTGTACTCGTTCCCACTGCACACTAAGGTGTTTCCTCCTCATCTCCAGTGCTCAACTAAAATGGGATGGGGCTTAATGAAAGCTCCGCCCCTGACTCTGCCCACCTTTGGCCAAAAAGGGCTGGAAGTGCTCCTCTTTATTTTATTTCCCCAAAGACCTCCTAAAACAGTCCCATACATATACCACAACTAATAACAGTATACATCTGCAACACATGTTCCCAATGAAATGATCTACAAGTTAGTATAAACCTTTGGAAGGGGTATTTGGTTTTCTAGAGAATTTGTAAATGAAATGAAGCTCCATTTTCTCCTGCCTAGCATCACATTCACTTGGTGAGCCCCAGCTGTGTGCAGGCCCGGCTCTAGGTGCAGTCCCGGTGGTGCGGGGTGCCAGGGCGCCAGGCCGGCAGGGGGGGCACTGCACGGCAAAGCCGCACCGAAGCTGTGTTGCGCGCTGCGAGGG
Source organism: Zootoca vivipara (assembly GCF_963506605.1). NCBI lineage: Eukaryota > Metazoa > Chordata > Lepidosauria > Squamata > Lacertidae > Zootoca > Zootoca vivipara. Next base: position 116,518,947 of record NC_083277.1, on the reverse strand, counting down.
CGGGGGCGCCAGAGCGATTTCCGCGCCTCAGCGCCAGGGCACCCAACCTGCTCGAGACGGCCCTGGCTGTGTGACTACCCCCAGTGCCACTGAAGCCATAGGGTCATTTTGTGCAGGGTTATTATAGGTTGGAGCTTCCTGAGCAGCAACGACGACGACAATGCGCAATTCGGCGCGCTCAGCCAGCCGTCTGTCTTCTAATCGCCCCGCAACAACACGCAGGACCAGCCCACTGGCAGTGCCGCGCGCACGCACCGCGAGCCCACCTGCCGGCAAGCAGCTTCCCCTTAGCGAAAGGTGCCCGGCCTCCTCTATGGCAAGCCCGCTATGACCTTGCGAGGTAGACGGAGTCAGTTTCACCTGGGCTCCATAGCCCCGCCCACAAGCAATCATGCCCCCCCCCCTAGTTTTGATCCTGGGTACGCCCCTGGACTCTACCCTTTAGCTTTTCTTTAAGGTTGCTTTTGTTTTCCTATGGGTTGTTAGCCTGCCTGTCCAAAAATAGCCTCTTGTACTGGGCCTACAAAATAACAAACCTTGCCTTATCTATTAAATAAGAACTTAAAGAGAGATGAAGCTTATTTCTGAGATAAAGCCAGTACTTACTAGGAAGCCCAGTACCAGGCTGGATTTGCTTGGATATATGTTCGGACTGGTTCACTGCAGTAAAGAAAGAGAAAGACAAGGCACATGAGAGCAATTCAAAGAGAGCAGAGCATCTGTGATCCTGGCATCTCAACTGCTTGCCCATGGCCTGTAGGAGACACACCAAGCCAAACACCCTCCACCCAACCATTGCCTCTTGCCTCTCTCTCCTCCCCATCCACACTCTGGCTGTAAGACTGTGTCCTCTGCTGCTAAATCTTGACACCGGTGTATAATATGGACAACTAGAGGGAGCCTGATCCACCACCTTCTTCCCAGCAATTTTTTTGGCCCTCCCCCCAATTTTAGTATCAGATTTTAAAAAGTTGTCATTGTTAGATGTATTATCCATCCTTCACCAGCAGATCTCAGGGCAGGTTACAAAAATTTAGAATTCAGTGTTAAAGGTAAAGGTAAAGGGACCCCTGACCATTAGGTCCAGTCGTGACCAACTCAGGGGTTGCACGCTCATCTCGCATTACTGGCCGAGGGAGCCGGTGTATAGCTTCCAGGTCATGTGGCCAGCATGACAAAGCCGCTTCTGGCAAACCAGAGCAGCACATGGAAATGCCGTTTACCTTCCCGCTGTAGCAGTTCCTATTTATCTACTTGCATTTTGACGTGCTTTCGAACTGCTAGGTTGGCAGGAGCTGGGACCAAGCAACGGGAGCTCACCCCGTCACAGGGATTCGAACCGCCGACCTTCTGATCAGCAAGCCCTTGGCTCAGTGGTTTAACCCACAGCGCCACCTGGGTCCTATAGATAGCCCTGAAGATAGTACTGTTTTATTGTCATGCTCTTAAAGAATCACAAGCCACATGCAAGAACACTAGCAGGAGATCTACCCAGTTTCAACGAGGTGCAAGGTTTAACAACTTAACTCTTAGGTTTTTGGCCTTGTGGGTTTAGCCCACAGTGCCACCTGGGTCCCCAGAATTCAGTGTTAGAAACAGTTAAAACGAAACAAAACAAAAAAAGGTAGACACAGTGCTGGGCTGGGTGGAGCTCAGCACCCTGATGGGAACTTTCCAGTCATCAGATCAATCATCTGATGAGCAGAGAGGTTGCAATATCGGGTGATCTGCATGGATTACCCGAAAAGGGGTCCTGGGTGTGTATCTGACTGTGTGTACATGCATAAACGCAGTTTTATGAGTATGTGATTAGCCACACCCACTGCTGCCATGTGATCTCAGGAAGGTTGGCCAACAAACGAAGCAAAAAAAGCAGGTCACTCTGTTGCCGAGTCTATATCAGATCTGGGTCTACTCAGAATGTTCTTAGTATCTTGTGTAACAGGCTGCTGCTGTGTTGGCACTGGAAAACTGGGTCACATACCCCAGCATCAGTGCAAAGGAATGGTCTATCGACAGTTCCGGGAGGGGCTTATTCTGAGGCATTTTTTCCATGCAGCTATTCGTGGAAAATAAATGCTTCATGTACTTACTGAGCAAAGGCCCCGCAAACAGCAAACCACCCAGTGTTTGAGGAACGGGGTGGGGTGGGGTCAATGCTCTCAGTTTCCACACAGCCTCAAAAATAATTGAAGGAGGGCATCACAATCAGCATAATGCCATCAATTTATTTGCTTTATTCTACTCCAGGGAAATGGCTGTTGGCTTGGTAGCCAGGTGATTAAATGGCTTGAAAGGTCTCGAGCGATACCAATGTATTATTCATGTGACATGCAATTTGATGCAGGTAAGCCTTTGCATCCACCACCTCTGCTATTTGAGCATCAGGCAGGTGGCCGCTGAAAACCGAGGCTAGGAATAAAAATGCACCAGACTGCGTTGCAGAATCCAAATGTTTTCTTCTTCAAGATACAGCTGCTAGGGACAGAGAGAGGGTGGTCTCCAAGTATCACACCCAGGGCTGCCTGAGACAAAAGGGGAATGTGCCACTACACTGTCACCCCACCCTACCTCTGAAGCCTCCCTTACCAGGGTGGTACAGCAGTGCCCGTGAAGCAGTGGCAGCATTTTCCAGGGGGATCTCATGCGCTCCACAAGATCTCGTGAGATTTCAGCAAGATCTCACCAGAAGCCAGCACCATAGCTGCCAAGTTCCGGCCTGAGAAATAAGGGACTGGACCGGAAGTAGCGCTGCCACCATTTTGGAACTGGGCGGAGCATGCTCAGAAGCTACTTTTGATGCTGCTCTGCCCTGTTCCAAAATGGCCGCCGCACCAGAAGTCGTGCTGCAGCCATTTTGGAACTGGGCAAAGCAGCATCAAAAGTCGCTTCTGAGCATGCTCCGCCCAGTTCCAAAATGGCCGCCGCGCCAGAATAAACCGGGGGGAAACAAAAAAATCCATTTTTTCAGCTGGGAACAGCTGGAAAAACGGGGGTTTCCCGAGGAATACGGGAGACTTGGCAGCTATGGCCAGCACCAATGGCAGTGGCAGAGGCAGGGAAGCACTCATGGAGGCACCACCTCTTGGGTTTTGGCCACCTGAGGCAGCTACATCACCCCACCACATGGGCCCCGACCAGTGTGGTATGAAGGCCAGGGGTGCTCCCTTCACAAAAGCACAAAGGAAACCCACCCATCTTTCATGTTTTATTTCATCTTAGTTTTGTGAGCCAGCTTGAGCATGTAGAAAGACAGACTATGAATGTTTTCAACAAATTATACAGAATCTAATGGACGAGATTCCCGTCATTCTTGCTACATATTGGTGGAACACATAGCTTTTGAATGGAGCTGCCACTAAGGATGGAGAAGCAATTCAATTCAGTTTGCATATAGAGCCAAATTGATCAAATCCACACTTTCTGAAACAATAAGAGAAGCAAGTCGCCCTTTAAAATTTGCACTTAGGCAAAATTTGCAGTGCAGGTCTCCAAGCACCCAATGTTTACAAAAGAGAAGGCATATATTCTGGGGAAATGTGCACAAAAATGAATATGTTCGTGAAAATAACATACAAAAATGCATTATATTAGGAGAAATTGCCTGCAGAAAATATGTACCTTAGTCAAAACTGCATACGAAAATAGGTCTATTAGGAATAATGTGAATTTATGATTGGAGAAATGAGAACTTGAGAGAACCAGAAACTGACAGATCCATCCATCTCTAGGTGGTACCAATTCTCACCTAGAGCATGGGTAGCCAAGATGGTACCCTCCAAATGTGAACTGCAACTCCCATCATCCTTTGCAATTAGTTATGCTGGAAGGGGCAAATGGGAGCTGGAGTCCGACAGCATATGGTGGGCACTACATTGACTGCTACTGAAAGCAATGTTCAAGGCCAATGTGGATGCTCCTCTTTGGTTAAAATATCCCAGAAATTTTGAGGGAAGCTATTAATAACTTCCTGTAGTTTGCTTTCATTCTGTTTAAGGCTCCAGACACACAGCAAAAAAACCAAACAAATAATATATCATTAATCAAGTGGGTCAGCTTGAATGCAAGTCCACGGATTTAGACATTTGCAGGACAGTCCCCAAGTCAGAAAGTCGTGCATAGTTTGCTCCTTTTATTCCCCATGCACAGGAAGAAATAATACAGGAGCAGTACTACCATTAGGAAACATTAGCCAAAGCAGAAAAGGCACCTAAACCAAAAGGCTTCTTGGTGGGCCAGAGACTTACCAGAAGGTGAAGAGGGCCACAATGGCAACTGTAACAAGAAGCTGAAGCAAAAGGATGCTGTAAACCTAAAATTGGGGGGGAAAGGTGCTTAGAAACAAAAGGTAGAATTCAACACTGTGCTAAGGCAATTGTTCCATCAGTGAAAAAATGATTTTCCCTCTTCCTCCCCCCCCCCCCGCCCATTGTGGAGGTTCTCCTAAACCTCCTGAGCAATTGCACAGGGAGGGGCCAAATCCTGCTGCAAGAGCGGGCCTAATTGTGCTGGTTTCCAATAGTGCAACAACTTAGTTGAATTCAGCCCATAGTTTGACACAATCCTTCCTTGTGGGATGTGAGCCATTAAGAATCAAAGCAATCTGCATAGCCCTGTCCATTAGCTATGTTCACAAAACACACATACACACACCAGTGACACAAACACAAAGTCCTGTGGCCTATATGGGATCACACCCATAGGTCTCCACCCCCATCCCACATGTAACTGGATAGGGAGGCAAACTGGTTAAGTGAGCCTGGAGCAAGAAGCATGTTGGACACCCTTCTTCCATACAGTATGGAGGAAGGTTGACTGTTTCAGACATTACCTTCCTAATGAACACCCTGCGTACACTGCGGTCATCCCAGCTGAAAGTTGTGAGTGTCTCAGTGTCCCCCGAAAATCCACTGCCATAGTTGGGACTGGAGCCTGAAAAGGATGGAAAGCAAGACATGTCAAATTTTGCCCCTCTGCTCTCCTGGGGTCCAAGTAGGGCACATGTCTCTTCAAAGCAACACAAAATCTTCCAGGCATGTTAACACCACTAGCACACTCTGTCACTGGTTTCCCCAAAGTTTGCAGCAAGTCAGACAATGTTTTCTACGACAGGTCAGTATTTGCATATTCAACTGCCATTAACAAAAACACAATGCGAGCTCCTGCGAACCCAGCAGTTTGAAAGCACATCAAAGTGCAAGTAGGTAGCGCTCCGTCGGGAAGGTAAATGGCGTTTCCGTGCACTGCTCTGGTTTCGCCACATGACCCGGAAAAACTGTCTGCGGATAAACGTCGGCTCCCTCGGCCAGAAAAGCAAGATGAGCGCTGCAACCCCAGAGTCGTTCACAACTGAACTTATCTGTCAGGGGTCCTTTACCTTTTTTAAAATGTTCTACCACACAAAAAGGAGCAGGTATGAATGAACTTTATTGCATAAAACCAGAGGCCTTTGCAAAACAAAACAAAAAATAAACAAACCCCCCAAACTTACATCTTGTTGATACACATAGCTGCCAAGTTCTCCCTTATTTTAAGGGAAATTCCCTTATGCTGAATAGGCTTCCTCACGAGAAAGGGGAAAACTTGGCAGCTATGTTGATACATAAGCTTTCTTCAGACATTATAAAATGGTTAATATTAACCATTATAAAATGTTATAGGTAGGTAGCCATGTTGATCTGATGTAGTTGAAACAAAATAAAAAAATTCCTTCCAGTACCGCCTTAGAGACCAACTAAGTTTGTCATTGGTATGAGCTTTCGTGCTCATACCAATGACAAACTTAGTTGGGCTCTAAGGTGCTACTGGAAGGAATTTCATTATAAAATGGTTAACATTTATGTTCCCTGGCTTTAACCAGCAACATTGAATGAGACTTGTATATTTCATTGATTCTGTATCAGTATATCAGATAAAGACCTATCTACCCACGTTTTGCCAAACGTGTCTTGGAAGACAATACTTTGTTCTTCGTTGAGCAAAACAAGCCACATTTCTAGCTTTAGACGTGATGCTAGGCTAGAGGTCATGGTTTGTAAGCAAAGTGGCCCAGATCAGCATGTTAATAGAAAACATGTGTGAGGTGTGAACTGTGCCACTGTATTAAGCTGGAGTATTTGGTTAGATTGTAGCTTTGGATAATGGGGAACAAAACAAATTCTTTGCAGGCTGGGGGGAAAGGCCAACATTTGATTCCCTTTTGAGGGTGAAGTGAATGGAAAGTTACCATCTTCAAGATGAACAGTTTAAAAAGATGTCACAGGTGACAGCATCATATATCAAAGCTATAAGGGGAGGGGGGAAGTAGCAAACCCAGCAAAACAATGCAAATTGCATGCTCCAGTTCTAGCCAAAGAAACGCAAAGAAGGATCAAACGGCCCCAGGGCTTGGGGAGCCCACGTAAACTTTGTACTCTCAGGATCATATGAATGTCCCAAGAAAGAGGACATTTCACAGGACTTTCCAGTTCTGAACAAAATGTGCTTGGTATGGGTGTGTGGCTGTTTACTTTACACTAGTGCATGCTTTTTTGTATACATTACTTAGCTGGACAACTGCACTGCAAAATTCAGAGAAGTGCGAATTTTGAAGGCAGGCTCTGCTTTGGTTTGTGTGTTGTTTTGAGAAAGTGTGAATTAGCTAATTGTGCTTTTTAATGTGAACTGGATTAGATTTCTCCCCTATCCTTTGTGGGAATGGACTCAGGAGATCATTAGCTCGAATCTCATTTGTCTCAGACTTTGATTTAATGTGAATTTTCCATTGTTCCTCGAATAAACATTCTGATTTGCTGTTATCCCTGGGATAATTGTTAAGGAAACCCACATTTAAAGATTTTGAAGAAATATAACTACAAGATACCAACACCTATTCAGTGTTGTTACACTGTATCAAACCTCTACCATGTAACCCTTGTGATTTCCCCCCCTAAACTGAAAACAATACACACTTTAGTCTTTTTAATAAGGAAGGTCCTTCACCCCTTTCCTGCCCATTTCCAACTTTACAATAATCCTTTCTGAGATGGCATGACCTGTACACTGTATTCCAAAAGTGACCGAACCATAGATTTATATGGTGCCATTGTGATACTGGTTCGTTTTATTTTCAAACCCTTTCCTACTAACATCCAGCATGGAAGTTGCCTATTTTATCACCCTCATATATTGAGCTGAGTTGATATTTTCACCGAACGTTTTCATTCACCATGACCCCAATTCAGTGGAACCTCGGTTTATGAACACCTCGGTTTACGAGTTTTCGGTTTACGAACGCCGCGGACCCATCTGGAACGGATTAATTCACTTTCCATTACTTTCAATGGGTACGTTCGTTTCAGTTTATGAACGCTTCAGTTTATGAACAGACTTCCAGAACCAATTACACCCATGCTTTGGGTTAAGTACGCTTCAGGTTGAGTACTCCGCAGACCCATCTGGAACGGATTAATCCACTTTCCATTACTTTCAATGGGAAAGTTCGCTTCAGTTTAAGAACGCTTCAGTTTATGAACAGACTTCCGGAACCAATTGTGTTCATAAACAGAGGTACCACTGTATCTCTTTTTAAAATAATGGGGGGGGGAATTGGAAAATAAAATAAAATACATACTTATTAATTTTAAGAATGTATAAACCATGCCTTCATCCAAAAGTAGATTACAGAATAGTATAGATGAACACTTGAAATATGCAGTGCGGTATTAAAATGGTGTAAATGAACTAAAAAAAAAATTCTACAAAATCATAATAAAATTGAGAGGACCAAAAACTCAACCATATTTAGAAATGTCTTTTAAGGTTTATTTATTTTTTAAAGGTGTCAAACAGAATATAGAACTGATGCTAGGCATACCTGCCACAGGACAGCATCCCATAGCTGAAATTCCACCACAGCAAAGGGCCTGTCTTTTTTATATACATACTGTATTCCGCGTATAGCTGGAGAAGAACCTGCTCTAAATACATGGGCAGGTTGATAAAATTAGGCATTCCAGTGATTGTACCTTTGAAATCCCTTCTCCACTGAAAGGGGCCCCACGTGATGGTGGGTAACAATACATATATGTGTGCAGAAAATACAGAGATACATTTTATTGCCTCCAGGGAAGGCTGCAGTACAGTTCCCTCTTCTCCACCATAGCCAATCATGACAGACATTTTGCTACAAAATAATATGTGTCTATAGATATCATGGGCTATATCGATATTGCAATTAAGGCTCAAGGTTATCCCTTTATCTTTCAGCTGTGGGACCGAGGCTTTTCATATTACCGAGCATTAAGTCTTCTTGTGAGCATATGAGGTGGGTCTCCCAGGGAATATTTCTCCTTTCCTCCTAATGCAGAAGAAATCCCTCAGCTTGGTTTAATTGTCTCAGACTATACTGTCTTGACATCACCTATTATGACAACTCTATCCCCGCCAGGGACAAATTTGGCCAAGATACAACAGTGTGCTTCATTTACAGAGTTTGTACTTTACCCAAAGCACCACCACACAATGAAAACATTGAATTCAAGCTGCTGCATTGCCTAACTTCCAATGTTATTCGGTTTAAAATGGTGAAAGAATCGCTTGTTTGGTGCAAGGCTCACTCTGTTTTCTATTGCTGCGTTGTGCAGAAGTTCTGTATTTGAACCAGGTAGCCGAAGCAGCCAGTATGACGCTCTCCAGTTATTGCTGGACTATAGCTCTCATCATTCCTGACCATTGGCTCTGCTGGCCTCAAACACCTGGAGGGCACCACACTAGCTCTCCCTGCTCTGCAGCTTAGCCAAATAATTTTACCCCCATGTTTTCATCCATACAGGACTCCAAGATAGCCAACAAGTCATCATTTGAAAACAACAACAATTCAGATTCAAGCACTACAAATAAAACAGCCACCAGCAAACTCCAATGTGGTTCAGCAAGAGTAACAGCAAAACCAAACCAATAATTAGTTTTTACTCTGTTTTTTTTAAAGTACTGTAATAGAAAATAGTAAAAGTGTTCTTGAAGCTAGAAACATGAGTTTGACCAAACTGCGGGAGGCAGCGGAAGACAGGAGTGCCTGGCGTGCTCTGGTCCATGGGATCACGAAGTCGGACACGACTAAACGACTAAACAACAACAACAATAGTAACAGGCAGATAGAGAGGAAGGTAAATGGATAGTCTTAAGCCATGGATTTCCACAAGTTGGTATTATCCAAAGGTAATACCTCTCAGCCAGAGGTGCGAGATAAAGTGTTGGACAGTTTAGGAGTCAGGTGGAGTCATAACAGAAGCAGCAGCCCTTAAGATATCCAGTCCCCTTAAGGTATTCACCATCACCAACAGGACTTTGAAGTGGACTTAGAAATGGATCAGCAGACACTGAAAATATTATTAGGCAGAGTGAGGCAGCTGTAGTCCCCCCACCGCCACACCATTTCCTCTGAGCCCCCTAAGGGAGTAGGAAACCCTTGCCCATCTATTGCAAACCATCCAGAAATAATACCAGTAGTAGTATTATACCATGGGACCCAGGTGGCGCTGTGGTTAAACCACAGCGCCTAGGGCTTGCTGATCGGCGGTTCGAATCCCTGTGACGGGGTGAGCTCCCATTGCTTGGTCCCTGCTCCTGCCAACCTAGCAGTTCGAAAGCACGTCAAAATGCAAGTAGATAAATAGGAACCGCTACAGCGGGAAGGTAAACAGTGTTTCCATGTGCTGCTCTGGTTTGCCGGAAGCAGCTTTGTCATGCTGGCCACATGACCTGGAAGCTATACGCCGGCTCCCTCGGCCAATAATGCGAGATGAGCGCGCAACCCCAGAGTCGGTCACGACTGGATCTAATGGTCAGGGGTCCCTTTACCTTTACCTTTAGTATTATACCATACATCTGGTATACTGTAAGCCATACCAGTAGTTTGCAATCTACCTTCTGCTCAGCCCTGCTCTACGCTATCTTGTAGTTTTGCTGGCATGATGCTGTTACCTGGAGCTACATCTTTCTGTGGTTCACTTGCTGCCTGGACCAAACTTTCCGTATGAATCATTTGGTCCAGAACTTCTATCAAGACTCTTAAATTGCAAGGAAGCTTCAAACATGCAGTCCCCACTACCAGTCTAAAGTGGTAGTGATCTAGGAACTATTGGCCACATGGTTTTATTTCATGTGTAGGTTGCCTTTATGCTTGTAGTACATCATGATCTGCTCTGCATAGCATAAGTTGATTTGCAAGGACTCCGGTAGGTAGGGGAGGGTGTGGCTGGGCCTCCTACTTTTGGCAGGGAGGTAACTGGGCATTTGGTCCCTTCTTTTCCATAAAAGATGCCAGATTTTTTGAGAGAGGGAGCCTGGATTGCCAAACATGTAAATATGAGGGGCTCTTTAATTGCACAGGCTTTTAGTGGTCAACAACCCATGATGCAATCCCTCTGTGAATTTATATAGGATATTGCAACTTGCTGCTCTTTGTTACTAAGCCCAACTTCATTTCCAGATACACTTAACTGTTGTGAAGCAGCAGGCTGAAAGCAAAGATGAACAAGGTTTAAGTGCCTTAAGGGAGCTGCAGATAAGGAGCTGAGGGGCTTATTAATTCTAAACCACCCTTTCAAGCTTGCGGGCAGTCTCTCTCTAAGGATGTTTCACCAATGTCACAGAGGTTCAAGAGATGCAGTTTTTGAGGAAGTATCATACAGAATTCCCTCCCATTATTACCCCCTTCCTAGAGTTGCCATACAGTCCTAATTGTAAGGGACCTCCAAAAATGATAGGATATTTTGGTTATAGTTAATCAAGCCACAAAATAGGGTTCATTGCGGACAGAATCAATTTGGGGAAATATTGAAACCAGGCCTCTTGGTCTCTTGCAATAGTTCAGGAAGAAGATTGTGTTTTTTTAAAATATATATTTATTAATTTTCCAATTAAAACCAATTATATCACATTCATTATTTCAAATTATACACATATATATCAATCAAACCAAATATTATGCCAAATCATCTAGAAAATTTTTTGGGGTTCCCATGCTTCAAGAAATTGGGGATTCCTCGCAACCGTCCACTGCCGTCTTTTTTCTAAAGTTCAAATCGTCTCTCCAAGTTCATAATAATCCAGATCTTTCCCTTACAGTCATATAGATGTTTTCCACTTTCAACCGATTGTTTCCCAGCTGCTGAGATAAATATCAAACAAGGTTTCACAGATGTTCTTTCTCCTGTGTGGGTTAATCAGTCCAGCCTCCCCATAAATCTTCTTAGTCTGGAGCTCCCTGTTGCGCCGTCAACACGAAGCAGCGCCATCTTAAAAAGCTCAAATCACTTTCGTTTTCTCTCATAACCATGCAGATTAACGATCTTTATAAAATTTACAGCTTTTCCAGGCAGAAGACCCAAACATCAAACCATAGACTCTTGGTAAATTAATGGATCTCCTTGCCCTATAGCTGAACTTAGCTTCAGGTCGCTGCTCCAATTCAAAGTGCGTCACAGCTCATAAATCCTCCGAACGCGTCCAGGGATTCCTTCCGTCCAACTAGAGGGGGGCTTTTCTCATCGGCAACTCCACATCTTTAAAAAATATGCTCAATAACAACAGTTTATAAAGTTCAACTCACACAGTCTTTTGCTTCTCTTTCACTCCAAACAAGCCAGGACATCGCGTCTGGGAAGGTACGAAGTAACTCATATGAAGAAAAAAAAAAAACTCACTCCCCTTATCGCTCCGTCCCCATCAATCCTTCTTCCAGATGAAATACAGCCTTTGACTCCTCTCCCTCAGCAGCATAAATTTCTCAGCAGTAAACAGCGCTTCTTCCCCTCCTTCTGAAGTATGTCCATAGATTTAAGCCTAATTATCTTCTTTAACCATGGAAATCCCCGCCATGCAGATTAGCGTCCGGGAGTCCTGGCCCTCGTAAGTGCTTTTCAGCCCAAGCTCCCCCCACTCCAAAAACAGTCGGAGTGGGTCTGGGGGCATCGCGGGCCAGCGGCCCCTCTCCGTAACCCCCGGAGAGGGTAGGGGGTTGCCATTTACTCCCCTAGCAACCGCCAAATTCCTTACGAAGGTCAGAGGGATGGAAAACAGGTCCGCCATTCCTGCCGGCGGAAACCGGAACCCCCAGGAAGAAGATTGTTGTTGTTGTTTAGTCGTTTAGTCGTGTCCAACTCTTTGTGACCCCATGGACCAGAGCACGCCAGGCACTCCTGTCTTCCACTGCCTCCTGCAGTTTGGTCAGACTCATGTTGGTGGCTTCGAGAACACTGTCCAACCATCTCGTCCTCTGTCGTCCCCTTCTCCTTGTGCCCTCCATCTTTCCCAACATCAGGGTCTTTTCCAGGGAGTCTTCTCTTCTCATGAGGTGGCCAAAGTATTGGAGCCTCAGCTTCACGATCTGTCCTTCCAGTGAGCACTCAGGGCTGATTTCCTTCAGAATGGATAGTGTCAGGGAGACTTCCTACAGGGAGCCTCCCCCTGTCATCCTGACCAGCACTTCGCCCAGTGACAGCGGTAGCAGCGGGTCAGGCGGGGGGAATGAGGAATGGAGCAGGATAGAGGGAGGGCTCAGTGAGGCATCTGAGCCCTTGCACCGCCCCAGTCAACTAGTGGAAGAAGGAGGGCTCAGCGATGTGTCAGAGCCCCTGCACTGCCCTAGCCAACAGGTGGAAGAGGGAGCGCAGCTGCTTCTGGCACCCGAGTTGAGGCGCGCGCCCAAACGCAGGTTTAGGGGGCAGTGTTTCGGGGTCCCCAAGCTATTATGCTGGCCCCAAAGCAGAAGGCCGCCATTGCCGGATTCTGCGAGTGACTCAAAGGTCATGTTTTCTGCTATCTCTGCACTGTAAATAATATGCACGATAAGACCTTAAAAGACAGATCGGACTGGAGCGTCTTTACTCGAGAGTAGCTGCAACAATCCCCTGACGGATAGGTTTGATCTTCTTGCAGTCCATGGGACTCTCAAGAGCAGGGGCCCCAGACTACGGCCCGGGGGCCGGATGCGGCCCAATTGGCCTCCCAATTCGGCCCGCGACGACCCCCGCCGCCCACTGCCGCCGTCCGCTCTTACGGCGCGCAGCGCAGCGGCGATCTTCCAAATCGGAAAAAAATCGCCGAAAATCCTTTGTGCGCATGTGTATGGGCCTCTCCCGACCCAGAAGAGGTCATTTCCGGTGCACTTCTGGGTCGGGGGAGGCCCATACGCATGCGCACAAGCGATTTTAGGCGATTTCTTTCGACCGGGAAGCGCGCCAGTAAGTGCGTGTGCGCATGCGCACGGGCGCGCACTCCCCCGCCCTCCGGCCCGCTGCGCATGCACTCCCCTGCCCTCCGGCCCGCTGCGCATGCACTCCCCTGCCCTCCGGCCCGCCGCATGATTGGCGCGGCGGGCACCGGCCCAAAGCCCGGTAAGTCTGGGGACCCCTGCTCAAGAGTCTCCTCCAGCACCAAAATTCAAAAGCATCAATTCTTCGGCGATCAGCCTTCTTTATGTCCCAGCTCTCACTTCCATACATCACTACTGGGAAAACCATAGCTTTAACTATACGGACCTGTGTAGGCAAGGTGCTTACAAGGTGCTTTTTAAGATGCTGTCTAGGTTTGTCATTGCTTTTCTCCCAAGAAGCAGGCGTCTTTTAATTTCATGACTGCTGTCACCATCTACAGTGATCATGGAGCCCCAAAAAGTAAAATCTCTCACTGCCTCCATTTCTTCCCCTTCTGTTTGCCAGGAGGTGATGGGACCAGTGGCCATGATCTTAGTTTTTTTGATGTTGAGCTTCAGACCATATTTTGCGCTCTCCTCTTTCACCCTCATTAAAAGGTTCTTTAATTCCTCCTCACTTTCTACCATCAAGGTTGTGTCATCTGCATATCTGAGGTTGTTGATATTTCTTCCGGCAATCTTAATTCCGGCTTGGGATTCATCCATTCCAGCCTTTCGCATGATGAATTCTGCATATAAGTTAAATAAGCAGAGAGACAATATACAGCCTGGAACCAATAAGTTATTCCATATCCAGTTCTAACGGTATCTTCTTGTCCCACATAGAGATTTCTCAGGAGACATATGAGGTGATCAGGCACTCCCATTTCTTTAAGAGCTTGCCATAGTTTGCTGTGGTCGACACAGTCAAATGCTTTTGCATAGTCAATGAAGCAGAAGTAGATGTTTTTTTGGAACTCTCTAGCTTTCTCCATAATCCACCACATGTTTGCAATTTGGTCTCTACTTCCTCTGCCCCTTCGAAATCCAGCTTGCACTTCTGGGAGTTCTCGGTCCACATACTGCTAAAGCCTGCCTTGTAGAATTTTAAGCATAACCTTGCCAGCGTGTGAAATGAGTGCAAATGTATGGTAGCTGGAGCATTCTTTGGCACTGCCCTTCTTTCGGCACTGCTGAGTTTTCCAAACTTGCTGGCATATTGAGCCCCTTAACAGCATCATCTTTAAAATTTTAAATAGTTCAGCTGGAATATCATCACTTCCAATGGCCTTGTTATTAGAAATGCTTTCTAAGGCCCATTTGACTTCACTCTCCAAGATGTCTGGCTCAAGGTCAGCAACCACACTACCTGGGGTGTACGAGACCTCCATATCTTTCTGGTATAATTCCTCTGTGTATTCTTGCCACCTCTTCTTGATGTCTTCTGCTTCTGTTAGGTCATTTCCACTTTTGTCCTTTATTATGGTAATCTTTGTACGAAATGTTCCTTTCATATCTCCAATTTTCTCTGGTTTTTCCCATTCTGTTGTTTTCCTCTATTTCTGTATATTGCTCGTTTAAGAAGGCCCTCTTGTCTCTCCTTGCTATTTTTTGGAAATCTGCATTCAATTTCCTGTATCTTTCACTGTCTCCCTCGTATTTCGCCTGCCTTCTCTCCCTCGCTATTTGTAAGGCCTCATTGGACAGCCACTTTCCTTTCTTGCATTTCCTTTTCATTGGGATGGTTTTTGTTGCTGCCTCCTGTATAATGTTACAAGCCTCCATCCATAGTTCTTCAGGCACTCTGTCCACCAAATCTAAATCCTTAAACCTGTTCCCCACTTCCACTGTGTATTCATAAGGGAATTAATTTAGATTGTATCTTACTGGCCCAGTGGTTTACATGGACAAAGGAAGAAGATTAGAACATGTCAAATAAAAAAAACATTATGTCCATTAGATTTCCAACCGACCATAGCAAAACAAAATATTCATTAATCACAATGCTACTCAAAGCCACCCCTAGCATTAGGCAGAGTGAGGCAGCCCATCTCAGTCACCTGATTTGGGGATACCAAAAATAGCAGCAGCATTTGGATTATTCGGATTATTAACATTATGATGGTTCTACATCATTTTACAGCCAAATGCCTTGTTCCAGCTCTTGTGTTGGAAACGTTGGAGTGGCTTAATGCTGGCTACTGTATGCCACCCAGAATGAGTGCTTTGGGAGGGGGAGCCCAGATTGTGAGACGTGTGATAAAAGTGAATAATATATCTTTGCTTTTCTGAGTTATCACCCGGCATTCAACCCTAACTCCAGGTTTGCTAGTAACTAGATCCTACCACTGTACTGCAAGCTTTATGCAGCAAACTCCTGTGGAATCAGGGTGTTCATATTAAGAACTCAGACAGTCAAATGACACTCCCATCCTGGGACCCACCGCCACATAACTTTTGTGACTGTAAATTGTTTAAAGCTGGTTTTAATACGGTGCTTTACTGTTGTGTTGTAACCCAGCCTGGGACCTTAGTGTGATGGGGGGGCGGGGTAATGACTCAATGAATGAATAAGCACCTGAAACAAACACAGCGTTCACTGAGACCTTTTCATAGTTCACTCAGTTGGACCTTGTATTAAACTCCCAACACCCATTTGAACATTAAGATCTAATCTATAAATTAAGTAGCTGAAAATTCGCATTTACTATATTTCTCCAGCGTATTCATCTTATTGCCGCTTTTACGTAGCAAAAAAACGTTCATTGTCCTCTGAAGGCTCCAGCACCCAGAAGCAGATGTGAAGATCAATGTGAGAGTAACCATTCTGAAAGGATGTGTGGCCCTCCTTGGTGACATCATTGTGATGGCACAGGACTGGAACCTTCAGGTGGCAGGTGAACTCACCCATCCTCTGGGGCCTTTGCTTCCTCACTGGGAATTTCTTGGGGCATGGTTAGGGATGTCCAAGGAATCCATTGAAAACGGACGATCAAACTGATTTTCTTCTGTCCACCCATTCAAGCCCTATTGCAGCATGGACTCTTGCTATAAATCAGGCTTCCTCAACCTCGGCTCTCCAAATGTTTTGAGACTACAATTCCCATCATTCCTGACCACTGGTCCTGCTAGCTAGGGATCATGGGAGTTGTAGGCCAAAAACATCTGGAGGGCCAAGGCTGAGGAAGCCTGCTATAAATGCTTTTCATCTTAGCTCATGAAACTGAAAGTATTTTTTAAACATGCTCACATGATACATACATAGATGCATAAATTGCTTTGCAAGATACATTATTTGCATATCATTGATGTAGAATTGCCAGTGTCCCAATAGATGCCTCTCTGCTTTTTAAATTTCTGAAGTGTTTGTTGCTAGAGGGGGCCTATATGCATTGACTGCAATCCTAACCATGTTCTACTCAGAAGTAAATCCGAAAACTTCAATGAGGCATACCCCCAGGTAAGTGGAGGTTAGGCTTTCCACCTTAATCTGTTTCCTATTGTGGATTTCAAAAACCAGTGGAATGAAGCACTCATTCTTGCTTTTTCACAAGGAAAGAAATGATCTCTTGTTACCTGTGGATATGATCTGGGCTCTTCAGGTAGTCAGAGTCCCTTTGTCAAACTGGGGAAAACCATCTGGATTTGACTGCTCATTTTTACTTACAATCCACCCCCTAAATCTTTGTTTTCAAACCAAAATTAAATTTAAATGTACTTTTCTCCCCCACTACTACCACCAACAAGTTGTGTTGATTTATAGCTTGTTGTGCTTTCCTAGATACTACTCAATCCCCTTTGTACTGTGCAGGGAATTTTAAAACTGGACATTCATTATTTTTCTTTTCATGGCAGGAATACATTCGCACAATGAGGATTTCAAGCTTTCAAACACAAAGTCATGTTCACTGTAAACATTTAAAACATTTAAAACCTAAATTGGTTTGAGTATAATGTTTCAGCAAGCACATGACCACGACGATTTTCCATATAAATACACATTTATGAAATGAATAGTGCAATAAAAAAGAACATATATGTTTACTGAGCAAAGGAGAGTGTCTGTAGAATTTATAAAATCCAGGAAATGACGAGCAAAATATGAACAGGATATTAAACTGTGCCTTCTCGACTCCTCAGTCAGGGAAACAAGAGAGAATGGCAAGTTTATACAGAGCTGTGAGAAATCAAATCTCCCAGTTCTCCTAACAACTAGTGTATAATTTATAGAGTTTCCACAAAGGTAGCAGTGGAGGAGCTCTCAACCTATCCACAAAGCTATGAATTAATGCAGACATTTTAATTAAATATAGATAGGTGGATATGAATATTTTTATAAATAAATCATTGCATATAACTGCATAATGACACCACAAATGCTCAAATGCTCATGCAGGGTAAGATGTCAATAACAGTGCAAGACTATGTGTATCTACTCAAAGGTAAGTCTGGTTAAGTTCATAGGATTGGATTCTAAATTTTGGATATATGTATATGAGAGAGAGAGAGAGAGCACAAACTCACTGGGATCCACATATGCCCAAGCTGGATGGAGAGGAACGTTCAGAGGTGGAGGGAATGCCCCTGATTTCAATCCTTCTGCTGAGGTCGCCTCTTCATATGTTGGAGGAGCTGATGTGACGTTTGTGTTGTCCTTTTTGTCTGCATCTGCCTGCTGCCCTTCAGAGTTTGCAGGCTTGTTATTCACGGAGAGCTGCAGAGCAAAATAGGAAATGGAACATTTAAAAAGTTCCAGTTCCAGTATTTTTTTAAGGAGATGCATGGCCAAGGGACCATCACTCTTCATCATCCAGCCAGTCCCTGACCCTTAACCCGGAAGCTCAAGTTTGTGGTGCTTTTAAAGAAGCAAAAGAGGAACTAGTAGGGTTATAGCAAAAGGTTCCGCATTATGTTTTTCATGAAAGCCATTGTTTCCTCATGTATATCAAGGGTGGGGCTGTGGTCCTCCAAATGTTGCTGGACAACAACTCCCATCATCCTTGGCTGTGGCTGATGGAAGTTGTAGTCCAATGACATCTCACAGTTGTCGTATTCCATTTTGTTTTGTAGATGTGTTCATTTCCTTAGACAAGCGGTCAGCAAACGGTTTCAGCAGGGGGCCAGACCACTGTCCCTCAGACCTTGTGGGGGGCTGGACTATATTTTGAAGAAGAAAAAAATGAACGAATTCCTATGCCCCACAAATAACCCAGAAATGCACCTATATAGATAAAAATGTAAAAAGGGCATGTGGGTGGGTGTCCACTTTTCACCGAAACCGCTTGACCGATTGCATTCAAATTTTGACACAACATCACATGCCAATGTCTGAAGGACCTTAGAAAGTTACCTAAGACAGATGTCACACCTGCACCTGTTAACCCCCCCCCAAAAAACCCTGTTCCAGAACACACCACTCAGCCGAAAGTGCATGCTGGGAAAAAGAATGGAGAAGCAGTGTCTCCATTGGCTGCAGACAATCGGTGACATCACAAAATTCCACAGCAACCAACTGAAAACAAGGCCCAGCATTGCCCAGCAGACTGAATAGGCCGCAGCATTGCCCAGCCAAGAGAACTGACTAGGCTGCAGCATTGCCCAGCCGGGAAAACTGACTAGGCCGCACCATTGCCCAGCCGGGAGAACTGACTAGGCCGCAGCATTGCCCAGCCGGGAGAACTGACTAGACCACAGGCAACAACAAACTGAATATGGGCCTATTACAGGGCCGTGCCTTTGGGTAGGATAAATTTGTTGGGGTGGGGTGGGGGGATTTCACAAAACACGCGTGTGTAGGGGAGTCTGGGTTGGGGCAGGGCAAAAATTTACAGAACACGCGTATGGGGGGGGATGATTCTATACAAAATGAAGGGGGACTCTGAAGGTGAGGGGACTCTGAAGGCAGACTCTGAATGTCCATTTAACAGAAAAAGCTCCATTTAACACAAAAACCCACAGCAACGCGTGGCAGGGCCAGCTACTTTTAAATAAAAGCACACATTCTACTCATGTAAAAAACACCAGGCAGGCCCCACAAATAACCCAGAGATGCATTTTAAATAAAAGGACACATTCTACTCATGTAAAAACATGCTAATTCCTGGACCGTCCATGGGCCAGTTTTAGAAGGCCAGATCTGACCCCCGGGCCTTAGTTTGCCTACCCATGCCCCTTGACTGATCCACTGGCTTTTTGTGAGATTGTAAGCTCAGCCTTTTGGACACGGGTGGCGTTGTGGGTTAAACCACAGAGCCTAGGGCTTGCCGATCGGAAGGTCGGCAGTTCGAATCCCCGCAACGTGGTGAGCTCCCGTTGCTCGGTCCCAGCTCCTGCCAACCTAGCAGTTCAAAAGCACGAAGTGCAAGTAGATAAATAGGTCCTGCTCTGGCAGGAAGGTAAATGGCATTTCCGTGCATTGCTCTGGTTCGCCAGAAGCGACTTAGTCATGCTGGCCACATGGCCCGGAAGCTGTACGCCAGCTCCCTTGGCCAGTAAAGCGAGATGAGCGCCACAACCCAGAGTCGTCCATGACTGGACCTAACGGTCAGGGGTCCCTTTACCTTTACCGTTAAGCTCAGCCTTGCCATCAAGGAGGTTCAATCTGTAGACCAGAGGTGGGGAACCTGGGGCCCTCCAGATGTTGCCGAACTGCAGCTCCCATCATCCCTTTCCATTGCCCACGTTGGCTGGGTTTGATGGAGTTGTAGTTCAGCAGCATCTGGTGGGCCAAAGGTTCCCCACCCCTCCTGTAGACTGCAGGGTAATCCAGCCTGCTGCTCCCATAGCATTACAAATTATGCCTCTGCTTCTGTGGCTTGAACAAAAAACCCAAATCCTCCCTAATGTCCCACAGCAGTTAAAATACTTAAAACAACAGAAGCAATACATTGTGATCCAGTATCACTTGACACCACTATCTTGAATAACAGATTCAATATAAGCCCCATTGACTTCAGCAGGGTTTAGGTCCCAGTGCAGCCTGACACTCAATTTGGCATCCCTAACCCTGTTGTAATAATAATAATAATAATAATAATAATAATAATAATAATAATAATAATAATAATTTATTATTTATACCCCCGCCCATCTGGCTGGGTTTCCCCAGGCACTCTGGGCGGCTTCCAACAGAAAAATAAAACACAGTAATCTTTTAAACATTAAAAGCCGCCCTGAACAGGGCTGCCTTCAGATGTCTTCTAAAAGTCTGGTAGTTGTTTTCCTCTTTGACATCTGTTGGGAGGGCGTTCCACAGGGCAGGCGCCACCACCGAGAAGGCCCTCTGCCTAGTTCCCTGCAACTTGGCTTCTCGCAACGAGGGAACTGCCAGAAGGCCCTCGGTGCTGGACCTCAGTTTCCAGGCAGAATGATGGAAATGACGAAGAGTCGGACACGACTAAACGACTAAACAACAACAACAACAGATGAAATCCAGGCTGTTTCACAGCAGCAAGACCCACCTTGCAGCGCAGCCACCCCACAAAAGCTTTCTATAATTATAACAACTCAACACATGGCAGCTGAACAATCTGAGCCAATCAGCAGCAGTGTCAAAATGAATCAGAGGTGTGTGGAGTTGTCTGGGAGTTGCGTCAGTGTGGTGCCATCTGGATTGAGATGACCCACTTCAAAAGGAGCAAGTGCCTAGATGGTGAGGGGGGTGAGGGGGGGCAGAAGGGGAGGGGACCTTTGCGAAGGAGATTTCTTCGGTCCAGCTTTGTGCAAGAAATTTAGCATTCCATACGTATCCTCTAGTATAGGCACAGATGCATGACATCAACACCCTGCTGGCCAATTCCAGTTTCACAAGCAAGGGAGCATTTGGGATAATTCATCCCTATTACATAACTCCCTTTGTGCACAGGTGAGACCCAGAATTACGGAACACACAACATAAGCTATCGCAGCAGCATCCAAAATTGAACCACCATAGATTTGTTGCTTGCATCATAGCCAGCAGCCAGGGGTTCTAACAGCTACAGGGGGCTAAAAACTAAAACATGTATTTAAAGCCCCTCTATGCTGCTTTTACATGGCAACTGATTTCTTAAAGGGGGGGTTGGGGAGGCCAGGCCCGGGTGTGTGTGTGATGGATGGAATTTAATCTCCTTCAGTTCAACCTCCTGCAATGAGTAAGAACAGGATTTCTTATTCTTGCAAGGTTTCAAGAATGCTTTTAAAGGGCTGGCAGGAACGCAAATCCCGGGGGGGGGGATTATATGGGATAAGTTGAGGTGATTGACAGCAATCCTGTCACTAGCCCTTCGGTGACATGCGATAAGCCTCTTCCCACATTTCCCCCACCCCCCGCTTTTTCTCTTTCGCAACAGGGATTTGCTGCAGAGAACAAGCAGATGGACGATTTGCTCTCATCCACAAAAACACAAAGATGGTGAGGTTGAATTAATTCTGCACCACAATTGCATTTCTCCTTACACAACACTTAATTCTGCCAAGCATCTACATTGATTATTAGAATTGAGCAAGGTATATTTGGTCCTGCTCCCCACCTACCTTTCCCTGCGTCATGTTTTCCTATGGAGTGATGTTCCTTCTGCTTGAGAGAATAGTACTTCGCAGGAAGCGAGAGCGAGGAGAGCTATTTTTCTCCCCTCTGCTCAGCAGCTGACTGGCTACGTACGATTTGCTGGCTCTTTCCCTGGCGTGTCGCTTCAACCTCTGCAGCCTGGTCTGGTGATGCTCTTACATTCCAGCAACATCTAGATCTCATCTCCCTTCTGGTGGTGGAGGTGGGAATCTACCATTCCCAAGGTACTGAACGGGGGGGGGGGGATGCTGAGGAAAGCAGATGCAAGAAAGGAAGGTGGGGGTGCTGAGGAAGGACAGTGTGTGCTTTTGACGTAGCCTCTTTCGGAGTGTGATGCAGTGTCACACAGGGAGAGAGGAACCCAGCAAATGCCAGAATGCAGCTTAACGGTGGAGGACCAGAATTGCAGAGGGAACAAACAAAAGAGGAGGTGAAAGAGAGGAGGTGATGCAGAGGAGACCTGGGGAGGATGCTCTTCTAAAGACTTAAATGCACCACTTTGCTGCATTACTAACAGCAGCCCAGGGAGCGATTAGCAGCGGAGCAGCTTTGGGAACCACAGTGTTGCACATCAGAAGGGAAAGACGCCGTTTTTTCCGCTCTGACTTTCACATAGTCAGCTAGATAGTTTATCAGCTTTACATATATCACTCCACGCATCCAATGAGATTTGCATTAATAAAATGCAGAATACCGCTTAAAAATAAATCAATAGGACAATTCAAAGCACCAAAAGCGCTCGTCTGATGAAAATCGTTTAAAACAACACAGTGGCTTTGCGCATATTTAACCCTCACTGAACCCTGATTGTGGGGCTGTGGACACCACCACATATTTAAAACAATTCCCCTCAAAGAATCCTGAGAACTGTAGTTTGGTGAAGCTGCTGGGAATTGTAGCTCTCATAGGGAAAACAACACTTCCCAGGATTTGGGGCTGTGTGCTTTAAATATACGTTGCACGCAGAACCTTCATTATTCTTTGCACTTTATTGTCAGATTCTCCTTTAAAATACATACACATTTATAGGTGGTGTGCATCGTGGCCTAGGTGCCTTACAGGACTGTTTTCATCCCTCTTAAAACTTTAATGGGCCATACAGCTCAGCATGCATTTTATTTGCCTTAATTACTAAGCCCTGAAGACAGTACTGTTATATTGTCATGCTCTTAAACAATCACAAGCCACATGCACACCAGCAAGAACACTAGTAGGAGATCTACCCAGTTTCAACGAGGTGCAAGGTTTAACAACTTAACTCTCAGGGTTTTGGCATTGTCAAAGATTCATAGAATTGTAGAGTTGGAAGGGATCCTGAGGGTCATCTAGTCCAACCCCCTGCCATGTAGAACTCTCAACTAATGCATCCATGACAGATCTTTCTCCTCTGTTCCTCCACTCCACCCAGGGCAGCCTCATGTCACTTTTATGTAGCAACAACAACGAGTTTTGTGGCACCTTAAATATTAACAAATTTGTAAGAGCACAAGCTTTTGTGGAACACCCACAAATTTTTTTTGTGACGGGATTCATGTGATAAAGTGGATTGCAGTCTACAAATCTTGTGCCCATGATACGTTGACCTTCAAACTGCTGCAAGACTCACATTCTTGGCCTTCCCCTTTGTGTGCCTTATATTCTTCATGCAAACCAGAGGCCGGATTGTGCCCCATTGGCATTCATAGATGATGTTTGACAGTGGCATTGCATTCTGAATTGCAATTGCTAGGAGCTGCTTTGGGAGTCCATTTTCACCTAAAACATGGGATTAATATAATATAACTAAAATAATATAATATAATATAATATAATATAATATAATATAATATAATATAATATAATATAATATAATATAATATAATATAATATAATATAATATAACAACATAAAATAAAATTGAAGCCTTATGGATGAGGTTCCCACTTGCAGGGCCAGCCTGCAGGAATTTTTCCAGGTTGCAAGGAGGACATAAATACTGCATATTCCTGCGTATAAGACTACTTTTTAACCCAGGAAAATCTTCTCAAAGGTCGGGGGTCGTCTTATACGCCGGGTCGTATTTCTTATACGGCGAGTATATCCCAAACTCTATATTTTAACTGGAAAAGTTGGGGGTCGTCTTATACGCCAAGTCGTCTTATACGCCGGAATATACAGAAACTGGGATGGCTTCTCTAAATCAGGGACATCCCTGGTAAATAGGGATACTTGGAGGGTCTGTAATCTTTCGTAGTAATGCATAAATCATTAGTCCATAGCTTGCCTGTTTTCATAAATTCTTCCATTCCACTGGCAGAGGAAGAGGGGGTGGGGGAGCACCATAATCCCAGTGGGGTGCTATCGCAGATGCTGCCCCCCGCACGCTGGGCGCCACGCCCCCGCAGGCAGCGCACCATGCCCCCAGGATGCACGCCATGCCCCTGCGGGTAGAAGGCCACGCCCCCAGGCCACACATCACACCCATACAGGTGGTATGCCACACCCCAGGACACGCACCAGCCACGCCCCCACCTGCTCTCTGCCCCCAGTGCCGGAGCATGAAGCTCCGCCACTGTTCCATTCTGCTTGAAGTCGTGCGTCACACTCCCATGTTCTCAGTCAATGGCAAGAAAACTCCCACCCTTAGTTCTAAGATGCCCACACCCACATTTTTAAAGATGGTTAACAAGTTAATAAGGCCACGATTCAGCATTTCTGTTACCTGAATTTGCAGCTGCCACAAGTTCCCCGTCTCTGCTCTATGCTTTGTGCAAATATCATTCCTAAGAACTATTTTATGGTTACGGAAGCCGTGGTTTGGTCCCTCCTTCCATCAGACCACAGTCAGCACAACTAACTTCTTCAAGGAAGTTTGCCATGTGGAGATGCCTCTAGGTAAAAACCACAAGCCACAGTAATCTAACGCTAAATTACAAAGCACTATGTAAGGGGAAGAAAGCCAGCGCTTAATTAACCGCAGAACCCAACATACATACTTCACTTACAAGACAACATCTACAATCACTTACAGTAATCAGCAGCTAGAAAGACAATTTATTTAATTATGTAATCAATGTGGTATGTTCTGTAGGCAGATCAGCATTGCTCTGTTTACATATATAACTAACGCCTTGTAAGAAGGTTTTTATTTGTCTAGAATCACGATTGTCAATCAAAGTATGGATGTATGCAAACAAGGCAAAACAGACAAATGTCATTCTGTAAACACGAAAGGTAAAAGAGAATTTTATTCGTTATATCTACCGTTGTGGGGACCTAGCGATAAAAGGAGAGAAAACTTAACCCAGAGAAGCCTAGCCTGGGCTGCAAACTTGCTTTCTTGAAGAGCACATTTAGGCTAAATTGTAGGCCGTGTTTGAAGATTTTATTTTTTTAAAAGTATTTTTTATTGATTTTTTAACAAATGTAAAGAAAAAAGATACAAAACAAAGATAAAGATTCACCAAAAAAAAGTACACATAAAGAAAAATATATAAAAAGAAAAAAAAATCGTTAACATTTACTATTATAATCCCCCCCTTCCACGCTTCTATTAGTAACTATTACAGCGCTCTCACCTTCATCACTCTTTTTCTGAAACCAAAATCATTAAACTATTAACAACCAATTTCTTACTATAAATCTATACTTATAAACTCTTATATTTTTAAACTATAAACTAGCTCCTTTCTCCTTTAAACTATTGCTTCTATAGCCTCTTTGTACTTCCACTTCCTTTATTGCATACCTGCCAAGTCCTGGACGGAAAGATCCGGGATCGGCAGCGCGCGACACCGGAAGTTGCGTGAACGCAACTTCCGGTGGCGCTTTGCCCTTCTATGGGCACCAGAAAATGGCGGCGCCAGCACCGGAAGTTGCTTCCACGCATGACCGGAAACACGTAAAAGCAACTTCCGGCGCCGGCGCCGCCATTTTCTGATGCCCATAGAAGGGCAAAGCGCCACCGGAAGTCGCTTTTAAGCAGCACCAGAAAAATGGCCGCCGGCAGAAGCCGATTTAAGGGAGAATATCGGGATTAAAAACTAAATGGGAGACCGCCAGGAAACGGTAGGAAAAAATGGGTTTTCCCGGCGGAAACGGGATACTTGGCAGCTATGCCTTGTTGTCCATTTTTGATCTTATAATTCATTTCCAAATATAACTTAAACTTCCCCCATTATTCCTCCACCGTCTTCTCTCCCCTGTCGCGGATTCTCCCAGTCAGTTCAGACAGTTCCATGTATTCCATCAGCTTCATCTGCCATTCATCAATCGTTGGTAGATCTTCAGATTTCCAAGTCCTTGCTAATACAATTCCAGCTGCTGTTGTGGCATACAGAAAAAGGAAGTATCTTTCTTTGTCAATTCCTTCCCTATAATTCCGAGTAGAAAAGCCTCTGGTTTTTTAACAAATGTGTTTTTAAACACTTTCTTCAACTCATTATATATCTTATCCCAGAAGCTTTTCACTCGGGGGCAAGTCCACCACATGTGGTAAAAGGTCCCTTCCGATTCTTTGCATTTCCAACACTTATTGTCCTTTTTATGATAAATCTTCACCAGTTTCACTGGCGTAAGATACCATCTATACATCATCTTGTATAAGTTTTCTTTCAACACATTACATGCAGTGTAATTCATATTACATTTCCATAACCTTTCCCAATCTTCTAACATGATATTATGACCTATATCCTTTGCCCAATCAATCATAACTGATTTTGTTTGCTCATCCTTCGTGTGCCATTCCAGCAGCAATTTATACATTCTTGACAAATTTTTATCCTTAGGCTCTAACAATTCTGTTTCCAATTTTGATTTTTCAGACTGAAAACCAATTTTCTTATCCATTTTATACAATTCATTAATCTGATGATACTGAAACCAACCACACAATTGGTCCTTTATCTGGTCATATGGTTTTAACTTCATCTGATCATTTACTTCTATTAATATATCGTCATATTTTAACCATTTCTCTTCCATATTCAACTTTTTAATGACTTTTACCTCCAAAGGTGATATCCACCTGGGTGTTTTCCTTTCTAGAAGGTCTTTATATCTGATCCAAACATTAAACAATGATTTTCTTATAATATGGCATTTAAAACCTCTATGCACTTTGACCTTGTTATACCAAAGATAGGCATGCCAACCAAATGCATTGTCGAAACCTTCTAAATCTAAAACATCAGTATTATCAAGCGTAAATCATTCTTTCAACCAGCAAAATGCTGCAGCATCTGAGTATAAATTCAAATCTGGCAGGGAGAAGACTCCTCTTTCTTTAGCATCTGTCAACAACTTATATCTAATTCTGGGTTTCTTCCCCTGCCAGATAAATCTTGATAGCGTTTTTTGCCATTCTCAAAAACATGACTGTTTCTCAACAATAGGTAACGCTTGAAACAAAAATAACATTTTTGGCAGTACATTCATCTTTATCACTGAGATACGTGTTTGAATATTGTTAGGCAAAGGACTTTTGGGGTTTTCTCAAGCCAAGCAGAATTCTGGGTAGCTGCTTTTTATGCTTATGGTTTATGGTAAGCAGCAGAGACTCACCTCTTGGGAGGTCAGGTAAGTCTCCACCCCACTGTCTGCTACTGATTATAAAGTATCTGCTTTCTCAGAGGACTTAGAATAAATTCACAGTTTCAAAAACTAAAGGAGGAGGAGGATATATGCATGTTTATATTCACCCTTTTCCTTATATAGCATTTTTTATTTCGAGAGCTGCATCAGAAAATTCAGAAAACTTTCTGAATTTTTGAAGGTTTTTGAAAATTATGAAGGTTAGCTGTCTTTTGTGTTGTTGTGTTGTTATTTTTTTAGGTGTGAATTGGTTTCAAATTAAAATGTGAACTGAACAGAGTTTCTCTGCCCGTCCCCGAGCTTTGTGTCTTTAAAAGTGTTTGGATTACTGCAGTTATTTAGTATTAGGTTCATCCCAGGAATTGATTCACCCCATGTCAGTCATCTTCTTTCAGGCACTGACAGTCATGTGTCTTAAAGTATTATAAGTCTCTAACAAAATATTGTTGTACACCAACCCAGTATCTCAGCGACAGAAGATTCCAGGGTTCAAGTCTGCTCTTTAGGAGATCTCTTCTCTATTCTTTTAATAGTACCTGAGAAAGCAGGTGCTACAAACAGAACAGTTTGACTAAGGGCTCCCTGTATGCATCAGATTGATGTG
Organism: Zootoca vivipara; assembly: GCF_963506605.1. Classification (NCBI taxonomy): domain Eukaryota; kingdom Metazoa; phylum Chordata; class Lepidosauria; order Squamata; family Lacertidae; genus Zootoca; species Zootoca vivipara. The sequence goes on along the minus strand of NC_083277.1, from coordinate 116,491,044 downwards.
GATTGGGAACCCCTTGTTCCTCATTTGATTCTACCTCATCCATGTGCTTCTCCTCTAACTGCTGTTGTCCCACACTTTCTCCTCCCTAAATCCAGAGCAGGGGTCAGCAAACGTTTTCAACAGGGGGCCAGTCCACTGTCCCTCAGACCTTGTCGGGGGCCGGACTGTATGGGGGGTGAACAAATTCCTGTGCCCCACAAATAACCCAGAGATGCATTTTAAAGAAAAGGACACATTCTACTCATGTAAAAACATGCTGATTCCCAGACCATCTGTGGGCCGGATTTAGAAGATGATTGGGCTGGATCCGGCCCCCAGGTCTTAGTTTGCCTACCCATGATCCAGAGATTCCCTATGCAATCAATGTAGCTTTTCTGTTCAGATTTTCAAACCATAGGAAATCTCCTGCTTTACCTGGGAGAAAGTGTTGGACAACTGCAGTTGGAGGAGAAGGCTGCATAGATCAAGGGGAATTAAAGTAGGCACAAGATATTTGCTATAATAATAATAGTAATAATAATATTTTCAATTTTATATATTTCAATAATTTCATAATCATTTTAACATTTCAAAACTTGACTTTCTTCCCCCTCTTTCTGCAGTTCCTTAAATTTATTTTTAATATTTTCTGCATATCCAAATTAACTTAATTTGCTCATTTCTTCATCTACTTTAAATATATACCCTTATAAAACTGTGTTATTACAATAATCCTGCCAGTGTTCTCAACTGTTTACAGTTTATTATTCAATAAACCATTTCCATTCTTTTATAAAAAAAGTTTGTTATCTTGATTTCTTATTTTTTATTTTTCACCATTTCTGCATAGTCCATAAGTTTTTGTATCCATTCTTCTTTTGCTGGGACTCCTTCTTCTTCCCATTTTTGGGCAAGTAACATTCTTGCCACTGTAGTCGCATATACATGAATAAATTTCTATTCAGTTTGGCTAGTTCTGTCCGTATAATTACCAAAAGGAATTACTGTATATCACCACTTAAATTAAGCTGTGATATGAATGGGCCCTAACAACCTATATTAACATATTCTGCAAATCTTGGATAAGCAGAACAAGCTGAAATTTTACTGGTCTTATCTAATCTCTTTTTCGACCAACATTCCTCAACTCTTTTCCCCAAGCAGGAGGCATCTACTCTGCCTTGAAATTTCACTTTACAGGTGCATTTCAGTGTCAAATGTAAAAAAACCGTAAAGTTAAAGAGACCCCTGACCATTAAGTCCAGTCACGGACGACTCTGGGGTTGTGGTGCTCATCTCACTTTACTGACTGAGGGAGCCAGCGTACAGCTTCCAGGTCATGTGGCTAGCATTACTAAGCCGCTTCTGGTGAACCAGAGCAGCACGAGGAAACGCTGTTTACTTTCCCACCATCCATTTGCACTTCATGCTTTCGAACTGCTAGGTTGGCAGGAGCAGGGACTGAGCAACGGGAGCTCACCCCATCATGGGGATTCGAACCCCCGTGGCATTTCAATTGTCAAATGTACTGTGGGTTAAAAACGCACCTGTAATATTAATTAGGGTTGCCAGGCTCAATAGAGGACAGGACTTCTGTGCCTTTAATTGCCCTGCTCTCTTCTGAGTCTGGAAACCATAAAGAGAAACCAGCAGACCCTTTGTTTAATTTCCAAGCAAAGGGTCTGCTGGTTTCTCTTTAAGGTTTCCAGACTCAAAAGAGAGCAGGGTAATTAAAGGCACAGAAGTCCTGTCCTCTATTGAGTCTGGCAACCCTACTATTAATTCAAAATCAACGGTCCCAGCAGACATGGAGCTAAACATGAAACTATTCTTTCTTCCAAAAGGTGATATACAAACACCAAAACTCTGGGCTGTGGCAATGAATGTAAAAAGTGAGCCACTCCCTGGGATTAAATTATTCTGCCATCTAAGAGAATGATTGGGTCACCACCCCTTGAAGAACATGTTCCTGCCATTATGGCATGGATTTAGGTGCGTTTAACAAAAGGCTGGTGCACAGGTATGTGGAGCATAGCTGCCAAGTTATCCCTTTTTTTAAGGGATTTTCCCTTATGCTGAATAGGCTTCCTCGCAAGAAAAGGGAAAACTTGGCAGCTATGATGTGGAGTGGTGCCACTGAGGCTAGAGGGGCCTAGCTAGAGGGTTCAGAAAGTGGTGGTGGGGGATGAGTGCTCTCACTTGTGGGGTGCCCTGGGCTCTCACTTGTGGGGTGCCTCAGGGTTCTGTCCTCTCCCCCATGCTTTTTAACATCTACATGCAGCCGCTGGGAGAGATCATCAGGGGGTTTGGGCTGGGTGTTCATCAGTATGCGGATGATACCCAGCTCTACCTCTCTTTCAAATCAGAACCAATGAAGGTGGTGAAGGTCCTGTGTGAGTGCCTGGAGGCGGTTGGAGGATGGATGGCGGCTAACAGATTGAGGTTGAATCCTGACAAGACAGAAGTACTGTTCGTGGGGGACAGGAGGCGGGCAGGTGTGGAGGATTCCCTGGTTCTGAATGGGGTAACTGTGCCCCTGAAGGACCAGGTACACAGCCTGGGAGTCATTTTGGACTCACAGCTGTCCATGGAGGCGCAGGTCAATTCTATGTCCAGGGCAGCTGTCTATCAGCTCCATCTGGTACGCAGGCTGAGACCCTACCTGCCTGCAGACTGTCTAGCCAGAGTGGTGCATGCTCTAGTTATCTCCCGCTTGGAGTACTGCAATGCGCTCTACGTGGAGCTACCTTTGAAGGTGACTCGAAAACTACAACTAATCCAGAATGCGGCAGCTAGACTGGTGACTGGGAGCGGCTGCCGAGACCACATAACACCGGTCTTGAAAGATCTACATAGGCTCCCAGTACGTTTCCGAGCACAATTCAAAGTGTTGGTGCTGACCTTTAAAGCCCCAAATGGCCTCGGTCCAGTATACCTGAAGGAGCGTCTCCACCTCCATCATTCTGCCCGGACACTGAGGTCCAGCACCGAGGGCCTTCTGATGGTTCCCTCATTGTGAGAAGCCAAGTTGCAGGGAACTAGGCAGAGGGCCTTCTCGGTGGTGGCACCTGCCCTGTGGAACACCCTCCCAACAGATGTCAAAAAGGAAAACAACTACCAGACTTTTAGAAGACATCTGAAGGCAGCCCTGTTCAGGGAGGCTTTTAATGTTTAATAGATTACTGTGTTCTACCTTTCTGTTGGAAGCCGCCCAGAGTGGCTGGGGAGACCCAGCCAGATGGGCGGGGTATAAATGATAAATTAGTAGTAGTAGTAGTAGTGAAGGACCATAACAGAGAGCGGTTATTATCCAAGAATTCTGTACAATATAATGATTTACTAAGTATAAGTCTTTCAATCTTTGTGCATATAAAGGCCTTGCTATTACAGTATATAGTCATGTATTAGAAGCTCAATAATCTTATTGTTAATTGTTTGTTAAAACAGACACCTCCAAGATGCTACATTGAAGCTTTGTTCATATCATGCATCTGTCTTACAAAGTACAATTCAAATACAGTATTCCTTTACAATGTATCAAACAGTCTGTGCCATTTGAAGCATTTTTACTGTTGCTGTAACTCCTATTTGAGAACAAAGAGGGAAGGCAGTTAAGGAAGGAGGGGAGTACAAGCTAGGCTCACAGGACGAGATAAGAAGGGAGAAGGGAGTTTGGATTTTTGGAATGAGGTGTTTTTGTTAATTACTGTATATTCCTGTGTATAAGGCTACTTTTTAACCCAGGAAAATCTTCTCAAAAGTTGGGGGTCGTCTTATATGCCGGGTCGTATTACTTATACAGTGAGTATATCCCAAACTCTATATTTTAACTGGAAAAGTTGGGGGTCGTCTTATACACCCAGTCATTTTATATGCCGGAATATATGGTAGTTTCAAATTCCTATGTAAGCTATAAGCTTCATTTTCCTAGAAATCACATGTTTTGGGGGTTAATCAGGTGTTGCCTGTTTGTGACTGCATAAAAGTATTGTGCACCCACCAGTGAGTGTGCAGATTGCGAGCTTATTGCACCATAGCTGCCAAGTTTTCACTTTTCTCGCGAGGAAGCCTATTCAGCATAAGGGAAAATCCCTGTAAAAAAGGGATAACTTGGCAGCTATGTATTGCACTGTACCTTGCCATGCATATGCTTGACAATAAACCTGTTGTATCTGCTTGACTTTTGTCTCTCTGTGTGATTCCATCGCTCCTGAGATCCGGACTTGGGCTTAGGTCCATCAGTAGGGGAAGGCAGTGTTGGAGAGCTCAACAAAGTCAAGATGTATTTCAAAGGATGGTCATATTCCCATAAAATGAACTCCCTCTTATATCAGGAGATCTGAGCAGAGTATGCTTTATTCTTGCTATTTCAACCAAGAGCTGACCAGGGGCTTTAAAGAGATAGCAATCAGAAAGGCAAAATGAAGCTAACTCACTTGTTTTGTCATTATTATTTTTATTACAATGACAATGCTGTTTTACTGCATAAACAGATGTTTTAATGGTTTTACCGTGGGAGCCAGCAGTTCTTGCCAATGACCCCCTGTAGCATCTCATCAGGCAGGGCTCTCACCTTGCATGGAGCCACATGTTCCTCACCAAGAAGGTTTTCACCCTCTCTTGCTTGCTTTGCTGCTAAAGCATTAACTTGCACTGCTCTGGGAGGGTTGCTGTTCCTCTTTCCATTTTGGCTCCAGCATATCTTGCTAACAGGTCCTCCTCCAGGAAACATGTATCCCACTTCTAACACCAGTGTTGCACACCACCCCAATCTCTGAGTGGTGTGAGATTCCAGGGGTTCCAGGCATTTAGCCAGGGTTCAGTTCCCTTGGAATGAGGGACAGCAAAGATTGTGGTCTAATTGTAATATGGTATATAGTTTACATATACAACCTGAGACTATGACAGGGGTTGGCAACGTACGACCCATGGGCTGGATGAAGCCCACGAAGACCATTTTACCAGCCCACAAGCTGCCCATGAACCAAGCCGCCTGCTCAGTGAGTCCCCCGCATGCTGCGCTAAACCAGCGCAACGCAGTGCAGGGACTTGCTGAGTGGTGCCGGAAATCATGTCTGCACACATGCAGATACCAGAAATTGCACCTGTGCATGTCCAGACACCGAACATTGCTTCTGCACAGGCACGATTTTCGGTGTCTGGGCGTGCGCAGAAACGATTTCCAGTGCCGTGGACATGCACAAACACGATTTCCGGCGTTGTGCTGCACCAGTCCAGCCCACGAACGATCTCCATGGGAGTGGTCCAACTCATGGCCGGTAAACCTTGCCAACCCCTCGACTATGATGTACAGCAGGACTGGCCAATTCCCAAGAGACTGTGATCTACTCACAGAGTTAAAAACTGGCAGTGATCTACCCCCTTTTTGGGGGTTCGGGTCAAAGTTGTTGAGTTTTTTCAGGGAGGAGTAAAATGTTGAGCTTTTTTTAGGGGAGCCACAGTTGTTCAGCTTCTTTGGGGGGAGCCAGTGATCTACCGGTAGATCACAATCTACCTGTTGGACATGCCTGATGTACAGGTTCATAGCATTAACACCCCAGGAAGGTCTTACTTCTCCCTCAGCCAGAGCTTTGGAATCAAGCAGAAATTAAGCATGGCTCTGACTCTGGCTTCTACCTGCTTCTGGCTTCCAGCTCACACACCTCAACTCAGCATTTGACTTTTGCTCTTTTAACTTCTAGACCAGGGGTCCCCAAACTTACCTCGACGAGGGCCGGTGCTGCCAGCGCCGATCATGCTGCGGGCCAGAGCGCGTGGGAGCGCGCACCCATACACGTGTGCACACGCGATTTCCAGCGCACTTCCGGGTGGCCAGAACACCAGAAATCGCTTGTGCGCATGGGCCTCCTTCGGCCCGGAAATGCACCGCAAATGACGCTTGCACATGCGCACAAGCTATTTCTGACGTTCCCGATGACCTGGAAGTAGGCAGCTGTGTTGCGCCAGTAAGAGCAGGCGGCGGCAGCGGGGGTTGCTAGGGGCCGCATAAATGAGCCTCGCGGGCCGCATCTGGCCCCCGGGCCTTAGTTTGGGGAACCCTGTTCTAGACGGCTGAGGGAGAGGGGTCCACACATTTGCTCTCTGGTACAGAGCCACTTCCTTTGTTACCTTAACAACCTGTCCTTAGGGGATCCTTACCAAGAAGATTGTCTGGCTATTCAAGTAATTGAATCATCCATTTGATTTTGACGCTTGTTGATCCAGGATTAGGCATGCAGCCAACTCCCCTACCCCCCCCACACCTGTGAGCAACTCACAACAATATGAAGCTGAGGGAGGAACTAGGCTTTATGAGAGAAACCAGTCTGTGAAAGAAAACATCAAAAGCTGATCAAGAATTAAATGACGCCTAACTGTCGGATTGCCAGGTTTTCCTGTTACGGCTCTGTGCCAGGTGTGGCCAGCCTTGCTTTGGATTGATGGCCACATTCATCCATGACAGCAATGGACATGGCGACCTCACACTGTCACATGCACAGATATAGGGGAGGCAGGGAAGCAGGCAGCCCCCTCCTTTGATGATTCGTCCATCTGATGTCCAAGGAGAAAGAAACTTGCACCCACTTCAGAATGCTGGGCTCTACTTTTTAAAAAAAAAAAAAAGTTGCTTTTATCACAGCTGCAAAAAGATCTGAGGGATCTTGAGGGAGCAGTTGTAGCATGGAATATTGGGGGGCACTGTAGGGGCAAAGTATATTTATAGGTGGGTGAGTTGTTAAGATATTGGAAAGATATATAACAGTATATGACCAGGGTCCCCAAACTAAGGCCCAGGGGCCGAATGAGGCCCAATCACCTTCTAAATCTGGCCCGCGGATGGTCCAGGAATCAGCGTGTTTTTACCTGAGTAGAATGTGTCCTTTTATTTAAAATGCATCTCTGGGTTATTTGTGGGGCATAGGAATTCATTCATTTCCCCCCCCCCCAAAAAAAATATAGTCCGGCCCCCCACAAGGTCTGAGGGACAGTGGACCGGCCCCCTGCTGAAAAAGTTTGCTGACCCCTGGTATATGACTATATATCCAGGTTGGAAAACCCTGCATCTGCTAAATTTCTTCCTGTCCAATAACCATAGCTGTCAAGTTTTCCCTTTTCTCGCGAGGAAGCCTATTCAGCATAAGGGAGAACTTGACAGCTATGCCAATAATTGACAGGATTGTGGGGGGAGGGGGGAACAACTGTGCTATATCTTTACAGACATTTAAAGATGATAGATGATTACTTTCCTTGTTTTAAAATCCCAGGGTTGAGAGTTAGGTTCCAGAATCTTTGGGTGTGCTTCTTGTGCAGAAGTCTTGAGCATTTGCATCAGGTAAAATTTAGTGCCATTTGTAACCTCAGCTTTGCCCGGTAAATGGAAAAGCAGCTGCTACAAACAGCACAGCTAAACTAAGGGCCCATTCATACCTCAGCTTAATGTGGATTGGGAACCCCTTGTTCCTCTTTTGATTCCCCCTCATTCACGTGGTGTTCTCCTCCAAACTGCTGCTGTCCCACATTTTCTGCCCCCTAAATCCAGAGGTTCCCTGTGCAATCGATGTAGCTTTGCTGTTCAGATTTTCAAACCATAGGGAATCTCCTGTGGAGGAGAAGGCTGCACAGATGAGAGGGAATTAAAGTAGCCGCAAGGTATTCCCTATCTACATTAAGAAAAGGTATAAATAGGCCCTAACATTTTCTGCAGGTCTCAGACAGGCAGAACTGCTCCATTCCCGAAATTTTACCGGTCTTATCTAATCTCTTCTTCCACCAACATTCCTCGGCTCTTTTCCCCAAGCAGGAGCTGCTTGCTCTGCCCTGAAATTTCACTTTACAGGTGCAATTCAGTGTCAAATCTACTGTGGGTTTAAAACGCACCTGTAATATTAATTCCAAATCAATGGTTCCAGCAGACCTGGAGCTAAACACAAAGCTGTTATTTGCTCCAGCGGGTAAAAAAAACACAACACCTCAAACTCTGTGGTGTGGCAATGAATGCGGTAGGAGGATCAGAGGGTATCAGCTCATTGCAAAAATCGAGCCACTCCCTGGGATTAAATTATTCTGCCATCTAGGAGAATGATTGGGTCACCACCCCTTGAAGAACATGTTTCTGCCATTATGGCATGGATTTAGGTGCATTTAGCAAAAGGCTGGTGAACAGGTATGCAAAGGTGTGCCATTGAAGCTAGAGGGGGCTGGAGGGGGGGAGGTGGTGGTGGAGAGCTCAACAGAGTCAAGATGCATTTCAAAGGAAGGTGATATTCCCATGATGTGAGGCACTCCCTCTTACATAAGGAGATCTGAGCAGATTATGTTTTATTCTTGCTATTTCAACCAAGAGCTGACCGGAGGCTTTAAGGAGACAGCAATCAGAAAGGCAAAACTGAAGCTAAGCCGTCTGTGTTATTATTATTTTTTTACAATGACAAGGCCGCTTCATTGGATAAGCACGTGTTTTAATGCCTTTACCGTGGGAGCCACAGGTTTTTGCCCATGGCCCCGTGAAGAGTTCAGAGGTGGTTTTGAGACAATAGGTTTGGATTGTTTAGTCCCACTTCCCCCTCTTGTTAAAGAGCAGTGCTCTAGGATTGCTGGCTTTTGTTTGCATGGTCACTAGTCTATGTTGCTATCTGGAGCTGGCCGCTGCTTCTCAAATGTAGGGGTTTTATGCTTAGGACCCTAGCAGGAAAGTTGAGAGGGGTGAATCCCGTTCTTAGTCAGGCTTGAATTTAAAGGAGAATAAGTCCTTAAGCATCTTAAAAAGCAGAGACATCACCTTGCCTACAAAGGTCCGTATAGTTAAAGCTATGGTTTTCCCAGTAGTGATGTATGGAAGTGAGAGCTGGACCATAAAGAAGGCTGATCGCTGAAGAATTGATGCTTTTGAATTATGGTGCTGGAGGAGACTCTTGAGAGTCCCATGGACTGCAAGAAGATCAAACCTATCCATTCTGAAGGAAATCAGCCCTGAGTGCTCACTGGAAGGACAGATCGTGAAGCTGAGGCTCCAATACTTTGGCCACCTCATGAGAAGAGAAGAATGCTTGGAAAAGACCTTGATGTTGGGAAAGATGGAGGGCACTAGGAGAAGGGGACGACAGAGGATGAGATGGTTGGACAGTGTTCTCGAAGCCATGGGGTCCATGGGGTCACGAAGAGTCGGACACGACTAAACGACTAAACAACAAGTCCATCTTGAAAGGAGTGGTGCTTTTTGAAATGACAGGGGTTGTACACTTAAGTCCACTCTTTGGGATTCCCCCCCCCCATGGCTGTCCTTGAATGGACCGGCCTCAAAAAGAGTGCTAGGACAGTAATTTAGTAATTTTCCAGCGGTGGGTCTCCTAGCTAAGCAGCATTCAGGCCTGCCCTGTGTTTCTCACTGTGCTTCTGCCAGTCCTGGTTTATTAGTCCCGGTGGTGTTTAAACACGGGCACTGTAAACACAGAAAGAGAAGTGCAAGAACAATGAGGGGCAAATTGAAACAAAGCACAATGGGAAAGGAAGGGAGCAAAGATCCCGGCACAATGTAAAGGCTCACACATTTGTTTATTTATTGAATTATATCCCTTCCTCCCAAAGGAGCCCAGGATGGCAAATATTACAAGCATTAAAACAAACATAGCATCTGAAAACGTCAATCCCAAAACAGGTGCAGACTGGGAAAGATTCCTACTTTGGAAGACTTGCTGAAAGAGGAAAGTCTTCAGGAGGTGCTGAAGGGCCAACACAGACAGAGCCTGACTCATATTCAAGGGGAGGGAATTCCAAAGGGTAGGTGCCGCAAACGGACATCCTGATCAGGTGGTATTTGCAGGCATTTTTGTCCCTCGGTTATCCAATGCTTGGTGACTCACAGCTCAGTGACTCCATGGAATCATATTGTGGGGTGAAATAAGGTGACAGGCAGCACAGTTCTGTCTGTGGAGCTTGACCAGTGGAGTTTCGATCACACGTGGAAACGATCACTTGTTGCCACTGCGGACTGTAAAACTTAGCCATACTTAAGGAAAAGAAAATGATTAAATGTTACAGTGACCCGGAAACTACAACTAATCCAGAATGCAGCAGCTAGACTGGTGACTGGGAGTGGCTGCCGAGGCCATATAACACCAGTCTTGAAAGACCTACATTGGCTCTCAATACATTTCCGGGCAGAATTCAAAGTGGTGTTGGTGCTGACCTTTAAAGCCCTAAATGGCCTCGGCCCAGTATACCTGAAGGAAGCGTCTCCACCCCCATTGTTCAGCCAAGACACCGAGGTCCAGTGTCGAGGGCCTTCTGGCGATTCCCTCACTGTGAGAAGTGAGGTTACAGGGAACCAGGCAGAGGGCCTTCTCGGTAGTGGCCCCTGCCCTGTGGAACGCCCCCCCCCATCAGATGTCAAAGAAATAAACAACTATCTGACTTTTAGAAGACATCTGAAGGCAGCCCTGTTTAGGGAAGTTTTTAATGTTTGATGTTTTACCATATTTTAAGTACTCTGTTGGGAGCCGCCCAGAGTGGCTGGGGAAACCTAGCCAGATGGGTGGGATATAAATATACTTCTTCAGATACACTTGAAACAGAAGAGTCAGACCCTTATGTATATACAGAGGGTGGTGGGGGTGGGTGGGAATGGGTGATGGGCTGATAGGAGTGGTAAACCTGTTGATGGCTGTTAACGACTGCTGATGACTGCAATTGGTCCTGCGTGGGGAAAAGCAAGGGCTGAGGTGCTAAAGAAAGCTTGATGATGTATAATGAGATAAGAATCCTATGTCTTTGTTCATTCCAGGTGGCTCCATGGTTTTAAGCTTGCTAATGAGTTCCAATTCAGCAACTTCTCTTTCTGAAATTTTTCTGTAATAAAACAGCTGCTTTGAGATCTTGTATAGAATGTCCTGGGAGATTGAAGTGTTCTCCTACTGGTTTCTTTGTCTTGTGGTTCCTGATATCAGATTTATGTCCATTTATCCTTTGGCGTAGGGTTTGGTCTGTTTGTCCAATATAGAGAGCTGAAGGGCACTGTTGGCATTTGATGGCATACAAAATGTTAGAGGATGAGCAATTAAATAGTCCTGAGATGGTATGTTGGATGTTGTTGGGGCCAGTAATGATGTTGTCCGGGTGTATGTGGCAGCAAAGTTGGCATCTGGGTTTATTGCAGGCTCTGGTACCAGTGTCCATGTTAAGTCTGGTGGTTGTATTATTGTGGGTGAGGAGTTGTTTAAGATTGGGTAGCTGTCTGTAGGCAATGAAAGGTCTTCCTCCCAGAGCTTGAGAAAGGGAGCTGTCATTGTCCAGGAGAGGCTGTAGATCTCGCATTACAGAACTCTGCATGAGCGAGAGATGCCCTTTGGTTATCCCATCCTCTTCTCTCGCCAAGTATCACGTTCTCCAGCAGTAAGGTGTGCCTGTCCTCCAGACTGAAATAAGGTGTGATTAGTACATGGTAATGGGTTACCCGAGTCCTGCTCATGAGCAGATCTACATATAACTTTTGCTAAAATAGATTATGTTAGCAAGGAATATCTAATTTTGATATAATGAAAATTAACCACAATTCCAGTTGATCAGCGACACGCGGGTGGCACTGTGGATTAAACCACAGAGCCTAGGGCTTGTCGATCGGAAGGTCGGCGGTTCGAATCCCCACGACGGGGTGAGCTCCCTTTGCTCGGTCCCAGCTCCTGCCAACCTAGGAGTTCGAAAGCATGTCAAAGTGCAAGTAGAAAAATAGGTACCGCTTCAGCAGGAAGGTAAACGGCGTTTCCGTGTGCTGCGCTGGTTCGCCAGAAGCAGCTTAGTCATGCTGGCCACATGACCTGGAAGCTGTACGCCGGCTCCCTCGGCCAATAATGCGAGATGATCGCCGCAACCCCAGAGTCGGTCACGACTGGACCTAATGGTCAGGGGTCCCTTTACCTTTACCTTTACCAGTTGATCAGCACTGTCAGTGAGCCCCAGTTGCTAAGGAACAACCAGAAGTCCACTATAAGCTCCTCATCCCTGCTTTGTAGCAACATCCCTACTTGCCCTACACTTCCCCCCTGGGCAAGTCAGACCTTCACTGATCATGACTCTTCAGCCTTTTAATTTTATTTTCATACAGAATCATCATACTGAGCGGTGGTTGTAATAGAAGCTAGAGAATCATTAAACCACTATTCATGTATTGCATAATTATTTACCGTCCTGTTAATGGCTTGTCAATACTGTGCTTCCTTTCTCATTGTTAAGTTCTATTTAAAGTAACAATAGGAAAGTAAGTGCAGTATTGACCATCCATTAACAGAACTGTAACTCTTTAAGCATTTAACGATTAGCTGCTGAATGATTTTCCAGTTTCTGTTACAATTGGCTACCATGTATTACGATTTCTATATTTCTGATGGGGATTGAAAATGGTGGAAAGAGCCGGTGTGGTGTAGTGGTTAGAGTGCTGGAATAAGAACCTGGGAGACCAGGGTCCAAACCCCCACTCTGCTCAGAAGCTCACTGGAGTGATCTTGGGCCAGTCACTGTCTCTCCGCCTAACCTACCTCACATGGTGGTTGTCCTGATAAATGAGGAGCCAGAAAGATCTGTGTACATCACATTGAGCTCCTTGGAGGAAGGGTGGGATGGAAATGTAATAATAATGGTGATAATGTGTTTTACAACAACTGTCTAGTAGTTCTAGTTACAGGTAGGTAGCCGTGTTGGTCTGAGTCGAAGCAAAATAAGAAAATTCCTTCAGTAGCACCTTAAAGACCAACTAAGTTTATATTTTGGTATGAGCTTTCGTGTGCATGCACACTTCTTCAGATACACTAGAAACAGAAGTGTCAGACCCTATATATATACAGAGGGTGGTGGGGGTGGGTGGGAATGGGAGATGGGCTGATGGGAGTGGTAAACCTGTAGATGGGTGTTAATGGCTGCTGATGGCTGCAATTAGTCCTGGGCTGAGGTGCTAAAGAAAGCTTGATCATGCATAATGAGATAAGAATCCGATATCTCTATTCATCCCAGGTGCTTCCATGGTTTTAAGCTTGGTAATGATTTCCAATTCAGCAACTTCCCTTTCCAGTCTGTTCCTGAAATTTCTCTGTAATAAAACAGCTGCTTTGAGATCTTGTATAGAATGTCCTGGGAGATTGAAGTGTTCTCCTACTGGTTTTTCTGTCTTCTGGTTCCTGATGTCAGATTTATGTCCATTTATCCTTTGGCGTAGGGTTTGGCCTGTTTGTCCAATATAGAGAGCTGAAGGGCACCGTTGGCATTTGATGGCATACACAATGTTAGAAGATGAGCAATTAAATAGTCCTGAGATGGTATGTTGGATGTTGTTGGGGCCAGTAATGATGTTGTCCGGGTGTATGTGGCAGCAAAGTTGGCATCTGGGTTTATTGCAGGCTCTGGTACCAGTGTCCATGTTAAGTCTGGTGGTTGTATTATTGTGGGTGAGGAGTTGTTTAAGATTGGGTGACTGTCTGTAGGCAATGAAAGGTCTTCCTCCCAGAGCTTGAGAAAGGGAGCTGTCATTGTCCAGGAGAGGCTGTAGATCTCTGATGATGCGTTGTACTGTTTTAACTTGGGAGCTGTATGTGATGACTAGTGGTGTTCTGTTATTTTCTTTTTTGGGTCTGTCTTGCAGCAGGTTCTCCCTAGGTATCAGTCTGGCTCTGTTGATCTGTTGTTTAACTTCATCAGGTGGATATTTTAGTTCTAAAAAGGTTTGCTGTAGATCTCTTAGGTGAGATTCTCTGTCTGTAGAGTTGGAACAGATACGGTTGTAACGTAGGGCCTGGCTGTATACGATGGATTGTTTGGTATGTTTGGGATGGTAGCTAGAAGCATGTAGATATGTTTGTCGGTCAGTTGGTTTTCTGTATAAGGTGGTGTCTATACGTCCATCCTGTATTTTTATAGTAGTGTCCAAAAAATGTATTTCTTGCATAGATTGGTTTATTGTTAGGTTGATGGTGGGGTGAAAGTCATTGAATGGACATAAATCTGACATCAGGAACCATAAGACTGAAAAACCAGTAGGAGAACACTTCAATCTCCCAGGACATTCTATACAAGATCTCAAAGCAGCTGTTTTATTACAGAGAAATTTCAGGAACAGACTGGAAAGGGAAGTTGCTGAATTGGAAATCATTACCAAGCTTAAAACCATGGAAGCACCTGGGATGAATAGAGATATCGGATTCTTATCTCATTATGCATGATCAAGCTTTCTTTAGCACCTCAGCCCAGGACTAATTGCAGCCATCAGCAGCCATTAACACCCATCTACAGGTTTACCACTCCCATCAGCCCATCTCCCATTCCCACCCACCCCCACCACCCTCTGTATAAATATATAGGGTCTGACACTTCTGTTTCTAGTGTATCTGAAGAAGTGTGCATGCACACGAAAGCTCATACCAAAATATAAACTTAGTTGGTCTTTAAGGTGCTACTGAAGGAATTTTCTTATTTTGTCTAGTAGTTGTTACAGCTGCCTTGATTTTCTTTTATAGCTAGTATTCAATAAATGTGTTATCCCTGAATAGAGAAAAGGAATGGCCAACATATAGAGAGCTGTTAGAGGAAAAAGAAGGAAAATTGAAACTTAAGGATTTTGATGAAATTAGAGAATATGTTCAAGACTGGGTGCAATATCGACAATTAAATGAGGCGTTTAAAGAAGATAAATGGATAATTCCAAAAAGAAACTGTAGGTGAAAATTTCAAACCATTAAAAAAGATGTATAATATTTTATTAGAATGGGAGACCAAAGACGAGGAGGTGAAATCCACAATGTTTAAGTGGGCATAAGAAATAGGACACAATATACAAATGGAGGACTGGGAGAAATTATGAAAAGTGAAATTGAAATTTACTGATTGTATTTTGTTAAAAAAGAATTATATGAAAATGATATGTTGTTGGTATATTAAACCTATGAAAATGGCTAAAATGTCTAGAACAGGCTCCAATAAGTCTTGCAAGTGTAAAGAGAAGGAAGACATTTTTTATCATTTATGGTGGAATTGTAAAATAGTTAAAAATAATTGGGAAATGATATATAATGAAATGGAAAAAAAATGTTTAAGATGACATTTGTTAAAAGCCCAGAAGCTTTTCTGTTAGGAATTTTAGGTCAAGATTTGCCAAAACAAACAAACAAAAACTTTTCATGTATGCTACAGCCACGGCAAGGATGCTACTGGCACAAAGATGGAAAAGCGATAAAATACCGACCAAAGAAGAATGGCAAGAGAAACTTATGGAATATGCCGAAATGGCAAAACTAACTGAAAGACTTCGAAATAAGGACAAAAAATCCTTTAAGAAAGACTGGGAACCATTTTCGGCCTATTTACAGAATCAGTGCAAAGAATTGGACTCAGTAGGTTTTTAATAATCATTTACAATTAGCAAAATTTATAAGCTAAAATATAAAAAAGGAATGAAAAGGGAAACATGCAGGAAATGATATGATCGTGAAATAAACCAGAAAAGGAGGTTGAGGGAAGTCCGGGGAGGATGGGGAAATTTTGGAATTGTGAATTATGTTATTTGTTATGATGTACAGTGGTACCTTGGTTTACAAACACAATTGGTTCCGGAAGTCTGTACTTAAACTGAAGTGTACTTAACCTGAAGCGAACTTTTCCATTGAAAGTAATGGAAAGTGAATTAATCCGTTTCAGACGGTCCGTGGAGTACTTAAACTGTAGTGTACTTAACCTGAAGCAAACTTTTCCATTGAAAGTAATGGAAAGTGGATTGATCTGTTCCAGACGGGTCTGCGGAGTACTCAACCTGTAGCGTACTTAACCCGAAGTATGAGTGTAATTGGTCCGGAAGTCTGTACTTAACCTGAAGCATACTTAACCTGAAGCGAACTTTCTCATTGAAAGTAATGGAAAGTGGATTAATCCGTTCCAGACAGGTCCACAGAGTACTCAACCTGTAGCGTACTTAACCCGAAGTATGAGTGTAATTGGTTCCGGAAGTCCGTACTTAACCTGAAGCAAACTTAACCTGAAGCGAACTTTCCCATTGAAAGTAATGGAAAGTGGATTAATCCGTTCCAGACAGGGCCGCGAAGTACTTAAACTGAAAATACTCAAACCGAGTCGTACTTAAACCAAGGTATGACTGTAATATTGAAAAACGTGGAAAACTTAATAATAAATAAATAAATGTGTTATCCCAAAATTCGAATTCTAACCCCCTCACCCTTTCCAGTTAGCAGATTCCATCAAATGAAAGCAGCCACGCAAACACACACACACACACACACACACACACACGCCTCAGAAAGGGCATGGCAGGGGGAGTGATGGTGGTAGCATTGTGGGAAATTTAAATGGCCACCCATTGATGCCACCAGCTAAGCACAAGAGGGTGCTTTCCCAAGGGTGGCAGTGTATAAAAGGCAAGTTCAGAAATCGTTTTGGAACATCATATGAGAAGATAATCCAATTTCTCCCTCATCCTTAGTTAGTAGGTCAACGGGTATCTAACTGGATATCTGCTCTGAATTTAGAAATAGTTCACCACAGCGCTGCCTGCAGAGTCAGAATTTTTTATGAGCATGAATTACTGAATTACTGTGCTCAGCTTGCATTTGACCACAATTCCCATGAGACATCCAACGCAGGCTTTTTTCCTTTTCCTTTTTAATATTTATGCTGATAATGTTAATGATGGGTTTAACCTATAGATAGCATCGGTTTTGTGAATGGCATTAAACATATCAGACTCCCACATACATCTGAGAAGAAATTCCCTATCTATACATTCTTCAAAAGTGGACAGCCCCTGGTTGCACCTAGACATTCTGTTTTAAAGTTGTCACTTTTTCCAATGCAGAGCTAAAATTGACTGTGGTATATCAGGTCCAGACATCCAACAGCACAACAGCAATTTACACATTGTGTTGGATCAGGTTTGGGGGAGGGGAATCTTATAGCTTCGTTATTTCTGGCTGCCCAACAGGGCATCTCTGATCAGGTGCCAGCAAAGAGAGGAAAAAACCTCTGCTTTTATCACTTCAAAGGACCCTTTGTTCAAAATGGTGAAAATCGCTGCTCATTTAGGTGCTGAGTTTGGTACTCTTCAACCAAGGATGGTAATCGCTCTGCCCGGACAGTGAGGTCCAGTGCCGAGGGCCTTCTGGCGGTTCCCTCACTACGAGAAGCTAAGTTACAGGGGACCATGCAGAGGGCCTTCTTGGTAGTGGCACCCACTCTGTGGAATGCCCTCCCACCAGAGGTCAAAGAGAACAACAATTACCAGACCTTTAGAAGGCATCTTAAGGCAACCCTGTTTAGGGAAGCTTTTAATGTTTGATGGATTTCTGTATTTTAATGTTTTGTTGGAAGCCACCCAGAGTGGCTGGGGGAACCTGGCCAGATGGGCGGGGTATAAATTTATTATTATTATTATTATTATTATTATTATTATTATTATTATTATTAATGGTGTAGAGGAGTGGCTCTGAAACTCTCCATCTTCAGGCAGACCTCTCCAAACCTCCCTGGTTCACATGATGGTTTAGCTGCTATAGTTTAAATGATGATTTGCTGAGACGAGCCAACTTCTAATTAAAGAAGGTGGCTTCCAGCAAACCAGTTTAGGGTTTGGTATAAAGCAGGGGTAGGCAATCTAAGGCCGGATGCGGCCAAATCGCCTTCTCAATCCGACCTGCAGATGGTCCGGGAATCAGTGTGTTTTTACATGAGTAGAATGTGTCCTTTTATTTAAAATGCATCTCTGGGTTATTTGTGGGGCATAGGAATTTGTTCATTATTATTTTTTCCAAAATATAGTCCGGCCTACCACATGGTCTGAGGGATGGTGGACCAGCCCACAGCTGAAAAAGGTTGCTACCCCCTGCTGGGGTCAATATAACATGGTTTCCACCTTATGGGCACACTGGAGGAGGAGACACAACCTCTTGGGACATTTCAGCATGAAAAGAGGATGCTCAACCATTGAGCTACACCCCTTCCCCAAATTGGTGCTAATTGTAGACAGACAGCTTCAACACCCTCCATGCTATGTCCCCTCTGGGTCCTCCTTTATGTTTACACTGTAAAACAGCCCCAAGGGCGCTTAACTTTTCAGACAACTGAAAGGGGGAAAAAAGACTCTGATTGATGAACAGTGTGAGCACACCTACTCATTCCCCTCCCACACAGATCCGACAGATAACAGGCATGCTGCCTTGCAACTTTAGAAATCCCTATAACTACCGCAAGGTTCACAGAAGAAGTCACACTCAGAAGATGGATAGGTGTGACTTATTGCATCTGTGCCCTGTAGCAACGATGGCCTCTCTGCACCTCTTCAGATGATGACCCGGCAACCATAGCTGCCATGTTTTCCCTTTTCTCACAAGGAAGCCTATCCAGCATAAGGGAATTTCCCTTAAAAAAAAGGGAGAACTTGGCAGCTATGCCGGCAACATGCAAAGGGAAATAGGTGCTGTACCAGATGC
Organism: Zootoca vivipara; assembly: GCF_963506605.1. Taxonomy (NCBI): domain Eukaryota; kingdom Metazoa; phylum Chordata; class Lepidosauria; order Squamata; family Lacertidae; genus Zootoca; species Zootoca vivipara. The sequence goes on along the minus strand of NC_083277.1, from coordinate 116,472,595 downwards.
AGTTGTTCGTCACCTGCCTAGGAAGAAGCAGCTAGAACCAAAACAGAAATGACACAGACACACATGGAGAACATTTGCTCTTACCTTTTGCTGCTCGATAAGTTAATGAGTGAGTTGACATGTTAATTGTCTTGCTCATGGAGGCTAAAGCTGTCAATGGCTGTGAGCCACAGTTGGAGGCAGTATGCTGTATATTCCTATATATAAGACTACTTTTTAACCCAGGAGAATCTTCTCAAAAGTCGGGGGTCGCCTTATACACCGGGTCGTATTTCTTATACGGCAAGTATATCCCAAACTCTATATTTTAACTGGAAACGTTGGGGGTCATCTTATATGCCCAGTCGTCTTATATGCCCAGTCGTCTTATACGCCGTTATATATGGTACCAATTGCCAGGAGTCAGGCATGAGGAGAATGCTTGCCCTCAGGTTCTGCTTGTGGTAAAGGTGAAAGGTAAGTCCAGTCAAAGGCGACTGGGGTTGCAGTGCTCATATCGATTTCAGGCCAAGGGAGCCGGCATTTGTCCACAGACAGCTTTCCAGGTCATGTGGACAGCAGGACTAAACCGCTTGGTGCAATGGAACACCGTGACGGAAACCAGAGCAGTGCACGGAAACGCCATTTACCTTCCTGCCACAGTGGTATCTATTTAGCTACTTGCACTGGTGTGCTTTCAAACTACTAGGTTGGCAGGAGCTGGGGCAGAGCAATGGGAGCTCATCCTGTTGTGGGGATTCAAACCGCCAACCTTCTGATTGGCAAGCCCAAGAGGCTCAGTGGTTTACACCACAGTGCCACCCGCACCCCTCTGCTTGTGGACTTCCCACATGCATTTGTTTGGCCACTGTGAGAACAGGACACAGAGCTAGATGAGACTTGGGCCTGACCCAGCAGACTGTTCTTATGTTCTTACCTTTGGAAATGTGCCAATTGTGCAAAATCTTGCTCCCTCATCACCTGTAGTCGCAGGTTGAGCAAATCAACCCATATTAGTAATTAGCCACAGTGCAGAAGCAGTTGTATTGACTTATGCCATTTCTGAGTTCCTTTGTTTTGCCAAGGAAATGCATTCCATCTTGACATCCCTTCTGACACGGTGAACAGGGTGTTGCTACTCAATGGAGCGCTTTATTGCCTTGTGCCATGTTGTTGATGTTTGATGTGTCCCTGGCTCACCAGTGAACTTTCTGTGTAGGCTTAGCAAAGGGAGGGGAGGGGAGGTTAATGCACCTCTTTCTCTGCAAATTATGGGCAGCAGCCGGGACTGGCAAGTGTGAAACTGGAAATTATGCTGGCACCTTAAAAAAAAAAAAACGAAGGAGGATTTCACAACTATGTAACCGTCTTCAACCAGTAATATTGACAGTGCTGTTCGATGCATGTCTACTTATGAGTAATTCCCACTGAGTTCAATGAGACTTTCTCCACGTAAGTGTGTATACCGGTATGATTTTAGTTTAAGTGGCTGTTATTGTAGGCCAAGTATTGGAAACCTCCAGCCCATGGGTCAACCATAGCCTGGCGGGGGGGGGGCAATTTGGCCCACAAGGACATTTCCCCCCAAACCATGTCAGTGATGTCAGCTGATGGTCAAGAGGACAGGTTTAATCCTGCACTGGCTGTGCGATCCATCAAGATCACATGGTCATAACAGCATAATTTAATCCCTGCTCATCATGTGAGAATGAATTATAGTCCTTTAGAAAAGTGTTCTTTGAAACAGACCACACCAGAGCTACAACAAAGAGTGCTTTTGCAAAGGGTTTAAGACAGAAACATGGGGGCTGCCTTACAGCCATTTGCAACCCTCTTGCAAAAGGCTTTGTGAGGTTCCCCACACTCCCCTTTAAGCTTCCTAGATCAGGAATATAAAAGGGGAGTGCAGGAAGAGTTGCAAAGCACAAGGGATTCTGACATTTGATTGACAAGTGAGGGGCCCTGTATTTAAAGTATTTAATTACTTTGGGTCCTTATGAATAAAGTTGATTAATAAAGCAAACTACATTTTTAAACTGGCATGGTTTTTTTTAAAGAAAAAGAAAAAAAAATGGGCAGGCATTGCTGGGAACTGATAATTAGCAGCTTGGCTGAACTTTATGTTTTGATGCTATATGTCAATAGTTTCTCACAAGAAGACTGAGAGCCAGTGTTCTGCCTGCTTAGGAGGAAATCATGAGGAACAGACAATAACTTTGCTTGTTGTACTTGTGGCAATCAATTATAAATACATCCCCTAGTTTACATTATCGTGACAGGTGTGGTTCCAAGACATGCAAATCTTCCTTTCCAAGAACACTGGCATTCTCAAGCTGAGTTCCTGAAACCCACAACTGGGAAGGCTGTCATACATAACATCTTGGGAACAGGAGCTAGGCAGCGCGATGCAGTTAGGCAGGAAGTGGAAGCCATGAATATGTTGATATGCACACAATATATACACATATACATTATTAATTTTCCAAAGACCTGGCCAATTGCCTTGGCTTAGAAATACACAGTTGGAGCCTGCGGCAAATCTTTCAGGAGCAGAATGTACTAGGAAGAGAACGTAGACCTCAACTTTTCTGCAGACACGGTGAAGACACAGGAAGGAGAGGAAGGAAGACTTGGATAAAAGAAAAGAAGAGGGTTAGCCATCTTGAAGACACATGTAGGGAATCATTTGTGACCAGAGGCACAAGTCTTGCTCAGCCACACAGGAGCACTGAGGGGGGGAAAGACAGAGGCAACAACAGGCTTGGAGGCATCCCAGAGTTTGCAGAAGTTAAACAAACTATTTAGGCCCGGGGGGGGGGCGCTAAGAGGCAGTAAGGTAAAGGTAAAAGTACCCCTGACTATTAGGGCCAGTCGCGAACGACTCTGGGGTTGAGGTGGTAGAAACCCCAGTCTGAGAATGCTTAGTGGCCATGGAATACTGACCAAGTATTTTGTGTGTGTGTGTGTTGAAAACCAGGAGGGATGGAATGGAGCAGGGGTCCCCAGACTACGGCCCGGGGGCCGGATGCGGCCCAATTGGCCTGCCAATCCGGCCCGCGCCGACCCCCGACCCCCGCCGCCGCCCGCTCTTACGGTGCGCAGCGCGGCAGCGCTCTTCCGAGTCGGGGAAAAAGCGCCGAAAATCCTTTGTGCGCATGCGTATGGGCCTCTCCCAACCCGGAAGAGGTCATTTCTGGTGCACTTCCGGGTCGGGGGAGGCCCATACGCATGCGCACAACGGATTTTTGACGCTTTTTTCACCCTGGAAGCGCGCCGCCGCGCCAGTAAGCGCCCGTGCGCATGCGCACGGGCGCGCACTCCCCCGCCCACCGGCCCGCACAGGAGCGCGCTCCCCCGTCTTTCGGCCCGCTGCGCGATCGGCGCGGTGGGAACCGGCCCAAACGCTGGTAAGTCTGGGGACCCCTGGAATGGAGTAAACTGAAAAGGTTGTTGGCTGGCTGGAACATAGAACACTACAGGAGCAAAGTGCATTATTCTGTCCCATGTCCCACTTCTGGGTGGTTCTTAATGCATAAGCCATGAGACCTAGAATATTAAAAAAGGTGCTTTGTTGTACTCAGTGTATATCACGTAAAATATATCAAAAAAGCTACAATGAAGTCAAACCAATATAAAAACAGAAAAGATAGATTAGAAGGCAGGAAATTTATATTTTCTGGTTTTACATTGGTTGGTTTGGTTTCATTGTGGCCTTACTGATGATTGTTATTTTACTTGGAGGTATTCATATCTTTAAAGCAGGGGTGGGGTACCTCTAGCCTATGGGCGCCATTAGGTCCCATTTTGGCCCACAAGGCCATTTCCCTCAAACCACAACCACCTATCTCACACCAGACATCACATGTGATGTCAGATATGGGACAAGTAGAGACATGGGTACACTCCTGCTTGTGTATTGGCATGCTGGGCTCACTGTTGCCTCAGCTGCACTCCTGAGTTCTCCATGGGGCTTCAAGGCAGGATATAGATAATTATAAGAAACAAACAAACAAACAAAAACTGTGACCCCCCCCAAACAAAATTCCTGGCTAGGCCATTTCTCCCACCCCTTAATAATTAGCAATCCCAATGCTAGGCCAGGTTTCTTCAGGACTCCAAGGTAGTAAAAAGCATTTTGGCCTAACGTCAGTAGGGAAGAATTCCATTCACCTGAAGTCCACCTTCATTCTCTGGTGATGTTCTGACTATTTCCCCCTCATAGCACCAGCAAAGCTCGGGCTGAAAGGAAGGGTGGCACTTCAGAAGATCCTTGGTCCAGGACCTTTCCAAATGAGGCTCCTTTCAGATGTCGCTGAGCTCCCAACTACCGTCATCCCTGACCACTGACCATGCTGGCTGGGGGTGATGGGAGTTGCGGTTGAGCACATCTGGAGGGCACCATGTTGAGGAAGGCTGGCGTAGGTAATGATAACAGGGAGTGCCATCCTCACCCTGTTGAGAGCGAGCCTCCTTTCCCACCGACACACACACCTTTGAAATGAAGCTGTGGATCAAAAGCAAGCAAGACGCGTGGTGGCAGCTCTTGGGTGTTTGCTAGGCAAGGAGCATGCATGCCACCCCTTAACTGGGTCACCAAATGCAAGCAGGGGAAAAGTGGAAAGCAACCCTGCTGCGTCCCTTTGCAATACTAATGAAGCTCAGCATACCTTCTTCAGGCGGAACACAGCTTGTGGTATTGTTTATGTCTTCTTTGGAGCCTGAGAAGCACGGCTATCTCCAAGATCTAAGCCACAGTTAGCATTGCAAAACAGCTATCAAACACACATTATTGGCTCACTTCCTTTATTTTCTGTAGTCGGAGGAAGCCAAAGCCCTCCGGTGTCTCTTCTCAAACATAAGGGAGCAACAGAAGCTTCTCTAACAACCATTAATGTTTGATCACTGTGAAATGCTGATAAACAGTGTTCCGCTCCAGGAGCTCATGGGTATGGTTTTCCACTGATCAAATGGTCAAAGCCTTGAATATAACTCTTCACCTGACCTACTTAAAGACTCCTACATCAGAGAATAAGATCCCAGACACCATCATTTGTGCTTTCATAACCTCAAGAGCTGACTACTGCCACTCATTCCTGGTGGGGCTGAAACTTAAGCGAGTGAGAATATTGAAACTTGGGAGTTTGGGCAATTTGCAGATTTTAAATTAAATAAAAATAAGACAAAGTTATTAGTCGAAAACCTTACAGCAGTAGATAAAAAGGAATTATCTCATGCTATAGGAATAGAGATTCATAAAAATGTAAAATATTTAGGAATCTGGCTCCCAACTAGAAACATTAATATTTATAAAGATAATTATGAAAAAGTAAATGAAGTAAAAAGGTATTTAGAAATATGGGGGAGAATGAATTTATCTTTAGTAGGAAGAATTGCAGCAATTAAAGTGAAAGCATTGCCAAAAATGTTGTTTTTATTCCAGACAATACTGGTAATAAGTAACATGGTATGTTTTAAGAAATGGCAAAAAGATATCTCCAAATTTATCTGGAAAGGGAAGAAACCTAGGATAAAATACAAAATACTTACAGACAACAAAGAGAGAGGAGGATTCTTCCTTCCAGATCTTAAACTTTACTACGAAGCTGCTTATGTTACTTGGATCCGGGATTGGATCAAATTAGAAAATATAGATTTGTTAGATCTGGAAGGACATAATAATAGATATAGATGGCATGCATAGTTATGGTACAATAAAGGGAAGCTACATAAAGGATTTCATAATCATATAATCTATATACTGTATATATATAAATGTAAAAATGGTGAAAGTGTGGGCTCCACTTTTCTCCGTAACCGCTTGACCAATCATCCTGAAATTTGGACACAATGATCCATGCCACTCCCCTCAAATCTCACACCTGCGCAGGTAGAAAAATGCCTTTCCACCAAGTAAAACAGCGCCCTCAAGTGGAATTCCTCCCACAGTACACCCCCTCCCTTTCTGTGAAATCTACACCACACCCACAAACCAAATAATGACATCATCAACCAAGCAACTGAAACCACCTGCCAGGCTGCTAGGCCCCCACTAGGCCCGGGGGGGAGGGCGAGCGCCCAGGTCGCAGGCCGCAGCACGGCCTTTGTTTTATGTAGGCCCCTGCCAGGCCGCCAAGCCCCCACAAGGCCTGGGGCGGAGAGGGCAAGCGCATGGATCGCAGGCCGCAGCATGGCCTTTGTTTTATGTAGGCCCCTGCCAGGACCCCAGGACTCAACTAGGCCTGGACAGGAGGATAACCCACAGCATCACACTTGGGGGCACGACAAGGGGTTTTTACTTTAAAATTTAGCGGGCGTTGTGTCACATGCAAGGCTCCGGCGGCCATTTTAAGTAAGGGCACTCATACGCCTTTTAACCTATGCTTTATACTATGACTGATTGCAAGCCTCTGCATCTTTAAAAAAACCACCATGCACTTTCTCTCCCCAGTTTAAGTCCTCGGATATTTGCAGTGGCCAACCCCCCCCCCCCATTTACAATCTCCTACCTTCCCCTTGCCCCTTCCTGGTTTTTTTTATGGAACCAAACAGCTCGGGTGCTTCGGAACTCACCTTCTGTTGCTACGGGGCTGTGGGTCTTCACTATTTGATTCAACCCCCCCCCCCCCCCGGTCGGGATTACTAAAATAGTTGTCTAGGTTCTCTGGGTCACCTACTCCAAAATTAGAAAATCCAAATAACAAAACACACACACACACACACACACACACACACACACACACACACAAACAAACAAACAAACCAAAACACAGAACAACGCCCAAATCATACAATACCCACCAAAATAAATGACAACCCCAAAAATAAAATTATACAATAATAACTTCTGCTACTCATGTTCTTATTTCAAAAAAAATAATCTAAATATATAAAAAATGTTCACGATGCGTGCGCAGGAGCCAATGTATGGCGATACAGGGGGGAGGGGACAACACTCCCCGGGGAAAACAGAGGGAAGGGTGTCCTACCGAAACACAGGGATGCATAGCTGCCAAGTTTTCCCTTTTCTCGCGAGGAAGCCTATTCAGCATAAGGGAAAATCCCTTTAAAAAAGGAATAACTTGGCAGCTATGCAGGGATGAGTCACGTGGTTGGAGGGAGGAAGGGTGGGATACGTCATGGATCAGGACAGGGTGGGGGGAATCACAGGGATGACCCACAGCAAAGCGTGGCCGGGCCAGCTAGTTAGGAAATAAAAGTACAGTATGAGAAAAATATAAAGATTTATTAGAACAAAAAACGCCATGGTGGGTATCCCCAACAGAAGCAATTTCAGTTAAAAGAATAAATATGGAAGGAAAATGGCCTATATATAGAGATCTGTTGAGAGAGAGAGGAAAGCTAAAGCTTAAGGACTTTGACGAGATTAGAGAATATGTTTATGACTGGCTACAACATCGTCAATTAAATGAGGCTTTCAAAGAGGATAATAAGAAAGGATTTAGCTATACTATATCTAGATTTCAAAGAGAAATAATAGATTACAATACCAAATTATTGAAGAAAATATATAATTTATTGTTAGAATGGGAAACTACAGATGAAGACGTCAAAGGTATAATGATTAAGTGGGCACAAGATCTAGGGCATAATATTCAAATGGAAGACTGGGAAAAATTACCAGTTGTATATTGTCAAAAGAGAATTATATGAAGATGATGTATAGATGGTATATAACACCTGCTAAAATAGCAAAAATGGCTCCAATAAGTGTTGGAAGTGCAAAGAAAAGGAAGGCACATTTTTTCATATGGGGTGGAATTGTAAAATAATTAAGAATTACTGGGAAATAATTTATAATGAAATGTAAAGAATGTTTCAGACAACTTTTGTTAAAAACCAGAAGCTTTTCTACTAGGCATTTCATGTCAAGACTTGCCAATAGAGAAGAAAAACCTTTTTATGTATGCCACAACAGCGGCTAGGATTTTACTAGCCCAAAAATGGAAAAGCGACGAAATACCAACTAAAGAATGATGGCAAGAGAAACTCATGGAATATGCTGAAAATGGTGAAGTTAACTGAAAGACTTCGAGATAAAGACAACAGAGACTTTTAAAAAGACTGGGAACCATTTATGTTGTATTTACGGAATCAGTGTAAAGAAATGGACTCACTAGTAGGGTTTGAGTAAACACTTACAATTAACAAAACCAACATAGAAGCTATAAAGATGAGGTTAAAGTGGCAAGAATACAACATCTGATTTAAAGAACATAATTTTGAAGCATAGTATTAGAAGCAGGACAAGTTTATATGTAAAAAAAATCCAGAAGGGGAAGTTGAGGGACGTCATGGGGGGAGGGGAATTTTTTTAATTATTTGTTATGATGTGGTTGTGATGAAAATGTAAAACCCAATAAAACATTTTTTAAAGAATATTGAAACTTAAGTACTGTACTGTATTGTGACTATCCCGCTTATGAGCCCACCAGTTCCACAGACTAGGCACAATATTTTGATAGGTGAATGTGATGTCCCTAAAGTTCTTTGGAAAGTCATTCTCTCTCCCCCCCCCCAATCACCTGGCACCCTCATGTGTCACTTTACCCACCCACCCCCTCTTGGCTCATTGACTTTAACCTTAACAGAATTAACCCTTAAGTTTCAAACTGAATGAGCCCAGCTGTTGCACCGCTAGCACGACATCCGTGAGTTAGTTTCAGTAAACTTTCAACTAATCACAGTACTAAAAACTTACACAAATTGGAGAGGGTGGGATAATAATGTGGAGGTGGATATCACAGTTAAACCCTTAGTCCGCTAACATGGTTTGAGTGTTGGCCAAACTGGTCCTTTTTTTTGCGCCAGGTATGTTTCTGCTCCAGATGACATAAATTCCATTGTCCGTGTATTTCACTGTGGGGCTTTAGATTTCACTAATAGGTTCATGTCAGCTGTTTTGCTCCACTGCACTTTTCTCTGCCTGAGTGCTATGTGAACACTGTCAATTGCTCAATTCAGCATGTGATTTCCCCCCAAAAAATTAGTTGACAAAATTCATTTGTTAATAATTTATGAACAGATAAAGCATAACTCATGTGGGGAAAGGAAGGGGCAGAAATGAAAGAGGCAGAGAATGTAAACTAGTAACCATTGGCTGAGCTTGTTACTTACCATTACATGTGCATGGTAAGCGGGTCGCCTGTAATATCCTGACATGCTGTGCCAAGTGGAATGGAATGGGGCCATTGCCCAAAGTGCATTGTGTGTGTGTGTCATTCCTTCTATACCCAGCTGATCACTGTGCTCTGCAGGAGAGGGCAACTTGCAGATACCATCTTATCTTGAACAGGGCCTTTAAGCAACACACAGGTGGCGCTGTGGTGTAAACCACTGAGCCTTGGACTTGCCGATCGAAGGTTGGCGGTTCGAATCCCCGTGACGGGGTGATCTCCTGTTGTTCAGTCCCAGCTCCTGCCAACCTAGTAGTTTGAAAGCACGTCACAGTGCAAGACGATAAATAGGTACAGCTCTGGCAGTTGTATATTGTCTCCCTGCTTATTTAACTTATATGCAGAATTAATTCATCATGCGAAAGGCTGGACTACATGAATCCCAAGCTGGAATTAAGATTGCCGGAAGAAATATCAACAACCTCAGATATGCAGATGACACAACCTTGATGGCAGAAAGTGAGGAGGAATTAAAGAACCTTTTAATGAGGGTGAAAGAGGAGAGCGCAAAATATGGTCTGAAGCTCAACATCAAAAAAACCAAGATCATGGCCACTGGTCCCATCACCTCCTGGCAAATAGAAGGGGAAGAAATGGAGGCAGTGAGAGATTTTACTTTCTTGGGCTCCTTGATCACTGCAGATGGTGACAGCAGTCATGAAATTAAAAGACCCCTGCTTCTTGGGAGAAAAGCAATGACAAACCTAGACAGCATCTTAAAAAGCAGAGACAACACCTTGCTGACAAAGGTCCATATAGTTCAAGCTATGGTTTTCCCAGTAGTGATGTATGGAAGTGAGAGCTGGACCATAAAGAAGGCTGATTGCCCAAGAATGGATGCTTTTGAATTATGGTGCTGGAGGAGACTCTTGAGAGTCCCATGGTTTGCAAGAAGATCAAACCTATCCATTCTGAAGGAAATCAGCCCTGAGTGCTCACTGGAAGGACAGATCATGAAGCTGAGGCTCCAATACTTTGGCCACCTCATGAGAAGAGAAGACTCCCTGGAAAAGACCCTGATGTTGGGAAAGATGGAGGGCACAAGGAGAAGGGGACGACAGAGGATGAGATGGTTGGACAGTGTTCTCGAAGCTACGAACATGAGTTTGACCAAACTGCGGGAGGCAGTGGAAGACAGGAGTGCCTGGCGTGCTATGGTCCATGGGGTCACGAAGAGTCGGACATGACTAAACAACAACAACAACAACTGGCGGGGAGGTAAATGGTGTTTCCATGCACTGCTCTGGTTTCACCAGAAGCAGCTTAGTCATGCTGGCCACATGACCCAGGAAAACTGTCTGCGGAGAAACGTTGGCTCCCTCGGTCAGTAAAGCGAGATGAGCGCCACAACCGCAGAGTCGTTTGCAACTGGAATTAACTATCAGGGGTCCTTTACCTTTACTCTTTGCAACTGCCCCCCATTGCAAATCAGACAGAAGACTTTTATCCCAATCATCTGAAATTGTTTTATATAGGCAGTTTTTTTTAATATGTCATTTTTTATTGTTTATATATGTAATTGTTTTAATCGTTTTTCAATCAATCAATCTTCTTTTTTGGCATAGGAAAAAGTGCATCGTATACATGGATCAGAACACAACACAGAGAATGAAACATAGTAGGATATACTTTAGGATAAAACTGCCCAGACATCGTGAAGTACGAAAATGGCTCTTAGGACCTATGGTGACGTAATTTCATGGCGTCACTAAAAAATCTTGCCACATTCTCCACAACGTCATTCCTACAATTGTTCAGCAGATAAGACACCCTGGGAGAGTCAGTGCAATAAATCCCCTCCTTCAATAAGGGGGCAAAATACTTCTCATATATTTCTGCATAAAATGGGCAATCAAATAAAACGTGTGTGATGGATTCGAACTGTTTTGTGCCACAAGGGCAGTATTGTTTTTCATATATGCAGTTGTTTTAATTGTTTATGTACGCAATTGTTTAGCAGTTGGTTTTTATTATGTTGTAAAATTGCTTCAAGCTGTTTTGTAGGAAGCGATCCATAAATAAAATAATAACAATAGCCTACTAAATTACTGGTCCCGTTTCCTACTCGCAGTGTGAACATGCGGGCCTAGAAGTTACGGTTCGGGATCATATGGCCTGTGTCTTCCTTCAAGGAATGGCACTTTACAAGCATTGCACACCACACCAATTGGTCTTTTAGAAATTATCAGTTGAGGAATTGTCCACCTTTCAGGAAAAGCAAAAAAAAGAAGAGTCTTGTCCAATCAAGATGCTGTTTGTCTTGACTTCGCTTAATGGCTCCTTCTTTTTCTCAAAACATTGTCTGGGTTCTCTGGTTGCCTCAGGGGAAATGATGATAACTTCCTGGATCAAATTCCGAGAAGACGAAAATATTGAGACACACATGGCAATGGGAACCCATTCCCTTCTTAGTCAAGCCAAGATGCTCCCATACACTCTGCTTTGCATTGCTTTGTAAGGGATCCTCGAACTCTTGCATGCCTGCATGGAGGATAAAGAAAGGTGTCTGAGAGTACATAGAAGTTAGCCTACAGTACACAGGTATTCGTGACAGCAGTCACGAAATTAAAAGATGCGTGCTTCTTGGGAGAAAAGCAATGACAAACCTAGACAGCATCTTAAAAAGCAGAGACATTACCTTGCCGACAAAGGTCCGTATAGTTAAAGCTATGGTTTCCCAGTAGTGATGTATGGAAGTGAGAGCTGGACCATAAAGAAGGCTAATCACCGAAGAATTGATGCTTTTGAATTATGGTGCTGGAGGAGACTCTTGAGAGTCCCATGGACTCCAAGAAGATCAAACCTATCCATTCTGAAGGAAATCAGCCCTGAGCGCTCACTGGAAGGACAGATCGTGAAGCTGAGGCTCCAATACTTTGGCCACCTCATGAGAAGAGAAGACTCCCTGGAAAAGATCCTGATGTTGGGAAAGATGGAGGGCACTAGGAGGAGGGGACGACAGAGGACGAGATGGTTGGACAGTGTTCTCGAAGCTACGAACATGAGTTTGACCAAACTGCGGGAGGCAGTGGAAGACAGGAGTGCCTGGCGTGCTATGGTCCATGGGGTCACGAAGAGTCGGACACGACTAAATGACTAAACAACAACAACAACACAGGTATTGTTTGCATTTGATTCCCCCCCTTTGCCTCTGCCCTGCCCAACCCTGGTATGTGGCCCTCAAAAGGTTGCCTAGGCTGAAAAAGCTTCCCCACTGCTGATTTAAAATTTCCCACAATGCAATGCCTGGAACATGCCAGGGTGCCTTGGTGCCAGGGCCTGAAGAAGGAAAGGGCAGAGGTGAAGAAAACTGTGGATGTGTGGAAGGAAATATTGCAACTTAGCCTGTGACTGTCGGGTGGACTGCCGGTCTCAAGGTAAAAAAAAAAAAAAAGGTATTAGGTTGGCAAATGTTAATTTCCCAGGGAAGAAGGCAGGGTCTGAAACCTCCTCAGGTGGAACAAGCATGGAAAAGCATTAAGCTTCCAAACTCCACCTCCACTTAGAGATCTCTTGCTGTTCTGCAGGCAGATATATATGCACACACATAGACCTGCACACACATAGACCTCATCCATCCAGAATACACAGCACCCACCACTAAGCCAGAGAGTTGAAGCTACTGGTCTCAGCCTCTTCTGTCTTCAGGTCATCCATGATGTGGGAACTCCGCTCCGTGGCCTTCTCTCGAGCTGTCCTTGCTGAATTTCTAGCTACGCTGCTCTTCATCTTCTTTGGGCTAGGGGCTGCACTCAACTGGCCTGCGTCCCCACCCAATGTTCTCCAGATCTCGCTGGCTTTTGGCTTGGCTATAGCGACCTTGGTACAGGCTGTGGGCCATGTCAGTGGTGCCCATATTAACCCTGCTGTGACTGTCGCATGCCTAGTAGGCTCCCAGGTCTCCTTCCTGAGGGCCATCTTCTACGTGGCAGCGCAGATCCTGGGAGCTGTGACAGGGGCAGCCCTCCTGCATCAAATCACACCACCTCACATCCGAGGGAACTTGTCCATCAACAGGGTAAGGATTCCAGTACCTGCAAAAGTGGGAGGGAGGGATGATTACAGCAGGGTGTGTCCATACTAGGATGTTCAAGGAACCTTTTGCTAAAAAGAAATCACGGACCCCGGTTTCTCTCTAGTCTCTATTCCTGCCTTTCCTCCAAGGAGCTTGGGGCTACCTAGATCAGGCATAGGCAAACTCCAGCCCTCCAGATGTTTGGGGACTACAACTCCCATCATCCCTGACCACTGGTCCTATTATCTAGGGATGATGGGAATTGTAGTCCCAAAACATCTGCAGGGCTGCGTTTGCCTGTGCCTGACCTAGATGGTCCCCCCCCCTTTCCATGTTAGCTTTGCAACATCCTTGTGAAGTAACTTAGTCTGAGAGATGGTGACTGGCCTAAGGTCACCCAGTGTGCTTCATGGCTGGGTGGGGATTTGAGCCCAAGTCTTGTGTGTCCTAGACCTGTCCAATACCTTACGTTACCAAACTGGCCCACTACTGACATCCTTCAGTACAATCCAGGATTGTGGAAGATACATTGCACAAGACTCCTGTTCTGATCTATAGCAGTGACAGCCAGACTTTGTTGTAGGCTGTTATAAGAAAAAAAAATTTTTTGCAGGGGAGGGGGCTCCCAATTTAGTTTGATTATACACCTGCATAGGTTAGGCCAGTGCTTCCCAAACTTGGGTCTCCAGCTGTATCTTGACTACAATTCTCATCATCCTTGACCACTGGCCTTACTAGCTAAGGATGATGGGAGATGTAGTCCAAAAACCTCTGGCGACCCAAGCTTGGGAAACACTGGGTAAGGCTATCGTTCTGGGTTTAAAAAGACTCAGATGGAACTATCAATTGTCAGTGCAAATTAAAAGAAGCTAGATTGTCACAAACAACTTAAAACTACAGGGTAACGGGCACTTTTACCTGTTGTGTGTTGTCGCCAGTAAAAGAAAGAACAAAAATAAAGGAAAAAACTAGCTTTTTCAGTAGCCTTACTAACAGGGAAAGGGGGAAGAGTAGCAGCAAACTGAACAGGTGAGAAAGCACATAGGAAGGAGCTTGGAAGCTGAAAGCTGGTGGACTATTGAAGCATGGGATGAGGTTGGAGACTCACAGGTTGAGGAAAGGAATTGACCTTGTTGCATCCTTGACTCGGCATATGATGGGTTTGAATCAGTTTGTTTTGGCTCAGATAAAGGGCTTCTCCAGGCTAATGTTCATTTGGGGTGTGTTCTGCAACATGTTCTTGACACAATAATAGTGTGTGGATTTACTCTGCTTTGTTAGTTCATCTGTGATGCTTCCCAATGGAACCGCATTATTGCTGCCCAGAGGATTGATAGCACAGTAACAGCGTGGGGGGGGTGGGGGACCAGAGTGTTTGTGTTATGAAAAGATAGGGGATTTCAATGGGAAGTTACAGGCACAAACAATATTGAAGGGTGGCTGTGTATGACTGCTCTAATAGCATCATGAGCACAAATAATGATGAATGTGCAATAAAAAGGTTGTCTAGAGGGGCCCTAAACTGGGGAGTTCCCCAGCTTTGGAGAGAGAAAATTTCTATTTAATCTGAACTAATTTGATTAAACCATATATGCATTCAAATGTTTTTGAAAAGTTTAACAATCCAACTTATCCTTGTTATATTTTGCAGAGTACTAACCTAGGGGCCATCTGAATGTTGCATGTCATGTGCAAATTGCTCACAGTGTGAAATCATCTTCTTTTGAAAAATGTCCAAAACTTTAGAGTTGCCTAACACAATCACCCTCCCTGCATCTCCTTGTCTGAAAATTGCAGGTTCCATCCATTCTGCCAGCAAATTCAATGCTACTACCGTGTTTCTCCGAAAATAAGCCATACCCTGAAAATAAGCCATAGTGATAGGCAGTTTAACCTTGTAGGTTAAACTGTACCATACTTAATATAAAAAAGACATCCCCTGAAAATAAGCCACCGTGGGGGTTTTTTTGAGGAAAAATAAATATAAGACGGTGTCATATTTTTGGAGAAACACGGTACCAAAAATGATTTTGTGATGCATTTGTTGACTTCCACTTAGTCAACAAATTGCCTGAGATTTCAGGCAATGAGGTGAGACCACTCTGAGGCCAAGCATGATGTTCATTTGAGCCTGTAAGCAGACCTTTTGAGCTAAATGTTGTTTTCTGTTCCCAGCCCTAATAATTATTAACATACTGATTTTTACTCAACCCAGTCATAAAATAGAATCAGGACACTTACATAATTATAATTATATTTAGTTAGGTTCTAGAGCTGCTAAATGCACACCCATCCAGATGTCATAATGAGCATTCTTTGAGAATGATTATGACTCTCAGTGTTATAGTTTTTTGGCATTAGTCAGGAGATAGTTCATGATACTATTGTGAGAGGTAGCTTATTAAAGTTTAGTTGTTTGTTCTTCTAGAACAAATAGCATGCTTTTGTTGAGAGTTCCCTTTTGGTCAAACTGCACTTTGTAGAGCTTTAGCACAAAGGTAGAAGATACAGTGGTACCTCGGTTTATGAACACAATTGGTTCCGAAAGTCTGTTCATAAACTGAAGCGAACTTTCCCATTGAAAGTAATGGAAAGTGGATTAATCTGTTCCAGACGGGCCGCGGAGTACTTAAACTGAAGCGTTCATAAACTGAAGCAAACTTTCCCATTGAAAGTAATGGAAAGTGGATTAATCCGTTCCAGACGGGTCCGCAGAGTACTCAACCTGAAGCGTACTTAACCCGAAGCATGGGTGTAATTGGTTCCGGAAGTCTGCTCATAAACTGAAGTGTTCATAAACTGAAGCGGACTTTCCCATTGAAAGTAATGGAAAGTGAATTAATCCATTCCAGATGGGTCCGCGGCGTTCGTAAACCGAAAATTCGTAAACCGAGGTGTTCGTAAACCGAGGTTCCACTGTATATGGAAATGTGGTACTCTCCAAACGTTTGGGATTACATCTCCCATCAACCCTAGCCAGTACAGTTGATGATCGAGGATGATGGGAGTTGTAGTCCACCAAAATCTGGAGGGCTCCACATTGGCTACTCGGGGGGGGGGGGGCATGAATTCTCCAGGAAACAAATTAGGGGAGCGGGAAGCTGAGGTAGTGTGAATAAGGATGACTGCTCCAGACATAATAGTATTAGGTATAATAAATCTAGTACCCACCAGTATCTTCTGAACTCAATGTTCTCATTGGGAACCATATTAATTAAATAGCTAGGTTGGAAAGGCATGAAACTTTGGGAATTCTTCCAGAAGTGACAAGTTGTCATATGTGGTGGAACATTCACAAGATTACCACAACAGAATGCTCTTGATCTTGGATGATGCAATGCTCTGGGATCCTTTCCCTTCTCTCCATGGACTCAGTTCTGATTCTTATCACTCAGTTTACTTCCCTAATGAGCTACTGACTGAGTCGCATCAGACACCAGCGCTCGCTGGACAAGGAGGAAAACAATTTCTTTGACAGCATGAATTGCCATACATCAGGCATGTCCAAAGTCCGGCCCAGGGCCTAATTTGGCCCCCACAGGAAGTTCCTTCTCGGGGTGCTAAAAAAAGGTCAACAACTTCAATCTTTAAGAAAAGGTCAACAATTTTGGGCAGCCCTCATGCATGTTCACTTCATCAAATCTGGCCCTCTTTGAAAAAAGTTTGGACACCCCGCCATACATCTTCTGTAGGGCTGTTGTGTGTTTTCCATGATTCCCAGAGTGCGCTACAGAAATGCAAATGTTCTCTTTGGAGCATCAGATTCTGCACTTTGACATTAATGTAAGATGTTTCATTATTTCTATGTAAAGCAAGACTCTATGCTTCAAAGAGAAGCTTGGGCAATGAGTGAGAGATCTCATATGTTTGGGATAGGGAGCTCCTCCTCACCCCCATCCCACTTCCTTTGCGGCAAATTAATAAATTACACAAATGGTGTAGTTTTAGAGTGACCTCAGTGTGGAATGCTAGCTTGCAGGAGTGCTCCTGTGAGCCACACCCAGAACAATCATGTGGAAAGAACCACCCCTAAACACAATTTGCAATCTACCAAGATGAATGCAGTCAACCAGTCATGTATGGTGGGTGGTGCACCAGAGGCTCAATAAATATCCTATTTTTGCTCCTTGATTTGGACTGCCCAAGAATAGAGAGGTTGTCTACTACTAGTCAAGCCACAGCATCTCTTCATTATAATACAGTTAGGCAGGTCTGAGCTTTAGCTGTGCCTGCTTTGCAAGCTAGGCATAAGCATATCAGGAATCTGTGCAGTCATGTATTCAAAATTTCAATAGTGAAGTATGTTTATATTTATTGTGTCCAGCAGGGCAAGTGCGTCACAGATGAAAATCTTTGCTGTTGCCAGAATGCCAGTGGCATTGCAAATCATTCTCTTCCCCACCTGCCCACAACTTACATAAGATTAAGGCAAATCAAAATGCCATTGTAGTTGCAAAAGAGGCAAATAATAGAGATGTTATCTTTGTGTTCATTCAAGGTTGTCAACAGACAACTATTGCAAAGACCTTGTGCCAAAGTGGAAACAAAGGTTCACCCAAGTACATGTGTGTGTGTGTGTGTACGCACGCACACACGCACACATATTTATCACTATTTGCTAAATTATATATCACATAATTAGTGGCATTGCTCACACTCATAACTGCCCTTAACTGTCACACAGCCAAATGCTAGTATTTATGCCATCTTCTCCTTCAGTGTGTGATACAATGGCAAGAATCTTCAAGGAAGTGCTTAATTTTCTTCTATTTTTTTCAGGTACACAATAATACAACATCAGGTCAGGCGGTCACCATGGAACTGTTCCTCACCTTCCAGTTGGTCCTGTGCATTTTTGCCTCAACTGATGACCGCAGGAGTGATAACCTGGGATCCCCAGCCTTGTCCATTGGTTTCTCTGTTGTCCTGGGTCACCTGCTTGGGGTGTGTATTTCAAGAGCATTTGTTGACAACTGCTGAGTATGAATGGATGAAAATACTGACAGCAGGGCATGTGTCCCCTGTGTTTAAGAGGGTGCAATACACCTATCTTACCTTCCCAGGGCTGGGAGATCAGGAGGCAGGGCCAGCTCTAGGTAGAGTCCCGGTGGCCCAGGGCGCCGGGCCGGCAGGCGGGGCACTGCGCGGCAAAGCCGTGCGGAAGCCGTGCTGCGCACTGCGAGGGCAGGGGCGCTGGAGCGATCTCCGTGCCTCAGCGCCAGGGCGCCCAACCTGCTCAAGACTGCCCTGTCAGGAGGAATGGTTGGTGTTGGGGACTGCACCAAATATGCAACAGTTTCACTTTTTCATTCTAATCAAACTGTTTTGGTTGGGTGGAAATTTCTCCTGACACCCACTTCAAATGTTCAAATATACATCTCTTTAAAAACAAATCCTGTTCAACACTGCTGTTTCCTCTGGGCTGCTGAAACTTCAGTGCCATTTTCTTCCCCCACCCCTTTGCTGCTTCCACCTCCTTGAATTAATCACATTGCACATTGCAACGAAACTCCGGCGCTGTCAACAAATTATGAGACGAAGGGGTCCAATCCAGGGTGTAATGAATCTTCCATACCAGGGCTAATCCGTTACACACATCCCAACCAATCAGAGATCACATCTCGATCAAGATGACATCATCTTTGTGTGTGTGTGTGTGTGTGTGTGTGTGTGTGTGTGTGTGTGTATAATTTTCTAATTAACATTTCAACAACCTTAAATCAATGGCTTTCCTTCTCTATCTGTGGTTCATTTTGCATACCACACATCCCTGCATATTTTACATGAACTAAACCATTCAGTATGGGAAGCTCTTTCAGAAAATGTTTCCCTTATCAGGTGACCTTTAAAAGTCACACACAAGAGTTGCACTGATTCTCTGGGAAAGATCCATAGAAACAGTCCCATATACTCACAGCATTGAGGAAGCACTGTGAGATGAATAAGCATTTTCCGCAGTCCCCCTGTACCATTTACAGCCCATATGGCTCTGTAGTAAGAAGCGTTTGGTGAGACAGAAATAATGCACTTATCTGAGGCCCTCGGGCATGCCCTAGGCCCTGTTCTCCTGCCCGATGGCTGCCATCAGATGCCCAAGAACTATGAGAAAGGCCTGATGACCAGATGATACTTGGGGGTCTTGGGAAAATGATGAAATATAATGACCCTTGATGTTTCCACAAGAAAAGTCTCAATATTTTTGGCATCATTTATTTCCCTCTTTAACTCAGCAAGTCACTAGCCATATAAAGGTAATGTTTTGACTCCAACACTAATATCCATAGCAATAAATGCTTTTCTTTTTTTTCCCCTAGATCTACTACACTGGCTGCTCCATGAACCCTGCTAGATCTTTTGGTCCTGCTGTGATTGTGGGTGAATTTGACAGCCACTGGGTAAGACTCCTAATGGATTGTGCCCAGTAGTGGTAGTGGAGCAGAACCTCAGAGCTATCCTCCTGATCACTGCTGTTTACCTGGATGGGGGTAAACATCACTGCTTTTTACCTGGATGGGGCTGAGCTGGGACAGCGACCAGCAAGGTCAGGGCCAAATGAGTGCACCAGTGAGAGGGTCAGGTGGGTGGAGGGGGTCCTGCCACTGTACCCGCATGGCCCCAACCTGCCCACAACTCTGTCCATCCCCATTGAGATAAGTATAATGCTGGTGTTGGAAGGGCAATTCTGTTGCTGCACCCCAGCACATGTGTCCCTGCTGCCTATAGCATACCTATGGCTAGTAGAAATAACTATGAGTGTGAGGAGAAGGTGGAGGGAGTGGGGGGGGGGTTCATACCTGGAGCCAGCCTTGCATTCATGCATGTTCACAGCAGACAAGATGCATCCCCTCCTATTCTGAGAGATACAGCTTTTGGGGGACCTAAAGGAACAGGCTGAAAGAGGCTTGCTGGAAAACATCAAGCCTAGCAATTCAAAACAACACTTTTAAACAAAGGAATCCCCAAAATGCAAAACAGCAACCAAAATAGGGCCAGTGTTTTCACAGGGACATGTACCAGTAATTTGAACCATCCCTGGTAAAAAAAAAAACCGGACCATTGACGCATATTCAAGACCAAACCATGGCTTGGTCAAGATGAGATGCTTATGGGCCATGTGGATTTCCTGACTTTTCAGGGATCAGAAAGCCTGTTGGCAAAGGAAGACTATTATGTGGATACAAGAGCTGCCAGTTGAAAGAAAGACATAGTGATTGGCAACAAGAACCATAGGCAAGTTTTTCTTTGGTGATCACTTGTAGCCAAGTAAGATTGTCTTCCATTGGTTGAGCTGGTTTGAAGCCAGTAAAGGTTTAAGTGACTTGTTCTTTGTGACTCAGCAGTAGAGTATAAACCCCATTCTGGTTCTAGTTAACACCGGAATGAGTTCTTCAGATTCTGGTTTTAGCCAGCTTTAGGGTAGTTTTCCATTGGATCTTTCTTTCGTCTATTTTTTAAAATATGGAGACAACTTAACATTTGTGTTCAATGAGGTGAAAAAATGAAGGAAGTAAAAGCTATTAGCAAGTTTGGCAGATATCCATTGATTTTTTAACTTCCCACATATTGGGCCAAACCAAAAACACATGTGATAAGGCTTTATTAGTATTATTATTATAGTAGTTATGAAGCATCCCTGAGCTGCCCTGTTGTAACAAAGAGGGCTGCCATTCACCGAACTGCTTGGATTCTTGAGAGCAGGGCAGGGAGGAGGGCCCAGAGATAAAATGAGGCAGTAATTATAGCAAATCAAATTTTATTAAACGGTCACAGACCAAAATGTAATTATAGCTCAGTAACAACAGCTATAACTGCTTAGCATCAACTGCTAAGCAGGTTCAACAGTGGCAAATAGTTGGATATGGAACAATAGAGGGCCATTGCCTTTGATCTGTTATAGGCAACACTTTCTTCATTTCTTAGGGGAAGAACTGTAACTTGGAGACAGAGCACAACTTTTGCATGCAGAAAGTACCAGGTTCAATCACCGAGCAAAAGAGAGGACATGAGCTGAACAGAAGTTGGGGGTGGAAAGAGTTAGTAAAATGCAGATGGGGGTTTGGAAGAGGAAGTGGTCCAGAACATCAAGGAGAAAGCCAGAGGGAGGAATCTGAAAAGAGCAGGACAACTGGGAGAGTAAAGGAGTGGAGGGGGAAGCTGCGTGTGACCAGGAGCTGCAGACGTGAAGAACTGCACATGAAACTGGTGTCACGGTCCGGTCAGTGGGCGGTTGAAGCCCTGGCTGAGGACGTCAGGACCAGAAGCAAGATGGTGGTGTAGAAGCAGGAACAGATGCAGGGTTGAGGGTCCAGCAGCAGGCAGTCGAAGGTCAAGGAGCAAGGCAGAGGTGAAGGTCTGGGGGTCGAGGATCAAGGCGTCAGCAAGGCAGAGGTCCAAGGGTCGAGGATCAGGGCGTCGGCAAGGCAGAGGTCCAAGGGTCGAGGATCAAGGCGTCGGCAAAGGCAAGGGTCCAAAGAGCAAGGAGCAAGAGGCCAGATGCAACCAGGCAGGGATAGTGTTGCTGTGGCAAAGAGCTGATGGGAAATGCTGAGCTTTTATCCCTCCCAGCTCCTGCCACCAGGTGCAGTGAGGTATCAAGTGGTCTCACCTGAGTGGTCACTCCTTGCCTCTCCAGCACAAGCTGAGGCCTCACCTGAGTGGCCACTCCTTGCTTCCCCAGCACAAGCTGAGGCAGGCCCCAGTCCTGCAAAGCACTACAGGCCCCAGAGCCTGACTCCTGCCCATACTCCTGACAATTGGAATGGCCAACTAAATATTTGGCCAAAAGCTATTTGGTAATCTTGAGTTTTCCAACTGCACCAGCACACCCATACCTCTTTCCCCCTAATTACATAAATTGCAATATATTGGGGGGGGGGCTCTAATGCCCTATTGTGGGAAACCTTGAATTGTGAGGTCTAATGGGGGAGGAGCTGTCTTCTATACTACACTTAATCTTAGCCAAAAGTCTGAGATGCAATGCTACCTTCTATAAATGGTTTGGTACCAGAATTTATCCAAGAATGTTCATCCTGGTCAACCATCAACCTTGTATCTCTCTCGTTCTCTCCTTTCCTCCCTCAGGTCTTCTGGCTGGGTCCAATGGCTGGAGCGGTGGTGGCTTCCTTGCTCTACCACTACGCTCTCTTCCCCCATGCAAAGACCCTCTCGGAGAGGCTAGCAATCTTCAAAGGCTACGAGCCGGAAGAAGACTGGGAGGAGCGTGATGTTCGCAGGAGGCAATCAATGGAGCTCCACTCCCCACAGACCCTGCCTCGGAGTGTGATGGAGAAAGTATAGGCCACACCGACAGTGAAAGGAGCAGGCTATCGCTAGCTACGTCCACTGGTGTTTTCTTCTGGCTCAAATGTGCACTCATCTTCATGTTGTCCATGCACAATGAATTTCTCCCCTGGGAGAGGTATGGTCATCTGTGATGGGCCACCCGTGGAGCTTAAATCTTTAGCTCAGGCTGTAAGAGAAGTGCCCATTGCTCTGAAAGATTCTCCCAATGAGATTTAAGATCCACCTATTGATCAGTGGAAACCATCACATACCACCCACCATCTTGTGCATCCTGACAAATTTAATGAAAGAACATTGTTTTTTCTTCTTCCTTGAGTCTAGTTATCTAAACACCATGTGGATCTCTAGAATTTGGGTCAAAGAGTCATTGACCATGATGGTCCAGCTATATAAAATGGTCTCTGGGCATTTCCCTTGAAGAAATAACAGCCACAACTTTTAGAGTTCTCACGTTGGCATCCAGAGTGATGAACTGGTAAAAAGCAAGGGCAAAATTTGCATTATTGATCCTAAGCATGATTACCCAAGTGCAAGTCATGATCTATTCAATGGGACTTACTTCCAAATGATCATGATTACAATAAGGCTTGTTAGACAAATTGGGACTTCCTTCTAAATAAGCGTGCTTAGAATTGCACCACTAACCTTGCAGACACCAGCCAAATCCTTTAGCTTCCCTGCAAAGTTCTTACTCTGCACAGAGCGAGTCGTTCTTTTGTGAGGGTTTGACCACTTATTAAAATGCATGTGAGTGTATTAAACTAAAGCAGAATGACTGTCCAGAAAAAAATTAGCATAAGCCCATGCCTACTGATCAAAGCCACACACAGTGTTCTCAATATGTGTTTGCAGCCAAGCCTGATTTTACCCTTCTTGTATCTGAGTTAACCTTTTCCACTTTGCTTTCTTAACCCTCTTACCTCCACTTCCACTGGTGCACTCAAATTGTGGGATGGCACACTTGGCAAAGACCAAAGAGAAGAACCAGCATCAACTAGATTATACCCCCATCCTCTCCCCACCTCCATTTTTTCTTTTAGAAGAGAGCTGTGCATGCATATTAGCTGTTGAGAAAGTTTTATAGTCTTATACATGTCCTTTATCACCACTAATGACTGTGGCTTTTGCATAGCCAAATAGATCATCTTACTGCTTCCAGCATTTTTCTGAATGTTGGGGAGGTGTGCGTGTTTAGATTGCATGGTGTGTATGTTCCCTTTAAAACGCTTTCATGAATGTTACTTACTTGTGCTGTTAAGCAAATGTGATCCTCTTCCTCATAGTTTTGGGGTACCTTTTCATACCATTATCTGGTTTTTGTACTTTGTCTACATTTTCTTGTGTTTGGCACGGCACACCCTAGATTCTGCCGGGTCATACGCTTGGTGCACAAGCTTGCTTGACAACCTAATGTAAATTTTCCGTTAACGGGACAACGATGTTGGATGGATCAGTACCTGTCAAATAAAACATAAGCTGAAAAGCATCAATCTGAAAAGATTTACTGCTCGTATTGCCACACTAGCCCTACTTTTGCTTGTTCACTTATTTTCCCCAACCCCAGATACTGCTTTTCATTTAAAAAAATACATTTTGTAGAAAGCAGCAGTGCCATGATATAAGAAAATACAAGAGTGCAGACTGAATGATCAAGAGATTGTGCTATAATCCGTGTGCTCCATGACAATTCCCAAAGACAGCTGAATGGTGCAGAGGTGGCATTCCGCTCTTATATTCCAGGAATTTTCCCTTTTACTTTTATTGCAAGCCAAGTAGAATATACACAACCTCCCAGTGCAGGGAAATGCAACTGTACAATGAGTCACTAAACAAAGCAGTGTGGAAGAAAAACTTCTCCAGTTCCTGCAAGCGGAAAAAGCATCACATGGAAAATCCAATTTGGATTTAAGAACACAATGCAGTGATTTCCCTTAGTGGACCAATGCAGCCCGAGCGACCGCTTCTTCAGTAAAGTGCAAACGGTCATGCAGGTATAAATGAAACCTAGCTCCAGCACAAACAGAAGCTCTTTGTGACCTTGGCAGAGTGATACGATGGGACGATAACATACCTCTGTTCCCTGCTTTGTTCTGTGACCTTGGATAAACCACTGATGGTGGCCAGGTGCTTATGAGCCATTGTACCCACACACTCGAGGGTTAGGGTGTGGAAGCGGTGATAGAGTGGCATTGTAACGGCATTGCAAGCTGAGCCAGTCCTAATTTATGATGTGATTGTGTTGGTAGTAATGGCAGCTACTGACAGGTATCATGTAATGGCATGAAGCCAAGGCTCGTGCAGCCCAGGGTTGTAAAGATAAGGAAGCAGTGTGTGGCAAGGAAGGAAGCAGAAGACAGGGTGGCGCATCTACACCTGTGATCACATAGACACAATTTTCAGCAGAAATGGCTAAACTGGAGGAGGCATTGTCATTTTTAAATTATTTTTATTATTTTAAAAATTCCTATAGTACTCTTTCATCCAAGGATCACAGGGCAGTTTACAATATAAAAAACACAAAAATATATAACATACTTGATATTACAGGGGGCTAGCCCAGATGACCCTCAGGGTCCCTTACAGCTCTACAACTCTATGTTTCTATGAATAACAAATGAAACAATAACTCTCTTACTTGCTTGCCTTCTCTCTCAAGTTTGACCTAAACCCCCAAAAACAGGGCTTCCCTTCCTTAAAAAAACTCAACAGCTTTGACTTGAACCCCCCCCCAAAGGGGGTAGATCACTCCCAGTTTTTAACTCTGTGAGTAGATCAGAGTCTCTTGGGAGGTAGTCACCCCTGGTATATTTGATGCCTCATTTTGAGAGTAGAGTCTAAACAGAAACATTTGCCAGAGCCAAACATAGCCAAGGGCTTTCCCCCACCAAGCCTCTTCACACCTGTTGGAGTTCATTGCAGCACCTTTGGGATCCTGACCGCAGTTCACAAACCACAGAGCAGGTGCACTGCGTAAAAGAGCTGGCAGAACAAATTCTTAGAAGGTGACTCATCCAAACCAACCGACTCACATGCCTCCGACTTAAGGGGGAAATAAAATCCCCATGGTCAATGGCCATGTGGCCTAGGGGGATGTTCCATTTTGCCCCTCATATGCTAATCCGGACAATTCCTTTGCAACACTTACGGTAGCATCCTGTCACTCACAGGCATGGGTTGTTCCTCATTATCTCTAGAGGAACAGAGATGGCCATCCCAGATAGTATTTGGAGGGCGGGGGGGGGGAGGAAAATTCCCCAACCCCAAGTTACCACAACTGAGGCATCTCTCTCTCTCTCTCTCTCTCTCTCTCTCTCTCTCTCTCTCTCTCTCTCTCTCTCTCTCTTTTCTCTCACACACGCAGTTTTAAAGGCCATAGACATAGCTGCCAAGTACCCCGTTTCCCCCGGGAAACCCCCGTTTTTACCTTTTCCCGGTGGTCCCCCGTATCACTTCGTCTCCCGTTTTTCTCCGTTATTTTCTCCTGCCGGCGGCCATTTTTTCCATTCCTATTTGCCCTTCTATGGGCACCAAAAATGGCCGCCACCGGCTTCAAAAGTCGCATCTACGCATGTCCGGAAGTGCATAGACGTGACTTCCGGTGTCGGTGGCGGCCATTTTTGGTGCCCATAGATGGGCGGAGCGACACCGGAAATTGCGTCGACGCACTTACTGACATGCGTAGATGTGACTTTTGAAGCCGGCGGCGGCCATTTTTGGTGCCCATAGAAGGGCAAAGCGACACCGGAAGTTACGTCGATGCAACTTCCGGTGTCACACGGCTGCCAGTCCCAGATTCTGCAGTCCAGGACTTGGAAGGTAAGCCATAGATAGTTTAATTAGTCATGTACTCTGCCAGTGCATAACTGATTTTTGTGAAACAAATAGCTGAGTGGGGTCCACAGGAGCTGGACCATGTCATGAGAGAGGGGTTCTTAATCCTTTTCCCTCCATGCTAGTCCCAATGGCAGTCCCACCTCCACATGGTTTCTATTTTCATTCTCTTTTGTGTTATAATAGTACAGTATTTTTTCCTCTGTAATGCAATGGGGCATATTCAATTTGACACAGTACAGTACAGGACTATGTCTATGAATACCAGTCACTGGGGAGCAGCAACAGGAGAGGGCTATTGTGCTTATGCTCTAATTGTGGGCTTTCAATAGGCATCTGGTTGATCACCAGACAAGACAGGCCTTGGTCGGATCCAGCAGAGCTCTTCACTTGTTATGTATGTAGATCACAGTGTATACTCCGGTCATCAGCCAAGGGGCTGGGCTTTTTCCCTACAGCACATGGCAAGTAGCAAGTCGTCTTGTGGTGTCCAGGTCAACTGAGCTATGAGTAGTAGCTGCCAACTTTTTACAGTCCTGGAAAAGACGAGCCGGATTATCATCTATTTGTGAAGCATTTTACCATGCACACATTTGCATCCCTAGATTAGGCATCTGTCAGTAACTCTAAGTGGGAATTACATTTACACTCTTTAAGATCCACTGGTGCGTGACTATTCTTCAGTGACTACTGGTGTTGGAATTAATGGGTTGTTTGCTGGATGAGTCAAAATATTTTATTCTCATGTTCAAATCTGAGCCAGGAGGAAGAGAGAGAGGAAGGGAGTGTCACGCTCCCCGTTGGCCATTGCAAGCCAAAGAGACCATAGAGTACCAGGAAGGGGCTACGGTAGGACCAGAAAGACGATGGCAGATAGAATGGTTACTGCATTCCACCTAGGGCAGGGGGAGCCAGTGTGGTGACCTTCAGATGTTTTGTCCCATCAGCCCCAGCCAGCCTGGCCTGTAAGTCAAGGATGGTGGGAGTGGTGGTCCAAAAGTCCAAAGGTCATCATGTTGGCTATCCCTAACCTAAGGTGAAGTTTCAAAAGTAATTTGGAGGTTCTTACTTGGTAGACAGATCCAAAGAATGTCAAGAGAAGCAAAAAGAAAGAAAGAAAGAAAGTTTTTAGAAGACTAGCAATATGTCTCAAGGGTTTCCTGTGTTCCACAGGAAACATTTAATGTAGATCAGCAGTCAAGCTGTGCTGTAGGGATGACTCAATCTGTCAATTTCAGTTTCTCTAGAATCATAGAATCATAGAGTTGGAAGAGACCACAAGGACCATCCAGTCCAACCCCCTGCCAAGCAGGAAACACCATCAAAGCATTCCTGACGGATGGCTGTCAAGCCTCTGCTTAATGACCTCCTGTCACGGTCTGGTCAGTGGGCGGTTGAAGCCCTGGCTGGGGACGTCAGGACCAGAGGCAAGATGGTGGTGTAGAAGCAGGAGCAGGTGCAGGGCTGAGGGTCCAGCAGCAGGCAGTCGCAGGGTCAAGGAGCAAGGCAGAGGCGAAGGTCTGGGAGTCAAGGAGCAAGGCGTCGGCAAGGCAAAGGTCCAAGGGTCGAGGATCAAGGCGTCGGCAAGGGGAGGGTCCAAGGAGCAAGGCGTCAGCAAAGCAAGGGTCCAAGGAGCAAGAGGTCAGATGCAACCAGGCAGGGATAGCGTTGCTGTGGCAAAGAGCTGAAGGGAAATGCTGAGCTTTTATCCCTCCGCCACCAGGTACAGTGAGGTATCAAGTGGCCTCACCTGAGTGGCCACTCCTTGCTTCTCCAGCACAAGCTGAGGCAGGCCCCAGTCCTGCAAAGCACTACAGGCCCCAGAGTCTGACTCCTGTCCATACTCCTGACACCTCCAAAGGAGGAGACTCCACCACACTCCTCGGTAGCAAATTCCACTGCCGAACAGCTCTTACTGTCAGGAAGTTCTTCCTAATGTTTAGGTGGAATCTTCTTTCTTGTAATTTGAATCCATTGCTCCGTGTCCATTTCTCTGGAGCAGCAGAAAACAACCTTTCACCCTCTTCTATGTGACATCCTTTTATATATTTGAACATGGCTATCATATCTCCCCTTAACCTTCTCTTCTCCAGGCTAAACATACCCAGCTCCCTAAGCCATTCCTCATAAGGCATTGTTTCCAGGCCTTTGACCATTTTGGTTGCCCTCTTCTGGACACGTTCCAGCTTGTCAGTATCCTTCTTGAACTGTGTTGTCCAGAACTGGACACAGTACTCCAGGTGAGGTCTGACCAAAGCAGAATACAGTGGTACTATTTCTACCCTTGATCTAGATGCTATACTCCTATTGATGCAGCCCAGAATTGCATTGGTTTTTTTAGCTGCTGCATCACACTGTTGACTCATGTCAAGTTTGTGGTCTACCACGACTCCTAGATCCTTTTCACATGTACTGCTCTCAAGCCAGGTGTCTCCCATCCTGCATTTGTGACTTTCATATTTTTTATTTTTTATTTGCCCAAGTGTAGTACTTTACATTTCTCCTTGTTAAAATTCATCTTGTTTGCTTTGGCCCAGTTGTCTAATCTGTTAATTTTGGCCCAGTTGTCTAATCTCTAAATTTTCCAATCTTAAATTCCCCTCATTTCTGCATCCATCTGGGTTTTTTTAAAAGCTGAATGCAATATCATACATACTCGTCACAACCTTGGACCAGTCACTCAGTTGAACTCACAACACAAGGTTGCTCTGAGAGCAAAACGAGGGAAATGCTACCACAACACCCGGAGCTCTAAGGAAAAGGATCTGATTTTAAAAACAAGTAGTGTGTCAATCAGAGCTTGGAAACCTGTGGTGCTCCAGATGCTGTTGGACTCCAGATGCCATCATCCCTTACCCTTGCCAAGGCTGGCTGGAGCTTATGGGAGCTGAACAAGATCTGGTGGGCCAATCCCAACATAGATGAACTCAATCAAAGGTTTGTCTACAATCAAACATGCTTGTAGATGGAACAGTCCATATTGGATTTACACAATGAGCAGAGTGGAAGGAAGCATGGCCAGTGGGAAGAAGACACTTGGGTTCTCCAGTGGGCTGACATTCAGAGCACTCTTAGTAATAGCCTTGCACACAAGTCATGGTGCCTTTGTTGGGCATGGCTAAGACAAATGATGTGTCCGAAATTCTGCCCTGTGGTACTGAATATACTCAAAGATAAAGTGGTAACTTAAACCCCCCCTGGAATGTGCATTTATGCCAACTGCTCTTTGGAAATTTGACTCAGAGAATCACAAGCCACCTAATAAAACGACAAAGGAAAGGGTGTGCCTGGCAATTAGCAGCTGTCAAAAATGCTGCCTGAATGAACTTTATGATCTCTGAAATGCATTTTATTCTTAATTGAAACTGGAATGGCTGAGTCAGCTGGCCTCTGTGTTAAGAAAGAGCTTGTGCAGAATGAGACTGAAGCTTTGAGCAACTGTAAGGTTCAGATTTTCTGTTTCCAAGATGAATCTGGTCTCTGGTTATCTGGGTAAAGCTGTACTGGCACCTCTTTTTTCTTGTTCTTAAAACGTGTGGCACTTACTTCATGGTGAGTGTTGTTGTTTAGTCGTTTAGTCGTGTCCGACTCTTCGTGACCCCATGGACCAGAGCACGCCAGGCACTCCTGTCTTGCACTGCCTCCCGCAGTTTGGTCAAACTCATGTTCGTAGCTTTGAGAACACTGTCCAACCATCTCATCCTCTGTCGTCCCCTTCTCCTAGTGCCCTCCATCTTTCCCAACATCAGGGTCTTTTCCAAGGATTCTTCTCTTCTCATGAGGTGGCCAAAGTATTGGAGCCTCAGCTTCACGATCTGTCCTTCCAGTGAACACTCAGGGCTGATTTCCTTCAGAATGGATAGGTTTGATCTTCTTGCAGTCCATGGGACTCTCAAGAGTCTCCTCCAGCACCATAATTCAAAAGCATCAATTCTCATGGTGAGTACCAGCACCTATTTTTCAGGGGGGGGGAGCACTGATTATGATGTTTAAACAGGCTTCACTTAGGTCCCCAGTAGCACTTTCCCAGACAACAGCAGACAGAACCCCACTGGAGGGTACATTGTGGCAGTGCCCAGCAGGAGTGCCAGGAGGTATCAGCCTAAAGAGGAGTGAGCAATAAGAACAAAACTGAATGAGGCGCTGTCCTTACCCAATGATTCATCCAGAAAAGGCCTGGAGGCAGAGGGTGGGTAATTCAGAGGAGGAACGGACAAATGAGATGTGATGTTCATGGCGTCGATGATACTAGTGTACACGTTTTTGGTTATGAAACCATCCTGACAAAAATGCCTCCCAAAGCTGTGGTTGATACAGTTCTATTTCATTTCGACACAATTGCATTTAATAGGCCCCTGCCTGCATTTTTTTTTTAGGGACTCTCTCCTTTGTAAATCCCACGGGCTTCCTGTGGATTCGGTTTGCATAGCAGAATACATGCACATCAACAGGCCTGGCCCAACTATTAGACAGAGTGAGACACAGCCACTTCAGGCATCTCCTTTGGGGTATCATGAACAGACAGGATATTGCTGTTTAATTAGTTGTTGTATTTCTTACTTCCGGGGAGAGTCACTTTGGGGATTTTATAACCAAACTGGTCTTGGGTGTCACATGTTTTGATTTAGGTGGTATTTGCCCTTCTGCCTCAGGCAGCAAAATGCCTTGAGGCAGCCATTTGAATACTAAGTACACCTCACCTTCCAAGTTCCGGACTGCAGAATCCGGGACCGGCAGCCGTGTGACACAGGAAGTTGCGTCGACGTAACTTCCGGTGTCGCTTTGCCCTTCTATGGGCACCAAAAATGGCCACCGCCGGCTTCAAAAGTAGCTTCTACGCATGACCGGAAGTGCATCAACGCAACTTCCAGTGTCGGGCCGCCCATCTATGGGCACCAAAATGGCCGCCGCCGACACCGGAAGTCACACCTACGCACTTCCGGTCATGCGTAGATGCAACTTTTGAAGCCGGCAGCGGCCATCTTTTGTTCCCATAGAAGGGCATATCAGAAAGGGAAAAAAATGGCCGCCGGCAGGAGAAAATAACGGAGAAAAATGGGACCACCGGGAAAAGGTAAGTAAAAACGGGGGTTTCCCGGGGGAAACGGGAGACTTGGCAGCTATGAAGTATACACACACACACACACACACACACACAGAGAGAGAGCCTACAGCAGGGGTTCCCAAACTAAGGCCCGGGGGCCGGATGCAGCCCAATCACCTTCTAAATCCGGCCCGCACACGGTCCAGGAATCAGCATGTTTTTACATGAGTAGAATGTGTCCTTTTATTTAAAATGCATTTCTGGGTTATTTGTGGGGCATAGGAATTTTTTTTCAAAATATAGTCCGGCCCCCCACAAGGTCTGAGGGACAGTGGACCGGCCCCCTGTTGAAAAAGTTTGCTGACCCCTGGGCCCTACAGTGTAGGAGTCCACAGCATTGCTACCCTAAGAGGTTTTGCCTTCTTCCATAGCCACAGCAGCCTTGAACCTAAACAGACTCCACCCATTGCTCTCAAACCTTGCTCTCTCCTCCACTGCAGTGACAAACTTTGGGCTTTAACATTTCAGCAGCCACCGGGCAGGAGATTTGGGGTATAATATACAGCTTTCACCATGGGAGAAGTTATGGAGAAATCAGAAAGACCAAAACTTTAACAAGGAATGGAGGAAATTTATAATTTACCTTGGATACCACTCCAAACAGTTAAAATCATTAGCGGGATTGCAATAGCACCTGTAATGTAACGAGAACTAGGATACAATGGTGATCTAAAAATTTGGATTATTATAAAAAATGCAGAAGAGGTTTAACAATGGGACCCACAGTGAGGAAGAAGGGAAGACCAGAGATTCGTGGGAATCTGGTATTTTTGGAAAGTGTTGTGGTATGATTGTAAATCTTAATATGTAAAAACTAATTTGGAAATTTGGGGGGGGGGAATCAGCAGTACCTTGTGTGACACTAAAATTCAGCACCCCCTGCCTCCCACCTTCTGTTGCTCACCACTGTTGCACCACCTCAGCTCAGTGCCCAGTGTGGGTGAATCAGTTAAAAGGTAAAGGGGCCCCTGACCATCAGGTCCAGTCGTGTCCGACTCTGGGGTTGCGGTGCTCATCTCGCTCTATAGGCCGAGGGAGCCGGCGTTTGTCCGCAGACAGCTTCCGGGTCATGTGGCCAGCATGACAAAACTGCTTCTGGCGAACCAGAGCAGCGCACGAAAACACCGTTTACCTTCCCGCTTGGAGCGGTCCCTATTTATCTACTTGCACTTTGATGTGCTTTTGAACTGCTAGGTGGGCAGGAGCTGGGACCAAGCAACGGGAGCTCACCCCATTGCAGGGATTCGAACCGCCAACCTTCTGATCAGCAAGCCCTAGACTCTGTGGTTTAACCCACAGCGCCACCTGGTTCGCTGGGGTGAATCAGTTGCACTCCCCAAAATCTGTCCCCACCCACTGCTTCCTAAATCTGTTGCTGAACCTCTAACCTTCTGGACTACTGGACTCCTGCCCTTACAATTCCTCCCTCTCTGTTCTGAATTCCTGGCTTTTCTAACACAGGAAGGTATCCTCTCCCTTTAATCCTCTTGTGGTGTTACTGACCCATTACCCCAGACTAACACCTCCAAAGAAATTAGTCCAAATTAATCAGCACCAGCCTGCCTTAATTATCCCTAATCACATGCTAATTTCAGAAATGCCTAATACACAGCTCAATTACACGCACGGTTCTGTCATCCCATTTTAACACGCAAGCTCTAATTAAATTCTAACGTTTACTGAGCCCAGACATTTACCACCCACAAACCTGTAACATTCAACATGGGAGTTGGAGTCCAACATCTGGAAGGCCACGTAGTCCATAGCCTAGAACAGAACACAGAAGCCTCTGCAATACAGAGGTTCTCCTCAGCCCACAAGCCAATGTAGACATAGTTTCCTGAAGACATTGTGCTAGTGTTTAGTTGAATTTGGCCCAGACCATTTTAGCCCCATCATCATTACTTCACTTTTACAGCTGTGGAAAATAATGAGAGGTGCCCAGAATTTGGTTCAAGATGTTCAGTTGACATGGAGGGAAGTATGCTACAAATAGGTTCTCTCAAGTTGCCCTGGCAAATCCAACATATATTTCAAAAGTAAGTTGTCAAGGGCATCCAGCACAGTCATATATAATTTCAAAGGAGGAAATTGCCTCAAAAATGAAGAGAAATGCTAAGAGGGAAGTAAAAGGAAGAGCTGGCCAAATCAAATTTCTCCAAGTTGTCTATGATTTGTTATATAAGATGCTTTTATGAGCATGGAGCAAAATAAATACTGTCACTAACTATTTGAGAACTTTCTGCACAAAACATTGCAGACCTTGAGAAATGGGCAAGAAAATCTGCAGAGAATGAAAAGAATGCTTGTAAACCCGTGGTGCTCATCACCTGCAGGGAACCTTGCTTTCGGTTATACAGCCCTCTACAGTGTCTTTCCTGCAATATATAGTAGTTAACAGCACAGATAGTTGAAGATCTATGGGGGCAGGTTGTGACTATTCAGTGGGGAAAGAATTTTCCACTGAAAATTTCCACTGAAATTTATCTGCATTAACAGAGATCTGGAAGACAGAGATATACCAGTATTAAAGCAGGCATGTCCAAAGTCCTTTTCGGGGGTCTAATCTGGCCCGCCGGGTGGTTTAATCCGGCCCCTGTGATAGTTTATTTCCTGGGGTAAAATACTATGAGGAACGGCTTAGGGAGCTGGATATGTGTAGCCTGGAGAAGAGAAGGTTAAGGGGTGATATGATAGCCATGTTCAAATATATAAAAGGATGTCATATAGAGGAGGGAGAAAGATTGTTTTCTGCTGCTCCAGAGAAGCAGACACGGAGCAATGGATTCAAACTTCAAGAAAGAAGATTCCACCTAAACATTAGGAAGAACTTCCTGACAGTAAGAGCTGTTCAGCAGTGGAATTTGCTACCAATGAGTGTGGTGGAGCCTCCTTCTTTGGAGGTCTTTAAGCAGAGGCTTGACAGGCATATGTCAAGAATGCTTTGATGGTGTTTCCTGCTTGGCAGGGGGTTGGACTGGATGGCCTTGTGGTCTCTTCCAACTCTATGATTCTATTCTAGTGGGAATAATCTGTGCTCCAAAACCAGTTTTGCTAGTCTTACAGAAGCTCTGCCTCCTGCTTTCCTTGAAAATTCACCCATCTCACCTAAACAGCAATCTCCTAAATTTGCCCAGACTTTATATTTAGGGGAAATTTAGCCACTTGTATAGTCAATCCCTTAGGGATGTGGATTCAGCCCGAGGTCCTTCTGATCCCTTCCAGTTCTCTGATTCTGTGAAGGGAGAAGTAACTGCCACCATGATGACTATCTGAAGCTAACAAGAGATTTTTAAGACGGGGAAGAAAGCACAAATAGGCTTTGGAATCCAGCCAGGACAACTTGGAGAACCAACTTGTAACATAATCCCTTCCATGCCAACTGAGCTGAACAAGTTAGGTGTTAACTGACCATGACACACACACACACACACACAGAGAGAGAGAGAGAGAGAGAGAGAGAGAGAGAGAGAGAGAGAGAGAGAGAGAGAGAGAGAGAGAGAGAGAGAGAGAGTTACCCCAAAACATGGTAATGTACAGAGAAAACCTCAGGGAGTAGTACAAAATGAACCAGAGTAAATGGCTTGTAACTTGAGTGGAGCTATAATTATTTTCCCTCCCCTTCCCCATCTGTTTTATATAATACATAAAGCACAGGGCTGTTCTCAGAATTATGAATTACAGATAAAGCCAGCTCTCGGAATTATGAATCAAGGGATTAAAATACGTACTCAACAAAGGCCTTTGTTAAACCACACTGAACACAAGATATATATATATATATTATTTGCCTTTTGGAGACTTCTGAGAACCTGTCCCAAGCCCTTTCCCCCCTGGAGCCACCATTTTAATTCCCTGCAACAGGAGTTGATCTTGATGGCTTTTGGCAGAGGGACCAAGCATTTTTCCCTTTGCTAATAAGGGCAGCCGAAGACATTTTGAAGTGAAGCACAAAATGGCATCACTCTCTGTGCCAGGGAAGAAGGGGTGAATGAAGGTCTGCATCAGGAACGAAGATCTACATCAGGATCTGCTGCCCTTGCGGATCCTGCCACCTGAGGTGGTCATCTCACTTTGCCTGTTTGTTATGAAGCTCTCTGTCATTGGATAGGCTCTTCTGAAGGTAGAGAATCACGGCTTATATTCCCCCACCCCTTCTGTAGAATGTGTTAACGCAGGGATCCGTATTAGCAGGAAACAAAGCAAAGAGTGCTTTTTTATTTTTTGGATTGAGTTGGGGATGGGGGAAAGGACACAACAGAGTTGCTTTCTGGTGCTGGTACATCCCATAGAAAGCCAACCTGGAGCAGTCTGTTTGGGACATCTCTTGAGATTAAGAGGCATATTCACCTATGCTCAACATGTATGCTGTTGTTGTTTAGTCATTTAGTCGTGTCTGACTCTTCGTGACCCCATGGACCAGAGCACGCCAGGCACTCCTGTCTTCCACTGCCTCCCGCAGTTTGGTCAAACTCATGTTCGTAGCTTCGAGAACACTGTCCAACCATCTCACCATATGTGTGTAAATGAAGCATATATCAAAAAAAAAAAATGCCAGGAAGCCTCCAGTGGCCTCATTCAAAGGAAACACCTATAACTTTCTAATTTTGAGGCAGAATTGGTTGAAATAGGCAGGTAAGGCCGCCATTTCAGGGGGCATGAATCCTGCCAACTTTCAGAAAAGCTCCCGTGGTTTTCCTAATGGGGTAGGCAGCAGAGCAGCAGGAGATGGAGGTCAATATACAGGAACCCTCAATAGAACGTTCAAGGTCCCTCAGCTCTTTTATAGAGACATGTAGGTTGCCAGATGTACTCACATGGAGCTGTGAGTCCCTCCTAAGCTCTTTGTCTACTTTCTGTCCACAGGCCGGCTTCTTTGTTTACATCAGTGGTGGGGAACCATTTCGATGCTGAGGGTGGCCTTATGGGCAACCTTCCAGGCAAAAGTCTGTGGAGCAATGGCTGTAAATTTTACCTTTGTCCAGAAGGCTCATTTCTCTAGACCCCCTCTTTCTCCTCCATCCACGGAAGCAGAGTTAAAGGACACAATCCAGTCAAGGAAAGGCATTCTGGTAGGGTGTGAAGCAAAGCCAGGGAGAACGATGGCCTGGGGAAAGGGCTGTTTGTCTGGGGGGGGGAGGGGAATATTCTATTATTTACTTGTAGCAGTATTTATATATCCCCATCCCATAAACTATCAGAGCTGTGTAGCTGGGGGAAGAGACCCAAGAGTTTGAGAGAGAGAGACCTGGTGGGTCCCCCACCTGCGATTTATACAGTGCCATCTCAGACCCTCCAAGTGCCCCTATTTTCCAGGGACTGTCCCAGATTTAAGGAAGCCATCCCAGTTTCTCATTTGATCCCAGAATATCCCACTTTTCCTTAGGACACTCCTATGTTCATCAGAGAAACGTTGGAGGGTATGGAGTTATGCGCCCCCCCCCAAGGCCAATGATGTTTAGAAGACATCTGAAGGCAGCCCTATATGGGGTTTTTTATTTAAAAAAAAGTTCAGTGTTTTATGATGTTTTTATATATGTGACTGGAGAATAATAATAATAATAATAATAATAATAATAATAATAATAATAATGGAATAGGATGTACCTATTTTCATTGGAGAAATGTTGGAGGGCGTGCCATCTATGCGCATGCCATTTTACAAGAAATAAGCAGGGCAAGTGCCTTCACCAAGGGACCTGCAATCTTAAAATAGGCACAGGAAGACAACAGGGTGAATGGGATGGTGAAGCTATGAGTAGCTATGGCCTCTTCCATTCAGAAGAGCAAATACCTGCCACAGACAGGGTTCAAGTCAGATTTATATGAAGGATATCATATAACTAGAGAGAGAGAGAGAGAGAGAGAGAGAGAGAGAGAGAGAGAGAGAGAGAGAGAGAGAGAGAGAGAGATGCCTCAGTTGTGGTAACTTGGGGTTGGGGAATTTTCCTCCCCCCCCCCCCCGCCCTCCAAATACTATCTGGGATGGCCATCTCTGTTCCTCTAGAGATAATGAGGAACAACCCATGCCTGTGAGTGACAGGATGCTACCGTAAGTGTTGCAAAGGAATTGTCCGGATTAGCATATGAGGGGCAAAATGGAACATCCCCCTAGGCCACATGGCCATTGACCATGGGGATTTTATTTCCCCCTTAAGTCGGAGGCATGTGAGTCGGTTGGTTTGGATGAGTCACCTTCTAAGAATTTGTTCTGCCAGCTCTTTTACGCAGTGCACCTGCTCTGTGGTTTGTGAACTGCGGTCAGGATCCCAAAGGTGCTGCAATGAACTCCAACAGGTGTGAAGAGGCTTGGTGGGGGAAAGCCCTTGGCTATGTTTGGCTCTGGCAAATGTTTCTGTTTAGACTCTACTCTCAAAATGAGGCATCAAATATACCAGGGGTGACTACCTCCCAAGAGACTCTGATCTACTCACAGAGTTAAAAACTGGGAGTGATCTACCCCCTTTGGGGGGGGGTTCAAGTCAAAGCTGTTGAGTTTTTTTAAGGAAGGGAAGCCCTGTTTTTGGGGGTTTAGGTCAAACTTGTCGAGCTTCTTTTAGGAGGGAGGGAGGCCCATTTTTGTTTAGGGCTTCAGGTCATAGTTCAGCTTTTTTTAGGGAGGAGGAAAATTTTGGGTGAGCTTTTTTTAGGGGTGCCAGTGATCTAGCAGTGATCTACCACAGACATCCAGTGATCTACTGGTAGATCACAATCTACCTGTTGGACGTGCCTGAAATATACTAATAAGCCTCAATACACCCATTGCAGCTATTCATTCCAAGAGCTGCTACAGGCACCTGGACTACAAGTACTCTCATTGTCCCAGATTTCCAAGAAAGTCACATCCAGCTTTGCAGTTGCACCCAAATTCCTCACAGCGCCTTGTGTTACCAGAGGTTTTTAGTTCCTTAACAACTCATCGGCTGTTCTCCACAAGGGGGAAAGAAGGCAAGCCAACGAGAGGAAAAGGGAAGGACAATAAAAAACCAGTGATATCAATTTGCTATGTAAATCAGACCTGCATCTAAGCATCCTAACTGTAAATATTTATTCCCATTGCTTTTTTTTTCTGGGGGGACGCAGGGGGATGCATACCCCTAAGTATTTTGTGAATCTAAGTTTGGCCTCATTGAGGGGCAGTATTTCAATATTAGGAAAATGAGAGTACCCCTAAACATTTTTAAAGAAAAAAAAGCACTGTTTATTCCTAGAAACTATTGGTTTCAATAGAAGTCACCACCTATTTTATCATGGCTTTTTAACTGTAAACAGCATAGAGTAAAATCTCATGGAAAAACCTGTATAAAAATGTTTAATAAGGCGACTGGGCATATAAGACGACCCCCAACTTTTCCAGTTAAAATATAGAGTTTGGGATATACTTGTCGTATAATAAATACGACCCAGTGTATAAGATGACCCCTGACTTTTGAGAAGATTTTCCTGGGTTAAAAAGTAGTCTTATACGGAGGAATATACAGTAAATTTTAATCCCACCTTCCTCTAAGGCAGCCTTCCCTAACCAGATGTCCTTCAGATGTTTGGTTGTTGGACTACAACTCCCATGATGCTTGACCATGCTAGGTGTCACAGTGCTGTCAGGCAAGGAATGTCCAGAGCAGGATTCCTCAACCTCGGCCCTCCAGATGTTTTTGGCCTACAACTCCCATGATCCCTAGCTAGCAGGACCAGTGGTCAGGGATGATGGGAATTGTAGTCTCAAGACATCTGGAGGGCCGAGGTTGAGGAAGCCAGGTCCAGAGTGAGGCATTAAGTCTTTATTGTCAAAAGCACACTTACAAGCAGGGCTTTTTTCCGCCCGAACTCACCAGAATTCAGTTCCAACACCTCTCAAGTGGGCTCCATTGCCATTATAAGAGAACAAAGGGGGCATTCATGGTGAGTAACAGCACCTCTTTTTCTAGAAAACTAGCATTGCAAGTTAGAGAAAGGCACGTCCACCTGTCCTACATCTCTCAGCTTATCGTAGATGTGCACCTGATGGGGCCGTTGTCACAACAGACGAAACATTTGAAATAGTGCGACACTGAATTCTGCCGATTGTGACTGAGTTTTGGCCAACCAGTGAGCTTCATAACTTTGTAGACGTTGGATCTCTCCCTCAACAGTAGGAATAAGTGGATCTGTCAATCTTGGTTTCTCATTTTCCCAGTGTTAAGTTCAGTTCTACGCGCTTACATACCAGTTTGCGATATTGGGTGAAAGTCAACTAAGTTTTACTCACAGTAAATTTACAGTGTTCTCAGAAATTGAAATTAGCAAACCTAAAATCATGTTCATTAATTTCAATAGTTCTGCTGAGTGAAAGTGAGATAAATATCACCCCCCCCTTTAAAAAAAAAGTAATCATGCAGATTCATTAGCATTTTAATGCAAATTTCTCTGCAGATGCAATTTCTCGTAATATACCCATTTTTGCCAACTGATTTCCCAAAATATAATGCATTCTTATAAACACTTCATCCTCATATATGCATGTTTGTACACATTACTTGGCTAGAGAACTGCTTTGCAAAATTCAGAGCTGTGTGAATGTTGAAGGATGGCCTTCTTTCAGTTGGTGTATTGTTTCCAAAAGCACAAACTAGGTTGATTCACCTCGAAATGTGGGCTTTCCTATACAACACTCTGCATCCACAACACAACATTTGTTCTGGCATCACATGCTTAGGATCACAAGGATTCTGGCATCACAAGGTCCTTAGGATTCAACATATCGCCCAAGCCAGCTCAAGAGCAGAAGACAGCTCTCAAGTTCTCAAAAGAGAAGGCAGAATCAGTCACAAAATAGCAATACTCGGGGTCCCTTCCAATTCCGCAATTCTATGACGTGCATTATACTGACCTCATCCCAGCTGTGCCACCTAAAGGTCCACACCCTGCCTTGTGCACACACTGGCAGGCAGACACATGTACACACTGTGCAGAGAAACAGTACTGTTTATTTGACCTTTGGCTGCTCAGCCTTATGGTTCGCTGAAGCTTAGAGCAGAGCACAAACTATGTGCGAGTGTTTGTGTGTGTGTGTGTGTGTGTTTGTTGGCAGGCTGCCAGATTACCCTTGCATACTCTGAAGAATCCTAACATAGCCTGCACATGCCTTTGCTATTATCATTCTGGATGCAACCAGCAAGTCCATTAACCCGTAAGAAACCCCACTGCAGATGCCAATTGTGCCCCGAGTCCGTGCCTAATAATATAATACATTCAAAATGCAAATACTGTATAAGGATGATCATTGACGAGCATTGAAAAGTGGCTTCATTTCCCCCCCTGGCAAAGCCTCACCTATTTCAGTCCTCATCTGCCTGTGGAATCTACACTCTGTTCTGTTTGGTGACCCACCCACCCACCCACCCTCTGGATTTGCTCTGGCCCTGGCTAAGTTGCTGTCCCAACCTCAGCTCTTTCCCTGTAAAATCGGCACTCTCAGAACCTGCCCCACAAGGATCTTATTGGGACAGATAAAGATTGTGACGTAGAACACCGGTTTGACAATAAGCCAAGTAAATAGCTGGTTAGTTCCAATCTATTTCATGGCTTTGGGGTTTTTATTCTGGTCTTTTAAAACAGTCAGGCTACAATGCTACCGCAACAGTAAAAGCCATTAACTGCCTGATTTACTCTGCCTGGGCCTGTATTCTAGACCTAGCAAACTTCATGCCCCTTTGGCTTCCTAGCTGAGTCCCCACATTTCACAGCTTCATTTTCTTGGTGACTTACTTCCTACCAGTGGGTAGGGTTGTCAGACTCAACAGAGGACAGGACCTCTGTGCCTTTAATTGCCCTGCTCTCTTCTGAGTCTGGAAACCTTAAAGAGAAACCAGCAAACCCTTTGTTTAATTTCCAAGCAAATGGTCTGCTGGTTTCTCTTTAAGGTTTCCAGTCTCAAAAGAGAGCAGGGCAATTAAAGGCACAGAAGTCCTGTCCACTACTGAGTCTGGCAACCCTACCAGTGGGGCACAGCTCCTTTCAGTTTTCCAGTTTTGTCCCTGTCCTGCTTTCTCCTCACTTCCACCTACCTCCTTCTTCACATATCCACCAAGCATTGTTTTCTATTGTACACTTTATCCCATTTCTCATAGCCATTCATTCTCTTGGCTCTCCAGATGTTTTGGAACTACAACTCCCATGATTCCTAGCTAACAGGGCCAGTGGTCAGGGATCACGGGAGTTGTAGTTCCAAAACATCTGGAGGGCCAAGGTTGTCTATGCTTGCTCTTGACCCAACTTTTGCAGTGCTCCTATCTTCTCCTGAGCTTCAGTTGTGTGTGTTCCCTCCTTGATAGCCCACTTCCTGCTTCAACTTCCTGCCTCCTCTTTCCTTTAAATTTTATTTCCCACCTACCATT
Organism: Zootoca vivipara; assembly: GCF_963506605.1. NCBI lineage: Eukaryota > Metazoa > Chordata > Lepidosauria > Squamata > Lacertidae > Zootoca > Zootoca vivipara. Next base: position 116,430,796 of record NC_083277.1, on the reverse strand, counting down.
CTTTCAGGTACTTCAGGTACATTGCAAATTCTGGAACTTTCCTTCCCCTTCCCTGCCTTTGAGCTCCCTGCCCCTTAGCGTCTCTATATCCAAGGACCTCTTCCCAGCCCTTAGACTGCCTCTGTTTGGAGTTTTAACCCCAGCCAAACTGACAATTTCTCATTTCCTCACAGAAGCTGAAATGCACATTGTTTGTTTCCCTGATCAGCTGAATATTCGGTGTGGTTACCCAGATAATCCAATCAATGTGAGAGGTTTCACTATGCACAAGAGCAATACAATACAGTGGTACCTCGGTTTATGAACACAATTGGTTCCGGAAGTCTGTTCATAAACTGAAGCGTTCATAAACTGAAGTGAACTTTCCCATTGAAAGAAATGGAAAGTGGATTAATCTGTTCCAGACGGTCCACGGGGTACTTAAACTGAAGCGTTCATAAACTGAAGCGAACTTTCCCATTGAAAGTAATGGAAAGTGGATTAATCCGTTCCAGATGGGTCCGCGGAGTACTTAAACTGAAGCATTCATAAACTGAAGCATGGGTGTAATTGGTTCCGGAAGTCTGTTCATAAACTGAAGCGAACTTTCCCATTGAAAGTAATGGAAAATGAATTAATCCGTTACAGATGGGTCCGCGGTGTTCATAAACCGAAAATTCATAAACCGAGGTGTTCATAAACCGAGGTTCCACTGTATAGACAATCATGTGAAGTCCATGATCGTTATCTCCTTCTAAAACAAATTAGCAGCCCTATGCAGTTGCTTTGAAGGATATGGAAGAAGTACTGTGCACACTCAAATATCTTCCCTCCTTGCAGTCTCTGCAATCTAAATTGTCTTTCCCTGAATACCTAGTTACAGGTAGGTAGCCCTGTTGGTCTGAGTCAAAACAAAATAACAAAATTCCTTCAGTAGCACCACTGAATACCTAATTACGATTGTTATGTAGGAGACATCCGAATGTTTTCCCCAGTGCAACTATAACAGTAGCCTGGTTTAGACTATTGTTTTTTGTTAAATTTAGGGTTTAGACACTGTTTAGAGAAAGAATTGGACTGGGTCACCCTGATGGATGCCCTTCTTTGGGAGAGAAACATGGGGAGTACAACCTTATTGCTGTGGTTTTTTTATTGTTGACCATGGGATTCTCTTGAACTGTTTCTATTATATTATTATTATTATTATTATTATTATTATTATTATTATTATTATATTTCTATACTGCCCTTCTTCTGAGAATCACAGGGTGGTTTACCAGATAAAAACACAAAAATGCATAACTTAACAACAAACAAAATAATAACACCCCACACAAGCAATGTTTAAAAGCACATCATTTCTTTAATTAGCCAAACGCGCAGGAGAATAAGAATGTTTTTGCCTGGTGCCTAAAGATATGTAATGAAGATGCCAGGCAAGTCACCCTGGGGAGAGCATTCCACAAATGGGGAGCCACCACAGAAAAGGCCCCTTCTCATGTTCTCACCCACTGGACCTCTCGTGAAGCAGGCACCTGAAGAAGGGCCCCAGATGATGATGGCAGGGTCCAATTCAGTTCTTATGGGGAGAGGCTATCCTTGAGGTGTTGTGGTCCTGAGCCATCTAAGGCTTTATAGGTCAAAAACCAACACTTTGAATTGGGCCAGTAAACAAACTGGCAGCCAGTGCAGTCAGGTAGATAAAGAGATAGATGGATCCTATTCAGAGGACTAGCTCTGGATGTTCTCACCAAATGAAGTGAGGTGGATGGGAGAGGGCCTTCTTGGTGGTGGCACCCCATTTATGAAACAGCTTCCCCAGAAAGGTTCACCTGGTACTATTCTTATGGTCTTTTCAGTACTCAGTGAAATACCTTTTTAATCATCCAATCTTTTAAGCAACTTGTGCTTTTATCACCTGTCTCAATTTATGAATTGTGCTCGATGGGCTATTAATAGTTTTGCTCTTTTCTCTACCATACAAAAACAAGTGCTGCTTTTTGTACTACTTTGAGTGTTTTGCAGTGTGTGTGTGTGTGTGTGTGTGTGTGTGTGTATGTTTCTTTTAATTTTTGTGAGCCACCCAGATAACATGTCATACTGGGCAGTTATCCAAATGGTATTAAATAAACAAATGCCCCAGGTTCTGCACTCCTATTGAAACTTTACAGGTTGTAAACTAAACCTCTACACTGCTGATACATTTCACGGCTCTGCAGCAAGTGGCTGCATGTAGATTTGTACCCATTGTTTTATTTTACCTTCTTTTTGATAGAGAGGAACACAGGGTTTTCACGCTTTCTGGAGCAAACTACCAAAAACTCCTAACGATTCAAAATAAATCCATTCAAGACCTGCGCTGGCATACTGGAGAATCCAGTTCCGCAGAGTTGTCCACAATTATTGCCCGATTACTTTCCACTCTTCAGTCCTGAGAAGGGGGAGGGTGGAATAGTGGCATATTAGAGGCCTAATATCTGAGGGCGTTTTTGAAAGAAAGGGGGGGAAGCTTAATAAAGATGAAATGCCTTGTGAACTGAAAGAACAAGAGAAGAGAAGAGAAGAGAAGAGAAGAGAAGAAAAAAGAAAAGAAAAGAAAAGAAAAGAAGGTAAACAGACAAGGTGCTAATCTCTGTGTCATTATGCAATATTGTGGTTATCTAATGACAGCAGGGCTATTCAATAGAAACCCCATTGTCTGGAAGAGAAAAGAAGAAAATCAGCACTAATATTGGGGTCACGAAGAGTCGGACACGACTAAACGACTAAACAACAACAACAAGAAGAGAGGAGGGTACAGTTGTTGTCTTAAAATGGAAAGTTTCCAAACTCCACAGGAGCAGGAGGGGGAAGAGGAGGACTGGCCACATTTATTGGCTCCGCCCATACCTGGAGACGATCTTTTATTGCAGCACCTGTAGATATATATCTCTCTCTGTATGGCCCAGCACTTTGCTTCAGTCCCTTGGCATCCCAGACAAAGCAGAGACTCTCACACCGTCATTGCCATTCCACCTGCTCCAGCGCAACCATGAGAAAAGAAATTTGCACCATCGCTTTTCTCCGAGCCGTCTTCTGCGAGTTCTTAGCCACGCTGCTGTTCGTCTTCTTCGGTTTAGGCTCAGCCCTGAAGTGGCCTTCGGCCTTGCCAAGCGTCCTCCAGATCGCCCTGGCTTTCGGCTTGGCCATCGCCACGATGGTACAGACATTTGGTCCCATCAGCGGCGGCCACGTCAACCCAGCAGTGACCATTGCCTTCTTTGTGGGGAACCAGATCTCTTTCCTCCGGATGTTGTTCTATGTTGCAGCCCAGCTGATCGGTGCCATCGCCGGGGCAGGCATACTTTATGGGGTGACTCCCTCGAATGCCCGTGGCAACCTGGCAGTCAACGCGGTAAGTACTTGCTGCGGCTGTGGATTAGATTAGTGATATTGGTGGTTTGGCAACTCGGGCAGGCAAGTGCCCCTCAAAGGGGCACTAACAGGCAGCCACTCAGCTTCTGGAGAGCTTGTGGAACAAGAGATCCCACCGGCACATTATGCTGTAGAGTAAGAATAGGCATGGAAGTTTGCTGGCAGGACAGATTAATTGTGCCTTGTAATTTTCGATGTGACGTTTCTTCCAAAGGTGTCTTATATTCTAAGCGAATGAGTCAGCCAGTCCCGGGGACGGGACGGGGGACTATACATTTTCTTTAACTCCAGCTTTACCACTTGAAGAATGACCTGGGGAGGGAGCAGATATACAGATGTTGGTTCCTTTTAGAATTGTTGTTTTTCAAAACGATAATAACTTGGAACCATTTCAAACTGTTGATGCTCAGTTGAGTTGGCGCATGTTGCCTTGTGTCCCCTTGGAAACGCATTGACTTCTTTCCCACTATTTCCCAATGTAATAATAGTTTAAAATAATAGTTTATTATTCATGCCCTGCCCATCTGGCTGGGTTTCCCACTCCAAAAGCTACTCCTGCAGTTCAGTGGACAGCATTCAGTGCTATGCTCAGGGATGTGGGAAGGAAGAGAAAATTAGCTACCCACAAGCCCAACACCTGTGAACACAGTTTTTCCCGTTTGCTTCCCATGCGTGAGCATGGATCTCTTCAGATCCCTGTGAAAGGTCAGTTCAGCCCAGGATGAAGCTGAATGATCCAACAGACTCCAGCACACTAAACTCTATGCTGGACTGTGTATTGAATTAAATGGACTGTCCGGGAAGGTTTAGAATCCTCATTAGACCTGGACAGAAAAAGGCACAAGAGACCAGCTAAGCCAGCAGGAGGAAGATGTGGGTAGCACAACACACTGAAAATTCAGAACACCCTTTGCCAACCTGGTGCTCTCCAGGTGTTTTGGACTGCAGCTCCCATCAGCTACAGCCAGCAGAGCTAATGCTCGGGGATGGGGGGGAGTTTTAGTCCAAAGCATCTGTAAGGCTGGTTGGTTGGCATTGGTCTGTCTCAGGAGACAACAGAAGAGTGCGGCTTCAGGGGTGAAGTCAAACTTGTAGTGCTACAGTGCCTGCTGGGGAAAGGGAAGGGAGTCAGTGTTAAAGGCAATTGGAAGTTCTAGGTTTCCATTGTAAGGGCACAAATTTCCCAGAAAAGGAAATCAGATTTATTACCTACTTGTTCAGTGCTGTGCTAAGGATCCAGCTTACTTCCTCTTGTTTCCAAAATTTTCACCAGCAACCATTCTTATTTTGTTCCTATTAAACTTTTAGTTAGCATGCAGAGACTGCAAAAGGGAATCTTTGGACTGTTCCACATTTCAATCTCTCTTATCTACATTAACACTGAATTGTTGCTCAGGATTGCTGTCGGTAAACCTCATGTGTGAAAAGATGCAAACTGCCTGACTAGAGGGCTTAATATCTATCCCCCCCCCCCCCGGAATTTCACTGACCCGCAACATAGCTTATAGTTCCTTCTACCTCCCCTCTTGCACTAAATGGAAGCTAGAGACTCATTTAATGGAGCCAGAGAACATTGTTTTAAGGCTGCCTAAAAGGGGATCCTCGGATCTGCTCCTGAATTGTTGCGAAACCCATAGCTTCCCCCTGCATTGTTCTTCAGCAGGTATTAGCTGTTGTAAAGAGCATTTGAAGGAGATAAAGCATTTGCCAAGAGATAATATCTCAGGGCTAGGTTGGTGAGACTGTACGAGAAATCAGTAACAAAAGAGAGATAAATGAAGGGGGGGGGGAAGAGATACAAAGATGGACAGAGTGATAGACTATTAAAAAAAAACAATGAATGCCTTGTATACTCCAACTCCTGTTGCTTCTTAAAGTTCCTTTCCTGTCCTCTGGAGAGAGGGGTTTATAATTCCAGTTTTGCTCTGTTGAAGCTCGTTGAGCTGAACTGTTTATTTAGTATTATTAAGCACCACACCTCCAGCAAGCTTGGCAGTGTCCAAGCACATAGTGAAATGCAGCTCAGAGGAATGAAATCTAATAGCAACCGTGAAGTAGTCCTATCGCACTTTGGGGTTTGTCGTTTTCTTAACAACCACCCTTAAGAGTAACCTTTACTTAGTTGGAAGTAGTTTTTCTTGGTTTTCAGCAGGAGTTAGTTCCGGAGATGAACGTGCAAGATTGTAACCAAAGTCTCTGCTCTTCCATCCTGACAGCTCAGCAACAACACAACCGCAGGCCAGGCTGTGGTGGTGGAGATGATCTTAACCTTCATGCTTGTTATGTGCATCTTTGCCTCGACTGACAGCCGCCGGCGCGACCGTGTGGGCTCCCCATCCCTGTCTATCGGACTGGCTGTCACTCTGGGCCACCTTGTTGGGGTAAGAGTTTTCCTACTCGGCTTTTCTTTTAGGAACATCGGGAGCTGTCCGATGTTTTGAGTCAGGCTATTAGTCCATCAAGCTCAGGTTTGTCCAGAAATACTGGCAGCAGCTCTCCAAGGTCTCTCACCTGCGACCTTCTGCGCAGAAAACAAAGTGGTGGTACAGAAACAAAAGGAAGGGGGAGATGGAAAGATGGAAAGATGGAAATGCATCACAGCCTTGAGTGCCGATCCCTTGGGGCATGTGATGTGGGGCCACAGTCACTTGAGCACAGGAAGAAGTGGGAGCTCCATGCAAAGAATTCTATGGCTTCTGCCATTTCTGCAGTAGGAAGCAGTCTTTATAAAATCATATAATCGTAGAGTTGAAAGGGATACCAAGGGTCATCTAGTCCAACCCCCTGCAATGCATGATTCCCAGCTAAAGCATTCATGACAGATGGCCATCCAATCTCTGCTTAAAAACCTCCAAGGAAGGAGAGTCTTATGCCAAGTCAGACTGTTTGCCTGTCTAACCCAGTGTTTTCTGCTCTGACTGGCGGCAATGGCTCTCCAGGGTTTCGGACAGAGAGTATGGGTTGAATCCTACTCAGAGTGGACCCGCCGAAATGAACAGACATGACTAACTTAGGTCTGTCTACTCTGAGCAGGACTAGCTCTGGATACAATCGTATTTCTCATCCTTTACTACTGGTTCCTTTTTAACTGAAGAAGCCAGGATTGGAAACAAATGCATTTTGCATGCTAAAGGTGTGCTGTACTATAGAGCTATGGCCCATTTGGGTAGAGCAGAGGCAGGGAACCCATGGCCTTCGTATAGAGATGCAGCATCTGCATGGAAGTGCTTGTGCACACAAGCAGGATTCCCACCACACCAAGCATGGCCGGGCTGAGAATCTGATAGCAGCTCCATGGTGTGGGGAATGCTAGAAGGGAGAATTTGCAGGTAGAATTTGCAGGGATTGCCTAAACTAGCAGAAGCCACAATGGAAGTGCCGAAATGGCAAAAATGACCAGGAAAATCAGAAACTTTAATAAGGAATAGGAGAAATTTACAAATTACCTAAGAGAACACTGTAAACCGCTAAAAGCTTTGGCAGGATTTGAGTAATGCTTGTAATGTACTATAAAAGAAGGTAAAAATGGACTACTTTAAGAAAAACAGAGAAAATATATGATGCAGTTGAAAAAAATTGAAAATGGAAACCATGGGAGGGTGGAGGGAAGTCCAAGGATTCAGGGAATCCTAAATGTTGGTGAATCCTAAATGTCTAATGTTTGAATTTAAATGTGTAGTGTAAAACTGAATAAAAAAAAGATTATAAACAATGGAATTACAAGAAATGTTTAGATGCCTAACGAACACTTCCCCTCTTCTCCACAGATCTATTTTACTGGCTGCTCTATGAATCCTGCCAGGTCTTTTGGACCTGCTGTTGTCATGAAAAGATTCAGCAACGCTCATTGGGTAAGAAATTAGAGCTTTTCACTCTGAAGTAAAAGACAGTCATGGGAAATAAGCAGTGAAAATAAGCAGAGTAACTCTGGCGTGTGTGTAATTTTTCATCTATGTTTTAGAACTGTGTTGGGCCACCAAATTTCAACAAGATTTGCAATGCCATGAGCACAATGGTGGTGATATATGACTCAGAAATTTGCCACCTTCCCATATATTCTCCTTCGTATTGCAGCTGCATCTGTGGTCCCTAAAATGTGGAGTTGAAATCCAATTATGTACTGAGGAAGTGCAAATTGCCAACTGCCATTTCTAATTCCTTTAAAATGTCTTGATTTGTTTGGCCCAGCCAGGGACCTCCAAATTTGCTGTGAAATTTTGCTTTTGATGAAACAGAGATCACACCCTTGAGAAATTATGCAAAAAATGCAAAATGCTTTTGAAATTAGGCCAAGGGCTGCATGAGAGTCGGCCTTGGGCTGCAGCTTGCCTACCTTTGCCCAAACCCATGAAGCATTTCTTGCATGGAAGATACAGCACAAGATGAATCAACCATCTCTGCTCTGGCCTAGCTGGCACAAAGGAACCTGAAAGTCTTTGGAAAGCTTCTAACCCCTTTCCTTGGTTTCTCAGGTCTTCTGGGTAGGTCCCATCGTTGGCGGCATCGTGGCCTCTCTGCTTTACAACTACCTTCTGATACCTCACCCGATGAACATGTCAGAGAGGGTCGCAATTGTGAAAGGCACTTACGAGTCGGAAGAAGAGTGGGAAGAGAAAGAGAAAAGCATAGAAATGGCCTCCTGCAAGTGAGAACGCTCTAGGTGAGAAGGTGGAGAAGACTCGAACACCCCCCGATGCCAAATGAACACTGACCAAACGCCTTGCCATTTAAAGAACCAAGACGGCTTCCACTGATGCCTGGCGACCGAAGAGGGAATCAGGGGGACATTACTTGTGTAAATAACCGTTGTGAGTGTGTGTGTGTGTCTGCATGTGTCTGTGTGGGGGCATGGGAAGAAGAAAGCTGGAAAACGGATGGTTTGAGCACAGTCCATTTGGGGATCAAGGCATTCATTCAAACAAGAATCGTATTGTAACGTCTCAGGACCGGCAAAGAACTGCAAGTGTTCTAGAGTGATGCCTGGCACCTTAGCTTTTGCAATTATGCGAGGGGTGGGTATGTTAATAGTTTCTTTTAGCAGTTTATATTTCCCTTCCTGGTGGGCTGCCAGACAAGTACCCCCCAGGTCCACATATACTCTGGGCTTTCAGGGTTTGGGGGGCAAAGTTGCCCGAGCTTGAATTTCCTAGGCTTGGTCCAGCTTCATATATGCACTAATGCTTGCAACTAGCCCTTTTTTGTATGTTTAATACATCTCCAGCCCACATATACTGTAAATATTCACATGAACCCCTCAGGTCAGAGTTACAGTGGGGTTTATGAAGTGATACATTGGACAGTGAGATGAGAATTTGTGTGAGACGATCCCACAGAAACCACAGCCTTTAAAGAAAAAAACTGCCACATATACATTCACGGAGAAAAGGCAAACACCATCCTCACTTTCCCCTTGCCTTGATTTCCATCTTCCATGGGTTCAAGCAAGCAGCAAAAGGAAGAGAAGCAATTTCTAGATCTACTGTACAAAGCACAAGGCCCCTTCCTTTGACCGGTTGACATCCTTGCTCCAGCTCGACACTTCTGCCTCTAGTCAGCGTGTGAGAGGATTGCCAGCATTTCAGGTGCCTGCGTTTGACCAGGTTATCAAGAGGTTGAGAACTAGAAAAGGCAGAGCCAGGAGTCGGGATGGGGGAATGGGACTGGTGGGAGTGGAGCCAATAAAATTCAGGGGTTTGCTGCCGAGGCTGGTGTTGGCAGAGGTGTTAGACCCGGCCTGTGCTTGAAGGGTGAAGGATCTGCACAGGAGATCACATGTGAGAGTAATCTCAATTGCTGCCCCTGGACAAAACCTCCCCCATGGCTCTGGCCCCTTGCAGCTCCTCTTTCCTTGGTCTGAGGAAAAGTGTGGCCACGGAGGAAACAGGCACAACTGCAGGCTGCTGGCTCAGTCACTGATGCGGCAGTGTGTGAAACGGCTCCTGAAGATAGGAGGTGGGTCACCTTCGGAGCTCAAGACACGTTGCAGGTGCACTAGGTGGGAGAGGTGCAGCTGAATTCCACTTCAAGAAAAGAAAAACCAGCTTAAAACAAAAATCTTACTAGCCGCAAATTCTGGCTGTTGAACAAAATAATTCGACAACAGAATCAGATTTAAAAACAAACGTCCCTGAAATATCTGGGGAGAGTTTTGTTGTTTGCTTGGTTGGCAGCCTAAGGGGGCTTCATCCAGAGGCAAGCACAGGTATGATGAGGAGCTGGACCAAAAGTCAGTCCTGCTGCAGGAGCCGTGGGGGAAGTCAGAGATGTGCGAGGAAAATCAATCCAGAAAGAATTATCTGTCCATTGATCCTTTCCAAAGTGTTATATAACTTGAGCTGGGCGGGGAAAGACTGCTGCTTTCTGCATTGCTGAGTTTATGTTCTGTTTAATGCAATTTCATTTATTATTATGAGGGTCTCTGTACTATATTGTATTATTTATTATGAATAAAAAAATAAAAAGAAACAGTGTAACAACATCAATGGCTCGGGGATGCATCAACGTGGGTATAGTGGTCCTCACAGAGAAACAGGGAGACACAATGGTAGCCTGTCAGGCTGAGAGAGGGAACATTTTTCAGCTCGGGACCATATTTCCTTCTGGACACCTACTGAGTGTCGGTAGGGGGCGCAGGCAAAAGTGAGTAATAATAATAATAATTTATTATTTATACCCCGCCCATCTGGCTGAGTCTCCCCAGCCACTCTGGGCAGCTCCCAATTGAATAATAAAGCAACACATCATTAAATATTAAAAGCTTCCCTAAACAGGGCTGCCTTCAGATGTCTTTTAAAATTAGAATAACTGCTTATTTCCTTGACATCTGAAGGAAGGGCATTTATTCCACAGGGCGGGTGCTGCTACCGAGAAGGCCCTCTGTCTGGTTCCCTGTAACCTCACTTCTCGCAATGAGGGAAACGCCAGAAGGCCCTCGGCACTGGATCTCAGTGTCCAGGCTGAACAATGGGGGTGGAGACGCTCCTTGACGTATATGGGGCCGAGGCCATTTAGGATTTTAAAGGTCAACACCAACACTTTGAATTGTGCTCGGAAACGTACTGGGAGCCAGTGTAGATCTCTCAGGACCAGTGTTATGTGGTCTCGGCGGCCGCTCTCAGTCACCAGTCTAGCTGCCACATTCTGGATTAGTTGCAGTTTCCGGGTCACCTTCAAAGGTAGCCCCACATAGAGTGCATTGCAGTAATCCAAGCAGGAGATAACCAGAGCATGCACCACTCTGGCGAGACAGTCCGCCAGCAGGTAGGGTCTCAGCCTGCATACCAGATGGAGCTGATAGACAGATGCCCTGGACACAGAATTAACCTGCGCCTCCATGGACAGCTGTGAGTCCAAAATGACTCCCAGGCTGCACACCTGGTCCTTCAGGGGCACAGTTACCCCATTCAGGACCAGGGAGTCCTCCACACCTGCCCGCCTCCTGTCCCCCACCAACAGTACTTCTGTCTTGTCAGGATTCAACCTCAACTAATGTAGAGCAACTAATGTGAATTTTACCTCTGTACTGGTGCCAAATGCATTGCTCTGCTTTCCTTTGGACCACATTGGCAAGGCCAAGAGAGGGGTCAGGTTGTCTGGGCAGCCCAGGACCTCCATACACACTGCCCAGGCTTGCGGCCTAGACAGGTCACTTTGCTAACAGAGCAGAAACCAATGTGGGAGGCAGCAGTTATGTTACCAGTCTCCGCAACCACACAGGCACTGTGATTCTCCAGCACTTTGACTTCACCCCCAGAGGTGCACACCATGGTCTCTTGATGCCAACAACAACAATAGGCAACACTCATATCTATCTTCCATCTTCCATCCAGGCAAGGTAGAGGCATTATTAGAAATCAAGTACTCCTGGTGAGGACTGTGACTCACAGGGCCGTCTTGAGCAGATCGCGCGCCCTGGTGCTGAGGGGCGGAGATCGCTCCGCCGCCCGCCCCGCCCTCGCAGGGCGCAATTGGTTTCCGCGCGGCGCTCTCCTTGCCAGGCCGGCGCCCAGCTTACCAGCCCCTCCCCATGGTGCACTGCGCCACCGGGGGTCTATTAAGGGTCTCAGCAGGGTATGTGGCCTGGGGAAAATCTCAAGGGGCAAACAGAGGCCAGGAAGGTTACATTTGGCCCCTAGGTCTGAGGTTCCTAACCAACACACACACATGAAGGGTTTCTGGCATTTGCTGTCACAAGATAATCTAGGGCACTGTTCTGTAAGGAGCATAGCTGCCAAGTCTCCCGTTTTCCCCGGGAAACCCCCGTTTTTCCGGCTGTCCCCAGCCGAAAAAACGGATTTTTTTTGTTTTTCCCCAGTTTATTCTGGCGCGGCGGCCATTTTGGAACTGGGCGGAGCATGCTCAGAAGCGACTTTTGATGCTGCTTTGCCCAGTTCCAAAATGGCTGCAGCGTGACTTCTGCTGCGGCGGCCATTTTGGAACAGTTCCAAAATGGCGGCAGCACTACTTCCAGTCTGCTACTTGCGGTCCAGTCCCTTATTTCTCAGGCCGGAACTTGGCAGCCCAGGTAAGGAGAGACACTATTGCTGCAGCTGCTAAGAAGCACGGCATAATTCACCTGTCATGAATCACGAAAGAAAGAAGCATGGCCAATAAACCAAATGCACAAAGAGTTGCACTGCAATGCTGGTGGTATACTTTGCAGAGGAGAGTCCTCTGTTCTTATATAAAATTCACAACCATAGCATGTAGGGGTGTTCATTCCGTTAGATGGCTTTAAAAGGAGATTTGGCAAATTAATGGAGGATAACGCTATCAGTGCCTACCAGTCACGGAGACTTTATGCCTTGGGGAACAGCTAAAGGCAGTTCTGGAACTTATGCCATGCCTGCAGTCTTTCTATACCGTGGGAAATAAAGTGCTAGATGTGGCTGTGGACTGATCCTCTTCTGATATCCCTAGATAAAGGACCTCCTATCTGGTTTAAAGGTGAACCACCAACCCCACAGCTAACTCTCCCCTGGCCTCCTCGCTGGCCCAAGTAGGACTGATTTAGCCAGCTAGCCCTGGTGACTATCTAATGTTTATTGGATGGATTTCCCCAAAATTGATTTATTTTTGAACTTTGAATTATTGTTATTCATGCTTTTATACTGTATTTTATGCTGCTTTTATGTTGTATTGCAATTAAGTGTTTTAAATTTGTTGTTAGCTGCCCTGAGCCCAGGTTTATGAACCAGGAAGGGCGGGGTATAAAAATATTATTATTATTATTATTATTATTATTATTATTAGCAGCAGCAGCAGCAGCAGCAGCAGCAGCAGCATGACAGCAAGCTGCACACAGGCCAACTGGTCACAGTGTTTTCCACTAAGGTGAGATGTTTGCCTTTCTATTTAAATTTTAAAACCCTCCCCTAAATTTACGTCAGTACATATCAATTAGCATAAATATGCGAAATATATGCAAATGTGTATGTGTTTGTCGTTTTCATTTAGTGATGCGTTTCCTCTTTTTTTGGCAACATGTAAGTGGCCACCCTAAATGGAAGACACCCTAAATGTGCTTTTAAGAACCATCGCAAGGCATGCTACATGGGCATCTATGAACCCCACTTCATTCCAACACAAAATAATGCTTCCCTCCCTCACCTGAACTGTAGCTGATGCTTGGTATCTCTTTTGTAGAGATCCCATCCAACCGCAGTGGGGAAATGAAATGCTGCACCTCTCAAAAAGCTCTCCTCTATCCCTACTAGCCACCCCTATCCTTAACTATGATCCAGAAATAAACCCGTTATGTTTTGGTAAAAAAAAGGGTTGGCTAGGGGAGGGGGTTCGGCAAATGTGACTGAGCAGCTCGCCAATGATTCTGCAGCGATTGCTTTGACAGAAGGGAGGTGGGTGGAGCACTTACAATAGCAGTGCTTCCAGAAATATCTGACCACAACAGAAGATTCATCAGAGTACCCAAGATTGCATGGTGCCAACCTCCCTAGTCCCTCCCCCCTCCCCTCTCCTTTCAGGTAACCAGCAGAGACTCAACTGTGAGTGCTGCTGCCCCAACCCAGCATCTATTTTTCTATATTTAGCTATCTACCTATCTCTTACTGCAAGAAAACATGTCGAGTCCAGAGGCTCTGAACATGTTGATTAAGGTCATAGGAAGCTGCATTATACCATGCCAGGCCATTGGTGCCATCTGTCTCAGCATCTACACAGATTGGCAGCAACTCTCCAAGGTTTCATATCAGGACCCTACCTAGAGATGCCAGGGATTGAACCCAGGACCTTTCTGCATACAAAGCATATGAACTATCACTGAGCTACAGCCCTGATTGCTTCATACTACCAAATCCCTGTTGTTGTGATGGCACTCGGGTCAGGCTTCAGAGAATCCAATCCCTCCCATGGTGTCAGTCAAGAAGCAGATAAACAAGAAGAGTTCTTACCAAGTGGTTTATTCAATATTCACAGAGAGAGACGAAAGTATGTGGTCTCTCTTAGAAAATGGCATTGCTCCAAGTAAAGTCCCACCCCCTCCGTCTCTCCTATTCTACATCATCTCTGTGCCGGCTGATCAGTGCTTTCTGCCTCTGAGCTTTCTGTTCTACTACTCTCAATGCATGCCTGGTCCTGGGAGGGGGGGGTCAGGAATGCTTTCTAAAGACACTGAGTCTGTCAGCTGTCTCTCCCCTAGTGCTTCTTCCTGCTGCTCTCCCAATATTTCCCAGCTTCTCCCCTCTGCAGCCTCTGAACTATGACCTTCTGCAAACCACAGTTCTAAATCTATACTGTCCTCCTCTTCTCGGAAAGGTTCAGGAAGTGGGGGGGGGCAGTCCCCACCATTCCTTCTTAGTCCATAAGGATAGGTAGAATAAGGGCCCTGCAAATATTGCACAGACCCCCTGCCATGCCATATCCCCATCAGAAGGGGCCAGCCCATCAAACTGTCAGGGCTGGAAAGCAGGTGTGTCCTTAATGCAGCAATATTCCCAGCTGAAGTACTTTCCTTTTCCCCACAGGGAAGATGGGGACAATAATGGAGAAGGAGGCTAAACTTCGTTCATGACTTGGTGACCCCTAGCTATTGAGAAGCAACCCTGTCTCTCTCAGCATAACCTTCCTTTTCATCTGCATAGCCCCATCCTGGGTTCTGTTTCTTGGGGATCTTTCAGACTGTCCCTATTTTGAGGTAGAGTTCAATCACATGCCTGCAAATTCTGTTTGTGCAGTTACAATTGGTTGGTACAACGATGGCTGCTTACCTTCCACATGAGGGGAGGCGGCGGTTGCATTCCAGCATGGCTGTGGCAGCGAGGTGTCCATCCAGCGGGGTCCACAGCCAGGGAAGAACATCACGTCCTCCTCCACTGGCCATTGGGGCTCACCTGTGGTTGTAGCCAATCATGGGGGTGCCCTTTTCACCAGCAGGCAATGAGCCTGCTGACATGTGCAAGAGCATTAGGGGTTGCTTGCAGCTGTGATTGGTTTGGCATTGAGTCGGTGGGGAGAGTCCGACTCGAGCAGCAGATAAGGCATTGGGTTGGTTCCTTAGTCTCGTTGGGCAGTTGGTTGGGAGCCTCTCCCCCATCCAAGGAATCAGGCTATCCCGTTAAAGGGTTCCAGAGTATAAATGCTTCTCTCCAGATGCCCAGATGAGGGCTGATGAGCCATAGCACCACAAATTGGCTGGTCTTGGGTGTGGTCACCCTGATTTGATATGTGTCATAGGGCAATCCTTCACCTTAGTTAACCCTGTGAAATAATCAAATAGCTGAAAGGTTGGTTGATTCAGGATACGTGCCCAATGCCTGCACCAAAACCTGATGACACCTGTAATCAATAAAGTTGTGGCCTGTTTAAATCTCAAGTGGTTGTCCTGTGTTTATTGCAATTTCATCTTGTCTCAGCCCATCGTTCATGACTTCAGTGTGCCTGGGGCCTGCAGACCCACCTTCTTCAAAAGACTGGACTTTTTGTGATAAGACAAGTGAAGGGGAAACGGACTGGGAAGTATTGGGTAACATTTGCCTTGAAACAACATAATCTAACCTCCCAGCTAACAAATCTGGATGAATGCTCAGAAAAGAGGTTATGGGGACATGCCCCTAGTCACACTGAAGTAGGACAGAATGCTGGGAAACTGCCTTTTTAAATAAAAGAGGGAGATGAAAACCAAGCTTTGTGCAAGCTGCAGTCAGCAAACCACTATTACTGTCATCAGACCTTTGTTGCAGGTTACTGGTTCTGCAACAGATATAGTGTCTTAGCAGCTAGCATTTTAGCAGAAGGAGGAGGAGAAGGAGGAGGAGGAGGAGAAGGAGGAGGAGAAGAAGAAGGAGGAGGAGGAGGAGGAGGAGGAGGAGGAGGAGGAGGAGGAGGAGAAGGAGAAGAAGAAGAAGAAGAAGAAGAAGAAGAAGAAGAAGAAGAAGAAGAAGAAGAAGAAGAAGAAGAAGAAGAAGAAGAAGAAGAAGAAGAAGAAGAAGAAGAAGAAGAAGAGTAGTAGTAGTTTGGATTTGATATCCCGCTTTATCACTACCCGAAGGAGTCTCAAAGCGGCTAACAATCTCCTTTCCCCTCCTCCCCCACAACAGACACCCTGTGAGGTGTGTGGGACTGAGAGACTTCAAAGAAGTGTGACTAGCCCAAGGTCACCCAGCAGCTGCGTGTGGAGGAGCGGAGACGCGAACCCGGTTCCCCAGATTACGAGTCTACCGCTCTTAACCACTACACCACACTGGATTTTATAATCCTCTACTCTAAGCAACATGGTTTAAGCAATTTGAACAAGAACTTACATACCAACAAAGCCACATTTTTCCATGTATTAATCAAGCATGAGGGCCACGCGTCAGTTGCAACTGTCTCCAGTCCCCTTCCCAAAGTCAAAGTCCTGGTGTTCCAGGAAGTCAGTGTCTGATCTATAGAGCTCCTGACTGGAGCCTTGCAGTGAAAACCCTCTTTTTATTACCTAGACAGGGATCAGTTTCTACAAAGAGCGATGCCCAGGCTCAAGCTTGTCTGAGAGCCTTGCCATTTGCCTTAGACTCTGTGATCCCTAATCCTGTGTGAGGACAGATCAGTGAGGGAAAGAAACTCTGCACATACTCAGAGACCCTTTTATTGAGCCTCTTGGTACAAAAAAACAAATTCTGGGGCTGAACCTAAGTGAACCAAGTCACAATTTTAGGCTTGTTAGTAGATGTTACGAATATAGGAAAGTTATTCCTCTAGAAGAACTCTTAACACCAATAAAAACATATTTTGGAAGCTATATAGGACTGCTTTTTGCCTAAGAACTGGCATTTTCAATTTGGAGTAGGATTGCTGTCACTGAACCACTAAGAGTCCAAATGAAATGTCAAAAGCACACTGATTAAAAGCTTTGATACCATCCACTCCATAGTAGTTCTTTATGCATCTTGCCTAATTGAAGGTGGCTCATGTCAGAAATAATCACATGTAACCTTGTGGCAAGGACCTTTGACATAATCTTGATCTCCGTGACCAATTAAGAAGGTGGCCTCTAATGAGTGCTTCACTGTTTTGCCACGTGTTGAGAATGTTAGGAGGGGGGAAGAGGCTATTCTCTAGCACACTGGGGATTGGAAATAAGGAAAACACGTGCCAATATATTTTTGGCAAACTAAGGTTATATACCCACACATGCCATTTATTTCGAAGCGGAGAGGGGGTGTTTGTCAAACCAAGACTGCAACCCTATAGACACTTATTTGGGAGCAAGAGAGAACATGGATAAAATTGGTCTGCGTGCCAGTTATACATATGCACACAGAGAGAGAAAAGGAAGCAAGATAAGCTAAAAGCAGAAGCAATGGGGGGTGAAAGAAAAAGTCTTCCCTCCCTCATTCTAGACCAGGCATCCCCAAACTGCAGCCCTCCAGATGTTTTGGCCTACAACTCCCATGATCCCTAGCTAACAGGACCAGTGGTCAGGGATGATGGGAACTGTAGTCCAAAACATCTGGAGGGCCGAAGTTTGGGGATGCCTGTTCTAGACTGTTGTGAAACCAGAGAGAAAATGGATATGACCAATATTTTCTACAAAGCTCAGAGACGACTGGGGGAAAGGGCATCATTCGACTGTCTTCTTGGTTTACTGGCCAGTACCAACCAAGTTATGGGGAGGGGAGGTAAGCTAAACCACTGGGTTTTACTGCCACATTAGGTAATCTAGAATAGCTACTTTGAACTGCATTCTGGACCCTCAGCTCCAGCCTCCATGCACTTAGCTAAGGTCAAACACCCACACAACTGTAGGGCCTCTACTTATGTTCAGGAACCCTGATTGTTCCAGGGTTCCCAATCATGCATAAAGGCCCGTTTCTGCATATGCAGAGCCTATAGCTCATTGGCCAAGCATCTGCTTTGCATGCAGACAGTCCCAAGTTCAATCCCCAGCATAATCAGGTAGGGCTGAGAGAAACCTCTGCCTGTCAGTGTAGACAAGACTCAGCTTTGATGGACCAATGGTCTGACTCAGTATAAGGCAGCTTCCTATGTTCTCATGATCCTATTCCAGTGATGGCGAACCTATGACACGCGTGTCAGACGTGACACGCAGAGCCCTCACTGCTGGCACGCGCCCCATCAGCCCCATCGGCTGTGGTGTCGGTTCCCCCCCCCATTTGTTCTCCCGCTCCTCCTACAGCTTCTCTCCGCTACAGCTTGTCTCTGCTGTTAAAACCTGGATCCTTTTTTGTTGCTGCTGCTGATAGCCAGAGATTGTTTTTTTAAGCCTTTCTGTGCTGTTTTTTCTGGCGCTTTGGCAGACTATGTCAGTGCTGCGTGTTAGTTTCAGCGAAGGTATCATTCGTCATTTATTTCTGTTCTCTTCCCCCCCCCCAAAAAAAGTGCAGCAGCTTTGGGGCATCCCCCCAAAAAGCAAAGCAACTTTTGCACCCCCAAAACAAACCTCCAAAACTTTGGTCAGCAGCTCCCCCCAAAAAGCTCAACAACTCTGGGCACTTTGTGATAGATAAGGGGTTTTTGGCTTGGTAAAATAATTAGTTTTTGGTTTATTAAATACAGTTATATATTACAATTATACATTTTTGTTATTTAAACTATAAATATCACAAAATCATAGTTTTTTTCTCTCAAAGTGACACACCACCTGAGTTATGCTCTGTTTTTTGGCAAATTTTGACACACCAAGCTCAAAAGGTTGCCCATCACTGTCCTATTCTAACAATACACTGACTGTGAATTCCTCGAATCCACTTATTCTGCAGCACTGCTTATCATTGCATGCATGGGTGTTAACGACGTTCACTTATACACCCATTATAATCAGTTTCTGGAATCCGATACCTATTTAGATGGAGGCACCTCCCGCTTATCTAAAGATCATAGATGTAACCACTCTGGGCTTTGTTTAGCCCAGGCTGTAAGGCAGAGGGACCTGCTAATATTAAACAGTAATACAGGGGGAGATTGGCCCATTTTACAAAGTTCAGAGGGAGTGTCATAGATTATATCACAATCTCACGATTTGCACATAAGTTTGTTATGGAGTTTGAAGTGGGCCACAATATTGAAAGCGATCACCTTCGCTTAACAATGGCACTCTCAGGCCCACTACTGTACTTAACAGCTCTCCCTTAAAAACTCAATTTAGCTCCAACACAAACTTAGGCATAACCACAGCCAATAGAATTAAATGGACCCCATTACTTTAATTTAGCATTCTTCATACTCCCTTTCTTCATACAGATGATTTAAAGGCTATCCACATTGCTATTATTTCAGCTACTTCTGCTGCTGAGGCCATGAAATCATTTAAGACAGGCATGTCCAACAGGTAGATCATGATCTACCGGTAGATCACTGAACGTCTGCGGTAGATCACTGAAAGATCATTGGCTCCCTCCAAAGAAGCTGAACAACTGTGGCTCCCCTAAAAAAGCTCAAAATTTTGCCTCCTCCCTGAAAAAACTCAACAACTTTGACCTGAAGCCCCCCAAAATGGGCGTTCCTCCTTCCTAAAAAAGCTCAACTTTGACCTGCCTGAACCCCCCCCCCAAAAGGGAGTAGATCACTGCCAGTTTTTAACTGTGAGTAGATCACAGTCTCCTGGGAGTTGGCCACCCCTGATTTAAGACATTGACTGATAGGTTGCAAGACCACTTAAGAATTGAGATTAAAAACAGTGGCTCTTTTATTGTCCCTTCCGGGTCGCCCAACCACTGCCACAGTGTCCTTTCTCTTGGCAGATCAAGATGAGCAGGTGACAGCAAAGGTAGCAAGGTTTTTAGCTGGGGCAATCAGAATTAGATCCACTATTTGGCTATTGATTCAAAACCCTAAAATGTATTTTATATAATAGACTTTTTAATTTCTATTCTTTGTATATTGTATTGTTGTTGTGGCCAATAGCTGGCGCAAATAAAGATTTATTCATTCATTCACTAACTGTGAAGGTTGGAGCTGGCTACCCCATGAAAGGCAGGCGAGAAGACATTCCAATCAAAGAACAGCATCTGTAACCAAAGAAAATGGCTAACTGGCCTGAGTAGTTTTCAAAAAGCACTTAAACTCCATCACTGTTGGCACCTAACTTCTATGGGGAGGTGGTCCTGCAGGGTGGGCTCTACATGAGAGAAGGCCCTCTCCATGGTCACCACAAGGTGGACATCTGCAAGATGAGGCATGATCAGGAGGGCCTCACTTGCAAAGTTATCCACAAAGGTCCAAAAGCCCCCTACCTCCTTTTAAAGCAAACAAATCTGTGTCTTTGCCAGGCATAACTAGTACTTAGCACCCAATTATTTGTTTTGAAGCAGTAATCACTGACGGTACCATTGTTTATGTTCCTAGCAATATACATAGATGCTGACGATGAATCAGTTTGCTTTGAGCCCTTTGGACAGGATAATCTAGACATTAAAATAACGTATAAAAACAAACACAACATAAATTAAATTAAATTATTACTTTACCTGAGAATGATGCAATGCCTGCTACAGACCTAATTTAAAGTGAAAATCCTTCTTCTCCACCAAAAGGACAGTAGCACTTGCTATCATGCACCTCTTCGTTGTATTTTCTCATAAGCCACTTTGACGTTCAAGCCCAAGAGGAGCTTTGACATAGAGGGTGGTTTTTGTCCGAGTTATTATTGTTATGTGAGCACACTAGCAGTTCCACAAATACCACGGCACTGCCAGCTACCATGATGCATCAAGATATAAGCCCAGATGCATCAACAATAAAGGAAGTGCTAGCTTAGACAACTTTGAAAGGGGATTAGACACATTTTCAGAGGCTGGAACTTTCAGCAGCGATGAGCCAAGATGGGTACACAGGACATGAATCTTTAATGGCAGCACATGTCTGGATACCAGTTCCCAGGAAGCAACAGTAGGAGTATTCTATTGCCCTCACACCTTGCTTCTGAGCTTCCTAGAATAATCTGGTTGCGCAGGACTAGGTCTGATGCAAGACTAGGACTAGGTCAACCTTAGTCTGACTCAGCAAGGCTCTTCTTTTGATTTTATACGTATTTCTTCTTAATCGGTTGATCATGTAAAACACAGAGCTGAAAATGTCATCAGTGGTTCACAGCCCTGGTTATATGTAAGTGTGCAATGATGTAATGAGAAGAAGCAGACACAATGTGCCAAAATTGACCAAGTAAATTGGACCTCTCACCCCCAATGTGATATTTTGTAGGTGGTATTGAACTAAATAGTTGATCTAGTGCAAGAATTAGCAGCAGCACAATGGGATTCCTTGTCCCCCCCCTATGTGAGTGCCCCATGCCAGCCCCCTAAATCCAGGGTTGGAGGAACTTTTAGAGCAGATTTAAGGGGCAAGGGGTAGAAAACTTTGTGCTGATGGGCTGTTCACTTAGTGCTATCTTGGATTCCAACCACTATAGCTTTCTATATTATTTTTGCAGTTGTCTGTCATTGTGCTGTTTTCATTGGTTGGTTCTAAAGGCAGGGGCAGAAAAAGGAGGAGACTAAGGTCTGTAGGCAATGACTTAAGGAAAGGTTGTGTATATCATTTTCGTGATGAGGAGAGAGAAAAGAGGAACTGGGGAAAGGGCAAGAGGAATTAGGTGTGGGTAAAGATAGCATTTGGAAGAATGAGGGAGAATGAGGAAGAGAATAAGGTAGGAGTACGTTGGAGAAAGACAGTTTTAGGGTTCTGGAGACAAGAGGAAGAAAGCTGGAGAAGAGGAGGAATTGGAGAGAGGTCATATGGATGTGGACATTTGCAGCGCTGTGGAAGAACACGATGGGGAACTGGGAGAAATAAAGAGTAATTAGTAGCCAGGACGTGGCTTCCAAATAGTATTTTTTTTCCCTCCTGATTTAGGCAGAAATGCTGTTGTGAGCATCTGTCTCATTCTAGGCCATCACTTTGCTCTCCACCTCCATCATTTCTCCTTCCTGAGCTTGTCATGGGGCCTTACGTCACCCTCTGCATCAGCGTGTTGTGTAGGGGAAAAAACTGATGAATGTGCATCCTGGGTGCTTTTAAATTGCTCACGTACATTGCATTACATCTATCATGCAGATGTCCTGGAAGCAACCTCTGTGCGGTGTTTTTGTGTTCCTATTAAAATAACATTGGGACAAGACATCATCTAATTCAGAATCCTTCAGTTTGGATCTCCATATGTTGTTGGACTACTAATCCCATCATCCATGACTTTGGCTAAGACGGCTGGGGGTGATGAATGTTTAACAGTACCTGGGGACCTGCAGTTGAAGAACTAAGTGTTCATTTCAGTGGGGCTTGTGGAGGACAACTTTCCACTGGAAGGTACCTAAAGTGAATATTTTCTTCATCTATATCATATATTTCTTTCACAAAAAGTTTCATTCAAAAAAAGAATTGCGGGGGGGGGGGTGGACCATGTTAGGACTCCATTTGTTTTTGTTGCTGAAAGCCACATTCATTTTATGTTTCATTCATTATACCCTTCCACCTATCTTGTCTCATTCATTAAAATGCCATGCCTTGGTACTCATATATGTCTTTGAGTGATCCCACCATCACCATTTTTTACATTTTTGCTACCATTTGAGGTGGTGTTCAAAAGAAAGCTCACAGTCACCTATTGACCACCATTTTTTTTTGCAGAATGTGTCATTCTGTGTGGGGAAAAGATGGCCATTATGGACAACCATTATTTCCCCAAAATAACATGATTGGGACAATCTGGGAAAATTATGACCACTCAGAGATGAATGTGTGGAAACTCATTCTCCTCAAAACAAAATATTGTTACATTTCTTTTTT
Organism: Zootoca vivipara; assembly: GCF_963506605.1. Lineage (NCBI taxonomy): Eukaryota > Metazoa > Chordata > Lepidosauria > Squamata > Lacertidae > Zootoca > Zootoca vivipara. The sequence continues at coordinate 116,408,167 of NC_083277.1, read as the reverse complement.
TAAAAAATCACTTTTAGTTGTCTTCAAGAATCCTGAGATGTTTTGGGTGAGAATTTTACAGTAGGCAAAATCTAGTAACAACCTTGGGATGTAAGGAGCCTCCCCATGAAATCTGCTGCTCTTAACATAAACTTTTTAGTTTCCCTCAAAATTTATTAAATATTTCCCTGGAAAACGAATAACCTGCTTTGCTGTGAATGCTGCTTTAAGCGAGATTTCAGTGCCAACATTTTTACCCTCTGGTGTTAAAAGTAATTGTGGGGCGTGGGGGGAGCTGTGAGAAAAGAAAGAAAATGTTTGCAGTTCACTTCCAGAGTTTCTGCTGTCTAACTGAATTGCCTTGTTGACAACATCATTTAGCAAGATCTGATGGGCTATGTGATATCATAAAATATGTGTATTTATGACATCTGGAGGTGTCACTCAGGGAACGAGAGGGAATGGCATAGGAGCTGCAGGAAAAGGAAGAAACAAAGGTTGTGAATAGGCAAACAAACACCAAAAAGGGTACAGAGAATGTGTTTTGAAGGAATCCTTTTGAGTCCCTCAACATTCCCAGCCCCCTGTCTCTAACATCAGAGTGGAGTACAAACCACAAACTAAAAAACATTAAAAGGAAAGAATATACACCAAATAGCTCATATTTAAAATAGAGGGGCAGTTTCCAAGTTACTCCTACTTAGAGTAGACCCACTGACATTGATGAAACCAAATTAGTCATGCCCATTAATACCATTGGGTCTTCACTGAGTAGTTGTGAGCTAGTCCAGCCATATATATACATGCACATGCACACAGGATTTTAATTTAGTGTGCATCATTTGGGTTGATTTTTTTTAATTAAAAAAAACTGTTTTGAGCCTCACACTGGTATCCATGTTGATGATGGGTGGGTTATAAATATGCTTAATAAACTAATAAGCATGCCTGTGCATGTTCTCAAAATAAAATGTGTGAAATACCACCTCCCACACAATGGGAAATAAAGGAAGAAAAATAAATGTCCAAAGGCATTCCACAGAAACTTACTGCTTTGAGGAGAATGAGAGGAAATCACACTCACACGCCCCAAAGTGTCGGGACCTTCACTTTAATGTTGAAAAAAAGGCTCTGGTCATGTTATCCTCGAAATGCTTCCAATTCCAAAGGAGAATTCAGGATGACTGACTGGTTTTGTTGGCTCCACCCACACACCACTAAATGAGTCCCTTATAAATGTGTGCACGGCCCTACGCTTTACACCAGTCCCTGCCTACAAGGCAGGATAACTTTCCACCTCATCATCTCCACTGCTCGTGCCTCCTCTCTGATCTCGCAATGGCGGCGGCGGCGGCTGCTCCACCACGAAGGCAACAGGAACTGTTCACAATCAAGTTTACCCAGGCTCTTGCCTGTGAATTTGTAGCCACCGTGATCTTCATTTTCATTGCCCTGGGCTCAGCCTTCAAGTGGCCCTTACAGGTGCCCAGTGTCCTTCAGATCTCCTTCGCCTTTGGCCTCACCATCGGCACCTTGGTTCAAGCATTTGGTCATGTCAGCGGCACGCACGTCAACCCAGCAGTGACCATCGCCTACTTTGTAGGGAACCAGATCTCTCTCGTCCGCTCGGTGCTCTATGTGGTGTTACAGCTGTTGGGAGCCATCACAGGTGCAGGAATCCTCTACTCCGTGACACCCAAAGACGTCCGCGATACATTAGCCCTCAATGACGTAAGTTCTTCCATTGTCAAAGAAATGATTGATCAACAGAATCTTGCACAAGTAGTTTTTATTTATTTATTTATAATGTTACCAATTATGATATTGGAGACAGAGATAAAGGGATGGGAAAGTATGACTTATAAATTACGTAATGGGGATAAGAAACCTAGAATTAATAAAATAAGATGGTATAAACCAGGCATCCCCAAACTGCAGCCCTCCAGATGTTTTGGCCTACAACTCCCATGATCCCTAGCTAACAGGACCAGTGGTTGGGGAAGATGGGAATTGTAGTCCAAAACATCTGGAGGGCCAAAGTTTGGGGATGCCTGGTATAAACCCCTGAAAACAGTTGGCCTGGGTCTCCCCAACATAAAGTTATATTATATAGCAAATCAGTTAAGATATATCATAGACAGGATAACAGAACAAGGAGAGTTAGAATGGTTCTAGAATGGTGCACAGGAAATGAGGGAGATGTCAGTGAATATTTTTTTTCCAAACCAAATAGGCAATGGTGGCAGAATATTGAAAATCCCTCATTAAGAAACATCATAGAGATATGGGCGAAATATATAGGAAAACTGACACCAGAAAATCCCCCACTAACTCTGGTGGTGATGCTAGAAGACCTCCCAGTAAATTTAGAAAAGGAAATTGAAAAAGAAGCTAAAGAGAAGAAAATACTTAAAATTAAGGAGTGGGTGGAGAAAATGAGAAGCAAAGAACAAATAAAGAGAAGCTCTAACAGGAAGTAAAATAACTTGGTTTAACTGTATACAACTTGAGCAATGGACAAAGAAGTGGTTAAGGGAAAACAAGAAATGCAAAGAATATATAAAATTTGGGGGAAATGATTATAAAAAAGGGGAGATAAAGAAGAAAATATAGTTATAAAAGGGGAAACTAGTGAAAATTATAAAATATTAGTAAAAATGAAGGATCAACAAGATCAATTAAAAGAGGTGTGTGAAAAGGAGACAACAGGGGATTAATAGTCAAAGCTGGAGAGAAATATGGGAGAACGCAGTTTGTCTAGAAGATAAAAGAAAATTACTATAGGTTTAGTATGGAGATGGTATTTAACACCAATATGATTAAATCAAATAAACAAGGAATATTCAGTGTCATGTTGGAGGGGATGCTAGGAAACTGGGACATGTTCACATGTGATGTGGCGGTGTAAATATGTACCATTTTTTGGGCAAAGGGTGTTTAAGGAGATAACAGAAATCACTGGGTTAAAGCTGACTGAAAGTCCAGAGGTAGCATTTTTATCGATTTACGATGGGGTGGAAGGTTCACTGGCTATGAAGGACTTGCTCACAAATTTATTGACAGCTGCATGAATTATTATAACTAGGAAGGGGAAGGGGAATATAAAATGGAAGAATGATATAAAGAGGTGTGGCATATAGTTACAGTGGTACCTCGGGTTACAGACACTTCAGATTACAGATGCTTCAGGTTACAGACACCGCTAACCCAGAAATAGTACCTCAGGTTAAGAACTTTGCTTCAGGATGAGAACAGAAATCATGTGGTCGTGGCGCAGCGGCAGCAGGAGGCCCCATTAGCTAAAGTGGTACCTCAGGTTAAGAACAGTTTCAGGTTAAGAACGGACCTCCAGAACAAATTAAGTTCTTAACCAGAGGTATACCACTGTATTAATGATAAATTAACATGTGCTATTAAAGTAAGACGGGGAATATGCAGGAGTTATGATTTTGAGGAAATCTGGAAGGTATTTGTAGAATTTGTACTGTTAAAATGGAAAGGGATCAAGCCATCGTAAGAGATGTTGAAATTTTGGGTGGTTGGATAGTTACAATGGAATGGTTTGGGGGGTGGGGTGCACATTTTTTATTTTATTTTTACTTTGTAAAAAGAAGATGAAGAAGAAGAATCTTGCACAAGTGACTCCTAGCCTTCGGAATTAGACAAATGAAGGAACCTGTAGAAAACCAGCAATTCTATACATGGGATGATTCTATCTAATGTGTATTCCTGGATTACAATATGGAACACTGGCTGCATCAACATTGCACAACAGATTACCACAAGATCTTGTCAAGGACTTTCATGCTGTAGACAGTCATCTGCTTCCATGAGAGACTTAAGGGCTCATCCACGACTTCCACTTGTCTCATGCCCAGAAAGCATGTGTCCAAGCGGTTTCCCACTCCTTTCTCGGGAAAACCCATTTTTTTAGCTCTAAATCAGAGCAAATGTCAATCTGGATAAAACTCAAGTTGTGGTTTCCCTAAGGAAAAGCAGTGGGTCAAGAGGAAGCGTGGATAAGCTGTAAGCAGATGCTGCTAACTGAGAATATGGTTTTGCTTTAGGTTGGTCACTTTGGGATCCAGTTTTCCCAAATGGTTTTTTTTTTTGTCCCATGTGGAGAGAAAAAAGGTTGTGTGTGTGTGTGTGTGTGTGTGTGTGTGTGTGTGTGTGTGTGTGTGGTGTTGCAATGGAAAAGCAGGAAAACCTGGGTGAAAAGCAGACCAACAGCAGTACTATCTGCATTCGTCTCTGATCCTGTATCCTTGGGAGATCCTTGGGAGAGTCACCTGGGCAAAACAGGTTTCTGATCTAGCTTTCCAGCTCCCACAGTAAAACATAGAAAATTGGCAAAAGGAGGCTTTGTAGATGGGAAAGTTATTCATTGGAGAAAGGAAGATTTAGCAGTTAAGGCAGAATTGCTCAGTAGGCCCATCTGACTGTTGTTGTTGTTGTTGTTGGCAGGAGAGACAGAGCTATTGTATTTACTATCAGTTTACTCAGAAGTAAATCCCTCTGTGTGTTCAATGGGATCTACTCCCAGCTTGGGATAGGATTGCATCCTAAAAGTGCAATCATATATGTGCTTACTCACAAGAAAGTCCCAGTGAACTCAATTGGGCTTACTCCTGGTAAGTGTGCTTAGGATTGCAGCAATAGACACCCATTAGAGCAGCCTTCCCCAACTTGGTACCCTCCAGATATTGGACTACAGCTCCCATCATCCCTTTCCATTAGCAATGCTGCCTGGGACTGATGGGAGTTGGAGTTGAGCAACAACTGTAGGGCACCAGGTTGGGGAATACTGCATTAGAGGGAGGCTTGTGAGGACCCAGCCTAGAGCTACAGAGATGCTCCATGTTAGAACTTTATCTTTTCTCTTCTTTTCACATTCATCTCTTCCATTTTACCAGCTCAGCTACGGCACAAACCCTGGTGAGGCACTGGTGGTGGAAATCATCCTAACCTTCTCGGTTGTCATGTGCATCTTCGCTGCCACTGATAGACGCAGGGCGGAGAACAGGGGCAATTCAGCATTGTCTATTGGACTGGCGGTCACCATGGCTCACCTCATTGGGGTAAGTGCCCGAGTTATGATGTTTCCTAGTTTTGGAAACAGATGAGTTCACGTGTTTCTAGAAGGCAGGGTAGGAAAAGTGACTTCGGCTAGAGTTAAAAAATATTTAGAAATGCTCTTGTGTGTGTGTGTGTGTGTGTACACTATTTTTATATATACAGTCTATATATAAAGAAAGAAATTAAATATTTGGAGTGGGAGCCTTTAGGGAATTCCAATGTTTACTTGACCAGGAGATGCCAAAAGTGAAGAGAGTGAATAAAAATCTGTAGAATGCAAAAAAGGAAAAAAGAACAACAGCAGTAAAAACCAGTGGAGTTACTCAGGGATGGGAAGCGGGGGCAGAGGAAGGGGGCTGGTTGGGGTGGGCCGCCCCAGGTGTCACCACTGAGAGGGGTGACAAAATGGCGGGCAGCACTCACCTCAGGGCCTGCAGCGCACCCGAGCCACGCATCTCTCCTGGGAGTGACGTGGCGACTTGGGTGCCCGCAGGCTCCGAGCTGCCCCAAATGGTCCACCCACCACCACCACCCTGAGCTGTAGGGTAGCTGTGTGGGAGGAGTCAGGCAGACTCCTTGGAGGCCCTGCGGAGTGTCCTGCCCCGGCTCGCCCTGGCCCACAGGCAGCTGGCTCCGCCCCGGGCACATGGCACGTGCACCACCCCAGGCACCCGATCGACTTGCTCCGCCACTGAATGCACTGCTTCTCTCTGCTTAATCAACACCTGTGAGGTGGAAGAGCAACAGTGAGGCATGCTCTCTCCTCTGGGCACCATCCACCTTGCTCTACACAAGAAGCAGGGATAATGTATGAATCGGGGAACCTCCACTACTCACACAGCCTTCCTGTGTCCTGTAGAAAAATCAGGGCTCTACATTGCGTGGGTAATCTACACAAGCAGAAGTGGCTCCCCACTGGAGAAGTTAATCCATGGGTAGGCAAACTAAGGCCTGAGGGCCAGATCCGGCCCAATCACCTTCTAAATCAGGCCCGCGGACAGTCCAGGAATCAGCTTCTTTTTACATGAGTAGAATGCTTCCTTTTATTTAAAATGCATCTCTGGGTTATTTGTGGGGCATAGGAATTCGTCGATAGATGATAGATAGATAGATGATAGATAGATAGATAGATAGATAGATAGATAGATAGATAGATAGTCTGGCTCTCCACAAGGTCTGAGGGACAGTGGACCGGCCCCCTGCTGAAAATGTTTGCTGACCCCTGAGTTAATCTCCCATCAATTCATGGATGAGGGAATGAGGAAGAGATGGGAGAGATTTTCAATTCAGTTCAAATGGAAAAGCTAGCCTACCCAATCTGGACTTCCCAAAACAAAAGGAAACTTGCACACAGCCATCCTTTGAAATTCAAACTTCTCCAAATCTTGAAATGCAAATTTTACATGTTGGGTGTGAAATTTGGACCTCGGAGTGTTTTAGATTTCTTAACAGCTCTTGGTTTTTTAATTTTATTTTGGCACGCGTCAAAAATGAAACTTCATGAGCTACCAGATACAGCAAAATATTAAGTGCTGTTCCATATCAACTAAAAAAATACAGTCAAGTGTTATATGCTAGGAGTCGAATATTATCCATGTTAACTAGCATTGCATGTCTGTTGTCAAGTCCAAAATCCAGTTTCATGTTAATAGATTTTTTTAAAAAAATGCTTTTGTATTGCTGTGTGCCACCCTAATATTTTGTGAGAGGGTGGTATTAAAATAATAAAATAAAATAAAATACTGTCAATAATCAAAGTCAAAAAGAAAATACTGAAAATTCAGATGAAGTGAATATTCAGCATCAAGAATGACAGAGTAGAATTGGGAGAAACACAGGTTGATTTCAGTTCTACAGAGAATAACAAAGAATGTTATCCGTATATTGATATGGTAAACATTGGTTTCTCTTTTGTTTGATTTCAATGGTGCATCTCTGCATTCATTTGAAAGCTTTCTGCATCATCTGCACACAGAGACCCCTTGGTATTTTTGGTTCTGATTCTGTTTAGTTAGTTATACTTTAGATTTTGTAATGTTTCTTTTCTGTCTTGATAAACCATTGATTCGTTATGTTTGTTACATAACTTAAGAAAATAAGTTTCTTCTTTCTGCCATGTGCCCGGGGCGGAGCCAGCTGCCTGTGGGCCGGGGCGAGCTGGGGCAGGACACTCCGCAGGGCCTCCAAGGAGTCTGCCTGACTCCTCCCACTCAGCTACCCTAGAAAAGAGATTTTAAAAATCATGCAAAAAGGTTAATTGAGGAGGGTTCATAGACGGCATTGTGTGGGAGCACCTGGAGACTGGATACCCAGATAAAGTCACCTTGATGGGAGGGGAGAGCTCAGTTGGTAGAGCATGAGACTCTTAATCCGAGGGTTGTGGGTTCGAACCCCATGAAAGATTCCCAAATTGCAGGGGGTTGGACTAGATGATCCATGTGGCCTCTTCCAACTCTACAATTCTGTGATAGACTGCTTGATGAAGGGATCCTAGCTGCTAGAGGGGAAAGGATATATGAAGAAATTGAGAAGAACGGCAAATCTAAACCTATGTCTTTTCTGCCTTTTACAGATTTATTATACTGGCTGCTCCCTGAATCCAGCTAGATCCTTTGGACCTGCTGTCATAATGGGAAAATTCAGTGGGGCTCACTGGGTGAGTTTTGTATGATACACTATCGATTAGCCAGACTAGATTGCATCATTGATCCTAGAATTGTGGGTCGGCAACAGGGCGGCCACGTAATGTATCACCCCAAAAGAGGAAATTCATCACCAAAACCCCAGAAGAACACAGGTTTATTTTAAAATGTTATTTAAACAGAAAAACAGTATATCTAACTCCTGTGGGGAAGACTGTGTCCAGGAAACCTGGACAGAAGAGCACTTACTGCCATTCGATAAAAAATCTTGACCAGCTTAGGTCATACCTGCCAAGTTTCAGCCTGAGAAATAAGGGACCGGACCGGAAGTAGCAGACCGGAAGTAGCGCTGCTGCCATTTTGGAACTGGGCGGAGCATGCTCAGAAGTGACTTTTGATGCTGCTGTGCCCAGTTCCAGAATGGCCGCCGCGCCAGAATAAACTGGGGGGAAACAAAAAAAATCTGTTTTTTCGGCTGGGAATAGCTGGAAAAACGGGTTTTCCCGGGGAATACGGGAGACTTGGCAGCTATGGCTTAGGTGCAGATTGGACTTCCTAGCCCTATCAATCCATTGACGCAGTGGTTAGAGGCTTGTACTGGGACCTGGGAGAGCAGAGTTCAAATCCCCACTCAGCCATGAAGTTCACTAGATGACCTTGGGTCAACCACCAACTAACCTGCCTCAGAAGTTTGTTGTAAGGTAATAATGAGAGGGGGGGGAGAAGCGTTCAAGCCACTTTATAACAAATAAAGATATAACAAATGAATAAATAAATGTGCATAGAACTGAAATCATGGTTAGAAGCCCTGCCACAGTTTTCGGGATATGACTCTTATGGTTGCTTTCAAAGCTTACTCTTCATCTCCTTGTTTCCACAGGTCTTCTGGTTGGGACCCATCTTTGGTGCCAGCGTGGCCTCTGTCATTTACAACTATCTTCTGTACCCTGAGAAACTGAGCATAGGTGAGAGGCTGGCTATTGTTCGAGGGTTCGTTCTTCCAGAAGGTGAAGGGAGAAACACATCCGGAACTAACTCTGAAAGACTCTGGACCTGAGCCTGTGGTGGGTTACTTACCATGCCCAAATGATTCTAATGACAGCCACACAATTTGCTACAATACTGTAGAACGCTGAGAAGTAACATCCAGCCATTGCAAAGGAAACAGTGTGAGTCATTTGAGTTTAAATAGTAACCCACTGGCATGGCAACCCGTAGTAACTGACTGGCATGGTTCTCCACATGCCACACTCAAACATTGTTATGCACATTGGGTGTGATGTTTGTGCATGGAAGTATGAACCTTGGCATCGCCTCTAGCCAAAATTCAGGTTTGCCCAGTGCAATGGTTTATAATTGCTATTCCAGGAGGGGCAGGATGCTTAATCTCCTTGGCCCATCAGCCAGAGTTTACTAAGACTTCCCCCGTCAAGCAAGAGGCCCTACGCACTGGGTGTCTGCATCTAAACCCTTCCCCCATCTAGTTCTGCCAGCTGCCTTTGACTACAACTACCATTGCTGAGCATCAACACCAAGTGTCAGAGAAAGGAGAAGCAATTGGCTGTTGCCAGAAGAGCCAAGCGTGGAAAGCTGCATAAATTCATGATAGTACACATTACTCTCCTTGACTTCTACCCATTTCCTCATTTCAGAAGTCACTCACCAGGTGGTAGCTTCCTGGCAGGTGGGTCACTGTTGCTTACTGAGAGGAAGGGGGAAGGCAGTGGGGAGGTTGGCACACGACAAACACACTGCCAGCATAGAATCATAGAGTTGGAAGAGACCACAAGGGCCATCCAGTCCAACCCCCTTCCAAGCAGGAAACACCATCAAAGCATTATTGACATATGCCTGTCAAGCCTCTGCTTAAAGACCTCCAAAGAAGGAGACTCCACCACACTCCTTGGTAGCAAATTCCACTGCCGAACAGCTCTTACTGTCAGGAAGTTCTTCCTAATGTTCAGGTGGAATCTTCTTTCTTGAAGTTTGAATCCATTGCTCCGTGTCCGCTTCTCTGGAGCAGCAGAAAACCACCTTTCTCCCTCTTCTATAAGATATCCTTTTATATATTTGAACATGGCTATCGTATCAGCCCTTAACCTTCTCTTCTCCAGGCTAAACATACCCAGCTCCCTAAGCCCAGGTGGCGCTGTGGGCAAACCACTGAGCCTAGGGCTTGCTGATCAGAAGGTCGGCAGTTTGAATCCCTGTGATGGGGTGAGCTCCCGTTGCTTGGTCCCAGCTCCTGCCAACCTAGCAGTTCGAAAGCACATCAAAATGCAAGTAGATAAATAGGAACCGCTATAGCGGGAAGGTAAACGGCGTTTCCATGTGCTGCTCTGGTTTGCCAGAAGCGGCTTTGTCATGCTGGCCCCATGACCTGGAAGCTATACGCCGGCTCCCTTGGCCAATAATGCGAGATGAGCGCGCAACCCCAGAGTCGGTCACAACTGGACCTAATGGTCAGGGGTCCCTTTACCTTTTTATCATATCACCCCTTAACCTTCTCTTCTCCAGGCTAAACATACCCAGCTCCCTAAGCCGTTCCTCATAAGGCATCGTTTCCAGGCCTTTGACCATTTTAGTTGCCCTCTTCTGGACACGTTCCAGCTTGTCAGTATCCTTCTTGAACTGTGGTGCCCAGAACTGGACACAGTACTCCAGCCGTGCTGGATTGTCTCTGCTGGTGTGTTTTCACCATGCTGACCTCCACGTCACCCCTCTCACTCCCTGTAAGCGACAGTTCCCCACCTGCTGGGAAGGTAGTGTAGCAGCTCTGCCCCACCTCCCAAGCCGATGAACTGTTTCTGCCTCAATCTGAGTTTCCCTCTGCCCATTTTTTTTATAATGAAAGAGAACTCAATTGTTGGAGCAAGATGCAATTTTCATTTATGGGTGGCTGGACTGTTGACAACAGATCCACATGCCATTATTTATTTGGCCCCTCCTTACAAACATTTGTCAGCAGAGGAGTTGTGTTTTTTCGCCCCTGTTGTGTTGACTGTGGTTCACATCATTCTAAAACGTGAAAGGATTGTTGCGGGGAGCAGGTGGTTTGCCTCCTGTCATTTCTGCAACATTTCTGTAACATTATGAGTTGTTCATTGTCAGTAAATAAGAATTCAGGGAAATCATAGAATCATAGAGTTGGAAGAGACCACAAGGGCCATCCAGTCCAACCCCCTGCCAAGCAGGAGACACCATCAAAGCATTCTTGACATATGGCTGTCAAGCCTCTGCTTAAAGACCTCCAAAGAAGGAGACTCCACCACACTTCTTGGCAGCAAATTCCACTGTCGAACAGCTATTACTGTCAGGAAGTTCAAGAGCAAGAACTTTGGAGCATTGTGAAATAAGTATGTAGCACAAGAGTTGGGAGGTTCTGGCAAAGCAGTTTGGTTTCCTGGCTGAGATGGTAACCTCAATGTCCTAACTTCACGATGGCCAGAGGATGTCCATGTGCTACTTTGCTCCTCCACCCATTGAGGTGGCACGGGCACAATCTTATTCAGGAGAGACAAAACAAAGTACTTATTCATGGAGTACATAATTAACTTAATTGAATTTGGTCATATTCATTACCCTACATGCTGTGTTTTTTTAAGCACTAGATAAATTAATAGAGGTTAGTCCTGGCAGCAGCTGCTAGCCAAGACAACAACATTAAATCTCAACGTATAGAGGCAATATGTCTCTGAATACAGTTTGCATTTGGGAACAGGAGGAGAGTATGGACTGTGTTCTTTTAAAAAAAACACCTCAGATGACAGTAGAATATCAAGGCAAAAGTTTGCAAAGCATTGACAGTTTATGAGGAGCTGCTGAACCTTTTGCAGTATTTCACTTCTCCAAATCTTGAAATGCAAATTGTACGTGTTATTCTTCCCATTTTGAGTGTGAAATTTGGACGTCAGAGTGTTTTAGATTTCTTAACATCTCTTGGTTGTTGTTTTTTGGTGTGTGTGTGTGTGTTTTTTTGGCACATGTCAAAAATGAAACTTTTTGGAAACTCCATGAGTATTCTGTAAACACTACTAAAAATCATTGATGGGAACAAAGTTGAGCCAAAGTATTTAATCAAAGTGATTAAAAATGGATTTGGCCATAAATATGTCAGAATATTGGAAATAATTTATGATTTTGCATCTGGTACAATTCGGATAAATAATACAGATTCACAAAAATGTCAACTTAGCTACAGTACAAAACAAGATTTCCCGTTATCAGCTTTACCAATTGCTTTTATTTTAGAACCTCTGGCAATGAGATATGCCAAATTCTGGCAGGAAATGGTGAGAATACATTCTGGGACTTTATGTTGATGGTATTGTTTTATGTACATCAGACCCAGTTTATGCAGGGAAGTTATTATGTAAAGAATTGAAGACCTTTTTCAATATCTCTGGACTTAAGGTAATTTTTCAAAAATCAGAAATAATGTTCTTTCATACTCCCCCACAACTTCAGGAAACTTTAGCCAAAATATTACAAATCCCAAGAGCTAGAAAAAGCTTCAGATACTTAGGCATTCGGGTTACCCATAATTTAAACAAAATATATCAGATAAATTATAGCAAAGTAAGGAAAACAATAAATATGGAAATATGATGCTGGAACAAAATACAATTTTCTATCATAGACCAACTGGCTGCATCTAAAATAATGCTTGTTCCAGAATTATTATTTTTATTTCAAATGTTACCAGTTTGGATCCCACCAGCCCATATGCCCAAATGCTAAGCTAAAGAAAACTTAACAAATTCATATTTCAATCAGCCAAACCACACATTTAAAAAAAAATCTGTTGGAGGATGAGGACTCCAAATCTAAACAGCAATTACAATGCATATCAACTCCGCAACATTGAGAGACCTAATGTCTGGCAATAAGGGAAATCAATGGAACTTGGAAATAGATGGCATCCCTATGAAAGTAATGTTTTCAAAAATACTGTAAATTAATTCCACTCTTTGATTCCACTCTGATTACAAGGCAGACAGTCCCCATGACTCCAGGAATGGCTCCAAATTTGTATAGTTAGGATATGTTGCAAATTAGAAACAAAGAACTCATAACACATATAGTTACAGGTAGGTAGCTGTATTGGTCTGACGTAGTCGAAACAAAAAAAAAATTCCTTCCAGTAGCACCTTAGAGACCAACTAAGTTTGTCATTGGTATGTGCATGAAGTGCATCTGTTTCAGTGTATCTGTTTCTGAAACTGTTTCAGTGTATCTGAAGAAGTGTGCATGCACACGAAAGCTCATACCAATGACAAACTTAGTTGGTCTCTAAGGTGCTACTGGAAGGATTTTTTTTATATATTTTGTCATAACACATATATTAATGACTGCAAGAACAACTATTGCCAGGACATGGAAATCACTTCAATTATTAATTATGAACCAACAGTATAATGCAATTTGGTCAACAGCACGTTTGGAAAAAAATTAAAAGTAGCAAGAGGGCCCCCCCCCCCAAAAAATGACAACTTTTATGCAGTCTGGTGTGACTTGGTTGATTACATAAATGAAGAGGCCTGCGGCATAACGGTATACTGTAAATAGTGTGCATGAAGTACATATTATATTTTATTTCTCCCTTCCTCCCCATTCCTATAAATTATAATTGTTTATTGATACAAAATACCTTTTCCTTATGGTCACAAATCTAAGCAATACACGTTGTTGTTGTTGTTGTTGATGTTGTTGTTTAGTCATTTAGTCATTTCCAACTCTTTGTGACCCCATGGACCAGAGCACATTAGGCACTCCTTGTCTTCCACTGCCTCCCGCAGTTTGGTCAGACTCATGTTGGTAGTTGAAGGCAGCCCTGTTTAGGCAAGCTTTTAATGTTTAATAGATTGTATTCTAATATTCTGTTGTAAGCCGCCCAGAGTGGCTGGGGAAACCCAGCCAGAAGGGCGGGGTATGAATAAATTATTATTATTATTATTATTATTATTATTATTATTATTATTATTTATTCGAGAACACTGTCCAACCATCTCGTCATCTGTCGTCCCCTTCTCCTTGTGCCCTCAATCTTTCCCAACATCAGGGTCTTTTCCAGGGAGTCTTCTCTTCTCATGAGGTGGCCAAAGTATTGGAGCCTCAGCTTCACGATCTGTCCTTCCACTGAGCACTCAGGGCTGATTTCCTTCAGAATGGATAGGTTTGATCTTCTTGCAGTCCGTGGGACTCTCAAGAATCTCCTCCAGCACCATAATTCAAAAGCATCAATTCTTCGGCGATCAGCCTTCTTTATGGTCCAGCTCTCATTTCCATTCATCACTACTGGGAAAACCATAGCTTTAACTATACGGACTTTTGTCAGCAAGGTTAATATATTCAGAAACGTTTATCTGAGGATTCATTGCTGTTTTATTTCTATGTAATCGTTGCATGTCATGCGCTCTAATGAAAACAAAGATATGTCTCAATGCAGCTGTCACAGTGGCCGGAGTGGACTACTTCAGAGTAACGACGCTACGCAGCTCTGCATTTTATTCTTTTATTGGTGCTGCGTATTTACAGTGCTCAAGTCATTGCTATTTACACGGAGCGATGTTGTCAGTCGGTTTCAGAACCTCCTAATGGCTTTTGGCGCGTCTTTCTCCAACACAAAAGCTTTGGCAGACCCATCCTCTTGCCCCTCCTCTTCCTGCGTAATTCTGGAGTTGGAGGGATGGGTCTTCCCCCCTTGCTTGCCCCTTCCTGTCCCACCTGGGACCCTGGCTCCTCTACCTTGCCTGAGCCTCGGACACGACTTCCTGCTTCCCCACTGGAATCGGAACTCTCCCTGCTTTCCCCTTTGCTCGGGGACGGGCTTGAACTCAGGAGGGGAGGGACTTCGCGATATCCCCTGTCCCTCACATCCACCCCCCTCCCAAGCTCTCCTTCACCCCTCCCCAGGCCCCCCCCATGTGTCGGTGACGACTGGAAGCCTAAGAACTCAGTGCTCTCCGAGCCCGTTGGTGTGAATACCTCCCCCCAGTCCTGCGAGCCCCCCCCTTCCGCCTGGGCTGACGGGAATCCCAAAAAGTCCGTGGCGTCAGAGCTGGTGGGGGTAAAAACGTTCTGCCAATCTGCTCCTTCCTCTGACTGGGTGGATCTCGGTGACACCCATACCTCATCCTCTGGTTCCTCAAACTCCGCTTCCCAGCGCCATGGTGAGCTGCTCTCCCGTGCCTCCTCCTCCTCCCCCTCCCTTTCCATGTGCCAGGGCTTGGGTCTGTGGGGAAAGAGGGCGTGAAATTCTTCCACCAAGAATTCCTCCTGTATCTGAGTGGCTGGGACCCATTCATTCTGGGACGGTGGAGCATCCTCCCATGCCATGAGGTACTCCAGTCCCCCCACCCCCCACCTTGAATCCAGGATGGCCGTGGCCTCATTGAGTTGCTCCCTGCCTTCCCTCTCCCCCCCTCCCTCGGGGGTTTGTTCGCTGTCTCGGAGCCTGCTGCTTTCCCTGTACGGCGACAGCAGCGATCTATGAAACACTGGATGCACCCTCATGTCCTCTGGCAGTGCCAGCCTGTATGCCACCGGGTTTACCTGTTGCGTGACCGTGAAGGGGCCCAGCCTTTTGGGTGCCAGCTTTTTGCACCTCCCTCTGGTGGGAAGGCCCTCCGAGGACAACCACACCTTGTCCCCCACCCTGATGACCTCCCCTTGTCGCCTGTGGCGATCTGCCCCCTTTTTGTACGCTTCCTTGGCCCTCTCCAAGTGTTCTCTGAGCTGCTGGTGCACCGTCTCCAGTTCCTCTGCCCAATCCTCAGCCTGTGGGCCCTCCTCCTCCTCCTCCTCCCTCTCCCTCTCTGGGAAAGATCTGAGGTCGCGCCCGTAATTGGCCTTAAAGGGCGACACCCCTGTGGAGACGTGCACTGCATTGTTGTAGGCAAATTCTGCTAGTGGCAAGCGATCCACCCAGTCCGTTTGCCGCTGGCTGACGTAGCATCTCAGGTACTGCTGCAGAATGGCGTTGACCCTCTCCGCTTGTCCGTTGGTCTGCGGGTGTCTAGCCGTCGACAAGCTGACCTCCACCTGCAGGAGGTTCATGAGCCGCCGCCAGAACCTGGAAACAAATTGGCGGCCACGATCCGAAATAACCCTCAAAGGTAATCCATGCAGTCTGAAAATGTGATCAACAAACAGTTTGGCTGTCTCTTCTGCCGAGACTGCCCTGGCACACGGTATAAAGTGACACATTTTGGACATAAGGTCCACCACCACCAACACTGCAGTCTTACCCCTGGACGAAGGCAGATCTGTGATGAAGTCCATGGACACCACTTCCCACGGCCTGTGTGGTGTGGCTAAGGGCTCCAGCAACCCTGGTGGCGCTGCTCTGACCACCTTCGCCCGCTGGCAGGTGGTACAGCCCCTTACATAGTCTCGAACATCTTCCCGCACCCCTGGCCACCAGAAGTGTCTCATGACTAGGTGAGCGGTTTTGTCCCTTCCAAAATGCCCCGCTGTAGGGTTGTCGTGCATCTGCTTGAGGACCGTACGTCGAAGCTGGGTGGTGGGTAGGTACAGCGCACCCTTGTAGAAAAGCAGCCCTCTGCGTTCTGCAAAGTCTTTTGCCTGCTCCCTCCCCCCTCTCAGTTCTCTGAAGATGCGGTTGGCAAATTCATCCGCTGCCGTCAGTGCTGTGAGTTCTGCCTCGCTCACCACAGCTGCTCCGCAGGACCATGCCGACGGGGGGAAAATGTGCCTTGGGGCTGGTGGCGCCTCCTCCTCCATGTACTCTGGCTTGCGGGAGAGGGCATCCGCCCTGACATTCTGCTCCCCCGGGATGTAGTGGATGGAGAAGTTGAAGTTCGAGAAGAACTCTGCCCACCGTATCTGCCGCTGGTTGAGCACCCTGGCAGTTCTCCAGAACTCCAGGTTCTTGTGGTCTGTGCACACCTGGATGGGGTGCTTCGCGCCCACCAGGAAGTGTCGCCAGTGCTGGAACGCAGCGTAGATCGCAAGAAGTTCCCTATCAAACACTGTGTAGTTGCGTTCAGGCTGTGTCAGCTTCCTGGAGAAGAAGGCACAGGGTCTCCACTCCCTGTTGGCGTCCAGTTGCAACAAAATTGCGCCCACAGCTTTTTCAGAAGCATCTGTCTCAATGCGTAGGGGCGCGTCCTGCACCACATGGAACAGGTTTTGGTCTGAGGCGAACACTCTCTTGAGGCTTTCGAACGCTGCTTGCGCCTCTGGTGTCCACTTGAACTTCTGCTTGCCTCTCAGGCAGTCCGTGATGGGAGCCGTAACGCGAGAGAAGTTCTTGATGAACTTCCTGTAGAAGTTAGCGAAGCCTAGTAGGCGTTGGGCATCTTTGCGCGTCCTGGGGCTGTGCCAGTCCAGGATGGCCTGCACCTAGTCCTTGTCCATCGCCAGCCCCTTGTCTGACAGCTTGTAGCCCAGGAAGTCCACCTCCTTGGTGTGAAACTTGCACTTCTCCAGCTTCACATACAGGTGGTTCTCCTTCAGGCGTTGTAACACCTCTCTGACATCTTTCACATGCTGCACTGGGTCATTCGAGTAGATAAGGATGTCATCTAGGAAGACCAAGCATTTCCTGAAGAGGAGGGACCCCAGGACGTGGTGCATGAAGGCCTGGAAGCATGCTGAGCCCCCTTGCAAACCGAAGGGCATCACCAGATATTCAAAAGAGCCCAGAGGCGTGAACATCGTGGTTTTCCATTCATCTCCTTCCCGGATCCTGATCAAGTTGTACGCCCCCCTTAGGTCCAGCTTGGTGAAAATCTTGCCCCTGCGTGCCGCTGTCAGGAGATCATCCACTCTGGGCATGGGGAAAGCCAC
The DNA here is from genome assembly GCF_963506605.1 of Zootoca vivipara. Classification (NCBI taxonomy): domain Eukaryota; kingdom Metazoa; phylum Chordata; class Lepidosauria; order Squamata; family Lacertidae; genus Zootoca; species Zootoca vivipara. The sequence continues at coordinate 116,390,654 of NC_083277.1, read as the reverse complement.
GGGCTCTGTCACCGAATTCAGCCGTCTAAAGTCCACCACAAGACGGCGCTGTTGCGTGTCTTTCTTGTCCACCCAGAAGACCGGGCTGCCCCCTGCTGCCTTGCTTTCCCTTATGAACCCCCGCTTGAGGTTCTTGTCGATGAAAGCGCGCAGATCCTCCAGCTCCTGGTCTGACATGGCGTACAGCTTGGCTGGGGGTATAGTTGCCCCTGGCACCAGGTTGATCTGGCAGTCAAAAGACCTGTGTGGGGGTAGGTGGTCGGACTCCGCTTCGCTGAAGACCTCCTGCAGGTCCCAGTACGGCTTGGGTATCGCCTCACCCCCTTTGACGTGCATGGTGGCCACCGTGGCTATCGGAGGCCCCTCCCCTGGTTGGTGCTGCATGCAATGTTCCAGGCAAAAGTCCGATCCAAAAGTGATGCATCTCTGATGCCAACTTATGGAGGGGTCGTGGCGCGCCAGCCAGCTCATGCCCAAGACGATGGGGGGGTCTGAGATGGTGGTGACGTTGAACGCCAGTGTCTCTGAGTGCCTTCCCACCGTCATTCTCATGGGGGGGGTTTGATGTGTGATGGCCCCTCCCAGCAGCTCCCTGCCGTCAATGGTTGCTACGTGCAGAGGAAAATCCAACTGCAAAAGCTGGATTTGGTGCTCTTCTGCAAAGCTTCTCGAGAAGAAGTTGGCGGACGCCCCACTGTCAATTAAGGCGAGGACCGTCAGGGGATAGCCATTTGGGAGCGTTAGCGTCACTTCTAGAACCACTCCTGCTCTGGGAGGGGTGGGCTGGCTCTGCACCTCTCTGTGCGGGTGGGCGGGCTGGGGCTGTTGTCTGCTGACTGTGCCTGGCTGCTGCCCCTTGTCTCCTGCAGCCAGGCTTTCCCGTTTCCCTGCTGTGGTGCTGCGTCAGTGGGGGAGGGCACCACCGTTCCCGCCTTTCCTTGCCACTCCCTGCGATGTGGGCAGTCTCTGACGAGATGCTGGGGTGAGTTGCAGAGAAAGCAATTCCCGCCCCTTCCCTCCTTGCGTCTTGGCGCCGCTGGGGTTTGAAAAGCCCGCGCGCGCGCGCTATCAATCTGCATGGGCTCCTGGTCCTGGCTGGCTCCAGGCGTGGCCTGAAAGGGTTGTTGAGGGAGTGGCTTCTCCTGCGACCGTGGGAACCAAGCCCGCTTTGCGCGCGTCGCTTGCTTGTCGTTCCACCGGGATTCCTGCCTCACCCCCACCGCCAGAGCTGCTTTGCTCAGCTGATCCATAGTACTGGGCTTTGGACCTCTCGAGAGTTCATCCTTCACCTCCTCGCTCAAACCCAAGTAAAACGCAGCTTGCATGGGAGGCGAATCCAAAACCCACCCCAGTCTGTGCACCAGCATGGTGAATTTCGCCCAATATGCGCGAACTGTCATATTTCCTTGGCGTAAATTATGCAGTTCCTCCTTAGTCTGGTCCAAATGACTATCGGACGAATACATCGTCCTCAAACCTTCTAGAAATTGTTGGACATTTTTCATGCAAGGATTCTTGGTTGCGATTAATGGTCTTAGCCACTCCCTGGCTGCTCCGGTGAGATGTTCCACAATAAACGCTACTCTGTGCTCATCATCGGGGAACTCATTCTGGTGCAGCTCAAGAGCATACACGATCTCAGTCTCAAAGCCCTGAAACTCCTTCGGGTCTCCATTGAACTTGCTTACAAGGGTCCCTGCTCTCCTTCCTGGCAGCACTTGGACTTGGGGAGCCCCTCCCGCCTTGTTTTTCTCTGCATCCAGCTTGTTTTGGAGGTCTACCGCCACCGCCCTTAAATGCTGCTCTTTTTCCTGGAGCTCTCTCACCTGTTCCGCAAGTTGTAGCCGGTCGTCCTGGACCTTCTTAGTCTCCTCTTTAGCTGCCCTCAATTCTCCCTGCGCCTGCAGCGACAGCTGTTGCAGTTCTAGCTGGGCTTGCTCAGCGATCTGCCGCCACTTCTCCGCCTCGGACACGCTCATCCCGGCAACTCCGAAGTAGCCCAAAAATGATTAGGAGGTTGCTGTCACAGTGGCCGGAGTGGACTACTTCAGAGTAACGACGCTACGCAGCTCTGCATTTTATTCTTTTATTGGTGCTGCGTATTTACAGTGCTCAAGTCATTGCTATTTACACGGAGCGATGTTGTCAGTCGGTTTCAGAACCTCCTAATGGCTTTTGGCGCGTCTTTCTCCAACACAAAAGCTTTGGCAGACCCATCCTCTTGCCCCTCCTCTTCCTGCGTAATTCTGGAGTTGGAGGGATGGGTCTTCCCCCCTTGCTTGCCCCTTCCTGTCCCACCTGGGACCCTGGCTCCTCTACCTTGCCTGAGCCTCGGACACGACTTCCTGCTTCCCCACTGGAATCGGAACTCTCCCTGCTTTCCCCTTTGCTCGGGGACGGGCTTGAACTCAGGAGGGGAGGGACTTCGCGATATCCCCTGTCCCTCACAGCAGCTATGTTGAACAGTTTAAAGATGAAAATGAATAAAAACTACAGTATACACACACAAAAATCATTGGGTCCAAAGTTATAAATATACAACGAGGGCAGAGGGCCCTTGGACCACCTGGTGTTTTTGGACTTGAACATTGGCCATGCGGGTTGGAGCTGATTCAAGATGTAGTTCAGCAACATCTGGAGTGCTAAAAGTTCCCCATCCCTGATCTAGGGATGCCACTATCATGCCTGAATCTCCTAAAAGCAACTACCAGCCCTGTGTCCATATTTGCAGATGTCAGAGGTTAGTGAAAGTGCACCCAGCTTTACAAGGTCTCCACATATCATGCAAAGACTTCTGATACATGATGCTCACTCACTCTCCTCCTGGAGAAGATAAGGCACAAACAGAGGAGGAAGAGGAACTGCTGCCAGCTGCAACATGGATATGCATCACACACACACGCCAGAAGGAGGAGGAGGAGTTTGGATTTGATATCCCACTTTATCACTACCCTAAGGAGTCTCAAAGCGGCTAACATTCTCCTTTCCCTTCCTCCCCCACAACAAACACTCTGCGAGGTGAGTGGGGCTGAGAGACTTCAGAGAAGTGTGACTAGCCCAAGGTCACCATGTGGAGGAGCGGGGAAGCGAACCCGGTTCACCAGATTATGAGTCCACTGCTCTTAACCACTACATCACACTGGCATGAGATCACGTGCACTACGTCCAGGTGTGTGCGTGTGACATCACACATCCACGTTGTGGCGGTGGGCACCCTTGCCCAAAGCCATTTGACAGCACATCCAGATCAAAGACAACAATCCAGCCAGGCATTTACAATATAGAAGCGGCCATGAGTTTGCTCATCAAAATATAATGATGAGATCGCTGCTCCCTCAGCACCAATCACCACCTACACATGGTACTTCTATGCTCTCTAAACCCCAGCAGCACTTTACCTTTGCCAATCATTTCAAAACCATGACTCAGTCTCTTTTATGGAGCACAAACTTATTAGAAGGCAGTGCATGTATCATGGTAAGGGGTGCAGTTTTAGCTCGAGGCACTCGCCAAGCCTTCCAAATTATTCCATTCTGTTCCATTCAAATGACTAGACCAGGTTGCAGTCCTAAACTCAATTACCCCAGAGTAAGTCCCATTGTACCGAATGAAATTTATTTCTGGTAAATCACACATTACATCCAACACGTGTACAATCTGTGTGCCTGTGTAACAGTGGAGCCATACACTTATGCTGGCATAGGCAAAGTCCGGCCACCAGATGTTTGGGACTACAATTCCCATCATCCCTAGCTAACAGGACCAGTGGTCAGGGGTGATGGGAATTGCAGTCCCAAACATCTGGAGGGGCAGCGTTTACCTATGCCTGCACTTATGTAAGTAATTCATGGGGAATGATCAATGAGTGTACAATCTGCATAGACAGTAGCTGAGATGTGCAAATAGCAGTTCTTTCGCACAAACACTTGTAGAGTCAAGTTGCACCTATATCCAGTGTAATAGTAACTTACTTATACTGGTTATAGGTAGGTAACCGTGTTGGTCTGACGCAGTCAAAACAAAAAAATCCTTCCAGTCGCACCTTAGAGACCAACTAAGTTTGTCATAGGCATGAGCTTTCGTGTGCATTCACACTTCTTCAGATATCTGAAGATTTTATTTAATTTTGTTTTTACTTATACTCTTATACCCTCCTCATTTGGCCAATACTTCCATTTCAGAAGGAAGCCTTCTTAGATCTGTTTGTTAACAATGATGCCACCCTTTTGGCCATGCTGGTATATCTCCTGAGCTGTGGGTTACAACTGAGCTTCTAATATTGTGGCTTTGGACAACTCTCAAACATACTGGAGAGATTAGATCCTCTCCATTTTCCTGCCCAACCTTCTTTAGCCAGTCCACTCATTTTGGGGGAGTTCCTCTTATGAAGTCAAATGTGCAACACATTTGCCCGGGAGGGGGGGGGGGGGTAGGAGAGCTGGAAATAATGCAAATATATTTCACACCTGGCAACCAATGCGCCCCTTTGGTTTCAGATAGCACATGGGTAGACGAGTCTAAAAAGTCTGGGGCACAAATTTTCATGGTCCTCTGACAGCTATCATGGCTCATTTACCAGAAGTAATATATTTAGTGTATTTCCTACTGGACTGTAAAGAACCCATTACAAGCTCAGGCAAGAAGTGCTTCCAACTCAAGTAGTAAACAGGACTTTTCACGTATGCTTCCACCGGGTAAAGGATATAGCGATGAAGGCAAAGGGAAAGGCAAAGGCTTCCTTATTGTGAAAGTCTCAGTACTATCCCTTCAAAGGCTGTAGAACTCTTCTGCTTACAAGCCTTAGTGCATCATTCCAAGATTCCTAGTCATTGTGATGAAATTGAAGCAAGTGGGGGGCTTCAGCTGCTGCAAAAACTATACCAAATCCGCAAGGATTCCCCCCAAATACAGAGGAGCATCATTCACATAATTGGGAACATGGCGCTTAATGAACAGCTTCATTCATTCATATATTTAGTGTTAACTCTGGAAGTGTATAGGCTCCTTGATTCTGGCCAAACTAGGCCTCCTGACATATATTTTGCTCTTTAATTAACTAGGTGGTTTGAGTATCCCGGTGCAATTTAATTAACTAGGTGGTTTTCCTTTCCTGCTCTTCTCCTAGCCTGCGGGCGCATGTGAGTCATCTGCCAGCAAGACTAGTTCTAATTTGACTTCTCCCACAGTGTGGCCAGGCTTCAAACAAATAATGGGTGAAGGAAAGAGCTGGATGCATACAACCTAAAAGCACTGCACGCAATTCAGAGGGATGCTTTCTGTTGTCTCCGGCTTTCTGCTTGGGGACCAGCCTGAGGATCTGCAGCCTACAGAGAAGTTTCATTAAAGCCTTAGTAAAAGCTTTGATTCCTTTAATAAGATGTGTGGAAGAGGAAATGTAACAATGCATTTCATGCCATTAGGCATTCCCTCCTAGGCCACAAAGCTATATTATGTAATCCCATCCCCTTCACTTTTAAAATATATTTAGAATTCTCTCCCCCTGCCCCAGAAGGCTCGGAAAACTCACGCAGCTTACCTGGGTCTCTGCAGTCTTTGTCCTATTAAGGCAGCCTCCTAGCCAGGCAGTAACTAGTTTTAACAACGCAGCAGCATCACCTACTCTCAGATCATTATCTGAGTGCTGATGAGGAAATTTCTTAATCTTCTACAGAATTATTAAAGGCACAGGCTCACCATCCCTGGGTCAAAGGGTAGAGAGACCCAGGAGACATCTCTTCCCTAGATTCTTTGAGCTACCCATGTTCTCTTGTTCCCAGCTCCTTCCCTGAAAAAAATGGGAAACAGAGTAATTGATGTAAACCATCATAAAGATGATAATGACATTTGCAAATTAAAAGTGTTTAAGATATATAAGACACTTGGGCTGATTAAAGAAATCTCAGTTTATTAACCATACAAGTTTTTTTGTCAACTAGTCAATTAATTCGTCATGCAAATCTGCATAAATTTGCATATTAGTGAAACCACATAGAAGAAGAACAAGAAGAGCAGCATACTTTTACTTGTTTTTGGATCAAAAGTAAGGAATCTTTTTCAGACCAAGGGCCACATTTCCTCCTGGGACCCCTTCCAGGCCAGTGGTGGGTGGGGCCAGAAGCAAAAGTGGGTGGGTCAATGGATATGACTGTTTCCTTTACACAGTAAACTAATTACAGGTAGGTAGCCGTGTTGGTCTGACTTAGTAGAAACAAACAAAAAACAAAAAAAAATCCTTCCAGTAGCACCATAGAGACAAACTAAGTCATTGGTATGAGCTTTAGTGTGCATGCACACTTCTTCAGATACACTGAAACAGTTTCAGAAACAGATACACTGAAACAGATACACTGTGTATCTGTTTCAGTGTAACAGTTTTAGTGTATCTGAAGAAGTGTGCATGCACACGAAAGCTCATACCAATGACAAACTTAGTTGGTCTCTAAGGTGCTACTGGAAGGAATTTTTTTTAATATTTTTTGTTTCGACAGTAAACTAAATTATGGCCTTGTAGAAACATAGGTTTCTAAGCTCTCCACTTCATACATACTCATATATCTTCCACCAAGCTAAGCTAAAGGTCTAATAAGAATTCATACAGAATCTATACAGTCCAGCCAGTCAAAAGCACTCACAGTGGGCATGGGGCATGTCTGGTTTGTCTCCTGAGGGCCAAACAGAAAGTCTGAGAGGGCAAAATTTAGTTCCCAGTCCTGGAGTTCCCCACCTCTGTTTTAGATAATGCAAACACACAACAGCTTAGAAGAAGTCTTCTCATTATGTGTGCCAGAGAAATGGGAATACGTTTTTCTTAGGGTGGCAGTCTACCATTTTGATAAATTCCTGTATTATTAAAATAAGGAACCATTGTTTTAATCTCTGTTTCCAGATTAACCAAGGGCACCTGTTTAGTCGATCAGAAGTATTTTAATCCATTATCTTGACTGATTAATCAGTTATAGTTTGAAGCCACAAACAGATGAACAGATACAAAAAGAGGTATGTAAGGCCTATGGCTGTAGAGAAAGAGGACAGGCTATATTATACACACACATGGAAAATGCCTGTCATATTGGACAGACTGGAGGGGTATGGATCTCTGCATCTTCTGAGCTCACTGTTGCATCGCACTGTTCTGTATCAGGGAATTTCACAAAATCCAGATGTGTGCCATTTTCTGTGGCGCTCACGTTCCTGCAGGGAACATCATCATTATAATTTTTCCCTGACACAAACAAGGTACCTGGGTGATTTAGTGTTGTGGAAAACAACTGGGATGTACTAAGCACACTGTGAGCTGTTAAACCAGGAGGTGTCAAGGAGCAATTTTGTGGGGCTGAATTCTGTCCAGCTTTCCTGTTTCCCCTTGTTTTATTTATTCGTTGATATAAACAGTAATTGTTCCTTTAGGCAAAGACAGAGAGAGAAACTGCTGCTGTAGGAGCATAAACCTGTGGAACAACATCCTCTGCGCTTCTTGAGGCTTCCACATAACCTTATGTTGCGAGTATTTCTACACATGGCCCCTCTTTAAAAAAAAGAAAAGCAAAAAAAAAAAGAGCTAGAGGATGCTCAAATCCTCGCCTTTAACTAGATGGGGGAAAGACCATCAGCAAGCCCAAATTAAGGAATTAAGGGGTTTAAGGAATTAGTCTTATGTCAAAACTTTTGAACCTGGCCATGAGACAAACCATCAACTTAACATTATTTAATGTGGTTCTATAAAGATTAAAGGACTGGAGCAATTCCACTATGAGAAAATGCAGCAATGTTCTATGGCTTTTTAGTTTAGAAAACAGGAGATAAACTGGGATGCATGATAGAGGTGTATATAATAATGGGTGGTGAGAAGAAAGTGGAGGTTTTTCTCACAGTGACCAACCAGGTGCATAGGAGAAGCCTGCAAGCAGGATCTGAGCTCAAGAGCACCTTCTCTCCCTCTGCAGTTTCTGGCGAATCATATTCAGAAGCATACCGACTATAATATGGGGAGAATATTCAACTCTAAGGATTGAAGGCTTGAGCATGGGCACATGGACTCAGCTGGAAAGACTGGCTTACAATAGCAGCAGCAGAGAAGTGTCTTGCAACATGTTGGCCTGATGTCAAATGTAATAATGCTCTTGACATGTCTTTTCAGCTCAAATAGAGTTGTGCACGTGCTCTGGGCTATCTGTATTAATTAAAATCCCTGGAAAGGACACATAAATCAAAAGCAATTGAACTGAATCATGTATGGTACATCATCATTCATTGTGGGTTCAGGCACAGTTGAGCCATGGGTGGCGGAACTAAGGCATGGTGAAAATGCAATGAACACAATACAACCCCCATTGTCCAGCCCAGACACCGAGGTCCAGCGCCGAGGGCCTTCTGGTGGTTCCCTCCCTGCAAGATGTGAGGTTACAGGGAACAAGGCAGAGGGCCTTCTTGGTGGTGGTGCCCGCCTTGTGGAACGCCCTCCCATCAGATGTCAAGGATATAAACAACTATCTGACTTTTAGAAGACATCTGAAGGGAGCCCTGTTTGGGGAAGTTTTTAATGTTTGAAGTTTTGTTCTGTTTTTAGTCCTCTGTTGGGAGCTGCCCAGAGTGGCTGGGGAAACCCAGCCAGGTGGGCAGGGTATAAATAGTAAATTTGTTGTTGTTGTTGTTGTTGATGATGATGATGATGATGATTACAAATGTCAGCAGGTTTTGGCACAGGCATTGGGTGTGTATCTAGTATCAACCAATCCGCTGCTGGTTATTTGGCATATTAATCAAGGTTGAGAACCACCCTATGACGTTCATCAAATTGGGGCAACTCCCCAAGACCACCATTTTGTGAGTGCTTTAGCCCATAAGCCCCTGTCTGGGCATCTGGACAGAAGCTCCTCCCCCTGGATCCCCTTAACAGGATACCTTGATTCCATGGCACAGTGCCCCGTTGTCAAATATGATTCCAGGGTGCCAAATCACCCAGCCTCCCAGTTGCAACATCATGTGCTGCATTGCCCTGTGAAGTTTCTTCCATGCATGGTTGACCTGTACTAGTTCCGTGGCTCCCCAACAGTTCTGTCATTCCAGACGTTCTGATCGCACCATTGTCACTAGTGAGTGTGTTACATGCAGTGGCTCAAAGTCCACTGCTGCTGCAATGGTGAGGTCAATTTCCTGCACTCCGGACTGAATGATTTGAGCATCCAACAGGCCCACCACTGTGATGTGAGATGTCAGTCAAGGCATCAAGCCATCCATCATACCAGCCAAGCCATGTTATATGTCCAAACTAGGGTGTTTGCCCCACCGTGTCAATTTACAACATAGCAGTGCCCAGTGCTCAATGCTCAATGTTGTGGCCTCAGATCCACACTCCCTTGAGTGCCTCACCTGAAACAAGCCCATCAACAGGAAGGATTAAGTATTGAGGCTATTCCAGGTCTAATCTAACTCTTGTATGTGGAGGAGCGCCTCCACCTGAAAGCTGTGGTGGATGCCCCACTTTGGAACAAATGGGCAGCATAATCCATGCAGTTATCACTGCAGGTGAGGAGAGCCTTCCTCAGAACTCCTGTGAATTGATTCTTTGTTAAATGAGCTCCATTGGTGTAGATGAGGCAGGGCCTGTGGCCTGTGGGCCTTCTGGCCAGAAACCTCCTGGTGTTGTCCACAGGGCAAACTTCAGCATGAGGAGAGGCTTTCATAGACAGCACACTGCCCCCCCCCTTGCCAAAGTGGTTGGTCTTGGAAACCTGGATCCACACCCTGAGGGAAATCTTAGCAAGCTGTAGATCACTTAGTATGAGTAGGGACAGCAGGAGAGCTGGCCATGCACTCCCCAACTTGGAGAGCCCAACAAAATAAGAGAGAGTAGGCCACACGAAAAAGCTTGGTCTCATATTTTGACCAGCAGATGGTGTCCAGTACTCCCCATATGTCCCTAAAGAGGTAACATGCAATTGGTCTCCTAGTGTATGGGGCTGGAGAGTGGTACCATTGCCAACCCTCCAGCAGCCTGAGTACAGTGGTACCTCGACTTACAAATGACTCGGCAACTGAATTTTTTGACTTACGAATGGGGGTAAGTTTTAGATAGGGATTTTTCGACTTACGAATTTTTAGATAGGGTTGCCTCGACTTACGAATTTTTCCATTTCCAATGCATTCCTATGGGAAATCGCATTTCCAATGGCATTTTTCGACTTACAAAATTTTCAAATTACGAAGGTGCCTTTGGAATGGATTAAATTCGTAAGTTGAGGCACCACTGTACATGGAAGTCATTGCAAAGGGCAGGTCTTGATGGCTAACCCTAGTTCCTTAAGGGAGACAAGGTATTGCAGAACATCCTCATCCTATGTGACCCAGGCCTGCTCCACTTGCAGCCTAAATGTTTCAAAGGAAGCCCAAGCCCTGGGTTACGCATGGAATGGATTGTCATACTCCCTGTATCATGGTGTGCTTCCAAGTGCCCACAGATCCACGGGAAAATGCTCTGGCTCCAGCTGAGCCCTGAGTGCCAGAGCCCAAAAGTGTTCCTCCTGAAATTGAGACACAGCATCCGCTACGCTGTTATCGAGGCCTAGAACAAAACTGGCTGAAAAGGAAATGTTAGCCAGCAAACGCGGAACCCCTTGAATCTAGTCAAGCGTGGTGTGCGTGCAAAACATCACACCATTAGCATTTCTATGTGTCCTATTGACACATACTTTCCTAAACACTAATCATTCTATCGTGCCTATAAAATTTATAATGCAATAAATGTTAAGTGGTTATGAGTCAGACCAGACTCTAAGAATGAGAAATGTTTAGTAGATGTGTTTCCCGCTCCATAACAAGTCACTTAGGCTGCACTCCTGTACAGGTCTAATTACCTGGGAATAAGCACCATGGAAACTAAAGGGGCTTGCTTCTGAGTAGACAGGTATAGGATTGTTATAGTGTTGTCCTGCTCAGCACATTGAGCCCCCGTCAAATGACAATGATACAATGGCATTCCTCATCCAGATCCCCTGTAATTCACATCTTACATCCAGCCATTTTAAACCTACCGATACTTAAAATCATGACGTATTCCATATCCTATCATCATAACACATTATTTGTGTTTACATTCACCAAATGTAATAAACTATCACTCTTTAATAAATTTATCTGATTTTGGTGCCGTGTGCTACTCTGATATCATGAGTTGATTTTTCCATATATGTTATATACCATATCTGATCATACTAATAGCTTAAGGTTGCTTGCTTCAAATCTTTCCAAAACCAAAGATTACTGTCTGCTTCTTCCTCTTTAACCAGTTACAAATCTATAACAGGAGCTGTGCTCCCATGTCTGCTAAATTTGCTCAGGAACCTTTGACAAGAAACTATGTCAAAAGCTGTTTTGAGAGTCCAAGTTGACAATGTCTATGAGTTCAACCTTATCCACACGCTTGCCATCATTTTCTATGAACTATGAAAGGTTACTAAGGAAAGGCTTGCCTTTGCGGAAGCCGTAATGATTATTCTTCTTCATCATTCATTTATTTATTTGTGTGTCACTTCCCACATAATGTCCTGAAGACACTAACAGCAATAACAATAATTACAAAATAATAACTCAGTTTTCAAAACGTTAGACCAAAATAAAATCCTCACCTCCAACTAGATATAAGTTGGGACCTTTTCAATTGTATCAGTAACAATCAGTTGTACATGCCAATTTATCTCTACCTACAACTTTGGTAAAATAATATGCAAATTTTTATTTTAAACATTTATACCCTGCCTTGCATAAGTGAGCCCAAGGCAACTGACAACCTAAGTTAAAACAATGGCTTAAATGCATCTACATGTAGGCAGGCAAATGCGTCATGCTGCAATTTGTCAATGCCAGCTGAGCAAGACAAATGACTCCTTTGTCACAGAGAGGCCATGTCTAGTAAAGTATCAGGTCTTCTAACCTATGCAGGGATGTGGAATGGTTTTATTGGGATGTCCAGCTTGCAGAGCCTGGGAGATCCAACTGGTTTCCAGGATGCCTTTGAGGGGTTTTCTGCTGGCTGTCCTGCTAAAGCCCCAGCTGGCTTTAGACTGGGGAAATGAGTCAAACCATAATCATGAGAGCTCCTGAGATCCCTCAATAGCATGTTCCTCCCTCAGGAGCACCACCCTGATTCTTTCTCTGTGATATGCTGGTGTTAGGCAGCCACATGCAGGAAGTTATTTTGGTTTTTAACTTTAATGTAAGGGAACATCCCAAAATATATATCTATTTATTTGACTTATATCCTGCCCTTGAACCTGAAGGTTCCCAGTGTGGCTTGCAACGTATCAGAAAACACGTATAATAAGTTTTCCTTAAAAATTAAACCCATTCTAAATATATAAAACAGTATTTCAACATTCCAGCAGAGAGAGAGAGAGAGAGAGACGAGTAGTGTACTTTTAATCAGTTGCCCCTATGACCCGGAAGCTACAACTAATCCAGAATGCGGCAGCTAGACTGTTGACTGGGAGTGCACCGAGACCACATAACACCGGTCTTGAAATACCTATATTGGCTCCCAGTACGTTTCCGAGCACAATTCAAAGTGTTGGTGCAGACCTTTCAAGCCCTCAATGGCCATGGCCCAATATACCTGAAGGAGCGTCTCCACCCCCATCGTCTAGCCCGGACACTGAGGTCCAGCTCCGAGGGCCTTCTGGCGGTTTGTCCTTCTGGTTTGGCCTTCTGGTTTGTCGGCAAAACAATATGGAGCAGTAGGGGAAAAAACCTTTCCTCATTCTGCCCAACCCATGGGCATACACAGAGTGCTTTTATAACAAAACTTACCCCCACCCACTCCCTCAGAATGTAAGTTACAAAGCTTCTACAGGATATGCTCTTGTGGTTTATGCTAGACAGGATGGAACAAAGTGTGGCTTAGCTAGAATTTCTTAGAAGTGCTGTGTGTGGTTAGATCTTTGCATTAGATGTGCAAACATGCTGTGCCTGTGTGCAAAGTGTTGCTCTTGTGCTGAAAAAGAGAAAGAGAGAATTCTACTGGCTGCATAACATGGATTCCCTCTGGTTACTTAGGGCCTGTGTGGCCTGACCAGGATTATTCTGGCCCTGGTCATTGCCACCCTATAACAGCGAGAAGCAAAGTTGCAGGGAACCAGGCAGAGGGCCTTCTCAACAGTGGCGCCTGCGCTGTGGAACGCCCTCTCATCAGATGTCAAGGAGATAAACAACTATCTGACGTTTAGATGACATCTGAAGGCAGCCCTGTTTAAGGCAGTTTTTAATGACCGATGTTTGAATGTATTTTTAATCTTTTATTGGAAGCCGCCCAGAGTGGCTGGGGGAATCTAGCCAGATGGGCAGGGTAGAAATATATTATTATTATTATTATTATTATTATTATTATTATTAGCCTGAAGAAACAGAAACAGCTTACCTGGCTCTTACCCAGATGCCTGGAACTTATTAATGTAGGAAATAGCAGTGTTTCCAGTGAGAGGGATTCCACATCTAACAAAGAAGGCACTGCTACACATGCTGGTGGAACCACAAGCAGATCTCAAGATGGAGATTGACAACGGGGGGGGGGGGGCTTCAAAATTTGCGACTCAAAGTCATGTAGGATTTTATTCGCGATAATTAGCACCTGAAATAAGGGCTAGTAGTAAACAGTTCCAGAAAAACGTCTACTTCTGCTTCATTGACTATGCAAAAGCCTTTGACTGTGTCGACCACAGCAAACTATGGCAAGTTCTTAAAGAAATGGGAGTGCCTGATCATCTCATCTGTCTCCTGAGAAATCTCTATGTGGGACAAGAAGCTACAGTTAGAACTGGATATGGAACAACTGATTGGTTCAAAATTGGGAAAGGAGTATGACAAGGTTGTATATTGTCTCCCTGCTTATTTAACTTATATGCAGAATTCATCATGCGAAAGGTTGGACTAGATGAATCCCAAGCCGGAATTAAGATTGCCGGAAGAAATATCAACAACCTCAGGTATGCAGATGACACAACCTTGATGGCAGAAAGTGAGGAGGAATTAAAGAACCTTTTAATGAGGGTGAAAGAGTGCAAAATATGGTCTGAAGCTCAACATCAAAAAAACCAAGATCATGGCCACTGGTCCCATCACCTCCTGGCAAATAGAAGGGGAAGAAATGGAGGCAGTGAGAGATTTTACTTTCTTGGGCTCCTTGATCACTGCAGGTGGTGACAGCAGTCACGAAATTAAAAGACACCTGCTTCTTGGGAGAAAAGCAATGACAAACCTAGACAGCATCTTAAAAAGCAGAGACATCACCTTGCCGACAAAGGTCCGTATAGTTAAAGCTATGGTTTTCCCAGTAGCGATGTATGGAAGTGAGAGCTGGACCATAAAGAAGGCTGATCGCCGAAGAATTGATGCTTTTGAATTATGGTGCTGGAGGAGACTCTTGAGAGTTCCATGGACTGCAAGAAGATCAAACCTATCCATGCTGAAGGAAATCAGCCCTGAGTGCTCACTGGAAGGACAGATCCTGAAGCTGAGGCTCCAATACTTTGGCCACCTCATGAGAAGAGAAGACTCCCTGGAAAAGACCCTGATGTTGGGAAAGATGGAGACTAGGAGAAGGGGACGACAGAGGACGAGATGGTTGGACAGTGTTCTCAAAGCTATGAACATGAGTTTGACCAAACTGCGGGAGGCAGTGGAAGACAGGAGTGCCTGGCGTGCTATGGTCCATGGGGTCACGAAGAGTCGGACACGACTAAACGACTAAACAACAACAACAAAGTAAACAGGCAGCCAGTGACACATACATCCCATGAGGCCTGAAGTGCTGGTAGATTCTAAAATTCTGCTACTTCAGTAAACGGTCTCATTTGACATTCCATTCTATAGAATTTCGGTGGGGTTAGGCACCTTACCTGTCTTATGATTACTACCTAATGTCAAATGCTAAAGCCCTGCCCTCTGTAGAGTTTGATTGGTCCCCCAGAGTTTGACAAGTGATGTCACATGATGTCCTATCTGAGAAGTCTCACCCCAGAAGTCCCACCCCTAAGGACCACCATGGCATGTCTTTGAGGGGGCTCATGTGATCCCTCTGTGATGGCATCAGGCCACCATGTAGTAATAGGAGAAGTTTTTGAACCCCCTAGCCAATCAGAGAAGGGGAAAACTTTTGAAGCCATCAACCCATCAGAGGAGGGCAGGAAACTTGGACTTGATGAAGAAGGGCTTTTGGGCATGCCCATATAGTATTTCAGTACAGAAAATTCTTTTCAATTTCTGCACCTTTGTTGGTAAAATATCTGCTTCAACCACATTCATTTTGATGGCTCAGCTGATTTATTTTCAGAGCTGGAAACTTCTAAACAAATCAAGAGGGGATTTTTAAAAGAAATAAATATTTGCTTTAACTACTTACACAGCTGATCTGGGGGAGAGAAAAAAAACATGTTCATACCTGCATATAGATGTTGTCTGCTACTGCTGCCACCTGGCAGATTATAATATGGAACGGTTCTTTTACATCAGAATCACTGGAGTTCACATTAACCTCCTAGAATTTAAAAGCAATCAACACACCTTATTTTGTTTTTACAGATTTCGGCGCAAGTGCTTCTCTGTAGAAAGGGCATCCCACAAACTCACAATTCTTCTGTGAATTCCTTCCCTGGTTGGCTAGGGGTTTCAAAACCTTTGTCTGTTGGTCCACAATGGGCTACCGTCATTATAGAGGGTTCACATGACCACCACCACCCAAAAAAGCATGTCATGGTGGTCCTCAGGGGCAGGACTACTGGTGTGGGACATCTGAGGCAAGACATCATGTGACATCACCTGTCAAACCCCAGGAGACCAATCAAGTGTGATTGTGTTACATTCCTTCACCACCAGCTTGAGGAAGTAGTAAATAAACTGGGCTGTGACATGACATGACATCACTGCGTCATGTATTCCTTTGCCCTGTTTTGCTATTGGCTACCACATGGTGATGTCATATCCCATGCACAGTGGCAGAGGAAGCCGCTCAGGCGCCTGGGGCAGTGCACCCAGGGATGGGGCGTGCCGACCATGGGGCCTCTGGAGTCTGCCTGCCTCCTCCCACTCAGCCGCCCTGCAGCTGGGGGGCAGGCCGCGGGCAGACCGTTTGGGCAGCGTGGAGCCTGTGTGTGCCCAAGCCACCGCGTCACTCCCAGGAGAGACGCGTGGCTCAGGAGCACTGGAGGCCCCGCAATGAGTGCCGCTTGGCATTTTGTCACCCCCCTCAGTGGTGACACCCGGGGTGGCCCGCACCCACTGCACCCCCTTCCTCTGCCCCTGCCCATGCAGAGAAAGGAGAGCAAACTGTACGAGCCGGCATTTTTTGTCATGTCTAATCCCAGCCTTCGTAACAAAGAACAGTCCAAACAATTCTTGTGAGTGATGAAAGGCAAAAGGGGGAAAAATATGTTCCCATTAAAGCAAACCTCTCCAAAACTAATACACAATTGTGCTAGCTTAATCCTTCCAGAGACCACACTACTGTGTAGCCTTCACTTGAGTTTCGATAACACAGCTTCTATCACCTCTTTGTGTTGTGTTTACTTTAAAGGGGACCCAAACACCCGCGTTTTGAATGAATCAATTGTGTTAACGTACGGAAAGTGCTTTTGCCACTTAATCACATCACGCTGCCTAATGACATCAAGCTCTAGTCTGATAAAAATTGTGAAATCGCTGCTTCCTCGTATGTTATTTTCATGGTTCAGGCTAACCAGTTCCCTTCACTCCCTCTCAGGCAACCTGATATGTGAACAAACACTTGTCTTTGATGTTATTTTTGCCTCGTAGCAACAAATATCCAAGACACACACAAAAGGAAGCCTATGTACGATATTGAAATTGCTTTAATCTACTGTAATTTGATTATTGGGCATTAGATGACCTGCACTCCATCTGCTCTATACAATTAAAGCAGTACCATACCACTTTAAACAGCTTCTGCCAAAGAACCCTGGGAATTGTAGTTTGCTAAGGGTGCTGAGACTTGTTAGGAAACCCCTATCCTTTCACAGAGCAGCAATTCCCAGAGTGGTTTAACCATCAATACCTCTTTCCCTAGAACTCTTGGAACTGAGTACCAGCAACTCATTCTTTGCCAAAAAGAAAAAGGCAACAAAACCAAAAAAGCACACTGCTGTAGGCTACCTATCACGTGGCAGAATGAAGTATATTTACTACCCACTAATGAGGTTGTGTTTATGTCATGCAAAAATTGTTAGGTCAGATAATGTGAAACAGAGTCATCACGCGCTCTGTTTGGAACAGAATATACCAATTAGTAGTCAACCCTAGATGAGTACTGGCAGTTGGAATTCAATTTTATTTCAATCTGGATTAATATATCAACTAATTCTAAACACGGAATACATATTTATGCTTTTACTGTTTTATAGTAACATAGCATACACCATGTACTGTAACATTTCTGACTATGGTCGACAGGACACAATACACACACCCTTCACCACTGGGGAAATGTATTGCATCAGTCCTCATTTAAGAGCTAAGATGTACACATTAAACATTTTGTGTGCTCTCCCCCCCCCCAATGCAGTATGTGAAAGGACTTTGTCAGGGCCGTCTCAAGCCGGTCGGGCGCCCTGGCGCAGTGGCGCGGAGATCGCTCCGGCACAGCACGGCTTCCACGCAGCCCTCCTGCCGGCCCCGCGCCACCGAGACTACCCCTAGAGCCGGGCCTGGACTTTGTGATTCCCCTAAAAATAGTGTACTCCACATCACTGTTGTGTAATGCTTGCTGCAAAAACCAGCTCAGCTCAGCTGGAATGTCCAGTAAGGGTTTTTTGTTTTTGTTTTTTTTTTGGCCCCAACTCAGGTTAATACATCTCCTTGAAAGACCTGTTCAACCCCAGCTAGATTTACCTCCCAGGCCTTTATGTGCCAGTTGAACAAAGGAGCCATACAGCAGGCAAGGCCTGAGGGCAGAAACACATTGAAATTTAATGTAGGCAGAAGGCTGAAGCTTTCGGTTGCTGCCAGCAAAGGTCATGTGTTGGGAGCAGAGGAACAAAGATAATCAGGAAGAAGGAACATATCATCACCCAATATGCCCCCCCCCAATCTATTCATGCCTGGAATGCTAAAATGAGGACAAACCATCTAATATTCAAAAGCATCAGGAAAAGATGACTGGAAATATATTCCAGCCACCCAAAATGTGTACGAATGCTTGGGTCTGTCTCACTATATTTCTCTCACATATCGGTACAAAAGGTCTTTTATGTTAAAAGCTTGGACTGGAAAAGTTACTAGAATTGCCCAGTAAAACAGTATTTTGCTATAAAATAAACAAATTCCTTCCAGAAGCACCTTAAAGAGCAACTAAGTTTTTTATTTTGGTATGAGCTTTCGTGTGCATGCACACTTCTTCAGATACACTGAAATAGAAGTCCCCAGACGCTTATAGAGAAAGGGTGGGGAGGGGTATCACTCAGAAGGGTGGTGGAAATGGGTGATTGACTGACTGATAGCTGTTGACGACTGTAAACGACTGCAAATGGTCTTGCATGAAAAAGCAAGGGATGAGATGGCTGAAGATCGCTTTATCCTGTATAATGAGATAAGAATCCAACGTCTCTGTTCAAACCAGGTCTCTCCATGGTTTTAAGCTTGGTGATAAGTTGCAATTCAGCAACTTCTCTTTCCACTCTATTTCTGAAATTCTTTTGTAGTAAGACAGCTACTTTGAGATCTTGTATAGAATGTCCTGGGAGATTGAAGTGTTCTCCTACTGGTTTCTCTGTCTTGTAATTCCTGATGTCAGATTTATGTCCATTTATCCTTTGGCGTAGGATTTGGCCTGTTTGTCCAATATAGAGAGCTGAAGGGCACTGTTGGCATTTGATGGCATACACAATGTTAGAAGATGAGCAATTAAATAGTCCTGAGATGGTATGTTGGATGTTGTTGGGGCCAGTAATGGTGTTGTCCGGGTGTATGTGGCAGCAAAGTTGGCATCTGGGTTTATTGCAGGCTCTCTCAATCAGTCAGTCAGTCAGTCAATCACCCATTTTTCTGGATAGTAGGTGTGAAAGGGAACGTTGTCTTAATCCCACTGCTGCACACTTGCTGTTGCTAGGGAAGTATTGGCCAAGAACTGCAACCTCCCATGTCCAACAGAGAGGATTATCATCTAACTGCATTGTTTTGACCAACTGTTGGTCCTGAACAAGAAAAAGGTGAAACTCAAGGCAAAGTTTCTATGGAAACCATTGACTTTGTTTTGGGAAGCCATCCTTTAGTCTAATGGTATGTGAGGAAGCACAGGGACTGAAAGAGAGATCCTGAAAGCACCACCGTGACTCTCCTGACCCTGCACCATCCCAGTAAATAGCAGGAGGGACAACCCATCCTCTTTCACTGCCTGAATCAAAATAGGAAGATGCCTTCCCACCACCCCACCTCACAAGATCACACAGAACTCTCACGAGACCTCACCAGAAGCTACTGCCACTTTTCAGCGGCAACTTGTCCCACTCGGTCAAAGCACAGCACATTCTGCCCTCAAACTCAGGCATCTAAGAAATAGAGGAGGGGCCCCACTCATTTGCTCTCTTAATGTCCCATCACCTTTCCTTTGTTCTCTTAATGGTCCATTGCCCAAGTGATCACCTGAATACAGAAAGCTAGCCTGGCCTGTTTAGTTTTTAACACTTGCTGGAGCCAGAGATTATAATTGTCTGGCACACACAAACTCATAACAATATATACATAATGAGTGGGTGTGGGCATGTTTAGAGAGAGTAGATACTGTGTGTGTGTGTGTGCGTGCATGTGTATTTAGAGTATATATTATATATTCTGTGTGTGTGTGTGTGCATGTACTATGGAGTGTGTGTGTGTTATATATACTGTGTGTGCGCGCGTGTGTATTTAGAGTATATATTATATATTCAGTGTGCGTGTGTGTGTGTGTGTACTGTGGAGTGTGTGTATATTATATATACAGTGTGTGTGTGTGTGTGTGTGTGTGTGTGTGTGTGTGTTCGCACATGCACGCTAGGAGGGGAGGAGGAACCCAGTTTGAAGCAGCCCCATGATTAGGGCAGACGGTGTTCCTTTGTCTCTCGCTGTTATGATTGATTAAACTGATTAAAAATGACTTTATCTTGTTTCTCTGCTTCTTGCTGCCACCAGGGAAGGAATAGAATTCCCGAAGCCCTGACAGTGCAGCACCAGCACATTTGGGAGTAGAGAACAGTGGCAGCCAAGACTAGCATTGCAGGTTCCCACCAGCCACTCTGGGCAATACTCTGAATGGATGGGAGTTGTAGCGCAGCAACATCTAGAGGGTCAGCACTTCCCCATCCCTGCTTGATACCCATAAAAGTTGTAAAGGGAACTTCATGAGCCATTTATAAACCCAGACTTTTTTTGCCCCGAAGTCCACATTCACTTTTGACCAATCCTCTGGGAGCCACAGGGCAGCAGCAGGTGCAGTCCCCTCAGACTCACATGCACACTCTCACGAGCACACACTAGACACATACCGTATTTTTCGCTCCATAGGATGCACCTGACCATAGGACGCACCTAGTTTTTAGAGGAGGAAAACAAGGGGGAAAAAATGTTTGCTTTCTTGAATTGTCCTGGGCATAGCAGCCAACTCCTAGAGGCCTAGGTGCTTTTGCACCTATTTGAGGAAGCTTCTTTTGCAAAGAGGGAAAGCTCTCTTTTTTTTTAGGATCAGCTCAAAATTGTGCAGCTTTTTTTGCAAATCGGAAAGCCCCGTTTTTTTTGGGGGGGGGGGTCCAGCTCAGAGTTGTGCATTTTTTTGCAAAGGGGGAAAGCTCGATTTTTTAAGGATTAGCTCAAAGTTGCTGAGTTTCCTTGCAAAGGGAAAAAATCCTGTTTTATGGGGTTCAACTCACAGTTCTGCAGCTTCTCTAGGAAAGGGACCCATTTCTACAGTTTTCAGACAGATAATCTAATTAGCAGCCAGTCACATGTCTCCCTCTGCAGACAACAATTGAGGCCTAGGGAAGGGGCCGGAGGGGCCGGGAAGGGAGCTAGCTCTCTTATCTCCCTCCCGATCTCTTGCAATCAGCTGCTGAGCTGGTTCCTTTCTAGAGGCTCATTCCTTCTTGGTAGCCTTTAGTTCTTTCTTTAAAAAAAAAAGCACGATCTGCCTTTAGCCCCTGGGCAATTCGGCTCCTGGGACCACACATTCGCTCCATAAGATGCGCAAGGTACATCCTCAGGGCACACAAAGAATATACACTGGCAGACATGCAGTGGCACACAGCATCTCCTTTGCAGCTGATCCATGCAGGCCCAGTGCCGGATTTACGTATAAGCTAAACAAGCTATAGCTTAGGGCCCCACTCTTTTGGGGCCCCAAGGAAAAAAACAACTGGATGTACATTTCCAAAATATAAGATAAAAAACAAATAAAGTAACACCTAAATATAGCAACAGTGTTTGGTTTGGTTTGGTTTGGTTTGGTTTGGTTTGTGTTGTGTTGTGTTGTGTTGTGTTGTGTTGTGTTGTGTTGTGTTGTGTTGTGTTGTGTTGTGTTGGCTCCTATGATATAAATAATGGGCCCTGCCTGCTAGCCTGCTCCTTAATATATCACTGGTTTGCTCATTTCTATATACAGTGATACCTTGGTTCTGAAACTTAAGCCGTTCCAGAAGTCTGTTCCAAAACCAATGTGTTTCAACACCAATGCACGTTTTCCCATAGAAAGTAATGCAAGAGGGAATAATCCTTTCCAGACTTTTAAAAGCAACCCCTAAAACAGCAATTTAACATGAATTTTACTATCTAACGAGACCACTGATCCATAACCTGAAAACAATAATCAATGTATAAACTAAATAAAACAGTATTGTAGATGATAAAAATTAAAATTAAATATATATATATATTACCTGCACTGATGATAGTAATGGCTTTTATCCATTTCCGCAGTCACACAATCAATCAATCAATCAGTAGCTGAACTGAGATCCACACAGTCACAAAAACAAATGGCTTTAGATACCTATTAGGTCCATAAATTACCATCTAGCATGTATTCAACACCAAAAACAGCAACAATTTGTTGTTGACGAAGGACAGCTGGACATATAAAGGGCCCCATTACCTTCAGTAGCTTAGGGCCTCATCAAACCTAAATCCGGCCCTGTGCAGGTCAACTGATCAGTCTCATGAGTGGGGAGGAGGCTATTTGCATCCTTACAGGGTTGCTGAGCTCTGCACACACCACAGCTGGATCTACTTTTTCATTATTTTTTTAATGTCACTCCCACCAAAATAGAGAGGGTATCGTGGGGCTAGGGAAAAAACCTTGGGGTCTTGGTTAGGCTTCTGTGCAAGGGCCACACCTGCTCTAGATCAAGAATGACAGTTGTCCAAAACATACCAGAAAACTACTGGTGTAAGGTTACCAGATTTTTTCCAATGAATCCCGGGACACTTTTCAACTTTCTACTAAATAGATGGGATTTGTCAGGGGACTGATTTGTAAATCCGGGGACCGTCCCCGGGAAGTGGGGACATCCGGTAACCTTATACTGGTGTGTCATAATATGCAAATAAATTAAACGTTTTAAACCTCTGAGGATCTGAAAGCACTTAGCTCTAGAGGAAGCTGCCCACCGCATCTCTGCATGATTTACTGTTCAGGCCTTCCAATCAGCCTCATCCGAGCATGGAGCATTCTGCCACCTCTCCGTTGCAGATGCGGCGGAGAGACAAACAACAGATGACATTTTATGTGTCACTTGGAGCTGCATGAATCATCATTAAACTGTAAATAGCAGATGCCGTGGGGCTGCGACTGATCAAGATTGGGACCACAGCGCACTGGGAAGGGGGGTTAACCCTTTCCTCCCTTATCAAAGCCCCAACAACTCTACCACCACAAAAGCCTCCATTTGGCATAGGACGGCAGCTTCCACTGGGGCCAACACCAGCTTTCTTCCTCCCACTAATTATCAGCTTCCTTAGGAGAGATGGATTTTCACTGGGGTCATGATGCACAGGAAAACTATTTAATCTGTATCATTTCCCTGCTGCCATAACACCACCCCCTCAGGCTCGGATCACTCCATGGCTGCAATTTGCTTTTTAGAATAAAGACAGGCATGTGCCAATGTATTTTTCTTCTATATTCTGTTTTTCCACCTCCGTACAGAGGTCTGCTCTGTGTTACGGCTGTACTGTGGAGACACCTTGTGGAGAAAGAATAATGTTTTTCCTCAGCACACCGACAGCATGAAAGCAATGTGGGTGGTTGCGTTTTTTTGTTTTAATGTTTTGTAAAATCTGCCTTAGAAGGGATGATCCCCACCCCCTTCTATTTGTTATAATAGCATCTCTCTCTCTCTCTCTCTCTCTCTCTCTCTCTCTCTCTCACACACACACACACACACACACACACACACACACACACACACACACAGAGAGAGAGAGAGAGAGAGAGAGAGAGAGAGAGAGAGAGAGAGAGAGAGAGAGAGAGAGAGAGATTCAAATTGCTTTTTCAATTGAATTTATATACCGCCCTATACCCTGGGGTCCCAGGGTAGTTCACAGAATAAAATAAAGATATAAAACCACAACATACATAATAAAAATGAAAACAACAACCAATCTCCCACCCCACCCATCAAAAAACCCCACATTTTAAAGGGGCATAGGATGTAAATCAGATCAACCAAAGGCCTGGTTAAAAAGGAACGTTTTTGCCTGGCACCGAAAGGTGTGTAATGAAGGTGCCAGGCGAACATCCCTGGGGAGAGCATTTCATAAACGGGGAGCCACTACAGAGAAGGCCCTGTGATGTAGTGGTTAAGAGCGGTAGACTCGTAATCTGGGGAACCGGGTTCGCGTCTCTGCTCCTCCACATGCAGCTGCTGGGTGACCTTGGGCTAGTCACACTTCTCTGAAGTCTCTCAGCCCCACCCACCTCACGGGGTGTCTGTTGTGGGGGAGGAGGGGAAATGAGATTGTTAGCCGCTTTGAGACTCCTTTGGGTGGTGATAAAGCGGGATATCAAATCCAAACTCTTCTTCTTCTTCTTCCCTGTTCTTGTGTTGCCACCCTCCGCACCTCTTGAGGAGGAGGCAGATGAATGAGAGCCTCAGAAGATGAACTCAGGGTCTGGGTAAGTTCATATGGAAAGAGGCAGTCCTTGAGGTATTGTGGTCCTGAACTGTTTAAGGCTTTATAGGTCAAAACCAGCACTTTGAATTGGGCCCAGAAACTAATTGGTAGCCAGTGCAGTCGGACTAGGATCAGTGTAATATGCTCGAACCATCTTGCCCTGGTGAGCAACTTGGCTGCTGAATTCTGCACCAGCTGAAGTTTCTGAACCATCTTCAGAGGCAGCCCTACCTATTTGCTTGAATGTTCAGGAACAATGCTCAAAAGCTGAACTTCTTCCCCACCAACCCTCATTGCGTTCTCAAAGGAAGAAGAAGAAAAAGGAAGAAACAGCAGCAACAGCTTAACTCTGGTGAAGGGGACAAATATAGCGCAATGCCACACATTGACCTTGCATTTTTCAACCATCAGTATGTGGGAAAAGAAACCGCATTCAAAAATTATGAAAAGTCAAAGGAAATTTCAATATTTTCCCTAATATGACCATCTTTGCAGAGGTATTTTCCCCAACGCAATAGATTCTCATATATTAATCTCACTGGCATGTGTCTTTTTTGGAAAGTTTTAATTTTTATTTCATTTATAATGTATATAAAACAGAGGGAACAGACAAAAATTAGAATATGAAGAACAAAATCATAAAATAGGCACGTAGATTAGGCTTGTGATAAGGGCTGTCTGAAAATGATGGTTCTGCTGTATATGTCATAATGGAATGCCAAAACATATAAAAAGTGTCAGGGGGGGTCTAGCCTTGCCAAAAGCTCAAATTCAGAGTAATTTTCTCCATTATAGCTATATTCCACAGTAAGTGTAAGATCTAGGACTGCTTTCCATTGAGCTGCAATTACTATTCGTGCTGCCAGGGTCAAATATAAGGCCAATTCTTTTGACAATATCAGATGCATCTTACTGCACATTTTACCCTAATGTTTGCATTTTTGTACACATGGCTTGGCTGGAGAACTGTACTGCAAAATTCAGATAAGTGCAAATTTCAAAATGGTTGTCTTTCAGTTCACATAGTGTTTCGTAAAGTAGGTAGATTTGCTTTAAAATGCAAACTGAATTTTTTTTCCCCACCCATCCCTACAACTGGCTGGCTAGCTGGTCCTGTCCCCAAACAGCAGCTCTTACTTGAGAGTAAGGAAGAGAGCTTTATTGAGTCAAATAATAGTAAAGGCCCAGCAACAAGCACTGGGTACACAAGCCAGGATTTCAAGGGAAGCAGGAAAGGGAAGCAAAGCAGAACTGAACAGAGGCAATGAAGATGTCCCAACAAGTTGTCATACTCCTCTCCCTATGCTTTCAGAGGTGGAGTGAAGTGAGCTAACTGACAGAATTCTCACACCTTAAGGGACAGGTGCACATTCAAATGTGTGTTCCACCTGAGTGGGTGCATCTGCTTGCAGCTACCGAGGTGGCATTCCTATTCCTCTGACTCCAGCTCTGCCACCTCCTCCTCCACCTGCACAGCCTCTCCCACTGGCTGGTCAAAGTCCTCCCCTCTCCCCAGTGAGGTTCTGCACTCCACAGCAATGGAGACATCTTCCCCCTCTCAGGCATCTGGTGTCACAAGGATGCCTGCATCCCTGAGTACCAAGCTTCCAGCCCTACCCCCACCCTGCTTCTTCTCTGGTCTCATCTTCTTCCATCTGGGGCCACCAAAGCAGGCCAGCTCCTGGCAAAGCCAAGAGGACCCTGACAGGAAAGCATGTGCTCTACTACTGAGCTACAGCCATTTCCCTAAGACTTATTTACATTCAGAATTTCCGGATGTGATCCGAATTCAAATCCTGCTTGGCAAAAAGAAAGAATAAATGTATGGAGCCCAAAATCACAATGCTTCAAAATTTGCTTTGCTTGCTCCTTAATCTCCAAGGGTTACCCATGTTTCCAAAAGGGGTATTGGCTAACTTTCATTTATCTGAGCCACACATGAATGTCAAAAATCAGTTCTGACCCATGAATGTACGTCAACATGTCTTTGCCACATACCAAGTCAGTACATTCCTAATACCTGCAAGGACCCAGAATCAAGGCACTATGCTACATCAGAGCACGTTCAACCTTATTTGGCATCATTAATAAACAGAGAGGCTTAATCATGTCCTAAAAGATCAACACAGTGGAAAGCCCAGTTCACCAAAGGAAGTGCTAATGAACCTGTTATCCAAGTTATTTGCAGTGGAAAGCCGCTTCTCGTACCACAGCGGATGCCCAATTAGCAGGGGTTTCTTGTGCCCCACCTGGTGGTATTTTGAAAAGGGTATTAAAATAAAGTCAGCGCTAGAGAGAAAGTCTAATTACTTGGAGAGAATGGAAGCATGTCTAGCATGAAAAGTGCAGGCTGCAAATGTCAGGGAAGTTCAGAATCAGAACGGCTGTCTCTGGGCTAGGACCGAAAGTGGCAATACTCAGGCTGCAATGCCCAGGAGCAGAGCAGGGAACAACAGGTAAATTGCCACCTTGTGATAATTAATGGCAGCACAAGACCTTTTTTAAACAAACAAACAAAAAAGCTCCTGACCCGCTCTTCCCTCATTTTCCCTTCCTATGAGCTCTGGGCTCACAATGGCATTAACTCTGGACACCACAAAATCTCTGCCTTTCTTTGTTGACTGTTCTTTGCATTCTTGCTTGCTGCACTCTATGCCTGGGTCTACCTTCCATAACCAATATGGACCACTTCTTCACTTACCTTCTTTCTTTCTTTTGTGTATTTTTATTAAGTTTTCCTATTTTACATTTTAGAATATTCATTTAAAGAACCTTAAAATATCAATGACTTCCCTTCTTCTCTTTCCATTGTTCAGTTTGCATATCATAAATCCCTGCATATTTTACATAAACTAAACCATTCAGTGTTTGTTCTATTATTACATCCATCAAAACTTATTTACACTGTTGAATTTTCAAGTATACACAATTTTCAACGTTTTCAAGTATACACAATTCCCCCCGATGTATTGAATAAACATTTTCCAGTCTTCTTTAAACGTATGTTCTTCTTGTTCTCTTATTCTATATGTTAGGCCCACAAGCTGTGCATATTCCATCAGTTTAAGTTGCCATTCTTCTTTAGTTGGGACCTCACTTGTTTTCCATTTTGGGGCTAACAAAACATGGGCCGCAGTAGTGGCATACATAAATAGCCTTTTTTGACACCTGGGAATTTCCATCTGAATTATCCCCAACAAAAAGGACTCTTCCCCCCCCCCTTTTTTTGGAAGAGTACTTTTAAACATTTTTTTTCAATTCATTGTTAATTATTTCCCAATACTCTTTTACATTTTTACAAGTCCGCCAAATATGATAGAATGTACCCTCAGCCTCATTGCATCTCCAGCTTCATTTATCTTCTTAATCTTCAGGAATGGTCCAAAACATTCTGCTACCTTATTGCTTGAGTGGCATACGAAAGATGAGCAAACAAAGAATGTCATGATACTGTGGGCAAAGGATGTGGGACATAATATTTTGATGGAAGATTGGGAAAAATTATGGAAACAGAATGTGAAATTTACTGCCTGTAATCTTTTAAGAGAAAATATAATGAAAATGATGTATAGATGGTATCTTACACCATCTATTAGCTAAGATTTATCATAAGCAGGATAATAAATGTTGGAAATGTAAGAAAGAGGAAGGATCTTTTAATCATATGTGGTGGACTTGCCCACTAGTAAGGGATTTCTGGGAGAAGATTCATAATGAACTAAAGAGAGTGTTGAAAAACACATTTATTAAGAAACCAGAATCCTTTCTATTGGGTATAGTTGGTGTCAGAGGTTATTACGGCTACTCCTGAGTAACGACTCTCCACAAACTTGTCTTTCAGAGTCTTTATTGGTGCACATTATTTACAGTGTGATGAGCTGTCGGTTTCATGTCCGCTCATTCCGTGTCAGAATCCGGCACTGCCCCTTTTCGCCCCTTGGACCAACATAAGAGCCTGGGGATAGCGAATCTCCTTCCTTTTCTCCTCCTCCTTAATTCCGTTGCCGGGGGAAAGGGTCTACGCTCCGTCTTTTTCCTCTCCCCCTTTCCGTCTCTCTCTCTTCCCGCCTGTGGAGCAGGGGATCTTCCCTGCTGCCGGAGCCCTGGCTCTCCCTCTCTGCTTCCTGACTAGCTCCTTCAGACCCTGAGCTTCCATGGATGCTTGGGGAGGAGCTGCTCCTGATGAGAGGGGGAGGTTCTCTATACTCTCTCCCCCTTACATCCGGAAAAGAGATTCCCAAGAAAAATGTTAATTTCTTTATGTATGCCACAACGGCGGCAAGAGTATTATTAGCTAAGAACTGGAAGACCCAAGAATTACCAACAGTGGATGATTGGCAAATGAAAATGATGGATTACATGGAACTGGCTGAGATGACCGGGAGAATACGCGACTGGGGAGAAGAAGCGACTGAAGAAGAGTGGAAAGATTTTAAAGTGTATTTTAAAAAATATGGTAAAATTGTATATTAAGATTAATTTTGGAAGTTTATAGAAACTGCGGGTTTAAGTATTATGTTAAGTAAATTGATGTATGAGAGAATTGAAATTACAAAGAGTTTTAAATAATGAATTGGAAATTGCTAAAGATGAATGAGAAATGAACCACAGATAGAGGGAACTGGAGGAAGTCCCCTCCTACAATGTTAAGGGGAAAAGGATTATGGTATTTTGATTTTTGTGTTTTTTATTGTTATTTTTATAATGTTCTCTTTTGTTATTTTTCCTTGTATTTGTTGTGTTAAAGTGTTGTGTTTTTATTTCTGTAAAATTAATAAAAATTATCTTAAAAAAACAACAACAACATTCTGCTACCTAAGGCAGAGCAGCAAATGTGCCAATGGTACGGCTGTACCTGCACATACCATAGCCAACATGAAGCTGAAGGTACTGCTTTTGTTCATATTCCCTGTTATTTTCTAAGTGGGCTAGAAAAAGCTTCCATTATTGGTTTGCAGCCATTCCCTGCTATAGAGGGAAGGGCATTGGTGGTGGCATCCTCCCTGTGGCAGTCATGTCAGGATGGGGCCAGGCAATGAAGTTGAGAGAGCTCCAGGCTGGTGGCATTAACCCTGCAGGTGGTGAACATTGTCTCTCCCAGTCTTCTTTTCTGTTCCATTCTTTCACTGTCCTTCTTGTTGCTTATGTTTTGCTGGAAGAGAGCCAGTGTGGTGTAGTGGTTAAGAGTGGTAGACTTGTAATCTGGGGAACCAGGTTCACGTCTCCGCTCCTCCACATTTAGCTGCTGGTTGACCTTGGGCTAGTCACACTTCTTTGAAGTCTCTCAGCCCCACTCACCTCACAGAGTGTTTGTTGTGGGGGAGGAAGGGAAAGGAGAATGTTAGCCGCTTTGAGACTCCTTCGGGTAGTGATAAAGCGGGACATAAAATCCAAACTCTTCTTCTTCTTCTTCTTCTCTCTGAAGGAATGTGCACTTACCTCTCTCACTTTCTCAGTATGTGTGTGTGGTGGGAAGAGGAAGAGGAGACAGATCACGGGCAACTGGTAACTAGAGTGGCCTAAAGCACTTCCAAGACAGAACTGACCACTCTTTGAAATTAGTTGATTGATCAAATATAAGTTTCATGTTGATAATTCATGGACAGCATCTTTTCCAGAATATACAAAAGACACTGTCATTTGAAAGTACCTTTGACTGAAATAATCTTCAAGGTACAGTAACAGGAACCAAGATTCCTATGGTAACTTCAAGCCTAACACATTTATTGTGCGTAAGCTCTGTAGACGAGAGCCCGTTTCATCCATCGGATATTGCATAAATCTTTGTTGTCAAGGGGTATACAGTGGTACCTCAGCTTACGAACGACTCGACAACCGAATTTTTCGACTTACGAATGGGGGTAATGGCCGCACACTTACGAATGTCTCGACATCCGAAAGGAAACCGCGGCGGTTTTAGATAGGGATTTTTCAACTTACGAATTTTTAGATAGGGTTGCTTCGACTTACAAATTTTTCCCTATCCAATGCATTCCGTATCCAATGCAATTTTTTGACCTACGAAGGTGCCTTTGGAATGGATTAAATTCGTAGGTCGAGGCACCACTGTAAGCAGTTTGGTGTAGAGCGTGGGTCGAGTTTATGAACAGTGGAGCCCAAAAGTCACAAAATGCAAAAGATAGCAGTAAGCCTGTCACATCTCCATATAAATTCCAAATGAATACAAACCAAGACAGTCATTCCCAACCAGTTGCCGCTGTGATCATTTCCCTTGCTTTGCTATTTTAGCACCTGAAGAAGGGCAATTACCTTCTGTGGTGGAAACGATGCTCCAATCTAGACTGAGTCCAAATGCAGTCACTTTGAATTTGCTAATGAATTCTCCCTTATCACCTTCATACTGGAACCTTAGAGGTTAGCAGCAGAGTCCCAAGAGACAGAAATGTCTCCCCAGTTGTCTCTGAATGTTGCAGATTGGTGTTGTCAGGGCCGGATTTAGGTTTGAAGAGGCCCTAAGCTACTGAAGGTAATGGGGCCCTTTATATGTCCAGCTGTCCTTTGTCAACAACAAATTGTCGCTGTTTATTGCGTTGAATATATGCTATATGGTAACTTATAGACCTAATAGGTATCTAAATCCATTTGTTTTTGTGACTGTGTGGATCCCAGTTCAGCTACTGATTGATTGATTGATTGATTGATTGTATGACTGCGGAAATGGATAAAAGCCCCCCATTCAAACAATAACTATCATCAGTGCGGGTAAGAATTTTTTTTAATGTCAATTTTTATCATCTACAATACTGTTTTATTTAGTTTATAGTGCAGTACATTGATTATTGTTTTCATGTTATGGATCAGTGGTCTCGCTAGAGTTCATGTTAATTCATGTTAAATTTAATTCATTTAATTCATGTTAAATTGCCGTTTTAGGGGTTGCTTTTAAAAGTCTGGAATGGATTAATCACTCTTGCATTACTTTCTATGGGAAAACGCGCATTGGTGTTGAAACGCTTTGGTTTTGGAACAGACTTCTGGAACGGCTTAAGTTTGAGAACCAAGGTACCACTGTTTATATAAATGAGCAAACCAGTGATATTTTAGGGAGCAGGCTAGCAGGCAGGGCCCATTACTTACATCATAGGAGCCTACACAACACAAAACACTGTTGCTGTATGTAGGTTTTATTTTATTTGTTTTTTATCTTATATTTTGGAAATGTACGTCCAGTTGTTTTTTCCTTTAATTTTTTTGCAGCCCCCGAGAGAGTGGGGCCCTAAGCTATAGCTTGTTTAGCTTATACGTAAATCCGGCACTGGGTGTTGCGGTGTGTGTTCTTTAATCTCTCTTTCCCTCTTCCTTTTTGTTTTGGAAGAAGAAAGGTGTTTGGAACAGCACTCCTTCAGGCTCACACAGGATGTGGCACTGCAACAATGACACACACACACACACACACTCCTCCAGTAAGGAGGAAGCATGCTGTTGACTTGATCCACCTGAGCACCATGGAGAAAACCTTGCTGAAGGCACTGCTAAGGAGCCCTGCAATGGTCACATCTTCTCTATGGACCCACTTAAAAATAGAAAAGAAAAGAAAGACCCAGTAATGATTCATAACTGGCCCATCCAACCAAAATCACGAACACCAATGACCTACCTGTCATCTTTTAGCATTCCACTAACAAGCTTTAAAACCCTGGTAAGGAATAGCATTAAGCCACAAATCAGCTCACAAATCAGAGAAAGGACTTGGGATTTAAAGAGAATTCTTGCATCTTTTGGAAGGTAAGCAATATTCTCTTCAGCAGCACCATCCGTCTGTATAAGATTCAATCTATAGCACTTTAAATGAGGCATTAACTAATGACAGAGGGGTAGGAAGTCTCTATTACATTCAAAGTAGTGGAGGGGGGGAAGGCAGATATTGGGTTTTCTAAGATAAATCATGAAGGAGTGTGATTGCTTTCAGTTTATCCGAAGTGAGACATCATCCTAGGTGCAAACAGCCATTCTTTTAAAGGAAATAGATTGGGGAAAGCAAAGCATTTCTGAAATGTCGTTGTATAGTTGCCACTTTGGCTAGGAATAGCTTGCAAAAGCACGCATCAGTAAGTTTCACTAAAATGCAAATAGGCACACATGCAAATAACAAACTCACTAAGCATTGAAATGGACGCTGTGGTCTTAAGCATGTTTAGCTGCAAGTAAGGCTGGAGGAACAAGCGACAGCTTTTAAGAGCACTGTAGGTGGAATGACAGAGCCACAATTTCCCATCGTCTACTACACCACATTTTCTCATTTGCTAACTTACTTTCCAAAGAGATTGAGGCGATATGCAAGCACCTCGTATTGTAAAACGTATTTTTGAAAACTTTTTCCTTTTTTTATTATAAAAAACCCTGTTTTCTCCCATCAGGTTTCTGAAGCATTACAAAAACTTGTGAACAAAGGCAATAAGGAGGTGAGTCTGCACTGCATGGACAACGATGCCTCTCTCTCTCTCTCTCATACCACTCTCATTATCTAGAGAGGAAGGACAGAGGTCTCCATGAGTTTGGACTCATTGGACCGAACTGTATGAAATCGACTTTGCATCAGTTTCTTTAGCTTAGCTGGTGTGTGCCAACTGCAAGTTCAAATGTTCAAAATCAGAAGGCTGTGGCCAAATAAGTTCTATTCAGAGCAGACCCATTGAAATTAATGGACTTAAGTTAGTCACATATGCTAAATAAATAAATCTTAAAAATATAATATTTTCTATAGATCTACTACTCTGAGTATGGCTAACTTTAAATACAATCTAGAATCATGATTTGGATGTTTACAAACTCATTTTAAGAGTTGGGGGGTTCATCCTTTCCTTTGAAATACACGAAACCGTTAAAACTGCATCAATGTGTCATCTCCCAAACTGGTAGTTAAATGTAACTTTTAACAAGAATGATCTGATTTCTGTTTCATTTATTTGCTTGTTTTGGTGCAGAAGGCTTGATGAAGAACACACAGTGCCTTTACCTTTGTGGGCTGGTTATTGTAGCTTTTCTCCCCGTTAGCTGGCAAATGGTCCTGAAAGATTCGACCGATGAGTCCAGGTAAGAAGCATTTAAGAATAATCGACAGAATGGAGTTGAATCACAGGGACGCAGATACTTAATGATTCCTTGTGGAAATCTGCAGAATATACAGTATTTTCTGCCCTGTCAAACTGACTCCTAGAAATTTGAACCCTTTCCCCAATCTTGTAATGGAGGAAATAGGATGGTCAGTTTAAGATAATATGAGGAGATTAACTGACAATCTCTGTCCACACCCCAGTTAAAGCAGAATTTTGGAATGTATGCCAGCGTGAAATATATATTACTACAATACACACACACACTATGCGTCAATTTAAAACAAAAGAAGATGGTACAGGTTGGTGCCCTTTGAGCTGCACGGGAGCCTTATTTGTATATATAAGTTCAGGGTATGCAAATGTAGGTCAAGCTCATGCCACAATCTGAACCCACGCAGCGTATGAACATTCAGTTTAAATTGTGAGCAGACTGTTCTGCAGACACAAATGTAACATGCATAGATTGTGCATGCACAATCTTTACATACAGCAGATTCCCGTATCGTGCAAACTGGCCTGGGTACTGTTTGTATGTATATCAGGCGTGTTTACAAGATCTACTGATCATAAATAAGTTGGGGTGGGGCCAGCAGGCATGACTATTACCACCCCGAAAATATGTGTTCTCTTGTCACGTGACGTCTGCTGTGCAAGGCTTGTGGTGGCTAGTGTTTAAAAAAACATGATGGGTATTACTCAGAGTAGACCTCTTGAAATTAAAGGACCTAACTTAGTCTTGTTCATTATTTTCAGTAGGTTCTACTCTGTGTAAAATTTATTTTTTGATGAGGTGTGATGTGCTATGAAGATACTCTTACTATGGTTAAAAGCGGGCATAGGCAAACTCAGCCCTCCAGATGTTTTGGGACTACAACTCCCATCATCCCTCCCTGACCACTGGCCCTGTTAGCTAGGGATGATGGGAGTTGTAGTCCCAAACCATCTGGAGGGCCATGTTTTGGTTAAAAAGATGTATAATTCTGTCCATTCTTGATTTCGGATACAGGTGGCAGTCTTATGAAACAGAAAGTGCCCATAGCTTTACATCTAATGTCAAAAGACATTCTGAAGGCACCTTTACCAGTGATTTTACTCAATATTTGGACAGAATGAAGGCCAAGGATTTTGTACACTGGCTCATCAATGCCAAACAGTACAGGTATGTGGTAGACTGCAAATCAGTTTTCCAATCAGAGTAAAGACAACAAGACCAGCAGAAAGACAAAGAAGAATCAAAATCAAGGTGATTTCTGTGTAACTATTAAAAAAAATACTTTCTTATGTATGAGCAGGCAAACAGGATAGATCTTTGCTTTCTGCAGTAGATCAGCATAGGTTTCAGAGTCCCAGTTGTTTGACAACAGAAAAACAGTGGTTATAGTTTATTGTTTAAAGGTTTTATACTGCTTTATTATGTTTTGTGCTTTTAAATTATGTCCTGCTTTGGGATTACAGAGTAGTGAAAAGTAGATAAGTAATGTTTTATATTTTTCTATAAAAAACAACAACTTATAATTGAATAAGCAAAAGCTTGCAACCATGATTAGAAGGGAGGATGATTTTTCAACCTCAGTATGGTAACGCTCCAGAATCAAATAAATGAGGGTGCTCTTAATCCTAAACCCATTTATTTAACCCTACACTTCATTGACTGGACCTCAATTTAGCAAAATTGAATTAAATAATCTACTAATTGAAATGTAAAAGATTCATTTGTTGTTGTTTTTATTGCTATTAATATCACCATCAATTCTACTTCAGCTTGATTGATAATTATTCTCAGTTCAGGAACAATCAGCAATGGGGTTATTTATCTAGCTGGTCTAATTACGGTAAAATAGCTGAAGGAAAGTCAGGCTTTAGATCGGGGTAGGGAACTTTTGTTGCTGGACTACAACTCCCATCACCCCATGCTTGCTGGGACAGATGGGAGTTGTAGTTCAGCAACGTTTGGATGGTCAAAGGTTATTTCCACCTACTTTAGATGTTTGATTATTTGGGATTGGTTTGGCTCTGTTAGGCTCCAATCTAGGGTTGCCAGACTCAATAGAGGACAGGAATTCTGTGCCTTTAATTGCCCTTTTGAGTCTGGAAACCTTAAAGAGAAACCAGCAGACCCTTTGCTTGGAAATTAAACAAAGGGTCTGCTGGTTTCTCTTTAAGGTTTCCAGACTCAAAAGAGAGCAGGGCAATTAAAGGCACAGAATTCCTGTCCTCTATTGAGTCTGGCAACTCTACTCCAATCCTATGCAACAGGGGTGGAGAACACACAGTCCTTCAGATGTTATAGGATTTCAACTCCCCATTTAGTACCAGCCAGTATGGCCAATGGTCAAGGATGATGGGAGTTGTAGTCCAGTTACATCTGGAGGGCCAAAGTTCCCCCGCGTCTTACCTAGGAACAGTTCCTATTGAATTCAGAGTTCTTTCTAAGTACAGTGGAACCTCGGCATTCGCTCCCCGAAGGCATGCTTTTGCGCGTGCGCGAAGCACCGATAGAGCGGTTCTGCGCACGCGCTGCGCAGATCGCTTCTGCACCCGCGCAAGCTGCACAGAAGCGATCTGCGCATCCGACACCGCGGAACCCGGATGCAAACACTTCTGGGTCCGTGGCGTTCGTAAATGGAGGCGTTCATAAACAGAAGTAGTTGTAAACCGAGGTTCCGCTGTAGACATGCACAGGATCACACCGTTACTGTGGTTTTCATAACTGTTGCCTTATTCCTATTCACAGCTATAAAAAGAGGTTCATCAAGGAAAGTTATCCACCTGGCTTTCTCTCATTCAGGTAAGTCTTGCTGCATTTGAAAAGAGAATGTTTCCGTATGACTCACATCCTCAAGACAGATACGCTTCAAGGGTTCTGACTTTCCCTGTTTCTGGAAAGAGAAGGAGGAGCCAGTGCTGTGGACTAGAAGTGGTCACATTTGACTGACTCAAATCCTTGTCTGTCTGCATGTCTGGAAAAATCAGACATTATGAAATACAGCCGTACCTTGGTTGACGAACGTCTTAGCGGTCAAACGTTTTGGCTCCCGAACGCCGCAATCCCAGAAGTGAGTGTTCCAGTTTGCAAACATTCTTTTGGAAGCTCCTGCAGCCATCTGGAAGCCGCGCCTTGGAAGTCAAACGGACTTCTGGAACGGATTCCATTCGACTTCCAAGGTACGACTGTACAAGTGATTTTACCAGTCACACAGATGCCACTTCAAACACAGTAAGCCCACAACCTTACCTTCCAAGGCAGCCGTGTGACACCGGAAGTTGCGTTGACATAACTTCCGGTGTCGCTTTGCCCTTCTATGGGCACCAAAAATGGCCACCGCTGGCTTTGAAAGTCGCTTGAACGCATGTCAGGAAGTGCGTCGACGCAACTTCCGGTGTCGCTCCGCCCATCTATGGGCACCAAAAAGGGCCGCCGGCGACACCGGAAGTCGCTTCTATGCACTTCCGGACATGCGTAGATGCGACTTTTGAAGCCAGCAGTGGCCATTTTTGGTGCCCATAGAAGGGCAAATCGGAAAGAGAAAAATGGCCGCCGGCAGGAGAAAATAACGGAGAAAAACGGGAGACGAAGTGATACGGGGGACCACCAGGAAAAGGTAAGTAAAAACGGGAGGTTTCCCGGGAAAAACGGGGTACTTGGCAGCTATGCACAACTCACACACATTTAACTCCTGCACATTCAGCTTTACGTGTATGGCCAAAAAAAATAAAAGGGAGCAAGGGTTCCAGGGAAAATGGCCAGTGTCTTTTGACTATACACAAGTTTGACTTTAGACGTGATCCCCAGAACATAACCCCTGTTTAAGTTGCAGGCCTGGATTGTATGAGTTCATTGAATAATCATGGGGCGGTCACTGTCTTTCCACCCAACCTACCTCACAGGGCTGTTCTGTACTTGAGCTTCTTACAGAAAATAGGAAATAGTTCAAAACTATTTTTCTGAAAGCGGGAGGTGTGCATCCCCCACCCATAATTGTCCCAGGCAATTCCTAAATTCCTTCTGACCCGAACTCAGTTCATCTCCTAATTCCATGATCTATCACTTTTACAGATATGCGTAAAAGGAAAATTCAAAATACAAGAATCCCAAGTTCCCCTGCTTTGATGTCTAGCTTCAGCCAACACTGGAATCTTTTCCTGGGCATGGTCTTACCACCATTCTTTAACTCTTCATTGTTTCCAAGTTGGTGAGCTACAGGCACTTCTGAAACTTGCTGCTAAATCTGTCTGCACTAAATGATGTCACATTAAAAGTGGTTTCTTTCAGCCTCTCTCTTTTGATTCCCCCTGTGTTCCTTGGAGGTGTTTGATGTTAAAGGCAGGATTCATGGGGCAAAATGCACCAATGTAAAAGTTCCGTTTTTAATATGATGTAGATTCTAAACAGTCTGGCCTCCAATACTTCCAACAGTCTAGAACTTCAGGTTAAAGCAATGCAGCAGCAGCAGCATAATTCCTGATGAAGGATTTAAATGATTGCTAGCTACTCATTGCCTAGGACACCCAAGCCATGGTCCATCAAAATGGGAAG
The DNA here is from genome assembly GCF_963506605.1 of Zootoca vivipara. Lineage (NCBI taxonomy): Eukaryota > Metazoa > Chordata > Lepidosauria > Squamata > Lacertidae > Zootoca > Zootoca vivipara. The sequence goes on along the minus strand of NC_083277.1, from coordinate 116,352,905 downwards.
CTGTGCAAACACAGAACCTCAGCTCTGCTTCCCTGTTGTACTTTGCATCTTGATAAGAGCATCTGGGCTTGAAGAGACATGTGACCCTCACCTGTCCTGAGACTAATCCAGCTGAGGAATCACACACCTCCTTCCAGATCCAACCAGCCCCACCCATACCTGCCAAGTTGCTGTCGGAGAAATAAGGGACCGGGCGGAAGTAGCAGACCGGAAGTAGCGCTGCCGCCATTTTGGAACTGGGCGGAGCATGCTCAGAAGTGACTTTTGATGCTGCTTTGCCCAGTTCCAAAATGGCCGCCGCGCCAGAAGTTGCACTGCAGCCATTTTGGAACTGGGCAGAGCAGCATCAAAAGTCGCTTCTCAGCATGCTCCGCCCAGTTCCAAAATGGCCGCCGCGCCAGAATAAACCGGGGGAAACCAAAAAAATATGTTTTTTCAGCTAGGAACAGCTGGAAAAACGGGGATTTCCCAGGGAATACGGGAGACTTGGCAGCTATGGCCCCACCTGGCCAGTTAGTGAACTGGGCTGTGTGCCCTTGCCTGCCTCAGCCTCCTAGAGCATTCCTCCCACTGCTCCCTATGCCTCGGAGCCTGCTGTGTTTGTGGAGACGGGGACACCTCCGGCTCTGGTAATGGGTCCTGCCTTCTCTGGTGCCTGTGTGCCCTGATCCCCTCGCCATCCTCTGACACCCTGTGACTACTTTCTACACCCTCAACCTCTTCCTCCTCCATCCGCAGCTTGTCCTAATATGTACCAGTGGAGATGGCAGTACTGAATCAGTGGCTCATGTCCTTCTGGCTTGCACTCTTTATAAAGATTTGAAGAGTGAGGTTCTCACCCTATTCCAGGTCGCCCAACCACTGTTACAGTGTCCTTTCTCTTGGCAAATCAAGATGAGCAGGTGACAGCAAAGGTTGCAAGGCTTTTAGCCGGGGCAATAAGAATAAGCTCCATTCTTTGACTATGGATCCAAACCCCAAAAATGTATTTTAGATAATTGACTTTTTACCTTTATCCTCTGTATACCGCATTTTGTTTGTTTTATTGCTATGGCTGGTGGCTGATGCAAATAAAGATTTATTCATTCATGTGTACCAGTTGTGGCTACACCCATCCTTACCTTCCAAGTCCCAGACTGCAGAATCCGGGACCGGCAGCCGTGTGACACTGGAAGTGCGTCAACGCAACTTCCAGTGTCGCCCCGCCCATCTATGGGCACTAAAAATGGCCGCCGCCGACACCGGAAGTCGCATCTACGCTCTTCCGGTCATGCGTAGATGCGACTTTAGAAGCCGGCGGTGGCCATTTTTTGTGCCCATAGAAGGGCAAATCAGAAAGGAAAAAAATGGCCGCCGGCAGGAGAAAATAATGGAGAAAAACGGGAAACGAAGTGATACGGGGGACCACCGGGAAAAGATAAGTAAAAACGGGGGTTTCCCAGGGAAAACGGGGTACTTGGCAGCTATGCACCCATCACTGGGATCAGTTTCCTCCTCCCCATTGTCCTGCCAGCTCAGGACATGATTTCTCATGTTGTCCCCAACTTCCTCCCTGCTGAATTGTGCAAGGGATAACTTTGAGACAAGGGAGGTGGGAACCGGGAGGCAGCGAGTGCCACACTTGGACTGGCTGTAGATAAGATGGCAGAGAAGGGGGGTGGCAGAGAGCAGACTGTGTTTGGTGGGGCACAGCCCCACTCACCTATGTGATATCTTCCAACGCTTCTTCATATATAAAGGCTTCTCCAGAGGACATAAGGCCTCTTTCTTGTGTTGGGTTTCCACCCTGGGACATTTGAAAGAATATCAGAGACAAGAGTGCCTTCTAGCATATGCAGAATGCATATAGTATATCTCAGCAACCACAGAAGACGAGGGCTTTCACATCTGAGGGCTTGAATTGAGGGTGAATCCAGATCTCTCTTAGTTATATACTGAGCCTACAATCCTATGCAAACTTATGTTGAAATACGTGGAACTTGCTTCCAAGCAATGTGACTTTGGACTGGGCAGACACTTTGGACTACAGCTCCCATCAGCCCTGGCTAGCATGACCATACTGTGTTATGGTCCAAAACATCTTGAATGTATCCAGTTAGAGATGGCTGCTGTGGATTATACATTCATATGAAGCCTGGTGCACATCTACTTTGTTTGCGAAGTTCAATAGAAGTTGGTCTCGAGCTGCAGTGAGGGGCCCCATATATTTTTTAAAGAGCAGTGCCCCCTTTCAGCATTGAGGTGCTCAGGAGTTTCATTGGGGGGGGTTACTCAGCCTTAGAGCATACCAAAAGGAAAAGGAAAAGAGAAGGAAACAGTTGCAAGGAGCAATTTCAGCCAGAAGCAAAGAGGGATGCTGACAAAAATATGTGAAGACAGGCCAGTCTGGCCTCTAGCATCTGCTTCATATCTATGTCTCAAGATGTTTTCTGTTTCACACAGAATCTGGCCTCTGGTAGTTCTTGTAATAAGTTTACTGCACTCCCAACTAAATTCGAAAGGGTTGTGATGACATCACTACTGTACTGGCAAAGTTCTCAATTTCCTGTTAAGACATCTTTGCTACGATTCCTATTGCATCACTTTTCTCAATATTCATATGGGATACACAATGCAACATCGCACCCTTGGGCTTTGCATTAATTAACCTGGAAGAGGCTTACACTACTGGTGACTCACTAAGTGACAACCCACCTGTCATGTGGAGTGGCCTGCTGGGGTTCAATAAACTCCCTGTTTTTACTGGTGGCCTGAGACTGCATGAACAGGAAGGGATGGATGCATCTAGCCAGGGTGCATAGCTGCCAAGTCTCCCGTATTCCCCGGGAAACCCCCCGTTTTTCCAGCTGTCCCCCAGCCGAAAAAATGGATTTTTTTGTTTCCCCCCGGTTTATTCTGGCGCAGCGGCCATTTTGGAACTGGGCAGAGCATGCTCAGAAGCAACTTTTGATGCTGCTCTGCCCAGTTCCAAAATGGCTGCAGCGTGACTTCTGGTGCGGCGGCCATTTTGGAACTGGGCACAGCAGCATCAAAAGTCACTTCTGAGCATGCTCCGCCCAGTTCCAAAATGACGGCAGTGCTACTTCTGGTATGCTACTTCCGGTCCGGTCCCTTATTTTTCAGAGAGGAACTTGACAGGTATGGCAGGGTGCCACACATGGCTGCTGGGAGTACATCTGGCTTGGTAGGTCACAGGTTGCACAGGCATGATCTGAAAGTCCTCCTCCTGCTCAGGGACCAGGGAAGTGTAAATACTGTAAATGCTTTCCTTTGTAACGTGATGAGTAAATGTGAAAGACTATATTGGATTGACAGGGGCATGCCTGGATCTCAGGTTCTACCAGAGACCACACCTTTTCAGTGACATATCTATGATGTCTTGATGATGCATCCTGCGGTGTATTATGGGAAACTTTAAAATACTGAAATACTTTAAAATAAAGACACTGAGCATATACTGTGTGTTAATATACCCGTTTTCAGATAGTGTTTTGAAAAGGCCTTTAAAAATCCAACAGAAAACCATTGCCTTCTGAAAGTAGCCTGTAGAGAGAGTGCTTACTTAGACAAATAAGGGCAGCTTTTACTTTAGATTTCTCCTTGTTATTTTGGGTGAATATGTAGATGACAGGCACAATCCTGATTGTCAGAATTTCGTAATCAGTGACATTTTAGTCAGAAACCACAAGGCAGAAACCAATGCCTGTTTACCATAGAACCAAACAAAAACTATACTATAATAAATAATAATGATGATGGTGGTGGTGATTTATTTATTTACTGTATATTCTGGCCATCTGACTGTACATGTCAATAATACTTGTTTCTTAGGTGAATTTAGCAAACAAAACTTTTTATCGTGCACAAAACAAGTAGCCAGAGTCAATCTTCCAATTTTCATATTTTATTTACAACATGGAGTGTTTTTTTGAAATTACATCTCTTACAACAAAATAAATATTTTTTTTCTTTTATTTCTAAAAAGAAAATAATCTCTCTATTTCTATATGTAGCGATTATAGGAGGAAAAAATACGCTAGAAAAATTGTGCCAGCACCTTTTCTTTATTTGATTTCCCCCCTTCTTCAATAAGGATGATGAAGCACTTCACGTGGGTTGTGATTTTCAAAGAAGACAGATCCTGCCTTAAGAACATACACAGATTCTGTTATCTAAAGCCTTTCAGACAACAAGCTTGTTGGGAGATACTGTGGAACTTGGAGTCAAGCTTATGCCCACCCCCACCCCACCCCGCAACATTTGTCATCTAATCCCTGTCAGCTATGAGCCATTTCCCTTCTCCCCATCAATACTGGGGATTGCTCAGGATAAAGGCTTAGGTTGGCCCAACTGGTTTGCGGTTTCTCTTATGAATGGCGCTAGGAAGGAACAGCAGTGTGCTCAAAGATTTTTTCCTACCAAATAATCCTAGCCAGCTGACTACCCTCCACATCCACACACCAAAAGGAAGGAAGGAAGGAAGGAAGGAAGGAAGGAAGGAAGGAAGGAAGGAAGGAAGGAAGGAAGGAAGGAAGGAAGGAAGGAAGGAAGGACAATGCACTACTCTGCCTCAAGTTGCAAAATAAAAAAATTCCTTCCAGTAGCACCGTAGAGACCAACTAAGTTTGTCATTGGTATGAGCTTTCGTGTGCATGCACACTTCTTCAGATACCTGGACTTCCATTTAATGTGGCTCAATGTGGTGCCTTCCATAGTTCTAGTTACAGGTGGTAGCCGTGTTGGTCTGCCATAGTCGAAACAAAATTTTAAAAATTCATTAGAGTAGCACCTTAGAGACCAACTAAGTTTGTCATTGGTATGAGTTTTCATGGTTTTTTTGGTATCTGAAGAAGTGTGCATGCACACGAAAGCTCATACCAATGACAAACTTAGTTGGTCTCTAAGGTGCTACTGGAATGATATTTTTTTATTTTGTTTCGACTACGGCAGACCAACACCTACCTGTAACCATAGCTGTCAAGTTTTCCCTTTTCTCACGAGGAAGCCTATTCAGCATAAGGGAATTTCCCTTTTAAAAAAAGGGAGAACTTGACAGCTATGCCTGTAGCTAGAACTCAGGTTGCAAAAGTTCATGTTCTAAGATTCATGTAAATCTTGACAAATTCCCCAACCCTATAGGAGAAGTTCAATGTAACACTAAGCAGATAACTCCATCTGCTTGCCCAGCCTTGTCCTCCCCCATGAGCTGTTCTGGAAATTCTCTGAACCCCATTATCATAGTACGGTAGAAGTCCTTGCATAGGCCTCCTCTGGCAGGGCCACTTAATTGAATGGGTGGCATTCAACAAAGTTTTACTCACCCATTGAAATTAATGGACCTAACTTTAGTAATGTGCATGGATTTCAGTGACTCAGAGTAGAGTAAAACCTAGTTGCATACCACCCTATACATTTCAATTTTTGCAAGCAAAATCACTAGGCTATGCCCAGCCATGCTTTGTGTTTTTCTCCTTGCCTTCCTAAATTCCCATAGACAACAGCTCTTGGATAAAAGTCTTCACTTCTCGGAGCTGGGACCTGCTTCAAGTCCAGGTCCCCACACACACACACACACACTTCTTTAGTCCAGAATAATCCCCAACCACTCTGAACTATGGTTCCCGGTAGGTCCACAGATCCTCATGGAGTGACACCTTTCTACATTAGACCAAAATAGATTGTTTCTGTCACTTTCTGCTCAGTGCCCGCATCCAGCCCTCTATGATTTGGCCTACAGACAGTGTAACGGTAAAGGGTACCTAAAAGTTCATGCTGCCTTCCTTTGTTTAGCCATAGATGCCCCTAGAGTCAAGAGAAGCTACATATCTTGCCTCCTATCAAGATTGTCAAGCAAATATTGCAATGCCCTTTTGCAGAGACAAGCGGGAGATGCTTAGGGTAGAACTGAAAGTAAAGTTGCTGATTGTTCATGGCATGAAAATGCAAATTGTCAGTTTAAGGGTTTTGTCTCTTAGCATACAAGGAGAACCACGAATAGAATGAATGCAAATGTTAACAAGATACTCTGGTTTTTCTCGGCTTAACTTTCATGGCAGGTCAAGTGGTGGAGATTTTGAAATTCAAGTCAGAAAGGAAATTCAAAACTGCGTTTCAATAAAGTGGTGCTTGGTGGGTACAGCTCCATCCATTATTTGACCTGCCATCCAGTTAAGTTCAAGCCACTGACATCTATACCTCAATCCTAACAATTACTGGGAGTTCCTCTGACTTCAATGAAATGGCCAAGCAAATGGGAATTTAAGAGTGGCCCAAATCCCAGTTATCAAAACAATATTTCATCGGTGACAAAGGAGCAGCCTGATTCTGCTACCATTCACCTGGAACACACTATTTTCTGCCTCTGCTTTACGCTGACCAGCTAAATCCCATCACAGTTATGTTCCTAATTCACCAAACTCTGCCTTGGCTCAATCCCTTACCTGGCAGCTATTATCTCTCTACCACTTGCCATAGCTCTACTCACTAATGCTACCTGGGCAGGGGAGAGAATTTTTGAAATCCTAACTAGCAAATCCTAATGCTAAATGTTCTCACCAATGAAGTATCTTAAGACAATCTCAATTTTGCGTCAGAAAAAAAAAATACACCCCGAGGTTCACAGTGACTTTGCAAACAATTTGCATCCTGTCTCCCAAACCTGCCTCCAGGTTAGGATTATTAGGTGACCAATTCAGCATGCCCATTCCTGCAGGGCATTTAATGCTCTCTGGTCCCAAGGACAACAGGTGTAACCTAACAGACCTCTTGCCTCCTTTTCCCCATGAAATATATGCCTCTTTTCAAGTTGTATAATCTCATAAACCACTCTCAGCATCAGGAATTCAGCCCAGATATGAAATGTGCGCCTTTGATCTCCTGCCAGTCTTAAAGGTTGCTTATAATAATAATAATAATAAATTTTTATTTATACCCCGCCCTCCCCAGTCAAAAACCGGGCTCAGGGCGGCTCACACCAACAAAACCACAATAAAACATAAAAACAATTAATTAAAATACAGATTAAAATACAGTATTAAAATTTAAAATGCAGCCTCATTTCAAGTAGTCCATAAATCCAGGCCATGAGGAAGGAAAACACAGGGGTCAGGCTAAGTCCAACCCAAAGGCCAGGCGGAACAGCTCTGTCTTGCAGGCCCTGCGGAAAGATGACAAATCCCGCAGGGCCCTGGTCTCCTGTGAAAGAGCGTTCCACCAAGTTGGGGCCAATACTGAAAAGGCCCTGGCTCTAGTAGAGGCCAATCTAGCCACCTTATGGCTCAGGATCTCCAAAGTATTGTTTGTGGACTTAAAGCATGGAATCCCTACAATTACAGCCACTTTAAACGGACAAAAATACCACTTTGACTACCTCTCCACAGCTCTTTGTGTGCTTGTGAGAGAGCTGGCTTTGCTCACACCCTTGGAACACAAGACTGCAAAGCAGAGCCAGATCAGCTGGCAAGGATGGCAGTCAATAGTGGGGAGTGGGATTTAAGTGTGTAGGTAAGTGCTTGCTCCTCCCTTACTTGCCTCTGTGTAAAAGGGTCAGCAATGCAGCACAAGAATCTGATCCAGGGTACTGTCACCCAAAGGAAGCAGACGGCAGGAGCCAATACCTCCTGGCCCTCACCTTATCACCAAGAACTCATACTCTGAAAGGGGGATAAGGAGGAAGAACTTTGCTCATTGCCGCTCATGTTGTCTATCAATAAAAGTTGTGCTCTTCTTTTCAGTCCAGTTCTTGAGTCTCACATCTTCATTCTGGGTCTTGATAATAATAATTTTATTATTTATACCCCGCCCATCCTGCTGGGTTTCCCCAGCCACTCTTGAGGCAAACATTTACAGGGAAAATAAACGACTCACAACTCTTTCCACCATGCTGGTTTTCTTCACAAAGCCAAAAGATGAAGGAATATTGATGAGGAGAGAATAGGAGAAATGAGCAATGTAGTTTGGCTTCAATTTCATGGAAGGGTAACAGATCTAAATTGCACTTAGATCTAGGTGGAATGAAACTGCTTAAGGTTTGCAGTATAAACTGCCATAAAAAAAATATCTTAGGAGCAAGAATCGCTGCTAAGCGTCTCCATCACAGAACTTCTGTTCCAGGGTTTTCTACTGTGAAGGAATAGCTTTAGATGAGTTTTAAGCATGTGGTATTGTTGTTCCCATGTTAGTACCCTCTTTCCCAATGTGTCCTCAATAAACACATGTCCAACTTCTGAAAATGTCAATGAACTTGCTACAGACAAACCTACAGGAAACAACTGAGAAAAGACAAGTGTTCTGTCTAGGTTGGAGAACCTGACCTACTCACCTGGCCTATCATGCCTGCCTTGTCCCTCAAAGGATTTGACAAAGCATGGATTGGCCATTGCAGAGCTCTGCTTTATGAGGAAATCAACACACACACACAACCTGGCTCTTGGGTACAAAAAGGCAGCAGAGGCCAGGGCAGATATTATTGACTTGTTCTGAAAAGTCAGCAGGCCACTCTCATCTCTTTCTTGTCTGTTTCAATTTTTTAACTTCTCTGAATTTTGAGGGGCCAGCTAAAAGTTCTAGACCCAGGATGGTCAAAATGCTATGCATTCATCTGAGGTTCCAGCAGCTTTGGAAGCATAAACTACTTCCTCATATGCTACCATCAGCCCCCCTGCCACATAGTCAAAGCACCAGATTGGATGGGCGAGGAAGCAGAGTGAGTCCCTGCTTTGTAATGTGCAGAAGTGGATAATGCACAGGGCCCCAATGGAGCAAACTGGTTGGTTGGCTTCCTTGAAACCTGCCCTAGGGGCACCTGAAATCATGCCATCAATTCAATTGACCAAGAATCACTTGGGCCAATAGCAGCCATCCTAGTCATCATTTCTTTGCCAATTAACACTTGGGGGTGTCCACTTCTTGACCTGAAAAGGCACACAAGGACCATGTTTGAAAACCCCGATGTTCTCAAAAGATAACAGAAAACAGAATGATGAAGAAACAAATTTCTGTCTAGCAGATCAATAAGCTCTGACCTTATTAATTTCAAAGGGGCAGAAGAATATCATGAACAAAGTTTCCAAGCACTGAGACACTGAGACTCCAGGCCCAATCACCTGAAAGGCAACTTTTGATGCCTGTTGTTCTGTTCTCAACCTTTGAACTCAACATTTCTGATCACATTTCTGGGCTCAACTGCTGCTCTCCCCATATCAGTCCACTTTTGCCCTCATAATCCATTGAGCCGCAGGGATTTGTCAAGAGAGTGCCAATTGTGACATCAATAGCTGTTGACACAATTGCCCTTCTCTAGCCTGCTAGCTCATTTACATCGCTACAGTCAATGGCTTGGCTGCATTTACCTGGACCATGAACATCACACACAGACAAATCAACACAGATATGCTCGGCCCATGTCTATATTGTGACTGAAACATGTAAATGTTCTGATGAATTAGGGCTTTAGCATAAAGTAGCTGCAAAAACAACAACAACAACCAAAGGAATTAAATTAATGTGACTTATTTTTTTTTCTAAAATGAGCATTTCACATGGCCATTCCCCACCCCACGTATTCTTGTAAGTTTTCTCTTATCAGTTGCTTCTGTGATTCAGTACAGAAACTCAGACAAACCCTAATTGAACTATTTCTGCAAAAAAAAAATTAAGTAAATACAAAGAATAAAAAAGAAAATCCAAACATAGTGGTGGTGTTGTACATTCAAAGTTTAAGCAGTTAAAAAAAACCAGACACTGAAGAGGGAGACTTTAAGCAGTCTCTCTATAGCTAAGAAACTGCAACACGGCAAATGTACACACACACACACAGAGAGAGAGAGAGAGAGAGAGAGAGAGAGAGGCTTTAACACTGAATTTTCATTGTTTGCATGTGCGTCTTGATTTGCTGGTCTGAAGATAATTAGGATGCCCACTGAAGCACACAAAAGGATATTCAAAACACTTCTGAATGGCTTTTTAATATGAACCCAGCTACTTGTGTGAAGGAAGTACTGGGGCAGTTTGCTTGCACCCTTTTCCATTGCAAAAGTATTTTTCTTCCTTGCCTGCATGTCTTGGCTCTTCCCTGAGTCATCTTCATGTGCTGCTCCTCGTCCAAAACAGAGGGGCATGAATGGCAAAGCTGTGAACCAAAACATGCTATTAGAGATATATCAGTTCTGGACATTCTGAAAGTAGGAATCAATGTGGTTTCTTCTCCAAGCTCCATCTTCTTCTATCAAAGGCGATTTAGGGTAACACAAGGGGCGCTGGGGCACTGGGTGCCTTCTCAAAGTCCAGTAAGCACTTGCCTGGCTTGAAGGAGGAGGCATGAGGGCTCTTACGGGGTTCTAGAGTCTCTTCCTGTCTCCTTTCCCAAGCCAGGCAAGTGTTTACCAGGCTTTGGGAAGGAGAAGGGAGGGTTCTAGGACCTTGCCAGAGCCTTGTTTACCTGCCTTAAGCCAGAGCCAGGGGGCATCACATTTTAGCCTCACACAGGGTGGCATCAGGGCCGGCCCTACGGCAAGGCTGGGTGGCGCAGGGCGCTAGGGTGCCGGGCCGCCAGGGGGCGCTGCGTGGCTGTGCCCACCAGACAGCAGCGCTGGGAAACGGGGCAGGGGGGCGCCGGAGGGATCTTCGCGCCAGGGCGCCAGATATGCTTAAGACGGCACTGGGTGGCATATTACCAATGACTGCCCCTTGAGGTCTGCTTAAGACTTATATTTTGCAGAGCAGGGTGTTGGAGTAGATCAGGGTTTCCCAAACTTGGGTCTCCAGCAGTTTTGGGACTACAACTCCCATCATCCCTAACTAACAGGATGATGAGAATTGTAGTCCCAAAACAGCTGGAGATACAAGTTTGGGAAACCTTGGACTAGATGATCCTCATGGTCCCGTCCAACTCTATGATTCTATGGTTCTATGTCTCTTAAGTCCGAGAGCATGAGAAACAGTGTCCGTTTGCCTATCAGCGACTGTCAAATCGCTGTCATATCCTTTGCACACAGAAACAAGTGTGTGAAATAGATTAGATGTGCTACCAGACAGGGAGCTCCTAACACTACTTAATTATTGTTCCACTGTTGTAACCAAAGTGTAGCATTGCAAGACTTTCCACAGCATAATGTTTTGTGTCTGCATGCACACTCTGCTATGTTCTATCCACCTTAGTGAATGTGGAATAGCTGTTTGGGTAGGCTGTTTGGGTAGGCTGTTTGGGTAGGCTGTGTTCCAGCATGCTATTTTTAAAACACTATTTTGTGGGGTGGGGGTGGGTGAAATTGTTTAATGCTCTGCTCTCACCAGTACCTTAAATTAACCACTCTAGGTGGCTGGCTTGAAGATTGCATGGGTCACTTGTACAGCGAAATCTCCATACCTCTACTCTTGATTTAGAGCATTTATTTATTCATTATGCTTGATGTTCTTCCACAAAGTTGTTTTAGACATTTCTTCAGTGATGTTGATTTCTAAAGGGTCAGGCCTGCAATAAGCATGTTAGAGATTAACTCCAAGGACAGTGAAATTAAAAGCACTGCAAAATAATGCAAGATCAACGCAAGAGTTTTGTAGTACCTGAAAGACTAACAAGTATGGCCATATTTAGATCAGTTGTAGAGTGTCCTGGTAGACTCTCAGCCACTGATCATAAAGTGGCAATTCTTGAAGAAATCCATTTCAAAGGGAAGCTCCAGTGGGAAACTGCTGAATTGCAATTCACCAAGAAGTTCAGCTCTGTTTATTTGTGACTGAATAGAGACAATGGTCTCCTTGCCCACTAGAGATGTTAATTAACACAGCATTGCCAAATTGAATTTCTATCCCTGCTATTGTAAAAGGCCACTGGAACACAAAATAAGAGATATTCAAAAAATAAAATAAAAGAGGAAACATGCCATTTCTGGATATCTGGAATTCACCAAAATTATAGCAAGCATTGATCACTCATTTGGTGCCATTGAATGCCCTTTTTGTGTTGATTTTATGACCTTCCCAAAGGCTAATATTTTCTTTTTGGCTTCACAATTTTGTGTTTTTACCTGTTGATATTTTTTTTGAGAGGTTTTGGTGGTGGAGTTCCAGCTCCTGGTACAGTAAGTAAATTTGGCATTTGAACTACAGTTTCTTCCGAAGATTCTTTCATCCCTTCAGACTCCTGTTTGACACATAAAACTGGCGTAAGGCTGATTTGAGAAACAGCACATCGAACAGTAACATTTTATAACAAAGCACGGTAAAAAGGAATGTGAAAAAAGCCTTAGTCTCTATGCATTCCTCTGAACATGTGAACAGAGCATATAAATGTATAAAGTGTGTGTGTGTGTGTGTGTGTGTGTGTGTGTGTACACATAGGGACCCCACTTTCTGCAGGGTTCCTTATTGTGCAAAGAAAGCCTGTGTGCCTTAGCTTCCAAGTCCCGGACTGCAGAATCCAGGACCGGCAGCCGTGTGACACCGGAAGTTGCATCGGCGTAACTTCCGGTGTCGCTCTGCCCATCTATGGGCACCAAAAATGGCCACCGACGACACCGGAAGTTGCGTCTACGCATTTCCGGACATGCGTAGATGAGACTTTTGAAGCCTGCAGTGGCCATTTTTGGTGCCCATAGAAGGGCAAATCAGAAAGAAAAAAAATGGCCGCCGGCAGGAGAAAATAATGGAGAAAAATGGAAGACGAAGTGATACGGGGGACCACCGGGAAAAGGTAAGTAAAAACGGGGGTTTCCCAGGGAAAATGGGGTACTTGGCAGTTATGCTGTGTGCATACAGTTATACAGATCCAGGGGCGGGGGAAGGGGGTGCAGTGGGTGCAGGCCACCCCGGGTGTCCTACTGAGGGGGGTGACGAAATGCTGGGCAGCACTCACCATGGGGCCTGCAGCGTGCCTGAGCCACATATCTCTCCTGGGATAGACATGGTGGCTTGGGCATACACAGGCTCTGTGCTGCCCAAACGGTCCACACACTGCCTCCCCCCCCCTAGCTATAGGGCGGCTAAGTAGGAGAAGGCAGGCAGATTCCAGAGGCCCCGCGGTGCGCCCCACCCCATGGGTGGCTCATCCCGCCCTCGTCCTGCCTATATGGGCAGCTCACCCCACCTCTATGGGCAGCTCACCCCACCCTTGGGTGTGCTGCCCCAGGGGTCCAAGCGGCTTCCTCCGCCGCTGTATGAATCTAGGGTGGAAAATGGTAAGGGATTGGCAACTGATCAATAAGAGAAAGTTGGGGGGAACTAGATGGTGATAGCACAGGAAAGATCAAAAAGGCCCTATAAAAAGAGGAAGGGCTTGAATGACAAGACGGGTGTCTCAAGAGTAACATGTCTGTGCCCGCCCTTGATAATAAGAAAGTACAAGAGGATCTTAGAGCCGGTGCCTAACTTTGCTACAGCACAATCAAATTCTGAAGGGTGGGCACATACATGCAAGAAATAAACCTGCTTACCTCTGTTGATCTCTCTTGTTCTGCCACAATTTGTGCATCGTCCAATCTTTTCTTCTTGCTCTCTGGCATAAGGTCATCAAGCCAACTGAGTTCCCGCTTTGAAAAGCAGACATCCATGACCTTCCGTACGAAGACCAATGCCAAAACCTTGTTGGAGTAAGGAGAAAGAGATATGGAAAGGCGGGAAAAGATAAAGAGCACTCACACTCTAATGAGAGAATCCACCAGCTGGAACAATACACAGATGAAGACAAAGGAGATAAAGGGTACCAGACAGGGGGAGAAAGACACGATTTCCTTTACTCTCCTCTTCCATGATCCTGTGTTATGCAAAGATTGTCATTCTTGCTGCAGAGTTTTGTTTGTGGCAAGGAGGCAAACAGGGGAGCAAGAGAGCCATCCCAAAATTATGAATCCCTCCAAGCTGATGCCAAAGTTTTGTGTCCTTTTTGCGCCATTTTGTTTGGGGGAACACCTCTGGCTCTCGTCTATTAATTACGCAGTTTTGAGTGGGGTGGAGGTAGAAAACATGGGCTTTTCAAGACAAAATGGCACAAAATGAACTTTGGCATCAGTTTGGAGGTGATCCAAAATTTGGGGGGTTACATGTTTGTAACCCATCTAAGGCAATCAAACAATAGCACTACAGTAATCAGCTACAGGTGATTACTACAGGTGATTTAACTACAGGTGGCGCTGTGGGTTAAACCGCAGAGCCTAGGGCTTGCTGATCAGAAGGTCGGCGGTTCGAATCCCTGTGAGGGGGTGAGCTCCTGTTGCTTGGTCCCAGCTCCTGCCAACCTAGCACTTCGAAAGCACGTCAAAATGCAAGTACTGTATATTCCTGCATATAAGACTACTTTTTAACCCAGGAAAATCTTCTCAAAAGTCAGGGGTCGTCTTATACACCGGGTCGTATTTCTTATACAGTGAGTATATCCCAAACTCTATATTTTTACTGGAAAAGTTGGGGGTCGTCTTATACGCCCAGTCGTCTTATATGCCGGAATATACGGTAGATAAATAGGAACCGCTACAGCGGGAAGGTAAACGGTGTTTCCATGTGCTGCTCTGGTTTGCCAGAAGCGGCTTTGTCATGCTGGCCACATGACCTGGAAGCTATACGCCGGCTCCCTCGGCCAATAATGCGAGATGAGCGCGCAGCCCCAGAGTTGGTCACGACTGGACCTAATGGTCAGGGGTCCCTTTACCTTTTAATCAGCTATTACGAAGGGGAAGCCAGGGCCGGCTCTCCATGCAGCAGGGCAAAGCAACTTGGTTTAGACAACACCATGGGGACAGATGAAGGATAGATGAAGGCAGGAATTGGTGTTGCAGCAAAAATTTCAAAAGTGTTGACCCTAGTGGGGAGGGAACAATTTGGGCTCTGCTTCAGGGAGCAAAATATATTGGGCCAGCACCGGGGACAGCGAGGAACTGAATTGAATCTCTCCCCCCACCCCCCAAATAAGGCTGATTGGAACTACTGCCAACTATTTGAACTGGACTGCACACAGATGTTAGATCAGAGTCCATGTTTATATTCGTGGTGGTATTACTGACACCTTCCACCCCTTCCAATTTGCTTAAATTGTGGGTGGCTAACCTGCCTTCTGGTACGACTGCTGTTATCCACTATGTACACTGACTTATAAATACCGTGTAACCAAATAAATATGCTAAGGACACAAAAGCCATTTGGGGAGCAGAATTCCCATTAATAAATGGGGCTTTTTAACAGGAGCAAGACACAAAAACAGAGGCCAATTTTTACAGGTGCAATCTCGGTCCACGTGATAACATTATGGCCTGTTCAGCATTAAGTTATCGGTTTTTACCATCATGGGAAAGACAATAGCAGCACGAGATGCCTTAATAGCCCAGAGAAGAATGAGGCAGGTCATTTGGATGCCAGTGAAGAGGTGCACTTTTCGCAATGGAACGTGTCGAAGATAGATGAAGTCCGGCTGGTGCTTGGTTGGCATTCCAATGAGCTTCAGGCGATCAAAGAACTAGGAAGAGCATACAACAGAATAAACCAAGCATTTGAAACAAGGCATAAATTACTCTAGAGCAGTGTTTCTCAACCTTTTTTGGGCCACGGCACACTTGTTCCGTGAAAAAAATCACAAGGCACACCACCATTAAAAAAGTTAAAAAATTTAACTCTGTGCCGCCCTATATTATAATTATGACTATAAGAAACACTTGCCAAATATTGCTTTCCGGCGGGTCAGTGCTGAGTATTGGCAGCCGCCAGGCACGTGACAATGCAAATCACCCTTCTCGTCGCTGCACGTCGCGGCACACCAGCCAGCGTCTCGCGGCACACTAGTGTGCCACGGAACAGTGGTTGAGAAACGCTGCTCTAGAGTGCCTACTTCATGAACTGCCTTACACAAACCCTTATAAAATAGCTAAGGGCATTTTCCACACAAGACACAGATGCAAAATGCCTTTGGCATGTGGGTGTAGCCTGAAAGCAATATTAATCTTCACTAGAATGCCCTTTCCATTTTATTAGAAAATGATTCCCTGTCTTCCAGTTCTTATCTCTCATATTAATAAATAAAAGGGATTTCTGTCACACTGAAAGGCAAGAAAGCCACCCATTGCCAAAGGCAGGGAGCTGCAGCCCATTCCGTAGCAGAAGACATTGTCGGCTGCTGCCTCTCACCTGACCTCCATTGCATTGCTGCTGCTTACCTGGAAGTACAGGGTAAAGGGGCGAGGCATTTATGAGGTCAGCACAGTGAATATGCACCCGTGGAGCCCATCCTGCACTCCTTTCAGTGCATTTGCACCATGCCAACCTCAGTACCGCCTCGCTCCTGCCCCTCTACCTCCTGGCAAGCAGCAGCAACACTACTGACTGGAGATGTTACTGGAGATGTGCAGGTAGAAGTGGGTGCAGCTTCTGTTTCGGCCATTTTGTTTGGTTGCTAATAACCCTTTAATGTATAGTTTTGCGGTAATCTTTATTTTTTTAGGTATATGTTTAAGATGACATTTGCTTTCTTGCTAATTATGTTTCTTTAAATGTGTATTTCATACTTACTTTCATTTGTAATGTTTTATTTTGCTATTTCGTTATAGTTTGTTCACCACTTTGAGATTTTCTTTAAAAAATTATACACTCAAGACACTCCCCCCCAAAAAAAACAACAACATGTTTTGTCTCTTTCACACACACTGGAACTTGCAGTGTCAACACTGCGTATGAAGCAGCCTTTATTTTTATGCACAGTGTTGGAAAGGCACAAATGTGGAAGGGGCTGAGAAACCAACAGAGCCAGTGAAAGGCAAAACAAACTAATTCTGGAGTTGTCCCCAGCCTCCTCTCTGCTGAGTCCTACAAAGGCATCACTATGACTATGAAGTTGACCAGCCATGCTACTCCCTGGACTGGTTGTAAGTGAGAAGGCAAGCAGGTTGGGGCTGGCTGAGGGCCGGCTGAGGTCAAGCAGACTCCACTATCCTAATCTTTGACATAACAGACTGTGCAGTGTTACATCAGAGGTTTGAGATTACTGCCAACAAAAATGAAATTCAAGTCATTTCTACACCCTTGTGTTAGTTCCAAAGGGCAAAAGCCCACTACAATAAGACTTGTTATACATCTGGGGGGGGGGGGCAGGCGGGAATGCAAAACAAGGAGAAGAGGAGTAATTAAGACATACACAACTAATATTATTATATGAATTACAAAATATACCTGTACTGTTTTGGATGCTGTGCTTTCAATGCACTGGATGCTATGTATTGTTTTATTGTTGTGCTCTTATATTATAGCTGTGAGTTGCTACAGTTGGGGAGGCCTAATAATAAATAATAATATTTTTTGTACCCCGCCCATCTGTCTTGGTTGCCCCAGCTACTCTGCGCAGGTTCCAACTGAATATACATAAACAACAAAACATCACACATTAAAAGTGTCCTTGTACAGGGCTGCCTTTAGACGTCTTCAGAAGGTAGTATAATTATTTATCTTTGACATCTGACAGAAGGGCATTCCATAGGGTAGGGGTGGCCAACTCCCAAGGGACTGTGATCTACTCACAGAGTTAAAGACTGGCAGTGATCTACCCCCTTTTGGGGGGTTCAGGTCAAAGTTGTTGAGTTTTTTTAAGGAAGGGGGAAGGCCCGTTTTTTAGGGGTTCAGGTTGAAGTTGTTGAGCTTTTTAGGAAGAGGAAGACCCGATTTTTAGGGGTACGGGGGAAAAATGCTGAGCTTTTCTGAGGGGAGCAAAACTTGTTGAGCTTCTTTGGGGGGAGCCAGTGATCTACCACAGAGGTTCAGTGATCTACCCGTAGATCACGATCTACCTGTTGGATGTGCCTGCAGGGCATTCGCCAAGAAGGCCCTCTGCCTGGTTCCCTGTAACTTCACTTCTCGCAATGAGGGAAGAGTCAGAAGGCTCTTGGAGCTAGACCTCAGTGTCCGACCTGAAGGTATATAGGGCTGAAGCCTCACAAGAAAGGATCCCTTCTAGGTCTGTGGAAATCTGTGTCTGCTGCACAGAGAGGAACACTGCACCCTTCCGGGGCCTTTGCCAACTTCAAGTCTTCAGGTGCATAACAACCAACTCCCACCCAGGTAAAGAACATGAGACATTATGCCTGTGCTAGCTAGAGTGTTTGACTAGGTCCCCAAGAAGCTTATCTTGGGCCAGATACCATCTCTCAGTCTAACCTACGATAATTCTAACTCCCTCTCTGATATAGAATATACCTCACCAGGATATTGTGAATATAAAATGGGAAGAGAGTCACATATACTGGCCCGAGTTCCTTGGAAAAAAGGCAGGGTAGTGTGAAAGAGTGAAGGGAAAGGAAAGGATGGGTGGAAGTAGAAGATGGAATACTGAAATTGATATTCGGGGGAGGGTAAAAAAAGAGGAAAAGAAACATAGGGGAAAGAAGAAAGTTCTTCCTTTAATAGATGGTGGAACATATCCAGACTGCTTTTTCTAATGTGTATTGTGTTGATCTGCCTCTTTTTTTGTGATTCCTTGTAGTCAGTAAAACTGCATACCTGAATTCCATCCAGGGAAGAAACACCCATGTATAGGAACACTCCATAGAGGACAGGCATAGGTATAAACTGGAAAGAGAGTACACACACCATTCCAATATTTATTCATTTATTCATTCACTTCAAGCACTTATACACCATACCTTCTGCCAAAATAACACTCCAAACAGCATGCAAGAACAGTAAAAACAGCATTTAAAAGCACAGTGCAAAATTCATAAAGGCTTGGTTGTGAAAAGTCAATAGAGACAACTACAACTAATAAGCAGCAAACTTTGCATTACAAACAGATGAGTTATATATTTATTTGTGGGGCACACTTAATAGGATGCATCTACCTCTTGAAGCACAGCTCCTAGCTGTCATTCTATTGGCAAATAATATTAAATGACCCACCAAGAAAGCTTAAATCTGCCTTCTCAGCCTCTCCTCCCTGCCTCTGTGATATCTCCTGACAACTCTTTCAACCCTTATCTTGTCAATGAAATGCAGACTGAGCAAAGACATGGGCCGCAATCCTAACACTTATTGGGATCTAACTGTGCAATTGTCTACATGTCAATTTAGTAGCAGATGGGAGCTGAGAGAAAGGATCTTTTTGCTATTTTGAGTATCTGGCTCCAACTTGATGCAGAAAAAGCTGTGCTCTAGGTACCTATAGTCTGAGGAGCAGAAAGGAAATCAAGCCCTCATTTAATGAGGCCATCACTCCAAAACACCTTCTGCAAATACCATTTTGTGCACTTCTGGAACAGAAATCCAGAGTTAATCGCTATTGCCGAAGCTGGTTTCTCAACACCATCTAATTACAGAGCTTCCCCCAAAAATGGGGTCATTGACATATTGTAACCTTGAATGTTCCTTTTACCTGCAATGCACCAGTGATGAAAACCGAGAGGCCCATTAGTATAAAAATCATCAATCCAGTAGCTCTTTGCTCGCGTATGCCCAGGAATTTAGGTTGCTCTCCAGGAGCTGCCACGGTGGACTCCAGTTTGAGGCTGTTCACGTGACTGATGGAAAGAACGGTGGCAGCAACAAACCAGGGCAACCCCATCACTGAACACACACCAATCATGACGCCCACCGTTAGAAGGTCCAAGTGGTAGCCTCCCCCTTTCTGTGGAGATATAAGTCATTAGCAGATGGCAGCTAGAAGCTTATATATTCAGAGAGTTATCAAATACCGTGTTTCTCCAAAAATAAGACACCCTCAAAAACAACAACACAGTGGCTTATTTTCAGGGGATGTCTTATTTTTTTATTAAGTATGGTACAGTTTAACCTACAAGGTTAAACTGCCTATCACTATGGCTTATTTTCAGGGTATGGCTTATTTTCGGGGTATGGCTTATTTTCGGAGAAACACGGTACTAACTAGTTATAGAGAAAGGTTTGTCACATGCTTGAAATGCAACAGAGGTCACAGGACACCTGATGGCAAAGGTCAGGCTCCAGTTCTTCATACCATGGAAGATGACAGCAAGTAAGAAGCAGATTATCCAACCTCTGTCACATACAAGATTCTTTCACTTTGGGCAATACTTTGAACTAGTTAAAAAAAAACACACACACACACACACACACACAATCTCTTAGAGAGCACACTTTCTCCCAAATGTATTTTCCCATACCCTGAGATCTGCTGGGAGGTCAAGAGAAAACTGTTGGGTTTTGCAAGTTGTTTTAAAAGCAGAACGTTATCTACTTATTTATTAAGCAGGCCTATTTCAAGAAAGGCAATAAAGCTGATAAGTAAGTTTGCTAGCACGTTTGTGGACAAACAAGAGAGGAACATTACCATCTTGATGAATTTAGAACAGGGAAAGAGATTATCAAAAACAAAACAAAAAAAGAAATTGTAACTTTGCCTTTTGAATTTTATAAAGCCGTTTATTCATCAGATAACCTAGATCTAATGAGGGCATTTTGTGTGTGATCTGGATATACCTAAAATTAGCAGTGCAGATGAGGAAATGTTAAACAGCCTACCTATGGAAGAAAACATGAGACAGGTTATTTGTTTATTGAAACAACCCAATAAACTGTTGGTTTCCAAGCAATTTTATAACAGATTTTTGTAAGACTAATACTTATCACAGAATTCTTAGGTAATTATCAGACCTGTTCCCATTTTTCAAATACTTGAAAAGATGAAAATAAAATAAGTGGTCGTATTGGCCACTTGTGGAATTTTTCTAAATATATTAATCACCGCCAGAGTTTAGAAGCAGTTGGGCTTCAGTTCACAACATGAGAAAAGGAATAAATGTAATTGTTGAAAGTGAATATCAACAGAAACAAGCATGAATTATAGTTACAGGTAGGAAGCCATGTTGGTCTGACGTAGTCAAAACAAAACAAAAGAATTCCTTCCAGTAGCACCTTAGAGACCAACTAAGTTTGTCATTGTTATGAGCTTTCATGTGCATGCACACTTGGTATCTGAAGAAGTGTGCATGCACACGAAAGCTCATACCAATGACAAACTTAGTTGGTCTCTAAGATGCTGCTGGAAGGAATTCTTTTATTTTGTTTGAAGCATGAATTATGTGTTTCTGGCTGCCAGGAAGGCATTTGATTGAGTGGAACAACAGTTTTTATTCGTTACATTGCAAAAATGTAGTAGCATGAGATGCACCCAGAAGGTCGTGCTCTTGCTCAGCCTTCCTTGACATTGTTAAGAACTGTGGTATAAAGATGCTCAGGAGGGCCTTTTCAGCTGTGGTGCTCACCCTTTGGGGCTCCCATTCATAGGACATCTGCTTTCCTACCCATACAACTCTCACTGCCAGTTAAAGGCAATTTCGTCTCCATGGCCTCTGCTTGCATGTGTTACTGTAATTGCAGAGCTACATTTATCAAATCAACTCATAAATGCAGTCAGTCATAAGGACACAAGAAGCTGTCTTATACAGACTCGTTTTCATTTAATTTAGCTTAGTACTGTCTGTGTTGAATCGCTGCAGTTCTCCAGAGGTTTCAGGCATGAGCTTTGTCAGCCCCTTCTGAAAATGTTGAAACCTGGAAATCTTTTGAATGCAAAACGTTTGTTTATTTTGCTTCTTGTTCTATTTGGGTTTGATCTTTCCCTCACTGCTATTCTTGCACCATATATCTTCTAGTGCTGATCTGTGTACATGTGCAATACATGGCTCCTAGGAACAGTGGAGAAGCCATGAGGAAGGCATGAATCAAAAAGGCATGATCACCAATCGGCTGCATTATGCCAGCAATTTTGTGTGCACATGCATGACTTAAGGTATCTAATGACAGGTACTTCAGTTTGTCAGAAATAGAAAGGTAGTACAGTGGTTTAAGTACACAATTGGTTCCGGAAGTCTGTACTTAACCTGAAGCGTACTTAACCCGAGGTGAACTTTTCCATTGAAAGTACAGTGGTACCTCTACTTACGAATTTAATGCGTTCCGAACGCACATTTGTAAGTCGAATCCCATAGGAATGCATTGGGAGAAAAAAATCGTAAGTAGAAGCAACCCTATCTAAAAATTTGTAAGTAGAAAAAATCCTATCTAAACCGCATCCAAGATGGCGGACGGAGCTCCATTCGTAAGTAGAAACATTCGTAAGTAGAGTTATTCGTAAGTAGAGGTACCACTGTAATGGAAAGTGGATTAATCCATTCCAGACGGGTCCGCGGAGTACTTAAACTGAAAGTACTCAAACCGAAGCGTACTTAAACCAAGGTATGACTGTACACCTGCTTGTTGGGCAGTGAGGGGGGATTAATTCATGAAGTAGAATATTGAACTTGAGTTTGAAACAGCAAGTAAACTTACTCAAAAGCCAAGGACTCCAGACTGCCATTTTAAGAGCATGCTTACGGAAGCCCTACTGCCTTGAGAGTTGCTTCCAGGTAAATGTCCCCAGGATTGCAGCCTTAATTGAATAGTGATCACCGCAACAAGAAATACTCTCTTTTACATACACAAAACCCAGAAGTGAAGTCCTAAGCAAGGGGACTGCAAGGGTGAAGTACACCAGCTTCCAAAAAAGCTATTAATGGATTTGTATTTCTCTAATTTTTGAGCTTTAAAATTGGTATGCACTTCCCCAAACCTGAAGATTAGGATGACAAAGAATATATATATATATATATATATATATATATATATATATATATATATATATATATATAATATACCTGCAAGCAAGAGGTTGCATCCAGTTGTACATTGCAATCCTAAACATGCCTACTCAGAAGCAAGACCCATTGAGATTAATGAGATTTACTCCCAGATAAGGATTGCAGCTTTAGTAGTAATGTTTTAGTCCCATTAAAATCACTGAGGCTTACATTAGTCTAATGTGCTACTAATAGCAATGGGACCAAAGCACTGATTAAAACCAATGGGTGGCATTTTACTCAGAGCAGACCCACTGAAATTAAAGAGCATGACTAAGTATCTTTCATCTGAGCCTTTTAATGCCACCACAATGCTGCTGCCTAGTAGGCAGCAAGAGTCTACTTCTCATATCATAGTAACAGAAATAAAAGTATTGCAGACCTCAACAAGCAAAGTATACTATTACCTTAAGCTTATGTTCCTTCCTGTTCACAATAACCGCAGTGATCTGCTGGTCCATAAATATCAGTATGGTGCAGAGCAGAGCTGGGATGATAGCTGCTGCTACTGTCCACCCGGGATTCTCACCAATTGGACTAATGAGCCACCCACGGTCATCTCTTGTTGGCTGCAGAATAATACACAGTGTTTGTGCACAGCCCAGTCTCAGCTGCTATTCTTCTTGTTGTCCTGAAAATTCTAGGATTTAAAAATGCTCTCCATATGCTAGGGGGGTCAGACATTTTGATAGGACCCTAAGGATTCACAGTTTTGAGACACTCATCAGATCAGGTACACATATCCTGGCAATAGGCCTATGCCCTATGAAAGACAGTGGCACCTAGGAACTCGAACGGCTCCATTGCTGAACGTTTCGTTTCCCGATAGCTGAAAACTCAGAAGTGCTCCAGTTTTCGAGCGTCCCTCAGAACGCAAACATCTGAAGCAGCTTCCACTGGCAGCAGGAACCAATCAGAAGCTGCAGCTCGGAACTAGAACGTTTCAGAGGTTGAATGGTCTTCCGGAACGGATTACGTTCAAGTTCCAAGGTACCACTCTTCCTCAATCCATCGCCTTCCACATGCTGTTGAGCTCCAGCTCCCATCAGCCCCTTCCAGCATGGCCAATAGCCAGAGATTATGGAAGTTCCAACTTATTTGGGCAATGTGCATTTTATACTGGAGTCAATATAAAAAGGTAAAGGTAAAGGACCCCTGGCAGTTAAGTCTAGTCGCGAACGACTCTGGGGTTGTGGCGCTCATCTTTTTTTACTGGCTGAGGGAGCCGACGTTTGTCCGCAGACAGTTTTTCCAGGTCATGTGGCCAGCATGACTAAGCCACTTCTGGTGAAACCAGAGTAGCACACGGAAACGCCGTTTACCTTCCCGCCGGAGCGGTACCTATTTATCTACTTGCACTTTGACGTGCTTTCGAACTGCTAGGTTGGCAGGAGCTGGGACCGAGCAACAGGAGCTCACCCTGTCACAGGGATTCAAACAGCTGACCTTCCGATCAGCAAGCCCTAGGCTCAGTGGTTTAGACCACAGCGCCCCCCGGGTCCCGTAGTCAATATGGAAGAGATCAATTGTAAACCTTGGATGTATTAAATATGATAACGGGCACAATGTTATTGGTAAATACTGTATAATATAAAATAAATAAAATAGGGAAGTTGCCATCAAAAACATCTAGAGGGCACCTGGCTGGAGAAGGCTACAATACAACAAGAGGCCTGCGTGACCAGAGAGAGGTATGGGAAAAGAAAGACATACCTACCAAGTTCCTGTGGGAGGAATAAGGGACCAGACTGGACGTAGCAGACCGGAAGTAGCACTGCCACCATTTTGGAACTGGGCGGAGCATGCTCAGAAGTGACTTTTGATGCTGCTTTGCCCAGTTCCAAAATGGCCGTCGCGCCAGAAGTCGCACTGCAGCCATTTTGGAACTGGGCAGAGCTGCATCAAAAGTCGCTTCTGAGCATGCTCCGCCCAGTTCCAAAATGGCCGTCGCGCCAGAATAAACCGGGGGAAAACAAAAAAATCCGTTTTTTCAGATGAGAACATCTAGAAAAACGGGGGTTTCCCGGGGAAGACGGGAGACTTGGCAGCTATGAAAAGAGAGGACAGCAGACCTACTCTGGTGCTGTATTCAATAAGTCATGCAGCAGCCCCTGCGGTCAGCAATCCTGATTGGTTACTTTTGTCTAGTAACAATACCCACAGGCAGTGGTTTTCAAACTTTGATCCTAGCAACAATGGGAAACCCTCACAAAATTAGTGGAGGTTCTCACTGAGAAGGTGGGTAACGACAGGCAAACGACCCAAAAGACATCCAATTTGCCATTACCAATCTTTCCCTATAACACACACCTGGAGAGAATTCTTGAACTGTGTACTCCAGAATAAGCTCAAGATTCATCCGCAACATGTAGGGATCCCACAGCTGGCCATGCTGGGGTTCCTTAGCACTGTGATGGGGAGGACATTTGAATACCACCACTTAAGGGAATGTGGAGTTGAGCCACATGCCAAGTTCAGCAGAGGGCTTTAGGCTTCACAAAGCAAAAAGTTAATTGCAGAGAAGAATAAACATGGCCCCCTGAATCCAACCTTGGGGTGTTTTTCTTAAGGTAAAGGTAAAGGGACCCCTGACCATTAGGTCCAGTTGTGACCGACTCTGGGGTTGCGGCACACATCTCACGTTATTGGCCGAGGGAGCCGGCGTACAACTTCAAGGTCATGTGGCCAGCATGACAAAGCTGCTTCTGGCGAGCCAGAGCAGCATACGGAAACACCATTTACCTTCCCGCCAGAGCAGTACCTATTTATCTACTTGCACTTTGACGTGCTTTCAAACTGCTAGGTTGGCAGGAGCTGGGACCGAGCAACGGGAGCTCACCCCATCGCAGGGATTCAAACCGCCGACCTTCTGCTCAGCAAGCCCTAGGCTCTGTGGTTTAATCCACAGCGCCACCTGCGTCCCTTATTTATCATAGTAGAACTG
This sequence comes from Zootoca vivipara, assembly GCF_963506605.1. NCBI lineage: Eukaryota > Metazoa > Chordata > Lepidosauria > Squamata > Lacertidae > Zootoca > Zootoca vivipara. The sequence continues at coordinate 116,327,348 of NC_083277.1, read as the reverse complement.
TTATATTGTATTATATATAATAAAGCAATACCATATATTGCTGTAGAGCAGGCATGGCCAAAGCTGGCCCTCCAGATGTTTTGAGACTACAATTCCCATCATCCCTGACCACTGGTCCTGTTAGCTAGGGATCATGGGAGTTGTAGTCCCTAAACATCTGGAGGGCCAAGTTTGACCATGCCTGCTGCAGAGGTATGTAGAGTAGAACTGTAAAAGCAAATTGCTACCCAGGAGCAGATGGCCATTATAGACTGTTTCTTGCTACATTATTGACACATAGTCCTGGTCCATAGTGTTTAAATTTGTATGGTGCACGTGCAAGACACAAATATTTTACCATGCACAAGCATCTTTCAAGCATTTTCAGTTATGATGGGACTGTCCACGACTTTTGCTTGTTTCTACAGTGTCACTTCTGGCTTGACTGAACGACAGAGCCACCAACTTCTATTTCAATCAAGGCTTCCTCCAATTCTACAATTCTTTAGTGCTTTCATCTTTCTGCTTCCCACTCTGCTTTTAAACACCCACCTGCTTATTTCAAGCCATGAATTCCTCTTGCCTCCTGTACTCTACACCAGGGGTGGCCAACTCCCAAGAGACTGTGATCTACTACAGAGGTAAAAACTGGCAGTGATCTACCCCCTTTTGGGGGCTTCAGGTCAAGGTTGTTGAACTTTTTCTATGAAGGAAAGGCCTGTTTTGGGGGGTTCAGGTCGAAGTTGTTGAGCTTTTTATGGAGGAGGAAAGCCCTGGTTTTTTTGGGTTCAGGTCAAAGTTGTTGACCTTCTTTTAGGGTGAAAGAAAGCCACATTTTTGGGGGGTGCAGGGCAAAAATGTTGAGCTTTTTTTTAGGGGAGCTAAAGTTGTTGAGCTGCTTTGGCGGGAGCCAGTGATCTACCACAGATGTCCAGTGATCTACCGGTAGATCATGATCTACCTGTTGGACGTGCCTGCTCTACACCTTGCCTCATCTGTAATCTACCTATGCCCATCAAGGCAGGTGTCCAGTACCCCTCTCAGCAAAAGGTATAGGAATACTGCAGGTGTTGTCTAAGACATTTAAGCCCAGAGTCTTAAATTATCTAGCTTCATCTCTCTGCCCAATCCACTGCAATTAGTAAACACAACTCCAAACCTCAGTTCCCCCTATGGCACATTTAGCTATGAAATATTACTTCTCCCCCAGAACAGAGACAAAACCTGGGACGGTGCTGTCCTCTTCTGCCCCAATCACATGGACATATCTTATTTTCCATACCAAAAAGCTAGCTGCACTTAAGAAGCCACATCAAATCTATCATCAAAAGAAAGGTGCCTACCTTGAAGACCCTGGGAACATGTAGCTTTGGTGATGGGACTCCAACTAAGTAGTCAATTATAACCATGGTAGCAATGGTAATGAAAATAGCAAAATCACCTACTGCTGAACGAACCTATTGCAAAAAAAAAAAAAAGAGCGAGAGAGGGCTCAGCAAGAGGATATATGTTGGTTATCAGAGCACTTAGCAGGTTAATTAGCATGCAGATGGCTGAGACAGGGGCTGAAAAGGACTGCAGGCCAGAAAACCATGAGTTAAGCCCCTTCACTGCAATGCAGGACTGTTTGCACACTATCCTATTTGCAAATTAATGCACACAATCCAGAACACAATGCAGTATGAGAGCCACTGTGGTGTAGTGGTTAGAGCAGGCATCTCCAACCTGCGGCCCTCCAGATGTTTTGGCCTACAACTCCCATGATCCCTAGCTAACAGGACCAGTGGTCGGGGAAGATGGGAATTGTAGTCCAAAACACCTGGAGGGCTGCAGGTTGGGGGTGCCTGGGTTAGAGAGTCAGACTGAGACCTTGGAGGAAGGGTTCAAATTCCCACTCAGCCATGAAGCTACCTGGATGATCACTTTCTCTCAGCTTAACCCATCTCACAGGAGGCAGAGAATTGTGCCCGCCACCTTGGAAGACAGGTAGGGTGTAAATGCATAAATAAAATAATTAAATAAGTTAGCAAAAGTCAAGAATAGGTGGATACTAAAAAAAATGCCCTAAAAGCAGGAGAGCCAAGCCACATACTGTAAGGGCAGATTTTTTTGGGGGGGGGGTTACAATACCAGCCTAGGTGGGGCAACATTCACAGAAAACGCTTTGTCTAATTGAATCCAGATTACAACTCAAAATGCAGGTAAAAGCTGAGCACAGAACCCAAGCAAGTAAAATGTCTCGTTTAGTTCATTAGTTCCTTCATACAGCCCATGAAGTCTCTGCACTCGGTAGCAAATGGCATAGTGAGGTGAGGAGCCTCCGTTCACCTGATCTCCTGTCAGTCACATTTCTGTTGCTGACCAGGAAATAGAAGAGGAGGGGAGGTGGCAACCCTAACTTTGCCCCTCCCTGATACCTGACCCTCACCTGCTGCTGCTTACCGTATTGTATCTGCTATAACTCTGTACTCTGCCATTGTGAAAGAGAGAGAAGCAATGCCTCTCCTTTGCCATTGCTCCAGATGCTGGCTACAAAGAGGGCCACCTATTGGCCCTCCCCATGGTAAATGCCAGGTGCCTTAATTTACCACACAAGGTAAAGGTGAAGATAAGCAGAAAGTCCTCCCCCCCCCCTATATACACACACACAAAATTGCAGCCTGTCCATGTGACCAGGGTAATGTGGTAATTATGCAGGACAGAGAAAAGTAATTCAGCCAGTCATTGTAACACAGCAGGCACCCCCAACCTGCGGCCCTCCAGATGTTTTGGCCTACAACTCCCATGATCCCTAGCTAACAGGACCAGTGGTCAGGGATGATGGGAATTGTAGTCCAAAACATCTGGAGGGCCGAAGTTTGGGGTTGCCTGTAACACACTTGTCAGGGGTTTAAATTTGCTGCTATCTACTTACTCTTGTTGGAAAATAGTTACTGGTCTTAAATCTCTTCAGCGTACTCGACAGGATAAAGGTGGTAAAAAATAAAATGCAGCACCAAAAATGAACATCCGGGGTGAAAGGGCCATCGACGCCACATGAAGGTCCTGTGAATTCTCCCAGCATCTTCCGGCATTTCTAAACAAACAAGTGTAATCAAATCATTGAAAAGAGAGCCCAGGCAGCAGGCATGGTGACATCAGTGATTATTAGATGCAATGAACATTTGAATAAAATAATAATAATAATAATAATAATAATAATAATAATAATAATAAATTATTTATACCCCGCCCATCTGGCTGGGTTTCCCCAGCCACTCTGGGCAGCTTCCAACAAAATATTAAAATACAACAATCTATTAAACATTAAAAGCTTCCATAAACAGGGCTGCCTTCAGATGTCTTCTAAAAGCCTGGTAGACGTTTTTCTCTTCGACATCTGGTGGGAGGGCGTTCCACCACTACTGAGAAGGCCCTCTGCCTGGTTCCCTGTAACTTGGCTTCTTGCAACGAGGGAACCACCAGAAGGCCCTCGGCGCTAGACCTCAGTGTCCGGGCAGAACAATGGGGTTGGACATGCTCCTTCAGGTATACTGGACCGAGGCCATTAGGGCTGCCATTAGGACTGCTCAATTTGAATACTAAACTTGCAGCAGGGGAAAGATGTGGTTCTCCGGATTGCTGGGCTCCCAACTCCACTCACACTCAACCAGCATGGCCAAGGATTGTGGGAGCTGTAGCCCAACAATCAAGGTGGGCATAGGCTGGCAATCCCTACCAGGTAAGAATGGGCAAAAGGAAGTTGAAAGAAGGTCTCCATTTGGGCTAAATGTGATACTCTACTATCCAGCAGAACAGCCTGTGGGTGCATGGATGCAGTTATGTGCAAATTCAGCATTGCTTGGGCGAGAGAATCCCAAGCCCACAATCCTTAAATGTGGAGGCATGAACACGCAGAACATGTTTGGCATTTAATACCATGATAAAGTTTGGCCATGATCAAGTATGTAATGGTTCAGATCCTTACTTTTAAAAAGTAAGGGCAAGGGAGGGGTGGGAACATGAAATATAATAAGGAACACTGGTGTGGACATGTCCTAAGATTAAAGCTGGATGCCAGAGAACCAGAAGAGAAGCCCACAAGAGCTCTTCCAAAAGACGAGCCTTTCCCAAATATTAAAACTGTTGTATGAACAGGCAAATGGTCTGCAATCAAGCACACTATTAGCTCATAGAACTTTAAATGGACTATTAGGATTCCACCGTACAAAAGGGGGCAACTTGGTTCACACCAGAGTGTTTCCAAAGTTGTTACAGTGGTACCTCGGTTTACAAACAGTCCCATTTACGAACGCCTCCGTTTACAAACGCCGTGGACCCGAAAGTGTTTACATCTGGGTTCCGCGGTGACGGATGCACAGGTGCGACCTGCGCAGCGCGTGCGTGCGCAGAAGCGCTCTATCGGCGCTTCACACACGCGCAAAAGCGTGCCTTGAGGGAGCGAATGCCTCCATTTACGAACGCCTCCATGGAACGGATCGTGTTTGTAAACTGTATATGAAGCACCACTGTGGGCCATGACCAATTTAGACTCACTGCAGAGAGCTCAAAATAATTATTTGCGCAGACTCCTATCAGTCTCTATTTCTACAAAAATAGCACTACTCCATGCAGAACTGGGTGTAATGCCCATTAAAGCCAAAAGCCCTTAGACGAGCTCTGCTTTTGGGATTAAAAACTATTTTAAAGCAGATATCAGAATCTTTCATGACAGCTTTTGAAGATATGGCTCCCAACTTGTGGAAACGTGAAATTCAGTCTGCTGCCACAAGCTTGGGACTCTCTGCCCTCTTTCTTGTGACGCAGTGTTTTGAGAGAGCTAAATAATTAATACTCCAAAGGCTGAGAGACACTGAGATGCAATCTCAAGTGGTTGAGATCAACATCTGTCAATCGAATAAATGGTATGCTTCTTTTATCCCATTGCACCCATCCCTGCCAAGATATCTGGTAGATTTACCAAATGTTAAAATGAGGATAGCCTTTACACAGGCAAGACTAAACGTCGTTCCATTAGCAGACTGGAAGGGCCGACATAAAGGAATTCCTAAGAAGGATAGAATTTGCGGCTGCAACTCTGTATCAATAGAAGGCATAATTCATTTACTCCTTGAGTGCCCTTTCTATGATGATCTCAGAAACAATTACATCCACCCATTGCCAAGATCGCAGAAGTCGTCTCTTTCAAAGACCTGTTTTTTGCTGTCAGATGTTGAGAGAGATATATCCTTTAGAACAGGGGTCAGCAAACTTTTTCAGCAGGGGGCCGTTCCCCTGTCCCTCAGACCTTGTAGGGGGCCGGACTATATTTTGGGGGGAAATAAAAATGAATTCCTATGCCCCACAAATAACCCAGAGATGCATTTTAAATAAAAGGACACATTCTACTCATGTAAAAACATGCTGATTCCCGGACCATCCGTGGGCCAGATTGAGAAAGCAATTGGGCCGGATCTGGCCCCCGGGCCTTAGTTTGGGGGGACCCCTGCTTTAGAACATCTCAATTTCTTGTTAAGGCTTTACAGATTTGTATAACAAAACTTGAGGGGGGAATGGGAAATGATTTATCCATTAGGGGGTCAGGAAGTAGAAATGTAAACCATTATTAGTAGCAGTATTCCTGCTGTTATTAGTATTATTTTATGTGTGTAAAGGCTGCTTGCTAAACACAATAAACCAAACTAACATAGGTTAGAACAACTTAAAATTGTTGAGACAAATAAATAAAACAGTGGCTTAAACAAGGTTCAGACAGGTTCTGTCAGCAGCTCATCAAACTTAATTGGCTAGTGAGTAATATGTGAACAAAAAGCCAAAACCATTTTTTTTTCTCAAACAGTTTTTCCAGCAATGAAGGAACATGCTTTTGATTTTTAAAAGGCAATGTTCTGATATTTTCTTTTTGCAAATACGGTGGTACCTCGGTTTAAGAACAGTCCTGTTTACGAATGATTCACTTTATGAACTCCACAACTCTGGAAGTAGTGTCCCGGTTTGCGAACTTTACCTCGGTCTAAGAACGGAATCCGAACAGTCGAAGGACACTGGCGGCGGGAGACTTTATTAGGGAAAGCGTGCCTTGGTTTTCGAACGGTTTCGGTTTAAGAACGGACTTCCAGAACGGATTAAGTTCATAAACAGAGGTACCACTGTACATATTTTACTACAACAGTTCTGCTGCAACCCACTGAAAGCTAATGTAGTGCAGGCATCCCCAACCTGCGGCCCACCAGATGTTTTGGCCTACAACTCCCATGATCTCTAGCTAACAGGACCAGTGGTCAGGGATGATGGGAATTGTAGTCCAAAACATCTGGAGGGCTGAAGGTTGGGGATGCCTGATGTAGTGCATTAGTGGGCGTGTCAGACAAGGATCAGAGAAGCCTAATTTCAAATCAGCACACAGCCATGAAGTTCCTTGGAAAAAGCTCCTTGGAGGAAAGGCAGGATCATAGTAATTGTAGACAAGAATTTTATGGGTACACATGTAAAAAAAAATATGTGCTAAGATTATTGCTTTAAAATATGCTGACCTAATCAATTGGTAATTCTGTGCTACAGACATCAACCCATCTCCAACGGGGGGGGGGAGGGGTTGCAAAGACCAGAGACTTACGGAGACTGTGAGATTAGCCCATGTGACGGCTGAAGGAATGATGTTGTTGTCTTTCCAGTACTTCAGGGTCTCATTGCTGGGATTCACTGGGGCTGAACACCTGCAGCTGACAGGCATAGGAAAGGGTTAATAAAACACACTGAGAATGTCTCAAAAGACAGCCTTGTTTACATTCCAAAGCAAAATGGCATATCCATTTGGGATTGAGTGGGGGGACGGGACACCAAAACCATATTGTTCCATTTGTGGTAAGCACCTCCATTCTGAAAACATTTACTTGGGAATCATTCCCACAATTGAGACTTTGTTCTGCCCAAATCCTTCATGAGAGGAGAAACTCAACAGAGCTGCCTTTAACTACATGGCCTGAACTGGTGGCCCTGCCTTCCTTATTTGGCTTTACTTCTATGCCTGGATGGATCACATGACCACTTTACAAACCGGTAGTTGCTCAGTAGTACGAAGCTTCATTTAGCTCCAGACCATTGCTGGAGCAATATTCTAGTCTGCCTGCTCATGGCTGCTGCCTATATGCAGCCAGAACTGGGAGATGTCCATGGTCCTAATTCCCTGTCTGAACTCTAGTTTCACTTTCTTGATCTTCCCTGCAGACTCCACCTGCAACAGAAGTGCTGGCAGCTACAACAATCAGTAAATAAATGGGACACACAACAACCCCCTTGAGAAATAGGGCGAGGAATGCACCCTATGCCACAGTATGGGTAGCACAATTCAAAGTGTTGGTGCTGACCTTTAAAGCCTTAAATGGCCTTGGCCCAGTATATCTGAAGGAGCGTCTCCACCCCCATCGTTCAGCCCAGACACTGAGGTCCAGCTGCGAGGACCTTCTGGCGGTTCCCTCACTGCGAGAAGTGAGTTTACAGGGAACCAGGCAGAGGGCCTTCTCGGTGGTGGCACCCTCCCACCAGATGTCAAGGAAATAAATAACTATACAACTGTTAGAAGACATCTGAAGGCAGCCCTGTATCGGAAAGTTTTTAATCTTTGATGTTTTTATATTTGTTGGAAGCCGCACAGAGTGGCTGGGGCAACCCAGCTAGATGGGCAGGTATGAAAACAACAACAACAAACAACAACAACAACAACAAGCAGCTGCAGCAGACTCCACCTGGAACAGATGTGCTGGCAGATACAACAATCATTAAATAAATAGCACACAAAACAAACCCCATAAGAAATAGGTCAAGGAATGCACCCTATGCTACATGGCTAATAAGTGCCCAAAATGCTTATAAATTAATCTTTATAAATTGAAAATGTCAATATCCATGCCAGAGAGAGGAAGTGTGTGTCTGTGTATATGTAAATCCTTTGAATGACCTCTGTTATCTTCTTCACTAAATAAGCTCCATCCGACTAAAATTATTTCCTCCACTGCCTCCGATATATGAATGGACTGATATACCTAGATGTATTTTTATTATGGCGTGTTCATTTCAGTGAATCTATCATGCACTAACACTTGCTTAACCATTGCTTCCCAGTTCTATGCACCAGACATTCTCAGAGCACTCAGTGAATTCAAACAAACCAAAAGAAAAATCAATAGATTAGATTTCAACAAGAAGAGCAGCAGTAACTCACTAATACAAGCTCAGTTGATCAAGATCGGTGTGCATATGAAATGGGTAGGTTTTCCCCAACTTGATCAGTTTCTCTAGAGACTCATAGATGAAAATGATGCAGATCAAAGAGGCAAACGCTTCTTCTGTAAAGCGAGTTATATGGCACACAAGGCAGCTGGCATCAGTTGCTACAAGGAAGACACACATGAATGTAGTCCACAGGCCAATGCAAGTTCGTAGAGAGAGATAATTTAGGTGATAGTCTCTGCAAAAAAGTAATAATATAGAGACCAATTTAGACTCTTGCCATTACAGAAAGCATTTAATTCAAACCTATAATCAGAACAGAAAAAAAAGCTGCACTGCAATATAGAGTTAAGTAAATGATCCTAAAATGCTATTGACTCTGTTTTGCTTTGTGGCCAAACTCTACTATCCTTATACGGTAAAGGTAAAGGACCCATGGATGGTTAAGTCCAGTTGAATTCAACTATTTATTGCACACAGTAATAAATATTATCTCCAGACACAATGAACCCTTTTAATCGCAGATGACATCGCTTTATCTTCTGCCGCTGTTTTAAAGTTTAGAGGCCCAACACCGTGTGGGTAGGGCTCTCCACATGTGTCTTTTCCACTGGGTGTGGACCACATTGTATGATGAAGGACCGGAAACAAATTAATTTAATTACATAATTAAACTTCCAAAGGTCAGCATCTTGGTTGATGGCATTCAATCACTTCTGTGAGAGTAAAGAAGAGGGGGGCATTGTCCCTCTCCAGTTATTTTTATTTTTATTATTATTTTATTAAATTCATTCACAGATATCAGGGCAGTCCACAACATAAAACGTAGGGGACAACCTAGCAAATCATGAGGAGCAAATCACGCCAGGTTGCCATTTCCCATTTCCCACATCACTTGCCCCCCTGGCTTGCTATGCATCACAATTAGCTCCAGGTCACACCAAAACAGGGAAGTGGGGTAAAGGAAGAAACATTAGGTCCATTCACCAGCCCGCCTGCCCTCTCTCTGTCTCTGTCTGTCCGTCTCTCTCTCTCTCTCTCTCTCTCTCTCTCTCTCTCTCTTCCACATCATTTTGTCAAACTATAAAAATTGTTTGCCCCTTAAGAGAGAACGCAGCCTTACTTGCAGAATTTGAATAAAATCTTCTCGAAGACCAGTACCGGCCCAGTACTTCCCAAGATGGTGAGAGGCTGACCAGCAAAGAGGGAATACACCACCCCAGTCATTGAGGCTCCAAGCAAGGATTCTATTGCACTCTGCAGGTGTGAACACAGACATAAAAACAGAAGGGTGGCCATGTTGAGTCAGACTACTAGTCCATTCAGCTCACCTAACTAACTCCAGATTCTACAGCGGAGGAAATTCTGATACCTATGGAACAGCCTCCATGTTTTGGCTTCTTCGGCGTTCTCTTTGTAATGATTGTTTGATTGTCTCACCACCACCACATATTTCTTTTAACAGAGTTTGTGGTGAGTGGGGGAGTTGCAGCAGTATACCATGTTTCTCATAAAATAAGACGTACCTATAAAATAAGCCATGGCAGGATTTTCATGCGTTGACAAAATATAAGACATACTCCAAAAATAAGCCGTAGTGGTGGGAGCAGGTCTGGGTGGCGCCATGGAAGAGGAAGGTGCCTGTCAGCGCCCGGAATCAGATGCTGCTGCCCCTCCAAAACGCCCAGCAGCGTGCGCCACGTGGAACCCCGACCCGGCGAAACCCGGCAAGAGCCATAGCGCGTGCCGTGCCGAGCCCCGACCCAGCGGGACCCAGCAGCGCACCCCGCTGAAGCGCCGACAAAGCGTCCAGCAGCGCCACGCAGAGCGCCCCAGCCAGCAGGACCCAGCAGTGCTCTGTAGCACTTTGAATCCTCCTCCTCCTGCTGCAGCTCAGGACGCTCTGCACGGCGCTGCTGGGTGCTTTGTCGGCGCTTCAGCTGGGTCCCGCTGGCTCGGGGCTCCACACGGTGCGCGCTGCTGGGCGCTTTGTTGGCGCTTCAGCAGCAGCAGCAACAGCCAGTTCTGGAGTGCCCTGAGCCTCCAGGAGCTGGCAGGAGGAGGAGAAGGCCTGCCGGGACAGCGCCCGGCAGCACCACGCACCCCGAGCCAGCGGGACCCAGCAGCAGCAACACCGGCCGCGGTAGGAGGAGGCAGGCACCCAGAACCATACGGTACTTACCGGTAATAAAAAAAAAATAAGACACCCCCCGAAAATAAGCCATAGGCTTATTTTCTTGAGTAGAATAAATATAAGGCGGTGTCTTATTTTAGGAGAAACATGGGTAAAGAAAAATCACCCTTTCCCTACAAATAAGCTAACTGTGTGGAGATAAAATTAAAAAATTCCTTCAGCAGCACCTTAAAGACCAACTAAGTTTTTATTTTGGTATGCATGCACACTTCATCAGATACACTGAAACAGAAGCCACCAGACCCTTATGTATATTCAGAGGGTGGAGGATGGGGGTGATGGGAATGGGTGATGGGCTGATAGGACTGGTAAACCTGTTGATGACTGTTTACCACTCCTATCAGCCCATCACCCGTTCCCATCACCCCCACCCCCCACCCTCTGAATATACATAAGGGGCTGGTGGCTTCTGTTTCAGTGTATCTGATGCAGTGTGCATGCACACGAAAGCTCATACCAAAATAAAAACTTAGTTGGTCTTTAAGGTGCTACTGAAGGATTTTTTTTATTTTGTTTCGACTCAGACCAACACGGCTACCTACCTGTGTGGAGATAGACAGCTCAGGAAGCAATTTCAAATGGCACCAGTTTTCTGGTTCAATAGCCCTCAGCCTCTGTTTTCTGGCAGGGTATTTCTCACACTCCTTATTATTATGGATCAACTTATTCCCAAATAGCTGTCACCCTTTAATTTATATTCAGACTCATGAATGTCCTTTAAGTATTGCATTCTGTCTATAAGTCTAGTAGATCAATTAAAAAGGAAGTCCAACCGCTAAGCATTTTCTGACTGAATATAAAGCATGGTTGAAAAGTGTTCAGAGGCCATCAGGAATCCTAAGGACATACCCTCACCCTCTGTTCTAAAAGAGATTATGGAGAATGTGTCCTCTATAACAAATGAACATTTGAAGGCCACATTCTCCTGGGGGCATAAAATTCCATAACTTCAGAGATGTGTCACTGGCCACAAAAACTGAGCGCTGAAGTCTGTCACAGTGAGGTAAAACATTGGCTCTATTAATGCTGAACAGCACACATACCTGAAATGTAGAAGGGCAGCAGTTAAGTTAAATGCTTGCTGCTTTTTTGCAATGCTTCTTGCTGACATCTACCTAGGAATTATTCATAACACATGAAAGGAGAGGGGGGAACTTTCTTACTATTTCTCCCTCTGTTGCTTCTCCAAGCAACCCCCCAAAGGTGATCACAGGAGACATGCAGGCACAGTACAGGAAGAGGAAAGAAGCTAAGCACTGCAAACTCATAGCATCTTTATAGTCGCTCCAGTACCAAGGAGCCTTCCGTTTCACATCCAAGATCAAGCCACCAAACAGCCTGCAAAGAAAAGACAGGGAGATCAACAAGGAAAAGGTGGGCAGGTACATCATTTGATTTCCACAGGGGAGTTGACAAAAGAGGGACAGAGGCATAGTTGAAAGTGGTATGATTGTAGTGTTGGTCGTGCTCATCCAATTATCATGTCAGGTTCTGCAAAACTCTTATTTCACCCAAAATGAGGGTGGGCTGAAAGGGGTGTGGGTGTGGGTGTTCACACGCGCACACATGCACATAGTGGGGGATGATTATCTTCATCATACTACCTTAATCCTCTATAAAAATTGTTGCTATTGGCAATCAGATGACCAATTCACAAAAAGAGGGCCTGAATTTTGGCTAATTTGGGCATTACTTATAAATGGGCATCTGCACTTGCTAGAATCATTTGGACTTCTGAATCTCCACTAAAAAAAAGTAATGAGATTTACTGCTGGGTCACTTAATATTTGTAACTCACATTCTGACTAGGGCCCTCCATGCTATGAAAGCCATCTGGACCAATGTTTCAAAAGCAGAAGTTGTACTTGTGCATCACCAACTTGTGTGGCAGTGAAGGTCATACTTTAAATTACCTGTTATTTTGTCTGCCTTGAATCTACTGCCAATTATGTTGGATGACCATAAACACACTGCAAACTCTAGTGCTATGGAAGAGGAGAAAGTGGCCTTTAGCAGAAACCATTTGAGGCACCTAGAACTTACCTTCCCGTTCGCTGGAGTTCTGGCCCACCATGATCATCTTCTGCATCTTCTTGGCTAATGCTTCCATTAGGGGCTCCTGGAGTTCCCTGTAACTTTCTCTTTTCCTAATAAAGTGGGGACATTATGAACAATCCCATTAATTTCTATCCAAGGAATCGAGGAATAGTTCATTAACTAAGTGAAAGTAACTGGAGCCAATCCAGACATGAAAACAGCATTTGGGCCTGAATGGAACTAAGAAAGTGAAAATAAGGAAAGAAAGAAGTGATAGACAGTGGACTGAGTCAATCAGTGTTCTGCCTATGAAGGTGTTATGTACTGAGCTGAATCCTAGAACAATAGGATTCAGAATCAGCGGGAGCTACCCAATCCAACTCCAGGTGGAAGTGAATCCGCAACCTGATTGGCCTGCTGGAGCAGCCAATCAGGCGGCTGGCAGAAGCGAATCTGCTACCTGATTGGCCTGTAGGAGCAGCCAATCAGGCTGCAGGCAGAAGTCAATCCACAATATAATTGGCCCACAGGTGTAGCCCTGAAGTAGCCAATCACGCAAGGCCCATTGTGTAAATAATGTATATAAGCAGATGGTTATATAAGCAGATGTATATAAGCAGATGGTTGATGACTATGAGCTGAATAAAGAGCATGAAATTCACTCTTGACTCCGAGTATATTTCACTGGCGACGAAGGTGGGATCCTGCTGAGCTGACCGCCACCACGCACTGCACCGCAGCACCGCCACCTGCTGCACCGCTGCATCGCACCGTGCATCCAGGCTTCAGCTCCAGGACCCAAGGAACCCAGAATGGCAACCGACAGCAGCTTCTCGCCATTCAAACCAGCATCAGGAGACTGGGAAGGGTACGCCGCCCGTTTCAACTTCCTCCTGCAAGCGAAAGAAGTCACCAACGATGCCATGAAGAGGGCGACATTCTTCAGCGTCTGTGGAGAGGAGACGTTTGAAATCGCCCGGGCTCTCCTTGCACCTAGAGATGTCGCTACCGTCTCTTACAAAACAATAATGGAACGGCTGAAGGAGCACTTCTCACCACAGCCCTCGGTGGTAGCTTGCCGAAATGCCTTCTACGCAAAACGGCAAGCCCCGGGGGAAACCATAACTGGGTTTGTGACCTCCCTCCGCCAAGCCGCCCGGTTATGCAACTTCTCAGAATTGGAGAACATGCTTCGTGACCGCCTCGTCGGTGGCCTGAGGGACGAGATGTTGCAACGACGCCTCTACGCCAAAAAAGACCTCACGTTCCAGATTGCTCTGGAGGAAGCCCTGGCAACCGAAGCCGCCGAGAGGTCAACGCAAGAGGCACGACCGGCCCCGCCATCCCAACCGAGGGTCTACCACGAAGACCTCACCGACGAATCCGAATCTGACAGGGAGGAAGTACACCGAGTACAGCGGCGCACTCAAGCAGCACACACACCACAGCAGCCTCGACGAGAAGGAGGGAACTGTGCAAGCTGCGGGGAGAACCACGAGAGGAGGACCTGTCGTTTCCGCAACGCAGAGTGCAGGCAGTGCAGAAAATTGGGACACATCGCCCGGGTGTGTCGGGCTCGACTCACCCGTCGACAAGCATCAGATGACCGACCCAGGAGCCCCAGGTCACACGGCACCATGCACCAAGGCAACTCGACGGAGATCACGGACTACCAGGTATTCCAGTTGCCCCATCCCAGCACAGAGAAAATTTATATAGAGGTACAGATAGAGGGAGCCCCATGCCGCATGGAGCTGGACACGGGTTCAACTCTATCCATAATCTCGGCCCGAACATTAAGGGAACTGTGCCCTAATGGGGGTCCCAAACTAAGGCCGGCCCCATTCACCCTCCGGGACTTCCAGAAACGTAAGGTCCCTACAATGGGGGTGGGGACCTTCAGGGTGCAATATCGAGGGCGAAAGCAACAATTGGACTTGCTGGTAGTTAAGGGCCCCTACGTTAGCTTACTGGGACTGGCATGGTTTGGACCTCTGGGGCTAGCCGTTACCGGGGTGAACCGCACTAGCTTACAAGTGGACGTGGACGCCATATGCAAAGAGTTTCCAGGGGTTTTCGATGGGGCATTGGGACGATATACAGGACCCCCCATTGCCCTACAGCTAGACCCCGCTGTACGACCCATCAGGCACAAGGCCCGCCGGGTCCCGTTCGCCCTGAAACCCCGCATAGACAAGGAATTGGACCGGCTCGTGGAGCAAGGAGTACTGGAGCCGGTGCCCAACGCCCCCTGGGAAACTCCAATTGTCACACCCGTCAAGCCTAACGGTTCGGTCCGCATCTGTGCAGACTACAAATGCACCATAAACAAGGCTCTCACGGCCCATGCATACCCAGTGCCAGTGGTCAGCCATGTCCTCGCCACCCTGGCTGGGTCAAAAATCTTTGGCAAACTGGACTTGGCCCAAGCGTATCAACAGTTGCCTGTGGACGAAGCCACAGCAGAGGCTCAGACGATTGTGACGCACAGAGGGGCATTCAGAGTAAAGCGGCTGCAATTTGGCGTTAGCGTGGCACCAGGCATATTCCAGAATCTAATGGACTCTCTCCTTAAAGGGATTCCTGGCGTCACCCCTTTCTTCGATGATGTACTGATCGCCGGGCCCACACCAGAGGAATTTGAGGACCGCCTCCGCTCCGTCCTGCACCGTTTCCAGACGGCGGGCCTCAAGGTGAAGCGGGAAAAGTGTTTACTGGGAGTGCCGCAGGTGGACTTTCTGGGATTTAAGGTGGACGCAGAAGGGGTCCATCCAACCGGTGACAAGGTACGGGCCATTTGTGAGGCCCCAGCGCCCAAGAGAAAGCCCGAACTTCAGTCATTCTTGGGACTATTGAACTTTTACCATGCCTTCCTTCCCCATAAGGCAGCGGTAGCGGAGCCCCTACACAGACTCCTAGATAAAAGGGCCCCTTGGGTGTGGGGCCAGCGACAAAGGGCCGCATTCCAGGCAGTCAAGGACTTGCTCGTCTCGAACTCGGTCTTGGCACACTTCGACGAGAGGCTGCCAGTGGTGCTGGCATGCGACGCCTCTCCCTATGGCATCGGCGCTGTCCTGGGACACCAACTCCCGGATGGAAGAGAGGTGCCGGTGGCATACTTCTCCCAGACGCTTGCTGCAGCCGAACGAAACTACTCACAGATTGACAAGGAGGGTCTGGCAATCGTGAAGGGCGTAAAAAAATTCCATGATTTCTTGTACGGCCGGCCCTTTACCATAGTGACTGACCACAAGCCGTTGCTTGGCTTGTTTGCCCCCGAGAAGCAGACCCCCCAAGTGTTGTCTCCACGTGTCCTCAGGTGGTCAATTTTCCTTGCCGGCTACCAGTATGCACTAATCCACCACCCTGGGAAGGCGATGGGCCACGCAGACGCCCTCAGCAGGCTACCACTACCAGAAACAGGCCCCGACCCAGCGCCTGCGCAAGAGGTTATGACCCTGGAGCTGCTTCCCGACCGACCCATTCAGGCACAAGAAGTTGCGCACCATTCCACAAAAGATAGGGTCATCTCCCGGGTCCTGGACTGGGTGTGGCGAGGATGGCCCAGCAGCAGCCCCGGGCCAGAATTCGCTGGCTACACAAACCGCAAACATGAACTGTCGGCCCACAAGGGGTGCCTGTTATGGGGAAGCAGGGTTGTTGTTCCCCAGCCCCTCCGCAAAAGGGTCCTCACAGCCCTACACGAGACACACCCAGGGGTAGTGAGGATGAAGGCCCTTGCCAGGAGTTATGTGTGGTGGCCGGGGATTGACAGAGAGATAGAGGCCTGGGTCCAACACTGCCAGACCTGCCAAGAATCCCGCCCGGATCCCCCAAGGGCCCCAGTCCAGCCCTGGGAGTCCGCCCGACATCCATGGTCACGCTTGCACGTGGACTTCGCTGGCCCCTTCCAGGGAAAAACATTCTTCATAGTGGTGGATTCCTACACCAAATGGCTGGAGGTCGCACTGGTACCGTCCACTTCTACGGCGGCAGCCATCCGGGTACTACGTAAGCTTTTTGCAACCCACGGGCTCCCTGACACCCTCGTCTCAGACAATGGAACCGCATTCACGTCAGAGGAGTTCCAGACCTTCACAGCGCAGAACGCCATCCGCCACATCCGCTCAGCACCATTCCACCCTGCCACCAATGGCCAAGCGGAGCGCATGGTGCGGACCACCAAGGACAGCCTCCGCCGCATGACACAAGGGGACTGGGAATACCGCCTTGCCGCATTTCTTCTAGCACAGCACAGCACCCCAAGCACAACGACGGGCCGGAGCCCAGCTGAACTACTAATGGGCCGGCGCCTTGCAACTAGACTGGACCGACTTCACCCCGACAGAGCTCAGGATGAGGTAGTGGTGGGGAAAGGCAGGAACCCCCGGACATTTGTGGCCCAGGACGCAGTGTACGCAAAGAATTTTGGGGCAGGCCCAGCATGGGTACCCGCCACAGTCACCAAGGTGACCGGTCCCGTGTCGTACGAGGTACTAACGGAAGGGGGGCAATGTTGGCGCCGCCACTGCGACCAGCTACGGCGACGATTCCCAGGAGGAACCCGGGAGGAGAGCGGGACAGAGGGGTCCCAAGGGGACAGCAGGGCAGTGAGGCCTGTAGAGCGAGAGGGGTGGGCAGGGGAAGCAGAAGCAGTAGGCACAGAGGGGCGCCCCGAGGCTGGAAGGACACCGGAACCAGAGCCACAACCTAGTGGTTCAGTGGCGCCAGACCAGACAGCCCCGGCACAGCCAGCAGCCTCGGAACACGAGCCAAAACCAGAACCCCTGACCAAGGAACACCCCAGGCCACAACGCACACGGAGGCGGCCAGCAGACCTTGGGGACTACAAATGCAACTTCCCGGGCAGGACTGGAACTTAGAGGGGAGGGGTGTTATGTACTGAGCTGAATCCTAGAACAATAGGATTCAGAATCAGCGGGAGCTACCCAATCCAACTCCAGGTGGAAGTGAATCCGCAACCTGATTGGCCTGCTGGAGCAGCCAATCAGGCGGCTGGCAGAAGCGAATCTGCTACCTGATTGGCCTGTAGGAGCAGCCAATCAGGCTGCAGGCAGAAGTCAATCCACAATATAATTGGCCCACAGGTGTAGCCCTGAAGTAGCCAATCACGCAAGGCCCATTGTGTAAATAATGTATATAAGCAGATGGTTTTGGGAAAAGAGCCATTCGTCTTCTCTTCTCCTCCTTGATGACTATGAGCTGAATAAAGAGCATGAAATTCACTCTTGACTCCGAGTATATTTCAGAAGGTATGCTATATTTATGGCAGGCTGTCCTCTGTCCTGGCACTGAAGCAATCACCGAACGGGTTCATTATCTTTGCCCATAATTTCTGTAAGAAGGTGGGAATCAAGGTGGTTTGAGATGGAATTTGAAAGAAGGAAATGAGATGGAGTTCTAGGCAAAAGGGGCAGCAAGGGAGAAGGATTGAAATCATCTGAAGATATATTTGGGTGATAGAGTCACAAATTTGCAACAACAGACTACAAATATGAGCCAAGTCGGCCACATTCTTCCACCACAATATGTGAACACTCCAACTCAACTCAATGTATTCTGTTCTGACAAGGGCATTAGCAGTCTAGACAGTCAGAGGAGGAGGAGGAGGAGGAGGAGGAGGAGGAGGAGGAGGAGGAGGAGGAGGAGGAGGAGGAGGAGGAGGAGGAGGAGGAGGAGGAGGAGGAGGAGGAGGAGGAGAAGGAGAAGGAGAAGGAGAAGGAGAAGGAGAAGGAGAAGGAGAAGGAGAAGGAGAAGGAGAAGGAGAAGGAGAAGGAGAAGGAGAAGGAGAAGGAGAAGGAGAAGGAGAAGGAGAAGGAGAAGGAGAAGGAGAAGGAGAAGGAGAAGAAGAAGAAGAAGAAGAAGAAGAAGAAGAAGAAGAAGAAGAAGAAGAAGAAGAAGAAGAAGAAGAAGAAGAAGATTATTGAGCCTCCAACAGGCTACATGGCTGGTGAGCTGCATTCAGCTTGGCAGGTCACAGATAGTATAACTCCTTCCAGACAAAAGGGTTAGACAAAGCCAGATGCTCTCAATTATTTCAGTTCATGGTGGACAGAAAAAAAGCCCCACCCATACAATTTCCCTTTTGTTGCAGCCTGCAGCAAGCCATTCGTTTCCATTGGACAAACTCTCAAAAAGTGATGTTTATAACAAATATAGGTAAGGTAAAGGTAAAGGGACCCCTGACCATTAGGTCCAGTCATGACCGACTCTGGGTTTGCACGCTCATCTCGCATTATTGGCCGAGGGAGCCGGCGTATAGCTTCCAGGTCATGTGGCCAGCATGACAAAGCCGCTTCTGGCAAACCAGAGCAGCACATGGAAATGCCGTTTACCTTCCCACTGTAGCGGTTCCTATTTATCTACTTGCATTTTGACGTGCTTTCGAACTGCTAGGTTGGCAGGAGCTGGGACCAAGCAACAGGAGCTCACCCCGTCGCGGGGATTCGAACCGCCGACCTTCTGATCAGCAAGCCCTAGGCTCAGTGGTTTAACCACAGTGCCACCTGGGTCAGTATACCAAATATGCCAAAAGCCAAATCCTGTACATCATGTGCAATAGCATATGAGAGACAACAAATAGGCATTTCCCCTATAGGTCAATGTTTGAAAAAGGCTGAACAGACTCTCCTTTAGGGCCCTAGTGTGGACAAACAGGTGGAAAGCCTTAAAATGTAACATAGTTTTGATTACACTATTAACACTGTCCACCTAATCAAGGAACCAACCTACGGAGTACAAGGACATTGCTTCCCAAAACACAGCCATTGTGTTCCAGTGTACCGAAGAAGAAAGTCATTTACCTGGGAAGGGAGATTTTTTGGTGGCTCAATTCTAATTGATGGATCCCATTCTCCAGGTGGTAGCACTGTCGCCTGATCTAGAAATTCATCAATCCCAGCTAAAAGGTCGTTACGGTCCCTAGCTTTATAAGCAACATCATGGAAAATCTGCAGACAGGAGATCAAGACAAAGCCATCAATCTGTTACATTATATACAACAACAACAACAACAACAACAACAACAACAACAACAACAAAGCCATATGGAATTTGCATGATGTTTTGCCAGACAAATAATTTGCAATCTCAGCTATTGGTTTGTTTGTCCTGAAAAATAGGTAGCAATATATTTTTCATTGTATTAGCTTGTAAGTGGGAGCAATATGCAGGCTGTTGGGGTATAAAGGCTTCTACCTCAAAAAAGAGTGTGGTTGAATATAGAATGGGTCGGATGACCATTGCAGTATTATATGCTTTCAATAATATGTCCCAAACAATGCTCATATAGTTTATTCTAATGTTGATGTTTCTGCTTCTTTATTGCTTTAAAAGTTGAATTTCACAAAATGGGTAGCAGCCTAAGCAAAATGTCTCTTATTTCTACCAACAGTTTTGCATTCCCATTTTCTTATCATTGTGACCTTCTTCCTGAAGCTTGAATTGTGGCAGAAAGGCAAAGCAATGCAAACAAAAGAGGTGAAAATATATTTTGTATTTTACTGTACCTCATCAGTCATGAGGGTAGCCATTGACCTTCCAATCTCATGATACTGTTGTCCTTTCCCTAATGGACCCAGCAAGATAAACAGGAACCTAGGGAGAGAGGGGGGAAATGGGGCAGACGTTTTTTAAGGCTTTGAGAAGTTAACATTCCTTTAAGGCTGGCATCCCCAAACTCGGCCCACCAGCTGTTTTGGGACTACAGTTCCCATCAGCCCTGACCACTGGTCCTGTTAGCTAGGGATGGTGGGAGTTGTAGTCCCAAAACAGCTGGAGGACCGAGTTTGGGGATGCCTGCTTTAAGCCAAGTATTTCATAAGTATGGGAAGAGAAAGTGGGCTCAGATGAAGCCTGTCTTCCATGACTTCCCCACCACCTACATCAATGATGCTGTGATGCAGTTTAATGATCACAGTGAGGAGAGGGCTGGGATCCCAGATAAACAACGTCAGAGTCAAGTTCCCTCTCCAACCCATTGGGGCACCAAGCTGAAATGTCAGGCTCACTTTCCTTCCAGCCCCAGTCAGCTGGGGCTAGATCATGCTTGCAAGCTTCCTTTGGCCCTCATTCATTTTGGGGAAGTTGGGCTGGGAGCTAACACCAACCTCTCTTGCAATTCAGGCAATGCACCTTCTTCCTATGACAATGGTTTCAATGGCGGTGGCATGAAACATATCAAGCGGGAACAGAAGGGAAGGAACATACCGGATTTCCCTACTCACTAGCCTAGAGGTTCCTAAATTATTAATTTGGGTCAGTTCCCCAGAGGAAGACCATCTCCACACTTTATGCAGCAAATGTTATATCCTGGAGTAAATAGAGAGCATTATCAATATATACATTTTCAATCTCCCAAGTACAAGCACCCAAAACCTCTGGTTTCCGAATATATCATATCTCTACAAAACATAAATGCTTGCTTTATATAGGTTTTCTGCTTTGTAGAAATGCTTGCTTTCTACTCTCTTTTTTGGCTTGGGGTTTTTTGGGGGGGGGGTTACTCAAGTTTCTATTATCCTAATTCGAAGAAAAGCAGGGGGAAAATGATTGACAATTTTAGCTCAAAGTGTGGAAAGGCAGATATCAGATAAGATAAGATATCTTTATTGTCATTGTCCCCTTGCGGGAACAACGGAATTACTTGGTTGCTACATCCACTCAGATAAAGCATTCCGCATAATCCAAAATTACAAAACCTAATTAAAAACAGTAAATATAATACAAAATAACAAGTAAAATAAGATGACTTCAAATTCCAGGCTTTCCATTTAAGGCCAAAATCGCTCTAGAGAAGAAACTGTTCCTGAGACCAGCTCGTTCTTGCCTGCATTGTTCTATATCTCCGTCCCGATGGCAGGAGCGCAAAGAAATGGTGACCAGGGTGCGTTGGATCTCTTGATATGTCTAGTGTTTTTCTATGGCACCTGGTGGTGTAGATTTGTTCTAAGGTGGAGAGTGAGCAGCCAATAATGCTCTCTGCTGTTTTACTAATTCTGCACAGCCCTGCTCTGTCCTGAGAAGTACAGCTTCCGTACCACACACATAAACCATACGTGAGCACGCTCTGTATGGCACAGTGATAGATGGATAGATAGATAGAATATCGTTTAGGAAACTTGGTCAGTCCCTCAATCAGAAGTTTGGAACCTTTCCCCAATGATAAAGGGGTTGTTAATATCAATGCCTGCCCTCAAATCTCGGTCTGCCTCCCACCCACCCCCATCATAGACAAATAATAATAATTAAGCACAATATTCCAAATTCTGCAAAAAATAAAAATGCAAATGACAGCTGGGCAAATTTCAGGCAAGTATACAAGTTCTCATTATCACAAATTGTTGTTGTTGTTGTTGTTGTTGTTCCTAAAACACCAACAAAACAACAGTAACAACAACTCTTACCTGGTAGGAAGAGGAACTTCAGTCATGCCTGGGAGAAGAACGGCTGGTGATAAGCGCACAAAGGCAATAAAAGGCCGAGAAAGAAAATCCAGCTCTCCCACCAGAACATTTGAGGCTTCTGCTCCAGTGGGAATCTTCTTCATAAAATGAAGCTCTGCCTAATACCAAAGAACAGGGCATAATTTCTAGGGCTGAGATACAATTTGACAAGCATTTTCGCCCACCCAGACAAGCATTTTCACCCAAAACAAACCCCTGTGTTGCAATAAGAACCAATCACAATAATACAAACACAAAATGTAGGCTAATAGCTAGTAGAGAATATATAATAGAATAATGATATCGTTCAAATTATAGGTATAGCAGAAGACATCTCAAAAGTTTCAAAAGTAAAGTCTATCAATATGTCTTCCATTGAAACTTTTGAAAGACTATTGTGAGACTGTCCTTAGACATCTGTTTTGAACACACGGTTGACGGTTCTCGCTACCACTCTGTTATATTGTATAGATGAACTTTGATTGGCTTATTCCTATAATTTGAATGATATCATTATTCTATTATATATTCTCTACTAACTATTAGCGTATGTGTTGTGTTTGTATTGTTGTGATTACTCCTCCTTTTCATACATAATTTTGGGGATACTCCCTCTTCACAGACTTTGACTTTTTTCTTTTTTGCAGGGTAGCAAGGGATCAGATGAGCCAGGAGTCAGCAAACTTTTTCAGCAGGGGGCCGTTCCACTGTCCCTCAGACCTTGTGGGCGGCCGGACTATATTTTTTGGCGAGGGAAATGAACAAATTCCTATGCCCCACAAATAACCCAGAGAAGCATTTTAAATAAAAGGACACATTCTACTCATGTAAAAACACGCGGATTCCCGGACCGTCCGCAGGCTGGATTTAGAAGGCGATTGGGCTGGATCCGGCCCCTGGGCCTAAGTGTGCCTACCCATGAGATAAGCCATCCAGACTTTACATCAAATGTATTCATTAAAAAACAAGCAATTGCTCCTTCAATAATAATAATAATAATAATAATAATAATAGTAATAGTAATAGTAATAAATTTTTATTTATACCCCACCCTGCCTAGTCAAAACTGGGCTCAGGGCGGCTCACACCAATAAAATTGCAATAAAACATAAAAAGCAATTAATTAAAATACAGATTAAAATACAGTATTAAAATTTAAAATGCAGCCTGATTTTAAGTAGTCCATAAATCCAAGCCATGAGGGAGGAAAACACAGGGGTCAGACTAAGTGCAGCCCAAAGGCCAGGCGGAACAGCTCTGTCTTGCAGGCCCTGCGGAAAGATGACAAATCCCGCAGGGCCCTGGTCTCCTGTGAAAGAGCATTCCACCAAGTTGGGGCCAATACTGAAAAGGCCCTGGCCCTAATAGAGGCCAATCTAGCCACCTTAATAAACATTCCTGTTACAGGAAACCAGAGATCTGCCTGCCTTTACCTAACTGACCATTCCACACTGGCCAAGAACAGCAATTCTTGGCCACTCCACAATTGATCAAGAACAGCAAGATCTGTCTGGACACACTCAGAACAGTGTGAGAAGGTAGAGCTATTTCTTGCAAGGAAAACCTGAGTCCGCTTGTCATAGTAAAACAGGGGCAGGAATTGCAGGGAAGAACCGGCAAACAGTGAGGAGTCTTCAACCCTTTTCTCACCTATTGTCTCTCCCATGAAAATGCCCACACCATAAGTGTACAGCTGCACATGCACCATACGAATTTAAACACTATGGACCAGGACTATGTGTCAATAATGTAGCAAGAGACAGTCTATAATGGCCATCTGCTCCTGGGTAGCAATTTGCTTTTACAGTTCTACTCTACATACCTCTGCAGCAGGCATGGCCAAACTTGGCCCTCCAGATGTTTAGGGACTACAACTCCCATGATCCCTAGCTAACAGGACCAGTGGTCAGGGATGATGGGAATTGTAGTCTCAAAACATCTGGAGGGCCAGCTTTGGCCATGCCTGCTCTACAGCAATATATGGTATTGCTTTATTATATATAATACAATATAACAGTTCTACTATGATAAATAAGGTACGCGGGTGGCGCTGTGGGTTAAACCACAAAGCCTAGGGGCTTGCCGATCAGAGGGTCGGCGGTTCGAATCCCTGTGACGGGGTGAGCTCCCATTGCTCGGTCCCTGCTCCTGCCAACCTAGCAGTTCGAAAGCACATCAAAGTGCAAGTAGATAAATAGGTACCGCTCCGGTGGGAAGGTAAACGGCGTTTCCGTGTGCTGCTCTGGTTCGCCAGAAGCGGCTTAGTCATGCTGGCCACATGACCTGGAAGCTGTACGCCGGCTCCCTCGGCCAATAATGCGAGATGAGCGCCACAACCCCTGAGTCGTCCACGACTGGACCTAATGGTCAGGGGTCCCTTTACCTTCTACTATGATAAATTAAAAATATAAAAATCTGTGTACCCTTTGAAACTGTTTTGCATATCCCTAGGGGTACATGTTATCACACTGCTCTCTTTTTAAAAAAAAAAGATTCTTCTGCAATCCAAACAACACAATTTTATTATTTTAATTTTGAACTGAATCTTATTGGGGGATTTATATATCTTATTACCAACATAGGTAAACTGAGAGTCAAATGACAGTGTTTAAGTTGAATAGATGAGCAAAGAAGATTGCACCTTAGTTAAGTCTGTTGGGGTAATATCATGGATTATTCCATTTTTTGCGTCCAAGCCTGGAGGAGGTGGGGCACTTGGTGAGCTCACTCCTAGGAAGATATGAAGAGAAATAATTCTAGATGAAATTGTATGTTAATGGTTAGTTTCAGAATATCACTGTCTATAGATATATTTTCACCAAGTGCACATTTATATGCATGAAATCACACACACACACACACACACACACACACACCCCTCTGTCAGCACAAATCACATGAAGCATTTGTTTTCATCCACATACCCAATTTTATGTGGACGGAGCTTCTTCATTAAGAGTATTGCTACTCTGAAAAAAATGAAGGGTATCTTTTTATACGCTACAGTTGCAGCAAGAGTTCTTATTGCTGCGAAATGGAAAAGTGATAAAATCCCCTGTATTCATGAATGGACTCAAAATTGAAAGAATATGCCGAGTTAGATAGTCTATCAGAAAAAATAAAGAATAAACCAAAACAGGAATTTGTCTCAAAATGGGAGGTCTATAAAGTATATTTGAAAAATAATTATAGCAGTTTAAACTCTGTTGCAGCATTTGAATAATTTCAGTAGTAGCTTTAAGAAAGACATGAGACCCAAGACAAATTGAGGATTAGTTATATTAGGTTAAAGGCTGTATTGGCAACAAGTAATATATAATTGAAGTAAGGAATAGACGGGAGGTCGGGCCTGTAGTTCAAAGACCAAATCTTGCTTTGTTGTTGTTGTTTAGTCGTTCAGTCATGTCCGACTCTTCGTGACCCCATGGACCATAGCACGCCAGGCACTCCTGTCTTCCACTGCCTCCCGCAGTTTGGTCAAAGTCATATTCGTAGCTTCGAGAACACTGTCCAACCATCTTGTCCTCTGTCGTCCCCTTCTCGGTCTTTTCCAGGGAGTCTTCTCTTCTCGTGAGGTGGCCAAAGTATTAGAGCCTCAGCTTCACGATCTGTCCTTCCAGTGATCACTCAGGGCTGATTCCCTTCAGAATGGATAGGTTTGATCTTCTTGCAGTCCATGGGACTTGTTTTGTAAATAATTTCATTGTTATTTTCATTTGTATTTTTGCTTTTCTTCCTTTTTTCCTCAGTATATCAACAAAAAAGCAAATTAAAAATTAAAATAAAAAAGAGGATTGCTACTGTAATTACTATTATTCTAAACCACCATCCTTGATGCAATTTACCCATAAAGTAGATAAAAACAGTTAAAAACACAAGAACAGTAAACACATTTTAAAACAAGACCTAAACAAGACCAAAACTACAGCAAGTGGACTCTTGTGGAAAAGACCCATTTATTGACTCAGGGTGGCATGTTGGAACAAAAATGTTTTCATCTATTTCCATGAAGCACAGAACAGGGACAGCCACACCAGAGTGGGCTTCTGAGTTCTCTGGCATTTGCAGGAGACGCTCTCCCACAGACCATAGATATTGACAGGGTGTATAAGGCAAGTTAGTGCCAACACCAGTTTGGACAACAATCCCACCAACCCAATGTACAGAAGGAAACCAGTGCGCATAGCTCCTTCCTTGCCACTTTGTATGTTGTCCCCTTCTCTGCCTGAACACTTGGAACCGATCGTCTGATTTAATCCCGCTCTCATGCAAATCAGAAGGCTGATTTTCACTTACGCAATTTGCACACAATATGCAGGATTAGATCAGATGATCAGTCTCTGCACTTTCAAGCAACGACAGCAGAGGCAGTGCAGTAGGTGTCAGGAGGAGAGTTGTGTATGCACTCACTTCTGCACCATGTGCTAGGTTAGTTGGGGGGAGGGGGGCAGTGAGTATTGCCCAAATGAGTCATTGACCTCCCTAGTGACCTCCCTAGTGCCCTTTAATATTAGAACCCAGGTAGTGTTGGAGGGTAGGGATGCGGGTGGTGCTGTGGGCTAAACCACTGAGCCTAGGGCTTGCTGATCAGAAGGTCGGCGGTTCGAATCCCTGTGACGGGGTGAGCTCCCGTTGCTTGGTCCCAGCTCCTGCCAACCTAGCAGTTCAAAAGCACGTCAAAATGCAAGTAGATAAATAGGAACCGCTACAGCGGGAAGGTAAACGGCGTTTCCATGTGCTGCTCTGGTTTGCCAGAAGTGGCTTTGTCATGCTGGCCACGTGACCTGGAAGATATACGCCGGCTCCCTCAGCCAATAATGCGAGATGAGCGTGCAACCCCAGAGTCGGTCACGACTGGACCTAATGGTCAGGGGTCCCTTTACCTTTACCTTAGTGTTGGAGGGTAGGGATGTGGGTGGCACTGTGGTGTAAACCACTGAGCCTTGGGCTTGCCAATCGGAAGGTTGGCGGTTCGAATCCCCGCGACGAGGTGAGCTCCCGTTGCTCGGTCCCAGCTCCTGCCAACCTAGCAGTTCGAAAGCACGTCAAAGTGCAGGTAGAAAAATAGGTCCCACTCCGGCGGGAAGGTAAATGGCGTTTCCATGCACTGCTCTGGTTTTGCCATGCTGCCCACATGACCCAGCAAAACTGTCTGTGGACAAACGTTGCCTCCCTCAGCCAGTAAAGCGTGATGAGTGTCACAACCCCAGCGTCGTTCGCGACTGGACTTAACTGTCAGGGGTCCTTTACCTTTTTAGTGCTGGAGGACATCTTAGCCAGAATAAGGGTCCCAAAGTATCACCTGAAGGCAAACAAGCACACCAACTTGCTAAAGCTAAGCAGGTCTGTGTCTGGATGCCAGACCTCCTGGGAACCATTAACAGAAGAAAGGTGGCACTGAGAAGACTGGCTTGATGCTAAGGAGGCATGATAGGAGATGCACAGGTTACTGTGCCAATTCAACCAGACAGTACAAACCTCCAGGGACTCTCTCACCTGCTTTATCTGTCGAGGGAGGTTCAGTTTTTTTCTGGGAGACATCAGCAAAAGAGCGGACAATTGGGAGGATGTTCTTCTTCTTTCCATTCTGATGGTAATGATTCCTCAAAAGGGCGTCCCAGACTTTTTTACGGGTGTTCTTATCAAGCTCCTCAGAAGGTTCATAGTTATCCAGAACCATGTCTGAAAGGGAGAACCTCCAAGTCATTCAAATTTTTAGCACCATTCATTTATTGCAATTCATAAAATTTATAAACCACTTGATTGTTTTATATAAACAGTGGTGCCTCGCTAGACGAATTTAATTCGTTCCACGGGTCTTTTCTTATAACGGAAAATTCGTCTAGCGAATCCCATAGGAATGCATTGAATTTTTATTTATTTATTCATTTTGCCCATAGGAACGCATTAATTGAATTTCAATGCATTCCTATGGGAAACCGCGATTCGCTAGATGAATTTTTCATAAAATGAATTCGTCTAGCGAGGCAACCTCTGCTCAAAAAATCCTTTCGTTAAGCGGAAATTTTGTTAAGCAGGGCATTTGTTAAGCAAGGCACCACTGTGTGTGTGTGTGTGTGTGTGTGTGTGTGTGTGTGTGTGTATACACACACATATATACATATATATATATATATATATATATATATATATATATATATATATATAATCTCAAAGAAGTTTAACAAAGACAATAAACAATAAAATTCACAGTGAAAACAGTTATAAACATCCATTGAAAACATTTTTTTTAATGGCAGTCAAATAAATACAGGTTAAAGCAGACATCAACATTCTGCAAGTCTGATTAGGCTTGTCTAAAGAAAAATGTTTTTAGCAGGTGCCCGAAAGAGTGCAATGAACTTTCCTAGTGTCAATAGGCAGGGAGTTTCAAAGTGTAGATGCTGCCACACTTAAAGACTGGTTTCTTACAAATGCCAGTTCCACAGACTGAAGTGGCTGAGCGGTCATATGAGTTAAGGCGATCTGGTGTGTAAACTGGTTCCAAGTGGTTAAGGACTTTATTTACTAATAATAACACCTTTAATTTGATCCAATAGCATATTGGCAACCAATGCAGACCTCTCAGCACAGGTCTGACAAGGTCTCACTCCTGTCACCAATTGTGCCACAGCATTTTGCACTAACTGCAGCTTCCAGATCAAGCTCAAGGGAAGCCCCACATACAGCGCATTTGTCAGGGAATGGTCTGGATCTGAAGATTGGGGGATGCAGTCGCAGGCAGCTCAGCTCCTCTCAGAAGAGGGGGGGGATATTGGGGGGGCGCCTCTAGTGTTTTCAGAAGCAGAGAGGCAGACACGGAAGCTAAACAGATTAAGGAGGAGTTACCCAGCTACACGGGTGGCATTGTGGTCTAAACCACTGAGCCTCGGGCTTGCCAATCAGAAGGTTGGCGGTTCGAATCCCTGCGACGGGGTGAGCTCCCGTTGTCCGGTCCCAGCTCCTGCCAACCTAGCAGTTTGAAAGCACGTCAAAGTGCAAGTAGATAAATAGGGAAGGTAAACGGCATTTCCGTGCACTGCTCTGGTTCGCCAGAAGCGGCTTAGTCATGCTGGCCACATGACCTGGAAGCTGTACATTGGCTCCCTCGGCCAGTAAAGCGAGATGAGTGCCCCAACCCCAGAGTCATTCGCGACTGGACTTAACTGTCAGGGGTCCTTTACCTTTACCTTTTTACCCAGCTACAAGATAATGATAACAGATCCAGAAGGGAGGGGGCAGCTGGGAGACACATCAACAGAGAGTGTGGGGGAACCCCCCTCCCCATGGATTCCGAGGTCCAAACATATCAGAGAACAAAGGAGGCAAAGAGGGGGAGGAACTTCCCATTGGCGCGCCCCTTGCTGCGGAAGTCAGAAGGGGGATTCAGAGTAAGCAGCTGATCTCCTTGCAGAGAGTTGTCTGTTTGTGCTTGCAACATGATGCTGTAATGGAAGGACTATAAAACTATCATCTTCTCATTAGTTCTTATCTATAAGCTACTGAAGGGAGAGGGGAACTCCCACGCTTGACAGCACTGCAGTAATCCAGTCTTGAATTAGTATGAACTACTGCAGCCAAGCTTTCTTGGTCCAGGAATGGTCACAGCTGTCAGACCAGTTGCAGCTGGTAGTGCGAGAGCCAATGAGAGTTTTCCTTCCAATGTGAACAGCAGCTCAGGAGGCCCAAATATCATCAGGATTGCAAAAATGAAGAAGAGGCTTGCACTCTCCCATCAGCTGCAATCCCAATACAGTAAGTTCTCCACTTACATGCATTTAACTAGTGCACATTCAGTTTTATGTGTGTGGCAAAAAAAATCATTTAAAAGGGGGTGGAAAGGGGGTGGGGTTCTGGGGGGTTGAATCCCACCCGCCATTGAACCCAATGGATTTTGACTATACACAATTTTGGCCTTAGGCACGATTTTGTCAAAAATACCCTTACCGGATCACACCCAGTTCCACTGGGTTTGTCTCACTGTTTTTAAGTGGAGCCAGATATATGTAAGAAACTCACAAGCAAGCCATTCCTCTTCTCTGTTGCCAGCATGTGGTATGCAGAGAGAGACTGCCTCTAAATGTGGAGGTTCCGTTTAGCTATCATTACTAATGGCCAACAGCAACCCTACTCCAGACCTTTTCAAAAACCCATCTAAAGCAAGAAAGGTAAAATAACTATTGCTGGCCCTAGAGCCAGCATGAAAAGCAAAATACAACCAGAGGAATGACAAGATGGGACTGGATGGGAGACTAAGGGATGTTGCATGAGAGTAGGGGATGGGTGGGGGGTTCTGTGCAATTTTCATGAGATTTTTAAGTGTAAGAAATAAAGCATAGAATGTGCAGCCTTATGTTCATAGACCACTGCTCCACTGAACCCAAGACCATCTAGTGAGCCTGAATAGAGAGAGCAGCTCTCCATGGTCCTGAACAGAGACCTTTCTTAGCCCTGACTTCCAGTATTCCCTGCATCAGAGGTAAGGAACCTGTGGCCCGCCATTCATTGTTGGACTCCCAACTCCCAATTAGTCTCAGCCAGGAATTATGGGAGTTGAAAGTCCTTTCCTCTTTCCAGAGATTACAGGGAATCAACCCAAGACCAGTGATCTACCACTGAGCTACAGGAACAACTTGTAAGGGGACTTGAGGGGAAAGGCCATGGCACAATGGCAGAACATCTGGTTCCCATGCAGACGGTCCCAGGTTCAATCCCCGCCATCCCCAGGTGGAGTTTGGGAGAGACCCCTGTCAGAAACCCCAGAGGGCCTGTGGTCTGACACAGTATAAGGCAGGATCCTATGTTCCTGAGTTAGAACAGACTGGTAGTAATTATGTTGTAGGTGCTTAAGGATGTGAGAGCTCCGGACTGTGGGGAGTGGCATCCATTCTTACCATCCAGTCATCAGGTTAGTTCAGCACTAGCTGCTCTCTACCCTGAATTTCCTGGAGGTTACCAATAAATTGCCTTAATTCATGGCCTATGACAGTCTCTGTGCTTTAACAGCTATTGTGTGGGATATTCATTTCCACCCTCCAAGGGTGGCAGGCATGTAATCTTTTCCCCGATAATGCTGAAGATAAAACAGTGAAGGGTCATAGCTCAGTGGCTCCCATGTTCAATTCCTGGCAGCTTCAGGTAAGGCTAGCAAAGACACCTGCCTAAAACCCTGGACAGCTGCTGCCAGTCAGTGCAGACAATACTGAGCTAAATGGGCCCATGGTCTGACTCTGTGTTCCTATGTGCCAACAAAGCCAGAAAAACATCACTCAAGCACAAGCTATTCCTCTTCTCTATAAGCAGAGTACTTTAAATTCCTTGGCTCTCTAAAACATATACCGGTGAAACTCGGAAAATTAGAAGATCGTCAAAAAGTGCATTTATTTCAGTAATGCAACTTATTATTTTTTATTTTTTTCTTAATTTTTACAAATGCTTTCTTTTGGAAATTCCACAGTAATAAAACAAAGAGTTACAATAATACAAAAATAAACATCGCTATTACATTTCATTAATTACATTCCATTTATAATTGACCCGCCTAATGACAAATAATTACAATTACAACAAATAAAGGCTTGACATATCTTGCTTTGCATGTCATGCATCTATCTCATATATTGGTTTCACCGTTTAAGTTCCGTTACTGAAATAAATGCACTTTTCGACGATATTCTAATTTTCTGAGTTTCACCTGTATATGCCAGATGTGAAGCCACAGAAACCAAGTCCATGTGCAGGTATGTGATGCAGAAGGCTGCAGTGTAGACAACCCCTCTTGTCTCTGCAGAGAAAGCAGGCCTTTTTCCTTCAGTTAATAAGCTTTGCTGAAATGCTAAAGCACTGTCTAAATAATGCATCTGCAGCCCCTTTCAAGATAATGCAGTTCACTTCCACAATCTGAGTCAGTTTTATTTCTCTGCGCATCTAATCAAATTATAAGCAATCTGCAGCACAATGCCTCTTGCATAATTGACTGTTATTGGTAACACTTGTGGGAAGGAAATGTGCTAAGAATCATCAGATACCAGGGGGTTTGAATGGAATCTTGTCAATTTAGAGCCCATTTCTACAAAGCTACTTTCCTGGAAGGAAAAAATAAAGAAAGCTCCATTGACTCTTCCACTAACTCTTCCATTAACACATTACTTTGGTTATCAGGCAAAAGAGCAACTGCCTCTGAAAATGAATGCTAAAAAAATGTCTCCAGCAACTTTTCTGTTTTCCAGGCAGCCGTGTAAGCTGGAAGTTCAATCAGAGTTCCAAAAGATGCAGATTTTAACAGCTCGGGGCAGTTTCTCCATCACTCACAAGTGTATGTACTTTCCTGCAGAGGATGACTAGAGTCTGTTACAGCAAACAAAGATAGCATTTCCCATAACAAACTGGGGCTTTGGCAATAATATCTTAATCAACTCCTTAATGGGAAAGTCTCACAAGGCTACCGATGGTGTGAGGTCAGGTTTGATGGTATTTTTTTTTTTAAAAAAAAAAAAGTCATTGTCATGAAAGCTAGCGAAACATTTGCATTTTTTTTAAAAAATAATAATTTTAAGCACAGTTTAGTAGAAATACATAGCACGCAACACACAAACACGCACATATTTTTTCTGGAAAGTGTGTTCCACTTGTAACATCCATGACAAAATCATGAAGAGCCATAACCATTTTTTCAGACTCAGAGAAAATCTTGAGGTTGCAAGCCAACCTGACAAAGTCTAATCAGGGCCATGTAAAATATGTGAATTTAATGTGTCTAAAATGATATGTGGAGGTTTGCATTTGCAGGATATCTGTTTGACAGAGAACTGTAACAAGTGCAAAAAGGTGCACTAAGAGGGTCTTTGTTTCAATGTTACGTCAATTGATTCTGATCTCTCTTGGAAGCTACAAGCATATTGAATAAGTAGCTTGCTTTTCTGAATCTCTCTCTGTAACCAGAGAAAGAATACCTTATTTTTCTATCTATAAGACCGCCCCTATTTTTCAGGGCTCAATTTTAAGAAAATGAGGGGAGATGGCCCAAAGTGGTTACCCCCCACGCAGCTGTGGGCAGGAAACACTCCCTAGATGGTTCCCCGCGTGCAGCTGCATCAGGGGAAGTTGCGCTCCTGCCAACCTCGTCTAATTCACAGAAAAATACGGTGGTTATTGGACTATACTAACAAGTAAGAACTGAAAGAAAACTGGACTGCATTGCTAGTTGTTTAAGAGCAATGTGTTGATTGATATTTGAAATAATTCTTTGTAACAAATTTAATGACTGTTCGCAGTAAAACTTTGGAACTCCTTGTGGCAGAGTGTTTATTGATTCATACTCTGCACAAGGTCCAGATCAGGAAATTACACTCATGTAACACTTAACTGGCCACACATGTAGACTAGGCCTAAGTAAAAAAAACAAAAAACCACCCATGAATTTACCATTACCATTCCTGTTTGGGGGGGTCTTTTGGCAAATTTTGGGGTGGAGAGCCAAATAGTTGCAATAGTTTCAGGTGAGTGGAACACTTACCACTTCTTTCTCTCTGTACTTCCCTCCCTCCCTCCCTCCCTCTCTAATTAAGCAATGTTGCAAAAATAATAATAAAATGCTACATGTGATGACAGCTGCAGCCAGAGCAGAGCTCCAGCCACAACAAAAGCCACACCAGTCCAGAGGTATTGTCAGGGAAACATGGTTGTAGCCTGATCTCTGCTCTGACTGTCACCATTGGTGCACCTTGCATTTATTTATTTATTTATTTATTTATTTATTTATTTATTTATTTACTACAAAAAAACCTGGAAAGAGAAAGTCTCTAGTTGACATGGCAATAACCCCCCTCCCCCAGAAACCATTCATACAATTTCATCACCCAACCCCAAAAATTATGCCCCCGTTTGTGGAAGCCAAAATGGTGTGGTTTTAGCCCTTCTCTAATATGGAATGTGTCCAGAAGAGGGCAACCAAAATGGTCAAAGGCCTGGAAACGATGCCTTATGAGGAACGGCTTAGGGAGCTGGGTATGTTTAGCCTGGAGAAGAGAAGGTTAAGGGGTGATATGATAGCCATGTTCAAATATATAAAAGAATGTCATATAGAGGAGGGAGAAAGGTTGTTTTCTGCTGCTCCACAGAAGCGGACATGGAGCAATGGATTCAAACTACAAGAAAGAAGATTCCACCTAAACATTAGGAAGAACTTCCTGACAGTAAGAGCTGTTCGGCAGTGGAATTTGCTGCCAAGGAGTGTGGTGGAGTCTCCTTCTTTGGAGGTCTTTAAGCGGAGGCTTGACAGCCATCTGTCAGGAATGCTTTGATGGTGTTTCCTGCTTGGCAGGGGGTTGGACCGGATGGCCCTTGTGGTCTCTTCCAACTCTATGATTCTATGAATATATGAAGCTGCCTTTTACCCATGGCCCATATACGGCTCAGTACTGCCTGTTTGACTGGAGACAGTCCTCCAGGGTCTCTGGCAAAAAAAATCCTTCTAATTGCCATCCCACTACTGCAGTGGTCCTCAACCTTGGGCCTCCAGATGTTTTTGGCCTACAACTCCCATGATCCCTAGCTAGCAGGATCAGTGGTCAGGGATGATGGGAATTGTAGTCTCAAAACATCTGGAGGCCCAAGGTTGAGGACCACTGCACTACTGTACTAAGAAAAGGTGCAGGGCAGTGAAATTGGGGTCAGCTGTATGCAAAGCAGGAGGGTGCCATTTGGATTTTTCTCCCTCAGGCTCCAATCCGCCTTCAGCTGACTCTGTTCCTTTCCTTTTTAATCATCATTAACTGGCACCTGCAATTTCTTCCATGGTGCTTGCGTTCATATCCAGAAGGACAATCCCGTTGATGATGCAGCTCCTCAGCTCAAAGATACTGTGCAGTGAGAGGGTTGCAACATAGGGTTTACTCCAACGCTCTCCTCCATCTTCCACATCTTCTTCAAACTTCACCCACCTGAAAGTGATGGACACCAATACAATCCAAGTCAATAGGAACAGTAAGGGGGGAAAAACAGGAAAAAAACCTTGACCCTGGTGCTGAGTACCAGTGTGCAAATTTATTTTATTACATTTATATCCTGTCCCAGATCCCAAGAAGGAGGCAGTGTCTTGTCCAATCACTAGACCTGCTTACCGTCAGAAAGGTGGTGGCCTCATGTGTCTTTTTATTTTTAAGTATTTCTACACCACCTTTGAATTGACGCTTTTGAATTATGGTGCTGGAGGAGACTCTTGAGAGTCCCGTGGACTGCAAGAAGATCAAACCTATCCATTCTGAAGGAAATCAGCCCTGAGTGCTCACTTGAAGGACAGATCCTGAAGCTGAGGCTCCAATACTTTGGCCACCTCATGAGAAGAGAAGACTCCCTGGAATAGACCCTGATGTTGGGAAAGATGGAGGGCACTAGGAGAAGGAGACGACAGAGGACGAGATGGTTGGACAGTGTTCTTGAAGCTACGAACATGAGTTTGACCAAACTGCGGGAGGCAGTGCAAGACAGGAGTGCCTGGCATGCTCTGGTCCATGGGGTCATGAAGAGTCGGACACGACTAAACGACTAAACAACAACCACACCACCTTCCATTTGTTACCCATAATCCTTTAATTTGTGGTGTCAATGATAGAACATGGGAGTTTCTGCAAGCACTGTGTGTACTCTACCTATAAATTATTGCCCCTTCCCAAAGCCAAGTATTATCAAAATATGATAATGTCCGTAGAACATAAATGAGGAAAATGTTTTCTTGTTTTCAGAGAGCACTGAGAGTCTTACATTTTGCCACTTCAGGGGGCTCAAAATAGCAGTTCCCTGCTTTGTAGTGGCTCTGAGAAACCAAGGCTTATGAAGCTGTGATCTACCCAGATTACTAAAATGAATTCTCCCAGTGTTCACAAACAAAGTGGTGCAGAAGGAGTTACCAGTCACTTGCTTTGTTTATTTTGAAAATCAAAACCTATGGAAGCATCTGGGGCTACCAAGGGCGGGTGTAGAAAGCACTGGCGGGTAGCAACAACATGTCTTCTGCCAGTAGATGTCACCACTGGGCAAAGCAACAGCGAATGTGCTTTGGTTTGTGTGAGCTTGGCAGGTACATTAGCGCATGTATTTTGAATAGGTTTGGAAGTGCATTTAAGGCACTTATGAACTCGAGATGCTGCACAAAGTGGCATTTGGCAGCAGCTTAGCAGCTCTGCGCTCAGCAGAAAC
This sequence comes from Zootoca vivipara, assembly GCF_963506605.1. Lineage (NCBI taxonomy): Eukaryota > Metazoa > Chordata > Lepidosauria > Squamata > Lacertidae > Zootoca > Zootoca vivipara. Next base: position 116,291,249 of record NC_083277.1, on the reverse strand, counting down.
AAAACAGCCCAGAAACTGGATTTCCTGGAATCCAGAAGGTCCTGCTGCAAAGCCTGGAAGCCTTCTCCAGTGTTCTTGGCTCAGCAGCCAATGATCAAAAGCAGGCATCCCCAACCTGCGGCCCTCCAGATGTTTTGGCCTACAACTCCCATGATCCCTAGCTAACAGGACCAGTGGTCAGGGATGATGGGAATTGAAGTCCAAAACATCTGGAGGGCTGAAGGTTGAGGGTGCCTGATCAAAAGCCGCCTCAATTGGCTTGATGTGATGGCACTACCACCTCATGCTGGCTCAAGAAGCTTGTGTGCATGTTGAAAATGGCCCATATATAACATTAATAAAACCTCTGGAGTCAGCAGTACCCACCAGATAACATTAGAACTGGGACATCTGGAACTGGTTCTGGAACAGGAGCAGAAAGTATGGTAGAATTCCAGGTGCAAAATCCTGGCTTGCCAGACTGTTCTGAGTGAAACTGGGTGCTTCTATCCATTCTCCATTCAAGACTTACAGTGATCCCGCACAGATACGTTACTGTCCTGACAATTCCCTTGCACATCTCTGGTAAACCCACATGACAGATGCTGTTCAGCATCAGCATTCAGGATGCGGTCTGCCCATTTAACTTTCTGCTCCCATAAGCAGGGGAAAGGGTTGGTTGTTTCTTTAAGAACGCTTCTGGCTTAATCCTAGGGAGCTAAACTGACCACACGGGAAGCTGGCGTACAGCTGTTGTCCTTCATTTTTACCTTGCTGTTTCCTTCCACGCTGAATCATCATCCTCTTTCACGCAGATTTCATCCATCTCTGTGAACAAGTCATGGGGGCAATGTTCCTCATCCTCCTCCATGCCAATGATAAACTGAACTCTCCGAGATGGGGAATCTAAGAAAACGGAGAATGAAAGAAATGACAATTATTTGCTCCCCCCCCCCCTTTGAATATCCTGCCAAAAAAAAAAGGACAAGAGGGGGAACCCTTGCAATGTTTCTAGACATGGGATTTGTAGTTTACAGGAGCAGCACCTCAGCATAAGAACACAACATGCAAAGGGATAATATGCAGTACCACAGATAATGAAGATTTGTGCAAAGGCAGAAACTTCCTGCATTGCTAGCTATGACATTTACTACCTAGCCCAGTGATGGTGAACCTATGACACGCGTGTCAGCACTGACACACATACCCATTTTGGGTGACACGCAGCCGCATGCCAAGACCTCACTTCCGGCTGGCGGCGGAATGCCGCAGGCACATCTCTGCAGACTTCCGGCGAGGCAAGATGGCGGTCAGCAAGGAGCTGCGGAGCTCCTGAAAGTGACCAGCGCTGCAGGAGCTGCTGGACGAGCTCCCGAGCCACCAAAACCGCCACCACCACCCTGACATTATGGGGCCACCAGTGCAGCAACCGGGGAGCTGCTGGACCCCACCCCCACCCTGCGAACCTGATGGACGGCCTCGAGGCACTCTGGAGGCCGGAGGAGGAAAAAGGAAGCCCTGGCCCAGCTGCCGCCGCCCCCACAGAAAGGAGGGAGAAAAGAAGGAAAAACAAGGCAAAGGAGAACAGGGGTCCGCTTGCTCCGTTGCCGTCCCCGTCGCCCCCACCTCAAGGGAGAGGAGGGGGCCCTTGGAGGGGGGAGAATAACCCTGACCCCGACCTCGCTGCTGCCACCGCCACCACCTCGCCGCCATCCCGGGAAGAGAGAAGAGACACCCAAGTAAGGTGAAACCCCCTTCCCTGTTGCCCCGCCATCGCGCAAGCATACCGAGTGAGGGGAGAGGTGGGCTGAAGAGGGCCACGAGGAGGCACAGGCCCAACTCGAGCCCACCTCCCCAGCGGCAGACCCACTGGAGGAAGGCCTGAGCCCAGAGTCCCACTGGGAAAGACCTCTGGGTTTTACCTTATTTTTTCCCCTTTTAAAATAATTTTTTTTAAAAAAAGTTTAATAATTTTTCCCTCCCCTTTTTCCTTTTTTTAAAGGGGGAACAATTATACATTTTTGTTATTTAGACTATACATATTGCAAAATTATGGTGTTTTTTCTCGAAGTGACACACCACCCGAGTTATGCTTGGTTTTTTGGCGAATTTTGACACAGCAAGCTCAAAAGGTTGCCCATCACTGACCTAGCCAGAAGTGTACAGCAAAAAAAAGTTACTCTACAGTTCTATGATTCTATTTAAGGATCTAATGGTAGCCATGTTGGGAAAGCTTCTATCTCTGAGGTATTGAAAATCTATATGGGACACTGGCCCATGAAGTTGCTTGCCATACTGTCATGTTCACATCACATAGTAACCCAGCATTGCACACTCACCATAAGACCCAGTACTTTCTTGAATTTGTTGCACCCGATCTCGCTTCCTGTGCCTCTGGCCATGTCTGTGATGTCTGTGGGTCTGTCTCACTAAAGGCATCCGCACCCCAACATACAGAGTCCTGTGCCCTGGAATCAAAGAAGAAAAGTTTAAGCTTTGTACAGTGGTACCTCGGTTTATGAACACAATTGGTTCCGGAAGTCTGTTCATAAACTGGAGCGTTCATAAACTGAAGTGAACTTTCCCATTGAAAGTAATGGAAAGTGGATTATTCCGTTCCAGGCGGGTCCACGGAGTACTCAACCTGAAGCGTACTTAACCCGAAGCATGGGTGTAATTGGTTCCGGAAGTCTGTTCATAACCTGAAGCGTTCATAAACTGAAGCGAACTTTCCCATTGAAAGTAATGGAAAGTGAATTAATCCATTCCAGATGCACCCGCAGCGTTCATAAACCAAAAATTCGTAAACTGAGGTGTTCGTAAACCGAGGTTCCACTGTATTGTGGGATGGAACACTGGGACAGACAAGTCACAACAGTTCCTAGAGTGTCCACTAACAGGAACTCACCAGTTCCTGTTCCCTCCAGATATGCTGATGAGATTAGCTGACTTAAGCCCCTAGCCAGCAGTCACTCGCTCTCTTAGCTACTTCCTCCTTCGATGGGAACACATCTCCAGAACATCTACAGATAGGATGGTTCTCCCTCTTGGCCTGCAGCCAAGAGTGAGACCACATGGAGTCTCACTTTACTAAGTAGACTCTAGATGTATATATTTGTAACTTTTCTAAGCAAGCCTGCCTTTCTGAGATTATGCTGTAACTCAGGATGAAACTGTAAGTAAACTCTATCTTATTTTATAAACACTGTGTTGTGTACTTCTTTTAAGAGGGACAAAGGGGACTTTGCCAGGAAGTGTAATATTGAAGTATAAAGTATAATATTATTGTTATACAGGTTCTAGCGAACCTAACGCATATGCTTTGCTGCGCACAAAAGGGGAATGTCACTCTGCTGATATTGGAAGCTTGCTAACACAAGCTTGGATAGGATCTATCTAATAATATATCCTAATCCACATCCCTAACATTCCCACATGTATTGGGTGTAATTGATACAAATCATACCCTGTGCAAACTTCTCCCCTTCTCATTCCAACCCCAGCCATTCTTCAGAACCAGAACAGCCTTAATAGTAAAAGCATTTTGAATGGTTCTGGAGCAACTTTCCTGGAAAAACTAGGAATCACAGCATCAAAGCCTTTCCACATGTCTATCTGTTCAAGCTTTGGGTCTGAGTCCCAAGAAACCATGACCTTTATTTATATAAAACTGAGAAGGTGAAAAGATTTGAGACATTTTGCTGCTGGGCAATTTATTATTAATTCAAGCCCACCGTGCCAGGCTGAATACAAAGAGAGAATAAAAGGACCAAGGAATAAAAAGAACAGGAGAAGAAGCGATAGAAGAAGAATGGAAAGATTTTAAGTTATATTTTAAAAAAATATGCAAAAGTAACATATTAAGATTCGAACTAGGCTGTAAATAAACTGTGGAATTTATGAATATGTTAAGTGAAAGGAGTAAAATAAGATAATATAAGGTAAAGAAAATGATTTAGAAATTGCTAAAGTATAAATTTGTTAATGAACCACAGGGGAAGGGAACCCGAAGGGGTCCCATTATATAATGTGAAAGATCAAAGGAATAAGTAATTTTAAGTGTCTTTTTATTTTCCCTTCTTTATGTATAGTGTTATTGTTGTATTTCTTTTTTCTTTCTCTTTTTGTGTCCCCTTTTTTGTATTTTGGAAAAATCTTAATAAAAATTATTATAAAAAGGGAATAAAAAGAACAATGGAAGGAGCTGCAGACATTCCTCCTCCCCCGCCTTTGTACTGAGAGGGGCTTCCTCTTAAGGGTGGCTTCCCTTTGATATAAAAGGGAATTAATTATAGGTATTGACACACTGCTTCCTTTGCGTGGGATTTTGACAGAGATGAGAAGCACACGATATTCCAAATCCTGTTAGGAAGATTAGTGCCGTAAACCACCTTAAGGGTCTGTTTGAAGCTGCCATGAAAGAGTGTGCAATCCTGTGGCATATTTAGTCAGGTCTAAGTCCCAGCAATGACAAACCTAGACAGCATCTTAAAAAGCAGAGACATCACCTTGCCGACAAAGGTCCGTATAGTTAAAGCTATGTGTTTTCCCAGTAGTGATGTATGGAAGTGAGAGCTGGACCATAAAGAAGGCTGATCGCCGAAGAATTGACGCTTTTGAATTATGGTGCTGGAGGAGACTCTTGAGAGTCCCATGGACTGCAAGAAGATCAAACCTATCCATTCTGAAGGAAATCAGCCCTGAGTGCTCACTGGAAGGACAGATCGTGAAGCTGAGGCTCCAATACTTTGGCCACCTCATGAGAAGAGAAGACTCCCTGGAAAAGACCCTGATGTTGGGAAAGATGGAGGGCACAAGGAGAAGGGGACGACAGAGTACGAGATGGTTGGACAGTGTTCTCGAAGCTACCAACATGAGTCTGACCAAACTGCGGGAGGCAGTGGAAGACAGGAGTGCCTGGCGCTTACCTTCCAAGTCCTGGACTGCAGAATCCGGGACCGGCAGCCGTGTGACACCGGAAGTTGCGTCGACGTAACGGCCACCACCGGCTTCAAAAGTCGCTTCTACGCATGTCAGGAAGTGCGTCGTCGCAACTTCCAGTGTCGCTCTGCCCATCTATGGGCACCAAAAATGGCCGCCGCCAACACCGGAAGTCGTGTCTATGCACTTCCGGACATGCGTAGATGCGACTTTTGAAGCCGGCGGCGGCCATTTTTGGTGCCCATAGAAAGGCAAATCAGAAAGAAAAAAATGGCCGCCGGCAGGAGAAAATAACGGAGAAAAACGGGAGACGAAGTGATACGGGGGACCACCGGGAAAAGGTAAGTAAAAACGGGGGGTTTCCCGGGGAAAACGGGGTACTTGGCAGCTATGGCCTGGCGTGCTCTGGTCCATGAGGTCATGAAGAGTCAGACACGACTAAACAACTAAACAACAACAAAGTCCCAGTATTCAATGGGCTTACCTTCTCCCATTGCAGTGCTGCAGCCTGAGATAAGATGAAGTTTCCGATGCAAATCTCAGTATATCAGTAATAGTGAATGTAATAAATCTTGGAATAGAAAGTGCAGCATATTCAGGATTTGGTATTTGACTCCCAACTATGTTATACTCCAAGTTAAAGAGACCTCTGACCATTAGGACCAGTCGTGACCGACTCTGGGGTGCGACGCTCATCTCGCGTTATTGGCCGAGGGAGCCGGCGTACAGCTTCCAGGTCATGTGACCAGCATGACAAAGCCACTTCTGGCGAACCAGAGCAGCACACGGAAACGCCATTTCTGTTTACTCCAAGCCGAGCCGTTAAAATTAATGATATGACTAACTTAGGTCCATTAACTTCAATGGCTCTACTTAGAGCATGGCCAACAATGGATACAACCCAGAGTCCTTTAAAATCAGATTTTCATCTCCAGCACCTTTTCTATTTCCTGTTGTGGTTCTTGCCCTTTGGAATTCCTGTTTGGAGAGTACTTTGCCATGTTCTTTCTTGCAGGAATACAAGACTCAAGGGGATGGGAAATTTCTTTTCAGTCCACCCCTTACCTTCCAAGTCCCGGACTGCAGAATCTGGGACCGGCAGCCGTGTGACACCGGAAGTTGCCTTCGCCAGCTTCGAAAGTCGCTTGTACGCATGTCTGGAAGTGCGTCGACGCAACTTCCGGTGTCGCTCCGCCCATCTATGGGCACCAAAAATGGCCGCTGCCAACACCGGAAGTCGCTTCTATGCACTTCCGGACATGCGTAGATGCGACTTTTGAAGCTGGCGATGGCCATTTTTGGTGCCCATAGAAGGGCAAATCAGAAAGAAAAAAAATGGCCGCCGGCAGGAAAAAATAACGGAGTAAAACAGGAGACGAAGTGATACAGGGGACCACCGGGAAAAGGTAAGTAAAAACGGGGGTTTCCTGGGGGAAACGGGGTACTTGGCAGCTATGGTCCACCCTAGGGGGATGTGTTTGAAGTGAAATTAAACAAAAAATAATTGGTGTGCTGCATTTATGATTGCAATTCTTGTTGGCATCTTTTACTAGTTTTTATCGCGTGTCACAGGTAACAGAGCTTTCCCCTGCTGGAACGTTTCAAAGTTATGAAGGACAATTTATTGTACAGGTTTATTATTATTATTACCGTAATTTATATGCCACCTACATGCCAAAGTGGCTTCTAAGAGGTTTAGCAGTATGAAATCATTACATTATTACAATACACAATTAAACAATTCCATCAAAGCATTAAAAGTATCCATAATTTTTAAAAAAGCAATAAAACAAGCCAGTTAAAAAGCATAACCACTAAAACATGTAAAACAACAAAAACTAAAACAATTAGAAAACAAGATCAACTTGTGATCCATACACAGAGGGAGAATCTTGCTTTGGAAGGAAGCTCTATCAGATCTTTGCTCATCTGCATCCCCTCGGAATGTCGAAAATTTGCATGAAGCTTGGAACAGTTCGTGCTAAGGAACAATTTCATTCAGAGGGATATTTGCTAGCAGAAGAAGAAGCAGGCTGTGTTTGTTGGACAAATATTTGCTAGTCATAGTGGGAGGTACTCACACTGTCACATAACACAAGCTACTTTAAACATGTGTGTGCATCTGAGTGCCCACATAGCAGCAGTTGCTCAACCCAAATGATGATAGTGCCAATTGCAGAGTTCCAACATTCTCTTCATCCAGCATTTGGGAATCCTTGGCCTCGGCAACCACTGGTAAAGGAGTTATAGAGTTCTTTGGCTTTTGTAAGGGTGGCTTGCACAAAATCCAATCCCAAGCCCACAATTCAGGTTCCCGAAGAACATCAGTTGCCATTCTTATATGACAGTCAAGTTTCTAGTCCCTGTGGTTTCGAAAGTGTCGTAGATGTGTAATCAGCAGGCAGCTGTCCAACCTTAGTCAGGAGCCAGGAAGCAGCAGCTGGACCAGGGAAGCAGGCAAGAATGACAAAAGCAGGAATTGGATCCAAGGAGCAGAGCAGAAGTTAGAGCAGATGACAAAGCCAGGAATCAGGACCAAAGAGTTAGGCTTGTGCAAACTGGAAGCCCTTGTATAGTCCTTCCTGTTCAGGAGGAGCCAATGACCAGTATGCCTGGGTGAGGCCAGTTCAGGCCTGAAGGTTCTTAACTACTTAGGGCAGCAGATATCCCAGACTTATAATTCACCAGATGGAACAGCCACATGCAAACAGAAGGTCTCACATTTGAGCCCAGCAGCTCCTGGGAGAATACTTTTGAATACCACCATATTATAGGGGGCAGAGCTTGATTTGGCAGGCTTCCTGCCTCTCCTTCCTGGATTCCTGTCACATTCCACTATCCACAGACTTCTACTGTCCCTCCGCTAGGGCATATATGGAAGGTAGCATTCTGCAGGCTTCATTCAGTGCTTTATACATTAGCAATGCTAAGCCTCTCTTTCCTCAAAAGATGCACCTTCTTAGAATTTTGATAAAGTGTCAGGCGTAGCTCTAGCGCCTTTAGCCCAAACGTAGCAGAGTATCGCTGCACAACACGGAAACTTCCATAGGTTTCAATGACTAGACATCTGGACGCAGAATAACTATATGCAGGATTTATTAAATAAAAGAAAAACAGAATTTCTATATACAAAGCAAAGCAAAATAAATCCTTACTCTTACTCTCTCTCACACACACAACCATCTGATACAGCACGTCTCCTTCTAACTCTCACCTACACCACCACACAGAACAAATGTGCTAGAATTCCTTAATAACAGAGTTCAGTGTTGCCCTTCAACCAATGAGAGAGTAGTTGCTATGTCTCTGGCAGAACTTGGCTTTCTGCCCAGTCTTAATTGACACCCAGAGTTATTAGTTTGAGAAGCAAGAGTCTGGTTGTTTCCCAGAGAACCAATTAAGAGAAACCTGAACATTCCTCTATTCCTTAACATCTGTTTCGGTGCTGTTCATGAAAAGAGAGAGATAAATCCCTCTAAAGTGAAACTGTGCATGCATGCATGCATTGTCGGAGCCAGAATCTGAGGTGAAACAGGAATGTGCTGCCCTGTACCACCACCCTGAAGCTTTCCTTACCTAGGTTGCATGGCAGCATCTGCAAAATCACTACAGCAGGTTCCAGTGTGATCTCATGAGACTTCTACAAGATCTCACAAAATCTTGCTGGAAGCTACTGCTGCTGCCTCCACCTCTCTGCCAGCAGCAAAGGCGGCACCACCTCTTCGGGTTTTGCTGCCCGAGGCAGTTGTCTCAGTCTGCATCACGGGTGGACTGGCCCTGGTCAGACCAACAGCTCTAGGGATGGCACCACCATGGGTGCAATGGCGCCATCTTGAAACAGCCATGCCCAGGCTCCAGCATACAATGCACTTAACTTCTCAGATGCCTTCTCAGACACCTTTGAGGGCTTTGCTGTGTAAGGGTTGAAGATTTTAAACATTTCCCAAATACTCACAACCTATAGTGTTGTGTTGTTCTAAGGTAAAGGTAAAGGGACCCCTGACCATTAGGTCCAGTCGTGACCAACTCTGGGGTTGCGCGCTCATCTTGCATTATTGGCCGAGGGAGCCGGCGTACAGCTTCCAGATCATGTGGCCAGCAAGACAAAGCCACTTCTGGAAACACCGTTTAGCTTCCCACTGTAGCGGTTCCTATTTATCTACTTGCATTTTGACGTGCTTTCGAACTGCTAGGTTGGCAGGAGCTGGGACCAAGCAATGGGAGCTCACCCCGTCACAGGGATTCGAACCGCCGACCTTCTGATCAGCAAGCCCTTCTAAGAGGCGAGCGCAAAAGGCTTCAGGTCAAGCAGGCAGTGTGTGAAAAGGAACGGGAGAGGATGTTTTCACTTTCTGGTGCAAAGTCTGAGAGAGGGTTCAGATTGGCTGGGGTGGTGGTGGGGGGAAGCCTGGGCAATGCTAGCCACAATAAACATTATTCAATTACACTGTTTATGGTAATGTCAAACAATGGCGCCCTGTGTTTTGTATGTTTTAATAAATCATTGCTGAGTGTGAAGACATCTTGGTGGGGCCTGCTGATTCCCATATAGAAAACAGAGGATGCCACCACGAGAGGAAGCATGTTGATGCAGCCTCATTATTTGATACACCCAAGTATAGGAAATAGGACAAATAAAGTGTGTTTTTTTGTTTTTGTTTCAAAGCAGGCCTTTTTGTTCCCATGAGATGAAATGTAGCTCAAAATAGGCCATCTACCCTGCAAGGACAATGCCTCTCTTGCAAGAACACACACACACACACACACACACACACACACACACACACCTGTAACATGGAAAAAGAAAAGGGATCAATATAGGCAGAAGACAGCATCTGGCATGGTTTGGAGGGAAATGTATGCAACAGATAAAACTAAGGATGGCTGAATAGTTCAGATCTGGTCACTCCCATTTTTCTGATTCCATATTAGTTTGCAATTTTAAAAAGTTCTCATGAAAATTCATCAGCATTTTACTACTAATTTCTTACAAACATTTTTGTATACAATTCTGCCTAGTATTTTCTAAAGCAGTTTCCCATAATATAACACATTTTCCTATGTCATTTTCACCAGTATTTTTTTTCTACATTTGGGGAGAGTATATGTATTTTTGTACACATCACTTGGCAAGAGAACCACCCTACAAAATTTGGAGTAGGCAAAATTTCAAAGGAGGGTTGTGTTTCAGTATTCTTACTGATTTGGAAAGTGTGGGTTTAGTAGGTTTGCCTTCAAATGAATCAACTTTGTCCCCCATCCCTATCGCCTACACACTTTTAAAACCACCATACTTGTATAACTCCTGATTAAAACCACCATACCACTGATTTAAAAAATCAGGATATATTGAATTTTCACACTTGAAATAAAGCATCAGAATGGAAGCAGTCATGCAAAATAATCAAGCTTCCAAACTCCTGCATGCAGAAATTGCATTTTCTTGCTAAAGAAATTGGGTTTTCACCAGCGTCTTGTTTTATGAGATGCAGTATAAGCAGTTTTGGTTCTGTAGCATACAAAATTCTGTATCTGGAACCTTCTCAGATAGAAAGCACATTTACTTCACTTTCCGAATAGTTAATGATGATTAATGGCCTGCCGGAGAAATGGGGAGAGAAGGGGGGGGGAGTCCAGGAAGGAACAGCCTCACCTTCCAGCTCTTCGGGTTCATAACGAATGTTGACAACATTCCTGGTACCTCCCAGATCCACAACAGCCTCATCCTCCGGTCTCTGGTAAAGAAACAATGAGGGTACGTCACACATATTATTAACACACAAATCTCTGCATCTACCCCATGAACCAGATTAAATAACAGTGGAGGTCAATGCCGATTCCTGTTTAAGAATACTGTAGATTTCTGATTTTTAATGAGCGTGAAAGAGGAGAGCGCAAAATATGGTCTGAAGCTCAACATCAATAAAACCAAGATCATGGCCACTGGTCCTATCACCTCCTGGCAAATAGAAGGGGAAGAAATGGAGGCAGTGAGAAATTTTATTTTCTTGGGCTCCTTGATAACTGCAGATGGTGACAGCAATCACAAAATTAAAAGACGCCTGCTTCTTGGGAGAAAAGCACTGACAAACCTAGACAGCATCTTAAAAAGCAGAGACATCACCTTGCCGACAAAGGTCCGTATAGTTAAAGCTATGGTTTTCCCAGTAGTGATGTATGGAAGTGAGAGCTGGACCATAAAGAAGGCTGATTGCCAAAGAATTGATGCTTTTGAATTATGGTGCTGGAGAAGACTCTTGAGAGTCCCATGGACTGCAAGAAGATCAAACCTATCCATTCTGAAGGAAATCAGCCCTGAGTGCTCACTGGAAGGACAGATCCTGAAGCTGAGGCTCCAATACTTTGGCCACCTTATGAGAAGAGAAGACTCCCTGGAAAAGACCCTGATGTTGGGAAAGATTGAGGGCACTAGGAGAAGGGGACAACAGAGGACGAGATGGTTGGACAGTGTTCTCGAAGCTACAAACATGAGTTTGACCAAACTGCGGGAGGCAGTGGAAGACAGGAGTGCCTGGCGTGCTCTGGTCCATGGGGTCACGAAGAGTCGGACACGACTGAACGACTAAACTACAACAACAAAGATTTCTGACACATACAAATACTCTTTCCCCTCTGTTGAACAGTCACTTGTGAACATTGGCCTAGCCAAATATAGCCTGATGTTTGTCTGTACATACAGAATCAGTTCCTCTCACATACATTTTGGGATACCTTTGGAAATATCTGCAATATAAACAGCATTATATGAACTCTAATATTCTATGGCTTCGTGGCAATGTTTGCTATAGGAATATGGATGCAAGCAGGCAATACGTGGTCTTACCTCTATTCAATAAAATTGTGCAGTCATGTAAGATTGGTATAATGGCTGCTGATATCAGAAAACATCACTGGCTCTCTATAGCACTATGTTGGGGAGTGCATTTCCTAGAGGGAAGAGGTTGCAAGTTGTCTAAACACCAGTCAATTGCTTTGCCCTTCTTCTCAATTTTTCATCAATTTCATCATCAGATTTTCATCAATACTTCTCCTGCCAGTGCTGACCCAAAACATTGTGTGGCCTCACAGGGCCCCCCACCCCACCCCCTGGGCTAAGGTCAGTGGTGTAGCATCAGTTGTTGATGCCTGGGGCAGGTGCACATGTGCCAGACAGGCAGCACATAGACTGGGAGGGGGTGCCAGCCCAGCCCTTGCCACTGCCACTGGAGTGACCTCACTCCCACCAGAGCAAAGCATGGCCATGCTGAGCTGTCTGCCTGCCCGCACAGGGGGGAGCCTGGCCGACCAACACGGCCCTTGGCGGACGGAGAGGAGTACCAGGCCAGGCTGTGCTGGGGGCACCTGTATGAGGGTACCTGGTTCAAACCCACTCAAAAATTGTGTGCCTGGGGCCACAGCCCCCTGGCACCCTCCACACTATGCCCCTGGCTGTGGACATGTATTGCTGCACCAAAGACCACTTTTGTCTTCATCTATTTCCCCACACTCACATACTTCATGATGTCTGAAGCAAATCCCTTCCTTCTGCTGCCTAGCAAAGCCAGCCTTTCCTCCTGCCCCAATTCAAAAGTGGGAGAAGAGGCAGAGATGTGTGACATTATAGAAGCTTACTTGCCCTTTGTGCCAAGGGGACTCACAATCCAAATTTAGATGTGGGGGATGGGAAACGTCAAGTTAAAATTCAGATCATGCCTCAACACTCATTTTTCAAGTCCTAAAGAAAATTAAGACTATTAAAGCTTAGGAGTATGGAGAAGCAACAATCTTGTTTAGTCCTTCTCTGTTTCCTGACGTAGAAGCTTGGCTGGGGAGAAGGATTACAGTATTTCTCTCTCATCAAAGAAGTGGAAACTGGATGCAGTTCAGACTTGTCACATTTACTATATAGCCTGATGAAGCTCTTCCTCACAGGACACAGTGATTCCATGCATCATTTTAATAATTAGATAGATAGAGGAGAAAGGACACTTTGCTAATAGCAACCTCCAGTACCACTCTTTTATTTATTTTTCTTCCCTCAACCTAGAAAGATAAATAATGCATATTAATCTTTCATAGCTCTGCTGAAGGCAGAATTTCCCATAGGGAAAAAGCAAAAGCTTTCTTTCCACCAGTAATGAACAATAGCAGGGGCACCAACTGTAGGGGCAAGAAGGGGCTTCTGCCCCCTCAATATTTGTGAGGAGGGGGCTGAGCCCCCCCCCCAATATTGAGGGGCCCCAAAACAGATCACCCTCCCTACAAACGCACCCTCCGTGCTCCCCATTCCCCAGCCGACGGGCAAGTACTCGTGTACTGAGCAGGGATGGAGGGCGGTGGTTGATATTTACTCACCGTACTCTCCACCCCGTCACCAGCAGACGGCAATGGGGATCTCTGCAGGGGGCTCCTGGTTCATGCACCCCCCCACACACACACACAGATTGCACACCCGGGGCAACAGCCCCCGTGGCACCCTCCACATTGTGCATATAACATCACACAACACTGGGTCCCCTCAACGTGGGAGGCAAGCTGGCACCCCTGAGCATCAGCAAAACTACAAAATCCAAAAATTCATGAAGAGGCAGAGTTGCTGCCGGGATCTGGAGTTCAAACTGGGGGTATTGTATTCTCAATTGCTCTTCGGTTTTCCTCCCCATTGTATCTTCATTTTATTTGATTTTCTATTCCCGCAAGAATATTGCACATTGGAAGCTAGCGCAACAGAAAAGGGAGCCAAACAAGAACCTCTCACTTTTCCCACCTACTTTTCTACCAGCAGAGAATCTTTTACATAGAGGATCATTTAAAATAAATAAATCAATGCCTCCAATTGCAGTCTGAAATGTTAGCGCACTCTAACACCACCCCATCACCTCCTTCTCATAGAACTCATTCTGCTGCCTCCTGTGTAGATCCGGACTCGTGCCTGCTCTGTATATGCAGCAGAATGGACTGGGAGCATTATGGTTATTTAGTTGAGGTTTTCCCAAGATAAGAAAAACTAGAAGCAACTTGCAAATATGAACAACAAAAACAAGGATAAAACAACTTAAAATGACACACACACACACACACACACACACACACACACACACACACACACAAATGATAATAATAAAATAATAATAATAATAATAATAATAATAATAATAATAATAATAATAATGTTTTTGCCTAACTTCTAAAAGCACATAGTAATAGTGTCTGGTGTGCCTTCCTGGAGCATGTATTCCATAAACAGGGAGCCACCACTGAGAAGGCCTGTTCTCAAGTTGCCACCCTCTGCATCTCCTTCAGAAGGCGCACACCAAAAGGGGCCTCAGGTGAAGCATGTGAATTGTACTACCATGTTCTAAGTGCATTTACCTGGAGCTTTTATCATTGGGTTAGAATGCATACTTCAAGGAAGTGCCAGAATGGCCAATTCCCTGCTGTTGTGCTAAGGCTGAGGCTGATTTGTTTATATTTTAGTACAGAATTGTGACCATATACAGCAGCATAGAAGAATGACAGTAACAAATTCTGAGGTCCTTCCGAGAGACATAACCTCTTTCCCTGGCACCCTAGGAAGTCACAGAGTAAGCCATTTTAATTGGGCTTTGGGTTGTCCCTGTTTCATGTCTAGGATCAGTGCTTTTTTCTTTAAAAAAAATATGTTTAGGGGTATTCTCATTTTCCTACTCATATTGAAATACTGCCCCTCAATGAGGCCAAACTTAGATTCACAAAATGTTTTGGGGTACGCGTACCCCTGCGTACCCCCAGAAAAAAAGCACTGTCTAGGATTAAACCACCCTTAAACAGTAAAAGGCACAGGACAGGAGCTAGTAAAAAAGAAAAAGCTGGCAACTCTAATTCAGTTATATCACTAGAGCCAGGTATTGGCTTTATTTGACAGTAACCTTTATTTTGATGGGACCCAGGTGGCGCTGTGGGTTAAACCACAGAGTCTAGGGCTTGCTGATCAGAAGGTCGGCGGTTTGAATCCCTGCAACGGGGTGAGCTCCTGTTGCTCGGTCCCAGCTCCTGCCCACCTAGCAGTTTGAAAGCACATCAAAGTGCAAGTAGATAAATAGGGACCGCTCCGGCGGGAAGGTAAACGGCGTTTCCGTGTGCTGCTCTGGTTTGCCAGAAGCAGCTTTGTCATGATGGCCACATGACCCGGAAGCTGTCTGCGGACAAACGCTGGCTCCCTCGGCCTATAGAGCAAGATGAGCGCCGCAACCCCAGAGTCGGACACGACTGGACCTGATGGTCAGGGGCCCCTTTACCCTTTACCTTTACTAACCTTTATTTCAAAGTTGTTGCTCTGATAGACCTTTGGAGGCTGGTTTCCTGTAAGGTGATTAAGTAAGTGCTTCTACTATGGTAACATTAACACCATCAACTCATAATGTGAAGTTAACACTTCCAATTAGTTGATTTAGGCTGCAATCCTACACCCACTCACCTGGAAGTAAGCCTCACATGAATTACATAGTTCTCACGTCTGAAAAGAAGGCTATAGCCTTAGCACTGTTCACCAATGCTCTAAGTAATTATGGTCACCCAAACTGCCTGTTCTAAAAGAAACAGAAAATGCCAAATACAAGTCCTAAGGGTTTTAACCATTTGCGGGGCTTCCGGTAAGGGTCTCATCCTAATGAAAGTGCTTTACCTGCAAGTTCCTGAATGATGTCATGGTTATCTTCCGAAGCCGTGCAAGGTCAGAAAGAAAGAATAATCAATCTTCTTCTACAATTATGTTCAAGGGTCCAGATCCTGGGCTAAGTTCTCTTCTGGCGCAAGTCTGGGTAGCCAAAGGGAGGCTCGAGTCCATTCCATGCACCCATTTAGCTGACTAGGCATTGACCCCCAATAGAAGCCCCTTGCTACTTCTTAAAGCATCTCTTTTAGACAATCTTTTTTTTAATGGGCAGGCGGGGAGGGGAGGGGGAAAGGTTGAACCATTGAAGATGCTGCTTCAGCTGGGTTTCCTCACTAACTCTATTCCCAGAGCCACATGACCTTCATTACTATGACAGCATGGAACACAGCAGCGTGAATATTCCAAATGATAACCCATCCTTCTGTCTCATCAAATCCATTCTTAAGGAGCTTTCTTGGAAAGCAAGGGGAGTGGGAGGGAAGGATGTAAACCTTGACACTGGAAGTCAGTACAAAATGCACTGGGCTTCATCGTATTGCCCATCTGGTAAGAAGGCAGCATTCTTTTGTTTATAGGCTAGCCATGTGAACAAGAAGAGGGCAAGGCTAGTGACTCTTTTAAAAGTTGTGTAGGGGAGGGGATTGGGGGCAGGTGTACGTGTCAAGGCAACAGGGGACTATAAATATTTATCTTGGGTTGGGGTCCATCCCAGTTCCCAGAGGGGAGAGAACTAAGTTATTCCTGTCACATTTCAATAATAATAATAATTTATTATTTATACCCCACCCATCTGTCCGGGTTCCCCCAGCCACTCTGGGCGGCTTTCAACAAAATATTAAAATACAGAAATCCATCAAACATTAAAAGCTTCCCTAAACAGGGCTGTCTTGATATGCCTTCTTTTTTTTTTTATTAGAAAACTTTATTATGTACAGTCAATACAATCAATACAATAAAATGAGTACTGCATCTCTAATAGTTACATTGTTCTTATTCCGTTCTCACCCAATTATATCCCCTCAATTCCCTCCCCCCCCCTAACCCACCCATTGACTTCACAACCGTTTCTAAACTCATCCCACTATTCCTTTTGGTTGTTCTGCATACCTTACTTTACGGTTTTATGATGTTACATAATTTTTTTAAATTTTCTTTATATCCTTGTTTGTTAACTTTATTTATTAAAGAGCCCTTTAAATATCCAAAAAAAATTGTGGAATTTCTAACTTTTTTTGCAAATAATTTAGAAATGGTTTCCAATTACTTTTTGATTCTTTGTTTTTTTTACTACTGACTTCATCATATTTTATCGCCAAATTATAATAATTAAGAAGTTTACCTTGCCAATCCTCTTTACTGGGGGCGCTTGTGGTTTTCCAGTTTTTTGCAATTAGTGTTCTCGCGGCAGCCATCGCATAACTGACACAGCATCTGTCACTGGGCTTGATATCATTGGGAATCATCCCCAAAAGGAATAGTTTCGGACATTTCTTAAATGAGTACTTCAACATTTTCTTTAATTCCCTATAAATCGAATCCCAATACACCCTGATTATCTTACAATTCCACCACATATGTATGTTAGTTCCTACTTCTTGGTTGCATTTCCAGCAGATGTTGCTTGACCCCGGGTAGAATCTGGCCATTTTAATTGGTGTTATGTACCATCTGCTTTGCATTTTTAATATATTTTCTCTCAAATCGTAGTTCGGTGTGAAATAAAGATCTCTTTTCCACAGACTTTCCCAGTCCTTCATTGTTATTGGTTGTCCTATGTCTTGGCTCCATTTTATCATATATTCTTTGGTCATTTCCTCCTCTGTTTTCCATTTTAAAATGATTTGATATAAATTTGATATAAATTTATCTTTATTCACCAATAATATTTCTTCTAATTTGGATGGTTCTTTATTAAATCCTATTTTTTTATCAATTTGTAGCCTTTGATTTATTTGAAAATATTCTAGCCAAGTGTTTAATAATCCCTTTATTTCCGAATATTCCTTTAACTGCCAATTCCCGTCTTTTTGAATTAATAGCTCTTTGTATGTCGGCCAGTTTGATTCCATATTCCTTCTTCTCACCGCGACTACCTCTAATGGTGAGATCCACCAGGGTGTATTGGGCTCGAAATATCTTCTGTATTTCTGCCATGTTAAGTATAACGATTTTCGAATGATGTTATACATGAAGGTATTCCTTTTAACTAGTTTTTCCCTTAACATATAATGATGCCAGCCGAATCCCAGCCCTTGTCCCTCCAGGTCTAATAGGTCAGTATCTTTAAGTTGAATCCATTCTTTAATCCACCATATCGCTGCCGCGTCGTGGTAGCTTTCTAAATCTGGTAAACCATACCCCCCTCTCTGTCTAAGATCTATCATAATTTTATATCTTACTCTAGGTTTCTTTCCGTTCCAAACAAATTTAGCGATGTCCTTTTTCCAATCTTTGAATATTTTTTTCTGATCCCCTAGTATAGGTAAATTTTGAAACAAATAATTCATCTTTGAGGTCACATACATTTTAATTACTGATATTCTCCCCAATATAGACAACTTCAACTTATTCCATACCTCTAGCTTTTGTTTAATTGTTTTCCAAATCTCCTTATAATTTTCTTGTATTAAATCGATTCCTTTTACGGTTGTTTGAATGCCCAGGTATTTTATTTTTTTTACTATTTTTAATCCAGTTTTTTCTTGAAGTTCTATTTTTTCGTTCCCCTCCAAATTTTTCACTAACAGTTTTGATTTTTCAAGGTTTATTTTAAAGCCGGCTAGATCTCCAAATTCTCTTATCTTTTCCATTGCTGCGGGGATGCCTTCGACAGGGTCTTCAGTAGTTACTATTACATCGTCGGCAAACGCTTTTACTTTAAATTTTTTCTTTCCAATTATAATTCCTTTAATTTTCTCTTCTTCTCTTATATTTTTTAATAGAATTTCTAAAGTAATTATAAAAAGAATTGGAGATAGGGGGCATCCCTGTCTGGTGCCCCTCATAATATTAAATTTATCTGTTAATTTGCCGTTTATAGATATTCTGGCTTCTTGCATTTTATATATTGCTTTGATTGCATTATCCATTTTCTTTCCTAAATTTAAACTATCTAATATTTTTGTCATAAAAAGCCATGAGACCCTGTCGAAGGCTTTTTCCGCATCAATGGAAAGAAGAGCTGCTTTTTTATCTCTTCTGTCCTCTAAACATTCCAGGATGTTTACCACTGTTCTGATATTATCTTTGGCATATCTTCCCTTTATGAACCCTACCTGATCTTTATGAATAATTTCTTCAAGAATGTTATTTAATCTTTTCGCTATTATTTTAGTAAAAATTTTATAATCACTATTTAGGAGTGAAATTGGTCTGTAGTTGCCTGGGATGTCCAAATCTGCTTGTGGCTTTGGTATTAATGTTATCTGGGCTTCTTTCCAAGATTGTGGTATGCTACCTCTCTGGAGAATTAAATTCATTAAATCTTTTAACGGATTTAATAATGCTTCTTGTAGCTCCTTATAAAATTCTATTGGGAGCCCATCCGGGCCTGGAGTTTTCCCTTTTTTCATATCTTTAATTACATTTGTTATTTCCGAGATTGTTATTTCATTATTTAATTGACTTAGTTTTTCTTTTGAGATCTTTGGTAATTTATATTTCTTAAAAAAATCGTCAATTTGTTGGGGGGAAATTTCTTCTTTTTGATATAAAATTTCATAATATTTTTGAAAGATTTTTAAAATTTCTTCGGTTTTGTATATATAATTTCCTTCTGATTTAATTCTATTTATTATTTTTTCATTTTTTCTTTTTTTTATTAGCCAGGTTAATAATTTGCCAGGTTTATTGGCCCATTCAAAATTTTTATATTTCCAATATTGCAATTGTCGTTCCAATTCTTGATCAATTAGATTTTCAAATTGCATTTTCAATATTTTAACTTCTTGTTCTAACGTTTTATTATACTTTTTATATAGAAGGTTTTGCTTTTTCTTTATCTCTAGCAAGAGTTTTTCTTTGTTTTGTTCTCTGATTTTTGTAATTTTGGCTCCTTGTGCAATAAAATAACCCCGCATTACCGCCTTTGCTGCATCCCAAACAACTAGTGGGTCAACTCCACTATTATTATTGAGTTTGAAATATTCCTTCAATCTTTCTATTGCTTCATGAGTGATCTTATCATTATTTAATAAAAAAACATTTAGCCTCCATTGTCTGTCTTTTTGGTCATTTTTTAATATCATAGTAACCGGATTGTGGTCTGATAGAATATTTGGTCCTATTTCAGATTTCTGAATCCTCGATGACAATTCTTTCGGGGTCCATATTGAGTCTATTCTACTCGCAGAATGGTGTCGGGCGGATATGTGCGTATATTCTTTTTTTAATGGGTTTTTAAACCTCCATACATCTATTAGGTTTAAATTTCCCATTATTTCCATGAATTTTTTTGGTAATTTTGTCTTGTTTGTACCTTTCTTTATACTATTTCTATCTAGTTCTGGGTCGATGACTCCGTTCATATCGCCCATTATTATTATTTTTTGTCCCATATAATTCATCAGTTGGCTCTCTAATTTTTTCAAATATTCTATCTTACTCCCATTAGGTATATAGATGCCCACCCAGTACCATTGCTCTCCTTCTATCATCGTTCTTACTATTACCGTTCTACCTTCTCTATCTGACCATATCATCTCTGGGTTCCATTTATTTTTAATATAAATTACAACTCCTTTTTTTTTTCTTATCAGCTGCTATAAACTCTTTTCCTAACTTTTCATTTTTCAAAACTCTCATATGTTTTTTATTAATATGTGTCTCTTGGAGACATATGATGTCCCAATTTTTCTTCTTTAATATATGTTCCACTTTGTTCCTTTTTTTTTTTTGTTATTTAAGCCGTTCACATTCCATGAAATCACTCTCAAATTCATATTTATTAATCGTTACTTATCACTTTAAAAAAGATGGAAAAGGAGAAGAGAAAAGAGAAGGAAAAAGGCAAAAGAAGAAAAGAAAAGGTAATTACAATTAGTTCTAGAATCATTCAATTAGACTAAGCAGGGTCAAGGCAATTATCTTACTCTATGCATTGAGAAGTGATTCCATGATTAATTAATACAAATGGTTAATTCTAATAACTATTATTTAGATTACAGTGTCTCTATATTTAAGTTATATTATCAATTCAGTGATCATTCTTTCGTCTCTCCTTCTTCCTCAATCTCTCCATCCTCACCCTCGTCTTCATCTTTGCTGGGGTCATCTGCCTCTTCTTCTTTATCCAGCTCGGATACAGATTTTGGTTTTAGTCCACCTAGTTCATTTGAATAAGTCCTGAAAAATCTGTCCGCTGAGTCTTGGTTATCAAACCTTCTCCACCTCCCTTTAAAAGAGAACGCCATCCCCTCTGGATATTCCCATTTAAAAAAGATTTTCTTCGCTTTCAATGGCTTAGCTAGGAATTGGTATTTCTTTCTTTTGTGCACCAGC
The DNA here is from genome assembly GCF_963506605.1 of Zootoca vivipara. Lineage (NCBI taxonomy): Eukaryota > Metazoa > Chordata > Lepidosauria > Squamata > Lacertidae > Zootoca > Zootoca vivipara. The sequence continues at coordinate 116,270,176 of NC_083277.1, read as the reverse complement.
CGTGGCGGAATTTCTTTCAGGATGATGATTTCCGTCTCTTCCATTATCAATTTCTTTTTTCCTTTAAGTTTTAAGACCTTGTTTCTTAACCACATCGATGTAAAAGTAACCAGGCAGTCCCCTGGCCAGTTATTAGCTTTGGCCTTTTTAGAATTAACTCTAAAAACTTCCTCTATATTTGATTCAATTTCCTGTTCATCTAAGTCCATCCATTCTGCTAGTGCACTTATTATTCTCTTTCCTATATCTTCGTTTGCAATCTCAGGTATATTCCGGAGCCTCAAGATCTTCTCTCTCATTTTCATCTGCATCATTGCGAGGGCATCCTGTGAAGCTTCCAATGCTGCTTGATGTTCTTCTATATCCTTCTTCATTTTATCAGACTCTTTTTTCCCTTCTCTCTTTTCCTTTGCCATATTTTTCAATGCTGTTTCTAATGCCAAGTTCTTATTCTGTAATTCTTGAATCAATTCCATTGCCTTGTCTGTTTTTTCTTCTGTTTTGTGTAGTTGTTCTTTTATTTCCTGTCTATCTACTTCACCTGAAGTCATCTTCACTTCCATGTTATCCACCTTGCCCTCTATGCTCTTAATTCTTTCATTCATTTCCTTTTTTATCTCTGTGAGATCTTGTTTGATTTTTCCTATGTCATTTTTGAAGTCTTGTTTGATCTCTCCTATATCAGATTTAAGACTTAAAATTAATTCTTTGAGGTCCAGTTCATGATCCGCATTTGATGTTCTTCTCTGTTGCCCATTTCCTGAGCCTGATGTCTTTTGTTTATTCATTTTAGCAAATGATGTGCAATTTCTTATTTGTCCAGAGGGTGTCGCTCTTTACTTATTTTCTATAGAGCAGTGTCCTTAGCACGGTTATTATCTTTGTATCCACTTGGTGTCACTGTATCACTGTAGTCTTTCACTATTTACTAGGACCTCTTTGGATTCTTTGTTTCTTGCTATCGTCACTTCTGGCTTCTTTGTAGCCTCGCCTGCTTAGTCCTTGATTGATTAAAACGCCGGCGCCATTTTATTTTCACTTCTTCTTAATTTTCCTAGTCGTCACTGGGGGCATAAAAGTGTCCTTTTTACTGAGAAAAAAATTGCTCCACGCAGTGTCTGTTTGAAAGTTAGATTTGTCTTTCCTCCTTTAGCACAAGTTCTTATTTCGCGATAATTAATCGAGCTCTTTAAAACTGTATGCAGACTCCACCAGATCAGAGTTTAGACGGTTCCTCTGTTTTATTCTATTTTAATTCCCCAGCATAATCATTTCTTAGGCTATCCCTGACGGCGTCTTTTACAATATGTTACTGTCCTTTTATATTCCTTCCCTCTCCCCACTTGCGCCTTATCTTTATCTTCCGGTTTTAAAGTCCAGGTTAGTGGGGGGGGACTCCTCTGCGTTTCTTAGCTTCCTTTTATTTTCTAACGCCCGGGGTTGTTATTTTTAAAAAGGTTTGATTAAAAGGAGCTTTACCGTCTGTGAACGCGTCAGGCTTCGGCTTCGCGGGCTGTGTTGGATACGTTCTCCGTCGCAGCGCCCAGCTTCTCTCCCTCCTTCAGCTTTTTGCGAAGGTTTCCGGGAGAACCTTTGGGGAGCAGCCAACGTCTCAGCAGGGGATCGCCTCCCCGGCCTTTTCTGGGGGTCGCTCAGCCTCGCGAACCCCCCCTTCGCCCAGCTTTTTAGCGCGGAGCTGCAGAGCTCCGCTTTTTAGCCTGATCGCGATCCGCGACCAGAACCGGAAGTCAGTATATCTTGATATGCCTTCTAAAGGTCTGGTAATTGTTGTTCTCTTTGACCTCTGGTGGGAGGGCATTCCACAGGGTGGGTGCCACTACCGAGAAGGCCCTCTGCCTGGTTCCCTGTAACTTGGCTTCTCGTACCGAGGGAACCGCCACAAGGCCCTCGGCGCTGGACCTCAGTGTCCGGGCAGAACGATGGGGGTGGAGACGCTCCTTCAGGTATACTGGACCGAGGCCGTTTAGGGCTTTAAAAGTCAGCACCAACACTTTGAATTGTGCTCGGAAACGTACTGGGAGCCAATGTAGGTCTTTCAGGACCGGTGTTATGTGGTCTCGGCGGCCGCTCCCAGTCGCCAGTCTAGCTGCCGCATTCTGGGTTAGTTGTAGTTTCCAGGTCACCTTCAAAGGTAGCTGCGCATTGCAGTAGTCCAAGCGAGAGATAACTAGAGCATGCACCACTCTGGCGAGACAGTCCACAGGTAGGTAGGGTCTCAGCCTGCGTACCAGATGGAGCTGATAAACAGCTGCCCTGGACACAGAATTGACCTGCGCCTCCATGGACAGATGTGAGTCCAAAATGACTCCCAGGCTGCGCACCTGGTCCTTCAGGGGCACAGTTACCCCATTCAGGACCAGGGAGTCCTCCACACCTGCCCGCCTCCTGTCCCCCACAAACAGTACTTCTGTCTTGTCAGGATTTCAAGGTGCATTTTAATGGGAAATCCTTTCAAATCCACCCAATGCACTTTAAAACATAATATTTATGAGGGGGTTCATCCCTCCCCTCCAAAAAAAAATATATTATAATTTCTAAAACAGGGCATCCAGCCACTTATAGCCTGAGCAGCTAATGCACAAGGCTCCCTGCACACCACACATTTAGAATGCACGCACAGTTAAGTCATCTTAGGAGGGAGGAGACTTCATGGCAAGACGCACCAGCTGCTGAAACTGTGGGTGACTAGATGCCCTGTTTAAGTTTAAAAGGTGAATTGGGGGTGGGGGGTGGGGACAGAGGTAGCCACTGTCCTCTGTAGGAACCTCTGCCCCTACAGATCCTGCTGAACTGCACCCAGCAGCACCCAGGAAAAAAATGTGGGCCATTAGCAGGGCCAGATACAAGACAATAGGGTGTCTATCACAAGAAAAGAGGAGCCATTCATCCATATGTACATTATTTGCGCATTCTAACACAGCCTGCAGTCCTAAGCACACTTACCTGTGTATAAGCTCCCTTGAACACAGTAGGACGAACTTCTGAATAAACATGCATAAGGTTGCACTATTGGGCTTTTTAGGATATATTTCCCTCCTTCTGAAACTCATGAGTGAGCTCTATGTTGAAAATTCTTTTTCCTACAGCAGACAAGCCTTCGCGACGACTATGCCTATTAACAGGCAAGCTCTGCTTGAAATGTCATCATTGGCGTAATGTGGCATCCAAAATGAAAAACGATACCAATCAGTTAAAATTAGATGGTGACCATGGCCTTCAGCCCTGTGCACCATATTACTGTTTAACAATGGGGGAAACACAAAAGCAAACATCTGGAGAAAACAGAATATTCAGCCCAAGGAAAATGCAAAAACCAGTTTCCTTCTGGGCACACTTTTGAGCTGATCTACATGGTGGAGTTATTAATCTACAAGTTGAGTTGGGAAGAGCACACAGTACTTGGCTACTGTGACTGCATCACTTTAGACTGCAGGTGGAGAATTGCTTGTTTGAATGGTCCCGAATGTAAATAGCCTTCCAGAATAAAATAAACGAGTAGCTTGGGAAGAAACTAGGCTTTCTAAGTGACAGTGAAATTCTCAAAACCTACAGCAATTGCCAGATTCTACGTCAGTGGAAGTGCTGGAATTTAATTCCATGCTCCACAGAACAGCTGAAGTCAAGTCCACTTCTCAATCCCCACAACTATAAATACCTTCCTAACAACAGAGGGTTTTAAAATCATTGTTGGGTCTTTTATTAGTAGCAGTGAAGTGTACACACTGTGGTAAACAGTTGTCTAACAGAACATTTGACTGACAGGTATTTCTACATTATATAAGAAATCATAAACCAAATTGTTCCCAGTTATGGGGGCACAATTGTTCTCCTTATGAAGACACACACACAAAGAAGAGATATGGAGAAAATTCAATAAAAATATGTTTTTAAAGAAAACCCTACAGAAATCAATGTCTTCATAAATAAGAAAGATTCAAGCTCTGCCATTGGACACTTACTTCAGAGTTGGTTATTTAGTACTGTATTTGTCTCTAGTTATGCAGTGAAGACAGACAACTTTGCATGCTGCACCAAGCAGATCATTTCTTTATTTAATCAATAAATCAGTTACAGAACAATGAAAGCTTGCTTATATCTACTTAATGTGTCCATTCATTTCAAAAGTTAATCCTTGCATGTACCATTCTGGGTCATTATACCAACAACTGGAGGTGGAAACCCAAATGAAGGTTTGTATTTTGGAAAGGAAAAACGATACAGCACAGAGACTTGCTTTAAAATCAACTTTTTCAAACTACGCCTTGAAAATGGCAAGTAATAAGTTCTACTCAAAACAAGTGACACAAGTTAGTGTCTGGTGTTGCTGTGTACCCCACTTTGGAGGCCTTGATAATAAAATGGCTTAGTATTATAAACAAACAAGTTCAGCAACACAATGCGCTCTACGTGGGGCTACCTTTGAAGGTGACCCGGAAACTACAATTAATCCAGAATGCGGCAGCTAGACTGGTGACTGGGAGCGGCCGCCGAGACCACATAACACCGGTCTTGAAAGACCTACATTGGCTCCCAGTACATTTCCTAGCACAATTCAAAATGTTGGTGCTGACCTTTAAAGCCCTAAACGGCCTCGGTCCTGTATACCTGAAGGAGCGTCTCCACCCCCATTGTTCCGCCCGGACACTGAGGTCCAGTACCGAGGGCCTCCTGGCGGTTCCCTCACTGTGAGAAGCAAAGCTACAGGGAACCAGGCAGAGGGCCTTCTTGGTAATGGCACCCGCCCTGTGGAACACCCTCCCATCAGAGGTCAGAGAGATAAACAACTACCTGACATTTAGAAAATACCTAAAGGCAGCCCTGTTTAGGGAAGTTTTAAATCTGTGATATTTGATGTATTTTAATGTTTGTTGGAAGCCGCCCAGAGTGGCAGGGGAAGCCCAGCCAGATGGAAGGGGTATAAATATATTATTATTATTATTATTATTATTATTATTATTATTATTATTATACAGGTGACTTAGGCTGCAATCTTATACTCACTGACCTGAGAGGAAGCCCTACTGAACTCAGAGGGGTGTTGTTGTTGTTGTTGTTGTTGTTAGCATGCATAGACTTAAGATTGTTAATTCTTCTGGTACATAAGAAGGTATGAACATAAGAACAGCCAGCCAGTGGCTCATCTAGTCCCGCATCCTGTTCTCACAATGGCCAACCATCATTTAGGAAACCCACAAGCAGGGTCCGAGGACAACCTCCCTGCCTTGTGTTTTCCAGCAACTGATTAAATGCTAAAAGATTAACAAAAAGATTCTGCAGATCTTAATCCTTAATTTCCTGAGATGCACCAGCCAGAATCTCACTTTTCTTCTATCAAAGGGGGGTAAGGGCATTACAGATCTCTGTTCCTTGTTCACAACCATCCCAGTTCAGAGTAGCAGCAGAACTGCATGCAAACACATTGCTACACCGTCAATTCAACACTGCCCTAGTGTACCACAGGAATGTCTAATGGCCAGCAATGTACCCTCTTTGCCAGTTGCGTGCCAAGACCCCCAGAAAATTCCCCCCAATAACTCAGACAGACACATTATTTTAGGTTTTGTTTTGGCATAATTTATTCAACTTTATTCAAAATTTCAAATTAATTTGAGTGTTGGCCTTAGGCTTTGGTTAATCTTCTGCACCATGGTGGGACAGGACCAGCTCTGACTTCCTACGGTAGGACAGTCAAGTAAACACCCCCTGGTGGAGGAGATAGCTGAGACCAGGCCATCTCCCCCACCAGAAATGTTCCCCAAGGCTCGTGCTCTGTATTGGCCCCGGCCCTGCACCATTGCGGGGGTGTTAGGACTAGAGCCCCGGAGCCCCAGGATTCCTGTAACGGAATACTTCTATAAGAGCAACACTGAGGGGCATGCACCTCCACGCGATGCCCCTCCCAAACTCATCAACCAAGGCCTAACCTGCCAACCTAACAAGTTGTGACTATTGCTAAGCAGTAGGCGAAAAACCAGATGACAACAGCCAATCAGCCAAATGGAAAAAATTCCTACTGGCCCCTGAATACAGGCGGTGCCATAGCAAGGTCACTCTAAACCTGCAAAGAAAAGGAGGTGGGCTGGAGGGAGATTCAAATCACTAGCCAGGAATGAGCTTAATACAAAAAACGATGAGTACTTAAGCACTTGCCCTGTCAATCAATGAATGGATACATGCAATTTACCGCAGCAACACTCATCCCTCCAATCATCTTCTCTCTTTGAGCTTAGACCCACCCCTTAACACACACACAGTCTTTTCTGCTGGGTCCGGCCGCAACACTCATTATTCCCTATGGGGTTAATGAGCTTTACCAGAACTGGTGGGTGCAAAGTCCATTTTTTTCTGTCAATGCACATATGAGAGGTGTCATAATGCATACGGTATATGGTTACTAAGGCATCAGATGGGAGGAGCATGGCTGCAACTGCATACTACATTACACTGTGCCTGCTTTGTGCTGTGAATTTGAATACACGCCTAATGTGGTGCCATATGAATCACTTGGAGGGGTCATTTTGTGAAGTGCATTTGGAGTGAAAAGATACCATAGTCCATACCTGCCAAGTTCCTGCCTGAAAAATAAGGGACGGGACCACAAGTAGCAGACTGGAAGTAGCGCTGCCGCCATTTTGGAACTGGGTGGAGCATGCTCAGAAGCGACTTTTGATGCTGCTCTGCCCTGTTCCAAAATGTCCACCGCACCAGAAGTTGCGCCACAGCCATTTTGGAACTGGGCAGAGCAGCATCAAAAGTCGCTTCTGAGCATGCTCCGCCCAGTTCCAAAATGACCACCGCACCAGAATAAACCAGGGGAAAAAAAATCCGTTTTTTCGGCTGGGAACAGCTGGAAAAATGGGGATTTCCTGGGGAATACGGGAGACTTGGCAGCTATGCCATAGTCACCAGTGTGCAATGAAGTCAGCCAAACCCACACATCTCAACCTCAGCTAATTGCCTGCCATCTCAGTCTAGGGCCTCCTCTCAGCATTACTATGCCTCCAGATTTGTGAAAGCTCATAGCAATAACAAACTTAGAAGGCCTCTAAGGTGCTACTGGAATGATTTTTTTATTATTTTGTTTCGACTACGGCAGACCAACACGGCTACCTCCCTGTATCCAGATTTGCCGTTGACCTAACAAGCAGGAAGTCACAAGGTTACTGGATTCAACTGTAGGCCTGGACTCTCTCCAAACATATGTGAAAGCATTCCTTTCACAAAGAAAATATACTCTGTACATCAGGGGTGGGGAAGCTGGGCCCCTCAAGCCACCTTTGGACTCCAACTCCCATTAGCCACTGTGCCAGTATGGTCCACTGCAAAGGATGTTGGGAGTTGTAGTCTAGCAACATCTGAAGGGCCACAGATTCCTCATCCCTGTTGTACAATGGCATTTTACCTGTAGCACCTTTTATTTATCATGCAAACAAACAAACGAAACCTTTCTCTTGTGGCAGGAATAACTTTACCTATGTTCCATGGCACCAAGTTTACATATGTATTACTTACCACATCCCTAAAAAGGTAAAAGTAAAAGGACCCCTGACAGTTAAGTCCAGTCGCAAACGACTCTGGGGTTGTGGTGTTCATCTCGCTTTACTGGCCAAGGGAGCCAACAGTTTTTCCGGGTCATGTGGCCAGCATGACTAAGCCGCTTCTGGCGAAACCAGAGCAGTGCACGGAAACGCCGTTTACCTTCCCACCGGAGTGGTACCTATTTATCTACTTGCACTTTGATGTGCTTTCAAACTGATAGGTGGGCAGGAGCTGGGACTGAGCAATGGGAGCTTACCCCGTTGCAGGGATTCAAACCGCCAACCTTTCGATCGGCAATTCCAAGGCTCAGTGGTTTACACCACAACACCACTCATGTCCCATACCACATCCCTACCCCACCTCAAACTCAGCTTAAGCATACTAGTAGAGGAAATCAACCTGTTTCCATATTGAGAGAGGAGTACTTGGGCTAAGACAACTGTACTTCAAGAAGCAAATTATAGACTCAAGATACATACATTTAACTACCTTGGGTCTTATTGTGAGAATGCTTTGTTAATTGAAAAGAAGAAGGAGGAGGAGGAGGAGGAGGAGGAGGAGGAGGAGGAGGAGGAGGAGGAGGAGGAGGAGGAGGAGGAGGGTAGTTTGGATTTGATATCCTGCTTTATCACTACCCGAAGGAGTCTCAAAGCAGCTAACATTCTCCTTTCCCTTCCTCCCCCACAACAAACACTCTGTGAGGTGAGTGAGGCTGAGAGACTTCAGAGAAGTGTGACTAGCCCAAGGTGACCCAGCAGCTGCATGTGGAGGAGCGGAGACACGAACCCAGTTCCCCAGATTACGAGTCTACCGCTCTTAACCACTACACCACACTGTATGACCTGGCCTATAATTTATTATTATTATTATTATTATTATTATTATTATTATTATTACACCGCCCATCAGGCTGAGTCTCCCCAGCGACTCCCAATCAAATATTAAAACAATACAGCATTAAATATTAAAAACTTCCCTAAACATGGCTGCCTTCAGATGTCTTTTAAAAATCGGATAGCTGCTTATTTCGTTGACATCTGTTGGAAGCGCATTTCACAGGGCAGGTGCCACTACGGAGAAGGCCCTCTGCCTGGTTCCCTGTAACCTCACTTCTCGCAATGAGGGAAACCGCCAATGCACACTTTTCTCATGACTGCTAGTATTTGGTGGGTGCAAAAATGAGGAAATATTTATTCATGTAACTTTCCCAGTTTTGTGGGCTAAGAGATGGCAAGCTTAATCATCATGCACCTGTATAAATACATCGTTTTCTCTTGGAATAGGTCCTAACAATAATGATGGGAGAAACTGAGATGACTGTGTTCAATTATAATCAACCTTGACTGCCTATTCAATAACATTGTTATCCTGCCTTGAGCTTCCTGATACATGAAACCTTTTTCTCCTGCCATATTCCCTTGATCTCACTAGGCCATCTCCAATCTTCAATTCATGTAACTTCTGCTTGGATCCTCAACCACCAAGAAAACCAACACCCTCCGTGGGAGCCCAGTACTAAAAAAAAACTAATCAATTCTTAAAGCTGGGTTAAGTCATAGAGTATTTTGAACTTCTGCCAGTGGTAGTGCTTGCAATTATCCAAGCAAAATGGTTTTCTCAAGCTTTGGGGGGACCCAGTTGAATCTAATGTCCTAAAACACATATTTAATAAGGTTTAAACTAAATTAGACTTGAAAATCAGCTTCAAATTTTTTACCCCCAGTCCAATAATTACACAGAGAAAAAATACAATTGAGGTTGCAACTTCATTTGTACTAGTTTAGTTTCTCCATTCATTTTTATTATAAAAACTTCATTTTGTTTCATTATTTGCTCATTTCATTTTTCATGTGTTTTAATAACTGATTTGCAATTAATTCCTTTGTTTTATCATTCCCATCCATTTCCGCCCATTGATTTCGATGGGAGACCCAGCCAGTTGACTAAGTTTGATGTGTTCCATCCAAATGGCATGGAAACTTCAGGAATTCTACTATGCCTTGAATGCAGCTCCCCTGCCAAATTTGAGACACATTAGAAAAGGGCATTTTAGAGGCTTTTTTTAAAAAATGGAGGGTCCAGATTGTGGGATGGAACACTGGGACAGACAAGTCACAACAGTTCCTAGAGTGTCCACTAACAGGAACTTACCTGGAGGGACACCTGATTATGTTCCTGTTCCTAAAGACATGCAAATGAGATGGTTTAGCTAGGACAAAGCCTCTGACCAGCAGCCATTCTCTCTCTTAGCCTTCTATCCTCGATGGGAACACATCTCCAGAGAATCCACAATTAGGATGGTTCTCCCTCTTGGCCTGCAGCCAAGAGTAAGACCAAATGGAGCCTTACTTTACTAAGTAGTCTGCAGATGTATATACAGTACTTGTAACTTTTCTAAGCAAGCCTGCCTTTCTGAGATTATGCTGTTAACTCAGGATGAAACTGTAAGTAAACTCTATCTTATTTTATAAACACTGTGTTGTGTATTTCTTTTAAGAGGGACAAAGGGGACTTTGCCAGGAAGTGTAATATTGAAGTATAAAGTATAATATTATTGTTATAGAGGTTCTAGCGAACCTAACGCTCACGCTTTGCTGCGCACAAAAGGGGAATGTCACTCTGCTGATATTGGAAGCTTGCTAACACAAGCTTGGATAGGATCTATCTAATAATATATCCTAATCCACATCCCTAACATTCCCACACAAATATTCAGTACTGGGATTTTATGCTTCCTGGAACTTGCTTTGATATCCTATGGGGGGAAATGTCCCTCATTAATTTCATTTGTCTAGATGTAATTCTTTAGTTGTAATTACATCCTTTCAATGAGAGGCCCAAGTGCTCCTCTCCTGCTTGTAACTTCTGTGTTTTACACCTGTTCCTATGAAATTTTCCATCATTGTACCACTCCTCAATTAGATGAGACATTTTAAAGTTTCAAACAGACAGAGCAAAGGGTTTCTATTTTACATCTGTGAGTTGAACTGCAGTCTTCCTCTCTTTATCCTTCTGTAACCTTTCAGTTACACGCTGTTCCAAAACATTCCAATTTTTCATTAGAAACTAAGGGGAAATGAATCAAACAAATGAGTAATGTGATTTCTAATTAAGAATTCATCCACTTGCAATCTAATCTGTTTTTGCAACAAAAACAAATTAAATCAATGAGGCACAATTGTTTTGTTTTTTCATTATTTATTAAAACAAATGCACACCCTTATTCCACTCCAATTTCCAGAAAACCTAAGATCCCAATGACAACCTACTTTCACTTAACTGAGGAGCCAATGTTGAATGTTGGACTGACCTCGTACTGAAAGTAGTGTTAGGATTTTGTGCATTCTAGAAGCCAGGAAAGATTACATCAGCTAAAAGGAACAGGAAACCTATGTGTTCTAGATCCTGCAATGGAATGAACAGAATAAATTCATCTCTGCATTGCATTTTTGGGCCTATAATTATTCAGCAAGGGGTCCACAAATTCATATACTGTATAGCACTCACAGCCATGAACATCCCTTCACACTCCAATTACAGTGGTGCCTCGCAAGACAAATTTAATTCGTTCAGCGAGTCGCTTCGTACAGCGAAAAATTCATTTTGTGAAGCGGCTCCCATAGGAATGCATTGAAGTGCAGTTTCACATAGGGTGCCTCGCAAGACGAAAAAATTCATCTTGCGAGGCACCCTATGGGACGAAAAATTCATCTTGCGAAGTGCGCCATAGGAAACTTCGTCTTGCGAGTCTCCATTGAAATCGCGAAACGCATTCATATTTCGAAAAATTCATCTTGCAGGGCATTCGTCTTGTGGGGTACCACTGTATATGGAATTTGACAACTGGACAGCGTAAATGGATTCTTCATGCCCTTATTGTGGCCAAAAAACTGAGATTGATACACTGGAAAGACAAAGATATAGCCCCCTTCAGTCAATGGACTGAAGATACGACAACACTCGCAACTTATGAACAGATTGCTTATGGACACATACTTTGTAAGGACAAGTATTTGGAATGCGTTTATTAAAAAAATCTAGTAGGATATAAATAACCATATACATATTTTGATAATAATAACATTTATATACCTATATACTAGACAAGCATATATGGAATTGTAGTTGTTTGCATATATAGTGATTATAATATATATTCATTCATTCATTCATATTAAAAAAAAAGTTCAGGCCCATGAGTTCATTTTTTGCAAAATTCCCTGCTGCTTTAAAGGAGGGATTTTCACACCATCCACCCTTGTGGAACTCTTTCCACACTGGCTTCTGCTCAAAAATCCCCAGCGCATCTGCCAATGAACTCTGTCCTGTGTGTTACAGAAGATTCCAGGGCACCTTCTGGAGCACCCAGTTCACACAGTGTTCTGGTCAAGCCTCGTCCATTTTGGATTGCAATTTTCAACGTTATATTTTATATCTTGAATTTTCACCCAGATTGGTCAGCCATACAACTATAGTTCACAAATCAATAAAAACCATCACCCCATGCACAGAGCATGTGGTAAAACATTTATCAATCAAATTCTCCCCCAGAACGACACACTGCAAGGGAAGATCAGTAATGGGCAGACAAGCAGCCTTTCAAGTTAAGTTATCCACGGTATCTCCTAGCAAAAATATTTTTCTAGGCACCACATCATACTCTTCAACTTCAAAACCCTTCTACCACTAAAGATCAACTTTATGCACCACCACCTGTCCAAACCTTCCAGTCTGTTCATGGAATAAACTTCAGTCCACGGAGTCCCACCAGAAGGAGGGGAAAGACGATTTCGCATCAATTCCTCATTCCCTCTGTAGTACACCAAGAACCATCTCTCATGCTGTTCCAGAGACTCTCTCAACCAGCTTTCGGAGGGACCATAGGAGGAGGGTGCAGGAGGAATTGACGGGAATCACTTCTCCTCCTGCAAGTAGACCATCCCATAAGCAGAAGGCTCACTCACAGGAATTCTGGATCCAACCCACTGCTAAGAATTAACCTTTTCATGTACTGTTATTTATGAAGCACCAACAATCTAGGCCGTCCTTTACAGAGTTACATAGGTTAAAAAACAATAGGTCTCCGTCCACAAGGAGCTTACAATCTGAGATAGATAACGTGCAAAACAACAGAGACATGAGGAAGAGGAGAGAGAGGGAGGGAGGAACACAGGGAAATACAACTACATGCACTTAAAGCACGGTTACAGTCAGGAATGATAGATATATGCCTAACTCAAACTTCTTTGAGTCATGCCCCAACATTTCTGTGATGAATACAACTCAGTAAGTATTCCTGCTTACACAGGGCAGGTGTTTGATTGGGACAATTTGCAGCAAAGACATATGGCTGCATATGGTGCCAGAACATACACGAAATGGTGAATCAGCCACTATCCATCAGTTTTTTCCCCAGCCCCAGATTATATTACACCACCTACCGGATCTGTATCACTGGAGGTGATGAGGATACATAATAAGTATGATTAATTACTGGGAAGAGCAGGACCACCTCCCTTTCTCCTCTGTGCAATCTGCAGCCTTGAATTAGCTCCACTCAACAGCTGTGCTTCTCCAAAAGACCAGGGGTGGGTGGGAATAGGGCTGTCAACTGATGAAGTGGGGAACCTGTTGTGCCTTTTAACAGCAGCTTGATCTGCAGACATCAGCAGATTCATTATATTATGAAGCTTTTAGGGCACAGAGGTAAGCAGCAGCAGCAGTTAGTTACTGCAAGGAGTATCAAAGGCAACTGTTGGGATGGAAGAGCGTCGGGGCGGTGGCCAATTCAAAGAGCAATGCAAATAGAGATGTGTGAATCCACAGGGAGATTAGATGCAGGCTCTATAACATGGGTAGGCAAAATAAAAAAATTCCTTCAGTAGCACCTTAAAGACCAACTAAGTTTTTATTTTGGTATGAGCTTTCGTGTGCATGCACACTTCTTCAGATACACTTGAAACAGAAGAGCCAGACCCTTATGTATATACAGAGGATGAGGGGGTGGGTGGGAATGGGTGATGGGCTGATAGGAGTGGTAAACCTGTTGATGGCTGTTAACGACTGCTGATGACTGCAATTGGTCCTGCGGGGGGAAAGCAAGGGCTGAGGCGCTAAAGAAAGCTTGATCATGCATAATGAGATAAGAATCCTATGTCTTTGTTCATCCCAGGTGGCTCCATGGTTTTAAGCTTGGTAATGAGTTCCAATTCAACAACTTCTCTTTCCAGTCTGTTTCTGAAATTTTTTTGTAATAAAAGCAGCTGTTTTATTATTTATCAAGAGTTAATGAAAAATGAAAAAAGAAAGTTCCTTCCAAGATGGTACATCTCATTTGTTCTTATATAGTTTTTTAAAAGTCTCGAACCTTAAAATCTGCCATTCTCTCACGCTGAAAATTCAACTTTTAAATTTCAATTTTAAGAACCATTTAATACATGCATTTATTATACTGCATTAAGAGGACATTTGCCCCATTTTGTAGCTATGGAACAAATCAACCACAGCAATAAGCAACCAGGTCAGAGAATCCACAGCGGGAAAATCTTAAGTAAAATTAACAGGTAGAAGCAGAGCATCATCAAATGCTTTCCCCTTCCTACTACCTGCAGCATCTCCCCTCTGTACACACTTATAATTACAAAGCAATGTGATAGCGTTCCTCCAACACAGATCTAAACCCCTTAACTCTCACTTAACAAATTAAGCGCTGACTCAGCCCCCATTACCCCACCCCTAGTGTTTTCCCACCTTTCCTTCTAGTAACCTTTTGAAAACATGTTCCCTTTTTTCACAGTTCTCCACCCCCAGCACATCTTGCTATAGTCAGACCCACTAAACTCTTCCTGCCTATTCTCCACTTTGTATCAAAATGCAGCACAGGGATCTGTATTCGAAATCTTGGACCATGAGAAGAAAAATATACCTCAGCATATATGTGGAACGCCCTGTGGAACGCCCTCCCATCAGATGTCAAGGAAATAAACAACTATCTGACTTTTAGAAGACATCTGAAGGCAGCCCTGATTAGGGAAGCTTTTAATGACTGATGTTTTAAAGTATCTTTAAATCTTTGATGTTTTTATATCTGTTGGTAGCCGCCCAGAGTGGCTGGGGAAACCTACCCAGATGGGCAGGATATAATTTATTATTATTATTATTATTATTATTATTATTATTATTATTATTTGTAGAATGTGCACTACTCAATGATTATAATCTCCAGGTATTTAGGAGTGAGTTGCCTCCAAGCACATGCTTAGTGCAGAGATAATGTTCTGTCCATTCCCTAACAGTACAGCCCTGGTTTCCTCTCAACCTACCAATGCTTGCCATATATATTTCCATATATGTAAATTGTGGCATGTGTTATTCTTACAATGTACCTTATTTATGTTCTTAGCTGCTCCAGAATTCGGATCTGGAAGGATGGGGGTACAAGAGGAATAACAACAACAACAACAACAACAACAACAACAACAACAACAACAACACCTCAGCTTCTCTGTTCTATCAGGTGATTGATGAAATAAAGGTGCCACTTTTTTGCTTCTACTTTCTAAAAAAATAGGAGTACAGTGGGGGGGTGCACTTCTTCCCTTTGTCTGATGCAGTTTATCAATAAATTAATGGCTTGGTTGCTGAGCAGATCCAAGTACTTCCCCTCCCAAAACACCTGCTCTTAGGCCAGTTATGCATTGCCAAAAAAAGAGAAAGGTGAAAGGCATCAACCCAAAAAGGTGGAGGACAAAAGAGAACACATATTTGCATAAAGTGTACATATGCAAAATGTAGAAATAATGACTATATTTTAAATGGAAATACAATACGTCTCATCATAGTGTGGAAGACCTTGACTAGGTGAACTGTACACCTGCTCTCAGTCTGCTGTCCAGGTGCGAACTGCTGATGGGCAACTCCCGAGCCACCCTGCTCTCCCTTCTTAGGGTATCTGCGAATCAGACTTGGACCCGACAGTCTTACCTTCCAAGTCCCGGACTGCAGAATCCGGGACCGGCAGCCGTGTGACACCGGAAGTTGCGTCGACGTAACTTCCAGTGTCGTTTTGCCCTTCTATGGGCACCAAAAATGGCCGCCGACAGCTTCGAAAGTCGCTTCTATGCATGTCAGGAAGTGCATCGACGCAACTTCCGGTGTCGCTCCGCCCATCTTTGGGCACCAAAAATGGCCGCCGCAGACACCGGAAGTCGCGTCTATGCACTTCCGGACATGCGTAGATGCGACTTTTGAAGCCGGCGGCGGCCATTTTTGGTGCCCATAGAAGGACAAATCGGGGGGGGGAATGGCCGCCGGCAGGAGAAACTAACGGAGAAAAACGGGAGATGAAGTGATACGGGGGACCACCGGGAAAAGGTAAGTAAAAACAGCAGTTTCCCGGGGGAAACGGGGTACTTGGCAGCTATGCCGACAGTCCTTCAGAGAGAGCACTCTTTCAAAGAGATGACATAAAGTAGAGCACATGGCCACCCTAGACCAGACAGAGCACAACAAGCATTTCCTGGTTTTTGTGAAAACTCAGCAGTTGCATTGGTGCCTAAATTACCTTGGGAAGCTGGTGAAGGAGGGACTCCAATCTGGCATTGAGCACCTGCCGAGTGCTTAAAAGCCCTGTTGGCTCAGAACTCTTAAAAATAAAAATAAAAAACAGTACCAAAAAAACCCAATTGGCATGCACACAGCTATTGTTGAAAGCAAAGGCTGTATTTTCATCCTCAGTAAAGGCAGTGGTGACAATGAGCGGGTCTAATTCAGTACAAAGTGCCTCTATAAATATTTAAAGTCTCAAAAATAATATTTGGGTTGTATACTCAGAATGCTGTCGAAGGAGGTGGAGACGCTGCTTGATTTTTAAAAGATTATGTTCCAGTGCACAGATCTACAGTGGGGAAAGGAAGCTCTGTGGAATGCTCTTTAATTCTGCAATTGCAGGGAAAGACAGCAGTACTCAGTGACGGGAGACAAAGGCACAGTGTAAACGCTATAGTCTTCATTCTAGTATTTGAAACTGCAAAAAAAAAAAAACCTCAGGAATGCATCTATGACATGCATATATTCATATGTAAATTAAAATAGGTAGCTGTGTTGGTCTGCCGTAGTCAAAACAAAATAAAATAATTCCTTCCAGTAGCACCTTAGAGAGCAACTAAGTTTGTCGTTGGTATGAGCTTTCGTGTGCATGCATCTGAAGGAAGGAAAACTGTACTCATGTTTTCATTTATTATTTGACACCTGCCTTTAAAACAGCTCAGTTGGTTAAAATTGTTTCTTGGAGTAGAGGAAATGCTTCGTTAAAGGAAGGGTGTGGTTACAAAAACACAGCATGTACAACAGATTTTTCTCCTGCTAACAACAGTGGGTTGGAGCTACAGGGAGAATTGTACAAGGAGGATTCTAAGGTAATAAAAACAGAGGCTCATATCCCATTTGAGTTGTTTCCAGTTCCAAAACATGCTGCAAAAGGAAGGACCCCTCCTATTGGGAAAGGGATGTCTTGGCTCCACAGGCCTGATCCTTATTAGGATCAACTTTGCCAGTCAAATTTGACAGGCAGGCAGAGATGCCACCTTGTAAAAAAAAGCCCTTGCACAGCTTTGCAAGTCTAACCCCCTCCACCTTTAAACTCCCAAAGTTTAAAAGGGGGTCATGGGAAGACTTGCAACAGGGAAAGAGAAAGAGAGATGGGGCAATGTATAAATGTAACATACCAAGAAACTTAACAGATGTACTGATGTTGTTGCAAATTTTATTTCGGTGGTGTCAGGGTGAGTTGCGACTACTCTTGAGTAACGACCTTCCACATGCTTGTCTTTCATACGTTTTTATTGGTGCACATTATTTACAGTGTAACGGATTCCTCATTTCATGTCTACCCGCTCAAGTCAGATTCCTGCACTACCCCCTTCCGCGTTCGGGACCAGCATAAAAGCCTCGGAACTGAGAAGCGCCTCCCTTTCCTCCTCCTTCTCAATTCCGGCGTCGGGGGGACGGGTCTTCTGTCTGACCTATTCCTGTCCACTCTTTCCGCCTTTCTCTCTTCCTGCCTATGGAGCAGGGGCTCTTTGATGTTGCCAGAGCCCTGGCACTCCCTCTCCGTTTCCTGACTCACCCCTTCAGACCCCTTGCTCTCATGACTGCTTGGAGACGGGCTGCTTCTGATGAGGGGGGGGGGTTTCTCTATAATCCCCCCCCTTACATCCGGGTTACAATATTAAAACAAAAAAATACATACCATACAAGCAAAACATACATACAAGCAAAAACAAACCAATAGTCCCCATACACACAGTTTCAAAGGCCATAGATCAGGCTTCCTCAACCTCGGCCCTACAGGTGTTTTGAGACTACTATCCCCATTATCCCTGACCACTGGTCCTGCTAGCTAGGGATCATGGGAGTTGTAGGCCAAAAACATCTGGAGGGCCGAGGTTGAGGAAGCCTGCCATAGATTGTTTAATCAACCCAAGCCCTGGTTATAGAGAAACCCTTTCCCCTGGCACCTAAAATGTAGCAAAGGCACAAGACGCGCCACATTGGGGAGAGCATTCCACAAGCGGGCAGCCACTGAAGAAAAGACCCATTCTCATGTTGCTACCTTCTAGACCTCTCATGGAAGAGGCACACAAAGAAGGGCCTCAGGTGATGACTGCAAAGTCCAGGTTGGTTCATATGGAAAGAGGCGGTTCTTGAGGTCCTGAGCTATTTAAAGCTTTATAGGTCAAAAACCAGCACTTTGAAACTAATCAGCAACCTGGCCTCTGAATTCTGCACCAGCTGAAGTTTCTGAACCATCTTCAGAGGCAGCCCCACACATAACGTGTTGCAGTAATCTAACCTAGAGGTTACCAGAGCATAAAGGTAAAGGTAAAGGGACCCCTGACCATTAGGTCCAGTTGTGACCGACTCTGGGGTTGCATGCTCATCTCGCATTATTGGCCGAGGGAGCCGGCGTACAGCTTCCAGGTCATGTGGCCAGCATGACAAAGCCGCTTCTGGCAAACCAGAGCAGCACATGGAAACGCCGTTTACCTTCCCGCTGTAGTGGTTCCTATTTATCTACTTGCATTTTTTATGTGCTTTCGAACTGCTAGGTTGGCAGGAGCTGGGACCAAGCAACGGGAGCTCACCCCGTCACAGGGATTTGAACCGCCGACCTTCTGATCAGCAAGCCCTAGGGCTCAGTGGTTTAGCCCACAGCAGCACCTGCGTCCCAGTCAAATTTGACAGAGCATAGACAACAGTAATTAGTCTATCCCTGTGGTACAGCTGGGCCACCAGCCGAAGCCAATGGAAGGCACTATATGCCACTGAGGCCACCTGAGCCTCAAGCGACAGCAAAGGATCCAGAAATATTCCCAAACTGTTTACCCATTCCTTCAGAGGGAGTGTAATTCCATCAAGCCATCCAGTTTAGGAAACCCATCTGTGTCAGTCAGATGGACGACATATAAATAATAAATTGTTATATTGTTATTATCATCAGCAAATTTGCTAACGACGTACTCCAAAGCTCCAGTTGACCCCGCTCAGGGTTTCATGTAAATGTTACACAGCATAGGGGATTAAATCGAGCCCTTAAGGCTCCACAGAGCCAAAGAGCACTCCTCAAGCATCACCCTCTGCAAATGAGCGTCCAAGTTGGAATGGAATCACCACAAAACCCACCTTTAACTCGGGCAATCGCTCCACAAGGATACCATGTTTGATGGTATTGAAAGCCACTAGGAAGTCAAGAAGAATTAACAAGGACACATTTCCCCTGCTCATTCTTCTGACAGAGGTAACCATATTGGATGACCAAAGCAGTTTCTTTGCCAAAACTGGGCCTAACCCCCAATTAAAATGGATCGTGAAAATCAGTTCCTTCCAAGAGCACCTGGACCACCCACTGAAGAACCTTGTCCAGGAAAAGGAGAGTGGCAGCTGACCAGGCATTATTTACATTCTCTGGATCCAGGGAGGGTTTGTTGAGGAGTGGTTTCACCACTGCCTCCTTCAAGCAGGCAGGGACCACCGCCTCTCACAATGAGGCATTAATCACCTCCCTGGCCCAGCCAGCTGTCTCCTCCTTGCTAGTTTTTATCAGCCATAATTATAATAATAATAATAATAATCTATTATTTATACCCCGCCCATCTGGCTGGGTTTCCCCAGCCACTCTGGGCGGCTTCCAACAGAAGGGGGTTCAGTTTAGTCATCATGCCTAAAATAGGTTCCCATGGGCAGACCCTTCACCTACCCCACCTGTAATAAAACATGTCTCTCCTGTACTGGTCTCTACAGCCACAGCAGGTGCTGTAACTCTCAAACGGTTTGACTTCACCCCGAAAGGTGCATTGTGTCCTGAGACAGATGGACGCCAATCAGCATGGGATAGAGCAGTTAGGTGGGACTAAGCCGTAGCGTGAGGGAAGCAGTTTGTCTGGGAAGGGGGTGGCTGTAGCCTCTGGCTGTCTCTCAGCTTAGCTTACCCACCTCTAAAGTGAGAACAACAGTCTCCTGACGTGTTTGCTGTTTTAAACTACTATAAATCACACATTTCACTACACTGCACTGTAAGGGTTGAAGCTCAGTGGCACAGTACTTGCTTTGCACTCAGAAAAGGTCATCAGCATCTGGTCCCTGACATCTCTAGGGCTGGAAAGAAAATGTAGGGAGGTGTCCCTCTGTGTAGACTGCACTAAGCTAGATGGAG
The DNA here is from genome assembly GCF_963506605.1 of Zootoca vivipara. Taxonomy (NCBI): domain Eukaryota; kingdom Metazoa; phylum Chordata; class Lepidosauria; order Squamata; family Lacertidae; genus Zootoca; species Zootoca vivipara. The sequence goes on along the minus strand of NC_083277.1, from coordinate 116,249,904 downwards.
CAGTGGTCTGACTTGGCAGTGCCCTGTGTCCCTAATTAATAATGTTAAACGGAAATATTGAGACATGTTACGAAACTCCACCCATCACATCTTGGATAGTGAATGTGGCATGTTCTGTACCAACAACAGAGATGATTCTGGATGGAGTATCTGACTCTCTGCTACACTATTGCTGCTACACATGAATTCTGGCAATGCATGAGAAAATACCAGAGAAACTTTCCGGCCAATGTATGCTTACATTCACATTATAAACCGGTTTAAGCATAAACATGTCTAAGGCATATGTATGACCAATCCCTTTTGTCTGTGAACATAAAGTAGAATGACAAAAACTTTTGTTTGACAAAAGAACTTTCACACTAACATAGCATAGTGGCAACAAAGGATAAAAACCGCGCCTGTATTTCAAATCCAAAGCATTTTATTACTTAGGAGCCTTCGCCTGCTTCATTTGTTCATTGGAGCAAGCTATGCTTTCCCCGGAAATGGCAACTTTGTCAGTTTCTCCTAAGAAATGGGAAGAGAACCATGAAGGAAATCTGTGCATGGTGACATTGAAAAGGGTCACACATGCATACAAAGTTCTGTACCCCTGTACTTTAAAGGGGGTGTGGGACAGTTGCTGATTTGCATGCAGAAGGTCCCAGGTTCAATGCCTGACATCTCCTGGTAGGATTGGGAGTGTCTCCTCTCTGAAAATCCTGGACAGTCACTGCCAGTCAGTGTACATCGTACTGAGCGGTCTGGCTTCCTATATTTTCAGAATGTGAAGGAAGCAATCCCCAAATTTAGAGGGCTTAGAATCATAGAATCGTAGAGTAGAAAGGGACCTCAAGGGTCATCTAGTCCAACTATGATTTAGAATGGAGCACAACAGGAGGAGGGGCGCTGAATTTTCACTTTGCACAAAGCACCACTTTGCATCAATCTGAGACCCCAAGACCCGCCATTCTTCTACTGACTGCAAACCCTTCAGTTCCTTTTGGAGCCTGTTTGTGCTGCCAAAGAGTCTGGGTTTGGGGAAATAACAACTCTGCAAAGGCATGTTCAGCACAGCCACCCAACAGGTAAATAAATCCCAACAAATGAGTGTGTTGGTGTGTGTGGTCCACAAATTGAAAAAGAGGCTATCTATAGACAGACTGATCGATCACCAACAAAATCAGTCTGGATGAAACAGTTTGGTGTTACAAAGGGGATTTTAGCCAGTCATCCCCCACCTTAGAAAAGAGTGTCCTGTATTTTGGAGACGAAGAAGGGTTCACCTCTGTCTCTGGAAGCGATTGGTGAGCTTAAGAAAAGTAGAAGTCTTCCAGGAATGCCGTGTGTGAGTGTGAGTGTGTACACACACACACACACACACAAAAGCATACACAAAAGCAGAGAGAGAGAGAGCGCAGAAGAGCAGAAGATGACGCTAAACCGCCCCCCCCCCGGATCCCTGGATATATTGGATCCAATAGATCGCCTCTCGCCTGACGTCGCGAGTCTCTCCAAGAGCTCGCCTGCTCCCCGTGCAAAACAGGTATCCTCGGGACTGTTTTTCGGCTCGAAAGAACGGGCGGCCCCCATTCCCCGTTAGAGCAAGATCCGAGGTTGAGGTGCCCATTTCCTGGAATAAAGCAGGGTGTGTTTGTGTGTGTGCGCGCGCGTTTTCCTTCGGGAGGAAGCCGGGGCAGCTTCCCCTTCGCATGCATGCATCCATCCATCCATCCCGCCGGCCCGTCCCCCTCTCTCCGCATCGGACCCGCAGCCGCGCGCCCGATCCCTTCCCTTCCTCTCCCGGTCTTCTCCGCGAAGCGAATAGCTCTGCCGCAGTGAGCTGCCTGCTTCCCCCCGGAGCGGGCTGCACCAAGCGCGGAGCCCCAGCCAGCATCCTCGAGCCTCGCCCCCGCCCGGAGCGGAGGAGTCCACGTGAAGGTGACATTGCGGCAGCAGAGACAGAAGACGCCCCTTCCCAAACGCCGACAGCCCCCGAGGAGACCCTCGCCTGCCTGCCTGCCTTCCCCCTCCTGCCTTACCTGGTACCTGAGGAGGCAGTCGGGCTCCTTGCTGTCGGCGGGCATGGCAGGCTGGCTGGAGCCGGGCGAGCAGGTGGCCGGAGCTGCTGGGGCCCCGTCGAGCGGCGCGCAGCACAGAGTGGGCTTCGCCCTCCAAGGCTCCGAGCGACTCCCCGGAGGAGCCCAGTCACGGGCGCCTGCTGCCCGCCGCGTGCCGCGCCGTCCCCTCCGGCCGCGACAAGCAGCCAATCCCAAGCCAGGGATTTTAGCCGCGGGGGGGGGGGGTAGAGAGGGGTGGGTGGCTGTGGTTGTTGGTTTTTTTGACGGGGTTTGGGGGTGGGCAAAGAAAAGGGGCGGGGGGGGCGTTCGCGGCAGCAGAGAGTCCGAGGAGACGCAAGCGACGCGGGCGGGGGGCGCAGAATGGGGAGGGGGCACCAGAGAGTGGGAGGGGAAATGGGTGGGGGGAGCGGGGAGGAAGAGGAGCAGGGCAGGGGGGAAGATGAGGCAGGTGTTGGCAAGGGCCAGATTTAGGTTTGATGAGGCCCTAAGCTACTGAAGGTAATGGGGCCCTTTATATGTCCAGTTGTCCTTTGTCAACAACAAATTGTCGCTGTTTTTTGTGTTGAATATATGCTATATATATATGGTGATTTATGGACCTAATAGGTATCTAAAGTCATTTGCACATAATTATCAAAGTAATTGTTGAACTGAAATGCAATTAAGAAGTGTATTAATTGTTCTTGTTTAGTCATTTAGTTTTTTTTTTTTTAATTTTAAAATATCAACTTTATTAAAGTTCATGTTAAAATACAATTTCTTTAAATTCATACATACTTAAACAAAATATAAATATAAATAATAAAGAAATAATACAAAATCATAACAAATCATAAGTGATAAAGGTAATAATTAAAAAAAAACTTATAATAAAGTAATAGTAAAGATATAATATACAAAGATTAGCCTCACCCCACCTCATCCTTAGATTAAATTCATCCAAAAATAAAAATTCATAATCATGGTAGAGTCGGGTGCGCTCAAAAAAAAAAATAGAGGAAAAAGGACGAAAAGGGCAAAAAACAGATAGCCAAAAGTGCGGGGAAGGGGCAGGGAGAGGAAAAAAGAAAGAAAAAAAAGAAAGAGAGAGAGAGAGAGAGAAAAAAAAAATCCAACATTTAAAAAGTAATTCATAAAAAAATACTTCCGATTGTTGACTTAGCGCTTATTTGACCTTCTTCCTCTACTTGTTTCCTCCTAGTTCTCTAAAAATAAAACCTCACTTCCTTATCTTTAATTATTCACTCTCTTCATGCATTCTTTAGATTAAGCAAATCACCAACTCTGTCTTAATACCTTCCTTTTTGAAGTACTCTTCGACTAATTGCCATTCGTTTTGGATCTTCTGTCTAGGGACATTCCTAATTGCTGCCGTCATTTTGGCCAAATTTATATATTCCACCATCTTACTTTGCCAATCCTCTACCCCTGGCAGTTCTTCACCCTTCCATTTTTGTGCTAACAATATCCGGGCCGCTGCGCTCCCATACAACAAAATACATCTCTTGTTTAGTCATTTAGTCGTGTCCAACTCTTTGTGGCCCCATGGACCATAGCTGTCAAGTACTCCCTTTCTTTAAGGGAAATTCCATTATGCTGAATAGGCTTCCTCGCAAGAAAAGGGAAAACTTGACAGCTATGCCATGGACCAGAGCACACCAGGCACTCCTGTCTTCCACTGCCTCCTGCAGTTTGGTCAAACTCACGTTAGCAGCTTCAAGAACATTGTCCAACCATCTCGTCCTCTGTTGTCCCCTTCTCCTTGTGCCCTCAATCTTTCCCAACATAGGGAGTCTTCTCTTCTCTTGAGGTGGCTAAAGTATTGGAGCCTCAGCTTCAGGATCTGTCCTTCCAGTGAGCACTCAGGGCTGATTCCCTTAAGAATGGATAGGTTTGATCTTCTTGCAGTCCATGGGACTCTCAAGAGTCTCCTCCAGCACCATAATTCAAAAGCATCAATTCTTCGGTGATCAGCCTTCTTTATGGTCCAGCTCTCACTTCCATACATCACTACTGGGAAAACCATAGCTTTAACTATACGGGCCTTTGTCGGCAAGGTGATGTCACCCGCATTTTTTTGTTGTTTAGTAGTGTCCAACTCTTCATGACCCCATGGACCATAGCACGCCAGGCACTCCTGTCTTGCACTGCCTCCCGCAGTTTGGTCAAACTCATGTTTGTAGTTACAGGTAAATAGCCGTGTTGGTCTGAGTCGAAGCAAAATAAAAAAATTCCTTCAGTAGCACCTTAAAGACCAACTAAGTTTTTATTTTGGTATGAGCTTTCGTGTGTATGCACACTTCGTCAGATACACTGAAACAGAATCAACCAAACCCTTATGTATATTCAGAGGGTGGGGGGGATGAACAGAGATATCGGATTCTTATCTCATTATGCATGATCTAGCTTTCTTTTGTGCCTTGCTTCCCCCCCCCCCCCGCAGGACCAATTGCAGTCATCAGCAGTCGTTAACAGCCATCAACAGGTTCACCACTCCTATCAGCCCATCACCCTTTCCCACCACCCCACCACCCTCTGAATATGCATAAGGGTTTGGTTGATTCTGTTTCAGTGTATCTGACGAAGTGTGCATGCACACGAAAGCTCATACCAAAATAAAAACTTAGTTGGTCTTTAAGGTGCTACTGAAGGAATTTTTTTTATCATGTTTGTAGCTTCGAGCTTTGTAGCGTATTCACCCGCATTACCAAATGGCAAAATCCTCAAAAGCAACCCGACAACTACTTCCTCTTCTGCATCTTTTTTTTTAATTTTGGCCATGTGGGTGAATAAAGAGAGACCCTACACGTGTATAACAAGGCAGAGGGCATTCGAGAATCTGCCAGACCTGCCAAGAGATTCTGATAAGTTATTGTGCCATTTTCCTTGGAATTCCACAATTTTAATCAGCATTGGTGGTGCTTGTAACACCATCGCTCCATACATCAGCAGTGTAGTTTGTATATCTGAAGATGTTGTTGGACTCCAACCCAGGGTGGCAACTTGGACAAAAAAAATGTGGGGGGTCACGTAAGCCCTGCCCCGCATAATCGATCACATGGCATGCTGCATGCACACCATTTGAAAGACAATGCTCATCAACTTTCAGGGGTGCTCAGCCCCCTCAAATATTGGGGGGGGGGCAAAAAACCCTCAGCCCCTAGGAGTTGGCTCCTATGAATCCGACTCCCATCAGCGCCAACCAGCAGTGCCAGTCAAGTATGATGGGAATTGTAGTAGTCCACAGGTTCTTCACCCCTGATGTACAGTGAATAGGAATAATACACAAACACACACAACCCCTTCTATGACACCATAACCCTATTTATAATACAGGAAAATTCATTAGCAGCAGGTTTGGGACTGACAGAGGGAAAGGTGCATCTTGGCTATACACGCAGTTAATTTACTGCGAATTAAGCAGATTTGTGGAACATACGCCTACCAACATTTGTTAGCCATGAGAGTTAAATTGAACCTCCATGTTCAGCTGCAGTCTACCTCTGAATGCAGGTTGCTGGGGCAGATAAAATGGGAGGGTTGTTGCCTTCATAGCCTTCCTTTAGGATTCCTAGAGGCTCACAGACCAGATGGTGGGGTTTTTTAAAAAAATTATTTTTTATTAATTTTCGCATACCACATATTCCATTATCAAACATTTGGGCTCATTACATTAATTATCTTTACAAATTCTCTATAATTCTCAAATAAAAATTCAACTTAGTATAGTAATAATAACAACAACTCTTAAAGTTCAAACCTAAAGTTACAAAAATTCCCGATGATCGACTTCCACACTACTTTCTTCTGCTATTTTTATATTCATGTGTTTGATTGCACGGTAGAACATTCCTTATCGTTTCAGTCTATTTTCAACATTCTTCATATCGTTTTTAAACCTTCATCCTCTTTCTTTTGTACTTATATTTTGTTGTTTAATCCTCTTTTTGTATATATATAAATATATATATGCGTATTTAATTTTTATTTTATTTTTTACTATACATTGTACTTGTATTTTCTATCTGTATGTCCAATAAAGATTTCTAATTTGTTGTTGTGGGTTTGTTTCCTTCTGTGAGTAATTTCTTATTTAAGGTGTTATTTTGTTTCAACTATCTTATCTATATATGCTGTAAATTTCCCCCATTCTTTCATGTACACCCCGCTGCCTTGCTGTCTTATTCTCGATGTTAGTTTTGCAATTTCCATATATTCCACCATTTTCCTTCTCCACTCTTCTACTGATGGAATTAATTCTTGTTTCCAGACCTGAGCTAGAATTACCCTCGCTCCTGTAGTCACATATAGGAACCATTTCACATCATCCTTCGCAACATCTTTTCCCACCATTCCCAACAGGAATGCCTCCGGCTTCTTTTTTATTGTATATTTAAGAATCTTTTTGATCTCATTATAATATATATATCCTCCCAATATTTCTTGACTCTTTCACAGGACCACCACATGTGTATGAAGTTGCCTTCCTTAGATTTACATTTCCAACATTTCGTATCTCCTGAGTTGTACATTTTGTATAGCTTAGTTGGTGTAAGGTACCACCTGTATATCATTTTGTACATATTTTCTTTTAAGATTGTGCAGGCCGTAAATGGCATCCCTACATTCCATAGTTTAAACCACTCTGCATATTCTATGGTTTATTGGGCTGTATTCAACCAAGTTAGAGTAGACCCTTTGAAATTAATGGGCCAAAGTTAGCAATGTTCATTGATTTCAGTGGGTCTGTTCTGAGTTGGACTAACTTTGAATTGGTTTGGTTCAAAAGTACTCTTCTGACAATGACCCTATAAATAACCATCAATCCAATGTCTTTAAAAAAACAACTGCTCACATATACTTTGTGCATTGTTCTGTATGTCTTTTTTCATTTTGGTCTGTAGGTGTTCAGGGATGCTTGCAAATTACTACACAAATGGGATGAGAATTGATTGAAAAATGTGGTTTCAGGCATATCAGGCTTTTTATACATCAAGCGCTGCAGATGGATGTTTGTGTCTGTCATTCTTCAGTGCCTAAAATGAACATCTGTCAAACACGTCCTCACTCCAAGGTGACAACTACAGTGATTTCAGTGAGCCGAAACTAGAAAGCAATAATGAGACACCACCTACTCCTGGGCCTTGGTTTAAGACAAATTTCCTTGCCTTCAGGTTGTTTAAGGAAAAAAGGAACACTTGAGGCAACCATTTGAAGGTTCTCTTCCAGCATTGATGGCCTCGTCAGAGGTGACTAATGTTCCCTGTATGACGTTTCAGTGTTGAGTTTCCAACCAAGCTAATTCTAAAAGGAAGAACAAGCATATGTGGTATTTAAAGATTTTTGTCTGTGCTCATGCACAGCGGGAGAATGTTCTCAAATGCCTCAGTGACTCAGGTGTGTAGTGGCCAGAAATATCAGAAACCAACATATCTATGTTTGCAAAAAGCACTTTAGTAATATGGCAACAGGATCAAGTAGACCCCAGTTAAGTCATCATTTTAAAAAAAGAGGAGGAGGAGGAGGAGGCTGCCATTAATGTGAAAATAACTATGATTTAATATGAAAATATGTTCATGTTTAGAACTCCACTACAGACCAACAATGCCATATAGAGCAGCGCTCCCATATTTCAAAAAGTTAAGGCCAGGCAGGTCACCCCAAAAGTTGTTGTTGAGCTTTTCTTAGGAAACCACCAAAATGGTTGAGCTTTTCGTAGACAAACGGCAAACAATTATTTGATTAGGCCTTGCCTAAGATCCAGGGCAAAGCACCACCTTTCAGGAATTTCCCCCAGGCATCAATTCCACCTTTGAAATCCCAGTAACCTATGACAGCCCTAATCTAAAGTGTCTGGGACTCTGGATCCTTGTGGGAAACAACCACCCTTTTGATTTTAAATCCAACCCACGTTCCCAGTTTAATCCCTTTCTTCAGAATAGACACTTGCCTACATCTCTCCTCCCCTGAGCTTTCCCATCATTCCACACGCTGGCTTCTCTCTCCCTCCAAGTCTTTCCCCTCCCCCTGGATGTTTCAGACCCACTGCTGCTCCCTGTGCTTGGCGAGGTGGACGTCAGGATGATGGGGGCTGGCTCCTGTAGGGAGTCACCCTTACACTAAAGGTAAAGGTAAAGGGACCCCTGACCATTAGGTCCAGTCGTGACCGACTCTGGGGTTGCGCGCTCATCTCGCATTATTGGCCGAGGGAGCCGGCGTATAGCTTCCAGGTCATGTGGCCAACATGACAAAGCCACTTCTGGCGAACCAGAGCAGCACATGGAAACGCCATTTACCTTCCCGCTGTAGCGGTTCCTATTTATCTACTTGCATTTTGACGTGCTTTTGAACTGCTAGGTTGGCAGGAGCTGGGACTAAGCAACGGGAGCTCACCCCGTCACAGGGATTCGAACCGCCGACCTTCTGATCAGCAAGCCCTAGGCTCAGTGGTTTAACCACAGCGCCACCTGGGTCCCAGGAGTCACCCTTACACTACCCAACACAAAATACTGTTGCTTTATGTAGGTTTTATTTTATTTGTTTTTTATCTTATATTTTGGAAATGTACATTCAGTATTTTCCCTTTTAATTTTTTTTTGGGGGGGGCAAGAGAGTGGGGCCCTAAGCTATATCTTCTTTAGCTTATATGTAAATTCGGCACTGGCAAGCAAAGCCAGGCTGCTTGTTTGATTAGGGAGGTTTGGAGGCCAGTGCACCTGCGGATCCTCTGCATTTGACATACAGATGAAACCATGTCGCCTCCAAGATACGTAAACTGTTGTGCGGATCCAATCTGTTCTCAGGAAACAAGCACAGCAGGGAGGGACAGGTGCTAACAGCTTGTCACATTTTGAATTTGGGAAGAAAGCACCTTCCATCCAAGAAGACAGACTTATCTCTGCTTAGGAATCAAGAAAATGAGATCATTCTAATTAAAGTCCTGCCGAGGATCCAATAAATGCAGACACGTGGATTTTGAATGAAGATTAATAATAACAATAATAATAATATTCTAATTACCGCATCCAAATTCCCCCAAATCCAACAGGCAAAAATATCCTGGTACAATCTGTTCAATTTGCACAATTCTGTTAGCTCTGCATAAACATTGAATAGTAATGTAATTCTTGATGCAAAATGGATGATTACTTACTAGCTAATGGGATATTTATATTATTAGGTGCGCTTACCTATTTGGAAAAAAATAGATATTTGGGGTAGGGGTTGTGGGAGTCTCATGAAACCTCAGGACTTAAGCTTGCAATGAATAGGGCCAAAAAGTATCAGGTAGTTTTTCTGGTTGTGTTCTTAGTGAATGGCTCTGGAATAGAACTGCAGAGAAATGCACTCTGGAACAGAGCTGCAAAATCAAAAGTAGCAGGTGCCATTCAGACGGGACAAAGCAGATCATGTGCTAAAGTCTTCTGTCCTTTTATAAGATTCTCTAGGACCAGCCTGGCTTTCTGCTCTTTGCCTGTAGCCAGGAAATCAGTTGGTTGCCATTAAAGATGCATAGCTCAGTCAATTTCCATTTCTCTCAGCTTCTCATTCCCCCCCCCCCATTTTATATTAAGTTTGTGGATTATTATTTTTAGACCCTCGTGAATATTAATCAGCATTTCAGTGCTAATTTCTCCTAATGCAAGCCAAAATAAAAGTATGCAACTTTGCCCAATGTACACATTTTTGCACAGCAATTTCCCACAATGTAATGCACTTTTGCATGTTATTTTCACTAATACATGCATTTTAATGCACACTTTACCCTAGCATTGTTAGGATCTCTTACTCACAAATAGAACCCTGGCAGAGACACATGCCCAACTGGCATGTTCCCTCCCTCCTGGTTGATTGTTCAGGAGCTTCAAAAGCTTTCTTCAGCCCAAACATCACAGCGACTGATGCCAACTGACATCAGCACACTCAGGGATCCGCAGAGTTTGCGCAATTGCACAACAGACCTCAGCAACTCAGCATTTGGCTAATCTTTTTTATTTACATATAAACACACATGGAGCACTGCAACATGGCTCCCTCTCTCTCTGGCATCAGACAGCAAGGAGAGCGAACAAAGGACAATAGTCCCACTTCAGGAAACACAGTAACGCAAACATCCTGTCTCCGTCACTTCCCACTGTGGAATGAAAACATATACAGTGGTACCTCGGTTTGCAGACGCAATCCGTTCCACGGAGGCGTTCGCTCACCGAGGTATTCACTTGCCGAAGGCACACTTTTGCGCGTGCGCGAAGTGCCGATAGAGCACTTTTGCGCACGCGCGAGCTGCACAGATCGGGTCTGCGCATCCGACGCCACGGAACCCGGATGTAAACACTTTCGGGTCCGCAGCGTTTGTAAACGGAGGTTTTCGTAAATGGAGGTAGTCGTAAACCGAGGTTCCACTGTACCATCATGGGACAGACAACAATCCCATGAATCCAGACACAGGGAATGAATCTTCAACAACCTCCCCCGATTCATGAACCGTGTTGTAGTCATCAGTGTAACTGCAACAAACATACAGATGTATACCTCTGTATACCCGTTCCACCCTTGGAACTACCTGCAACTGGTTTAGCCTTGGACCTTACCATCTTGCACTTCTGACCAGTCTTGGCATCATAGTCCTTCTGACTATCAGGAAGTCTCACAATTGGCTTTGTTGGGACTCGAACCCTAGCCTCATTCCTCTCTGAGGAATCAGTGTTGGCACACACACCCTTTGGGCGTGATCCAGCTTCCTTCTCCAAGGACACAATGTCTACCAATGGGGTCAAGAAGCGTTGGACAATGTTGCTCCATGGGGTCAAGAAGAGTCGGACACGACTAAACGACTAAACAACAACAACAATGTCTACCTAACATCCTCTCCCAAATGTTGTCCTTGGACCTTTCCCTTCTTTTAAAAGCAGGGCTTTTTCAATCTTGGCTGCTTCAGACTTCTTAAGGATTAAAGAAAACCCAGGTCAGAAAGGGGAAGGGTCTGGGGCAACACAGAGGTTCAGGTGATGTCATATGGATGCCCTTATGTTAATGGGGGAGACAGGCAGGTAGAAAACCACATTTTGTTCCAGTGTGGGCAAGCCCTTTAGAGGACTGCAGGTGGCACTGCAAGGTGGTACAAACAACACTCAGTGTTCAGTCAGAGCCAGGCTGCTTGGGGGCTTCCCATAGAGCAGGCATGGCCAAACTTGGCCCTCCAGCTGTTTTGGGACTACAACTCCCATCATCCCTAGCTAACAGGACCAGTGGTCAGGGATTATGGGAATTCTAGTCTCAAAACAGCTGGAGGGGCACGTTTGCCCATGCCTGCCATAGAGGCATCTGGTTGGCCACTGTGAGAAAAGAGTGCAGGAAGAGATGGGCCTTTGGCAGGGCTCTTCCCATGTTCTCAGTTAATCTGTGCAGAACTGGCCGGTGAGCTTTCTTAAACTGGCGGCTTACAGATTGAGGTTGAATCCTGACAAGACAGAAGTACTGTTCGTGGGGGACAGGAGGCGGGCAGGTGTGGAGGATTCCCTGGTTCTGAATGGGGTAACTGTGCCCCTGAAGGACCAGGTGCGCAGACTGGGAGTCGTTTTGGACTCACAGCTGTCCATGGAGGTGCAGGTCAATTCTGTGTCCAGGGCAGCTGTCTATCAGCTCCATCTGGTACGCAGGCTGAGACCCTACCTGCCTGCGGACTGTCTAGCCAGAGTGGTGCATGCTCTAGTTATCTCCCGCTTGGAGTACTGCAATGCGCTCTATGTGGAGCTACCTTTGAAGGTGACCCGGAAACTACAACTAATCCAGAATGCGGCAGCTAGACTGGTGACTGGGAGCGGCTGCCGAGACCACATAACACCGGTCTTGAAAGATCTACATTGGCTCCCAGTACGTTTCCGAGCACAATTCAAAGTGTTGGTGATGACCTTTAAAGCCCTAAATGGCCTCGGTCCAGTATACCTGAAGGAGCGTCTCCACCTCCATCATTCTGCCCGGACACTGAGGTCCAGCGCCGAAGGCTTTCTGGCGGTTCCCTCGTTGCGAGAAGCCAAGTTGCAGGGAACTAGGCAGAGGGCCTTCTCGGTGGTGGTGCACGCCCTGTGGAACGCCCTCCCAACAGATGTCAAAGAGGAAAAGAACTACCAGACTTTTAGAAGACATCTGAAGGCAGCCCTGTTCGGGGAGGCTTTTAATGTTTAATAGATTACTGTGTTTATAAGAAATTATTATTATTATTATTATTATTATTATTATTATTATTATTATCCCCACAACGTATGCTGCAACTGCACTTTCAATTAATGCAGCTGCACACCATCTGAGTACTATTCAATATGCCACCTGCTCAACTAGTGTTGCAGCACCTATTTATCATGCAATGTGTTTCACACATCCAGCATTTGCACGATTGTCACTCACTGCTCTCCTACCTTTATCCCTCTCAAGGGTGCAGCAGTAACCAATAGCTACAGATATATAAAGGAAACCCCTGCCCCTGCCACATGCTATGATTGCCGCTTAGAGAGTTGCTTTCTCACTTGCCCAGCTGCTACTAAAGGCATAAGGATTGCCAGACTGGGACAGGTTTCAGCTGCACTACCTTTGTAACCCAAGAAAATCTTTAATAAAAATAATTATTATTTTTAAAAAAGGAATAAAAATCCCAAATTTGTCTATTTATTCAATGTACGGTTCTAACAATAAACTTTCCTCCAGGGAAATGAAATGTTTACTATTCCCTGTTGCAGGGAGTCACATATATAATCGTATGTTTGGGGACTTCAGGTGGGCTTTGATCTCCTTCATGGCTTTCTTCTATATCAACTGCGCAAGATTCCTCTTGATTTACAAGATTTTCCGTATGGCTTTCTTCTATCTCCACTGTGGAGGATTCCTCTTCAATGACAATATTGTCTGCATGGCTTTCCACTGAGTATGTTTCCTCTCTAATTACTAGGTCCAGAAGAGAACCACACTTCGAACAAGTAGTTAGACACTCGCTTTTTACCTCACTTCCTGGTGTAATCACCACTACAGTTTCAATTTCACGGGTCTCTATTGCGGGGGTCTTGAAGCAAAGTATCTCAATCCCAACCAATGCTGCACTCAGCAGCTGGAAACCCGCAGCGATATAGCCTACGTAAATTGAAGGTCCAATATGCTGCTCGCTGGGAATTGGAGGCAATTCTAATTCTGGAAAGTCTGGGAAGTTGATTTCCCCATTTTTCAAGACAGCAGACATGTTCCATATGACAGAAATCAGGACAAGTATCCCTGCAAATAAGTTCAGGAAAGCTCCAATCCTAAAAAAAGGTTGACACAAAATCCTTATGTATTCTGGGCTCAAACACATTGTACAAGGCAAATGACGTTAACACTAGGGCCGCTGAATTCATAAGGGAAGCCAATGCCATTAAGTCCTGAGCGTAAAAAATTCCCTTGGGAGGGTTGGATATTGCTCATTGAGATCTTCACAATGCCAAAAAGTGTTGCCATCGTTAGAAGGGTCTCTCCAAAAACAGACAGCCCAGATTCCAATCCAGACGTTTCCAGAGGCGATTCCCTCGATGTTTTCTACACGCCACACTCTCCAGTTCACACTGGCTGTTGTTGCAATGCACATCACCCAGCCCACAATCCCCGTCAAAAACGCACATAACTGGAGGCGAGAAACTAAGCTCAGCCACCTCACCAACAGAGAGCCTTGTCTGAACTGCAGGCGGGGTTTGGAGAGAAGACTTGGGGAGACATTGGCAGGCATCCTGGAAACAAAAGAGAAGACAACATGCAATGAGAGAGGGAATAACAAGCATGTCTAGTCATTGAAGGACATCCTCCCTCCTGCATTCTTCCTTCCATGGTCAGAAAGAAGCAGGAAAAGAAAGAGTTCCCCTGCTCCCTCCCACCCCCTTGTTAGGTATAGACATCTGATCCAGAGAACCCGACACGCATACTTCCTTCCAACACACTGCTACTGATTTAATATACTGTTGCATCGTTCCTGTGAAAATGGCCATAACCTCAGCAACCTGTTGTGGATGGGAATCTGCTCAAGATTTCGCTGTTTTGCTATCCGCTACTGCAGCTATCCTGTTCCACAGAGCATAAACACACCTGATGGCATAGTGAGGAATGTTTAAGCCATAAACCTACGTGAAATGTGTTCTTCAGCTAGAGTCTAGTGTGCCAGGAATAGACCAGTATTTGCTAGGTGCTCCTGAGACTCAAGTAGACTGAGCTGCTGACCACTGGGCTGACGCTCACCTGAGCAGCCGGCCACAGCAGCAACTGCTCTGCAGAATTCTTAGGTCAGTTAGGCCAGTTAGAATCCTGACAACAATACAAATCATAACTCCAGGGTACTGGTCATTTGGAACATCAGGAAAGTGGAAAATGGGAGGGAACTAAGTTCCCTTCTTTCCTAATGCCGAGTGTCTTTTCCAGGACACCCTGCAGTTAAAACACATTCTTCCTGAAGTCAGATTCAGGGCAGTTCCAGTAGTAAAAATGGTGATAGGTCTATCTCAGTACAGATTCTGTTTGATGGTCCTGAATGCATTTCATAAAGGATCGCCATTTACAAGAGAGGCTAAGAGCATTAGGCCCTGAACAATAAGAATTTTCTTGGCAAAATTATTGAAGACTCCTTACAAACCTATCAGTCTTCTTCCCCATCACATCTTGTTTGGACATTATAGTAAGGGAAAAGATCTTTGCTCTTTTCCTTTGCACTGGGACCACATGAAATTTGTGCCATGGGACCCCATCACTCACACCAATACAGGCAACACCATTTACAGAACCAAGGTGTCCATGATTTAAAATTGTTTTCTAAGACACTTCAGTCAAAATATTTGTGTCGCATTCTTTTTGTTCCTTTCTGTGTTGATGCTCCGAATGTGAGCTGCTCAGCTGCATGCAGTTTCCACTGAAGAGAGAGAGTGTGTGTGTTTGTGTGATTAACATTCGGCAAACCAATGGGCCTAAATCCAACTATTCCGCCTGAAATAACTTTGGGATCCAGCTTTGAAAAATGGAAAGTAGATATAAAATTCAGAGGAATTAAAAGCTGTTGTCTTTTTGACTATTTTAAACATCTTAGAACAGACACAAATGCTAATGTACAGAAGAAGACACCTTCACCCCAGTATGGTTCCCCTTCATCACTTATACAGCCCAACAAGACAACGACAAAAACTTACCGTCAGCATACAAATCAATATGGCTAACCTAATCAAAACACCCTCCCTCCCCACTCACACAAGAAACTAAAGATCATCACAGCCAACTACAAATGAGCAATCATATCCTAAGACGAATCCCGACCTCTCTCACCAACAGAGAAGCACGAACAAACAACAGAGAACCTGCACAAACGACGCTGACGCCGAACCCCTACACATATCAAGAAAAACAGAAACTTCGGCAATCCACCACACCCAACTCCCCATCCCACCCACCTCTTCCCCCCCCTTCCTCATAATGTCTCAACAAGTAAAACTGATGTGTAAAAATGATGCATGAGACACTGCACTACCTTTGTAACCCAAGGAAATCCTTAATAAAAATAATTATTTTAAAAAAAAAACAGAAAAAGCAGCTGCAGTGATTAAAATAAGTAAAACCGTTCCAACTGAAGCAGAACAGCAAATTCAGCAAAAGAGGTGGGTATCCCACAAAACGAGGTACCTTAGCTTCCAAATGCCGAGGACAAGAAGTGCGGAGAAACTTGCAGAAACTTCAACTTGCAGAGAGAAAGCTGCACACTGAATATGTCAGACATACCGTTTCATTGCAGCAGGTGGCAGGAGTGGCCCATTCAATCCAGCCCTGTCTTAAGGCCATCATAGTGAGATCAGGGAGCCACAGCGACTGGCTCTGAGTCACCAGCCAGTGAGCTTCCTTCCTGATTGAAGACTTCGAACGAGTTATAAACTCGATACAGAGCTAAGCATGCGCAAGTCTATTCAATTTCAGTCGGCTTCAGCACGTGGGTTGTGTCTTGAAATATAGGTTTAAAGTATCTTAAGTGTCAAACTAAATATGCAGACATATGATGTCTCCCTGGCAGGCTTAGAAAAGAATGGAACAGTCTAGGAAGCCCAGAAAGGGGCAGCTGATGGCTGTCTGTAAGCATAGACCATGGGTAGGCAACCTAAGGCCCGGGGGCCGGATCCAGCCCAATCGCCTTCTCAATCTGGCCCGCGAACGGTCCGGGAATCAGCGTGTTTTTACATGAGTAGAATGTGTCCTTTTATTTAAAACGCATCTCTGGGTTATTTGTAGGGCCTGCCTGGTGTTTTTACATGATTAGAATGTATGCTTTTATTTAAAATGCAACTCTGGGTTATTTGTGGGGCATAGGAATTTGTTCATTATTATTTTTTCCAAAATATAGTCCGGCTCCCCACAAGGTCTGAGGGAAGGTGGACCAGACCTTCCAGTGGCATAGACCTTCCATGGACGGAGGAGGCCCTCTCAAGAATGAGCAAGTCACAAAGTCACTTTATGAAGGAGGAAAGTTTCCAGGCTGGTGTATAAGGGTGTGGGCAGAAGCTCAGTGTTGCCTGGGGCATCAGTATTCATAAGACCTTTTTCTATGGCCGAGTCTAAAGCCTCCGGGTCCACCAATAGTCTCATGCTGCCTTTTCCTCAACAAATGGAAAAGCAAAATGAGAACAACCACATTCCGGCGATATTTTCTTGGCATGCTACATATTTATTTTCTGCTTTTACCTTGGAATTAGAAAGGAAACTTTGGGGGGGTGTTCCTGTTTCTTGAGGACTTGCACCACCTTGTGGTGGTGAGAGGCCTTCCACAATGGATTCCCGATCTACAATAACAAAGGTTTTCCTTGAAAAACTGGAGCCGATTATTGAACAGCCAAAAGGGACACTTTCTGTGGCTTTGTGGAAAATGGAATCGAAAGAAGGAAGTGTTGCGGGAAACAAAGAGAGAACCTAAAAGGCATACCAACTCTATTGCAAAATGATTCCTAAAATCTCTGGCAGACCAGGACACAAGGCCAGTGTGTTGACTTCAACGAAGTAGAACATATGCTAAGGCCCTAGACAAGATAGTGCCTTGTCTGACGTGGATTCCAGATTATATCTTTGAGCTGACATATGTCAAGTCTTTGCAACAGAGCCTGACAAGCCAACTTGTTTTCTGTGCATAATTGGTAGCAAAGGAGGAAGTTCTGGAGAGAAGCTTTAAAGGAAAACTGAAATGTCAAGGTTTTGTGCCATGACAGAGTTGCAACACAAAAGGCAAACTCTGTTCTGCTCCAGAAGGAAACGGATCTTCTATGATTGGTCTTTAAATATTGAAAAACCATTGTGTACCTCTACGTTTCAACAGTTGGCAAAAAAGACTTTGCCATTAGGTGTGACGCTTACATGGCCTTTGGAACCTCAGCTGCAATAAATGTATGTAGGCAAATTATGACACTGACATGGGAGAAAGTTCTTACTCCACATTACTGAAATATCTTTTTCAGCCAGGCACAGGAGCCAGGCATATCCTCCTGTACTTCTAGGCAACGTATAAACTACACAAGCTATAGCTTAGGGCCCCACTCTCTTGGGGGGCCCCCAAGAAAGAAAAAGAAAGAAAACCAGGATGTACATTTCCAAAATATAAAATTAAAAACCAATAAAATAAAGCCTGTATACAGCAACAGTGTTTTGTGTTGTGTAGGCTCCTATGATGTAAGTAATGGGCCCCACCTGCTAGCCTGCTGCTTAAAATATCACTGGTTTGCAAATGGCTTTAAATACCTATTAGGTCCATAAATTACCATATAGCATATATTCAACACAAAAACAGCAACAATTTGTTGTTGACAAAGGACAGCTGGACTGATGAAAGGCCCCATTACCTTCAGTAGCTTAGGACCTCATCAAACCTAAAGCCGGCCCTGCTTCTAGGATTGCCAACTTTCCAACCAGGCGCCGCAGCTATGCCGTAATAGTAGCTTACTTACCTCTGTGCCATGAGGAGCTTTACCTGCCAGTTTCTGCAGACCAGGGGAATAATAATAATAGTAATAATAATAATTTATTATTTATACCCCGCCCATCTGGCTGGGTTTCCCCAGCCACTCTGGGCAGCTTCCGACCGAAGATTAAAAACAGTACAGCATCAAACATTAAAAACTTCCCTAAACAGGGCTGCCTTCAGTTGTCTTCTAAAAGTAAAATAATTGCTTATTGCCTTGACATCTGCTAGGAGGGCGTTCCACAGGGCAGGTGCCACTACCGAGAAGGCCCTCTGTCTGGTTCCCTGCAACCTCACTTCTCGCAATGAGGGAACCACCAGAAGTCCCTCAGTGCTGGATCTCAGTGTCCGGGCTGAATGATGGGGGTGGAGACGCTCCTTCAGGTATACAGGACCAAGGCCGTTTAGGGCTTTAAAGGTCAGTACCAACACTTTGAACTGTGCTCGGAAACGTACTGGGAGTGAACATTTGGCCCTCTACTGAACTACAACTCCCACCATCCTTGGTTATTGGCCATGCTTGCTGGGGCTGCTGAGAGTTGTAGTTCAGCAACATCTACAGAGCCAAAGGTTTCCCACCCCTGCTGCAGACCGTGAAATGCACCACAGCACAAGTAAGGAGGTGGTGATTCATTTAGTTGCGGGGAGGGGAGAGGCTGTTCTGATTCACATCACAAACCGAATGCAGCAGGTTTGCAGTTCAATCCTCCACATATCTACTCAGAAGTAATTCTCGCTGGGTTCAGTGTGTGCAGAGGGTCACAGTTGCAATCACATAAACACAAAAGCAGTTTGGATTATGAATTGTGGGCAGACAAATCAAATTTTTAAAAATGTGTTGTGAAACATAGAATGAACTTCAATGAAATGAGCTATTAACCCCCAGGAGAATGAAAATGTCAAGTATCAGCCACGACCTGCTTTATAGGTCCTGTTGTGACGGGGCCCTTGAAGACATCAGACTGAGAGGGCTTTCTCAATACCAGTGCCCAAATCATGGGATGCCCTCCCTCCTCAGGTTCAACGACTGCCAACCCTGATGGGTTTCCAGCGCCAGTTAATATTGTCCTTATTCAACCAGGCTTTAGGTTAATTGGTGGGAGTTCAACATGACTCTCCCCATTCTGGACTTACCATATTTTTCCGTGTATAAGACAATGCTTTTTGCTATTTTTTTTTTAAAAAAATTGGGTGTTGTCTTATACACGGATATTGAATGCAGAGGAGGGATGTGTGATTAATGGCAGCAGTAAGCAGGAGATTGGCAGCAGCTATTGGGCGGGTGATTGGTGGCTGCGGTAAGGTTTGCAGGCGATTGGCGGCTGTGGCGAGACAGGCAGGCAATTGGCTGCAGCAAGTGGGTGGGTGGGCTGTTGGTGGCAGCGAGTGGACAGACAATTGGTGGCATACCTGCCAAGTTGCTGTCAGAGAAATAAGGGACTGGGCCGGAAATAGCAGACCGGAAGTAGCGCTGCCGCCATTTTGGAACTGGGCGGAGCATGCTCAGAAGTGACTTTTGATGCTGCTTTGCCCAGTTCCAAAATGACCGCCGCGCCAGAAGTCGCACTGCAGCCATTTTGGAACTGGGCAGAGCAGCATCAAAAGTCGCTTCTGAGCATGCTCCGCCCAGTTCCAAAATGGCC
This sequence comes from Zootoca vivipara, assembly GCF_963506605.1. NCBI lineage: Eukaryota > Metazoa > Chordata > Lepidosauria > Squamata > Lacertidae > Zootoca > Zootoca vivipara. Next base: position 116,230,213 of record NC_083277.1, on the reverse strand, counting down.
ACCGCGCCAGAATAAACCGGGGGGGGGGGAATAATCCATTTTTTCTGCTAGGAACTGCTGGAAAAACGGGGATTTCCCAGGAAAACGGGAGACTTGGCAGCTATGATTGGTGGATGCAGTGAGGAGTGCAATTGGCAGTGGCTGTGGCAAGCGATTGGCAGTGGCGGGTAGGCAGGTGAGCGATTGGTGGAAGTGACCTCCCCCCCCCAAAAAAAAACCTAAACAACTTAATTGCTTGATTTTGGGTTTTAAAAAATAGGGGGTGCCTTATACACGGAAAAATACGGTAACTTGTTTTTTCCATTTGCTGTTTTAAAGTTATATTGTTTTAAATTCGTATCAGGTTCCTTATGATGTACCATGCTCTGTGATTACCGTATATTTAATGAAGAGCAAGTTATAAATGTCTTCAATAAAGAAATAGATGGCCACCAAGGCCCCTTTCAGCTCAAAACTCCTAAGACAGATATTCACTAAAACAGAATTACATTTCACTATAAAGTTGTAGAAAAATGAAGTTCACAAAATAACGCATTGCATTTTCTCCTGCCCCAAAGGCTAGGACCCAAGCCAATGGATTCAAGTCACAAGAAAGGAGATTCCGACTAAACATCAGGAAGAACTTTGTGACAGCAAGAGGTTTTTTGGAGGTTTTTAATGCAGAGATTGGATGGCCATCTGTCACGTATGATCTAGTTGAGGTACCTGGACGATTCTCGAGGCCCCTTCCAACTCTACAACTCTATGATTCTACGATTCCTTCATGCTGTAGTTATAAATCCCTGGGCGCACCTTAAGCATTTTCATTAAATATTTTTACAACATTCTAAACTGAGCAACCATCGTTACTCCCTGCTTAGGATGCAATGGGAAACTATGGTTAGTTGAACTATGGTTTCATCGCAATTCACAGAAAAGAGAAATGGGAAGGGGATGCACACAGAGGTGAAAGGCTGGTGCATATTCTGAGTCACCCTTTGTTCATGTTTGTGGCTCAGCAACCTCACACTGGCAAAGGCAATGCTTGTTGCAATTTCACATACTAAATGGGAACACACCTCCACCCTCCAGCATTCATTTCCTGTAGTCCCAAGCCAAGAAGACAGCTAATTAAAGAACAACTGGACCTGGGAGAAAGAAAAATAGACAAAAAGGAGAAGCCAAGTTGAGCTTGGCTGCCAAATGCTTTGAGAATAAGAGCCAGATTGCCTCCTAAGAAAAGTATGTGATGATGTGACATCAATCCCAGGGTCATTCCTGGGAGAAAAGAGGGTGGCTGCCTTCTCCCACACACACCGCCACCCAGGAATGCTCCTGGTAAGAATGCATCGCCATCACGTAGGACCATTCCATAGGTCAGTGATGGGCAACCTTTTGAGCTTGGTGTGTCAAAATTCACCAAAAAACTGAGCATAACTCGGGTAGTGCGTCACTTCGAGGGGAAAAAACCATAATTTCGCGATATTTATAGTTTAAATAACAAAAATGTATAATTGTAATATATAACTGTATTTAATAAACCAAAAACTAATTATTTAACCTAACCAAACCCAAAACCCCTTATTTATCACAAAGTGCCCAGAGTTGTTGAGCTTTTTTGGGGGAGCTGCTGACCAAAGTTTTGGAGGTTTTTTTGGGGGGTGCAAAAGTTGCTTTGCTTTTTTGGGGGGGGGGTGCTCCAAAGCTGCTGCGCTTTTTTGGGGGGGGAGAAAGAGAACAGAAATAAATGACGAATAATACCTTCGCTGGAACTAACGCGCAGCACTGACATACAGTCTGCCAAAGCGCCAAAAAAACCAGCACAGAACAGGTTAAAAAATGAATGCTGTTACACCCAATCATCGTCTGCGAGAGCGCCAGAAAAAACAGCACAGAAAGGGTTAAAAAACCAATCTCTGGCTACCAGCAACAACAAAAAAAGGGATCCTTTAACATTGGAGACAACTGGTTTTAACAGGAGACAAGCTGTAGCAGAGGAGGAGCGGGAGAACAAATGGGGGGGGACAACAGCAGCGTGAATGGGCCGATGGGGCGCGTGCCAACAGTGAGGGCTCTGTGTGTCACGTCTGACACGCGTGTCATAGGTTTGCCATCACTGCCATAGGTCATTCTAGCTCTTGTTTTCAAAGAACTCAGCTGCTGGATGCAATCAAGCCACTGCCTGGAGCGACAACTTAGTCCTTAGCCCCATCAAAAAGTAATACACCCCCCCCAGTACTGCAATTTTTGCAAGCCAGCAAAGATTTTACAGTCTTTGGAGTTGGTTACCCCTCTAACCTGTAACTGTGCCATAAATTCGCCCCAGTTCCATCGAAGGGCTTCTGCAAGTAGGGTTGGGAGCAGGCGGGGCAGATTTAGGTTTGATGAGGCCCTAAGCCAGGGGGCCCCAAACTAAGACCCGGGGGCCGGATGCGGCCCAATCGCCTTCTAAATCTGGCCGGCGGACGGTCCGGGAATCAGTGTGTTTTTACATGAGTAGAATGTGTCCTTTTATTTAAAATGCATCTCTGGCTTATTTGTGGGGCCTGCCTGGTGTTTTTACATGAGTAGAATGTGCCCTTTTATTTAAAATGCCTCTCTGGGTTATTTGTGGGGCATAGGAATTCGTTCATTTTTTTAAAAAAAAATACTCCGGGCCCCCCACAAGGTCTGAGGGACAGTGGACCGGCCCCCTGCTGAAAATGTTTGCTGACCCCTGCCCTAAGCTACTGAAGGTAATGGGGCCCTTTATATGTCCAGCTGTCCTTTTCAGCAACAAATTGTCACAGTTTTTGTGTTGAATATATGCGATGTGGTAATTTATGGAACTAATAGGTATCTAAAGCCATTTGCACATAACAAAATATGTATTTTATCAAAGTAATTGTTGAACTGAAATACAATTAAGAAGAAGTATATTAATAGTGAAATACAATTAAGAAGAAGTATATTAATAGTGGAATAATTATTAAGTTCTAACTTAAAATGTAGGTACCCTATATACTGTATAGAAATGAGCAAACCCGTGATATTTTAGGGAGCAGGCTAGCAGGCGGGGCCCATGACTTACATCATAGGAGCCTACACAACACAAAACACTGTTGCTGTATGTAGGTTTTATTTTATTTGTTTTTTATCTTATATTTTGGAAATGTAGATCCAGGTTTTTTTCCCTTTACTTTTTTGGGTGGCTCCCAAGAGAGGGGGGGCCCTAAGCTATAGCTTGTTTAGCTTATATGCAAATCCAGCACTGGCTGGGAGTATCTTGTGTCTGAAGCCCTGGAAAGCCACTGCCAATCGGTATCATGCAGAACGAGAATGACCTGATGGTGTGACTCAGTACAGGGCACCTTCCTGTTCTGCTGGCATGGAATTAGGGATGGGGAAAGCTTCGCCTGTCTCATTTCCGACAGGTGCCCAAGCACTAGGGCAGCGCAGTGACAAGGCTCAGCACGGACATGACTGTGGAAGTTTCCACTGAGGTGCATAATGTATCAAAGGTGCCCTTCCGGTCTAAGCGCTTTGCAGAGTATTGGACACGGGTTGCTCACTTGCTGCACATAGTCTGCCAGGCATCCTTCAAAGCTGCCACGTTCATTGCAGGGAGCCTTTCGCCAGCGGAGCTATCAAGAGAACAATCGACAATGTTTCCACTTGACTTGACTAAACATTCTGAAGTGTGTGCCTCCCTTTGTTCATGGAGATTTATTGAAAGATACCCATGCCTATCTGTGCTTAAACAAAAATTCCTTCAGTAGCACCTTAAAGACCAACTAAGTTTTTATTTTGGTATGAGCTTTCGTGTGCATGCACACTTCTTCAGCTCATACCAAAATAAAAACTTAGTTGGTCTTTAAGGTGCTACTGAAGGAATTTTTTTATTTTGCTTCGACTCGGACCAACACGGCTACCTACCTGTAACTGTGCTTAAACAGTCATTTCTATTAGGCTACTCAAGGAAAGGCTATGTTGCCAATGGCATTGGCAGATTTGGCTTGTATGCTAGGCCCTCGCGTTACCCGAGTCACCAGCACTAGTTCAAAAAAGACATGGAGTTGAGTGTTGATTTCATGCTCTTTATTTCAGCTCATAGTAAACACTGACTGAGGGCTTTCCCCCCAAACCTCTGACTATATATACATTATTTACACAATGGGTCCCATGTGATTGGCTGATTCAACTCCCCTCCTGGAGCCTGATTGGGCAGCTCCTGCAGACCAATCAGGTTGCTGCCTTCTGGGATCCTACCTGCCTATTGTTCTAGGACAGTGGTGGCGAACCTATGACACGCGTGTCAGACATGACATGCAGAGCCCTCACTGCTGGCACGCGCCCCATCGGCCCGTTCACACTGTTGTTGTTGTTGTTGTTTTTCTCCCGCTCCTCCTCACACTACAGCTTGTCTCTGCTGTTAAAACCCGGGTCCTTTTTGTTGTTGTTGTTGTTCCTGGTAGCCAGAGATTGGTTTTTTAACCCTTTCTGTGCTGTTTTCTTCTGGCGCTTTGGCAGACTATGTCGGTGCTGCGTGTTAGTTCCAACGAAAGGTATTATTCGTCATTTATTTCTGTTCTCTTTCCCAAAAAAAAGCGCAGCAGCTTGGGGGCATCCCCCCCAAAAAAGCAAAGCAACTTTTGCACCCTCCAAAAAAACTCCAAAACTTTGTTCAGCAGCTCCCCCAAAAAAGCTCAACAACTCTGGGCACTTTGTGATAAATAAGGGGTTTTTTGTTTGGTTTGGTTAAATAATTAGTTTTTGGTTTATTAAATACAGTTTTATATTACAATTATACATTTTTGTTATTTAAACTATAAATATCGCGAAATTATGGTGTTTTTTCTTGATGTGACACACCACCCGAGTTATGCTCGGTTTTTGGGCGAATTTTGACACACCAAGCTCAAAAGGTTGCCCATCACTGCTCTAGGATCCAACAGGCTTCGCTTTCTCCTGTGCAGGAATGCCTTCCTTAAAGTGGCCAGGTGTGGAACAGGTTGCTTCAACTGGCATAGCTTGCATGGCCACAGCCTACCCCTGCTGAAGTTTCCTGTTCTATTACTATTAAAGGGCCAGGAGTAAGTTCCACTTCCCCCCCCAGGCCATCCCAGCATTACTATGTGGCAGTGTGTCAATATCAGCCCCACAGGCATCGGGGGGGGGGGAATAGGGAGTAGCAAGGTTTGCTGCCAAGAAGTGTGGTGGAGTCTCCTTCCTTTAAGCAGAGGCTTGACAGGCATATGTCAAGAATGCTTTGATGGTGTTTCCTGCTTGGCAGGGGGTTGGACTGGATGGCCCTTGTGGTCTCTTCCAACTCTATGATTCTATGATTCTAGGTGTTAGAGTTATATGTCCCAAGTGCCCTGTCCTGTATCCTAAAAAGCCACCTGCTGCCCTTAAACATAGTGGATGCTGTCCATCGCCAGGGTTGAAGGACAAGTCCAGTGCCAGTTCAGTCACCTTGTGTGCATGGATTGGGGGTGGCATAGCTTGTCCTTCATCTTAGCAAAACCTTCTCCTTCATGTCAGACAGCAAGATGGCTTGAGCTGGCCCTTGCACCTATACCTTTAACAGAAGCCTGAGATGCAGAAAAGGGTGGGTGAGCAGGGGGCAAGCCTGAACACTGCTAGTGACTGCAGGGTGAGGGCACTTCTAGACTGCCTATTTTGTGCGGGTGACATTCAGTCACTTACTAGCACATACAGGTTGAACTAGAATTGATTGGGAAGTCTTGTGCAACAAACCTGCTTCCCTCACAGATCAGACTTTTTACACTAAGAAAATGGGTGGGGGGTGCAGTGGAAAGTGTGGAATGACACTTGCTTTGGCACCGCACCATCCCAACCCCCTTACACGCAAATCAGAATATATGCTCATGAAGCAGCCAGCATCATCCAATCTCCCTGCAAACCATTCAGGGTGAATACTTTAAGAACAGGCCACCTAGAAGGGCCTGGAGCTGCTGTTAAAGGGACAACAACAGGAGACAGCGCAAGTGAAAAAAGGGTGGGCAACTGTAAGGTTAAGGTAAAGGGACCCCTGACCATTAGGTCCAGTCGTGACCGACTCTGGGGTTGCGCGCTCATCTCGCATTATTGGCCGAGGGAGCCGGCGTATAGCTTCCAGATCATGTGGCCAGCATGACAAAGCCACTTCTGGCGAACCAGAGCAGCACATGGAAACGCCGTTTACCTTCCTGCTGTAGAGCCAGAGCCTGAGCCTATTTATCTACTTGCATTTTGACGTGCTTTCGAACTGCTAGATTGGCAGGAGCTGGGACCAAACAACGGGAGTTCACCCCGTCACAGGGATTCGAACCGCCGACCCTCTGATCAGCAAGCCCTAGGCTCAGTGGTTTAACCACAGCAGGAATGTGTTTGTTTTTTAAACTTCCTTTTAAAGAAGACTTTTGGTTTGTATATGGTTGGGATTTTGTATCGGTTCTAATCTGCTGATTTAGAATAATGTTTCCCCATCTGCTGGTTTATTTTTGTGGGGTTTTTTTTTTTGTTTCAATGTTTCTCTAACTGGTGTTTTAAAATGGGGGAATGTTGGTATGCAAATACAAAAAACACTGCTTCTTATGCTAGGTTCGTGCAGAAGCTTCCTGGGATACTAACAAACACACACCATGCATCACCCAACTCCAGCATCCCAGCTTCCCAATTGTCTTGCTCACCCCTTTTAGGTTATACAGTACACATCCTGCCTCTGAGTCTGTCCTGTTCCAGCTGCTCTGCCAAGTGGCAGGGGCGGGGGGGGGGGGGGGAGAGAGAGACAGGACTGGTTGGGTAGAAAGCAGAGTGGCCAACAGTAGGTGGAGCCAGAGCCAATGACAGTCTGAGCTAACTAATTCCAGCTTTGTCCTTGTCATCCTCCCTGCCGAGTTCTGCCAGGGCAACACTGACACTAAGGAGGAGGAAGCCGACAGCCGGGGTCACAACCTGGATTGGATGTAAGAAAGGAGGCAGCCAGGTGGGGGCTGGCTGAGGTTGGTGAGGAAGTGCCCCATTTGCCCAAAAGGACTGGTTCCCACAGCCTGCTCCCTGGCAAAACAGCTCTGCTGGTGAAGTTTTCTGCTGGCACCTTTGTCGTGATGGTAGCGTGTCTGTTGTTCTTTTCTTCTTCTTCTTCTTCTTTTTGATACAATTTATTAATTTTATGATAACCAAAAACAAACAACAACAACAAAACCCATTACAATCAAATATTTAAACCATAAGTCTTAATGGACTTCCCTCCACTCCCTGCCCGTTCCATTATTTTATACTTGTTCAAGCACGTCCATATGATCTTATATTCTTAATCATCCAATTTTAAAAACCTTATTCCTATTGTTACAAATGACTTCTAGAAGTTCAACTAATGTAGAAACCTATACACAAAGCTTACATGATATGCATTAAACATTTCTCCTTTTTAAAAAAAAAACAACCAATGTCATTTTTCTTCCTTGGATTTCAAGTTATTTAATATGTCCTGCATAGTTCACTATTTTGTTTTGCCAGTCTTCTTCTTCTTCTTTGCTGGTGACTTTTTCGTTCTGTAGAGATGGGCTGGTTTTGGCCTGGCATCCACTCTCAAAAACAGGAACCAAGTCTTTCACACCATAAGGCCATCAAATCCTGTACCTCTCAATATCATAACTTCAATTTTTTTTAACAACAATCATTTTCCACATTCTCTTCAGGTCTTTACAGTATATGTCTTTTCCCAGGCCTTTTAAAGATATCTTTATTGTCATTGTCCCCTTGCGGGAACAACGAAATTACTCGGTTGCTACATCCACTCAGATAAAGCATTCCGCATAATCCAAAATTACAAAACCTAATTAAAAACAGTAAATATAATACAAATAACAAATAAAATAAGATGACTTCAAAGTCCAGGCTTTCCATTTAAGGCCAAAATCGCTCTAGAGAAGAAACTGTTCCTGAGACGGCTCGTTCTTGCCTGCATGGTTCTATATCTCCCCCCCGAAATAATTTTACATTGCCACAACATATAATAACATATAATAACCTCTAATACTTTTTGCCCTCCCTTCCTGTTTCTTCTCTAACACAGTCAAAGCCTCCCAAATAATTTCACATAAGATACAATTTTTGTCTTGGATCACTCTTACTTTACTTCCACCAAAGGATTGTGCCTTAAATATCCACAGTCGCAGTGTGGATTCACTGAAGGACCTAGTGAAATTAGCAAAGTTCCTTCAACAACAGATGCCTGAAATCTGTCACACCTGCAATACAAAACACACTTATTCTTCAAAGAAACTGAAATGGGTCACCCCTGCTCTGATGTTGATAAATAAGGAGGCAGGCATGAGTAGAGCTTGGTAGGCACCCTCGGCGACCAGCTTCCCTTCTCTCTGTGTGTGAGAAGTGCCATTTTAAAAAATGCTGGTCACCTTGAACAGTCTGAGATACCTATTAGGTCCATAAATTACACAACAGACACACAACAGAGCAAGAGCCTGTTCAGTGGTATGAATGGCTTCATGACTCTAAAAGGCCTCTCAAAACATTTATATTTCAATCCCCTTTGAATTAATTTCTATCCATCCTTGTGGTTTGTGGATGCTTTTGCTGCTTATTTTTAAGGAGTTGGAATTGTAGGTTTCAAATCCTTGGTTCCACACATGCTCCATTTCCGCATTAAACACATACCTCGAGAGGTGGGATATAAATATTTTAGTCAGTAAACAAAAAGGACATCTTTGCTTAAAACTCATGATGTGAAAACCAAAATTAACATCAAGCCAAGCCACATAACGCAACAGAACCCCGCCCAGAGGGAGGAAGTGGGTGGAGAGTCCCTCTTTCACAAACACTCATCCTCTTCAAAAAATTGTGGGCTGGGAGATTTGCAATGACAGCTGGATCACCAGTCTAGACGGGGAACCAGTCACAAAGACGTAGAAGGAACTGGATGGTGATGGTGGAAAATGTTCTCTTTGCTTGTCTTCTCCTGCTCTGGAAGGTAGGACTCAAACCAATGGCTTCAAGCTACAAGAAAGGACATTCCGACTCAACATTTGGAAAAACTTTCTGACAGCAAGAGCTCTTTGACAGTGGAACAGACTCCCACAAAAGGTGTCCTTCCTTGGGGGGTTTTAATCAGAGGTTAGATGGATATCTGTCATGGATGCTTGATGGGGGGGGGGATCTGCCATTTCAGGGCAGGATCCAAATGACTGATATATGCAAAGCTGGTTTCCCCCAATGCTTAAGATTCCATATCTGACTCACAGTCAGCCTGCCTCTGCAGAGCTTTTTACAGCAACCCAACGAATTATTCTAAGACACTGAGAAGCAATAATGAGTGGCTAGGCAACCTTTTCTGTTTGGCAGTTACGGGGCTGGTGATCATCTATTCACCCTTTTCCCGAGTCAGTTTGAGCTGCCTAAGGATACAGGATACAGAGCTGGCGTTTGTTCTGTCGTTTTATTGCCTCATCATTTAGTGGTTCAACACAATGCCTCACAACTTTGTGTCTGCAGCTATGCAAATCTGTGCAGACACTTCTTGAAAACTCAATAAATCAGGTCCTCCTTAACAAGAGGGCACATGTTGCAGTGTGACCTGGCAACCAGACCCTGTGTTGTGGGTGGGAACGTTTGGATGGCCACAACACCCTATTGGAGGTCCCTCGGTGCTGGGTGCAATTGGACCAATGGGATGCCAGCGAAATTGTATTGAGGGACCTCCATTTAAGCCCATGCACGTGTCCCTGATCTTCCTCTTTGGGGCCAGTGCATCAGAACATCCGCCCACCTCTCCCTATATTTAGGGCTTGTGCACTTGACCTTGCTATGCCGTCGTGTGTCGTCTGTCATTGGGACAGGGGCACGGCAGGAATTTCCCCCACTTGGCTGATTGGCTGGTGCCATTTGGGTTTCACCTGCCGTGTAGCAAATCATCACAACTTGTAGGGTTGCAGATAGGCTCTGGTTCAGGTGATAGGGGTGGCAGAGCGGTCTGGCCATCTCTATGCGATTAAAGGAATCCTGGGACTCTTGGTTAATCAACCTTCAGAGGGGTTGTGCCCTGAGCCAGAGTCCAAGGGGGGCATATGGCTGGACACCAATTTCCACTTTGCTGGGTGTTCACCCTAGGCTGACCTACGGTGTGCCCTGGGTCAGTGCTGCCTGCAAGGGTGCAGGGAGCTAGTCGAACCGGAGCCTATGCAACCGCTCACTTGATTGTAATCAATAAAGTTGTGGCCTAAATTCTGCCAAGAACCAAACCAAAAATTTGAGTCCTCTCTGAATTTATTTGGGGAAAGTTAAAGGGTCTACACTCGCAAAATGGTTAATGGGTTTTTTTTTAATTGTGTTGATCTGACATTTTTAGCAGTGTACAGTTCTGAAAAGGTTGTGGTGAGGTCTAACTGCCTGCAAGCATGCTTGTCCTTTATCTCCCCACCCCTTCCCTGCCCTGCTAGCTCTGTCGCACGCTCTAGCTCTCTGCCACTGTCTCCTTTCTGGGTTTTGATTCCTCTCCCTTCTCACTGCATTACGTGGCACGCTTACTATTTGAATCATGTGCCTGGGTAAACTATATTAGATCATTGCAGGAACCACAACCCCTCTTGTTGTAGTTTTGAAACAAAACAGCTTTTTGGGGGGGGAGGACTGTAAACTTTCGTGGATTAGGGCCCATTTAATCAGGTGTGTTATCTAGCTAGCTATCATTTGGCCACGGGGACCAACTAGTCCAGCCCCCTGCAATGCAGGAATCTTTTGCCCGAGTCCACGAGATCCTAACTAAAGAAGAATGGCAACTTAAAGAAGACGGAATATACACAGCTTGCCCAAGAGAACAAGAAGAACATAGGTTTAAAGAAGATTGGAAAATGATTATTGAATATAGGGGGGGGGGTTGTGTATACATGAAAACGTTGGCAGCATTAAGATAAATTCAACAATGTGAACAAGTTTTTTGGGATGTAATGATGGAATACTGAATGGTTTAGTTTATGTAAAATATGCAAGGATTTATGATATAAGAGAAGAAGGGAAGTCACTGACATTTTAAGGTTGTTTAAATGAATATTCTAAAAGTGTAAAACAAAAAATTTATACACAGTGCTTTTTTGGGGGGGACAGGGGTATGCATACCCCTAAACATTTTGTGAATCTAAGTTTGGCCTCATTGAGGGGCAGTATTTCAATATGAGTAGGAAAATGAGAGTACCCCTAAACATTTTTTTATAGAGAGTCTCACGCTCTACCAATGGAGCCTGCTTCTTCTCAACCCGGAGGGCCGCCTCCGGTTCACTCAGCAATGAAGCGGGGCCCGAAGTGTGCCCAATGTCTGCTGCTTCCCGCTTTGCCAGGGGTTGGACTAGATGACCCCTGGGGGTACCCCCCAACGTGGCGCTTCAACGCTTCCGGGCGCTAGGACCCAACGTGCGAGGCGCCTCGCTCGGGGCGCGCCGCCCGGCCCTAGGACCCAGCGGCGCCGCTCCGAGATACACCTGTGCCTGGGGCGGCGGAGTTTCCCGCTGGCTCGCCCGGGGTCGGCGGCAGGTGAGAAGTCCGGCGGGCGGGACCCGCCTCCTCCGGGCTCCACCTGCGCGAGAGCGAAGGCTACCCAGCAGTCGTGGCCAGAGAGCGCGCCGACCTCCGCGCCGAAGTGGTCCCGTCCCGGTCGAGGTGAGTGCAGCCTCTTCGCCTTTGTGCTTTGGACTCCGGGAATCGGGGCGCGGACCCACTTCCCTCTAGGACTGGGGAGCCGCTGGGCTGGGCTCCTTCCTTGGCCAGGGGGCAGACGCGCGCCCCTCCCAAGCCTTGGTGGCTTTCCCGTTTGAGGAGGAAGCGCATTTGGGGACAGGGTGCCGTGGGGTAGATGCTGAAGGGGTGGGGGGCTTCCCTCTGGAGTTGGGGTCAATTCGTGGCTGCGCGGGGATGCTTTAACCTGTGGTGCCCCCGCCCCTGCCCCCAAAGCGTCCTTTGCTTCAACTGGTGATACAAATATACATTAGAAGGCTTTAATACTTTCCCTCTTTTTAAAAAAGCCGTTTTAAAGAATGGCGATCAAAATAGAGGGGGGTACTTTAGTTTTGTGTTTGTGTCTCCCGCTAAAACTATTGCCTTAGGAAAGATGGGGGGGGTATGGTTCGGTTGCGTTGGAGGTGAGTTGAGAGATTGGACCTGGCTACTTCAGATGTCTTCTTTCTGCGGCTGCTGCTTCCTCCTGCCTGTCTTCTCCCTCCCATCCCACCCTCCTCAAACTATCCTGAACAAATGAAAAGCGGGTTTTGCCACTGGGAGTAAACCGCCTTACGATCCATTCACTTGTCAGTTCCTTCCAGCCCTTTCCACTGGGGTAGAATATTGCACTCGGACGGACTTGAACGAGGGGTGGCTTCTTATTGTGACACAGGCGTTGCACTCAGGTCTCTGGTTCACAGGTTCGACGGGTTTTGAACCAATACCGAAATCTTGCAAAACTTGTTTGATCGGAGCAGAGAGCTGCGATTGATTCTGCGGATGTATGTGTATGTAAGTGTGCACCACAGGAAGCGGCACTTTTCTCAAATCTCCTTCGATTGCCTAAAGGCAGACTGTGGTATGTGTCTCTGTGATTTTGAAATGCTGCGCCTATCCTGTATTAACATCATTCACAAGTGCACCAAATAACCCCCTATGAGGTTCAAATGCTCATTTGGCATTGCAAATTTAGGCATGACAGTTTTTGGGAGGCTTGCAAGGTGCCCTTCATGTTGCAATGATGATCCTCATCCCATGTAATCAGAAGTAGCCAAAGTGGTTCCTTTCCACTGTTTGTTGTTGTTGTCCAACTCTTTGTGTGGTCCGACTCTTCGTGACCCCATGGAGCAGAGCACGGCAGGCACTCCTGTCTTCCACTGCCTCCCGCAGTTTGGTCAGACTCATGTTCGTAGCTTCAAGGACACTGTCCAACCATCTCATCCTCCGTCGTCCCCTTCTCCTTGTGCCCTCAATCTTTCCCAACATCAGGGTCTTTTCCAGGGAGTCTTCTCTTCTCATGAGGTGGCCAAAGTATTGGAGCCTCAGCTTCAGAATCTGTCCTTCCAGTGAGCACTCAGGACTGATTTCCTTCAGGATGGATAGGTTTGATCTTCTTGCAGTCCATGGGACTCTCAAGAGTTTCACCATGATTCAAAAGCATCAATTCTTCAGCAATCAGCCTTCTTTATGGTCGTTGGACTCCAACTCCCATCATCATTGGCTATTGGCCCTGCTGGCTGCTGCAGCTGATTGAAATTAGATATTCAACAACATCTGCTCTAAACTCCACCTGCAGTTGTAGTTATTGTTGTTACTCCATTGACTAAAGAGAGACCGGCAGAAGCAAATCTCAGAATGGACCTTCTCCAGAGGTGCTGGACTCTCCTTCCTTGGAGGTTTTCAAGCAGAGGTTTTTAAGACCATCTGTTTTGGATTCTTTAGTTGAGATTTCTGCATTGCAGGGAGTTGGACCGCATGGCCCTTGGGGTCCCTTCCAATTCTATGGTTCTAACTGTAGTGAAGAGTATGTTCAACAATGTATGTAGTAAAGGAGATTTGTATTATCATGTATTGCAACTGGGGGGTGAGAGATGTTAGTTTGTTGGAGACTACCTAGTCCATGGGTAGGCAAACTAAGGCCCGGGGGCCGGATCCAGCCCAATCCCCTTCTAAATCCGGCCCGCGGACGGTCCGGGAATCAGCATGTTTTTACATGAGTAGAATGTAATATTTAAAATGCATCTCTGGGTTATTTGTGGGGCAAAGGAATTCATTCATATGCTGAAAAAGTTTGCTGATCCCTGATAGTCGGTTGATAATGGAGGCAACAGTTTAATCAGGGACATCTGTGTTCACAGCTTAGGCTTTCAGTACAGCTCAGTTGCTTTGGACAAGTTAGCACAAATGACTAAGGAAGTTATTGTATCCATTTGAAAGATTGGATTGGCAGACACCACAATCCCACCACCACCAAAGCAACAAAAGTAAAACTACAATTAAGGAACGATTAGTCGCTGCAGTCATGCCACTGATGTTTCTCTTTTGAGATTCGACCTGCCCAGCCCACCCAAACCCCCTGCCACAAGTTGGGACCATTTGCAATCCCACTCTCCACACCACCACCCCCTGTGAAAAGTATGCCCATGTCAAGAGAATGATTCAACATGTGCTCAGATCATGGGTCATTTTTTGTCTGCAACACAGGGCAGCACTCACAAGATGGCAAAAGTGACAGTGAATACACTCATCTTCTGATGAGGAAAAAAATCTCGGCTGTCCAGCCTTTCTGCAGACAACTTGATGTGCAAAGTTGGCTCCTATGCATGTATGAACTGAGTCTGCAATCAGATTATACCACTACATTACTGACCTTCCCCAACCTGGTGCCCTTTAGATGTTCTGCACTGCAACTCCCATCAGCTTCAGCCACTGTGGACCAAAGGTTAAGGATGATGGGAGTTGTAGTCCCATGACATCTGGAGGGCCACAGCCTAAACTTGACTTTATTTCTTTTTTTAAAAAAAAAGTGCAAACAAAAATTGCTTAGGGGGCAATGGCACCACAAATATGTCTTCAGTAAGCAGTGCATTGAAAAGCTGCATTCATTTTTATTTCCTCCCCCTTCCCCCTCCCCAACTTTGCCTAAAGGTAGGTGAGCTGCTGCCACTCAACTGAGCATTAGATGTTTTCCCTTCCAGCCAGCCTGATCTCAAGCTTTTTTTTCTGGAAACGCTGAGTATCTTTACCTCCATCGCTCTGTAAGAACCAATGAACTTCCATCGTTCCAGCAGATATATTTACGTGTATGCAGATGTTACAGGTGGGTGGGACGGGAGGAGAAGTCTGTGGGTGATATGATGTGCAGCTACCGCAGGTGAAAAGCAGTCGATCAGAACTCATTGTTACACTGTTGTATGGAGGTCGACATAATGTCATCGGGGCAAGATTTCAGGGCACTCATCCAGAGCCCAACTCAGTAGTATGAGCAAGAGGGCTCCAAAGGTTGGAGGATTATCACAATTTGAAGTAATGCACAGTGGCGAACGGTGCCGCTTGGCTGCGCGGGGCGGGGCATTGCTCCGCAGCACGCATGCGTCCTGACCGCCCCCTACGCCCCTCCCTTGCTACGCGTCTGGTAATGCACATTGCCCTCTAAGGTGCTCACCCAGCCACCCATCAACACCATTCAGTCCAGAGTCTATAATAGCAAAACTGAATAGCAAAACTGCATGTGTTACAGGGGGGTCAAATTTAAAGGTAAAGGGACCCCTGACCATTAGGTCCAGTCGTGACCGACTCTGGGGTTGCGCGCTCATCTCACATTATTGGCCGAGGGAGCCGGCGTATAGCTTCCAGGTCATGTGGCCAGCATGACAAAGCCGCTTCTGGCAAACCAGAGCAGCACATGGAAACGCCGTTTACCTTCCCGCTGTAGCGGTCCCTATTTATCTACTTGCATTTTGACATGCTTTCGAACTGCTAGGTTGGCAGGAGCTGGGACCAAGCAACGGGAGCTCACCCCATCACAGGGATTCGAACCGCCGACCTTCTGATCAGCAAGCCCTAGGCTCAGTGGTTTAACCACAGCGCCACCTGGGTCACATTCCCATAAATGCTGCAATTCCTCTATGAGCAGATGAAACTCCAGACTTCTACACTGTACCTGGGAGAAAGATCCATTGAGTTCAATGGGACTTGCTTCTGAGTAAATGTGCATAGGATCAGGCTCCGCATTGATTTTTTGTTTTTTAATGCAGCAGTGGTCTTGTTGAAGGCCAGTGCACACCTTTTATACAGGTGAGGAAGTTGTTGAGAGTAAACCATTTTTCTTTTATTTTTTAAAGGATTACCTCGTGCTCTTTTCCCTCAGATGGCGAGAAAGTGGGGGATTTTTAGAGTGCAGTCCTGTGCCCGTCTGCTCTGTGGTAAATCCTGCCTGATGGAGTTTATTCTCAGGAAAGCGCCTATAAAAGATTGCATCTTTAAAGTCTAGTTCAAATGAAGGGTTAACCTCTGTGCCAGCTAGACAGCCCTGCATGGAAAGGTTAGCAGCTGCTTGAAAGATAACAGCCTTTCTTGCCACAGAGTTAACTGACGCAAGACTAAACTTGCTAGATCGCTTACCGTTTCTTTTTTAAAAAAAAATTGGCTGATAGTGAGTGGTAACTCAAGGGGAGAGCAGTGTGAACACCAAGGAACATTTGAAAGCATCATCACCTGTGGATTTGATCAAAACCTTGGTTTTCATCTTAAATATAAAAAAATGTATGATTTCAAGTGGGGACTATTAGTGGGGGGTGGGGTTCAGAATCCCCGCGACAGGGTGAGCTCCCATTGTTTGGTCCCTGCCCACCTAGCAGTTCGAAAGCACGTCAAGTGCAAGTAGATAAATAGGTATCACTCTGGCGGGAAGGTAAACAGCGTTTCCGCGTGCTGCTCTGGTTTGCCAGAAGCGGCTTAGTCATGCTGGCCACATGACCCGGAAGCTGTCTGCGGACAAACGCCGGTTCTCTTGGCCCATAGAGCAAGATGAGCGCCGCAACCCCAGAGTCGTCCGCGACTGGACCAAACATTCAGGGGTCCCTTTACCTTTACTCTTTGTTAAAACAAAGTAAAGGGGTTGAGGAGGATTAACAGCGCAGGTGCACAGATGCCCCTTTTATTGCACATTCCTGAAGATTTCTGCTCATGACAGTGTTAGGGCAGTTTCGCCCAATCCCGCAAATTTGCAATACTGTTTGCACCCGCAAAAGTTTTGAGGGCAATCCTGCCGCCTCATTTCCAATCAGTGCATGTCCGGTACAGTAACTTCCTCCTCCAGCTCCGTAACTTTTCATACCACAAACCTTCCAGGGTGATGATGGAATTGCCCTGCTTTTGCGGCACTGCAGCCTCTCCGGAAAACAATAAAGTACAGTACCAGCTCTGGGGAAGCATTTCGGAACAACTTATAAAGCAGAATAAGGCCCCATTAAGGCACATACCAACTACATGTTGCAAAGAAATGGCAGACAATGAGATTTCTTTATCCTCTTCCCTTGTCATAGTAACTCTGAGTGCTGAACTGAGTTGTGGGTGGTAGTATTATATTGCTGCTCCAGATGCTCTGTTTATTAAGCATTCATCCTGATTTGCTTTCGGAAATCTTGCACAGAGTTTATATCTGAACTTCATTGAGCATTCACTTTCATTCATTTGCTGGGCAATTAAATGACAACAATCATTAATCTTGCTTTACTTTGCATTGTGTTTACACATTGTACCCCGACTGTTCGCTCCACACTTTTAAAAATGTATTTTCCCCTTGCTTTCCTAATCCTAACCACGAAAAGTCTGTTTCTCTATCCCCCCTCCCCCCCGAGTGGACTAGTTGCCCTATGGACAGTGTGCTTTAATTCACTTTAATTGTGCAAACCTAAATTTCCCAGAATGCGCTTGAATTCCTCCCACAAAATACTGACAGTCTGGGTGGAGGCACCCTTAGTTTTATGCATTTGGCAGAACCTGCTCCTCCCCTCAACCCCCTCCCACTGGAGTAAACTGGATGAATTGCCTCTTCTAGCATTCCATCAAAATGGCTTCTTTGTCTGAGACATGGGCTGCTAATGTGCTCTGTCATATTTTGCAAGGCCTATTTCACAAGTAGCAGGCCTAAGCCTACAATTATATCATCTGTTAATGATGGAGTGCTTTGAAGTGAAAGTAGTTTGGAGTCGGGTCCCAGGAACAATTTTCTCCTTGCATCCTGAATGTGTTTCAAAGAAGAGCATCTGATTACTTTATAGATTTCAGATTCCTGAAAGGCATGAATGGAAGCAAGTGGTATCCCATGATGATCAAACCCCGAAATGCTAACTACAGGGGGTACGCTAATAATTAATTTTAATTTTTAAATTTAAATCCTTGTTATACTCACACTGTCCTTTGTATTTTTGATATGTTTTAAGATCTGTGATATTGTGCGTGTTGATGCTGGTCTGCGACCGTATTAATAAATTCATGTGGTAAATTCATGTGGAAAGGCATGAATCTTGTGAGCCAGTGTGATGTAACTGACAGTGGTTATCCAGATTTCCTACAGTCAAGGAAACTTGTTTATGTCAAGTTGACTGCTATGTTGCTGCATTTTGTAGAGGATTCTGGGATGTGCACAAGAGTGCCGGGCATTCTGACTATGTCTCACTGTCAACCCAAATGCATTGAGAGAGTGCCTTGGAACGTATCGGGCGATGCTTGTCTACAGTTATGGATCTTATAAGTCACAGGGTTCCTATGAATGCATTCCTATAGCAATTTGTATAGGAGTAGAGAACTACCCTGCACATACCTGCCAAGTTGCTGTCAGAGAAATAAGGGACCGGGCGGAAATAGCAGACCGGAAGTAGCGCTGCCGCCATTTTGGAACTGGGCGGAGCATGCTCAGAAGTGACTTTTGATGCTGCTCCACCGAGTTCCAAAATGGCCACCGCGCCAGAATAAACCGGGGGGAAACAAAAAAAAACTTGTTTTTTTAGCTAGGAACAGCTGGGAAAATGGGGATTTCCCAGGGAAAACAGGAGACTTGGCAGCTATGACCCTGCAAGTGTCCCAGAAAAGAAAGGACATTCCGTTTTTTATCATGAGAGAACGGCGGCTATTTTAGTTGCTCTGATATCACGTGCATTCACAGCACAATCCCCCCCCCAGAAAAGATCTTGCACAATGCCCAGCAACGCGAGATCATGGCAACCAAAATGGCTACCATGGGCGTAGGCAGGGGGCAGTTGCCCCCCTAGAAGCAAAAGGCTGAGGGGCACAGCGTGGCGGCCCCAGGTTTACGCTCCCTGCGGGCCTCTGGAGCTTCGCGCGGGGAGCGAGAGCCTGGGGCCGCCTCCTCGGAACAGCTGAAAGGCGCAGGCCACGTAGCCCCGCCCACATTCTCACTGTGGCCCCTCCCCTCCCGCCCCTTGCCCCCCTAATTTTGATCCTGGGTACGCCCCTGATGGCTACCGTGCTCTCACAATAAAAACAAAACAGGAGGTGGCATCCCAGATATTGGCTTCAAAGTATTGGCAGGTATGTGGAGAGTTTGTGCATGTTTACTCATAAGTAAGACCCATTATGTTCAATGGGAATAGTTCCAGGTAAGCGTGTATATTTAGGATTGCAGGTTGAGGCAAAAGTGGGAGGAAGAAACCCAGGAAGCTAGAGTACGGTTACCA
Source organism: Zootoca vivipara (assembly GCF_963506605.1). Taxonomy (NCBI): domain Eukaryota; kingdom Metazoa; phylum Chordata; class Lepidosauria; order Squamata; family Lacertidae; genus Zootoca; species Zootoca vivipara. The sequence goes on along the minus strand of NC_083277.1, from coordinate 116,211,041 downwards.
GATTTTTTTTCAATGAATCCAGGGACACTTTAAATAAATAAATAAATCCTACACATTCAGGGTGTTAATGCTGCAGTGATGGCGGGGGGGGGCTGCCGCCTTGACCTCATCCGCCATGTTTTTCCTTCCTCCGAGGCTTCCATCTCCTTTCTCCATGAGCCTGGGCAGCCCCTGAGTTGTTGGTTCTTTGGTGGTGGTGAAGCAGTGCGCAGTGGGCCAGGCATGGAAGGCGGAGAAGGAGGGCCGAGAGCAGCGGCGGTGGTGAGGCTCGGGCAGCATGATGCCTCTCTTTCCATCGAAGCAGCCCCAATCCTATTCCTACTTGCGTGCAAGCAGGAGGGGGCAGGGATCGCTCAGCTGGGAAGGGAGGCTTCCTGTTGCCTAACTGAGAGACCCCTGTCCCTTCCTGCTTGCATGCAAGCTCCGATAGGCAGCACGAAGCCTTCCTTCACAGCTTAGTTGCTGGGGTCAGGGAAGGTGGAGGCAGCCCGGAAGCTGCATCTTTGAGACCCTGCACCACCATCATTTGGGGACTTCCAAGCAGCTCCTGAAGCCAGCCAGAGCCAACTGCTCTGGGCTGCTGAGACTGCCGCTGCTGCTGCGTTTCCCGGGGACATTAGCATACCTGCCAAGTTCCTCTCTGAAAAATAAGGGACCGGACCGGAAGTAGCATACCGGAAGTAGCGTGGCGGCCATTTTGGAACTGGGCAGAGCATGCTCAGAAGTGACTTTTGATGCTGCTGTGCCCAGTTCCAAAATGGCTGTCGCACCAGAAGTCGCGCTGCAGCCATTTTGGAACTGGGCAGAGCAGCATCAAAAGTCGCTTCTGAGCATGCTCTGCCCAGTTCCAAAATGGCCGCCGCGCCAGAATAAACCTGGGGAAAACAAAAAAATCTGTTTTTCCGGCTGGGGACAGCTGGAAAAACGGGGGTTTCCCGGGGAAAACGGGAGACTTGGCAGCTATGGACATAGCTGCAGCGTGACTTCTGGTGCGGCGGCCATTTTGGAACTGGGCATAGCAGCATCAAAAGTTGCTTCTGAGCATGCTCCGCCCAGTTCCAAAATGGCCACCACACCAGAATAAACCGGGGGGGAATAATCCGTTTTTTTCAGCTAGGAACAGCTGGAAAAACGGGGATTTCCCAGGGAAAACGGGAGACTTGGCAGCTATGATTGGTGGATGCAGCGAGGAGTGCAATTGGCAGTGGCTGTGGCAAGCGATTGGCCGCCGCACCAGAATAAACCGGGGAAAAACAAAAAATCCATTTTTTCGGCTGGGGTCAGCTGGAAATACGGGGGTTTCCCGGGTTTCCCGGGGAAAACAGTCAGTCCAGGCTGTGCAAAATTGGTGTGGTGAAATCTATGTGGCTGGTTTTGCTGGTCTTTGACCGTATTAAAGTTTACTTACTTACTATGTGGCTGGCACCATTGAACAGTCTGCATGCAATTTCTGAATATGGTTCAGGTGGCACTGAACACGAGTGAGCAGAGGCCTGGTTCTCGGAGCTGTTACAGCCTTTTCTTTTTAACCCATAGGTTGAAAGGCATGTTAAAATATGGTGTGGAAAAAGAAATAACCTTTGGAGATATAAATGTGTTTGGGTATAAAACGTGGCTAGGCAGTTAGTTGACTTTCTCTTGTATCATGCAGCTATCTGGTGCCATAGGAGTCGCTTTCCTTGAAGGGCGTTGTGGAAAGGAGCAGTCTCACACTTGAGATAAAAGGGGGGAGAGAGGGGGAGAGATCGTCAAGGGCAAATAGCAGTAGAGCGCTCACCCTTTACGGAGCTGAGCACTGGGAAGAGCAGTGCATAGTCAAGGTCAGGAGTCATTATGTGGTTAGACTAGGGGAACCTGGGTCCAAAGGTCACCCTTGATAGATCCTGGCCTGAGAGGCTATGATAGCTTCATTCTACCTCGCAGGGTTGATGTGAGGATTGAAAAGGCATGGAGAGGGCCATGGGATGTTCCCTCTTCAGCTAGGGAGGGTGGTAGTATAGAAGAAACCCTTGAAGTTTTAAGTTGCAGTTGCTCAAGGATCGTCAAACAAAAGGCTCGGCCATGGTAGGACTAGCAGAGGAAGAAGAGTTTGGCTTTGATATCCCGCTTCATCACTACCCGAAGGAGTCTCAAAGCAGCTAACATTCTCCTTTCCCTTCCTCCCCCACAACAAACACTCTGTGAGGTGAGTGAGGCTGAGAGACTTCAGAGAAGTGTGAGTAGCCCAAGGTCACCCAGCAGCTGCATGTGGAGGAGCGGGGAAGCGAACCCGGTTCCCCAGATTACGAGTCTACCGCTCTTAACCACTACACCACACTGGCTTTCTTCAGATGACTCAGGGGCGTAGCCAGGATGAAAATCAGGGGGGCCAAGGGGAGGGGGAGGGGCCACAGCGGGGCAAGGAAAGCTCCCTTCTCCCTTGCCAGCTTTCCCTCCTCCCCCGACTCCCTTCTCCCCCTCCGTGATCGGCAGGGGCAAGGGGGAGCCAGGATCAGCCCAAAATCGGGCTGCTCCGATCCCCTCCTCCCCCTCTGCAATCGCCGGGGCAGGTGGAGGGAAAGCCCCAGAGCCACGCAAAGCGGTTGCCTGGCTTCCCCTCCGCCCGCTCCACAGCCAGCCAAGGAGAAGGGAGACGGAACCGAGCGGGCAGCGGGGCAGGCTGGCCAGCGGCCCTACTTCTAGGGGGGGTAATTGCCCCCTCCTTCACCCCCTGCCTACGCCCATGAGATGACTCTGAGTTACGCTTTTCCCCATCCTTTTCTCTTTCTCCCATGAGCCACAGTTTGCAGCATGCGTTCTCCTCCCAGAACCCAGTTTCCCCCGAAGAGTTGGCACATCTAGAGGGAAAGGCATCTGTAGTGCTTGCAGCCAAAAGATTACAAGTGCACCTTGATTTGTCCAAAAGATACCCTGGGTGTGCCGTACTTGGAGACCTTCTATCTGCTGTGCCATTGCAGAAGTGTAGCGGCAGCCTTAGGTCTTGGCTGGCTATTGCAGCAGGTGGATTTCTTGGCTTTTATGCTGAGTGAGTTAAAATCCAGAATGCAATTGGAGAGTGTTAGCTTCTGAAATTCTCAGATTTCATCTTTTAGGCAAATAAACCCTTTTGCCTTCACGCTTGAAAGGAACTTGACAGACGTGGCAACAATTGTGCCTCTCTTCTCTCCATGTACACACATGGATACCACTCCCCGGGGTGTTTATTATTATTTTTACTCCCCGTGTTTTCTTGGTGACAGAAAGATGCTCTTGAATACCAGAGAAGGCTCATTGGAGCAGGTAATAAGGGTGTAAGTAGAGGCACAGGTGATCTGTGATCAGGAGCTCCTCCCTGTTTTTTTGTGTCTGATTAGGAGCGAGTTATTAACCCATCCTCCCCCCCCCCAACCATTTCCCAATATAAATCTCACACCCTTACTCTAACTCAGGCATAGGCAAACTCCAGCCCTCCAGATGTTTGGGACTACAATTCCCATCATCCCAGACCACTGGTCCTGTTAGGTAGGGGTGATGGGAATTGTAGTCCCAAACACCTGGAGGGCTGGAGTTTGCCTTTGCCTGCTCTAACTGTTCTTTGCCCCATGGCAGGCACCCCCAAACTCGGCCCTCCAGCTGTTTTGGGACTACAACTCCCATCATCCCTAACTAACAGGACCAGTGGTCAGGGATGATGGGAACTGTAGTCCCAAAGCAGCTGGAGGGCCGAGTTTGGGGGTGCCTGCCCCATGGCAAGAAGGCTGATGGAAGCCAGCTGAGGAACCTTCAGTGCTCATTCCAGGGCATGTTGATGGCATTCCAGCTTCAGAAAAGGCTTCCCATCTTTCTCATTGTATGGAAATTCGTGGACTTTCCTTCCTATCAATTGCTCACCCAGGAGATGCCAGCAGCTATGATTGCAAGATAGGGGCAGGAATAGAGGCAGCTTCTAGGCAGGATTCTAGCTATTGTAATCCAGGCCGTCCTCCAGGCCATAATCCAGATTCCTATGGTTGTCTCAGGTGTGGGGGGCCTGGGCTCCAACTCCCATCAGCCTCAGCAAGCACCGCCAATGGCCAGGGATGATGCAAGTTTTAGTTCAGCAACATCTGCAGGGCCACAGGTTCTCCACACCTGGGTTATCTCCACATTGCTGAAGCCTGGTGCTCTTCCTGCATGCAAGTTTGCTTTGGTGGTGGTCTTTTTCCCCCATACAACGTGGTTGGCATCAAAATGCCAGCCAGACCCCCCACCCCAACTCGCTGGATTAGTCCTTTCCAGGGACAATCCGATAATTTATTTATTTTTTAAAAACAAAACCTGTTACTGATTTCCTGTCTGCAAATTAACCCCCCCTCCTGGAAGCACCTTGAGAGAGAAGCAGCTCGCCTGAGATCAGATTGTGGCTGAGTGACATTTGAATTTCCCGTTTCAGTTAAAAGCAAGAGGTTTAGTGGGTTTAACCTGTTGTGTGGCTTGGTCCCGACTTGCTTAAGCAACTGCTGCTTCCACTGTCTACTTCAGCCAGTAGTATGAGTGGTCACATGGTAGTGTTGCCTTGAGACTCCTTAAGTCTGTGAATCACTTTCGTTTCCTAAAGCTTTTTGGCACCTACAGACGTGGCTGGTGCAGAATGTGAGGGAAGTGGCTGCTATTGCATTTTTTTTCCTGTTTCTCGGTAGCGGCTGCCATGATTTATAGGCTCCAGTAGCAAATTATCTGTTTGCTGTAGCAACAACCAGTACTGTTTTACAAGTACTGTACTGTACAGTACTATTCCTGGCTTGCTTTGTATTTTAATTATTGTTATTATTGTTTGTTTGTCACTTTGTCACTTTAGTCATAAAAATTGTTTAGGTTTAAAGGAGAGTTATTACCGATTCCCATCATTAGGAGCTCAAGAATTTGAGCTTTGGGGCTCATTTTATTGGATAAGACGTGTGTGTGTACACACACAGTTGAAGACGCTGGATGCTGCCCAGTCCCGGACTTACGTATAAGCTAAACAAGCCCCCCCCCCCCCCAAAAAGTAAACGGGAAACGAACTGGATGTACATTTCCTAAATTTAAGATAAAAAACAAATAAAATAAAACCTACATACAGCAACAGTGTTTTGTGTTGTGTAGGCTCCTATGATGTAAGTCAGGCATCCCCAAACTCCGGCCCTCCAGATGTTTTGTCCTACAACTCCCATGATCCCTAGCTTACAGGACCAGTGGTCGGGGAAGAAGGGAATTGTAGTCCAAAACATCTGAAGGGCCGAAGTTTGGGGGTGCCTGATGTAAGTCATGGGCCCCGCCTGCTAGCCTGCTCCCTAAAATATCACTGGTTTGCTCAATTCTATATCTAGGGTGCCTACATTCTGCAAGCACTGGTTGCACGGCAACATGTGCAAATGGCTTTAGATCTCTATTAGGTCCATAAAGTACCATATAGCATGTCACAAAAACTGTGACAATTAGTTGTTGACAAAGGACAGCTGGGGATATAAAGGGCCCCATTACCTTCAGTAGCTTAGGGCCTCACCAAACCTAAATCCGGCCCTGACGCTGCCCCAGACTTGCCCCTGGATGGAGAGATGAGGAGGAGGAGGAGGAGGAGGAGGAGGAGGAGGAGGAGGAGGAGGAGGAGGAGGAGGAGGAGGAGGAGGACCACAACAACAACAACAACAATGAGTGGCGTGTAGGAACCTCTAATTTTTGCATGACTGGAATGCAGCCAACTGCACAATGGTAAGAGTCATATCCGTTGCTGGGCACATTTTTGCCTCTGGCCCTGCCCATCGCCAGCATGCAGCGCCCAGAACATTGCCTGGCAGGGAATATAGCCATTGGGCTGAAAACAATTCCCCACTCCTGGTTACAAATGCAGCACCCCAGTGCTCTAAACAGGTGCAGCCCTTAATGCTATGGGTGCATACATGTGAGCCAAGGTGTTTTCCTTTTACTCTTTGTTCACATTTGTATGAAATACCGTAAAAGCAAACACAAGCACACACGCAAAACCTGGCGTGGTTCCTTTCTGCTTATCCTCATATGACTTGCTTCCTCTGCTCCACTGCAGCCAGCTTACCCAGTCTTTGCTTGAAATGATGATTCAAGGCAATACTCTATTCTTTCTCCTCTCAGGTATAATCCTTGGGCGGTAACTGTCTGATAACTGGAAATATGACCAAAAGGTTTACAGTGGTGCCTCGCTTAACGAATGCCCTGCTTAACTAAATTTCCGCTTAACGAAAGGATTTTTCGAGCAGAGGTTGCCTCGCTAGACGAATTCGTTTTACGAAAAATTCATCTAGCGAATCGCGGTTTCCCATAGAAATGCATTGAAATTCAATTAATGCGTTCCTATGGGCAAAAACAATTCAAAAAAATTTCAATGCATTCCTATGGGATTTGCTAGACGAATTTTTCGTTATAAGAAAAGACCCGTGGAATGAATTAAATTCGTCTAGCGAGGCACCACTCACTAGACGATTTTAATTGTATACAGTCGTACCTTGGTTTTCAAACAGCTTAGTTCTCAAATGTTTTGACTCCCGAAAGCTGCAAACCTGGAAGTGGCTTTTCCGGTTTGTGAACTATTTTTGGAACCCAAATGTCCAACGAGGCTTCTTTGGCTTCCGATTGGCTACATGAGATTCTGCAGCCAATCAGAAGCCGCGCTTTGGTTTCCGAACATTTTGGAAGTTGAACAGACTTCCATAATGGATTTCATTCAACTTCCAAGGTACGACTGTACTTAAGAAGCAGTTTGGGACTCTGCTTTTCTTGTTTTCTAAGTGGTTGTGTGGTCTTCACATGCAAGCAGGTTGAGAGTAATTAAAAGTAGTGAAGAGGGAACTCTCCTCCACTTGATTTGTGGGAAGGGAACCTGGTTTGGAAGAGGAAGGCTTGTTTTGCAGGCTTAGTTCCTGGCATCTCAGTGTGAAATACCTCTTTCTGCTTGGGATCTTGGAGAGCTGCTGCCAGTCAGACCATGGACACTTTAATAAATAATAATAATAATAATAATAATAATAATAATAATAATAATAATAATAATAAATTTATTATTTATACCCCGCCCATCTGGCTGGGTTTCCCCAGCCACTCTGGGCGGCTTCCAACAGAAAAATAAAATAAAATAATCTATTAAACATTAAAAGCCTCCCTAAACAATGCTGCCTTCAGATGTCTTCTAAAAATCTGGTAGCTGTTTTTCTCTTTGACATCTGATAGGAGGGTGTTTCACAGGGCGGTCGCCACCACCGAGAAGGCCCTCTGCCTGGTTCCCTGCAACTTGGCTTCTCGCAACGAGGGAACCGCCAGAAGGCTCTCGGTACTGGACCTCAGTGTCCAGGCAGAACGATGGGGGTGGAGACGCTCCTTCAGGCACTTCTGAACAAAACGGACAGGTAGTCTGAGGGAGTACAGCCTAGCTCCCTATGCAACGCTGTGTGTGTGAGCTTTGTAAGCATATATTGTATATATTAATTGTATATAGCAATTAATTTACAGTGGTACCTCGGGTTATGAACTTAATTCATTCTGGGGGTCTGTTCTTAACCTGAAACCGTCCTTTAGCCCACTTTAGCTAATGGGGCCTCCTGCTGCCGGCACGTCGCCAGTATGCAATTTCTGTTCTCATCCTGAGGTAAAGTTCTTAACCCAAGGTACTACTTCCGGGTTAGTGGAGTTTGTAACCCAAAGTGTTTGTAACTCGATGTGTTTGTAACCTGAGGTACTGCTGTAATAATAAGCAGTTGTAAGTGGTTCGTGTGAAAATAAAAATGTCGTTAAAAACATAATTACGTAAGCCACCCTGGGTTCTGATTGGATCCCAGAATGTCCCATTTTTTGGTCCGGTGCTCTGGCACAAGTCAGTGGGCTTGTGCCAGATCGTCAGACCAAAAGACACTTGCTTTTGGTCTCATGCTCTCGTGTGAATCAGCTGGCTCGCACCAGAACACCAAAAGACACTTGGTTTTTGGTTTGTTTTGTTTTTTAGTCTTGGGCTCTTGCACCACTCAGCTGGCTCACTCCAGAGCTCAGGGCCAAAAAGCAAGCATCCCGAATGTGATCCCCAGGATATTGGATATTGGGTATGCTCAGGGCCATCTTAATCCCACCCAGCGCCCTGGCGCTAGGTCCCTCCAGCGCCCCCCTCCAGAGCCTCTCCAAGGGCCCGGGAGTGCCAAGCGGACCGCGGCAGCAGCGGGAGGCCACCTCTGAGGACTCCGCGCTGTGCCTCCTTCTCGTTTCCCCAGCGCTGGGTTCCGCTCAGTCAAGCTTCGCCACCAACGCACGCACCGCGGGACCAGCAAGAGCTGCTTGGGCGCTGTGCGCGCGCTGGTGGCGAAGCTTGACTGAGCGGAACCCAGCGCTGGGGAAACGAGAAGGAGGCGCAGCGCGGAGTTCTCGGAGAAGGAGCGCAGTCCTGGCCAGATCGCCGGAACTTGGCGCCCTTCCAGTGCCCTCCAGCGCCCGGCGCCATGGTTCTCCGCGCCACTAGCCTCTATGGCTAGGACGGGCCTGGGTATGCTGCTCTTGTTCCTTTGTGCTCCCTCCTGTTGCTTGCTACTACTTTCCCTGGGACCCAGAGGTGCGGAATGGGTGGCACTGGGCTCCTACTGAAATGCAGGCCCCAGTAGGTTTGTGGCGGTGATGATGATGCCACCCCAACACTGGCCCTGGGCTGCTCATGCTGCTGCCAAATCTGAGCGATTCCTCTCATGTGCAAGTGAATAAAAAGTTCTTATCCTCTTAAAATAAGAAGGTTTATGTAGTGATGCAGAGCACATCTGAGATGTGATTAATCCAGGGCTTTTTCTCAGGATGAACTCACAGGAACTCAGTTCTGGCACCTCTCAGGTAGGTGCCACTGCCGTTCTAAGAGAACAAGGGAGATGTTCATGGTGAGTTCCAGAGCCTCTTTTTCTAGAAAAACAACAATGGATTCATTCATATGACATGCGCATCCAGGCATCGAGGCAAGGAAAGGGTGGGTGGGTGTTTTTAGAGGTTGTGCCACTGAATAGCCTGGGAAAGATTGAGGGCACTAGGAGAAGGGGACGACAGAGGACGAGATGGTTGGACAGTGTTCTCGAAGCTACCAACATGAGTTTGACCAAACTGCCGGAGGCAGTAGAAGACAGGAGTGCCTGGCGTGCTATGGTCCATGGGGTCACGAAGAGTCGGACACGACTAAACGACTAAACAACAACAATGCTTAACTGGGCACTCAAGTTAGCTTAGGATAATGGACATTTAAAACTATCGCCCACAACAAAGGCATAAATAAAAAGAGACAAGCAGCTTAAAAGCTGAAACAACTTTGAAACCACTAAGCAGATGCCTTGTAGCAGCCCTGACTTGGCTTCCTCGTGATTTCTCAGATCACCTCCTTATCTCAAAGGAGCTGTGTGGTTGTCTGCTACAGGTCTGCGTGTTCACACTTGTCCGATTTCCATGCTAGGAGCCATGGCAGCAGGAAGGCAGTCTCCAGGCCAAACCAGCTTAAAAGGCGGCACTTCCTTTTGTGAGGCTTTTGGGCTGTTGTGTTACAATCGGCTGCCCTGGCCACAGTGCTGCTCCTGCCAATTCATGTGGTCCAGGAGCAGTTGGAATGGAAAAATACGCCTTTGCTTGCTTCAGTGAGCCTGTCCAAAGTTGAAGATCAGCATTGGAAGCCCTCTCTTTTGTCTGCTGGTAAGACTTGTTAGGTTTGCTGATCAGAAGGTCAGCGGTTCGAATCCCTGCAACGGGGTGAGCTCCTGTTATTCGGTCCCAGCTCCTGCCCACCTAGCAGTTCGAAAGAACATCAAAGTGCAAGTAGATAAATAGGGACCGCTCCGGCGGGAAGGTAAACAGTGTTTCCGTGCGCTGCTCTGGTTCGCCAGAAGCAGCTTTGTCATGCTGGCCACATGACCGGGAAGCTGTCTGCGGACAAACGCCGGCTCCCTCGGCCTATAGAGCGAGATGAGCGCCGCAACCCCTTTACATTTACCTTTTAAGACTTGTTAGATTGCTGGATGCCAAAGACAGGGTCTTTTTGATGTGGCCCCACATCTTTGGAATTCCATCCCTGGAGAAATACGTATGGCTCTGTCATTTGTGTGTGTGTGTGTGTGTGTGTGTGTGTGTGTGTGTGTGTGTTGGTGGTGTCACACTTTTTAGATGGGCATCGTTTCACGGCACAGTTTTTCTAGCAAACCAGAGGTTAAACTAACCCCTTTCCATCCCCGGGAAGAGAGTGGGGAGCTTTCACACGACACACCTACCTACACACTGCAGCTGACGCACTAACCTGTCGCGACACACTAGTTTGGAAAGCTCTGTTTTAACTATTGGAGATTGTGAATTGAGGGATGTGATGTTTTTATGATTTGTGTGTTTAAATATTTGCAAGGGCAGTGTGACCTGAAAGTTGGGTTGAAATGTTTTCCGGTACATAGATGTGTAATTTGCAGGTATGGAATGCTGCTGTGTATGAATCAGCCTGCTGTCTATTCGCCATAGCACTGCCACATATGAAGAAAGCCATGCGGAATAGAGGAGGGGGAGAATTTCAGTTCAGTTTGCATTTAAAGACAAACTTACCAAATGAGGACTCTCCAAAGAAAAAGAAGAAAACCGGCACACGGCTAGCCTTCAAAATTCACACTTTTCTGAATTTTGCAGTGTGGCTCTTCAGCCAAGTAAGGTGTACCCAAATGCATATACCGAGGCTCTGATCTGTGGAATCCCCTGCCTGTCTTTGTTATAATAATAATAATAATTTATTATTTATACCCTGCCCATCTGGCCGGGTTCCCCCAGCCACTCTGGGCGGCTTCCAACAAAACATTAAAATACAGAAATCCATCAAACATTAAAAGCTTCCCTAAACAGGGCTGCCTTGAGATGCCTTCTAAAGGTCTGGTAATTGTTGTTCTCTTTGACCTCTAGTGGGAGGGCATTCCACAGGGTGGGTGCCACTACCGAGAAGGCCCTCTGCCTGGTTCCCTGTAACTTGGCTTCTCGTTTACAGGGCCTTGTTCAAATGCCTCTTTAAAAATGCACTTTTTAAAAGAGGCTTTTACAGCATGATTACTCTTCTCTTTAACCAGCCAGTAATCTATTGCTGTTTTATCAATGTTTCTAATCACGTATTACAGATATTGATTGATTGATTTTATTACACTTGTGTTAGTCGTCACCTTGGTGTATGAAAATGCTGGTTGTAAATATGATAAATAAGTAAATAAATATGTAAATACGAGGCGAAATTGCATACAAACATAGGAGCGCTAAAATGCTGGTGAATTTTCACGGGGACTTTTAAAAAAAATTAAAGAAAATGCAAACTGCTGTGGAGAACAGAACTTAAGATGGGGAAAAGGAGAAACCCAAATGGGCAGGTGTGCTCATCCCTCGTCTTGAAAGCTCCTAGAAATCGGAGCCGTGAACACTCGTCAGACTGTCCTAACCCGGGCTGCTCTGTGTATCAAACTGCTTCTCAGATTGAGTCTCATTATTCTGCCTGCAATTTCTCTCAACAAGAGAGCAGGCTCAACGGTGGTGTGTCATGTCAAAAGGTTCCTGCAGACAAGGGGTTGCTTGGTAAAACAAATTAGGTTGGTCCCAGTGAGAGAACTGAGTTCTGCGCACATTGTACAAGCGGAAAGCCAGGGGCAGGAAAACGGACGGTGCCTTTGCTCCTTAACCTTGAACAGGTTTGACAAGGGTGGCCAGACTTCTTGCGGCCCAATTTAGCAGCCATTCTTCTGCACAAGCCCCGCCAAACTGAATGGGAACGTCGTCCTTTCTGGTGGGTTTTTGCCTTTGTCCTTGCAATTCTGTGTGCATGGGAATTTGCACGAACGTTTTCCAGCCTTCATGAATGTGGACGAACCACAGAAAAACACTTGTTGTGCCACAAGGTTTTTCTGTTCCCCTCTCCCATTAGGACAGGCATCCCCCAACTCGGCCCTCCAGATGTTTTGGGACTACAACTCCCACCATCCCTAGCTAACAGGACCAGTGGTCAGGGATGATGGGAGTTGTAGTCCCAAAACATCTGAAGGGCCGAGTTTGGGGGTGCTTACATTAGGGTCATTTGCCCACCAGGCCTATGGGGGAATTCCATTCTCCTCCTCAGCTATGCCCTGAAGATGTAGCAAAAGACTAAATATGTGCTGGAACCTGCCTTGGGCTAACCAGGTCCACAAAGACCACGGTCTTGGGTCATCTTTAACATGCATTCTGCATGTACCCACATCCCTTTCTGCACAGAAGCAGGACCTGGGTCTTTTTTTTGCTGAACGGAAACGGAGATTGTCCTTCATCCTTGAATTTCCTTGGCTGAAAGAAAGAAAGAGAAATCACTTGAGGCCCAGACACACCTTGAGACTGTGAGGGTTAAGGAACCAGTCATCTTGTGGCTGAGTGCTCTTTTACCTTCATCAAACAGGAAATATGCTGCTCTCCCTTTCCTATGCAGAACAATGGAGAGGGCCTGGGCAAGCCCAAGATACTTTGTTGCCTGCAGGGGAATGGCAAATATCATCCCTTCCCAAGTTGAGAAGCACAGTATCCAAGGCTGGCCAAGTTATTTTGGCCTCTGAGACATAGGGGAAAGTGCCCCTCAATATACTGTATATTCCTGCGTATAAGGACTACTTTTTAACCCAGGAAAATCTTCTCAAAAGTCGGGGGTCGTCTTATACGCTGGGTCGTATTTCTTATATGGCGAGTATATCCCAAACCCTATATTTTAACTAGAAAAGTTGGGGGTCGTCTTATACGCCCAGTCATCTTATACGCCGGAATATATACGGGTAATAGTACAGTGGTACCTCGGGTTACAAATGCTTCAGGTTACAAACGCTTCAGGTTACAGACTCTGCTAACCCGGAAGTAGTACCTCAGGTTAAGAACTGTACCTCAGGATGAGAACAGAAATCGTGTGGCGGCAGCGGGAGGCCCCATTCACTAAAGTGGTACCTCAGGTTCAGAACAGTTTCAGGTTAAGAACGGACCTCCGGAACGAATTGAGTTTGTAATCAGAGAAAGTGCCTCAACTGTGATTCCCTCTGCTACCAAAGAATTTGACCTCGGGAGATCCAAAAAAAGAGAAAATTTATTTGTGGTGGGACACCTTCGTAAGTGAGAAAATTTGATTGTGGTGCTGCTTTTTAAATTATAGGAAACTGGTCTAGACAGCCGGTCAACCAGGGGGTTGTCCTCTGTAAAACAGGACACGTCGTCACTTTACCAAAGTATGCAAAGTGCTGTAATTTTTGCACAACTGTGCAAATATGTTTGTAGGGGGGGGAAGTCTTCCTGGCCACAATGTAGAAGCAGTATTTGCTTTTTGTTGGTGGTGTTCCTGATTCTGCTGAAAATGAAAATAAACTTGCAGGGTGAACACGGAGGTGATCACTGCCCCCCCAGAGACTTAGCCAATAGTTTCAAGTACTGGTGGCATTTGAAGGGTGAAGACAGAGCCCTTTGTCACCCAAGTAAATTTTCTTAATTAAGAAGAACACATGCTTGCCTGAACTATCATGCCTTTCTAATAGTTTCCCAGGCTTCTGGATTTAAGAATGCTCAGGCGACATGCGTCAGGATCAGATGTTACATTTATATATTGCACACAGACACAGAAACGTTGGTACAACACTATTTAATTCAAAGGGTTTAGGAAGTGCTGAACAAGGAAATGGCATGAATCAATTCCCAGGCTGTAAAATCTGCCTCCTCTTGCCTCTTTGCCTTCAGGATGAAATCAATGACTCGAGTCTGAAAAGTGTAAGTGATGTAATTCTATTTCAATTGGGAAGGAAAAAGTCGGCAGCCCTCTGCCCAGCGGGGGCTTTTATTTTTTAAAATGCAACTTACAAACCCGTGCAAGGATCATTCTTTACAGTGCATTTCCTCCCCCACCCCACCCCCAATCCAAGAAGAGAAAAGGACATCCTGTTTGCAATAGGTGTGGTAGGTAATTCCAGCTTAACCCAATGTTAATGCTTGGATAAAGAGAGATTTGGTGTTGCTTAGATAAAGAGAGTTGTGTGCCAAGGGAAAAGGAAGATGGATTCCGGGTCTTTTCCCCTCCTCCCCGTTTTTTTGAACCTTGCTGCAACATGCAGATTCTGGGAGTCCTCCAGTGTGCTCATTAAACACCAAATAATGTTATCTGGTCTGGGAAGTCTTTCCCTGTAATTCTTCTGTGCTTCTCTTAATGCTCCATCCTCCACAACAACAAAGGGATCGGTGGTGGAGGGGAATGTTGTACCCGTTTGGGGGGGGGGGGTAACATAATCACATGGGTCAGATTTTTACACTTTAAAGAAAATGTCTGGGTTTGGGGGGGCTTGGGCTTCTCTGCATGCCATGGCTGCTGCCAGGGCCGGTGCGTCCATGAAGGCAGACTAGGCAGCTGCCTAGAGCACCAGAATTGAGGGGCGCTGCCCGCCTGCCACCCAACGCCCGCTGCCTGCGTCTTTCTGGAGGCTGACTCCTGCAGCCAATCAGAAGCGGTGGGCGCCTCTGGGCGCCGCCCCTTCTCCGAGACACAGCAGGGAGACACGCCCGGCAACGCGCCCACATGTGACGGAGCCCGGCCGGCCCCCGCCTGGTCACAAAAGAGGGCCGCGATCTGCCTGCTCCTCCTTGGTGCCCCCCGTCAGCCGCTCGGCCAGAGTGGCAAGCAGCACTGCTTCTTCCCTGGGCTGCAACGAGCAAGCGACGGCCCTGCATGCCTCTTTCCCTAGCTGGGCTGGCAGTGGCTCAGACTGTTCTTTTTTTTTTGCTCTTCAAGATATGGCAACCCTAGCATAGCAGGCAACTCCCAGGGGCTCGCCTGGTAAAATATTTGAGGGGGGCGTAGGAAGATAGGGGCAGTGGGCTCCAAGGGGCACCATCATGGGCACCCGCCCAGCCCCTGGAACACATGTCATGCCCCTCCGGGAGGCGCGCCCCGCCCCCCAAAAAAACACGCGCGGCCCGGAACACGTGTCACGTCCCTCCAAGAGGTGTGCCGTGCCCCCGAGAGGTGTGCCACAGCCCTCCGGGAGGCGCACCCCGGAACACGCGCTCTGCCCCTCCGGGAGGCGCACCCCGACCCCAGAGTGGGCCTGGTGCCACCCCCGCCCCCAGTGCCAGAGCATGAAGCTCCGCTACTGGCTGGGCCTCCCCAACGTTGGTGGGCATTGCCATTCTAATGGTGTGTGTGCACTGTGTCATGTGATTTATGTGGGGCTGGGCTTACCTGGTCTCCCCCAATATTTTACTCAAGTTGGCAACCCTGGCACAGAGGATAATTGGTACTAGCTTCTTCATTTCTGATCCTTTACATCCTTTCTTCAAATTTAACTCTGTACAGATAATCAGGAACCAAACAAACCAAAAGTTTACAAAGTGGGAATGTTACAGGGGGTATTTAAGAAAACATTTTTCCCAACTAAAATCTTTAGTATGCCTGGATTGATTTTCGCAAAGTACTTGGTGGATAATTGAGGTATTGAATATAGTATAGATGATGGTTAAGGCAATAAAGGGTGCAGTAGAAAGAAAAAGAAAAACCGCAGTGAGGTAGACGGAAGATCCTGAAGACATATGGTGTTGAAACTTTTTTATTGACTATGGGTTTATTCATGATCTCTTTTTTTTTTAATGTATATTGTGTATCTTGTGTTGTTTGGAAGATGAATGCAATACTTGTTGTTGTTTAGTCGTTTAGTCGTGTCCGACTCTTCGTGACCCCATGGACCATAGCACGCCAGGCACTCCTGTCTTGCACTGCCTCCCGCAGTTTGGTCAAACTCATGTTCGTAGCTTCGAGAACACTGTCCAACCATCTTGTCCTCTGTCGTCCCCTTCTCCTAGTGCCCTCAATCTTTCCCAACATCAGGGTCTTTTCCAAGGATTCTTCTCTTCTCATGAGGTGGCCAAAGTATTGGAGCCTCAGCTTCAGGATCTGTCCTTCCAGTGAGCACTCAGGTCTGATTTCCTTCAGGACGGATAGGTTTGATCTTCTTGCAGTCCATGGGACTCTCAAGAGTCTCCTCCAGCACCAGAATTCAAAAGCATCAATTCTTCGGCGATCAGCCTTCTTTATGGTCCAGCTCTCACTTCCATACATCACTACTGGGAAAACCATAGCTTTAACTATACGGACCTTTGTAGGCAAGGTGATGTCTCTGCAATACTTGTAATTAATAGTAATAATAATAAATAACTCTGTACACACCTGAGCGAGAAACATTCTCCTTTTTTTTTTTTTTGGTCTTTCTAAATTACTGAAAGAGGAGATTCTCAAAATCCAAGTATTTCCTAGGGAATAGTGCAAATCCTGTTTTAAAGGTCTCACCTCTATGATGCCAGTCCTGGATTTTACCAGTCTGTGTTGTTGGCTCTCTTGCTTAAGGATCTCACCTCTTTGATTCGTAGTTCTAGCAATACTGTATAGGCACAACAATCAGGGGTTAGGAGCTCCCTTTTCTTAGAACTGTGCCTTTCTTTAAAGAAAAAATAAATAAATTCACCACCCACCCATCTGGCACTGCTAAGGTTTGCTGAATGTTTAAAGAATATCATGAGACTTCCTTATTTACTGTGGCTTTGTGAGTTTGTTCTTCTTGTCTATAATCTGCACGTTGATGGATAGGGGCTAATTTTAAGAGTCAGCAAAGACCTAGCTCTGAACTTGCAGGGCTCAGTTCTAGAACAGGCTGCAACTTCCATCACCCCTGATGTTCGGATGTGCTGGAGGGCACCACACCGGCTGTCCTGGGCTTAAGCAGTGAAGCTGGTGCCATTGAGCATGTTGAGAGGGCATTGAGAATGGTTGGGTTGTTGGCAAGCTTGAGTCCTGCCACCTCTCTTGAAAAACTAAGCGGTTGATCCTGGGCTAAGGGGCTGCGTTACTTCCCCAGCGACTCGTGCTTCCATGGGTAGGAGCATTTAGGGGGGGCTGCACATTCCCCATCTGGCTTCAGTATGAATGGCCTTCAACCCCAAGGCCAGTTTCTGAGAGTGACAAGGGCCCCAGTATCCCCAGAGGGCCCACTGTAGTGGCATAGCATGGGGGGCACAGAGGCAGTTGCCTGGGGCACAAAATTTCAACACCCGGTGCTGCCTCAATACAGCTGTGTGCTTCCATCGTACTTCCTGTGAACCAGGAAGTGACCTCTCCAGACAACAGAATGCTTCCTCTTTTCTTACCTCTGTGGCTGCAATCTCCTGAGTGATGCGGACATAATTAGGCAGTTGAATGTGCATATGTATCCCATCCGTTTCCTTCCCACCCTGCCCTCCACACAGCCCCGGGCGCTGGAAACCCATGCTACGCCACTGGCCCAACATCTGCATATCTGCCACTATCACTGAGAATTCTCCCTCTGCATGTCTTGTCTCCAGTGCCTTGCCCAGTGGGATACTCCCTCCCCAAATCTTAAATCCAACAGCAATGCTTGTTGAAACTAAATAATGTGCTTTGTACAGAGCTCGCCCGCTAGTCTGTAGGGTCTGTCTACTTTGGCTGGCAGCACCTTTTCCCAGCCCTCCAACCCAAGGTCTTTTCCATGAGAGGTTTGGGGGGTCAAACCTGGAGCCATCATAGTGCAGAGCATGTGCCCCATCACCGAGCTGCAGGCTTGGAACTGGGCATGTGTAGGCTGGTTAAGTTCCTAGGTGCCATACACCCTGTGTTAAGTGGCTCTGAGATTTAGAAAGAAATAATGGGATATCATTCAAGCTCTACTGGCTTGGTGCATGGTAAGTGCAGGCTTGCTGATCAGAAGGTCGGCGGTTCGAATCCCTGTGACGGGGTGAGCTCCCGTTGCTTGGTCCCAGCTCCTGCCCACCTAGCAGTTCGAAAGCACATCAAAATGCAAGTAGATAAATAGGAACCGCTACAGCGGAAAGGTAAACGGCGTTTCCATGTGCTGCTCTGGTTTGCCAGAAGCGGCTTTGTCATGCTGGCCACATGACCTGGAAGCTATACACCGGCTCCCTCGGCCAATAATGCGAGATGAGCGCGCAACCCCAGAGTCGGTCACGACTGGACCTAATGGTCAGGGGTCCCTTTACCTTTACCTTTACCTTTATGGTGTCAATCCTCTCCAGTTCTGGTGGGCATCCTAGGTGGTGGAATATGAAAGGCTGAACTCCTGTAAATTAAATGCCAGCATTTCCAGCAGGCTGTCCCATCAGCCCTGCCTCATCTGTATGTAAATGAAAAACAATGAATTCTGAGCTTGAGGGACGCATGTTCTGGGTTGTCTCTCCTCTGCCTCTTTTCACCCAGATCTATCCTCCGCCTGCAGCCTGATCCTGTGTCCGTTTTTACGCAGAAGAAGGCCTACTAGATTGAACAGGACTTTGCCCCCAATAAAGTGTGTGCAGGACTGCAGTCTCAGGAAATGAAAGTCGTAAGAGGAAACCCCAGGAGCGGTGAAGTCTGTCAGATACAGTGCTGTGATGCCAAAAAGTCACAACTATAGAAACACATTGTTGCTATACAGCTATGTAGAAATCCTAGATTCTTTCAGGGGCATTTAAAAGTCACACACACAGAGAGAGAGTTTCCATGGCTTTGTTACAAGAAATAGGCACATTGGTTTATCTGTCTGCAGGTTAACTGTCTGAAGGCATCGGTAATACAGTGGTGCCTAGCTTAATGAATGCCCTGCTTAACGAAATTTCCGCTTAACGAAAGGATTTTTCGAGCAGAGGTTGCCTCGCTAGACGAATTCGTTTTATGAAAAATTCGTCTAGCGAATCGCGGTTTCCCATAGGAATGCATTGAAATTCAATTAATGTGTTCCTATGGGCAAAAGAAAATTCAAAAAAATTCAATGCATTCCTATGGGATTCGCTAGACGAATTTTTCATTATAAGAAAAGACCCGTGGAACGAATTAAATTCGTCTAGCGAGGCACCACTGGGCTGTAGCTCGCTCCCTCCTCCTTCAATTACTCCTCAATTTAAGCAAGGGTGCCTTAGTTTGCTAAACCAGAATTCGTGGCTTAGAGTTGCTTGCAAATGTGGGCACCGCTTATTAACACAGTACAGACATACCTTGGAAGTCGAACGGAATCTGTTCCGGAAGTCTGTTCGACTTCTGAAAAGTTCGGAAACCAAGGCACGGCTTGCGATTGGTTCCCGATTGACTCCCAAGGCGTTCGGGAGCACAGGTATGACTGTATACATTTTTAAAAAAGTTTCTATTAGAGGAAAATGGAAAGGGATGCTATCAAAAATTATTGTAAAATTGTCGGTGATCAATAAATGCAAAAGCTATGATGTTTAGGTAGCTTTCCACAGGAGTTCCAAACTAGAGCTAAGCTCCCATAAATGTCCCTGGCTTGCAAGCAATATCAACATATTCTACAACTCTGGGGCAACACTAGGGTTCACCTGCAATAGAGTGTGCTTGTGTGTACAAATAGAGCACTGTTACACAGGGGCTGGTGATACTGTTCCTGAATGCTAGTGCTTTCATCTGCTTATGTACCAGGCACAGGAATGGTTTGTCATGCATTGGACTTTGGCCCAAAGCGCTGGATGGTCTTTCCAGCTTCTTGGGACTCAGCTACATTAATCAAAAAACAGCGCTTGGAATGCGTTATAAACATGCTTTTTTAAAATAATATTTTTATTAAGTTTACATTTATATCATTATCACATTCGATTAGTTCATTTCATCACCAAAACATTGCTCAGTTTGAGCTTCGACTTCCCCCCATCCTACTTTCTGGCTTTCCTAAATATTCACTTAAATCTTAGCATTTCCATAACAACCTATTTACCTTCTTTCCTACCTTAATAACATTTTCCTTGTTAATTATAAACCAGTTCCACATATTAACATTACAAAATATTTTAACTCAAACCTACAAGCATTTTCAAATGTGTACAATGTGTACAATAGATTATATAAATTTACTCCTTTTGGAACGACTCATCATGCAACACTAGATGGCTCTGGAGAGCAAAAAAAATTCTCTGTGATTTTACATAGCATTTCCCCCCCCCCTTTGTTATAACCATTTAATTTATGACTTATTTATAGCGTTTTTCCCCCTGTGTGTAGATCCACCCCTGATCTGCAGCCTCCTCTCCACTGCTGTAGGTTAGGTCTTTGTCAATGCAAGTCTTCTGCTAGTTATTAAGTGCTTGTGGGTCTGGCTCATCTTGACCCCAGGAGCCTGCCAGGCAGGTAGTGTCCTTCCGCCCTCCAGCCTTTTCCCTTTCCGCTTACCTTTTTCTTTTATTTGATTTACTATTTTGAACTGGGTGGGTCAGTGGCTGTGAAGAGCTGATGCCAGGGAACAATGTGGTGCAAAATAAATAATGAAGCTAATCATGGGTTGCCAACATGGTGCCTGCGGGCACACATACGCCCTCCAGGACCTTCCCTGGTGCCCAGAGGGTCCCATCCCCTTTCTCCTTCCTCTGCTGAAAGAAGCCTTACTTAACCATTAGTAGACTTTTTCCTAGCCTAATTCCATGAGGGAGGTGATTACCAAGGGTGGGGTTGCAGTTGGATAGTGGCAAGTTGCAGTGCACATCTGGTGCCCACAACAGTTTCTCTGGTTTGCACATGTGCCCACAAATCCAACACATGTGGTGCCCCCTGCAATATCTCCTCTTCTTTTTCTCCCCTTTGCTTAGGTAGGGTCTGGGGTGGGACACAAAGTCATTGCCCCGTGGTTGATGAGCATCCTTGTGTGTTTCTCAGGTTTGCAAGAAGATGGTGAGACTCCACAGGTCAGCCGGGGCCTTGGAGAGCTTGTGCCTTTGACGGAGGGAAGACCACTCTCTGTGCCATGGCCCATCTGCTGCGGCTGCTCCGGAGGCACAATGGCCCACTAAAGCTGGCTTTGGTGGGCGTCGTCTTTGTCATCTTCCTCTTCATCATGCAGAGAGATGTGAGCAGCAGGGATCAAAGGGAGGAGCCCTGGCTAAAGAACATTGTGGACAGGAAGGATCAGATGATCGACATCATGATGGGGGCGGTCAACAATATCCGGGACTCAATGCCCAAGCTGCAGATCCGGGCTCCGGTTCAGCAGGAGGCCCTCGAGCAAGACAGCAAGTCCTGCCTGCCCGGCTACTACACGCCTGCAGAACTGAAGCCCTTAATGGAGCGCCCTCCGCAGGACCCCAACAGCCCGGGGGCTGATGGCAAAGCTTTCAAGAAGGACCAGTGGACGCAAGAAGAGATGAAGGAGAAAGAGCGGGGCTACGAGAAGCACTGCTTCAACGCCTACGCCAGTGACCGGATTTCCCTCCAGAGGGCTCTGGGACCAGACACTAGGCCTCCTGAGTAAGAACTTCATCTTTGTCCACTCAATATAGAGCAGGCATAGGCAAACTCTGGCCCTCCAGGTGTTTTGAGACTACAATTCCCATCATCCCTGACCACTGGTCCTGTTAGCTAGGGATGATGGGAATTGTAGTTTCAAAACATCTGGAGGGCCAAAGTTTGTCTATGCCTGATATAATAATAATAATAATAATAATAATAATAATAATAATAATAATAATACAGTAATAATAATTTATTATTTATACCCCACCCATCTGGCTGGGTTTACCCAGGCACTCTGGGCGGCTCCCAGCAGAATATTAAAAGCATAGTAAAACATCAAATATTAAAAACTTCCCTAAATAGGTTTGCCTTCAGATGTCTTCTAAAAGTCAGATAGTTGTTTATTCCCTTGACATCTGATGGGAGGGCGTTCCACAGGGCAGGTGCCACTGCCAAGAAGTCCTTCAGCCTGGTTCCCTGTAACCTCACATCTCAGAGGGAGGGAACCACCAGAAGGCCCTCGGAGTCCAGGCTGAACAATGGGGGTGGAGACGATCCTTCAAGTATATGGGGCCGAGGCCGTTTAGGGCTTTAAAGGTCAGCACCAACACTTTGAATTGTGCCCGGAAATGTACTGGGAGCCGATGAAGGTCTTTCAAGACCAGTGTTATGTGGTCTCGGCGGCCGCTCCCAGTCACCAGTCTAGCTGCCGCATTCTGGATTAATTGCAGTTTCCGGGTTACCTTCAAAGGTAGCCCCACATAGAGCGCATTGCAGTAGTCCAAGTGGGAGATAACCAGAGCATGCACGACTCTGGCGAGGCAGTCTGCAGGCAGGTAGGGTTGGGTGGATGGATACAGGCAGCCCTTAACTAAGAGGGTAACTGAACATTATGGACATAAGGTCTCATGGAGAGCCAGCCGTATTCAGTGGGGGTAGGGAGCCTTTGTCAGCTTGAGGGCCACTTTCCCTTCTATGCAACTTTCCAAGGGCCACATGCCAAGGAAGAGCAAAAGGGGGAGGAGCAATATTTTACCTGTGAGCAATAGACTAGTTCCTACACAAACTCTATTCTCCACCCCGGCAAGCAAGAGGAATTACAGTGGTACCTCGGTTTAAGTACACAATTGGTTCCGGAAGTCTGTACTTAACCTGAAGCGTACTTAACCTGAAGCGAACTTTCCCATTGAAAGTAATGGAAAGTGGATTAATCCATTCCAGACGGGTCCACGGAGTACTTAAACTGAAAGTACTCAAACCAAAGCGTACTTAAACCGAGGTATGACTGTATTAGTGTTTGCAATCCAGTCAGGCAAAAACACTTGAGGCTCCAAACCAAGACCAGTGCAGGGTGTAGCCTAGGGAGAGTTAAAAGTCCAGCAGACTTTGCATCTCTGGAAGCTGCTTGGGCTGAACGATGTTGCCTTGAAGTTACCTGGAAATTCCCAAGATTATTGGGGACTCAAATATTAGTCCCCTGTGTCTAAATTTATCCTCTGGCCTCTTGCAGGCCATCCAACTTGGCATAGACTTGATAAATGTCATGTAACAGAAGTTGTCTCATCCTTTTAAATGTGTAACCAGGTGCAGAATTTACCCTGGCAGAGCTTGAAGAGTGTTAAATTGGTCTTGGGGCAATTGTGAGTAGTGTTAGGAAATCATTTCAATATTTGATATAACAGTTGTTACAAGACTTCATTTCTGAGCTGGCATGCAGTGGCATCTAGCATGGGATTGTGATGGCATAATTGATATGCAGTGGTACATTATTATTTTTTTAAAAAGGTATTTATAGGCCATCTTTTAGGGCAAGGACTCCAACAAGGCCAATAAAATGCAGTAGACAGAATCAAAATGGCAAACACCATAAACACGTAACATCAATATATCTTTAAAAACAATAAAATATATAGCCACTAGAATGACCATGGCAGCAAAGATGACATCAGACAAGCTTAATACCATTAAAACCAGCTGGACGTGTAGCTTGCTTACTTCAGAGAGCACTTTCCACATTGTCTTCTTTGCCAGAGAATTCTTACATGCACCCTATGGGAACTTTGCAAATTTGCCGTGTATGGATACCATGTTGTTTTCAGGGCAGTCTCGAGCAGGTCGGGCGCCCTGGCGCTGAGGGGCGGAGATTGCTCCGGCGCCCCCACCCCCGCAACGTGCAGCATGGCTTCCGCACGGCTTCGTCATGCAGCGCCCCACCTACCGGCCCAGCGCCCTGGCACCCCACAACACCCGGACTCTACCTAGAGCCGGCCCTGGTTGTTTTGCTTCATCTTCACCCATTGTGAACGAATAATGTGCTCTGTAACACACCCAATGTTGCCCTTTATCTGCATGTTGCAGGAAAAGATCCATTGCTATAGGGAAAGTATATTCCATGAAGATTGTCTCCTGTTGATGATCTTTGCATTGAGAATCTCCAAGGATCCAGGGTTCCTTAGCACAGCCTTTGACAGCCAGGTGACCTCTGCCTGTCGTGGACTACAGCTCCCATCTTCCTTGACCTTTGGCCATGCTGGCTGGGGCTGATGGGAGCTGCAGTCTAAAGTGTGCATCAGGTTGGCAAAGGTTGCCTTGAAGATCATTCATTGGCATATTTTGAAGAAAGTGGGAGGAATTCAACATCACACTATTATGATAATTTCTGCTCGCCTGACAGGATGATCTCGCCTATGCTCTCCCTGTGTGCTGTTCTGGGGTTCCTCCTGACACCCCCTAAGCCTATTGGGGAGGAGGAGAGGGTAGAAAGCCCCATTGCACTAGATAGAGTCCTTGCGCTGGCTCCCACTAGCACAACCATTTTGTGGAATTTGGGTCAATATGTAATTAAGTAGTATAAAAACATCAGTACAGTATAATAGCTGGAACATTGAACTAGGACCAGTGGTAGATGTGGATTTAAACCCCCATTCAGCCATAAAGTTCACTGGGTGACGTTGAGCCAGTCACACACTTTCTTAGGGTGGAAGGGGCTACAACGAAGAACATTGCTTCCAGCTCCTTGGAATACAAGTTGTTTGCATCATCATCATCATCATTATTATTAGGGTTTTGTTTTTGAAGCATATCAAAACAACTAAGAGATTCCAGCATGTCTGAAGCTTTCCAATTGTGAGGATATTATTTTTTAACATCTCGTTGAAATTGTGAATGTGGAGTTGAAAATTCTCATTTAGAAGTTGTTTGGTTGGGGTTTGGGGGTTTCTGTGCTAAGTTTTAAGTATTTTGGGTCTTGTTTGTTTGTTTGTTTGTTGTGCTGAGCTTTAAGTATTTTGCAAATATTCATTTTGGCTCTAATTACAAGACCATTCAAAATTTGTAAACTGTGGTGAACTGGTGACCACCTGGCAATATTGGCTGAACTGTCCTGGTGAAAATAAACTCTGTAGCTGCTACTTTGGGCCATTTGGAGGTCTGGGGGAGGGGGGTGCTATCAAGAAAGTCTCCCCATTCCAGCTGCCTGCACAGATTCCTGGGCACTATCTACTGAAGAAGTGGCAATTGGCAGGCAGCTGGGGCAGGAGGTGGATTTCCCTCTGCCAAAATTCCCTCTGCTAAGAGCTGGTTCTCATCCGTGGTGAAGAAAAAGGCTTCTCACTTTTTAATTATCCACGGCTACTCCTCCTTCTCCTGCTTTTCCCTACCTTCTACGCCCCACTAGCATCCCATTTATCAAGCAGCAAGCATTTACAATTGCAACCCTCTCTTCTCCCCCCCCCCAGCCCAAGTTCAAAAACTTCCTTATTCCATCCGTTGCCCGCCCTTGGTTTTGTTCCATTTCTTCCCACTTCTAACAGTGTCGGCGCCCCCTTCCATTTCTTCTTCTTCTTCACTTTGCTTGCCAAGTGGAACAGACACGGCTTACAGTGCAGCAGGGGGGCGAGGAAGGAGTCAAACGTGACACTTGTTCCTTCTCCTCCCCTCCCTGTGGTCTGAGGCCACTGCTGCTTCTCATAGAGGGGAGATAAGTCAGTCAAGGCCTTGCGGTGGGTGGGAAGAAGGGAGCCAACAAAGGCGACCCGAATAATGGCTCAAAAAAAAAAACTAGGCTGAAGGGGGAGCGATTGCAGACAGTCTCTCTCCTTACCTCCCGCCCTCCTAGAGACCGATTATTTCTGCCTAGCAGGTGTAGATGTCACAATGGAAGAATGCGCTGTTCTAGGCAGGGAGTTGCAAGAATGTTATTCAGTCAACCAAAGAGGCATAAACCAATTTAAATTAAAGTGCAAAGCCCTCCCAGAACCAAAACCATAAATCGGGAGAGCTGGGGAAATTGGCTCAGATGGAGGGAGCCCATGAATGAAACTTTTATTGTTGAGCACTTGGGGGGGGGGCAGGGGGAGAGGCAGAAGAAAAACTTGATCTACCATGTGGAACGTATTCCTCCTTTTGATGTGGACCAGAGGTATGCAGCATTTAAGGGACTCGTCTGCCTTCCTGCTGGAAAATTCAGAGAGAAGAGTATGGGCATTGAAACCGAAAGAGATTGGTGGGAAGGGGAGCAAGTTGTAGAAATTATTTGAAGCCTTGGACTCTTTTTTTTAAAAAAACTCATGTTTTCACCAAGAGAAGGGATGCAGGTGGCACTGTGGTCTAAACCACAGAGCCTAGGGCTTGCCGATCAGAAGGTTGGCGGTTTGAATCCCCGTGATGGGGTGAGCTCCTGTTGCTCAGTCCCAGCTCCTGCCCACCTAGCAGTTTGAAAGCACGTCAAGTGCAAGTAGATAAATAGGGAAGATAAACAGTGTTTCCGTGTGCTGCTCTGGTTCACCAGAAGCGGCTTTGTCATGCTGGCCACATGACCCGGAAGCTGCCTGCAGACCAACGCCGGCTCCCTCGGCCTATAGAGCGAGATGAGCGCCGCAACCCCAGAGTCATCCATGACTGGACCTAACGATCAGGGGTACCTTTACCTTTCACCAAGAACTGTTTCGTGTTGCATGTCCTGGAATGTTACATATAGAATCAGAGAATCATAGAATTGGAAGGTACTCCAGGGGTAATCTAGTCCAACCCCCTGCAATGCAGGAATCTCAACTAAAACATCCATGATAGATGGCCATCCAACCTCTGCTTAAAAACTTCCAAGGAAGCAGAGTCCTTAACCTCCCTTTGGAGACTGTTCTACTGTCGATCTTCAAATATCTCAAGGGCTGCCACATGGAAGCGGAGACAAGCTTTTCTCCTCCTGCTCCGGAGGCTAGGACCCTAACCAATGGCTTCAAGTTTCAAGAAAGGGGATTCCGAGTAAACATCAGGAAAAACTTTCTTGACAGTAGGAGTTGATAGACAGTAGAATGGTCTCCCTTGGGAGGTTGTGGACTCTCCTTCCTTGGAGGTTTTTATGATTCTATGATCATAAGTTCTACCTGCTTAAAACTCCCATAAATATTTATGGTCTTAGCAGGGTTGGCCCAAGACATTTTGGGACTGAGGCAAAAGACAAGATGTGTCTCCCCAAAAGACAAGATGAATCCTCCTTCAAGAGTGGCAGCATTCACACACATAAGCAGAGCTCAGTGGCGGCGAACCTATGGCATGCGTGCCAGAGAGGGCACTCAGAGCCTTCAATGTGGGCACGCACGCCGTCACCTCAGGAGAGACGTAGTTTCTGTGCTGGGGGGGAGGGGGGGAGAGGAGAGGAGAGGAGAGGGGGGCTCTTCCGTGCCGTACAAAGTCTGATGCGCCAGGGCCTCCCGCCAGTCTGTTTTTCCTACTCGGGAGTAAGCCGCCTTGAGTTCAGCAGGGCTTAACTCCCAGGTTAGTAAGCATATAAAGACGGCAACCTAAGAAGGGGCTGCTGGGTTTACATGTTCGCTGGGCTTTCCCGCGAAAGCCAACAGAGAAATTCATTCTGTGGAGGCTGCGATCAAACAGAAGCCAAAGAAATGGATGATAATAATAATAATAATAATGGTGATGATAGTAATGATAAAGTGTTGTTGTTGTTGTTGTTGTTGTTACCCCATTATTTATTTGTTTGTTTTTATTTGTACGTGTGCAGGCAGACAATCATTATCTCATATTAAAAATCGGGAGAGGGTGGCTCTTACTACAGCCCTCCAGTGTACA
Source organism: Zootoca vivipara (assembly GCF_963506605.1). Lineage (NCBI taxonomy): Eukaryota > Metazoa > Chordata > Lepidosauria > Squamata > Lacertidae > Zootoca > Zootoca vivipara. The sequence continues at coordinate 116,183,695 of NC_083277.1, read as the reverse complement.
CTAGTGGCCAAAATTGTAGAACCTTCTGGGGGAAATGTATTTCTGAGGTTTTATGGCTCATAACACCACTTTGTTTTGAGTAATGCCAGTGCTTTTTTTCCTGTGGGGACACAGGTGGACGCATACCCCTAAACATTTTGTGAATTTAACGGGAGAAGAAATTTTCCCCGATTTGAATTATATTTATTTTCCCTCTGGTGATTTTCCTGAGTCAAAATGAGAGTACCCCTAAACATTATTTTAGAAAAGAAAAAAAGCACCGAGTTATACCATAAAATTATATATCAATGGAAAGATAATTTAATGAAGAATGTAATGCAATAACTTTTATGAAGGATTATTTATTACAACGGCAGTCATAAAGAAGAAAGGTGAAATACACAGAACAAATGAGATATACAGGTTAAATTGCTGTGTTGGCACTTTGCGATAAATAAGTGGGATTTGAGTTGCAGTTTGGGCACTCGGTCTCTAAAAGGTTCGCCATCACTGCGCTAGCATTGGGAGGGGAGTACTCAGTGGCAGTACACATGACTCTGGTCTATTCTGTAGGGGGGATAGCCTAATAATAATGATGATGATCATCATCATCATAGAATCATAAAGTTGGAAGAGACCACAAGGGCCATCCAGTCCAACCCACTGCTAAGCAGGAAACACCATCAAAGCATTTTATAATATAAATAAATAAATAATAAATATTTATTCCCTAGCCATTCTGGGCGGCTTCCAACAAAAGATTAAAATACAATAATCTATTAAACATTTAAAGCTTCCCTAAACAGGGCTGCCTTCAGATGTCTTCTAAAAGTCTGGTAGTTGTTTTTGACATCTGGTGGGAGGGCGTTCCACAGGGCCACTACCGAGAAGGCCATCACAGCGAGGGAACCGCCAGAAGGCCCTCGGAGCTGGACCTCAGTGTCTGGGTTGAACGATGGGGGTAGAGACGCTCCTTCAGGTATACTGGACCGAGGCCATTTAGGGCTTTAAAGGTCAGCACCAACACTTTGAACTGTGCTCGGAAACGTACTGCGAGAGCCAATGTAGGTCTTTCAAGACCGGTGTTATGTGGTCTTGCCGGCCGCTCCCAGTCACCAGTCTAGCTGCCGCATTCTGGATTAGTTGTAGTTTCCAGGTTGGTTGCTGGTGCCCTCCTCCCAATATCTGCTACCTGAGGCCATTGCTTCACTCTGCCTAATGGTAGAGCCAACCCTGGGTTTTTTTAGCAGCATAGAGACCAATCTCTATCTGGTTTAAAGAGAGACGTTTAAGATTCGCTATAGGGATGGGGAAGATGTAGCTCTTTGGGTGACTCCCAAATGGTCATTCTTGACTATTGGACCGACTGGCTGAGGCTGATGGAAGTTGTAGTCCAACAATAGCTGGAGGGCCACATGTTGCCCCATCCCTGCTCTAGTAACTAGAGGGGGAACAGAGCAACCCTTCCTTCATCTCATGCACACCACAGATTTGATGTTCCTTTTGTAGGTGCATCGACCAAAAGTTCAAACGCTGCCCTCCCCTCCCAACCACCACCGTTGTCATCGTCTTCCATAACGAGGCCTGGTCAACCTTGCTTCGCACTGTCTTCAGCGTCCTGTACTCCTCCCCAGCGATATTGCTAAAGGAAATCATTCTTGTGGATGATGCCAGTACAGATGGTAAGTACAGCCTCTTGGGAGCTGGATGCGTGCGGGGCTTCACCCTGAAAGGCAGAACAAACCTCTTGCCTTTGCATAAGGGCTCTAGGGATGAGGGAGACATTTGCAGGTAAGATTCAAATTCTATTGTGTGAGCTGGAAAGTCCCTCCCCCTTACCTGGCCTGTCCCCTGGCAACACCTCCCCAGGTGGGATTAGACGATTGGCTTGGGGTAGGCGGAGACCCCAGGTATCCAGCCTGAAGAGGTAGTGGCCAGATCTGAACTACCAGGTAGCCGCTGTGTGGGCCAGGGGGCTGCACGCGACCACGCAAAAATCCCCCCCCCCCGTTTAATGTGGGGAGCGGTCGTTCTGCCATTTGACTGGAGACACATTTCCCCGTGATCTGTAGATGTGACAGGCCATATTTAGCTTCCTTCTGAGAATAAATTGCTCACTTGGGCAACTTTAGTAACCACAAGCTGCCATTTAGTAATCTAAATTGGTTGTGCCCGAGGTTAGGATAATGACACAGTCCAACATCAGGACTTCCCAGGGGTGGAGCAGGGAGATGAAGAGTATGTGCTTTCCTGAATCTCAGCTACTCGGGTTCTCAGAAGGCTGTTGAACTCATCAAGGAGGGTTTGTGAGTTCTTTCTAACATATCAGCTAGTCAGTTATTTAATTGCCTGCTCACTCTGAGCCAGGCATCCCCAAACTTTGGCCCTCCAGATGTTTTGGACTACAATTCCCATCTTCTCCAACCACTGGTCCTGTTAGCTAGGGATCACGGGAGTTGTAGCCCAAAACATCTGGAGGGCCGCAGTTTGGGGATGCCTGCTCTAAGCTCTTCCAGACAATTTGTTTGTTAAGCATTGTTTTGTGTAAGCATTGCTTGCACAAAGCTTACATGGAGGTTAGATTCTTTCCAAACTTTATTGAACATTTGTTCTGATTTGTTTGCAGAGCAGTCATACGTCAAGTAATATTTGTTTTGTGTTAATCCTGATTTGCTTGTGAGGATACCGGTATGTTTTATCATTAGTTATCTGTTCATCCCACACTTCTCTATGCATTCCCCATTACCTTCCCAACTGCAGAAGTCCCCTTTTGTAGTGGATTTGTTGCGCTGGGATATTGACAGAGCCCTTTAATCCACTGTAGCTGCTCAAATCTAAAGTACTAGGTTGTGCTTGAGTCTCTCCTGCAAAATAATGACAGCCTGAAGGCAGCAAATCTTTAATCTCTGTCCATCTCTTATGCTTGGAATTCTCCTCCCCTAATACCTGCTTAGGTCCTTCCTTCCTTCCTTCCTTCCTTCCTTCCTTCCTTCCTTCCTTCCTTCCTTCCTTCCTTCTTCCATCCTCCTCCCTCCCTTCTTTTAGAAAATGTCATCACTTCTGTTTGGGCCTTTGAGCAGGTATACAGTGTGTTCACCAAATCCAAAGGAAATGCTCTGCTGGGAGTGTTGCTCAATTTCCATCTGAGCATTGCTTCTGGGAAGGCTAAGAATGCATGGAAGTATCGGCCAGCATGGTATGCCTAGGCACAGAAATTATAGGTGTTTGGCCCTAAATCTCTGTAGTCAGTGGGAAGAACTGGGGAGAAAAACTAAATGCCTGTTCAGCATGTCATACTGTTGTTGGTGGAAGACTTCTGTTGCCTTCTGAGTCTTGTGCGGCACTAAATTAGGTGACCCAGAATATCAAAACTGTATGCCTAGCACTTGCACACATCAAATAGTTTCCACTTCCTTGTGGGTTTTGTTCTGTTCTGTTTTGATTTTTTGCTGGTTCTTCCATCCAAAACATTTGGATGCTACATCTAGTCCAGGGGTTAACCAACATTATCCCCTCCAGATATTGTGGACTACAACTTCCATCATCCCTGACCATTGACTATGCTGGCTGAGGCTGATGGAAGTTGTTTATTAAGTGCACTTCCAGACTGTCGCTATTTTCAGGTGAGACTCAACCGCATAACTGGCCAATTCAGGTTGTGCAACTATAATTGACTGGTACGTCTTGTGCAACAAACCCGCTCCTCAAAAGATCAGCCTTTTTGTGCTCAGAAAAGTGATGGGGAAATGCAGTAGAAAACAGGTTGGGGCACTTACTTTGATATAATGTGATCTAGCCTCCCTGCAAACAAAGCAGAATGAATGTTCAATAAACAGGTCATCCGGAAGCACCTTTAGCTGTTGTTTGGAGGAAGGGGAGGAGTGTGTGTGTGTGTGTGTGTGTGTGTGTGTGTGTGAGAGAGAGAGAGAGAGAGAGAGAGAGAGAGAGAGAGAGAGAGAGAGAGTTACTGCAACAGGCTAGCGCAGCTCCTTTTTATCTGGTGGTTGCCTCCATTTCACAGTCGTTTTTCTTGCTACTGCGCTGCCTGTTCCTGCAGGTGCTGTTTCAAGCGGTCTCTTCCGTGCAGCTGCTTTTCAAGTTTGTCTCAAAACCCGATGCAGCAGAAGAGCCAAAGCAGGCCGTGTCTCACCACAGTGGCTTGAACCGCTTCCTGCCATGCGCCACACCTGGCAGTGAGCTGGGTGCCTAAAGAAGGACTAGGCTTAGATTCTAAGGGATGCCTTCTAAGCAACCCTCTCAAGGTTTACACCGGGGATAGTTAGAAACACAAAAAACACAAATACCTTTAAAACAAGACTTAAAACTATAGCCCTCCCCTAACACTCCATACGAAGGGACCCAGGTGGTGCTGTGGGTTAAACCACAGAGTCTAGGGCTTGCTGATCAGAAGGTCGGCGGTTCGAATCCCTGCAACGGGGTGAGCTCCTGTTGCTCGGTCCCAGCTCCTGCCCACCTAGCAGTTCGAAAGCACATCAAAGTGCAAGTAGATAAATAGGGACCGCTCCAGCGGGAAGGTAAACAGTGTTTCCGTGCACACTGCCGGCTCTACGTAGACCCCCGGTGGCGCAGGGCACCATGGCGCCGGCCAGCCAGGAGGGCGCCGCGAGCTGCGCCCGCCCGCTGGCCGGCCGGTCCACTGCGCAGCTGCGCGCGGCACCCACCTGCCCACCGCACTGGGAAACGTGGCGGGAGAGCACCGGAGAGATAGCGCTGTGCCTGCCCGCCCGCCGCGCAGCAGCGCCGTGCCCACCCGCCCACCGCGCTGGGAAATGGGGCGGAAGGGCGCCGGAGAGATCCGGCGCACCATGGCGACAGGGGCACTTAAGACGGCGCTGTCCGTGCGCTGCTCTGGTTCGCCAGAAGCAGCTTTGTCATGCTGGCCACATGACCTGGAAGCTGTCGGCCTATAGAGCGAGATGAGCGCCGCAACCCCAGAGTCGGACACGACTGGACCTGATGGTCAGGGGCCCCTTTACCTTTACCTTTAACACTCCATACATCCCTGTACAAAGGTAGAATTGACATCCATTGCTCCAGATGCCTTTGCCCTTGGTGCCCTGCCCCCAAAAGGAATTGTCACCCCCCCCCCAACTGCAGAAGCTTCTCCACTACTGCCCTCCCCGTTCCCGTCCCCTCCTTCTCTTCTCCTTGCCCTGCTTATTGCAGTCCGAATCCATGACCACCTATTAGTTTTTAATATGTTGTGAAGGGGGAGGGGGGAGAGGATATGTTAAGCAGCTTTTTTTACAAAAAGGTTTTAAAATTGTACTCGGAACGAATCTCACCTTCTGCATCATTGCTTTTCCACACAGTTGCCAGGCGTTTGTGCGCTGTGCCCCTCTAACACTTGATACACTCTGTTCCAGACTACTTGAAAGACGAGTTGGACAGCTATGTGAAGCAACTGCAGATAGTGAAGGTCGTCCGGCAGCTGGAAAGGAAGGGTTTGATCACTGCCCGGTTGCTGGGTGCCAGCGTTGCTACGGGAGACGTGCTCACTTTCCTTGATGCTCACTGTAAGTCGCAACTCTCTCCGCTGGCGAGCTCAGTCCTCGCTGTGGGTCTTCTAGAGGCAAAATATTGCCAAGGCTGGCAACTCTGTCTTGCTTTGCTAAGCCAGCACACACACAGTGCTGTGCACGTGGTTTGATGGCTGTACCATTGAGGCTAGTTTGCAAACTACTGCTAACGGAAGCATCCGATCGTGAGCTGCATGCGTGAATGCGCTGCGGGAGATCAAACAGCACAGATATGAGTCTGGCCATTGCCTCGGGTGCTGTGCTTCTCAACCTGAGCTGCTTCACAAGGTCAGTTGCCGGTGATCAAGTGCAGAAGAACAATGTGGTTTCTCTGTATGTGTGCATCAACGTGGTTGGCAGCTGAAAGTGTGGGCAGACTCAGCTCAGCAGGACTGTGCGTTAGGAGATGGTGTGAGGCTCAAAGGACTCATTCACACATACATGGCACCAACTGGCTGGTCCAAAGGTAGAGAAATCAAGAGACTTACATGCATGTGTGCATGTCCTCTTTGATTGGGGGTGAGAGTGAGGAATCCTGATTTTGTAACGTTCTGCTCATGGAAAGCACAATAGGATACAGCCCCGGGCTGTGCGCTATGAAAATGGCATGCATGTTTTGGTTCTCTCTTTCTTTCTATTTGCGCAAAGTGTGGCTTTCTTTGGCACGCAATTTGTTTGTGCCTGCTATTGCATCGATAGCAGAGTAGCATATTTCTGAAGCAGGCTAAAAAGTGAAGGCCAAAAGGAAGGAGGGATTAATCTTCCTACAGTGCATAGCAGCAGAACTAGGGTGGAACAAATGGAGGCATCCAATGTGGGACCTGTCATAGTTCCAGACCCTTTCTGGCTGGGCTGAATTTTGTTGAAGGAACTCGAGGAAGCCTCCATGCAGATACAGCAGGATGACCTCATGGTGTTATGTTCTCACACTGCACTGCAACCATTGTCTGCAAAGGCTGGGTCTGATGGGAATTGAACAACCTCTGGAGGGTTACATGTTTAACCCAAACATGTATTTGGGGACCCATTTCTTTTTCTTTCTTTCTTTTTACTATGCATTTAATGGTGATGATTCTCCTGTTGAGACCCACCTTAGATCAGGCTGCCACTCACCCGTGGGTCCCAACCTGCTAGTAGAAAACTAGTGCTTATTGCAGGCATCCCCAAACTGCGGCCCTCCAGATGTTTTGGCCTACAACTCCCATGACCCCTAGCTAACAGGACCAGTGGTCAGGGATGATGGGAATTGTAGTCCAAAACATCTGGAGGGCCAAAGTTTGGGGGTGCCTGGCTTATTGTATTGGGATGTTTTCTCAATGTTACCACCAGAGGCCACTGTTCATTTTCACAGTGGCTCTGCACAATATTTTTGGACCCTGAAATGGTTATTCCAGAATGTAAATCAGTTCCAGGCTATGAAATTAGAAGTATGAGAAGTCAGGGAGAGCCCTGATATTAGCATCCAGTTATTTGGAGTTTTCCAGTTCTGGGCATCTACCTGTATAATAGTGTGGTAGACTGCTAGGCAGTGGAAATTTTTAATAAAAATTGCTTCTGTGTACATCTGCATGCATAGCTGCCAAGTCTCCCGTATTCCCTGGGAAACCCCCATTTTTCCAGCTGTTCCCAGCTGAAAAAAACGGGTTTTTTTGTTTTTTCCCAGTTTATTCTGGCGTGGCAATAATTTTGGAACTGGGCGGAGCATGCTCAGAAGCGACTTTTGATGCAGCTCTGCCCAGTTCCAAAATGGCTGCAGTGCGACTTCTGGCGTGGCGGCCATTTTGGAACTGGGCAAAGCAGCATCAAAAGTCGCTTCTGAGCATGCTCTGCCCAGTTCCAAAATGGCGGCAGAACAACTTCCGGTCTGCTACGTCCGGTCCAGTCCCTTATTTCTCCGACAGCAACTTGGCAGGTATGTCTGCATGGTAAGGTGATTAGGGACAAGGAGAAGGTGGAAGAGAGAAGAAGTGGCTGTTAACAATGTCAAGAAGATGAGGTCGAGGGAAAGGATTTCCAAGGGTGTAATGACCCGGGACAATCAAAGCTTGCGTAGAGACAACATCAGATGATGTCATCCATTTCCCCTTCTCTCTTTTTAGGTGAATGTTTCCATGGCTGGTTGGAGCCTCTCTTATCGCGCATTGCTGAGGAACCCACCGCTGTGGTCAGTCCAGATATCACCACCATTGACTTGAACACTTTTGAGTTTTCCAAGCCAATTCAGTATGGGAAGCAGCACAGCCGGGGCAACTTTGACTGGAGCCTGACTTTTGGATGGGAGTCCATCCCTCAGCATGAGAAGCAGAGAAGGAAAGATGAGACTTATCCCATCAAGTAGGTCCATGATGAAAGCTCCTTTCTGGTAGACCTTTTTATGCCACTCACTGTTAAGTAAACCTCTGTGCAGATCACAGTGTCATCTGCACCGAAACCCACACACTCATTGCGTAGCCCTGATAAAATTCAGTAATTATTGTTTGGCTTCATTTGTTGGATCAAATGGAAGTGGTTTTTTTAAAAAAATTTATCCAAATGCCTTAATGAGACAGGAATGCAACTGATGTTGTGGTGGTTTAAGGCACTCACAAAAACAGCAGATGGGAGGTGTCAATCAATCAATCAATCAATATACTTTATTCGACCGATAGTCAGAAACAAAAAACATTTCTCAATACAAAGATAAACATATAAAACTGAAGGCATCAGAGGGATACATAAATGGGGTATGACCGCGCTACTAAACCTCCTACAGATAACCCACATCAAGACATTCGATTATACGTTTCCGACACTTGAGCGCCAGGAAGAGGAATTTAGCCACTGAGAAGGTTATTTTCCCAGTGGGCTTGTTTAGCAAATATGCTGCCTGCCGTTCTCTTGGTCGGGAACTAAACTGAGATAAATACGGGTCTATAAGATATTGCCTTAAATCATTATAAAAGGGACAACTCAGTAGAATGTGTTCTGTGGATTCTACCTCACCCAAGGCACAATGGCACATTCTCTGACCGTATGGGACTCCTCCAAATCTTCCCCTCAAAACCACCGAATCAAGGACATTCACTCTAGCCGCAGTAATTAGTCTGCGGTATTCCACATAGTGGATATCTGCCAGGTAACGGGCTGGTGCAGACCGATACACCTGCTCCCCTAAAAACATCCCAGATTTCACGCGGGCTATGTCCTCCTGTCTGGCGATATCCCCCATATCATCTTAGAAGAGTCATGAAGTGGAAAGTGAGAAGAAAGCCTCTCCTAAAACGGTCCCTTTGCACTGTTTGTAGAATAAGGTAGCAGCATCCTTTTTGCTTCATTTTAGTTGTGTGAGAGCCAGCAACAGAGTTTTCCAGGCACCTCGTGTTTAGTGTTGGAATCCCACCAACACACTTTCTTTCTCTCTTACTTTCTCTTTCCGCCTGACCTCTTGGCTGTCCTGTAGGAGATGGGGAGAGCATGGCCTGAGAAGTGCTCCAGTTGTATTGGGGTGGTTGGACCTATTCTCCCGCAAAATCCCAACCACAAAAGAACAGCTAAATGATACAACCCTGTAGCACTGTGAGGTTTGAGGTAATAACCAAATGTCAGAATTCAAAACTTCAAAAGTGTTTTTTTTTATTTCCTTCAGAACTAACGTTATTCGCAGGCGTTTTATTTTTCAAACAATGGTTTGATGGTGATTTGGAAAAGCCACTTCTTTTTTCAGTTGGTTTTTCAATAAGCCAGCTACCGTGGGCTAAAAATACACTGAGTTTAGGGCAATCAGTAAAGGTAAAGGGATAGGTCCAGTCGCAGATTACTCTGGGGTTGCTGCGCTCATCTCGCTTTACTGGCCGTGGGAGCCAGCATTTGTCCGCAGACAGCTTCCAGGTCATGTGGCCAGCATGACAAAACCGCTTCTGGCAAACCAGAGCAGCACACAGAAACGCCGTTTATCTTTCCGCTGGAGCGGTACCTATTTATCTACTTGCACTTGACATGCTTTTGAACTACTAGGTGGGCAGGAGCAGGGACCAGGCAACGGGAGCTCACCCCATCACAGGGATTCGAACCGCTGACCTTCTGATCAGCAAGCCCTAGGCTCTGTGGGTTAGGCCACAGCGCCACCCGCGTCCCAATCAGCAGTGGAATTGAGCCAAAAGAAAACCAGCAATCACAGGCAGAATCAGGAGCTTCTGAGTCCTTCCTGTCCCTCCATGTATTCCAACCTATAAGTGACCTTGCAAACAAAATAGCAAAGGAATTGCTTCTGGTATGCAGAAGTGGAGTAGCTTTGAGAACAATTCGGGACATGATAAATGGGTGTGTAAGTGAAAGGCTGGCTGAAGTGCCAACATTTGCACATGCGGGGGGAAACCTCTTGCACAGATATGCAGGTTTGTAGCCAGTAATTCTTCTAGTGGATGAGGCAACCTTTGGTGTAAATGACCCCTGAGATCTGGGTCACCCATGTTTGCACATCACTCTTAATTTCTCCATGCACCTTAGGATGAAACCTTTGTCCGGCTTGGATGCCTGCAGTTTAGTGTGGGAACGGACGCCAGTGAAAAGCAATGTGTTTGAGGGTATAATGATGAAATCAGTGTTTTCTGTGTAGTGGGCCCATTCATACACACAAGTCATCCTTTGATACTGCAGTCATCTAGAGATGAATTTGCATGTGGGTGCCAGGCCTGAGGTGCTGGGATGAGGAAACCATGGACTTCATCTCCCATCATCCCTGACTATTGGCCAAGCCAGCTGGAGCTGCTGGGAGCTGGAGTCCAACAATATAACTTTGTGTTGTAGACACCCCCTTAGCATACCACCACCCCCATTAGAAAAAATATAAATTAGTGTGATCTACCTCCTGGCGCTTCCTTGGGATATAAGGATTATAAACCACTTGGTATACTCGGAAGTTCTTTATGAGACACCATGCCCGGACTCCCCTCCCCGCCCACCCCTTTTTGCGCTACAAAAGCCAGGATAATGAAGGCCATGACATGAAAGAACCAAGGTTTATTCCTTTCTCTTTTCAAAGCCTGCCAGCCTCTTGTCTGTTTTGGCAGTGGGCAGCTGCAGAGTCATTAAGGTAACCAGTATCCCAACTTCTTAAAAGCTCGAAATGACCTTGAATTCATCAAGTGGAAGACATTTAATACCGGCCCTCTGGCCCTCGCCATTGCACCAGCGAGACAAAACCCCTGTTCCTTTTGGCCTCAAGTACAGCTCCTCTTTGTGCAGAGGTCAGACGGGAGGCTGTTCTGCCCCCAATGAAAGGGGCTCGGGGACTCCTTTTTGTTGCTGCTGCATATTCTAAGAGAGGGAGAGAGGCTGGCTTGTCAGCGGCTCTTAATCTGTGCTGCTCGCCTTGGTAAGAACGGAGCTGTGTTTCAGGAGGGGGGGGGGCTTGTCGAAGCAAGTTTTCGACTCCGATCTCCATTTCTCTCTCTTTTTTTAAAAAAAGAAAGAAATGCCTCTTACGAAAGGAGCAGGGCAGATTGAAAAGCTTCGTCCCCAAGTGCTCTCAATTTTGGCTTGGCAATATGCATTTACTGTAATGATACCCGAGGCTGAATGAAGGGCTTGTCTGCCTCTGAAAGGCTCTGCCTTAAAGTCCCTAGTGACTGAGCGCCACCCTAAGCACCGGGGCTGTTCCTGCTGCTTCTGGTGTGATCAGCCAAGGCCCGCCTCACAATCTCCTCCTTAGCTCTCCCTCTCCTACAACACATCTGGGCTTGGTTGCTGCTGGTCTTCTCAAGAGTAGACTTATTGAAATGAAGGGACCTAAGCCTGGGGACCCAGGTGGCGCTGTGGGTTAAACCACTGAGCCTAGGGCTTGCTGATCAGAAGGTCAGTGGTTCGAATCCCTGTGACGGGGTGAGCTCCCGTTGCTTGGTCCCAGCTCCTGCCAACCTAGCAGTTCGAAAGCACGTCAAAATGCAAGTAGATAAATAGGAACCGCTACAGCGGGAAGGTAAATGGTGTTTCCGTGTGCCGCTCTGGTTTGCCAAAAGTGGCTTTATCATGCTGGCCACATGACCTGGAAGCTATACGCCGGCTCCCTCGGCCAATAATGTGAGATGAGTGCACAACCCCAGAGTCGGTCACGACTGGACCTAATGGTCAGGGGTCCCTTTACCTTTTTAAGCCAGTCATGCCCATTAATTTCAGTGGGTCTGCTCTGAGCATGGCTGAAATTGGATACAACGCCATGTCTTGAGCTCTATGCACTTTTGGAAGCAAAATAAGCGTATGAAAGTTTATGCTGTTCATAGTTTCAGTTTGAATGAAGAGCTTGGAATTTCTAGAAGGAGTGAATGTGTGTGTGTGTGTGTGTGTGTGTGTGTGTGTGAGAGAGAGAGAGAGAGAGAGAGAGAGAGAGAGAGAGAGAGAGAGAGAGAGAGAGAGAGAGATTGTGGGGGGGGCAGATCAGCTTCTACTGTTTAAAACACTTAAATCCTGACATCTTTTTTATTATTATTTGAATTTTCAAAAATGGGAACAGAGAGCATATTTAACCCTCCTCCTCTTGTCCTACTTACAGCTTCATATCAAATACAGCATATATACATATACCATATGACTTCCCTTCCACACTTTTCCTGGTTCCTTTGCTTTTCCACTACTGCATAATCCACATCTTTTTAATCATCCAATTTGTTCTCTATTAAATACCCTATCTATTTCAACTCTGCTAGATTTACTCGAGACCTACTAGCTATGTATTGGTTTATACTGGTTCTTACAATATTCAATCAACTTGTCCATTCCTCACATCTATTTGACAACAGGGCTCCAAGTAAAATAGCATACAACGAAATAGCATACAACAAAAATATATTATTTTTGAAAGTTTGGAAGGTAGTGGTGACTGGAAAAGTTGCACAAAGGTTCAGGGTTTCTTAAATGATTCTGTAAGGACCATGTTGGAAAATAACCCTACATACTTTGCATGCTCTCCAGCCATGATTTTGTGCCCAGTAATTCCTGAAGAACGTCTTGGGCATCTAGATACAGTAGTCTGCACTTCCTTGAGATTTGCAGCAGCAGCTGTGATGGAAGCAATGGATGGGCAATGGTGTCAACTGTCCCTTCTAGGCCTTTGATGTTCTCTTAGTCCTTGTTCTCGCACGTTCTTCTTGTTCTGCTTTATTTAATACATGTTTATTCTTCCTGTTACATAGCTTAGGTAAAGGTAAAGGGACCCCTGACCATTAGGTCCAGTCGTGACCGACTCTGGGGTTGCGTGCTCATCTCGCATTATTGGCCGAGGGAGCCGGCGTATAGCTTCCAGGTCATGTGGCCAGCATGACAAAGCCGCTTCTGGCAAACCAGAGCAGCACACGGAAACGCCGTTTACCTTCCCGCTGTAGCGGTTCCTATTTATCTACTTGCATTTTGACATGCTTTCGAACTGCTAGGTTGGCAGGAGCTGGGACCAAGCAACGGGAGCTCACCCCGTCACAGGGATTCGAACCGCCGACCTTCTGGTCAGCAAGCCCTAGGCTCAGTGGTTTAACCACAGCGCCACATAGCTTAGGACCTGGTTTTAATACTTTCAAAATACAGTTCCAAGGATCAGATCAGCGGTCTGTAAGAGCATCAGTTGTGGGAGTAGTTAGATTTTGGGACGGCAGACTACTGGGAACTTGATATAAGCAATCATAAACAAATGCACCTCTCAGACACATACAAAAATCAATTTCTTTTTAAAAAGCCTAATTCAACAGAACAGCAAAAAGAAGCATCGACAGATCACTCCTCAGAAAGCTAGCCTAAATGCATGTCCCTTGCAGAGTTGCCTGAATCTTCTCTCCAAGCCTCAGGGGTATTGCAAGAAAAGCCTTGGCTCCTCGACACAGATCTGATCTCCTGTAATGATGGTATTCTGGGGTGGGCAGAACCTGCTTGACTGAAATTGATGCATGCAGTTCCCAGACGGTGTAAGGAACAAGTCATAGGTCTATAACCTAAAGCTCAAACTAGGAATTTCAGAGAGGATGTTGAGCACTGGTTGATGCTGCAAGAACACCTACTTCAGTTTCCCTTTCACTAATTATCTCTCTTACTGGAATTTGAATAACATACTCACAGTTCTCCCTTTTTGCAGGACTCCCACATTTGCTGGTGGACTCTTTGCCATTTCCAAGTCCTATTTTGAGCACATCGGCTCTTACGATGATCAGATGGAAATCTGGGGTGGGGAAAACGTGGAGATGTCCTTTCGGGTAAGAAGGAAAGGTACAATATCCTAATTGCGGTACAGCTATGGATGGCCCAGCATATTTTCCAGCTGTTCTAAATTTGCAGCACAGGGAAACATTCATTCATTCATTCATTCATTCATCAATCAATCAAAATATCAAAACTAAAGGATTGTGAAGAGAGCAAGCCTAGTCTCCCCCTGGGCTCCCTTCCCTCCCCTGGGGTGTCTTTTTCAGCTTTCAATTAGCCATAATTTAACATTGCACCCAAACCCTAAACCTGTGGTTGATGATGACTGTGATTCGTTGGAACAAGCAGCTTCGTAAACCACAGTTTTAAAGTTGGCTTGTTTCAAATAAACCATAGTTAAGATCAATCATCGTTTGTCGGATTTGGATGGCACAGGGGAGGTGTAGTTAACCAAAACTGGAAGCAAAATCTTCCAAGCTCTTTCCCCATGGAGAAAAAGGGGTGGGGTGGGGAAGAGAGGGTAATTCCTGTTGCAATAAAACATGCATCCTGCATGCCAGCAGTTCCAACCATGTGTACCTTCCATTTCTATTAATAAAGGATATGTGCAAGCAGCAAGGTGGTGCTGAATTTGCTCACAGCAAGTGTGGCAACTACACATTATTGAGTCATGGCACCTTAGAATTACTAGGAAAGTGTAAGAAAATCTGGGATACTGCAAACATGGTAAAATTTACAGATTAGATATATAAGGAAATAACTGAAATGCTTTTTAAGGAGGGGAAGTATGTTTCCTTTCATTATTGCAATGAAAAGCTTGAGTGGATCACATGGGTGCTCTTTTTGGTGGTTTTACGAGCATTAATGTTAATTTTAAAAAAGGGCCCCTCTGAAAAGCAGCTTTCAAAGGCTAAAAGCTGTTTGGAGTGCCACCCTGTGGCTGCAAGGAAAATCAGGAGCGGGTATAGAAGTTTCTTAGAGAGCCAGGGATCTCCTATCCAGGACTGCCAATGTATACCCACAGAAATGCCTTCAACGGTATACAGTGGTACCTCGGTTTAAGTACACAATTGGTTCCGGAAGTCTGTACTTAACCTGAAGCGTACTTAACCTGAAGCGAACTTTCCCGTTGAAAGTAATGGAAAGTGGATTAATCCGTTCCAGGTGGGTCCACGGAGTACTCAACCTGAAGCGTACTTAACCCGAAGTATGAGTGTGATTGGTTCTGGAAGTCCGTACTTAACCTGAAGCGTACTTAACCTGAAGAGAACTTTCCCTTTGAAAGTAATGGAAAGTGGATTAATCTGTTGCAGACGGGTCCGCAGAGTACTTATACTGAAAGTACTCAAACCGAAGCGTACTTAAACCGAGGTATGACTGTACTCAGGTCTATAATGTGCCCAAAGCCAACTAGCAGAAGGGAGCAAGTAATAATAATAATAATAATAATAATTTATTTATACCCCGCCCTCCCTAGTGAGAGCCGGGCTCAGGGCGGCTGACATCAATAAAATTACAATAAAACGTAAAAGAAAGAAAAACAATTGATTAATTGATTAAAATGCAGATTAAAATACATTACAAATTATTTCCCAATGCTCTTTTACCCTTTTACAAGTCCACCACATAGGATAGAACATATGATAGTTTGCTTTTTAAAGTTGTGGTGAGCGAGAGAGGCAGTGTCAAACATTTTCTCCATGCCACCATTCCAAAGCTGCTATTTCCCCACATGCACCCAGGAAAGACGAACTGGTCAGCTTCTGTCCTGTATGTGAGTGGGGGAGGGGTGATTTTTGGTAAGGGGAAAGCATTATTTGGGAAGGACTGTAGCTCAGTGGCTGCACATGCAGAGGGTCCTGGGTTCAATCAATTGGATCTCAAGGTAGGACTGGGGACACTTCTAATCTGAAAGCCTGGAGAGCAGCTGCCAGTCAGGGTAGACAATACTAAGGTAGATGGACCAGTGGTATGGCTCGTTATATAAGGCAGCTTCCTAATGATTGTGATGCTGATTCTGCTGGTGCCCCTTCTGTCAAGAGCTTGGGTGTAACCTTGGATGCCTCCCTTTCCATGGAGGCGCAGGTTGCAACCACAGCCAAGGTGGCATTTTTCCATCTCCGCCGCGTTAAGCAGTTGGTCCCCTACCTTTCTCAGCCTGACCTGGCCACAGTGATCCATGCAATGGTCACCTCTAGGCTTGATTGTTGTAACTCGCTCTATGGGGGGCTGCCCTTGAAACTGACCCAGAAACTCCAGCGGGTGCAGAATGCCGCGGCGAGACTCCATATGGGGTCCTCACCGCGAGATCACATTCATCCAGTGCTTTACCAGCTGCACTGGCTCCCGGTGGAGTACAGGATCAGGTTTAAGGTGCTGGTTTTGACCTTTAAAGCCCTATGCGGCTTAGGACCCTCGTACCTACGGGACCGCCTCTCCCGGTATGCCCCGCATAGGACATTAAGGTCCACAAATAATAACATACTGGAGATCCCGAGTCACAAGGTGGTTAGACTGGCCTCGACCAGGACCAGGGCCTTCTCAGTACTAGCCCCGACCTAGTGGAACGCTCTCTCTCAGAAGACTAGGGCCCAGCGGGAGTTGTCATCTTTTTGTAGGGCCTGCAAGACAGAGTTGTTCCGCTTGACCTTTGGACTGACTCAGTCTGACCCCGGTGTTACCCTCCCCTAAGGCTTTATCCTACAGATATTTAAATGAGGTTGCACTTCCTAATTTTCTAATTTTAAAATTGAATTTTAAAATTGTATTTAATCTGCATTTTAATTGAATTATTTCTTTTATGCTTGCTTTGATATTCCTGTTGTTAGCCGCCCTGAGCCCGATCTCGACTGGGAAGGGCGGGGTATTAATAATTGTTGTTGTTTAGTCGTTTAGTCGTGTCCGACTCTTCGTGACCCCATGGACCATAGCACGCCAGGCACTCCTGTCTTCCACTGCCTCCCGTAGTTTGGTCAAACTCATGTTCGTAGCTTCGAGAACACTGTCCAACCATCTTGTCCTCTGTCGTCCCCTTCTCCTAGTGCCCTCAATCTTTCCCAACATCAGGGTCTTTTCCAAGGATTCTTCTCTTCTCATGAGGTGGCCAAAGTATTGGAGCCTCAGCTTCACGATCTGTCCTTCCAGGGAGCACTCAGGGCTGATTTCCTTAAGAATGGATAGGTTTGATCTTCTAGCAGTCCATGGGACTCTCAAGAGTCTCCTCCAGCACCATAATTCAAAAGCATCAATTCTTCGGCGATCAGCCTTCTTTATGGTCCAGCTCTCACTTCCATACATCACTACTGGGAAAACCATAGCTTTAACTATACGGACCTTTGTCGGCAAGGTGATGTCTCTGCTTTTTAAGATGCTGTCTAGGTTTGTCATTGCTTTTCTCCCAAGAAGCAGGCGTCTTTTAATTTCGTGACTGCTGTCACCATCTGCAGTGATCAAGGAGCCCAAGAAAGTAAAATCTCTCACTGCCTCCATTTCTTCCCCTTCTATTTGCCAGGAGGTGATGGGACCAGTGGCCATGATCTTGGTTTTTTTGATGTTGAGCTTCAGACCATATTTTGCGCTCTCCTCTTTCACCCTCATTAAAAGGTTCTTTAATTCCTCCTCACTTTCTGCCATCAAGGTTGTGTCATCTGCATATCTGAGGTTGTTGATATTTCTTCCGAATAATAATAATAATAATAATAATAATAATAATAATAATAATAATAAGATGTCTTTTCTGCAGGTTTGGCAGTGTGGGGGCCAGCTGGAGATCATACCCTGCTCTGTGGTTGGCCATGTATTCCGTTCCAAGAGTCCCCACACCTTCCCCAAAGGAACTCAAGTCATCTCCAGGAACCAGGTGCGCCTGGCGGAAGTCTGGATGGATGACTACAAGGAAATCTTCTACAGAAGGAACCAGCAGGCTTCCCAGATGGCTAGAGAGGTATGTAAGCCAACTTCCCCTGAAAGTTGCTCTGAAGGATCAGGAGTGCCTGTCCCTTGTTTTCAAGTGTGTATTTAGAGCAGCCTTCCTCAGGTTTTTTGACTGCAAGCTTCCACCAGCCCCAGCTATCAGAGTCTATGATCAGGGTTGACGGGAGCTGCAGTCCAAACATCTTGAGGACAACGGTTTGGGGAAGGCTGATTCAGAGTTGTCGCCTAGCGTCTTCTCATTTCCCTATGTAGAGCTGATTCAGCTGTAGTGAAGAGGGTTCTCAAACGTAGTTGCAGGGAGCCTCACCAAGGCAAGAAAAAGCACTGTATGGACATTTCATAGAATCATAGAATTGTAGGGGTGGAAGGGACCCCAAGGGCCATCTAGTCCAACCCCCTGCAATACAGGAACCTCAGCTAAAGCATCTATGACAGATGGCCATCCAACCCAAGGAAGGAGAGTCCAACCTCCCAAGGAAGACGGTTCCACTGTTTCAGCGGTTGGGTGACTGAGAGTTGCCCCTCTCCAACCCCTGAAGTGCCCAGCCATAGGCTGGGGAGCAGGGAGAGTTCTGCTGGGGCCTTGCCAGGTGGTGGCAGTTGGGGCCCACTTACCCTCAAGAACCTCCAGAAGTCTAGAAAGGAGGTTTCTAAGCCTTTCTAAGCCTTTGCAGACTCCAAGGTTGGGCCTCATGCCCGGATGCAACTCCGAGAGCTGAGGCCTACCTTAGATTTAAGCTCGCATCCAGGGCCATCTTATCCATAGGCACTAGGGTGCGGGGCACCCAGGCTCTCAGGGGCGCCAGGCCGAGAGTCCAGGGGCCAAGAGTTGAGTCTGGGGAAGAGCCTGCCCTTCGGTCGGAGCGTTGCGGTGGGCTCTGCGCCGCGAGTTCGGGGGCGACCAAGCCAACGAGACGCTGAGGCTGCTAGCCGGCTCTGCCCTCCTGGCCCTCCTGCATGTCTGGGACTGGGCAACCTGGGGGAGGCGCCGGGCGGATCTTTGCACCCCGGCGCCGCATATGCTTAAGACAACCCTTCTTGCATCTTAAGCAAATAAAAAAAATTAAGTAATGAATTGTTTGTTTTCAGAATTCATTGAGAGATTTGGTGGGTTCTATACAGCAGGGACGGTGGGCAGTGATAGTTTCTTCTTTTTATGAACTGATACTTTAAAAACAAACAAACCATGCTGTGCCTTGTCAGAAAACGTATGGAGACCTCGCCAAGAGGCTTGAGCTGAAGGAGCGGTTACATTGCAAGAACTTCACCTGGTACCTACAAACCATTTATCCCGAGATCTTTATCCCAGACCTTACACCAGCGTTTTACGGAGCGGTAAGTGCAGGTTTGGTGTGTTCATTGCATGAGAGAGTTCTTTCTGGGTCACAGCAAAGGAGAATCTAGTCTTGCCTTCTATATCCAACCATGTTCAGCCACTTGGCCCTTCCTTGGTTCATGTCCTGCAGTGAGGACATGGCTCAGAATGCCAGTATCTGGTCCAGATTCGGACTGTGCATATATCTATGTTCCAAATCCAGATGGTAGGCCTGTAACATCTACATGTGTAAACATCTAAAATTGCTTATGTATTTCTAACCTTCCATCCCACTCCAATGTGACTAAAAGAGAAACTCCGGTAATAGGTTTGATTCTCCACCAAGTGAAAATGGTGCACATCTTCACATATCGACTCATATCTTTTGTCCTGTGCTTTCCAGGCATGCCATGCTTTAAGGCTGAAGCACAACAAATAGCACTTCAGGTTTTCCCCAGATTGCCATTTGTTCCGATTCAGCAGGTTTTTGGGGGGAAGCGCCAAGGCAGGAGGGGGGGGGACCACTTGGACACAGAGCTTTAAAGCAGGGGCCTATGCAGCAGAAAAGAAAATCTGGATAAGTCTTTTATTTGCTGCCCTTTGGCTTTGCTACAATAAAGCAAACCCTTCATTAACAAGCCTTCAAAAGCTTTAATTTTTGCTTTGTCAATCTGTACTTCTCAGTTTATGAACTCTTGACTCCTTCTTTCCTTCCTTCCTTCCTTCCTTCCTTCCTTCCTTCCTTCCTTCCTTCCCTCCCTCCCTCCCTCCAGCAGCAGAGCATATGCCTGCACTGCCCAGGGCAGGTGCGCTCCCGATGGGTGTGTGGTGTGAAGGGTGCCCTCCCAGGTGTGGGATAGTCGCTTGGGTGCCCGGAGTGGCACACGCGCCCTGCAGCCAGAGGCAGAGCAAGCCGCCCATGGCAGACATTTGGCACGCTGCCCTCCCATGACTCCCAAGCCTACCCCAAGCTGTCAAAATGAAGGGGGGAGGGGAGAATGTCGCCAGCAAAGTGGTGCAGCTCCTTCCCTTACCCCGACAGGGTAAGGCTTGGGAGTCACAGGTGGGTGGTGTGCTGAATGTCACCCCCCCACCCCCTTCCTACGCCCCTGCTTCTCTCCCTCCCTCCCTCGGTCAGTTCTACTAAGGAACCAGTCTAATGGCCTTCACTGTCTTCAGAACTTAGAATATTCTGTTTTGAAATCTAGTTGGAGGGTTTTTTAGAAAGGGTGTATATGTTGCAAGGGAGCGGTAAAGTTTTTGTTTCTTGAGCAGGAACTAGGTAGTAGCTAGAAATGGAAGATAAGTTAGATATAGGTGCTTTGAGAGAGGTGGGGGGTTAGTTGGGCTGAAGGGGGAAAATTCAGGACTGCACACTGCTTACAGAAAGAGTGCAGGGTCAACGGGGCTGTATTAAGGCCAATTTGCACCTAGGTGCAATTTGCACCTACTGGCTGTAGATGGACCCCTAAGAGTGTTGGATTGTTTTCAGATTAGAAATGAGGGTGCCAAACACTGCTTGGATGTTGGAGAGAACAACCATGGAGGGAAGCCACTCATCATGTACCCCTGCCATGGGATGGGAGGCAATCAGGTATGGAATTCGTGAGAAAAATCCGGTCTTAGGGAAAACACTCCCATTAGTGCAAGAGTTTCTGTTTGTGCAGTGAAACTTCCCCACCTTCTCATGCCCTTTCCCACACCCTTCTAGAGGATTGGAGAAAACCCCGTAACAGATTTAGGGGGTGCACAGGGAAAGATGTTCCACAGCACAGCCAAAAGTCCTCCTGCAAATGGAACTGCTTCATTGGACCCCACGCCATGTCTCTTTCTCATATATGAGCACACACCACCAGGCAATGCTTTCAGGCCCTGCAGTCTGGAAGTTTTGTGCTGCCCTATGATTTCAGACGAACAGGTGCTTCTGTAACGATTATTCTGCACTGACTGAACCATGGCAGTCTCGTGCAGGTTGGCCGCCCTGGCGCTGAGGGGCGGAGATCGCTCCGGCGCCCCCGCCCTCGCAGGGTGTAGCATGGTTTCTGCGCGGCTCCCTGCCTGGCACACCGCGCCACCGGGGGTCTACCTAGAGTCGGCCCTGTACTGAACTACTTGCAACTTTCCTAGTTATAAGAGCATACCCACATTTTTTCCCTAGGTTTCCATTTTAAAACAGAGGGGGGGGTGAGAACACTGCATTAATCAAAATGCACCTTCTAAAGATCCATACCTTGGATCTTGAATGGCTTACTAGCGAAACAAATTGGCTCCCAAACACCACAAACCCAGAAACAGGTGTTCCAGTCTGCGGACATTTTTTTGAAAGCCAAATTTCCAACGCAGCTCCCACGGCTTTCGATTGAGTTCAGGAAGCTCCTGCAGCCAATTGGAAGCCGCACGTTGGTTTTCGAACGGTTCCGGGAGTTGAACGGACTCCCGGAATGGATTAAGTTCAACAACCGAGGTACAACTGCATAGACTTGTTCCCCAAAACAGTTGAGAACAGTTTTACAAAACGGGTAAGGGATTGCCTACCACTTTATTTTGCATCCACGTTTTCTTGATGTGTAAAAAAAAATAAACCGCTCTACCCCAGAACAAAGCAAAAGCCCGACTCCTCTCAATTGCTTTCTGATGATGAAGGCCTCTTAGGAACTCACCGGTGGTTGTTCTTTTGTGTGTCGTTCTCAGTACTTTGAATACACATCCCAGCGAGACCTGCGGCACAACATCGGCAAGCAACTCTGCCTCCGTTCCAAGATGGGACCCGTGGAATTGGGAGACTGTCACTATACAGGGAAGCACTCCCGGGTGCCGGAAAATGAAGAATGGGAACTGACTAATGTGAGTTCTTTAAGTTATACAGGTTTTCTCTTGCTCTTGAAATCCAAAGTTTGCCCCCCATCAGTCGTCCACCAGACAGACATTCCTTGCTGCTATGGCTACAGCCTGGCCTAGCCTGGCCAAAGTACATAATGGGCAGTTCTATTCTGCCATTTTTTCTGGAGATCCTTTTGAGAGCAGCCACTGATTGTGGGCTTGGGGTGTACCGTAATAAGAAGTTGCAGCAGCCACCATAGAGGAGGATCTGGCGATCCCTCTTGGCATTGTGGGAGCTGCTCGCCTCACTGCCTTGAAGGGGGAAATGGGGGAGAGAGAAAACTCCATTTTCACAATGCTATTTGTTTGCTGGGTTGTTCCATGTTTCTCTAGCACCTGGTGTGGTGATGGTCTCAAAAAAAAAAAGTCATTCAAAAAATTCATGGAGGGGCAAGTCTCTCAAAGACTAGTATTTATTAATTCATTCCATTTATATCCTGTCCTTCCTCCTCGGGGAGCCCATGAGAGCCAAATTAGCTTAGCTAAATAAGCACAGATGTCTGAAAATGGTTGATGCCAAAGACAGGGTTTTAATTTCTCTTGAAGCAGGAAATAGGGCTGTGATGGAAAACACTGGAATTAAAATGTTTCTGGTTTTTGTTTTTGGGAGGGGGCAAGTGAGTCTGCAGGACCCAACAGGGTGATTTTGTTTGTGGGGTGGCCGTATTCACAGTGTTTGGGCAGTGGTGAGGTATGCTAACCATAGTGCTCAGGATAAGGAGAGACTTCCTTTTCAAAAAATAATAATAATAAACTTCCAGATTTGGGGAAAATGTCAAATGAGCCCCAATTCTTCCCCATGAACATGCTTCTGGGGTATTCTGTTCTTCAGGGAAGTGCAGGAAGCTGTAGCCACTCTCTGACCACCCAGAAGAACACTCCTGTCTTGTCCCTTGGCTGCTGCTGTCCAT
Organism: Zootoca vivipara; assembly: GCF_963506605.1. Lineage (NCBI taxonomy): Eukaryota > Metazoa > Chordata > Lepidosauria > Squamata > Lacertidae > Zootoca > Zootoca vivipara. The sequence continues at coordinate 116,160,980 of NC_083277.1, read as the reverse complement.
GGTAGCAGCAACAGGAGTTAACATTTTCCTTGTTAATGGTCATTTGCCACAGACAACAACAACAACAAAAAAAATTTGACTTGAGTGGCTGATATTTTCCTCACTTTCAGTCAAGAGGGGAGATTGGATGCTTTTGCTATGGTAAGTGCACCCCCTTACTTCAGAAACACTGCAAATATTTCCCCTCCACCACCACCCCAAAACCAATGAACTTTGTCCCCAGCAAATACCAGGCAAATTTCAAGAGGGTCATTTGGTGCAGCCCCAAGGAATTGCATATTCCTAGAGTGCTGGACTTCCTTGGAAGCCTTGTGAGCTATAGATAGAGAGGTATAATATCCATTTATCACACGCTGTGAGGATACAGGGAAAATCTATCAGCTTTGTGTTCTCTTTTTCTAATTGCTCATAGGAATCTCTCCTACTTCTCTTTGGGATAGAATACTGGGCTTGGATGGACTTTGGAATGATCTGAGGCAATGCTCTTTTAAAAAAAAAGATTTTTATTGAATTATTACAGAAATAAAGAGAACAGACAAAGGAAAAAGGGAAAATGCACCCTTTACACCCGTACCATACAGAAAATTAATAAAGTCATTTACAAAACCAAATAAAAAACACAGATGACTTCCCGTCTACTCCTTAATGCAAATTTAGAAAATTTGCTGCTGATACAAACTATTATCATGATTAAACTGCTTCTTCATTAGTCTTGGGTCTCACATTGTTCTTAATACTACTGAAATTAGTCAAATGCTGCAGCCGAATTTAAACTGCTATTTTTTAAAAAAGTACATTTTGAGGACTTCCCATTTTGACATTTTGATACCAATACCTGTTTTGGTTTGTTCATTTTTTTAGACACATATTCCACATTCCACATATTCAATCAGTTTTTGAATCCATTCGTGCACGGATGGGAACTTGTCAGATTTCCAATTTGCAGCAATTAGCATTCTTGCTGCAACTGTAGCATATAAAAAGATATCTTTTGTTTTTTTAGTAAATTACCGGTCTGTGGTCCCCAGAAGATAAGCTTCTGGTTTTTTATTGAAAGAGATTTTTAGTAGTTTTTGCCATTCTGAATGGATGCCATCCCAAAACACCTCAATTTTCGTGCACTGCCACCACATGTGGTAAAAAGTGCCTGGTTTTTCTGTACATCTCCAGCAATCCAGCCTGGGACACTTTGATACATTCTAAGGCAATGCTCTTCATCTCTCTCTTTTCTTTTAGGACCACCTTCTTAAAAATGTGGCATCTAACAAATGTCTGTCTGCAAGGGGAGAGCATCCCTCTATGGCTTCCTGCAACTCTGCAGACCCCCATCAGCTTTGGTACTTCAGCTAAGCGATCCTGGCAAAGACCACAAAGCCTGTTGCCAATGTCCTCTTGTGGAAGTTTCTGTTCTCTTAACTCCACTACCAAGAAGACAGAGGACAAGTTCAAAGAAAGAAGAGAACCCAGTCAAATATGCTGCGTAATCACACTTGACTTACAAAACACTTTTGTGCCTTTGTGGGATGGGATGGTCAAAGGGGATGCAGCAAACCTTGGTGCATCTTTATTTCTTTTTAATTAAGTAAAATTCCAAGCTGGTATGTTTGCCCTTTAGAATACCATAAGTATTGTTAATCAAAGCTCCATATTGCGAGACGGACAACAATGGTGGTTTTATTTTGCAGTAGATTTAAAGGGGGGAGGGGGCGTTGATAGGATGTAAAATATTTTTTCCCCTCTTAACTTTTGTATGCTGTGAGCAGTGTAGGAAGTAGCAGCTTGTGGAGGTGCAGAGCCTTGTCCTAAGAAACAGTTTACCTGTGGGATAGTTTAGAAAATAACTGATGCCAAAGATAAGAATGACTTTAAACTCTGTTACATAGGAAAAAGCATCTTCTGGCCACACGGAGACTGTGGAAGGAGAAACTGCATTGTAAAGACTTGGGGGGGTGCATTTTGAATAGTTTCTCAGCTCTGTGTTGTTGTTTTTCAAAGATCTTGCACACAGATGCCGGTGGGCAGCGCAGAAACTGTTCCCCCCACCAAAAAAGTTTCAGTAGGTTAGGACTGCATTTTACAATAGTGGAACACTGGAGTGTGGTATTGTTTTGTGGCTGAAATCTTCACCCCGTTGCCAGTGCCTTACCTCCTCAGGCCTCTCACCACCGTGCTGCAAATAAGTCCCTTTCTCTCTCTTTTTAAAGCATTCTCTCGGCAGCTTATCTCTTTACCAAAGAAAAGGGGACTTGGGACGGGAGATGTACTCCCTGGACCTCCAACAAAGGAATGATGGAAGGGTAGCATTTTTGCTAGGCCCTTCCTTACGACTCCAGTGTCAGGCACCCGGTGTGTGCCTTTCTGATTGCTGCAATCCAGACCTCCAGAGGCCTTTGACATGAACTTGACCCCCCAAAAAAACCTGTTTGTGTAGCCTGCATAGTTTGACAACTTCCTGCACTAGGAGAAACTACTACTTGCCTTTTCGTCTGGATCCTCTCATTACCTTGATTGTACACTGTGATGCCTTGGAGCAAGGAAAGCTGCTAATGTGCCTTTATTTTGTAAGACCAGCTGGAGAAGCTGCTTGCTTTGAGGGAACGGGGGCTGCAGAAGCCTGCAAAATCACCTTCATGGATAGGATTGCAGAGACTACCCAACAGGGAATGAGTGTGTGCATGCCTGTCTTTACAAAAACGCCTGCTGAAGCAAATTAGTACATGATCTACTGCTAGTTGCCTGATGGAGCAAATCCCCGTTTTCCTTATTTGTTTTGTATGCTGTTAAGAAAAATAGCTTATTTGTTTTTTTTGGAGGTCACTGGAGGTGGGGATTTTTATTTTTTTTCCAAATGCAAGCCCAAGATGCTGTTCAGCCACAAAGCAGCAGCTTCGCCGTGACTTGACAATGAGCCTCTTCTTACCCATAGCTTGATTAGCTATTGCACTGTCCATTTAATGCAAAATGTAGAGATGAATTTGAAGGAAAATGTACCTCCAGAACATCCTAATAATTGGGTGTTTTTGAGCACACTACACTTTAAGAGTCGTTAGTTTGTGGGGGGTTTTGAAGTAAGACCAAAGGTGCTGACTGTTCCCCTAGATTTTGAATGCAGAAGGAGACATTGGTTTTCCCATTGTGTTCATTTCCAGGAAGGCTTTAGCTGAGAGGCAAAGACCTGCCTTGGTAAATCCCAACTGCAAATAATAAAACTTAAAATTCTATTTTACAAGAGAATCTTGTCTGACTTTGCTTACTTTCAAGTTGCTCTTCAACTGTGTGTGTGTGTGTGTGTGTGAGAGAGAGAGAGAGAGAGAGAGAGAGAGAGATTGAGAGAGAGAGATTTAAATAGCAGGCTAATGTTGGAAGCTGCTTTTGAGAAAAATATTAGCTTCAGGTCTTCCCTTTGGTCAGTCCTCATGTTTTAAGTGTATTCTGTATAAATATGTTAGACTCCGAAATAATAAAAAAATTCTTTTTTGGCTGGGTTTATCAGACCCCATGGAAGTTGGGTGTTGCTCCCTTACTGCCACACAACGAACTTTTTAATTGCTTCTGAGTATTTCGTATCTTGAGTCAAACGTCGGAGGCTATTTATACATAGGCCATTGGAGTCTGTGGAGAGATTCCAAACTGGCAACCATTTTCCTGCCCTTTTATCTCCCGAACCATTAATTTTCATGTGGTTGTCAGTGACCACAACATTTATCAGCAAAAGGGCACAGAACAATATGTGTGTGGGACGTATCTCCGTACATCCAAATAAGAACAGCAGCAATGATGTTGCAGGGTAAGTGCTGTTCTGGAAATATTGCCCAGTCACATAATTTTGCACCACTGAACAACATAATGTTTGGGATCCAAAAAGCTGGTTTAGGCACATCTAAGAGTTTGGGCAGGCCCTGGGTCTTTTCAAATTTATTTTTTTATTTATTGGAACAGCAAACTTCAATGCTTCTGAAAGGTCTGCTTTCTGAAAGGTCCCTCATTTCCAAAACCAATTAGCCATTTGGTGTGTCCTTTTTGAACTGCCCATGGGGGGGTTGGTAGCAAGTAGGATCAGTTTGCATAGGTCTAGGTAGACATATTTCTCAGACAACAGCCCCATTCAGAACATTAGAAGAACCTTCTAGATCAGGCCAGTGCATAGCTGCCAAGTCTCCCGTATTCCCCGGGAAACCACCGTTTTTTCTAGCTGTTCTCAGCTGAAAAAAACGGATTTTTTGTTTTTCCCCGGTTTATTCTGGCGCGACGGCCATTTTGGAACTGGGCAGAGCATGCTCAGAAGCAACTTTTGATGCAGCTCTGCCCAGTTCCAAAATGGCTGAAGTGCAACTTCTGACGCGGCGGCCATTTTGGAACTGGGCAAAGCAGCATCAAAAGTCGCTTCTGAGCATGCTCCGCCCAGTTCCAAAATGGCGGCAGCGCTACTTCCGGTCTGCTACTTCCGGTCCGGTCCCTTATTTCTCCCACAGGAACTTGGTAGGTATGGGCCAGTGGCCCATCCAGTCCAGCAACCTGTTTTCACAGTGTCCAACCAGATGCCTAAGCAGAATCTATTTGCAGTTTCCAGAAACTGGCATTCAGAGGCATTACCGCCTCTGACTAGTAGCCATTGATAGCTCTCTTTCATCTGGGGGGACCTCTTAAGGTATCGTGACCCCTTTTTTTCCCCATAATGGTTCCTGAGATAAAGGAGCAGGTTTTTGTCTACGTTTACATACAATTGGGTACCATTTTGAATCAAGATGGCAGATGGAGCCTTTCCAAACTGCACTGATTTCTCCCTCCCCTCCAATTCCCAAGCTACACCAGCTACAAGATTGCTAGTGGCTTTGTAAAAGGGTTCTGAAGTCCAAGAGAACCTGGGGGAAAAACCTGTGCACATCTCTTGCAAATAACAGCAAAAATTGCTTTTCTTTACTTAGTTTCTGGTTACATGGGTATGGCTTTTGACCATATTAGGAATTATGGTTACTCACCTCTGTTCCCTCTGAAGAAGCATGAAGTATAATTAAAAATAAATGGGTCGTTCCTCTTTTCTGCACTGTCTTGGAAGAAAGCCCTGTTGTCTCTTCTTTTCTCACCCTTCTCCACCTGGTGTCACCGCCCCTTGGCAGCTGTGACATCGGCACTGATTCATCTCTCTCAAAGTGCAAGGGCAGATCTACACACAGGGGGGGAAACATCATAAAAAGTCAGAAATAAATTTGTTATACCAAAAGAGAAAAAGCACTATGCAAAATAGCAAATAAATTTTTTTTGCTCTCCAGCGCCATCTGGTGTTGCATGCTTATAACGCATTCAAAGCGCTGGGTTTTTTTACTAATGTAGCTGAGTCCCAAGTCTCAACAGGCTACGTGCAGCTGAAGCTGGTGGATTCTAACCTACCCCAAAGCTTGCCTGAAGAAAGCAACAAGAGGAAGGACTTGTAAGGCTTTGGGCAGGAGGTGTAAGGGCTCGTAGAGCCGAACCGCCTCCTTCCCAAGCTGCTACCTCCTACCCAGGAGCCCCTGTCCACTGGCTGGGAGAAATTGGGGGGCTCCGGGATCAAGTCGGAAGCTTGCTCTTTCATATTGCTTTCATCTGCACTGCAAACTTTGCTAAGTTTAACTGCCATGGCATACCACCGCCGCCACCCCAGTAAATGTTATGACTTGTCTTTTTTATTTAAAAAAAATCAGTTTTACAATATACATTTGAATTTAAACAATAATCATAAACAAATAGGATTCCCTGAACCCTTAGACTTCCCTCCATGGTTTCCATTGTCAAACGTTTTCTACTGCATTTTATAATGTCTCCATTTTTCTTTCAATTCCTTTTTTACCTTCATTTTTCATACATTACAAGTGTTGCTATAATCCTGCCGAAGTTTTTAGTCATTTTCAGTGTTCTCTTAGATAACTTACAGATTTTTCCCATTCCTTGTTTATGTTTCTATCCTCTTGGTTTCTGATTTTCCCAGTCATTTTCACCATTTTAGCGTAGTCCAGGGGTCAGCAACCTTTTCCAGCCATGGGCCGGTCCACTGTCCCTCAGACCTTGGGGGGGCTATTTGGGGGGGGTGAACGAATTCCTGTGCCCCATAAATAACCCAGAGATGCATTTTAAATAAAAGCACATATTCTACTCATGTAAAAACATGCTGATTCCCGGACCATCCGTGAGCTGGATTGAGAAGGCGATTGGGCCACATTCGGCCCCCGGGCCTTAGTTTGCCTACCCCAGACGTAGTCCATCGTCTTTATCATGACTTGCATTTTTTTTTTAAAAAAAAAAAAAAAGGTGCCCAGCATTCCTCACAAAATGTAGAAATTCATACCCCTTTCTAGTGGCAATCTATCAACTAATGTGAGGAGGAGGAGGAAGAAGAGGAGGAGGAGGAGGAGGAGGAGGAGGAGGAGGAGGAGGAGGAGGAGGAGGAGGAGGAGGAGGAGGAGGAAAGGATATTGAGCCCCTGAATACAACCCACAGGTCAAGGTGCGGACTACCATAAAACACAACTTTCATCTGCAGTCTCGCTCAACTTGTACAACCTCAAACCTTTGACTGCCCCCACAACTACAGTCTCCATCACCCCGACACTGGTGTGTGTGTGTGGTTTTTTACATCTTCTTCTTTTTATTTATTTTTAAATAGTGTTTGACTTCATAAGATTTTTTTAAAAGTTCTTCTTTCAGGTAACTTCCTCAAACCCAACAAGACTAAATTTGTACCAGAGGTTAATGCCGTTTCCCGGCGAGTTCCGATGGTGGAAAACTGCAACCTCGTGGAAAATTTAAACTGTGTATCGAACTACTTTGTTCCTTCTTTATTTTGTAGTACAGTCATACCTCGAGTTACAGCCGCTTCAGATTGTGTCATTTCGGGTTGCACTCCGTGCCGAACCCAGAAGTACCAGAACAGGTTACTTCCGGGTTTCGGCGCACACACATGTGCAGAAGCACTAAATCGTGACCCGCGTGTGCGCAGATGTGGGTTGCGAACGCTGTGGGTTGCGAACATGCCTCCTGCACGGATCACGTTCGCAACCCGAGCGTCCACTGTACAGTGGTATCTCGGGTTAAGAACTTAATTCGTTCCGGGGGTCCGTTCTTAACCTGAAACCGTTCTTAACCTGAGGTACCACTTTAGCTAATGGGGCCTCCCATGAAATCATGAACCCCATGTCACAACACCACATTTGAAAAAAAAAATGGAAATAAATAAAGTAAGCAAACAAGCACTGAGAGAAATTTCTAGACACAAAGCCTTATGCAGAATTTGACCTTTTTGGCCTGATCTAGCAAGTCATTTCTCTTCTACCTTATTTTCCAGCATTTATACCCAGGGTCTTCACTGCAAGGCCACAGGGCAGATTGCAACATATCGCACAACAATAAAACATGTTTAAATCAGCACTTCATCCATTTCAAAATGCTTTACATATCTGAGAGTAAAACAGCCATTGGAACACTTGCTTTGGAGAAGAAGAGGATGTGAGTGTACCTCACAGTCTCAGAATTGCAAAATAACTGAAACGGATGAAATGCCGATTTTAACAAGTTGCTGCTGTTCTGTTCCTGTGAAGAAAGCCCCACTCACCCAGCATTTAGCTGAGGAGACACACACGCCCCAAAACTGATGGTTAAGCGGATGCCAAGCCTGGTGACAGCTCACACCCCTTTCTTAAACTTCCTTCCACGGAAGTTAAAAAGAAGAAGAAGAAGAAGCAAGAATTAAACCACAACTTGAAACTGCACAACTAGACGCAGCCATGGCGGAGGGCAAAACTGGAGGTGCTGGGTTGTTTGCAAAGCGGGTCCAAAAGCAATTCAGCCGAGCCCAAGAGAAGGTACTGTTACAGAGAGGTTTATTTTACTTTAATAATGCTTTGGGAAGGACGCATAGATGGCGTGCTCTTTCACTTCTCCAATAATGTATCTCAGAAAGCAGACTTTAGACAAAATTGGGAGGGGGGGAGGGGGGTTCCCTGCCTCTTGTCCGGATTGTTTCAGAACGGCTCTGAATGTCATACATCAAAGGGCACCTGTGCGGCCATTCAGATGTTGCCGGACTCCAACTCCCATCATTCCAGATCACTGGCCAAGCTGGCTGGAAGTTGTGTTTCGAGACATTGTTGGGCTCCCTACAATGTTCTCCACCCCTGCCTTATATGTTGGTCTGTGTTGCAATTAAGTACAGTGGTGCCTCGCAAGACGAATTTAATTCGTTCCACGAGTCAATTCGTTTTGCGAAAAATTCATCTTGCAAATCACAATTTCCCATAGGAATGCACTGAAATTTCTTTTTTTGCCCATAGGAACGCATTAATTAAATTTCAATGCATTCCTATGGGAAACCGCGATTCGCAAGATGAATTTTTCGCAAAACGAATTCATCTTGCGAGTCACCATCAGATCACCATCAGATCGCAAAACGCAGGGCATTTGTCTTGCGAGGTACCACTGTACACAAAACGGTTTTAATGTAAATTAGGTGTCCCTTCACACACACACATACTTTAACCTAAGGATCAGCAAGGTTTAGCTCACCTGGGCCAGTTCACTCCAGCGGAGATCCCTCTGTGGGCTGGATCACGCACGCCTGTGATTTCTGGCGTCTGCAATTTCCAGCGCTGTGGAAGCAAGTCCTCTTGCCGTGCTGCACGCAGGGACTCGCTGAGCGGGCAGCTCGGTTCGGGGGCGGCTCGTGGGCCGGGTAAATTACCCTTGTGGGCCGCTTGTGGCCCACGGGCCTTAGGTTGCCAACCTCTGCTTTAACCAGTCTTTTGTCCCCTCTATTGAAAGGATATGAACAGTGCTTTAAAAAAATGTTTTGGGATACTCTCATTTTCCTACTCATATTGAAATACTGCCCTTCAATGAAACCAAACTTAGATTCACAAAATGTTTAGAGGCATGTGTACCCCTGCGTCTCCCCAGGGGGAAAAGCACTGGATATAAATATCTGTTAAAAGATGGGTTTTTCGTCCAGACATTCATTGTACGACTAACTCTATAAAATGGTGAGTCCAATGTTTGTACAGTAATGGTTTGTCATTTTGCTTGAACCACCATTCCTATGTTATATAGTCACCGTTACAAACATTAGACTCTTTCGTATAGTTATAGTAGAGTAGCTGTTGCCTCAATTCTGTGAGAAGGGACAGAATTCTGTCGTGTGTTGGCTTGCCATAAATCAGGATAATTCCTAACATGTTTTCAGGTGTAAAAATGGTGTCATGGGGGAATTTTGCTGAATGTCCCAGATGCATGGCAACACAATGGAAGAAGCAGGGGAAACAGCTGCATTTTGCATTTCCTAAATAAATAAAAAGCTCAACTATTTGAGGGGGGTTTTACTTTTTGAAATATGGCAACCCTAGTCGTGTGCCCAAGAACTTTAGGTATGAGGCAGGTCAAGTGTTTGCTCATTGGCAGAAACATTGGACAGGGAGAAATCTTAGGGAAGGGGTGTTGAGTCTCTTACAGAAAGTCGTATTTTCAAAGAAAGAACCTTTGTGCTAAGCATGGCTCTCTTCCTTTTCAAAGGTCTCGAAACATGTAACACATAATGCTAGGTTTAATTTTATCTGACACCTGCCAAATTTCAGCAAGCACAGTAAAATGTTCTAGTTGGAAGGACATTTTTTTACATAGGACATTTTCTACATAGCTCTCTCCTTTGTTTGCTTCCGCACCTAACTTGCCTTCTGCCTGTGGTGTCTAGGTGGCTGAGTAGTCAGAACAGCCGTTATTTGGTTTAAATGACCTGGTCATGTCATTACTAAGGTTTAACCTTAATGCAAGAGACATGAGATTACACAAAAGATTAAATTTAGTTTCTGAATCTCTAATACCAAGCTGAACCTAAAAACTCATCCCCCAAGTGTGGTACCTTATTAGGGATGGGGGAGAAAAATCGGTTTGGTTTGGATTTTAATGTGAGTGTACCTAATTCTCACTTTACAGAACAATTTCAGACTGAAACAACACAGCTGCTCTTCAAAGTTCACAGTTCTCCACCTTTTGTGATGCAGTTCTCCAACCAAATAATGTGTATTACCAAAAAGTGTGCATTGAATGCATATATTAGTAAAAGTAGCAGATAGAATGCATTATATTAGGGGATGTTGCTCTCAAAGATGTGTATCAGGCTAAAATGCACATGGAGGGGGGGGATTGCACTAACTGCACAAACTAATGCAGAAATGCGGAGAATTCAATATTAGACTGGAACAAGAAAAACAGAGAGGAACCAAAATAGACAGATTTGCCCACCCCTGATCATAATGCAGGCAAGGCGGCACCATCTCTGCACATGAGAGAAGTGGCAGCAGGCTCAGGTTTGCAGAAGTACAAATGTTCTGGGAAAACCCTCGAGGGGAGGGGCGAACCCTCAAAACAGCCCAATGAAAACTGGGTATGTTCAGTAAACACAGAATGCTGGCTGACTGTTGAGAAGGAGCAATCATAAACTGGGTGGGGGCTTGGAAGGGAGTTAACTGGGAAAGGGACAGGAGCACTTTCTGCACTGCAGCATTTTGTTGCAGGTCTCACTTGCAGAATGCACTAAGGGTGAACTGGTGTAATATGGAACAGGGTTCACAATTCATTCTCAAGCTGTGTTCCGGACTTGGAAATTTAAGTGACAGGCATGCACATCGTAGCTGGCTTAGCTGCACCTTGCCCTCCCCCCTGGGAGGCTTCACAGCGACTGACTGCCTTTTAAATATTATTTTTAGAACTGCAGCATCGAACATTCATGTTTTTCCCCATGTATTAGTCACGTGCCGGACCTCAGCCCCCAGCCCCAGTGGAGTTCCCTAGAGCCTTGTCCTCTCGTCCGTTTACTTACTGCCACTTAATGGATCCAAGAGGAAATGCTGTGCTAGGGTCCAACCAGAAGTAGAATCTGGGGTGATGGTCTCCCAAAATCTGCCTTCCGAGTTGTAGAGTAGTTAGCTGGGTCTGCCCTTAAATCCAGCCATCCCTGTCATTGCCCTATTTTGAAAGGGGGGGTTCCTTTCAAAAATGAACAAGATGATTAATACAGTTGGCCATCTGCTTTTGGCATTTCATCGTAATGCCCTGCCATCCTAAGAGAAGACATGTTATGGCTAAATTATGGGGGGAACTGGTCTTTTCCTCTCCCTGGGTCACCCTGGGAAGCTCCACGAGGGGAGCTAAGAACAAAATAACAGTCAGAAGAGCTCTTAGAGGTCATTCAGCCCAGCCCGCTGCTCAGTGCAGAATGTGCAATGCAATATGCAACTACTATGCCACATCCCTGACAGGTGGCCACCCAACCTTAGCATAATCATCTCCAGCAAAGAAGGGAGGGCCCGCCACCTCCAGTGGCCATCTGTTCCACTGTCAAATGGCTCATATCATTAGGAAGTTTCTCCTAAAGTTAAAGCCTCACCAAAGCTACTGTAGAATCCTTTGGAGGAAGCCACGAGAGTCAAGTGCCCAAACGGCATAGCCTGCAAGTGCAACAAAGTTTGCTACATGGACTAGGAAACAAATACAGTACCGGTAACCGTGGATCTCATAACCGTTGGCAGCCATTTCATTGCTTTCTCAGCCGGTGTGATTCTAGCATTGTTCTACACTTACAGAGATGTGGGAAACAGCAGATAAGCTACCGGTACTTGTTTTGTTCTCAGCCACAAAACCAGGTGATAGTTCTTCTAGTGTGCTAAAAAGCACTGTCTGCCCTACCATGCATTCGCAGATTAGGTTTGTCAGGTTACAACCCGGAGACCCACGCTGTCGTTGCAATTTCCCTTAACGCAGCTGCATATACAGCAGCTTCTCTGAATTCTGTCCCTGGTACTTCTGAGCATGCCTTGCTTCTGCTACTATACCTGGAACTCTGCTTGGGGCGGCCGGTGGGAAAGAGGCAGGCCAAAGGATGGCAGAGCCGACTTGGCCCCCAGACTGTGGGTGCCCTCCATGCACACGCCATGCCACACCAGCATGACGTCACGTCATGTCATGACGCAGGGCCGGTGGGTCCATTTAGGCGAACTAGGCAGTTGCCTAGGGTGCGTAAATGGAGGGGGCGCAAAAACCCCGCTCACGCTCCTCCCGCCTATGGAGGTCCTATGGAGCATGAGCCAAAAGGAGAGCTCAGCACCCTCCCGCCTATGGAGGTGATGCTGTGAGCTCCTCAGCGGCTGCAACAAGCGAGCGGCGGCGGCAGCGCCTGTAGCTGAAGCCTTCAGCTACGGGCGCTGCTGCTGCCGCCGCCGCTAAAGGGCTCACAGCATGCTTTCCATAAGCGGGAGGGCGCTGAGCTCTCCTTTTGGCTTGTGCTCCTCCCGCCTATGGAGGGGCGCCAGGAGGTGATTTTGCCTAGGGCGCAAAAAGCCCTAGCACCGGCCCTGTCATGACGGGATGACGGCACAGCAAGGGGTGCGTATGTTCCCATGCCACTGTGCCACCAAGGCCTGCACCTCTGCCACAGGGCCTCTGTTGGGGCCTGCTGTGGCCACAGACACCTCCCAGAAGCACAACAGGAAACCTCATGCCTTGTGAGCATACAGAAACATATGTCTGGCCACTGCTGGAAACTGAATTCTATACCTAATGGGACCTTTTTCAGCTCCAGAAAGACAGTTCCTGTGTTCTTTTGCTAACCTGCTATATTGCCAAGTCGTAAGAGAACCATGGGGGGTGTGGGTGGTGCTGTGGGTTAAACCACAGAGCCTAGGGCTTGCCAATCAGAAGGTCGGCAGTTCGAATCCCCACAATGGGATGAGCTCCTGTTGCTCGGTCCCACCTCCTGCCAACCTAGCAATTTGAAAGCACGTCAAAGTGCAAGTAGATAAATAGGTACCCCTACAGCGGGAAGGTAAACAGCATTTCTGTGTGCTGCTCTGGTTTGCCAGAAGCGGCTTAGTCATGCTGGCCACATGACGTGGAAGCTGTACGCCGGCTCCCTCGGCGAGATGAGCACTGCAACCCCAGAGTCGGTCACAACTGGACCTAATGGTCAGGGGTCCCTTTACCTTTTTTTTAAGAGAACCATAGTGAACTGACCTAGACCCTGTGATCATTATCTGAGACCCTTCTTCATGTACCCTCTTCACGAGACGTCCGGAAGGTGGCAACATGAGAATATGCCATTTCAGTGGTGGCTCCCCATTAGTGGAATGCTCTCCCCAGGGAGGCTTGCCTAGTGCCGTTGTTACAGGCATTTGGCTTTTAATTATGACCTTTTAGACTGGGTGGGGAGTTTTAATGGTCCTCTCACCCTCCCCAGTTTTAACATACGTATGGTTTTTAGTAAGTCGTTTTGAGTGGCTATGGCAAAAAGAAAGTCAACAACAACAACAATAAATGCATTATGTGAGGGAGGAGCTAAACCGGTCGGTTTCCTTTAACCCTCCCAGTCACCAGTCTGTTGGTCCTGATAAATTCTGAAGGAAATCCTCGTAGGAAGATGTGTGCATGTGTGTGTGTGTGTGTTTGGTTCCTGTGTAATCATAATTGAAAATACCAGATGGAAGCAGGGAGGGGAAGGAAACCGCAAAAAAGGGGATGTTTCTGAAGGCAGGGAGTGTCACTTACTAACCCTCGATGCCTAGAGAGGCTGTTGTTGACATGGTGGAAGAAAGCGCGTTCCTTCTTTGATATAGTAACTTTAACTGATGACAAGTGTCAGGGCCCCCTCCCCAGCAACTTTCACTCCTGCCAAAAGGAAGTGCTAGCTAAGCCCCCAAATGCATTGTGGGGTTGTTATGGCTTTTGCACAATTATTTTAAGTTGGGAGATTCGTAGGTACATCATCTCAGTACTGTCAGGGGAGTGGAACTGGGTGTGCAAAAATTAGCTCTCTTTCCTCACACGCGTACACTTCACAAGCAGGTCCGTCCTAGCCATAGAGGCTAGCGGCGTGGAGAACCACGGCGCCGGGCGCTGGAGGGCGCTGGAAGGGCGCCAAGTGAGCGCAGGGTTCCAGCAATCTGGCCAGGACTGCGCTCCTTCTCCGAGGACAAAGCTTGACTGAGCGGAACCCAGCGCTGGGGAAACGAGAAGGAGGCGCAGCGCGGAGTCCTCGGAGGTGGCCTCCCGCTGCTGCCGCGGTCCGCTTGGCACTCCCGGGCCCTTGGAGAGGCTCTGGAGGGGGGCACTTGAGGGACCTAGCGCCAGGGTGCTGGATGGGCTTAAGATGGCCCTGTTCACAAGTCCCCAATTAGCAGCAGGAATGGGGACAGTCTGCTTGTTCCCTGGTCTCCATACACAGCTTGTCTCTGGAAACGCACAGCGGCTCCACAGCTATACAATCTATTGTATTACACCAACTGCAGTCCTAAGAGCAAAGGACAAGCCTGATGCACCAAGCCAGTCCGACATCCTGTTCTCACTGTGACTGACAAGATGCCTTTGAGAAACCCACAAGCAGGACTCGAGCACAATAGCACTGCCCATACCTCTGGTTAACAGCAACTGGTCTTCTGAAGCACACTGCCTCTGACTGTGGAGTGTGGTGGAGTCTCCTTCTTTGGAGGTCTTTAAGCAGAGACTTGACAGGCATATGTCAAGAATGCTTTGATGGTGTTTCCTGCTTGGCAGGGGGTTGGACTGGATGGCCCTTGTGGTCTCTTCCAACTCTATGATTCTATGATTCTATGACTGTAACCCAAGCGTAACTTTGACTAGTAACCACTGACAGCCTTATGAAAATCCACACACTCCCAGGCGATCTCTCTCAGAGGTTTCCTGTAGGCATAAAATGTAAAGGAGACCCCTGACCATTAGGTCCAGTTGTGACCAACTCTGTGGTTGTGGCGCTCATTTCGCGTTATTGGCCGAGGGAGCTGGCATACAGCTTCCAGGTCATGTGGCCAGCATGACAAAGCTGCTTCTGGCAAACCAGAGCAGCACACGGAAACTCCATTTACCTTCCTGCCGGAGCGGTACCTATTTATCTACTTGTACTTTGATGTGCTTTCAAACTGCTAGTTGGGCAGGAGCTGGGACTGAGCAACGGGAGCTCACCCCATCGCAGGGATTCGAACCGCCGACCTTCTGATCAGCAAGCCCTAGGCTCTGTGGTTTAACCCACAGCGCCACCCGCGTCCCTCCTGTAGGCATAGGAGACACATTTGAACCCTGCAGGACCCCATAGACCATAGGCTACCTTCTGAGGCTGCACTGGAACTTGAGAACTTGAGCCATTGCAAAACAACCCCCATCATAGCAAAGAAGCCTAGAAGGATACTACACTAGTGGCCAAAATTGTGGAAACCTTTTGGGAAAAGTGTATTTCTGAGGTTTGATGGCTCATAACACCTGATTGGCTCTCTAAAAACTCATGCTCATTGGCTACATTCAAATCAAGGCAAGCTTGGCATATCAATCTAAGCAAGTTGCGCTTCCTTTTTCTGGATTTTTGGCTATAACGTTTGATAGAATACAGATACTTGAACAAACTTGGTTGCATTACATTCTTCATTAAATGTCTTTCCATAGATATATATTTTTTTATGGTATTACTCCAAATAAAGGTGGTATTATGAGCCATCAAACCTCAGAAATACACTTTTCCCAAAAGGTTCCCACAATTTTGGCCACTAGTATATGGCCGAGGGTATTAAAAGTTGCTGAGAAGGTGAGGGCCTGCTTCCAGGCAACAGCTTCGCCAAATAACATATGTCCTGCAGTGTTTTCAAAAAGGTGCTTGATAAGGTTCCTGAAGAAAGGGGTATGCGGGAAAACAGGGGTTGCCTAGGGGCACATTTGCAAAATAGCGATGGTCACCACACACATGACCTGCGGCCTATTCTATTGGTTACAGTGTTGTTTTTTCAGATTTCATTTCAGCAGTGGGAGGGGCTGACCCTTCAGATGCTTCAGGGGCGTACCCAGGATCAAAACTAGGGGGGGCAAGGGGCGGAGCCAAGGCATGCCTCGCATGCCCAGAAGCACTCTCCTTTTTTCTTTTCCCCTCCTCTGAACGCAGTTCAGCAGCAGGATTGGCGGCAGCGGGATCCTGCATTCAGAGGGGAAAAGAAAAAAGGAGAGTGCTTCTGAGCATGCGGGGCACCTTAAAAGACCACCACATTAGTGCTGCTTGGCAGAGCAGGCGCTAAGAAGCTTGCCCCCTTGTGCGCTGTTCCCTGGGAGCAAGTCCCATTGAACTCAGCAGCTCCTGCTGCTGCCGGCGGCGGCCCCCTCGCCCGGCAGCCATCACGCTCTGGCTCCTCCCCCGCCCTGCCGTGCGCGTTTCCTCCCTTCCCTCCCATGCCTTGGCCCCGCCCCGCTTAGGTTTGCACCCGCAGGTTATTTTTGGTGCAGCAGCAGGATCGGCAGCAGCGGGGGAGTCTCCAGAGGCAGGCGGCGGAGGAGAAGCACAGCCCAGCGAAGCAAAAATTCGGCGTTCCCGCCCACCGCGCCCTCCAGCTTCCCGTCACTCTCTCTGGTTCCCCGCCATGCTTGGCCTTGCCGGAGGGCGCGACGGGGAGCTGGAGGGAGGGCGCAGTGTGGTGGGCGGGAACACCAAACTCGCGCTCCGCCGGGCTGTGCTCCGCCTCTGCCCACCAGCCTCGCCGGCAGCACCGCTCTCGTGCGCCGGCCCTGCTTCTGGGGGGCAGCTGCCCCCTCCTGCCCCCGCTGGGTACGCCCATGAGGTGCTGGGGACAGCCTCTGTGGATACAGGTGAGCTCACAGGTACCATGTTGCCACCACCTGAAGCAGGAAGAACATGCATAAAACAGCCTCAGGTGACTGATCCTTCTATTTCAGTAGTGCTGACAACCAAAAAGCAGCAGCTCTGCAAGGAGGTCTTCCTCCACCTGGAACTGCCTGTGTTCGGTTCTGGGACCGTCTGTGTGGAAAGCATGTGCCGCCCCCCCACAAAGGTTTTGCACAGCTGTCTTTGTTTTGCATTATGTCACTAACGCAGATGGTCCCAGCAGTTGACAGCCTACCATTCGGAACAAGCAAATATAAGCACAGCTCGCCCACCCCTGCTGAAAATAGTTTCCCTTCACTTTACCCAGACAGAAGCCTTACTGAACAACACTGCTTGATATAACCCACAGGCTATTTATTTTATTAAGCATTTTTTTTTAATTCTTGTCGTTTATTTTGCTCCATGAGATCATATACTATTTGGAGAGATGACTGGCTGAAGATCACCACTGTGGGAAACAGAACATCCATGGAGCATTTATTTAAAATCAGTCTTGCGCCTTAACTGCTCAAGCAAAGTTACATGTTTTGCGCTCTAATGCTGTACTATCTTTATTTCCCTGTTGCTGTAGGTTTTGCAGAAACTGGGGAAAACGGTGGAAACGAAAGATGATCAGTTTGAACAGGGCGCATACAATTTCCAACAGCAACAGGTTGTATTGCTCACGAGAGAATGAGCTGTTCCCTGCTTTCTGGAAACTTTGGCGGTAGTGGGGAATGTAATATTTTTAGGATTGTTCCATGTTCTCCTATCATCTCTAGTGTACCTGAATCTGGAGTTGATCTGACTCAGGTTTTATAGGCCCTCTGGTTAGGCAAACCATGGAAGATTCTGGCAAGCCTCAGTCTACAGAGTTGTTTGAATTTGCTGTAATAAAGCATACCCTGCTTAGGCCACTCCTTGCATTCCCCTGGGTTCCTGGGAGGAAACACAGAATAAGGAAAAAGAATGGATTACAGTGGTACCTTGGTTCTCAAACGCCATGGTACTCAAACAACTTGGAACCCAAACACTGCAAACCCGGAAGTAAGTGTTCTGGTTTGTGAACCTTTTTGGAAGCCGAACGTGCTCTGTTTTGAGTGTTACACTTCCGATTTGATTGTTATGCTGAGGTCTGTCTGTTTTTGCTATTTATTTTGCATTTTTGTTTTTGCGGCTCTTTTTTGTTTTGTTTTTGTGACTGTGTGGAACCCAGTTCAGCTACTGATTTATTGCGTGACTGCAGTACATTGTTCATTGCTTTCATTTTATGCACCAATGGTCTTGATAGATAGTAAAATTCATGTTAAAACGGCTTTTTTAGGGGGTGTTTTTAAAAGCCTGGAGCAGATCAATCCATTTTGCATTGCTTTCTATGGGAAAGTTTGCCTTGGTTTCGGAACGCTTTGGTTTTGGAACCGACTTCCAGAACGGATTAAGTTTGAGAACCAAGGTACCACTGTACTGAAACATATAGGGCGCAGTCTCCTGAATACTGGTATCTATAGATGGAGGATAAAGCTAGTTATGGCGTTTGGGGTTTCTTAAAAGATACTGAAAAAGTGGACTTAAGCATTATATTGAAAAAGAACCATTGTGAGGAGACACGCGTACCCAGACACGGTCAATCTTGCCCCAACAGTAGGTGTGATGTTTATGAGGACCCTGAAGGAGGTGGAGCACTTATTTTCAACAGTGGACTTACTACGGTAGTATTACAAGATTCCACTGCTTAGATGGCAATATGTATTACTACTGGTGCAATTCGGTGGTTTTTAGACTCTGGGCGTAACACTGGTGGTGGGAGGCTGTCTTTCGATGGTGTTCCTTCGCTTACTTAAAAATGTGATAAAGTAACCCTTCTCCCTTTGGAGATCCTTCTGTCCATTTTGCTGAACGGGGGCTCTGGACTCAAGCCCTGAAGTCCTGCCTTTATGGTACCACTCCCATAAATCCACAGACTTCTGCCTTTAGTTCTTTTTTTTCCCTCACCCTCCTTGTATTTTGATGTCATTTAGTCATGTCCAACTCTTCAATAAACCAATAGGCACAGCATGCAGAAATGTACAGGTGAGCACATCTGACGCAATGACTTCTCGCCTTTTCACTTTATTTTTTCGCCCCCAGGCTGAAGGTCACAAACTCTACAAGGACCTTAAGGTTTTCCTCAGTGCTGTTCAAGGTACAGAAAGCCAAGTCTTAATACCTGTAACGTTTTCAGCCCTCGGCAGCCACCCCTTAAGGCAGTTCCTTCGCGGTGCAATTGCATCCATCACAGGATGTTGCCTCTCAGCTGAAAGGTCATCAGCTCTGCCATCTTGAGAGAGTGAGATTGTCTGACAAGATACTTTTTTTCAAGCAGATGCTCCACCTACTGTTGGCTCCTCTCCAAACCTAACCAAATTACCCCGCCCTTCTGCCAAGTGGCTCCTGGCAGCATAAACAAGACCCTTTATCCTTGCACAACAGCCCTGTGAAGTAGATTAGACTGGGAGGTTATGACTGGGAATGCCTAAAACCCTGAAGAAATTATGTTAGTCAGTGTCTACAGCAGGCATCCCCAAACTGAGGCCCTCCAGATGTTTTGGCCTACAACTCCCATGATCCCTAGCTAACAGGACCAATGGTCGGGGAAGATGGGAATTGTAGTCCGAAACATCTGGAGGGCCGAAGTTTGGGGATGCCAGGTCTACAGCAGTGGTTTCCAGCCAGTGTGCTGTGGCACCCTGGGGTGCCTCGAATGGTGGCCAGGGATGCCACAGGCAACCCTGGCCTCTGTCCCTCTTTCTTTCTTTCCTTCCCTCCCTCCTCTTATGCCCTCTCACACCTCTGCCTCCCAAAAGCTTTCACGGCTGTTTGTTGCAGCAGTCCTGGCTACAAGCTCCCCAGGCGAATGGTGCCTCTGGGGCTGGCCAGAGGGTGCTGGTTGCCAGGAGCTGAGGCGGCCTCGGAGTCAGCAAGCAGGCGAGGAACCCCAGCCAGCCAATCTGCCGGCCCCTGATGTTGGGAATGCACAGACAAATCCCAGGTCCCTGTGGGGCAGTTTGAGGAGGCACCTCTCTATGGGGTGGGGTGGGGGGAAGCTTGGAGACCAGGGGCAGCAGCAGTGGCTGCCCAGAGGACTCCCAAGGAGAGGGGAGGGGAGAGGAGGCTGGGGGGACACTCCACAAGGGAGTCCTCTGGGCAGCTCTGCAGGCAAGGGGTGACGTACCTGGGCTCCTGAGCCCCACAGGGGTGCTGCAGAAAGAATGTAGAACAGAGCCGTAGACTCAAAAAGGTTGAAACCTCTACAGCAGGGGTCAGCAAACCTTTTCAGCAGGGGGCCGGTCCACTGTCCATCAGACCTTGCGGGGGGCGGACTATATTTTGGGGATAAAAACAATAATGAACGAATTCCTATGCCCCACAAATAACCCAGAGATGCATTTCAAATAAAAGCACACATTCTACTCATGTAAAAACACGCTGATCGCGGGACGGAATGAGAAGGCGATTGGGCCGGATCCAGCCCCCAGCCTTAGGTTGCCTACCCCTGCTCTACAGTATTAAACTAGATAGATTGATGTTCTAACTCACGATAAGACAACTTCCTATGTCCATTCTACTTAAGCTCTGATCATCTCATGATAGAGATCCTCTCCCACAATTTATGCACATCTTTGCCAGATCTTTTTTTTTCTTAAGCTGGGAGTAACGACACACCTATGAGGTTGAGAAAAACATCATGCCTTTGTGAACCCCTTGTCATTCCCTCTCTTTATCACAGCTAGCGGATATTATTTTCACTGTACAAAGCTGCCCAAAAGGAGGGGGGGTCCAATAACTTGATAACTTAGTTGGTCCTTAAGACTTAGTTGGTCTTTAAGGTGCTACTGAAGGAATTTTTTGACTTTAAAACAATCACATGGGGATCCAGAAGAGCTGAGCACACAAACAATGTGTGCCGTTGAAGAGCTGTCATGCTTGAAGACTGAATATTTAAAGTACAGTGATTCCCGTCAGCAGTGGGGATTGTTGACTTGGCCAGGGACTGATAATGACGACTGACAGGTAGTAATCAATCTTGCTGTTTGCCCTTTGCAGTGATGCATGAAAGCTCTAAGAAAGTGTCTGGAACTCTGCAGGAAATTTACAGCGAGGAGTGGGATGGATATGAAAAATTGCAAGCCATAGTGGAGGTGAGAGCTGCACATTTGTTAGTCCCAGAGAGCGGCTTTATCTCATATTTCTACCTCATTTTATCTCATATCTGCAGATATATGCAGACTTAATCATTAATTAAAGGAAAGGAGACAGAAATTTGTACAACCAAGCCAGGAGCGCAGTGATGAAGGAGATTATGGTGGCAAAACGAACCTATGATTCGGACTCAATTCTCAAACATGTCTCGGCTACTCTTTGGAAGAATTTATAGAACATTTCTGAATATAAGAGAACATCTTCTTTTACTGAATATAAGAGAACATATTCTTCTGCTCCGGAGTCAAAAATTGGCAAACGACCTGAATCAGTTTTATAGCAAAGTCAAGCATTATCAACTAGAGCAATTCACTCGGCGCCAGGGGCACCAACAACCACCTCAACCTGTCCTGAAGTCACTACAGGGACAGAAGGCAAAAGCTCCAGGCGCAGTCGGAGTGGCTCCTCTTTGCTTGAAATAGTTTTTTGCACACTCCGATCCTCACACAGATATTTAACAGATATTTTGTATAAAGTACGTTTACATTGTAAAATTAGCCAAAGCAAATTCCAAGTATGTAAGTACTTGGTGAATAAATTACTATTCTATTCTATTCTAATTGACTAAAATACTCAATAATAATAATAATAATAAATAATCAACTAATTATACAAATACAGTAGTGAGGACCTCTTCAAACTTCTGGCAGTCCTACTTAAAGGAACAATTTTGGCACAGATCTCCCACATGATGCCTGGCACCTCTGATTGCTATCATGCCGCCTTCTGAATTTATCTGTTTCACACATGCAACTCACCCTTTGATTTCACAGTCACAGAGTAACGAAGCAGGTGTATGTAGGGACAAAGCATTGGTTTCTCTCTCCTGAAGTAAGTACAAGAAAGGCAACAGCGGACCAGCAAATAGATTCCCCTAATCTATATAGTCACCTTTTATTTAGAATTTCCCATAATTCCTGCTCACATCGTGTAAGTGGGAGGGATTACAGAGAAACCCCCCCCCCTCATCAGAAGCAGCCCGTCTCCAAGCAGTCATGAGAGTGAGGGGTCTGAAGGAGTGAGTCAGGAAACAGAGAGGGGGTGCCAGGGCTCTGGCAACACTAAAGAGCCCCTGCTCCATAGGCAGGAAGAGAGGGAGGTGGAAAGAGTGGACAGGAATAGGGGAGACAGAAGACCCGTCTGTCTTCTGAGGAGGAAAGGGAGGCGCTTCTCAGTTCCGAGGCTTTTATGCTGGTCGCGAGCGCGGAAGGAATTAGTGCAGGAATCTGACTCGAGCGGATAGACATGAAATGAGCAATCCGTTACACTGTAAATAATGTGCACCAATAAAAACGTCTGAAAGACAAGCATGTGGATGGTCGTTACTCAAGAGTAGTCACAACAAACCCTGACACATCAGTATGGGATGTTTACGTCAAACCTACTTATCCAATAACAGATAGCATTAAGCTGCATTTGAAGAAGCAACAAGAGCAACACAGACAAATCCACCAGCCTTGAAAATAAGCCCTTAAAACCCCTGAGAAAGAAGTGGCTTCAGAGAGGCAGAGGTTGCACAGAACATTCCAGCCCCCCTTTTTTTTAATGTCTGTCTGTCCTTTTACCTGCAGAGCAATGACCTTTTGTGGGAAGATTATGAGAAGAAACTGGCAGATCAGGCAGTCAGGACTATGGAGAATTACTTGACGCAGTTCGGTGAAATTAAGGTGTGTATTTTTCAGGGCTGACTTTGCAGTATTCAGTACCCACAACTGAAAGTTCAACTTTCCATTTTTACATGTTTCTAGTCCTCAAGGAAACATAATGCTACTGGGAGGAAATTTTCTTGCTCCTGATCATCATATAAAACAGGCTTCCTCAACCTCGGCCCTTCAGATGTTTTGAGACTACAATTCTCATCATCCCTGACCACTGGTCCTGCTAGCTAGGGATCATGGGAGTTGTAGGCCAAAAACATCTGGAGGGCTGAGGTTGAGGAGGTCTGATATAAAATATGTTCACGAGTCAATCTCTTTACTCATGTGTGTGTGTTTGTGTGTTGGCCTTTCCTATCATTCTTTTAAGCCCACTCACTTTTAAGTTTAAAAAAAATTCTATGGCATCCTTCCAGCATCTGAGTTTCACCCTAAAACTCCAAGTCTATTCCTTAGCTGCACATCATGTCTTTAAATTGTTACACTATGAGCAGGGATTTGTCTCCTTTTGGTCTCCATTGTACAGTACCTGTTTCTACTTTAGAAATACGGTAAGCAATGAAAGCATCACACTAAGCCGTAGTGTATAGTACTTGTGTAAGATGTCACAGTATATGATGAGTATTTGGGGTGTAGGGTCAGAAGGAGGTCTTCCAGGGAGATTTGAATCTTGATCTCTGCTGCCCTTGCCATCAGTAATATTTTTTTATATAAAAATGCCTAAAATAGGAACTCTACACAACTGAACATACATTGGTCCCTGCCTGCAGATTTACAGTGTTAAATACTTTGCAAAAAAAAACATACAGGCTAAAAATTATAATAGCTATCATTCCTGAGAATAAAAACACAGTGTGAAGATTAATAAGCTCAAAACTGTTGCCCACTCTGTAGGCAGGAAGTTTTGCAGCCTTCTCTTGGAAGTGTATTCTATAACACGGAGGCCAGAACCAAAAAGGCCCTGCTTCATTCTTTTACCTCACAAGTAGAAGGAACCTTCAGCAAGGACTGTTCAGCTGATCTTCAGCTGGAAGCTACGCAAGGAAGCTATCTTAAGCTGGGCAAGGGAGTCCTCACCTCGCTCCCTTACTGACTTCTGAATAGTGTCCTTGGTGGTTTATCGGCCTCCAGATCAGAGCAGCAAATTTGGTTGAAATGTTCTTGTTATGGCAATAGAAAAAGAAAGTGAGCATTGACTATAAAAAATTTATTTTTCATTTCAAAGGAGCGAATTGCTAAGCGGGGAAGAAAACTAGTGGATTATGACAGCAGCAGGCATCACTTGGAAGCCCTGCAGAATGCCAAGAAGAAAGACGAAGCTAAAATTGCAAAGGTATAAGACTGTTTTGAGAGCCCATCCAAACACTGACCAAGAAGGAGTTTCTTACAACCAGGAATGCAATTCTCCTTGTGTCTCTGATTCTTGGATTCTTGCTTTTTAGCAAATCATGCTTTGCTCTACTCAATACAGTATAGGCAGTTGGATCCTTTTCATATCCCATTCAGTCCGCTTACAGCACTCTCGTCTTTCTACCCCTCTCACAATGAACAGACCATGCCATTTAGTAAGTTTAAATGCTTTGCTTACCAACTCCAAAGAGCATATCCATGCGTTGTTCCGTGCAGCAGCAGGAAGAACACAGGCAGAAAATTCTTGGGTTACAAAATACAGAAAAATACTTCTGAGTATGCAGTCTGGGCTTGAAGTGATCAAGCCCATATGTGCTGCCTAATCGGCTTCACTTGCTGGAAGAAAACTTAGCTTCTTTCCTTCCAGGTGAGGGGTGTTACCTAGCTAAGTCTAGGAATACAATTCTGTGTTCTTAACCCCTTCCTGCATTAACTTCATGCTTGCTATAAAATAAAAATTGTCCAGTAGCACCTTAGAGACCAGCTAAGTTTGTTCTACGTATAAGCTTCTGTGTGCATGCATACTTCTTCAGTTACACTGAAACAGAATTCACCAGACCCTTATATATAGTGGGAGGGTGGGGTGGGTTTTTTCTCAGAAGGGTAGTAGGAGATGGGTGATTGACTCAATGGGTATGGTAAACCTGTTGAAGACTGTTAACGACTGCAATTAGTCCTACAGGAAAAAGCAAGGGATAATATGCAGATGACCAAAAATAGCTAAAACAAAATAAAAAAAATTCCCTCCAGCAGCACCTTAGAAACCAACTAAGTTTGTCATTGGTATGAGCTTTCGTGTGCAGGCACACTTCTTCAGTTCAGATAAAAATAGCTAGTTATATTTGACTGCAATTTCCCACACATCACTTACCAGAAGTACATACCGGTAATATATAGGGAGCAAAGATCCTAACCCCTGTTCCTCTGCTTCCTATATACCTATCACACTTTATTTCTTCCTCCCAACCACTGTGATGTCTGTGAAAAGTAAGCCATGATCTGCCTATGTAAGCCATGATCTGCCTATGAGAAAACTAGAATGCTGTTCTTGGGGTCAAGCAGAAAAGAAGTGGACGGGACTGTGGAACTGCTGGCTAATTTTCTCCATCCACCGTCCATCTATGGTTGTTTTATCTCTTCTTCAGAGCCTATTTTCCCTTGTGTGATGGGTGGTGTTGATGCTGGGTCAGTTAGTTGCTCAATGGCAGACGAATGACAGGTGGGGGGAAAGGCTCTACAATCCCTCCCTTTTCTCTCTCCTTGTCTTCCGGATCCTTCACAGTCAGAGCCTGGCTTACATGTGGCTAACATTTCACATGGGGGTGGGGAATGGGGTGTGTGTATGTGCATAGCTGCCAAGTCTCCCGTTTTCCCTGGGAAATCCCCATTTTTCCAGCTGTTCCTAGCTGAAAAAATGGATTTTTTTGTTTCCCCCCCAGTTTATTCTGGCATGGCAGCCATTTTGGAACTGGGCGGAGCATGCTCAGAAGCGACTTTTGATGCTGCTCTGCCCAGTTCCAAAATGGCTGCAGTGCACCTTCTGGTGTGGTGGCCATTTTGGAACTGGGCAAAGCAGCATCAAAAGTCACTTCTGAGCATGCTCTGCCCAGTTCCAAAATGGCGGCAGCGCTACTTCCGGTCAGCTATTTCCGGCCCGGTCCCTTATTTCTCTGACAGCAACTTGGCAGGTATGGTGTAAGCGGGATGTGAGTCTGCAGTCCACTGGCATGTCTACACTGTTAATGCTCTCAATTTCCTGTGCCTCTAATAAACTCTTGGGTCCTGCAGGCCGAAGAAGAGTTCTACAAAGCCCAAGCTGTGTTTGAAGAGCTCAACAAGGAACTAAGAGAAGAGCTGCCGGGCCTTTACAACAGGTTAGTATGGGAACAAAGATCAGAGAGCAAATGGCAGAGAATCTCAAAGCAGAATGTTGAATCTAAGAAGTGTGGTTGTGCTGGTGACTAGGAAATACCGTATTTTTCACTCCATAAGACGCACCTGACCATAAGACGCACTTAGTTTTTTAGAGGAGGAAAACAAGGGGGGAAATTCTGAATCAATGCCACTGGTGGCAGCGGAGGGGGAGCACCCTGCTGGTGGCGGTGGTGGTGGAGGGGGCAGAAGCCCGATTTCAGGATGCTCGTCCCTCCCCTGCCGCTGGGAGTCATGGCTCCGGCGACAGAGGCATCCCTCCGCTCAAGGGATCCTGCTGCCGTCCAGTGCCTTCGCTCCATAAGACACACAGACATTTTCCCTTCCTTTTTAGGAGGGAAAATGTGCATCTTATAGAGCGAAAAATACGGTACATGCAGAGTTGATACTTCTTTCATTGTTGAAGTCTGGGACTGAGCTTGCTGACAATGAACCCAGCCTGGAAGGTAAAAATGGGGTGAAAGGATATATTGACGCCAGGCATAAAATGCAATTTACAAATTGTTTCAACGCAAGTCCAAGGTAAGTTAGAATCATAGAACTGTAGAGTTGGAAGGGACCTTGAGGGTCATGTAGTCCAACCCCCTGCAATGCAGGAATCTCAAATGAAACATCCATGGCAGATGGCCGTCCAACTTCTGCTCAAAACCTCCAGCAAAGGAGAGTCCACAACCTGCCCAGGGAGTACTTTCCACTGCCTTAACAGCTCTTACACTCAGAAAGGCCTTCCTGGTGGTGTTTAGTCAGAATCTCCTTTCTTCTAACTTGAATCCATTGGAAGTTCTAGGTCTTGGCTATTAATGGGCAAATATCAAAAAATTGCTTCCCCACAGTTCAGCAGATACCAAAGTATTGGGTGTTACCGTGTTCACCTGGGTGTTTACACAATAAAGCTCTCCAGGTGCTGTAGGGGTAAAACAAACATGGAGATGGGGCAGTGGAGACAAATAGTAAGTAAGTAAGTAAGTAAGTAAGTAAGTAAGTAAGTAAGTAAGTAAGTAAGTAAGTAATACCCCACCCATCTGTCTGGGTCTCCCCAGCCACTCTGGGTGGCTCCCAACAGAATATTAAAAACATGATAAAACATCAAACATTAAAAACTTCCCTAAACAGGGATGCCTTCAGATGTCTTCTAAAAGTCTGATAGTTGTTTATTTCCTTGAGGGCGTTCCACAGGGTAGGTATTGAGAAGGCCTTTGGTGAGGGAACTACCAGAAGGCCCTTGGAGCTGGACCTCAGTGTCCGGGCAGAACGATTGGGGTGGAGATGCTCCTTCAGTTACACTGGGCCGAGGATGTTTAGGGCTTTAAAGGTCAACACCAACACTTTGAATTGTGGTTTCCCCCCTTCGTTGCTGTTTCAATTGCATTACAAGTAGCGGAAGTCAAAGGTCTAATGCAGGAGAGCCTTCTTTGCTTCTGGGGGGTTCCAGCCCCAGTGCATTCTAGAACCCTGGGAAATCAGGGTTCCGAACAATGCAGGGAGTCTCCATCCACGAGGACAGGAGACTCCTTGCTTCAGACTGTCCTCTTCCACAAGTTGAAGGGTGATAGAAGGGGAGCAGAGTCAGTACATTTCTTCCTACTGCCCCCACCCATTTGTATATTCTAAGCTAAGGGGTTTATGTGTTGTGTGATTTCTGCCGTCAGGGGTAGGAACTAGATCTAGCAGTGTGTGTCTCTTTGGGGAAAATGTGGAGTATCACTTTCATCGAGCTGTTGATTCCCTTAGAAAACCTCCCGATCTCGTTGGCACATCTCCTTTGACTGAGCTACTGTTTCTCAGACGACTTCCCTCGGCTCTGGCTGCAGTTCCTTAGCCCTACGGCCTGTTGACAACACATCACATAAAGTGCAGCCTGAATACCAAGAGGACCAAGACAAAGGATTAGCCACCTGAAATATCTTGTGGACTAGCTATGAGATAAGCTGCTTCTCAATCAGAGTTTGGTGACCACAGGATGGCAGCAAAATCCACAGAACTGAATTTTAGCTTTTGTGAAATAAATGATTGTTTAGGATAGAACTGGATGTGTCACCATTAGACCACAGCTTTGTTGCCAAAAATGACAACCCTTCATCTGGTTTCCCCCTCTTGTCCCTGAAACATTGAGATCCTGAAAGGCATGATATCATCTTACGGTGTGCTTTGGTGGGCCTTCCCAGTAGAAACCTCCGTGATGGCTTGTCTGTCTAAAGTCTCACATTCTGAGAGGACAGTGTGGTGTAGTAGTTTAAGCATCAGACTCCCTGACTTAAATCAGGGAGATAAAGGTTCAAATCTCCACTTAGCCACAAAGCTAGCTAGGTGACTATGGACCCAGTCATGAACATTTCGCCTAGTCAATCCCCATGGGGTTGTTTTAAAGATAACGGAGGTGTGGGCTTTACAGATGGAAAGACAGAAATAAAATGTAGTCAGTAATTTGGAACGAGGGCAGAGAAACACATGGAGAGGGAACACAATGGCATTTTGGTGTCATCTCTATGTCTGCTGTTAGGCTGTATCTATTCCAGTTTTCTTGTCACATTTCATTATATTTCACTTTATTTCATTTTCCTGGGCTGCCTTGGAAGTATTTTTTTTAATTAATTCACAAAAAACAAATGCAGCCCAAAAAAACCCCACCCAAATGAATTACAATTACTGTATATTAAAGACTACTTGGGAGTGATTTTCAAGCAATTCCTCTGTATGCTTTTGTGTAGACAAACCAAAATTGTGCACGGCAGTCTTATAGAAAGAGGTGAGGTCCTCCTGTGGACCAGGAACTGGATAAGAAACAGGAAGCATAGGAATAAATGGACCATTCTGTCAATGGAGGGATGTAGAAAGTGGAGTCCCCCAAGCACCCGTAAGGGGACCTGTGCTTTTTAACTTTTTTCATTTTGCTGTCTAGCTTTCTTTATAGCTGTCCAATCGGCTTGCCTTTTTAATGGAAGGCCTACTGCTGGGAGTGAGGGGAAGAAGATGAACTAGAAATCGTTCAGAGTTCTACCCCAAAATGAATTTAATTCACATTTAGTTCACCCAACAATTATGGCAACTACTTTCAGGTGTACAGAGATTTTTGAACCACAGTGGTACCTCTACTTACGAATAGCTCTACTTACGAATGTTTCTACTTACGAATGGAGCTCCGTCCGCCATCTTGGATGCGGTTTAGATAGGATTTTTTCTACTTACGGATTTTTAGATAGGGTTGCTTCTACTTACGAATTTTTTCTCCCAATGCATTCCTATGGGATTCGACTTACAAATTTTTTCGACTTACAAATGTGTGTTCGGAACACATTAAATTCGTAAGTAGGGGTACCACTGGAGTTCAGTGAACCGCACATGGCTGAACTACTTCATTCTGCTCTTCCAGGGTCCCAGAAAACTCAGCATGTGTCATATTACTCCTCTTTATTGTGTGGCCCCAACCCAGTTAACATTTGGGCTTAGTTTTATATCTTTTTGCTTCTCCAGCCGAATTGGATGCTATGTGACAATATTCCAGAATATTTCCAACTTGCGAGATGTCTTCTACAAGGAAATGAGCAAGGTAAATGAGCAACTGTGGCATACATGTGGGCCATTTGGACAAATGGGCACACTGCAGCTTGGCTTATATCTGCCCTCAGCCGGCCTGTTTTCGTACCAGTCCTGGGAGTGGCCCCTAGTCTCAGCGTTGCCCTTGTAGGATGGCGCCCAAACTGCCTTCCACTCCAACAGTCCCAAAGGTAACCAATGCACAGAAGCCAGGAATTGAAAGTGGTGCACATATTGTAATTTCTACTTCATTGTAATAGTTGCATTTTCTCTCTCTCTCTCTCTCTCTCTCTCTCTCCCTCTCTCCCTCTCTCTCTCACACACACACACTTAACTTGTGTGCGTTCAGCTTTACAAACTTGGCAAAAAAAATGGAAAGGGGCAGAAAAGACTTTGACAAACCCACCCGTCATTGCATCCAATGTGTTTTGACTATACAGTGGTACCTCTACTTACGAATTTAATGCGTTCCGAACGCACATTCGTAAGTCGAAAAAAATTGTAAGTCGAATCCCATAGGAATGCATTGGGAGAAAAAATTCGCAAGTCGAAGGAACCCTATCTAAAAATTCGTAAGTAGAAAAAAATCCTATCTAAACCGCATCCAAGATGGCGGACTGAGCTCCATTCGTAAGTAGAGTTATTTGTAAGTAAAGGTACCACTGTACACGATTTTGTCTTTAGGAGCAATCCCTGAAATGTGATCCCTGCTTAAGTTGAGGCTTACTGTATTATTATTATTACTATTACTATTACTATTACTATTATTTATTAAATTTGTATACTACCCTTTATCTGTAGATCTCAGAGCAGTTCATAACATAAAATACAAGATAAAAAAGACAAAATACATAATAATAACAATAACCCCCCCACACACACACACACACATGTTATTATTATTATTATTTACTCATCCAAAACGTATTTTGGTATTATCCAGGAATCAGTTCAGTCTGAGTAAGTCTGCAGAACATGACTGGTGTACCAGGACTATTAGTATTAGAAAGGAAGAATGATGATTGGAACAGAGATCATTCCTCCTTTCTAATATTGGTAAAGTGCCTCCAGGGCAGGGAATTGCTGTTTATTTTTAAATCTCAAAAATAAATGAAAGGGCAGCTGGCAGCTGATGTACCCCAAGGAAAGTTCCAAGAGGAAGGGGATATAAAGCAGGCAGTGACAACATTAAATTGTACACAGATTGGGGTCAGGATACCTACCATGAGAGAATGACTCCTCCTGTATAGATTTGTCTGGTTGTTGAAATCTGGCAGGGAGGCTCTCCTGCCTCTGCCTCCTCTAGAGCCTTCTTGGTGGTGGCATCCCAGTGGTCCATTTCCCTCCCCTCTAGGTTTTCAGCTAAAAAAAGTGTGTCTCCACCCAGGCCTTTGGTGGATATTCATGTCATTTTATTTTATTTTTGTCTGGTTTCCATATATCTGCCATGTTTTATGAGTGGCTGTAATAGGAGGTGGATGTCTGTTTTAATTACAGCCTGCTCTGGAACTGCATTGCAGTGAAGAGTGTCTAAGAAACATTTTAAATAAACCAGTAAGTTCGAAACACCCATTGACTTGAAGTAGGCAGTCAGGATTAATTTTATGTGAATAGGTGAAGAGCAGTAATTTCTTAATTACTGAGTAATGGTATTTGCTTTTCCTGTCGCTGCTGCTTGTAGCTAAACCATGACCTGTATGATGTGATGAGCACATTGGAAAAGCAGCACTCCGATAAAGTCTTCATTATTAAAGGGGTGTCAAGGTAAGTGTTTTCCTCTTTCCTGTGGGCATGGAGGAGTCTGGGAAGCAGCAGCCACGTGGGCAACTAGCAACTCCTCTCCACTTTGGATCCCAGGAGATCTGGTTTGTTTGTTAGTCAGCTAATTAAAAGATTTATAACCCATCTTTTAATAACAGGGCTTCTCAAGGCAGGGAGCTGTTTTAGAACAAAATACACGTGGAAACTTTGAAAGGGGAAATGTGAACAGCCACTAAACAGCAGTCAAGAATAGAAACAAAAAAAAAACCTTTCCAGAGGAGCATGTTAGCTTCAGAAAGATTGACCGAGCAGCCACATCGCTTACAGTTCATTTAATTGGGCCAAGATTACAACACTGAATCTCAGCAGCCACCTGATTCCATAGCGCCATCTTGACTAACAGAGGGTAGAATAACCAGTGGGTTTTAGATACTGAATCTTAAGAGCAGGGAAAAGATGCTCTCTCAGTTCAATCCATGACGGCCTATGCTTTGTAATCATTTGTCAAGTCCTGGCTAAGGTCAGAGACAGATTGCAGTTGGGGGGGTCACAAGCAGATCAAGGTCTAAAGCAGGCATCCCCAAACTTCGGCCCTCCAGATGTTTTGGACTACAATTCCCATCTTCCCCAACCACTGTTAGCTAGGGATCATGGGAGTTGTAGGCCAAAACATCTGGAGGGCCGCAGTTTGGGGGTGACTGGTCTAAAGCATGAGTAGGCAAACTAAGGCCCGGGGGGGGCAAACCTTCTAAATCCGGCCCACGGACAGTCCAGGAATCAGTGTGTTTGAGTTGAATGTGTCCTTTTATTTAAAATGCATCTCTGGGTTATTTGTGGGGCATAGGAATTCGTTCATTATTGTTTGTTTGTTTTTCAAAATATAGACCGGCCCCCCACAAGGTCTGAGGGACAGTGGACCAGCCCCCTGCTGAAAAAAGTTTGCTGACCCCTGGTCTAACGGGGCTGAGGCAGATTACGTGCTCCAATAAGGGCCAGTGGTCCATTTCTGAAGCAAGCAGACGTGGGGAGGTGGTGCTAAGGGAAACCATGGGAGTCTTGTGCATTAAGATTGGGTTTTCTGTCAAATCTGGAAGTTGTTGAGCTTTGGGGGGCAATGCCGGAAGTGTAGATTTTCGAGAAATTCCTTAAAAATAGCTCAAATACATGGAGAGGTTTACTTTCACTATAGAGGCTGAATAAAGCAAACTTTGTAATGCAAAATAAAAAAAATTCCTTCAGTAGCACCTTAAAGACCAACTAAGTTTTTATTTTGGTATGAGCTTTCGTGTGCATGCACACTTCTTCAGATACACTTGAAACAGAAGCGTCAGACCCTTATGTATATACAGAGGGTGGGGGTGGGTGGGGGAATGGGTGAACCTGTAGATGGCTGTTAACGACTGCTGATGGCTGCAATTGGTCGTTAACAGTTAGCAGTCGTTAACAGCCATCTACAGGTTTACCACTCCCATCAGCCCATCACCCATTCCCCCCCACCCACACCCACCCTCTGTATATACATAAGGGTCTGACTTCTGTTTCAAGTGTATCTGAAGAAGTGTGCATGCACACGAAAGCTCATACCAAAATAAAAACTTAGTTGGTCTTTAAGGTGCTACTGAATGAATTTTTTTATTTTGTTTCGACTCAGACCAACACGGCTACCTACCTGTAACTTTGTAATGCAACTTATGTTTCTTGTTATGCAGTAACAGAGCATCGCTGGTCATCTCTTCTCCAGTAAGCCCAACTAGCTCCTCTGCCATACCTACAAGGAACAGCCTAAGTGAGATGCCGACGTCTCCTCCTGCCATTTCCCCAAATCACGAAAGAGAATCTGCTTCGGCAACCAAAGCAGCACCTGCGCCTGGTGGGGCCAGCAAAGCAGAGGAAGAGACAGCTACGGATGCAGCCGAGTCAGGCTCTTCGACTGCTAGTGAATCCAAAGAGGACAGCCAAACAGTAGAGACAACCCCCAGCGTTCCCCTAGGCACCCCCCAGAAAGTTGAGGAGGCTGCAAATAATATAGCAGCAGAAATTTTATCAAAGGCAGTGCTCGAGGCTGCTGGCAAGAGCCCAAATATTCCCAAAGACTCTGGAGAGACCTCCCAGCCTCCTTTGAGGAATGACTTTGAAGCCAGTGATACTTGTGAGAAAGATGAGGGTTCCTCGTTGCAGCCCAGGGTTGAGGTCGTATCTCTACCTCACCAAAAGACTCAGGATGGAGCTCAGACTGGGGGAACAGACCGCCAGGAGAACAACGTGCCGCTCAGGGAGAGTTCAGTTTGTCCTGATGACAATCCTCAAGATTCTCCATCTGAAGCTGAAGTAGACCAACAAGGTGCACCAAGCACCACGAATGACTGCCTTTCCCCTGCTTTACCAAAAGCAGGGGCCGCTCAACAGCAGCCAGAGGAAAGCGGGGATGTGGAAGATGACATCAACAGTGAGGGAAGCATGGAAGAAATAGATGTTTCCCCCAAGGCCACCAATGCTCAGGTAAAAGACATGAGAGGACATGGGCGTACCCAGCATGGGGCAGGGGGGCAGCTGCCCCCCTAGAAGCAGGGCAGCTGGAGAGGATAGGCAGGGACGCTGCCTGCTGTGCTCCGCCTCAGCCTGCTTCGCTGAAGCAAAACGGCGGCGGCAGCAGCGAAGCTGCCTCTGTTGAAAAAAACCTGGACCTGGACCTGGACCTGGGCTAACTTCAGCCCACACTCCTTCAAGTCACAGCAAGAAATGAAGTGCCGTGGAGCATTGTGGGGCAGCACTTTCTGTGCTGTGCTCGCTGTGACTTGAAAGAGTGTGGGCTGAAGTTAGCCCAGGTCCAGGTCCAGGTTTCCTTCAACGGAGGTAGCTGCTGCCTTGTTTTAGTCACTGCTGCCATTAAAGGAGCAAGCGAGGCAGGAGTGCAAGCGCGGGTCGCTCCGTGTGCTGCCTTGTAAACAGCCCCCTTTTCTTTGGGGGGTGTAGATGTTGACCATGCCTCCTGGGGGGATCCTGGCCATGTCATTGCCAGCTAGCCAATCGGGGGGCTGGGGGGCGTGGCTGGGGCGTGGCTTGTTCCCCCCCCGCTTTGATCCTGGGTACGCCCATGTGAGAGGGTTCTGCACGACCAACCCGCCCCACTAGGTAACTGCACGCCGTGTAGATAGCATTAAGGGAGCTTTAGTCTTCTCATTAAGGAGCAAAATGACGTATTGCTGGCACAGAAAAGTGCCTCTTTTTGTGGCTTTGTATGTTAGCATGAAAATTTCAGTGGGGAGGGAGGCATGTTGAGATGGACACAGGGGAAATGGAGGGAAATTCAGCTCAGGAGGAAGCCTGGGTTGTTGTGGTTGTTGATGGCATCTGTCTATCTTGGGAGACAATGAAGGAGTACACCTTTGGGGTTGAGATCACGCTGTTGGAAGGTTGCAGCGCCTGCTGTGGCTGTAGAGACTGATGCAGGAGAGTCATGTTTTGTTACAGCTGGGGCAGGTGAAGGTGTCCGGTTGTGCTATGGCGTTTCTTCTCTCTGTGCTCCTCCCAGCAGTCATTCCTCCTCTGGTCACTGCTGTGGATACATGACTCGACTGCCTGTCACCAGGCACTGTGTTGTAATTATTTTAGTAGTAGCTTTTGTCGTTATTATTCATTGTTGTTATTTAGCACAAATTTGGAGAGAAATTAATACAAAGCAAAAAGACAGGACTCTGCCCCAAGGATCTTGCAATCAGAATTACCTTGTGTTATTTCTCAGAATGAGAATATTGAGAGATGAGAACTCCTACACTTTCCAGGCTACAAAAGAATGGGATGGGGAGGTAGGAGAATTGCTTCAAGCTCTACCTTCCAAGATGGCTTTGCATAGTCCAAATCTACCTTATGCATCATTCTCTGTGAGCTAACAGTGTGAGGAATAGCTTGTTATAATACGATTATGTGTCTACCTGCTGGCTCTTGTAATATGTCTTCCTAATTGGTGGTAGAGGCATACAGTAGGAAATCAATACTGAAACCAACAAGAGAGATGTGCTATTTAGCAACAGAAACAGTGGGGAGGAAGACAGTGATTGTATGCAGGGCAGTATAACAACTGTACTGTTAGATCAGGCATAGGCAACCTCAGCCCTCCAGATGTTTTGAGACTACAACTCCCATGATCCCTAGCTAACAGGACCAGTGGTCAGGGATGATGGGAAATGTAGTCCCAAAACATCTGGCGGGCTGAGGTTGCCTATGCCTGTGTTAGATCAATCTCAAAGCCAGCACCGACAA
The DNA here is from genome assembly GCF_963506605.1 of Zootoca vivipara. Lineage (NCBI taxonomy): Eukaryota > Metazoa > Chordata > Lepidosauria > Squamata > Lacertidae > Zootoca > Zootoca vivipara. The sequence goes on along the minus strand of NC_083277.1, from coordinate 116,125,524 downwards.
TCCAGATGTTTCTGGAGCTTATTATGAGCAGGCAATGAAGGAAACAGCCCAGTCCACTAACAGAGATTTGCCTTTCCCCCTTTTTGGTTATTTCTCCCTTTAGAGCAGGCATCCCCAAACTTCGGGCCTCCAGATGGTTTGGACTACAATTCCCATCACTCCTGACCACTGGTCCTGTTAGCTAGGGATCATGGGAGTTGTAGGCCAAAACATCTGGAGGGCCGCAGTTTGGGGATGCCTGCTTTAGAGCAAGGCCCGCCTGCCACTGCAAAATTGCCTCAGCAGCTACAAAACCTGCTCAGCCGCAAAGGTTTTCCCCAAAAACAGAGCCTCTCACTTGGGAGATTTAATTGAGGAGGCATCGCACATGCCAGATATGAAGAGTACCAATCCTGTCTGACAGGAAAAACCAGTGCAGACTCCAAAAACCAGCACCATTATTTTTAGGGCTGCTAATTCCCTGTTTGGAAACCTCTGTGTGAGGTGTTCCCAGGGACTGTTGGCTGAAGGCAGATTTGTGCATGATTTGTCCTGTGGCAAAGTAGCAGAGACCTTAAGTGTATTATGCTGTGGTGTTCCCCAGCCCCTGCCAATGTTCAAAAAGCTTTACGTATGTTAGTAACCCTCAGAACACGGACTTGCGTGCTACCGTAAGTTAGTCTCTTACTCCCAATGTTGCAGATGGAGAGATGGGGATTGAGAGTACAGTGACTTTGCTTCATGCCGCTTTGGTGACTGGGCATAAGTGGGCGCAGAGAATGGCAGCATGTTGCAGAAACTGCCCAGGGACAATGCAGTTTCCTTTGAGGAGAACATGTGCACATTGGTAATCCCTGCAAATCCATCGCAGTGATGATGAGCAACCTTTTGAGCTTGGTGTGTCAAAATTCACCCCAAAACCGGGTGGTGTGTCACTTCGAGAAAAAAACCATAGTTTCACGATATTTATATAACAAAAAATGTAGAATTGTTTCCCCTTTTAAAAAAAAGGAAAAAGGGGAGGGGGGAAATTATTAAAGTTGGGAAAAAATTAAAAGGGAAAAAAATAAGGCAAAACCCAGAGGTCTTTCCCAGTGGGACTCTGGGCTCAGGCCTTCCTCCAGCGGGTCTGCCGCTGGGGAGGTGGGCTCGGGTTGGGCCTGTGCCTCCTCATGGCCCTCTTCAGCCCACCTCTCCCCTCACTCAGCTATGCTTGTGCAGCGGCAGGGCAACAGGGAAGGGGTTTCAGCTTACTTGGGTGTCTCTTCTCTCTTCCCGGGATGGCGGCGAGGTGGTGGCAGCAGCGAGGTCGGGGTTCTTCTCCCTCCTCTAAGGGCCCCCCTCCTCTCCCTTGAGGCGGGGGGCGATGGGGACGGCAACAGAGCGAGCGGACCCCTGTTCTCCTTTGCCTTGTTTTTCCTTCTTTTCTCCCTCTTTTCCGTGGGGGCGGCAGGCGACAGCGGGGCCGGGCTTCCTTTTTCCTCCTCTGGCCTCTGGAAAAGTTCTTGTACTGTACTTCAGAGAGTCACCATAAGAAAGGAATTCCGTACTGGGTGTATTCAAACACACTTGAAGCATCCTCCAGACAGCTGTGGTCAAATTTCAAATCTGGTGCTGTGATTCTGTTGAATAAGTGAAAGCCCCCCCTTTTTTTTGTTTCAGATCATCTCCAGCTTCTTCTCAGATGATAAGAAAGAGAACTATGGCAAGCTGCCCTCGGGCTTCCTCTTCAAGGTAAGGAAAAAGCATTCGCTTACCTGATCTACAGACAGGAACGTGTGTGTGTGTGTGTGTGTGTGTGTGTGTGTGTGTGTGTGTGACCTGCGAGTTGCCCAGTCTAGAAATGCATTGCTTCATTGATATCATGTTTTGTTTTCCAGGCTCAGGCAGTCCAAGCTCACGCTTCAGAGGATGAGAAGCACCTTCAGTTTGGAGAAGGAGAAACCATGCTAGTGCTGTCAGATAAAGAGGCTGAGGTAACATCAGGGCACTCATTTGGCACTGTTCATAATGCTAATGGATGGCAATACTTGGCACTGATGTGATACAGGATGCCCTAGGAACCAGGGAGGGCCAACTGTGGCCCCAAAGCTTACACAATGCTCTTCTCGTGAAGCTCCTCAATAGGATAGGACAGGATTAAGCAGGCCTCAGGCTTGTAGGATCTGCTCCTCCTTCTTTCACTAAAACCCTGAGATCAACAAATCGGAACCTGGAGCAAGAGACATAGAATTAAAGAATGCTGAGCTCAAGCTCTTGTTTTTGAGTAGCAGAATGGAATGGAAGTCACAAAAATCCACTCCTTGTTAACTCCTTTCCCCACCCAGTTAAGAAAATCCTTCATTTCAGTATACTCTTTTTGGGAGGTGGGAGTATTATTTTGTTGTTGTCATTGTTAAACCATTGGGAGTCTTAAACCATTACCGATTTCCATCAAATCACCCAGAGAGCTACCAGTAGATCCTGATCTACTTTCTGCCCAGTAGTCCATTAAATAATGGCACTATCCATTTTTTAAGTTGTCTGCCTGGAAAAGGCAACCCGTTTATTTTTGAAAGCGAGCACCCTTAAAGATGCTCCCCCACCCATGGCCCCCACTGGATTCCCTAGGGCCTTGCCCATGACCAACCACTTCCTGCTTGGGCTTCCCCCCACTGACTTGCCAAGTACTTCCAGGGTGCAGACTCTGACCCTCCAGTTTGGGACGACTTCCATGCCTAGTGCGTGGAGCTGCACCTTGGGTCCATGAAGGAGGCCAGGATTTTTTAAATCAAAAAGGTTCCATTTCACCAACCTTTTCTCCCACACACCCCTTTCCGCAAACTTGCTTAATGGGGTCATGCAGTGCCAACTTCTACTGAGATCTCTCTGGAAGCAGCTCCTACAGCCACACAAGCCCAGCGGTGGCAGGAGCAGGTGGGTGCCTCTGGGGGCACAACCCTGCAGAATTCGGCCACCCAAGAAATTACCTTGCCTAATTTATCAAAAGTCGCAGCTCAACACTGCATCCAGGAAGCAACTACTAGGTCATTGTCTCCCAGGGTCAAAGAAAGAGCTGCAAGAAACTGTGGCTCTTGATCCAGTGCAAGGCTTTGCACATTTGGGGTGTGTGTGTGGAGGAAATATATCAGCCCCACAGTCATGCAGACTTTAAAGGTAAAGGGACCCCTGACCGTTAGGTCCAGTTGCAGATGACTCTGGGGTTGCTGTGCTCATCTCGCTTTACTGGCCGAGGGAGCTGGCGTACAGCTTCCGGGTCATGTGGCCAGCATGACTAAGTCGCTTCTGGTGAACCAGAGCAGCGCGCTTTACGTCAAAATAAAATGTCCATACCCTGTGTTCGTAATTTACATAGTTTATAATGGGCTTCATAACTCAATTTTCCGTGGTGCAGAATTTGGGTTCCATTGGTGTAGAAATGTTGGCGCTGATTATTTTTTTAGTGCCAGTCATGATGGGTGGAGCATATTTTGGATTTTTGTGTGTGTAAACAATACAACCTCGTTGGGTTTCTGATAGCTATGGGGCACATACCTGCCAAGTTGCTGTCAGAGAAATAAGGGACCGGGCCAGAAATAGCAGACCGGAAGTAGCGCCAGAAGTCGCACTGCAGCCATTTTGGAACTGGGCAGAGCAGCATCAAAAGTCGCTTCTGAGCATGCACCGCCCAGTTCCAAAATGGCCGCCGCGCCAGAATAAACTGGGGTAAAACAAAAAAATCCATTTTTTCAGCTAGGAACAGCTGGAAAAACGGGGATTTCCCGGGGAAAACAGGAGACTTGGCAGCTATGATGGGGCATGACCCCGTTGTTTCATAGAAAGCACAGCCTGACCTTGTTGCATTCTCTGCTCTGTGTGTGGAACAGGAACTGCAGGCAGAGCTGCTGCTGCTGCTGCTGCTGCTGCTGCTGCAATAATGTGTTAAGTCTATTTACATGTGTGTTCCCATACCCACTGTCTTCTATCAATTATTAACTCTCCTTCACACCCTCCTCTCCACACCAACAGCATCGATCATTTGCTTCCTACAAAGAGAGAACATTTAAAGGCAAATCGACATGCTATGTGTTGCATTTTTAACCATTTGGAAATCCTTTTATACAGAAACAATTGAACATGTATTTACCGTATATACTCGAGTATAAGCTGACCCGAATATAAGCCGAGGCACCTAATCTTACCTAAAAAAAACTGGGAAAACCTATTGACTCAAGTATAAGCCGAGGGTGGGAAATGCAGCAGCTACTGGTAAATTTCAAAAATAAAAATAAATACCATCCTATGCCTTTCCCAGCTGCCGGCAGTGGGGTGGGGGGAGAAGCAGCAAGGAAGGATCCCTTCCTCGCCGCTTCTCCCTCCCTGTCGCCTCGCACAGAGCAGGCATAGGACGGGGGTTCGGAGAGTCGCAGCACAGTGCTTCTCCGAACCCCCCGTCTTGTGCCTTTCTCCCCTGCCACCCGCCTCACTCGAATATAAGCCGAGGGCATTATATTTCATTTTTCTGCTAGTGTAATATAGCACTAAAGGGGCAGCTATGAATCAGGAAGTACACCATTCAAATCTGGCATCAACCCTGTAGGTGTCCTTAGGCAAGCCACCAGCTCTTAGTCTTATTTCCCTACCCCCACCCCACTCCCCCACCCCAATTTCAGCATTGAGTCTTACACAACTCGACTCTGAAGTGAGTCCCATCTGGCACGCTGCCTCTGAACAGGAAGGGTTGGCATAGCTTTCAGGGCTGTTAAGGGTAGGCAGGCAAGTCCTCTGTGAATCTAATCCTAACCCTACAAGGTGAGTACTTTCAGGCATGGAAAGATTCTTCCCTGCATTCAGAGCTGCCTTATACCGTTCAGACTATTTGTCCATAGAGCTCAGGATTTTTTTTGTATTTGTTAGTTGCCTCCTAATGGCCCACTTCACACATCACATTAAACCAGAGTTTAAAGCAAATTACGGTTTAATCCAGGGGTCAGCAAACTTTTCCAGCAGGGGGCCGGTCTACTGTCCCTCAGACCTTGTGGGGGGCCGGACTATATTTTGAAAAAAAATATGAACAAATTCCTATGCCCCACAAATAACCCAGAGATGCATTTTAAATAAAAGGGCACATTCTACTCATGTAAAAGCATGCTGATTCCCGGACCGTCCGCGGGCCGGATTTAGAAGGTGATTGGGCCACATCCAGCCCCCAGGCCTTAGTTTGGGGGGCCCTGGTTTAATCTAAACAAGTTATTTGTCCCTGGTACACATGTTCCCTGCTACTCTTGTTGCTGCTGCTGCACTGCAGGTGAAACAAACCAGTGTGTGACTTAATGTCTGACCCTCGACTTCTGGTCTGTTTCCCCCCCTCCCCAACAAACCATGAATTAGTAAGCCAAGGACAAAGAGCTGGTGGTATATTTGGAGAAAAACAAACCCTGAGCCTGGGTTCAGATGATGCAACAAGCCATGTATGAGAACATTTGAGTTTCGTGCACCAGAGCGACTCACTGCTTGTCCACATTAAACTATGGTTTGTTTCAAGGTGTTGTTTTAATGTGATGTGCATGCTGAGCCACTATGAATCGTCTAGGCAAAGAACACATGTTAGTATAAAACCAAAATTAAAATGTAACCATAGTAGGATCAAGTTCAGTGGTAAAATCGCAAACCATCACAACGGAATAAAGAAAATGCCAACCATAGACAAAGGATTGTATTCAGTATTCAGAACAATCCCACTGAAATTACCTAAGGTAGCCTGTTAATTTCAATGGGTTTACTCTGAGCAGGGCAACACTGGATATAGCTTAAATGCTTGTACATGTGAGAAGAGCAAAGATAAAAAATAAAACCAAACACCATCAAACAGAGGATTACCGGTATCAACTAACTTCCAGAAGTTATTGATGATCTCAACTAAAGGTCTTTCCCATCACCTGCTACCTGACCCTTTCTAACTGAAGATGCCAGGGATTGACTCTGGGCCTTTCTGCCTGCAAAGCACATACTCTATCCCTGCGCTATATTGAAGCCGTAAATAAATAAAGCTGTGGTCCCTCCCTTTTGTACATCTCTACTGGTGTTCTAACTGCTGTCAGGAATAATTTTTTCAGATGTCATAAAATGGAAGGGGGGTGACAACCTTTTCACTTCAGCTTTAAATCCGGTCTCAAAAGTGTGTTTAATTTAGGCTCCTAACTCAAATTGTCACTTCACATTTTCCCAAAATCAAGGGCCAATCAAGAACTTGATCTTGCATTTGATGCAAAACATGACAGCAAGATGCTTTCACACAGCGCTCTCTCTCTCCTCTCTCTCTCTCTCTCTCTCTCTCTCTCTCTCTCTCTCTCTCTTTACAGTGGAGATGAAATGGAAGTTTGCTTCTATATGCTGCATGTTCAAAATACAAAACTGTGGTTTTAAAATGCTTAAAATTTAAGAATATGGTGTTTTGAGTTTCACAAGCCTTTTGGGGGGAAGCTAAAAATGAAGTTCGGTCAACCAACTTCTGAGATACTGTGTGTTTGTGTGCAAATTTATGTGTTCTAGGGGCTGGTGCCCCTGTTTGCTTCACTCACCAACCCCACAACCCCTCCTCAAAGCTCCACCTCTTTCCCCTTGTTACGCCTCACCAAAGCCACTTTGCTCTTTGCCAAAGCCCCCTTCTCCTAAGCCCAATAGTACCACTGTATTCTGCTCTGGTCAGACCTCACCTGGAGTACTGTGTCCAGTTCTGGGCACCACAGTTCAAGAAGGATACTGACAAGCTGGAACATGTCCAGAAGAGGGCAACCAAAATGGTCAAAGGCTTGGAAACGATGCCTTATGAGGAACGGCTTAGGGAGCTGGGTATGTTTAGCCTGGAGAAGAGAAGGTTAAGGGGTGATATGATAGCCATGTTCAAATATATAAAACGATGTCATATAGAGGAGGGTGAAAGATTGTTTTCTGCTGCTCCAGAGAAGCGGACACGGAGCAATGGATTCAAACTACAAGAAAGAAGAGTCCACCTAAACATTAGGAAGAGCTTCCTGACAGTAAGAGCTGTTCGACAGTGGAATTTGCTGCCAAGAAGTGTGGTGGAGTCTCCTTCTTTGGAGGTCTTTAAGCAGAGGCTTGACAGCCATAAGTCTAGAATGCTTTGATGGTGTTTCCTGCTTGGCAGGGGGTTGGACTGGATGGCCCTTGTGGTCTCTTCCAACTCTATGATTCTATGATTCTATGATTTTATTCTTCACCTAATCTCTTCTGCTTGCCTGCACCATCAGGCTCCCCAACTTGCTCTGTCCACTCACTGCTTCAAGGCAAATCCACTCACCTGCTTCAACCCCCACCAAAGCCCAATTTGCTCGCTTGCCTGCCTGCTACTTGCTTTCCCTGCCGCCACAAGCCCAGTTCACTCATCTTCTGCCCCACACACTTGCCCGGCTGCCTGCGTGTTTCAAATGCTTCCCTCATCCTGGAGCTGGCACAGCCGGTCACCAACAGACTAGTGCAAATATTGTGTGTGTGTGTGTGTGTGTGTGTGTGTGTGTGTGTGTGTGTGTGTTTAGAGAGAGAGAGAGAGAGATGTAATGTGCTCCAAAAACAAATCTATGCATTCAGAAATATTAGATTTTGAAATCCAAATTTGGAGTGTTTATGTGAAGTTCTGAGGCTGGGGGGGGATTATGCTACTTTTTGCTGTTGTGGATCATCATCATCATCATTAAGATGGTGATGATGGTGAGTTTTGAATTCTGCCCCAAAAACTACATTGTGTGATTTGCTGGACGACTTGTAGCCATGCAATATGATGAGCACATCTGCACATGGTGTCTTCCATGCAGGAGCAATTTAATAAACTTACTGGCTTTTAAGCACATTGCCTGTGCTGAGAAGACTCTCCGGGCTGTAGTGATGGGGAAGGTCTTATTAAGCTGACTAAGAGTGGGGGGATTTCTCTCTCTCTTTTTCTAGGAAAAAGGATTCCTGATGGGTATAAAGGAGAAAGACTGGAAGGAGAACCAGAATATGCTACTGAAAGGAATTTTCCCGCAAAATCTCATTAAATCTATCCCTTTGGAATAAACTCAGATCTGGAGCAGAAACAGGGTGAAGAGAGAACTCAACACAGTAAAATGTCCAAATGCTGATTTGTCAAATCTCCGTGTTAATTGTTCCTTCACCCAGTAGTGTCGATGTGATAAAAATGTAATTGCATTATTTCTTGAATCTGTCCTCCTCCCCATGAAGCCAAATCCATCCCTCTGAGGGTCACTGTTTGGCCCTTCCAGTCCTTTTCAGAAGTGAAAGAGTGGGTTGGAGTTGGGATAACAGTAATGGCTGGCGGGCCATTTTGAGGGGTGGGAACTGAGAGTCTTTGCCTCCTACCCCACACAGTCTTCTCAAAGGAGTCCCCCCGTCAAAGCGACATGCTGAAATGTGAATGTTGTCAAATAATGCATTGGCATTCAGCTCAAGAGCTTATTACGAATTATTATAATGGGCCCACAACAAATGGGTCGATTCTGCTTGGTAGTAGACGCAGAATAGGGATTTATGACATGTCCACTGGATAAATTGACACACAATGTCTGTGTACATTCATGTATTTGCTTTGTGCGTACACATGGTAGGAAGTTGCGATTGGCTGTAGCTGCTTGGTGTGTAACTGTGCACTTGCCCATATATGCAACAAAATGCTTCCCTCATTTTGTGTATGTGATTTCACATATGTGTATGTGATTTTTGTGTATGTGATTTCACATATGCCCTTCTGTTTATAGGCTCCATGTTAATTCCTTCACCAATGCATTTTCTGTGTAGGGGTTTTGTAGCATACCAATGAGCCTCACAGCTTGTTTCAAAGCTTGAGTAACCACTGGCATGTTCTGCTAACCCAAACAAGATAACTCTCAGAGGACCATGTAAATTATATTTGCTTGCTTTGACCCTCTCCCTTCTTTTTAATTTGTAAAACCAACGTATTTCAATAAACCATGTTTGGATTAACCTGGTTGCCCTGTGTGATCTGCCTGTGAGCACAAGGGACAACACTGTGGGTCTCTTGTGTGTTTGCCAGCCTCTCATCAGCATCACAAAGAGTTAATGGGGAGTGAGCTGTTCTGATGACTCTGCCCTTTATTATCAATGTAGTGAAACTGGAAAGGTGAGATGGGAAGGGGAACGCCTTAGCCTAGTCACCAGAAAGCCAGCCAGCTAAGGGAGGGAGCTGGAGCTGAGAGGTACCCACGCTAGCTGGACCTTGGAGAGGAGAGATACTCAGCCAACAAGGCCAATTATTCTTTGCCCCCATGTCATCTTATCAGGTAAGAAGAACGGGGATGGGGAGCCAGTTTCTAACGCTGGAGTTGATGGAGATCTGTCCCTGTTGTGTGTGATGCCTATATCTGAGTTAGAGGCTAAAAGCTCTGATGGGAGCAGTGGCTGTTCCTATGCAATATCTCCGGGCATGCCTACACTAGATCAGCTCAGATGTATTCCATTGCACAACCAATCCCTGTATTCAGCACCATGCCCTATGTCTAAAATATGTTTATTAAAGATTCATAAGGGTTTCTGGTGTACTGATAGGCAGGCAGAACATACCTTATTAAAAGCTGGAAAGATGTGTGGTGGTGGTGTTGAAATGCAAGTTATTTTGCCCCCTCCCCCTTTGCAGTAGCTTTTCTAGGTATGCCATGAAGGGGAGTCTTAAAAACTCATATAGCACATATCCCTTTACCCCTCTGTCTCACTAGTTCAAATCTGTCACTTGTAAATGCAAGCTGCAAGTCCTCAATTAATAGTTTGAGAATGAAAGAGAAACATAAAGCATATAGAATACAAAAAGAGGAAGCTGAGAGCGCATTGAGAATAACACCTTGCGTGGCTTTGTTCTGCAAGAGAACTCTTTCACTGGGGATAGCAAAAGGGGGAGGGGGAGAGATGGCGGAAGGCGCTTTGTGCATGCCCAGTTTGCCTTGGGTACTGTAGGCAATTTTCTCCAGCCCATTCTAAACAAAGGAGCACAGATTCGATTTTCACAGAGTACAAATCCTGTGTGGGCTGGCTGCAGAACTGATATTTACATTGGAGTTTGGGTTTCAGATATGAGTATCTGCACAACTGAATAAAACTCCACTCCCCCTACAGCTTCCGGAATATAGGGGCCAAACTACAGATTACATGCAAATGTGTGTAATTAAAGCTTGACATCCCCCTTTATTCCTTTTGCTTGAAAAGCCACTTTGAAAGGGGCAATTGAAAGCAGGGATACGTCAAGAGCTAAGCTCCTCTCAGCTCAAAACACCCCTTCCTGAAGTCATTTTTAGGGATGGGGTAGATGCTGTCGTTCTCCTGTTATATTCATGCACTCAGCAGTTTACCCCTAATATTTCGTTGTAAGATGTCTAGATTTCCTAGCTGACCATTGTGGTCAGGAGGCTGATGAAAGCAAGTGAGTTTCACCAGCCTGGGCCAGTCCTTTCCCAATCAGATACTCAGCTGGGAGACTTGTATACTGTATATCTGAGTATCTGCTTAGGGACAAGATGCAGGAAGCCACTTCTATTATACTGTTGCACACCACTTGGGTTGCCAAATTCTACACTTCTAACATGGGCTGCCATACATCTGGATTTCCCAAGAGTAGCTGACCCCTTTACAGTAATCATTACCACAAATTTCAGGGATGATGAGACCCAAGGCATTGTTCCCCAGTTTCCAAGAATGCTGTATAGTGACATCAGTTCTGGGACAGGGAGCAGGATTCTTAGATGGCGCCCTAAAATTCTATTGGTGGCTTCCTGTACTGAAACAAAAGTAAGCACTATATTTAAACAGGTGTTTCTTTTTATAATTCACATACAAAAACAGCTTGGAAATGTTTCTGGGTAGCATTGTAGCTCTTAGAATGTTTTCACACACCCATCTAAAAGCGCCTTTGAGCTCCCTTTGCATTCACTGTGCCATATGTGGGGGTTGTTTTAGTGATTTGTTTCAGTAGGTCTACTCTGAGTAGGATTTAGTTGAATACGCAGTCAGGTAGGTTGTTGTTTCTATGTCTTCCTGTTTCCCCCCTGCTCCTCATAAACTGGCAAAATGAAAGAGATGCTAGGTTCTTTACAGGTAGGTAGCCGTGTTGGTCTGACGTAGTCGAAACAAAATAAAAAAATTCCTTCCAGCAGCACCTTAAAGACCAACTAAGTTTTTTATTTTGGTATGAGCTTTCGTGTGCATGCACACTTCTTCAGATACACTGAAATAGAAGTCCCCAGACGCTTATATGTAGAGAAAGGGTGGGGAGGGGTATCACTCAGAAGGGTGGTGGAAATGGGTGATTGACCGACTGATAGCTGTTGACGACTGTAAATGACTGCAAATGGTCTTGCATGAAAAAGCAAGGGGTGAGATGGATGAAGATCACTTTATCATGTATAATGAGATAAGAATCCAACATCTCTGTTCAGACCAGGTCTCTGCATGGTTTTAAGCTTGGTGATAAGTTGCAATTCAGCAACTTCTCTTTCCAGTCTATTTCTGAAATTCTTTTGTAGTAAGACACCTACTTTGAGATCTTGTATAGAATGTCCTGGGAGATTGAGGTGTTCCCCTACTGGTTTCTCTGTCTTGTAATTTCTGATGTCAGATTTATGTCCATTTATCCTTTGGCGTAGGGTTTGGCCTGTTTGTCCAATATAGAGAGCTGAAGGTCACTGTTGGCATTTGATGGCATACAAAATGTTAGAGGAGGTTCTTTACAGTTTAGCAGCTGGTAAGAGGGGAAAAAACAACTAAATTTGGTTTCAGTTACAGGTAGGTAGCCGTGTTGGCCTGAGTCGAAACAAAATAAAAAAAATTCCTTCAGTAGCACCTTAAAGACGAGTGCATGCACACGAAAGCTCATACCAAAATAAAAACTTAGTTCGTCTTTAAGGTGCTACTGAAGGAATTTTTTTTATTTAAATTCGGTTTGTAATTATTGCTTGTCCTCTTTTCTCTTAATATTAATATGCTCAGCCTTCTTTGTCAAACCACACCCCAATTCTTAGATGTGACATGAGGCCAATGATGCTGTACTGCATGTTGATGGATGAGGCCCTGATGGATTCATCAGAAACTTCCCATTGCCTCTGGTGATTTTGCCCCTTCTGAGGAACAAAGCACAGCCATTTTTAAAACGGGCACAGGCTCCTGAAATATGAACAGTTGTGGAGGGAGGGTGTGTGTGATCTTTGCTCTCTTTTCCAGTATGGAAACATAGCATCCCTTCCGAAGCGTTGCTGTTCCTTAAGTGCAAAAAGCAACTGCGTTGTAAAACATTAGGAGGACGGTACAGTCTAAGCATGTTCTGGCACATAATCAAGCTGTCATTTTCTCACCGTCTCTTAACTCTGGAGCTCTTTGGGCTCCACTGTGGTGCTCTTGGCAAACCTAAGTCACTGAGTAAGATATATGTAACCCACCCACCCAACTAACTTCCACAAACCCATCTCCCCATCACCTCTCTGGGCCTAGACTGGGAGGTGTGGCCTGTTGTGTGCTGGAAGTGCATTGCCATGCCCACCGAAGCCTTGCGCGGTGCCCGGCTGTGACCGTTTTGGACTCTGAAGCTCCCCCAAAGAGAAGGCAGCAAAGTTAAGAGGTGAGAGGGGGGCTCCCAGCTACTGCCCCCCTGTTCCACTTGGTTCACTAATGGTTCATCTCCCCGGCCCTGTCAAACTCAACCCCGCTGCACCCTCAAAGCTAGCAGACATCGCAGAGGCCTACATGAGCAGTAGGCAGGCTGCTGCACCCTAATTCCCTGCCTAGCTATTTTTCCTTCCTGTCCCTGGGTTTTTCTTTTCATTCCCAGTTCTACTCTCCAATTTCCAGATCTTGAGCCTAGCGTTGTTTTGGGGCCCATCCTATTCCCCCTTGTGCAGGCAGAAAGGGCCCATCCTATTCCCCCTTGTGCATATTCCCCCTTGGAATATGGCCCTTGTGCTGAAAAAGATTCCCCACCTAAATGGATCTCACTTCAGGTTGAAAATGGGGTAACTATCCTGTGAACCTCCAGATGCTGGAGAAATTCCAATCCCTATAAGCTCCAACCAGCGTGGCCAGTGGTCTGGAATGATGGGAGTTGTAGTCCAACAGCATCTGAAGGGCTACAGGTTAACTATTCCCATGTTAAAACATGGTTGCCTTAGGCTGTATTAACAAAATATGCAAGTACTTACCAAACACCAAAGGTCCTTTTAGCAAAAGTGTGCTTAGTGTCGTGTATGAACAGGTCCCCACATGAAAACAATGATCTAGCTGCCTTTCCTTCTTTCCTCAAATTATTTATGAATTAACTACACACACAATAAACTTCATGGAAACACACTAATTAGCAATTTAGAAGAAAATGGTCCACCTTTGCCTTCTTGGCTTCCTCCTTGTCTTTTTTCTGCTTCTTCTTTAGGGCTTTTTTCTTCTTTTCAACAAGATGGTCCACATCAAAGCCACAGTGAAAAAAAGACAAATATTTAAACTGGCCTCAACCAGGGCCAAGGCCTTTTTGGCTTTGGCCCCAGCCTGGTGGAACGCTCTATCGCAGGAGACCAGGGCCCTGCGGGACTTGATATCCTTCTGCAGGGCCTGCAAGATGGAGCTGTTCCGCCTGGCCTTTGTAAGTTACCTCTTTGGCCCTTTTATCAGCTCATGTGGGACCGACATGGATAGCTGGCCCTGATGAATACTTAAGGTTCCCAACCCCAATGGTTGTGATTTCATGGGTAGTCATTTAATTTTACCCTGATCCTTCCTCTTGCTGCCTCTGGAATGGATGCATCCTTATCCAAATAGCAGTAACTTTTGCAGCGCTGTACACATTCCTGTTTGCTCTGCTTCCACCACTGCATCGATCCTGTTGTTTCCTATGAAATTCTGCATTTTGATGAGTAACAACTCCCCCCCAAGAAAAAACAACAACACGCTGCGGCTTTGATCCAAATCGAGAAAAAGAATGACCTAGCCGTGTTTTAAGCCGGTAATGTGTACACACGGGCTTCCTTTCCTCCTGTAGTTCTTTTCCCAGTATCAAATCTACCTCCCTCTGCTCTGGGCCAATGTATTATTTATCGGAGAAGCAAGGTATCAAAATAGCAAGCCCCTGTGGGAAAGTTTGATGAACAGAGAAGCAAGTTTTGTAACATAAAAAAAAGCTCCTGTAGAAATTACATTGGAAGAAATCTCATTGCAGTAATTTATAAACTACTGCCGGCACGGCAACATGCAACATACAATCTTAGGACTATTTAATTGCTCGTCTTCTATCTCAACCCTTGCTTTTTCATGCAAAACCATTTGCAGTCGTTTTCAGTCATCAACAGCTATCAGTCAGTCAATCACCCACTTCCACCACCCTTCTGAGTGATACCCCCTCCCCACCCCTTCTCCACATAAGCGCCTGGGGACTCCTATTTCAGTGTATCTGAAGAAGTGTGCATGCACACGAAAGCTCATACCAAAATAAAAACTTAGTTGGTCTTTAAGGTGCTACTGAAGGAATTTTTTTATTCTTAAGAATAACCCCTAAAGCGGCAAGAATGTTATTTGCCCAAAAATGGACAGAAGAAGTGAAGTCCCGGTGAAAGGAGAATGGATACAAAAACTTATGGACTATGGAGAAATGACAAAAATAAGAAATCAAGATAACAAACCTTTTATAAAAGAATGGAAATGGTTTCTTGAATATTTGCAAACAAAACGTAAACAGATAAGGACATTGGCAGGATTGTTGTAATAGCCTGCAGTTTCATAAGAGCATATATTTAAAGTAGATGAATAAAATAATAAGTTAACTTAGAATATGCAGGAAATGATAAAAATAAATTTAAGGAACTGCAGAAAGAGGAGGAAGGAAGTCAAGTTTTGAATTGTTAGAATGATGGTAAAACTATTGAAATGTATATAACTGAAAAACATATTTATTTATTTATTTATTTTAAAAAAGAATAACCCCTAAAGTGTATGTGGCAGGAGGGAGCCATAAACAGCCCAGAATATCCTATAGGAGGACATGACTGATGGACTGATCAGTGAACTCTTCACACATTTTGTTGCAGGTCTCACTTGTACATCTGTATTTCACACTGCACCTTCGTTGCCATGCAATATTGCATCATAGCAAGCTTCAGTTTTAATTTCAGCCATTGAATACACAGCTTCCACCCTTCCCTTCTTACAAGATTCCCACCATTCATCTTTAGGATTTCAACATTCATGCAAATATTCCTTTCTGATTCAGCTGCGTCACGAGGTCTCTCAGCGACTTCCTCCTGTTGCCTCTGCTTTTAGCCTGACACCCACTCACTGCATGTTTTTGATCTTGTTTTCACCAAGAACTCCTCTGTCCTCCTGTTTCACTTCAGAATAAAACGTGAGTACTACTAAGAAACATCTCAGAAGTAAGTCCCGTTGAGTTCAATGGGACTTGCTTCCATGTGATTGGCATAAGAATGCAGCCGTACTTTTAATTATGCGTGGAGCAAAGAAATACAGACTAAAGGATGGAAGTGAATGTCATATATAGAGGCAGGAAGGAAAAAAACAGAAAAAGTAGCACAGGTGAAATTAGATTTGGATTTTACTATATTTTTACTAATGTATACTGAAAGAAACCCCAGTACAGCCAAGGGAATTGGTTTCATATAAGATTTTAGCTGGTAGGTTATGCTGTGCAGAATACAGTATTGAGAAAAGGCTCAAATCCCGACCATAACAAAACAGGAATTAACAATGTACATATGAATATGCAGCAGTGGCAAAGTGTATGAGTTATGCAATAGTGAAAGAAAGAAAGAAAGAAAGAAAGAAAGAAAGAAAGAAAGAAAGAAAGAAAGAAAGAAAGAAAGAAAGAAAGAAAGAAAGAAAGAAAGAAAGAAAGGGAAAGGTTAACAGATTTGTGCATAATTAGAAAAGTGTTAAATAGTGTTTTCTTTTATTAAAGCTGATTAAAATACATGCTTTGAAAAAGAAGGTCTCTCTCTGACTTTTCTGGTCCATTCCCTTCTCTTTCATATTGCCCCCTTGTCCTCACCATTCCCACATTTTATAATATAAAAATGACTACAATAAAAAAAAGGAAAGCAGGCTTATGGGGCACTGATTCCGGAGGGCTGGTTTATTAAGTTTATTGCAGCAGAAGCAAGTTCTGACACCTTAAAGACTAACTTCTTAATTATTTTTATGCTGCAATTTATGTATCTAATGGTGGACTGTAGACTATGAGAGCCTATGTCATAATAGGTGAAGGGACCCCTGACCATTAGGTCCAGTCGTGACCGACTCTGGGAGTGCGCGCTCATCTCACATTATTGGCCGAGGGAACCGGCGTATAGCTTCCAGGTCATGTGGCCAAGATGACAAAGCCGCTTCTGGCAAACCAGAGCAGCACATGGAAACGCCGTTTACCTTCCCGCTGTAGCGGTTCCTATTTATCTACTTGCATTTTGACGTGCTTTCGAACTGCTAGGTTGGCATGTCATAATAAATGCATTAATTTTCAAAGTGCCATTTAGTTGTTTTAGGACACAAATAATAACAGCGCAATAAAGAGCTGAAGGTTATCTTAAAAGGACTTCAAGTCAATCGTGTTTTATCTTTGTCAAGTTTAACTTGAATCTGTGATGTCGGGTGAAATGTGTAATCTAGGAAATGATCCATGTTTCTGGCTTAGCCTGCCACTCTGCTTCCTTCATTTGATAAATGAGCTTTTCCATGATTAAGTGGTGTTTAAACCACATGACAATACTTGGATTATATGGGTCGTGCCCTGCTCAAGGTCTGCTCCTCTGCCTCTCTCTTCCCCACTCTCTGCCAACAACCTTGCTTCCTCATTCAGCGATAACATCTAGACTAGACTATCTATCATGCCATGTCTACAGATACTACTAGATGGGTGTTTATTGTGGCGTCGGTTCTTCTCATGCATGCAAAGTTTTTTTTGTTTTTTTTGCAGCGTCCTCACAATGTGGTCTTCAAAATGCCAGCCTGTCTTCCCACCCACCCCGTTTAATCCTGCCTCACTTTACAAAATGACAGTCCTGCTGCTGCCTTTGCCCAGCCTTAATTTTCACAAAATGACTAGAAACTGTTGATTAAAACCAGTGGGATAGAAATGTTTTGAATACATAAATATTTACTTAAAGTTACGACTCACGGAGTTCTGTTGTTGTTGTTGTTTAGTCGTTTAGTCGTGTCCGACTCTTCGTGACCCTATGGAGCAGAGCACGCCAGGCACTCCTGTCTTGCACTGCCTCCCGCAGTTTGGTCAAACTCATGTTCGTAGCTTCGAGAACACTGTCCAACCATCCCGTCCTCTGTCGTCCCCTTCTCCTAGTGCCCTCCATCTTTCCCAACATCAGGGTCTTTTCCAAGGATTCTTCTCTTCTCATGAGGTGGCCAAAGTATTGGAGCCTCAGCTTCACGATCTGTCCTTCCAGTGAGCACTCAGGGCTGATTTCCTTCAGAATGGATAGGTTTGATCTTCATTCATTGACCCCTTCATGGATCAATGCCTTGTCGTGGCGAAGGGGCTTGAATAACTCAGAGAAGCTATGAGCTATGCCATGCAGGGCCACCCAAGATGGACAGGTCATAGTGGAGAGTTTTGACCAGGCATCCCCAAACTTTGGCCCTCCAGATGTTTTGGACTACAATTCCCACCATCCCTGACCACTGGTCCAGTTAGCAAAGGATCATGGGAGTTGTAGGCCAAAACATCTGGAGGGCCGCAGTTTGGGGATGCCTGGTTTTGACTAAACGTGATCCACCTGGAGAAGGAACTGGCAAGCCACTCCAGTATCCCTGCCAAGAAAACTCCATGGACAAAGACAACAGGCACGGAGTTCTAGGGGACTAGAAAGTGTGATGACGTTTAAATTATCCCTCTGATTTTGAGGAGTAAGATCTTATTTTTAAAAAACTTGCTCATTTCACACCCATACGAAGAGGGGACCTGTAGATTTCTGTTAACAGCACTATTACGGAATTTTTATTTTCCCCACCCAGCTCTGAAAGATTCTGAAGTTTTAAGCGGGGGAAAGGTGATGCTATGGCAGCTATTCCAACACCACCATTACCCACAGGTGAGTGCGCTCAAGAGTAAGAGGATTCTGTTTATTTATTTATTTCCTTTTCAAAAAATAAATTTAAAAAAGATAGCTCCAGGTGAGAGGGGCACAAGAGATTGAGAGGCCAACAGGGCTGTCTGGAATAGAGCCAGAATTTCACACACCAATTTCAGATCACCAGATAAATCTGTAGATTGCTAGTGTGTATATTACCTGTTACCTGCCGTGAATAATTCAGATAGGGCAGGCTGGGTATCAATGATAGCTGCTGATTTGCAGGCAGGTAATATAATGCTGAAGGATATTTAAGACACCGGGTGGGGGGGGGGAGAGGATATTCTGGGTAGATGGTTAGGTTTTGGGGAAGGGACTCAAGTGTAGGCGAAACATGTCTCTCTCCTGAGTTCTCACTGAGAAACCTTGGGCTGGCCTTAAGACCCTTAATGATATAATATCCCTTGATGCCATGCATTCTTTTAAAGAAACTGGCCCCCCAAAAGATAGCATCTGAATACTGGCAAGGTTTGGAAATCTTTAGAAATGAGTTGCTGGCAGAACATTTGTTCCCGCTGGCAACTCTGCCGCTGTACATAATGAGATATTCACTGAGAGAGCCTGATTACCTAAGCCTTGAAAACAGTATGAAACAATACTGCTAGACCCGCTTCTGCCCTTTATAACCTGAGCCAAATGTTGAAGTCTTTAATTGAGCAAGTTTCCCTTTGGCTTCAGCGGGTCTTTTTTCTTTTTTCTTTTTACTCCACCAGCATTTTGGCCTCAAGCACCCGTTATTTCATCAAGACTACTTGGCCACAATCATTCTAATGAAAGCGGAAGCTTAGAGGTTTTATGGCTATTGCCGGTATTACATTTATTTTGCTGCAGTTGCTACAAACCTACTGAACCGATTTTAAGTCTCTGAACCACAGCTTGATCTTGTATGGCACACTTTAAAATAAAAATAGTGTGCTAGGGAATACATTGGCCTCGGTTCAGTATACCTGAAGGAGCGTCTCCACCTCCATCATTCTGCCCGGACGCTGAGGTCCAGCACCGAGGGCCTTCTGACGGTTCCCTCGTTGCGAGAAGCCAAGTTACAGGGAACTAGGCAGAGGGCCTTCTCGGTGGTGGCACCTGCCCTGTGGAACGCCCTCCCAACAGATGTCAAAGAGGAAAACAGCTACCAGACTTTTAGAAGACATCTGAAGGCAGCCCTGTTCAGGGAGGCTTTTAATGTTTAATAGATTACTGTGTTTTAATTTTCTGTTGGAAGCCGCCCAGAGTGGCTGGGGAAACCCAGCCAGATGGGCAGGGTATAAATAATAAATTATTATTATTATTAATATTAGACAGCATCCACTAAAGTAGTGCTGTTAATGCAAGACCGCTTGGCTGTGCAACCAAATATCCCTTCCTCCTTTTCTCACTGCATGCCCCTAAATGTCTTCTGGGGGTTCCCCCAAACCTCTGGAGCAGATTTGGGGAGGGCATGGGAAGAGGAGAGGGATGGGGAGTTCTGTTAGCCACGAATACTTGTGTTAATTGAACTGCTTCGTTGGATCCTGCCCATTGTGCGAAGGGTGAGTGGTGTTTTATGGAAAAGTTTATTTATGACACTGTTATTTCCACAACAATCTTGTGAGGTTGCTTGGGCTGCAAGTGATTAGTCCAAGTTTCCTCCAGTGGGTTTTATGACTGAGCAAATGTTTTGAATCTTGAGTCCCCCTGGTGGTCCCAAGTATCTTAGTTCTCTCTACTGCACTGTATTCAGATGCCTCTGACATCCATCTCTTTCTCTTATGCATAAAGAAAAGCTACTGACCAGCCCATTTATGAAGAAGATGAATACACCGACTTTGCAAGAGGATGCCAACGTGGCTGTCATAGGAGGTACTGTATTGTTGCCTGCATCTCTGCAGATGTGCTTCAGCCCAGCCACTGTGCAGCCATGGGAACGCCCTCCCTGCAGACTGCAGGTAGTTAATGCACAAACGTAAATCCTCTGCAGCAGAGCCCTCTGGCATCCTTCTAGATCTGGGATGTAAAGGTACTCATTAAAAAAAAAAATCTGGACCACCATCGCACGCATTCCGTGCCCAAAATAGCAGGCTATATATATGATGCACATCAAGCTACTTTGCATATATTTGCTTATTTTTGCAAAATGGGAGGGGTGAAGGTTGTGCAACACACACGAGGCAGAAACATGCATGCCAGCAGCCTGCTCCTAAACTCAAAGCACTGGTGAGTCTGCTCCAGACCTGTTTGTGCTAAAATTCCCCTTTCTCAATTTGCTTTTTTTTTTAAAGCTGTCATCGCTGTGGTTTTCGTCACTCTCCTTTCGGTCGTCGTGCTGATCATCGTTTACCTGTACAAGAACAAAGGCACCTACCGCACCTATGAACAAGCTCCACCGGATCCAGAGGGCTCGGTCCAAATGGAGGATCTCCCATGTAAAGGCGAGAAGGAAGAATATTTTATATAGCTGCCAGCATGCTTTGGACACTGAGATCTTAAGCAAACTGTTTATTACATTGTAAACTGTTTGTTACGTTTGACACCCATTTTTGTCAAGGAATTAAAGCTGTATTATTTATTTCATTTTATATCACACCGTGTTCCTAAGCAGCTCGACTAGGCACTGGAATAGGAGTTGTGTATTGTGACAGCATAGAGGTTGCCCCTTTACAGGTCCAATAGCTGTGATCTCTGGGATGCTCAAAGTCAAGTTGCAACACACAGACCCTCTATGAACCCTCTGTGTTTATTTGGGGTTAGAGTAGGCAAATACGTCATTGGAGTACTGAACACTTCTTTCCCTCTTACTACCATCTAAGCCTGATACACTCAGATGACTGCGACAGGTGCAGGAAAATGGACTGGCAAAAAATTATACTACTTTTGCTTTTCCAGTACCTATAAACCTGCAGTGGTCATAGCATAAAGCATATTTGCATTTAACCTTGCTTCTCTGCAGTAATAAACACTCATGCATGTGACTGAGGCTTCAAGACAGTTTTAGTCTCATGTGAAAATCTCCAGTGTATGACAAAGCCAGTATGTGTCTACTCAACTGTGCGTCTCTGATAATTGTACAATTCATGCAGTTTCAAACAGCTTCTCTCTCAGGCTCATGCTTTACATTGTGTGTGACAATGTGCAGAAAAATGAAATTTACCGGTAATCTTTCTTCTCTTTGGCTCCAGTCATTCTGCATTCTGAAATTTTGATATCAAGGTTCCTGTGGCAATTGATGCTTTTTTCAGCTTCACTCTTTAAGAAGATCTGCGTTACAGTATTAAGATTGTATCTTGAGAATACAAGTGTTGTGAAAACAGCAGCCCCTCTGAAGTTCTCTCCCTTCCCTCTGCAACACATAACCAACAGCCTGGCATCCCCAATGGCACTGATCCGGCACCAGCAAGGAAATGCACACACTGCGAATGACTCATTGCTTTTGGAGGTTTGCATTTCTGTATTTGTATGTCCTAAACCGGCTGTTTGCTTTTTAAACTATTTTCTCAAATTTCTGCAAGTTGCTTTCGAAATTTTATACGGAATAAAACACTTGACCAGATCAGTTTGGAGGTAAATGTTGCCACACACTACGGAAAGGGGAAATAATCTGATGTGGCAGTGCCATTTTGTACGGCACCCCAACATCGTATGTAGCAAACCAGCCTTCCATAAAAGCAGCGGTGTGTGATATGCATTCTTAAATGCTACTTCAATTTGAAATTTTGGAGATGAAATCTGTCTTGTCTATGTAAATGTGTTCAGAATTAAGAGTTTTAATGCCAAACTGAATGTAATGATAAGCCAGGAGTGGGGTGCCTTTGCCTCCCCAGGCCCCAGGCAGCCTAGGCAACGGTCAAGGAAGATGAGAGTTGCCAACTAACATCACCTGCAGGGGATCAGGTTCCCCACTGCTATGCTACATGCATTGTTAGGAAGCCTGTTGGTATTTTTAAATCAATCACGCAAGGGAACAGATCATTGAGATCAGAGTGTATGTTACTCTCCCCACGGCAGTCCTGACAAAAACCATTCTCCCCATATGGTTGGGGATAATAGTAGTTTGAGAGAGGTCAGGGCCACAATGCAGAAGAGGAGGGTTAAATCTCCCCTCTGCATGCTGCTGCAGTCCTAAGGACTCCCCCACCAATTTTGAAAACAACTGATGGGCTTCCTAAAGACACATTTCACATCCCATGTAGTTTGACGCTAAAAGCTGAATAACCAAACGGTGTTTCACGCTGACCAGTTACACTGCGCAGAGAAACAAATAAAGGCAAAACAGATTTTAAATGTTCCGGTGTTATGATGGACAGGAATTTAAGAGGCTAAATTCAACTCTGTCACTTTATTCAAATTTTCAAAATAGCCTTTATTCTACTTGTTTTTAGTATAAAAAGTCCACAAGTTAAGTGCACCACAGTGTTTACAGAGAGACCTAGAATCCCAACCTTTCATTAACAGTCAGCTGTATGGTTGACCATGACACATACAACACACAGAAAATTAAGATAAAATATATTCACCAAATCTGATAATTTTTTTAATTCATAAAAACAAAAGCAAACAACAACAAAAAAAGATTGAGGATCCCTGAAATATTCTTCTTAACTCTAATAAGACTTCATTGTACCCAAGCCACTTTGTAACGTTTGCATCTAAAACAAAACAAAAAACCAACTCATCAAAGCCAGCACCTTTGCATGCTGATTGACATCCAACAGACCTTCTCGTCTCTCTAGCCTGAATAACATTCCATACAGTTTTGTTATGAATACACCGGGTTGCTTTTTTCCCCCCTTAAAAAAATGGTTTCATTTTCAGCTCTCATCTCCATTTCTATTTTGAAAAGTACAGGAAGCATTTAATGAAATGTTGTGTTTCTGGCACCAAAACATGGCTTCAGTTAGAATCTTAATGTGCAAAGGAGTCCAAGATCACTTAAGAGTGTAGAAAAAGAACATCTCGGGCCAACTCTCTAGCTGCATACCTTCCCGGCAAAGGAACAGAGAGTGAAAGTGAGGAGAAGGAACTGGTTGGAGGGTTCTGAAATTGAGAACTTAGCCCACCAGTCCTGCTTCTCGAATAGGCATCTGCCATCGATGCCCTCCCTCCCAAAAGAATTATATCCGGCTACCTTTCTCCCCAGCACCATTGATTCTATGGAAGAGGAAAGAGGATGCATTATCTTAATCCTATTCATTGGCAACAGGCATTATCTGCAAGCTTTATATGATACTTGGAAGCTAGGCTTTGTTCCAGACTTCCATTTCTCCCCCCTCCCGTCCCTTTTCTCACCACCCCCACCCCACCCCCTGGTTTTATATATAGTTGATTAATAAAAGCCGAAAGAGAGAGAGAGAGAGTGCTGCAGTGGAAGCACTCTCCAGTGGAATTAAAAGGGAAATCTGTGGGGCAGCTCAGCTCGCGTTCATGTCACAATTTAACCCCCAAAGTTTGAGAGAGGCACTCCTACCATTGCATGGTTTTTTGTATTTAAAGTTTGCTTTTTTTAATTTTTAAAAAGAAAATAGTGCCTGAAGGGCACCAGGAAGACACCCCCGCATCATCATGTGTCTAAACTGCAACTCCAGGTTAATACGACTAAAGCGGTTACATTGTGAGAAGTGCTGACAGTATGTGATGTCGTTCCTTTACACCAATGTAGCCCCCCCCCTTCTTTCACTAAATGGTGTAGCCGCCATCAGAGCCTCCCATGTAGAAGTTGCCCTTCCGTTGCGTCACTAGAACGTTGGCACCCTGCATGACAGCCAGCTGGGCCGCGTTGGGGGGGCAGCCGGGAGGCGGGGGCTGGAAGAGAAAAACAGCAACCTGTTAACGGGCGGTGGGAAAGCATATAGAAGGTGCAACAAGCAAAGCAGCCCCCCAAACTGTACATGGGGCTGCCAAGCAGGGCTCCAAAAATCAGGGTTTAAACAAGCATTTGGGGAGGCTGGGCAACATGGCTTCCAAACCACATCCAGTCTGTGGGCTGCGTGCTAAAAAGGCAGTATTGCAGCAATGTGATGATTAATAACAGTGAATGATGCAGACTGTTCTGCACAAATGATCCTATAAAGTTGCCCTAAACCAAGCAAGACCGTTGATCCATCTAGCTCAGAGCTAGGAACTTTCGACCGGCAGAACTCCACCCAGGTCTGAGGCAGAGACGCTTTCCCAGCCCTACTCAAAGGACCCTTTTAGCTGAGATGTCATGAACTGAACCTGGGATTCTTTCATCCGCTGAGCAAGTTGTCCCGGACTCCACATACCAGTAGTGATTTACAATGGCAGGCTACACAGCGGTACCCGTGGTGGGACTATATGCTTGCCCATCTACCTCAGCTGTTTCTGCAGCCAGCAGCAGTCAGCTGCGAAAAACGAAGGGAAACATGCTGTGTATTGGCAGACAAAATGCAGCGCGGATTTATTTCCATGCAATTTTTTATATATATAAAAAAGGCATGGCCTAGAAAGGCAAGGCAGCAGGAGAGCTGCACAGAGCAGAAGTGCTCCATCGACTGTCCTGAAACCAACAAGCCTCCCGAAGATCCAGCCTACGGCCTTCGCCTCTCCCCAATGGTTTTGCAAAACCTAACTTCTGCAAAGCTGGGCTTTCCAGAAGAAAAGGGGGCACCCCCTCGGAAGAAGCGGATAATCCCCTCCCAAAGATGGCAGCCTACCTACAGAGGGCAAAGCATCCTTGCGGTACCTTCAGTGCACAAACCTGAAGTGAAGGACATTAGCTACTTTTATGTTCTTACTAAACTTTAGACAACCTCAGGAAAATCTGGCCGTTTGGTGTTTTCTCTGGCTGATCTCATGGCTTCTCTACCAGAATTTACGCCCAGAGTGAAGCTTGTAGCCAAAAGAACCTGTAATCCCTGCAGAGCTGTTCATTATTGTAACAATTCAACAAAGAAGCGCTCCCGATTCCTCTGCTGGGTTAGCGCTACAGGTATTTGTTTTGATACTGCTTAGTTTGTATACCAGGTTCTCCAGCAATAAACAAGCCCCAACATAATTTTTAAGCGCCCCCTCCCTCTTTCCCAGACTATTTTAAAAACAAGAAAGATACAATCACTCTACTTCGCCCCCTACTTACAGGAATATTAGCAGGGGCGCCAGTTGCAAACCTTGCTCCCGCATCAAAGCCCCCTTCAACAAGAACAGTGGACCCAGGATGATAGACAGGGCCCACTGGGTAAAATGCCAGCGGAACTGAAGAGCCCATGGGACCCATAGCCATGGACTGAGCCATAGGAAGATACAGGGAAGCGCCAGGATAAGCTGCAGACATGGTAGGTACAGTAGCAGCTCCGGGGTGCACAAAACTTGGGCGGTAGAGCTGCAGGGAGAGAGAGAGAGAGAACACAGAAAAGGTTTCAGGTAGGTAGCCGTGTTGGTCTGGTGTAGTCAAAACAAAATTTTAAAAAATCTACTGGAAGGATTTTTTTTACAGAAAAGGTTTCTCATTCCAAGGCCCCTTAATCAGAAACCTTACACCTCAACACATCAAACTCAGAAAAAAGTGGCTTCTTGCCACTGACAACAGAAATGCATTTTATTAATTTAAGAACATATGAAATGACTTTCTAAAACAGACCGTTAAGCTCGCAGCATTTTATTTCTAGCAGCAGACAGGCAGGTGCTACTGGCAGACTCGCGAGCAAGGGATGTTAACACTGACCGACTCGGCCTGTTTGTTTGGCACCACTTGGTGCTTTTCCACCATGGTGCCATTTGGCCTTGCAGGCCTTATAACAGGCATGTCCAACAGGTAGATTGTGGGGGTGTCCCAGGTAATCACCCTTGGCCAACCCTCCCCTACAATGGGTAGATCACAGCCGGTCTTTTTATACTGTGAGTAGATAGATTGCAGCCTCTTGGGAGTTGGACGTGCCTGCCCTATAACATGTAGGGAAAAACATAAAGCCATCTGACGCAGGGAGCTACCTTACACTGAATCACAGCAGCTCCCTAGAATTTAAGGCAGGCACCCCCAACCTTTGGCCCTCCAGATGTTTTGGACTACAATTCCCGTCATCCCTGACCACTGGTCCTGTTAGCTAGGGATCATGGGAGTTGTAGGCCAAAACATCTGGAGGGCCGCAGGTTGGGGATGCCTGATTTAAGGCAAAACTGCTTCCCAGCCATGGAGGCCAGTCTTCTAAATCTGGGGATCAAGCCCAAGACTGTAATCAAACATGCCTTGAAATTACTCTGCTGCCAACTGACCTGACTACGTCGGCTTCCCATTTTGGAACACAGCTACTCCATCAAAACAGAAGGAGCCATCAATTAATAGCTGAACAACTGGCAGTAGTAGCCAGCATTGAATGTTGATGCCTATTTTAAGAGGTCAATCAGCACTATCAGCCACAGCAGCCTCTTGCTTCTAAAACCCTCCATCACCTCCACAGTTTAAATGTTGACTGCAATCTCAGGGTGAAGACCTGTCTTCTTTGCTTGAGTTACTCAGTAAAATGTTGTGCATATATATGTATAATAGCAACAGTCAACACCACCAGCAATTCACACAATTTCCATTATCTATTTTAAAAATACAAAGATTGGCCCTAGTCCATCCTGGATAAAAGTAGGTAAACACACAAACACACACAAATACATTCAGCTATGTTGAAATTAAAAGCTGGTATAATATTTCATCTAAAATCCACCATCATTGCTACCTTAACTCTGGCAGCTAATAGCTAGCCACAAAAGATTTCAAAAAAAATTTTTATCCCCAAATAAGTCCCCAAAAGAAGAGAGATGCAAGATGTTGGACCAGCCTGTGAGAAGGTCTTTTCACATCTCTCGGTCCTCTTGTGGTCCTTGGTAAATGAATAATAAATCCAAGAGTGGGGGGTATTGTGGGGCAGAATAAGTGAGGCAGTATCTTAGGCATCTTGGGACTCAGCTGGTAAAGATGCAGATGGACTCTCAACTCCCATCATCCCCACCAGCATAGCCAATGGTCAAGGATAATGGGAATTGTAGTCCAGCACCATCAGGTACTCCACTTCTGTGGGGAAGGGTTTGATAAAAGATTTTTAAAAGGGAGAAATAAACAGCAACAACCTTGAGGTGTACTCAGAAGGCAGAGGGAACTATAATACTGGTATAATGTGCTCTCTGTAAACCATTGTCGTTGGAAGCTGAGTTACCATGTGCCACACAATTCAAAGCTGGTTAGGCTTAGCAAAGGCACTGAGCTCAGCAAGACCCTTATGAGAATGGTGCCATATCAACTCTTCATTGCCACAGTGGCATGTCATGGGCATACTACCACCCCTTATGAGATCAACAGGTGTTGACACGAAGTTTTGAAAACAAGTTGTCTCTGTTGCCGTGCAGGACCCAGGATCATGATGAACCATCCAGACACGCAAATGTTTGTCTATATGTGAAGTTAAAAATGCCCCAATGGGCAAGTTAGTTGATAATATACTACTGTAAGCACCAATCCATCCCTGCCATCATTATTAATCAGTACCGTTATCTTTATTAGTGGGGAAATGCCTTTGGTCTGATTCAGCAGGCCTAGTCTTACATTCTTATAAAAGGAGAACAAGGTACATACTTCGGAGTAAGCTGGAGGGGCCTCGGTGTAAGGTGGAGCCTGAGGAAGCTGTATGGTCTGTGGGAAGACTGATGGATTACCAAGATGTTGAACCGGGTAGGAAGGCTGTGTAGGATATTGACCTAAGAGGAAAAGTTAATCAATGTTAGCACAATTG
This sequence comes from Zootoca vivipara, assembly GCF_963506605.1. Lineage (NCBI taxonomy): Eukaryota > Metazoa > Chordata > Lepidosauria > Squamata > Lacertidae > Zootoca > Zootoca vivipara. The sequence goes on along the minus strand of NC_083277.1, from coordinate 116,097,719 downwards.
TTCTTGCTGCAAAAGAACAGGAAGTGTGTGAGGTCAGGGAAACACTCTCTTCTGGAAGCCTTATCTGAAAGAAAGAAAACAGATCTGAAAGAAGAGAGATACCTAAACAGCAGAAGGTCTAAAGACAACAAACATCTCCTAGAAAATTACATCTGCAGGAAGCTACCTAGAAAATAAGGGGGCTGAATGAAGGAGGCTCAGCTGATGGCATTCAAACCTGCTCTCCTACCGCTTAAGACCAAAGGTAGTCAATATTTTTATTAAAAAATAATAATTGATGGTGCCATCTCATGGGGACCATAAGTATCTTTCAGAAGTTAGCAAGAGAAGGACTACTTAATCATTCTTCCCACAGACACCAAACCCATTTTCATCTATTAAACTGATTTAACACTGAAACACTGAAATCCATGATTGGTAGTCTAATCAAGCATCTCCTCCGATGAGATTACTTTGCCCATTTGGTACAGTCCCCCAAGCCATCTTTCTTTTCACAGCAGGGCTGGCCTGCTTTTTACATCTCGTCATAAAGTTAGGCCATTCAACCTGTTACAAATACCTACTAGGTAAGCATTATGCAGAATTTCAACTACAAGGGGTCAGCTTCTACTTGAAACTTCATAGGTATCTATAGAAACTAGATAACATTGGTGTGGGACAGAATGCTCAAGCAATCAGATTTTTCTGAAAATTGAAAAGAGTCAAGCTGATCTATAGCAGAAGTAGCCAACATGATGTTCTCCAGATGTTGTGGGCAACTCCTCCCATGAACCCCAACCAGCATTACCAGAGGCCAGGGACAATGGGAGCTGGAGCCCAGCAACAAGTAGAGGGCACTATGCTGGCTCCCCCCAAGCTTTTCTTAATGGTTGCACAAGAACAAATTCAACTCCGATAAGCTGCCTAGAAGATGAAAGGACACAAAGAGAAAATCCCAGGACAGCTTCTGAGAGACCACCAATGACCCAATATTATTCTGGTTTTGTCTCATATATATCTGTATCTATATCTATCTATATCTTAGTAGTTTCAACTGTAGGCCACCTTGACAGAAAAGTGGTATATGAATAAATTAAGTAAATAGTATTGATTTCACTTTCTTGGAGATTTCCCAAAAACACAGGCTGAATGGGTACTATTGCAGGTGGGGGATGTTGAAATACAGGTCAAAATACCCATTTAGGCCACAACTCGGACTACATGATTTACCACATAGTCCATTCCATGAAGGCTGCATGTTAATGTACTGTACTATACTTTACAGTGAGCAACACACTGAACTTGGGCTTAATTCCAAATGCACTGACTGGCCAGAATCTGCTTGTCAAGTCAAGTAAAATAAAGTTTATTGGCATTACACCTGTCATACAGGTAGAGAGTAGCAAAGCAAAAATGCAGGGCAATATCCACTATTGAACAAAAAATGGGATTAGTGTCCATCCAAGCAGGAGACACTCAAATCTTGTGGTTAGTCTTAATGGTCACTGTTTATTCCTGTCCAGTCTTAATCAGACAATAGGTGCAGCCTCCTTTGCTACCTTCCCCAGCCAGCTTCTTCCTAAGGATCTGGTACAATTTTTTTCCTGTTAACTTTTCTGGCCTTCCTCAATTCACGGTCCTACCTCACCTTATGACCCAGACATTTACCAGGGAGGAGAACAGCATCACAAACCACCTGCCTGGTTAGTAGTGATCCTACTGGGCCCATAACTGTGTTTTGAGAAAGCAGTGATGGAGCGGAGAAATGTTTATCAGTCCATGCACCCTGATAGCTTAGTGGATGGAGCATGAGATTCTTAATCTCTAGTCCATGGGTTTGAGCCCCACTGTTGTCCTGTCTTGCAGGGGGTTGGACTAGATGACCCCTGTGCTCCCTTTCAATCTCTACGATTATTATCAACACAGCAAACAAATGTTCACACACATTTTAATAGTGCCTGTTTGGAGGGAGGGAAATCCAAGCTACCATTGGGAACTGAATACAGAACCAGAAAGGGGCAGCTATCCTGGAACACCAGGATGCAATTGAGTGCATGGGACCTTGGGTGCGTGTTTGCAGACGACACACGCAAACACCCAACACCTTCTCCTTGCAGTCCAGATCCGCTGTGCAAAAAGGGAAGATCGCTCCCCGCCCCCCCCCACCAACTAATTCCTATGGGGGCTTCCCAATCTCCACCTCCCCCAAACCCCGACATCCAATATCTACCCTCCTCCCTTCATCTCTGGCTTCCAGCGCTACAGTTGCGAAGCTTTTCACGCGGGCCTGGTGGAAGGGAGATCCAGTCCGGGGGAGCCGGGGTGCCCCCGCAGCACTGCGCCTGCAAGCTGCCAAGGGGCCACGTGACTCCTTTCCGTGTTCCCACATTGCAGATCTCGAAGGGGAAAGGAGGACTCTTTCTGCCCACGGAACCCCCCCCCTCCACCTTTACCTCTCCCCCCCACGCGGCAGCCACAGGGTTAACTTTCTGACCAGGAGGGTTGCGTCATAGCAACCTAACATCCGCCCTTCCCCCATCCCTTTCCCCCTCCACACACACGACTTTCCGAGGCTTCCCATTGGTCAGGACTGCCGCCAGTTACGGGCTAGGCCCGCAGATAACGGGACTGCGGCGCCAGCCTTAAAGGAGCAGCGCCTCACAGCGCGCTGAGGAGACTTGGGTGGGGTTGCGGGGGGAGGAGCGGGAGGGGTTGGGAGCAGCCTCTTGCCTTTGCTGTTCATGATGGCGGCGTCGGGAAAGACGGCTCGGTCAGCTGCGGAGGACTGCGGCGACTGTTGGCTTCGGCGGCGGCGGTTCTTCTCGCTCAATCACTTCCTTGTTGTTGCCGTCGTCGTCGCTGCAGCCCCGATGAGAGGGGTTACGTTCGAGCGCGTGACGTCACTCCGCTGCGCTGCCGCGAGGGAGGAAGCGCAGAGAGCGAGCGGCGGTGTCGAGGGGGCGCGGCCATAACGGCGGGGGCGTGGCCTTTGGCCCTGCAGAAGTTATTGAGGGAGAGGCGGGCAGGTGGGATAGGTGGTGGAGACGCTTGTCAGTTGTTGTTGTTGTTGTTGTTGTTATTTGTAGACCACCCTCTACCCGCAGGTCTCTGGGCGGTAACGACATAACAACACAAAATACTTAATAAAAATAAAAACAACCCAATAACCCCCCCTATCCCCAATGCATTTCAAAAGCACGTCAAAGTGCAAGTAGATAAATAGGTACCGCTCTGGCGGGAAGGTAAACTGCTCTGGTTCGCCAGAAGCAGCTTTGTCATGGTGGCCACATGACCTGGAAGCTGTACGCCGGCTCCCTCGGCCAATAATGCGAGATGAGCGCCGCAACCCCAGAGTCAGTCAGGACTGGACCTAATGGTCAGGGGCCCCTTTACCTTTTATCCCCAACACATTTTAAAAGGGTATAGGCAGTGCTTTTTTTCTAAAAAAAATGTTGAGGGGTACTCTCATTTTCCTACTCATATTGAAATACTGCCTCTCAATGAGGCCAAACTTAGATTCACAAAATGTTTAGGGGTATGTGTACCCCTGTGTCCCCCCAGAAAAAAAGCACGGGATACCGCACAATTGTGCTCATTTCACACACTAGCAAGATTATGCTCCAAATTTTACAAGGCTGGCTTAAACAGTATGTGGACCGTCGACCGAGAACTCCCAGAAGTGCAAGCTGGATTTCGAAGGGGCACAGGAACCAGAGACCAAATTGCAAACATGTGCTGGATTATGGAGAAAGCCAGAGAATTCCCAAAAAACACCTACTTCTGCTTCATTGACTACGCAAAAGCCTTTGTCTGTGTGGACCACAGCAAACTAGGGGGGGGGGGGTTTCTTAAAGAAATGGAGGTGCCTGACCACCTTATCTGTCTCCTGAGAAATATCTATGTGGGACAGGAAGCAATTAAAGAACCTCTTAATGAGGGTGAAAGGAGACAGTGCAAAATATGGTCTGAAGCTCAGCATCAAAAAAAAAACACCTAAGATTATGGCCACTGGTCCTATCACATCCTGGCAAATAGAAGGGGAAGAAATGGAGGCAGTGAGAGATTTTACTTTCTTGGGCTCCATGCTCACTGCAGATGGTGACAGCAGTCATGAAATTAAAAGACGCCTGCTTCTTGGGAGAAAAGCAATGACAAACCTAGACAGCATCTTAAAAAGCAGAGGTTTGGTTACAGGTAGGTAGCCGTGTTGGTCTGGATCGAAGTAAAATAAAAAAATTCCTTCAGTAGCACCTTAAAGACCAACTAAGTTTTTATTTTGGTATGAGCTTTCGTGTGCATGCACACTTCTTCAGATACAGTGAAATGGAAGTTTCCAGGCACTTATGTAGAGAAGGGGTGGGGAGGGGTGGGGATGGGGAGGGGGGATCACTCAGAAGGGTGGTGGAAATGGGTGATTGACTGACTGATAGCTGTTGATGACCGCAAACGACTGCAAATGGTTTTGCATGAAAAAGCAAGGGTTGAGATGGCTGAAGATCGCTTATCATGTATAATGAGATAAGAACCCGATATCTCTGTTCAAACCAGGTCCCTCCATGGTTTTGAGCTTGGTGATAAGTTGCAATTCAGCAACTTCTCTTTCCAGTCTATTTCTGAAATTCTTTTGTAGTAAGACAGCTACTTTGAGATCTTGTATAGAATGTCCTGGGAGATTGAAGTGTTCTCCTACTGGTTTTTCTGTCTTCTGGTTCCTGATGTCAGATTTATGTCCATTTATCCTTTGGCGTAGGGTTTGGCCTGTTTGTCCAATATAGAGAGCTGAAGGGCACTGTTGGCATTTGATGGCATACACAATGTTAGAGGATGAGCAATTAAATAGTCCTGAGATGGTATGTTGGATACCAAACAATCCATCCCAAACATACCAAACAATCCATCGTATACAGCCAGGCCTTACGTTACAACCGCATCTGTTCCAACTCTACAGACAGAGAATCTCACCTAAGAGATCTACAGCAAACCTTTTTAGAACTAAAATATCCACCTGATGAAGTTAAACAACAGATCAACAGAGCCAGACAGATACCTAGAGAGAACCTGCTGCAAGACAGACCCAAAAAAGAAAATAACAGAACACCACTAGTCATCACATACAGCTCCCAAGCTAAAACAGTACAACGCATCATCAGAGATCTACAGCCTCTCCTGGACAATGACCGCTCCCTTTCTCAAGCTCTGGGAGGAAGACCTTTCATTGCCTACAGACAGCCACCCAATCTTAAACAACTCCTCACCCACAATAATACCACCACCAGACTTAACATGGACACTGGTACCAGAGCCTGCAATAAACCCAGATGCCAACTTTGCTGCCACATACACCCAGACAACACCATTACTGGCCCCAACAACATCCAACATACCATCTCAGGACTATTTAATTGCTCATCCTCTAACATTGTGTATGCCATCAAATGCCAACAGTGCCCTTCAGCTCTCTATATTGGACAAACAGGCCAAACCCTACGCCAAAGGATAAATGGACATAAATCTGACATCAGGAACCAGAAGACAGAAAAACCAGTAGGAGAACACTTCAATCTCCCAGGACATTCTATACAAGATCTCAAAGTAGCTGTCTTACTACAAAAGAATTTCAGAAATAGACTGGAAAGAGAAGTTGCTGAATTGCAACTTATCACCAAGCTCAAAACCATGGAGGGACCTGGTTTGAACAGAGATATCGGGTTCTTATCTCATTATACATGATAAGCGATCTTCAGCCATCTCAACCCTTGCTTTTTCATGCAAAACCATTTGCAGTCGTTTGCGGTCATCAACAGCTATCAGTCAGTCAATCACCCATTTCCACCACCCTTCTGAGTGATCCCCCCTCCCCATCCCCACCCCTCCCCACCCCTTCTCTACATAAGTGCCTGGAAACTTCCATTTCACTGTATCTGAAGAAGTGTGCATGCACACGAAAGCTCATACCAAAATAAAAACTTAGTTGGTCTTTAAGGTGCTACTGAAGGAATTTTTTTATTAAAAAGCAGAGACATCACCTTGCCGACAAAAATCTGTATAGTTAAAGCTATGGTTTTCCCAGTAATATACATACAATTAGTATATGCAGTTTACTGTTGCCTCTTTGTATGCATTTTAAATACTTTTGTATGTGATTCTTTTTCTTGTGATTCTGTTAAAGAAGGCTGATTGCCGAAGAATTGATGCTTTTGAATTGTGGTGCTGGAGGAGACTCTTGAGAGTCCCATGGACTGCAAGAAGATCAAACCTATCCATTCTGAAGAAAATCAGCCCTGAGTGCTCACTGGAAGGACAGATTGTGAAGCTGAGGCTCCAATCCTTTGGCCACCGCATGAGAAGAGAAGCCTCCCTGGCAGGGCCGGCCCTAATGCGCCGGGCCACCAGGGGGCACCGTGCTGCAGCACCCGCCAGACAACCACCTTGGGAAACGGGGGGGGGGGCGCCAGAGGGATCTTCACACCACGGCGCCAGGGCAACAGATATGCATAAGACGGCCCTGCTCCCTGGAAAAGACTCTGATGTTGGGAAAGATTGAGGGCACAAGGAGAAGGGGACAACAGAGGACGAGATGGTTGGACAATGTTATCGAAATTACCAACATGAAGTTGACAAAACTGCGGGAGGCAGTGGAAGACTGGCGTGCTCTGGTCCATGGGGTCACGAAGAGTAGGACACGACTAAACGACGAAAACAAGTTACTGGCTGTGATAACTAAATTTATGGATTTGTTGTAAGCCGCTTTGAGGAACATGGTGGGAAAGTGGCAAAAAAAATCTAATTAATCCATTCATTAGGTATAATGATTTGTGCCCAAACAGAGAGAGAGGAGATCCCAGGGGAGCTTATAAAATGAAGAAATACAATAGAAAACATAACAAACCGACAGGAAACCAAATCATTCACCACCATCCAAAAATAGCATCATCTAAAAATGGCATACTGTGCTTTCAGTAGAGTTCTTTAAGATTATAAAAGGCCCTCCCTGGTGGACAAGGAAGGGTTTTTCTTAAGCCTTTGCCTGGCAGTGAAAGGACAAGTGCGTAGGTGCTTTCCCCACCAGAGTAGTAAAAAACTGGGGCATCACCACTGAAAAGGCCCTCCAGTAGCCGCATGGTAGGGGTATCTTAATGGAATTAAGTTTGTGGGTTTTTAAACACTTTTTAAATAATTACGATACAAAACAACTTAGAAGAATGGAAAAGTAGAACAGAAAACAAAAGGTGTTCCTGAAGTGTAACAAAGGCTTTTTACAAAACTGAACTTCATATCCCAGCTAGAAGCAAAATAGTACTGGGGCAGGAGGACCTTCAGACTTATATATAGCAGCACTATTATAGATATACCTACTGATTCCAGTATTAATGTAAGGCGAAAGGTGTTCTCACTATATATCTTTCTTGTCCACTATGCTTGGCTGTGTGTGTTTTCATCTCAGATGCTACTGTTATTAGAAAGGTGACATGGGGTGAGGGTTGTACTGTTCATATTGATCATTTTCCGTGACTGTTTTGAGTACCTGAATCCCTTTCATAAGCCTGGAAGGAGATTTTGTTCTAGAAAGAGAAACTGTGATGCAGCTGGAGATCAAGAAAATCTTCAGTCAATAAATAATACAACCACTGAGATAACCCTGACTCCTTCCTTGGTTTGCTTTTATTTAAAAAAAAGTAACATAATGATTGTGTTTTGTGTGATGAAGGGAATGTGTTTCACTTCTGGCAGTTTTCCTCAAGGAAATTACCCCTAGCCAGGTGCGTATCTGGGCTTATTTTGATGCAATAATTATTGCAGAGTGAAGAACTATTTTGCATAGGTTTGTAGCTTTACATATTCATGTATTTCATGTAAATTGAAGCATGAACAATCAACACATCTTGCATCCAAAATATGCAATGCAAAAAACATTCAACCAAACAAATGAAATTACAGATGTAAGATAAAATGTTTTACATCTAGTTTTGTTTTGTTTTTGTTAACATGCAGTGCAACCTTGTGCACATTTACTCAGAAGCATATCCCACTGTGTTCAATGGAGCTTCTTTCCAGGTAAGTGTGCATAGGATTGCATACCAACAGTGGAGTCTTTAAACATGCTTGCTCAAAAGTTAGGCTGTGTTCAATGGGACTTATTCCAGGAAAATATATACAAGACTGCTGCTTGAGTTGCTTATCTGCCAGATACTTGGATCAATCCACAACCACACACACCCAAAATGCAAAATACAGTGGTTTGCATCCAGGAATTCTATCCCTCTCTCTCTCTCTCTCTCTCTCTCTCTCTCTCTCTCTCTCTCTCTCTCTCTCTCTCTATCTCTCTATCTCTCTATCTCTCTATCTCTCTCTCTATATATGCACCAACAATGGGAACATCTTTTAATCTCCCAGGAGTTACTTTTCTCTGCTAGGGAGCTGCAGTTAGAAAAATAACTGATGTCCAAATTCATGCATAAGAGATCAGTGGAAGGAACTTGCAAATATGTTTTAAGTTTAATTAAGCCTTAAGGCTGTTAAACTTGCACCAGTCAGAGAGCTCTGCTCATTAGCATCAAGCTAATGCTTTGTTAGTTATTTCAGCATCAGCTTTAGGTTATGTTAGTTATTTTAAAGCTTATCTTATTGGATGTTGTCATAGCAAAGAAGAGATTGTTGTATCCTTGTCTGCTTTCTTTTTTCCTTTTAAGTGCAGGCTGGTTTATATAGAAATTTCTATTTTGGTAGTTTGCTGTCTGCAAGATTTTCTTTCACATTTCTGACCCCATCTATCCATACTGTGGAAACCAGAATGGAAATCTTCAGTCTAGGCAAACCTTCCTATTTCAGCCCTTACAACGTGTGTTTTGGTTTTTTTAAAGCTTTTTTTTTAAAAAAAAAATCCAATTCATCTTAGCGATTATTATTATTAGCCCCCATCATCCAGCAGATGGCTGTACCGAGTTTTCTTTCTGCCAGCCATAAGCCTGGGTTTTTCATTTGTGACCCAGGCTCTCATTTCAGGGATCTGCAATGATGAAACGAAGCCGCAATAGATGCAGACATTCAAAGACACGGTTTGAATTCTTGAAAAAAAAACATGCAATCCGTTTTTACCGCCATGGATCAAGAGTTTAGGTCTGTGGTGGGTTTATACAGGACCATCCACGCGTCATTCTGTGTAACTATGGCAAGGATCAAGTTGCATGTGTAAAAGGCAGGCTGGCACATTGGCAGTCTGTATCAGAGCATGGCATTAAGGGCTAAACTCAATGTAATAGGAGCAAGCCGACGTTACTTTACTCACATGTATGTTCCGCACTCAAGGTGGGAGGAGTTCTGACGTTACAACAAAAATCCGAGTAAATGAAAGGGGAAAGTGTGAAGCTGGTCCGAACCTGAGCAGTTTGTGTTACAAGAGTGAGGTTCTCTGCCCCCTTGCATGCATCACCATAGTTAGAACTGAGTTTAGTGTAGTTTCACAGCTTAGAGGGTGCAGGTGTTTGCCTTTGACACAGCTAGCGGAGTAACTCATCATTGCCATTCCCTGAATTTTCCCATGAGGACTGTATAAATGAACTTCTTCTTTTTTTAATGAACTGCATTATTAATCAGATGTCTGCTGGGTTATACGATAAAGCAGACCCTAAAACACCCTTCTCAAGCCATACCAAATGTAAGATGCCTGGAAGAATATTGTATCTGTTTCAGGAAGTGCAGTCCACACAAACCCCCACCTTATGCACAAACTTTCCTGGGTTTGAAGAAAGTCTCTATCAAGATCAAGTCCTTAAGCCTTTTGAGCTACAGATCACATTTACTTGCTGCCCAAGTTTACTCCTCACGTGCGCACCGGGTATTGCTGAATATGCATATCAGGCTATTATGTAGGCATGAAGCTTAAATAATTCATGGCCATAAAATATTCTTCATTTTCCTTGAAAAAGGTTGAGAAAGAGGTCTGCATAAACTTAAGAGCAAAGTCAGGGTTGTGGGGGTGGGGGTGGGGGAGAATCTCTTTAGGCTGTCCACGTTAACAGTGTGAAAGCAGGATCCAGGTTGCCAGAGACCCCTGTTGCTACAGAGCTGGCAGACTGGCAAAGGTGCCTGGAAATAACCAAGCTGAGCAACATATGGGAAATGTACGTATGAAGAGGGCCAATGGCAGCCCTCTGCACCCTTGGGCAGCCGCTGGGCCCCAAGAACCCCAGCAAGGTCTCCCGGTGCCGATGTTCTGACCTATCTGGTTCCCCCAGGTTCCGGTTTCTCTGGTGTTGGTGACAACAGAAAGGAAGCTGCCCACCATTTAAAACTTCTGCCGTTGTCCCAGAGAGACCTATGTAGCATTGCTCCAGGCACAATGGGAGCATAAGATGGGAGGTGGTGGTGTCATGGACTGGCTGCACACAGAGAAGCGGTGGGAGGCACCAGCTGGGGAACCACCAAGGAAAGCAGGCTCAGAGCCTGGGGAGCGGTGGTGGGACAAGGAAAAGAGGGAGAAGATTGGGAGGATGAGGTGTCACAAACTGAAGGGGTAACAGGGTTTAGTGAGCAGGGAGAGTCTGTGGCAGAGAGCAGTCCAGAAGCAGGAGCTGGAGAAGAGGGAGGCCAAGGGACAGAGATGAGTCAGGCTGGTGAAGAAGCAATCCTATTGCGATAAGCTCCCCTCCTCACTGGTCTCTCAGGACCAGGAGAAGTATGAAGTGGGAGGAGCAAAGGCAAGCATGCCAATGTTGTCTCAGATTGCTTGGGAAAGACCTGGAAGAGCAGTAGACAGGCAGCTGTGGGAAGGTGGGGACCTTCAGTCTCCTTATAAAGGCAAGACCTACTGATGAAGATTTCCTGTGCTCATTAGGCCTGGCACTCCTGAGCAGATCCTGCTTCCTCTGATAAAGAGTTAACTTCATTTACTCCATGTGATTTATTGCTGGCTCACTTCTGACAGGTGTTTACCCGCGCCCAAGCCACTGTAGCCAGGTAATCACGTGGGAAAGTGGGCAGGAGGAACACAGGGACACAGGAAGTTGCTTACACCGAGTTAGACCATTGGTCCACCCAGCTCAGGATTGTCTCTACAAGAGCGTTCTTCAACTATAGGTTCCCAGATGATATTAGATTACAACTCCCATCTTCCCCAGCCAGTTTAGCCAATGGTCTGGGATGGTGGGAGTTGTACTTCACCAACCAAGGCTGAAGAATAGTGGTCTACGCAGGCAGAAGCTCTCTGAGATTTCAGATGGGGCTCTCTCCTAGATGTACCTGAGAATGCCAGAACTTGAACCTGGGGCCTTGTGCATGCAAAGCAGGTGCCCCACCAGTGAGCTATGGCCGTTCCAAAGTTTTGGTTACAGTATTTGACAACGCAGCTTCACCCAAGCGATGGGGGGCCTGTGAAGTGCACTGTTTCTTTCAGAGAAACCCAGGGCCACTTAAATGAGTAAAGAGTATTCATTTTAAGCTACACTATTGAAGATGGGAATTCAAAGAAGAAAACCTTTTTTTATGTCTGACTACTTTACATGCCCTAAGCTTAACAGCGGGCACTTTCAAATTCCATTTTCAGCATTCTCAAGCTTTTAAGAGAAATCCTCCTGACCCCGCTGGACTGTAGATTTCCCATTGCAATGTCTTGGTGACTCAGGCAAAGACTGAGGGAGGATCCTGAATACCATTTGGGCCAGCTGAGAAGGATGAGAGAGAGAGATGCGGGAAGCTAGTAAATTCACCTGCACATCCCGCCACAACAGCCCCAACCACTAGGCTCTGAGGTTTCCTCAGAACCAGGAAAGGAAGGGCAGGGAAGTACCAGCTGTGTCTTATCGAATGGCTATCAGCCTAGAGATCCCCATTTTTATTACAGTACTTATTATTATTATTAATATATTATTATTTTTTCCATTAACAGCCCAACCTTCCTCCCAAAGCAGCCCAGGGCAGCAGAAACAGCATTGATAAAACTTTCTCCTTCTTTTTTAATGACAAATAAAAACAGTTTAAAATGATTCTTAAGAAACAGCTAAAACATTGTAGAAACAGCTAAAAATATTATCAGCCAGCAATCTCAGGGTTGCCAGGGTCAGTGTCTTTCATTCCTGGGTGAACAGGAATGCTTTATTTATTTATTTTCCCTGAAAGTCAGTAGTGAGGGAGACAAATGCATCTCACTAGAGAGGACATTCCACAAACGGAGCCACCACTGAAAAGGCCCTGTCATGGGAGCAACACAATGCTTTTATTTATTTTTATTTTGTTCCCTTGCTTCTATTATGGACAAGGGCTGCGAGTTTCTTGCTCTGGATGCTTGTGAGAAACAATTCATACCGCTGAAGGTGAGAGTTTGAATGGATTGGAGACTGGGGGTGAAAAGTGACAGCAAGAAATTTGACTTTTAGAAACCCAGGAAAGCTGTACAATCCTTCTGTCCTTATTGAGAGGTTTTGGCATGCGCAGCGACATTGGGCAGGTGAGCCTATAGTTTAGCCATGAATTTAAATTTTAAAAAACCTGGTTTTTTATGTGTGCTTTTCTACACAAATTTAGATATTTGTGCAATAGCGCTTAAATGAAATTGTGTCTTAATGCAAACTGCGTTATGATCAGGCATCCCCAAACTTAGGCCCTCCAGATGTTTTGGACAATTCCCAGCATCCCTCATCACTGGTCCTATTAGCTAGGGATCATGGGAGTTGTAGGCCAAAACATCTGGTGGGCAGCAGTTTGGGGGTGCTTGGTTATGATCATAGAGGTTAGTGTGCATTTGCATGATGTGTGTATTGATAATCGCATTAAGGATGTTTTTAAAATGGGTGTGTGTATTGTGTTTGAAAAACCGCTTCTGTAAAGAATGGCATTTACAGCAGAAAATGAAACAAATGTGGCGTAAACCCACAGAAGGAAAATTAATTTCATGTGTGGAAAACAAAGAGGAAAGAAAGTTGGAATACAGAGTAATCAACAACAGAATAATGAGGCACGCAGCGGATTTATACAGAAAGTATCTGATAGCAATCATGTCGGGGGAGCTTCATTTCTTTCGGCTATTAATTTTAGTATAATTCCCCCCGCTTTCCCACCCCCTGAGCTATTTGCTTAGGAAGAAAAATCAAGTGGTGGCTGAAAAAGGAATTCTGCTGGTCTCTGAGATGAGTTAAAAATTAATGTGCTCTGTTTTCCTGAATCTATTATAATAATGGTATGCCAATGTATGTAAATGAGTCTGAAATCCAACAAGATGGAAGTATTTAAATATTCATAATCATCATATAGCATTAGCACATGCAAACCAGTTTCTCGGCCGAACAGCAATACAATGTCTCAGTAAAAGCAGCCGTACAAGTGCAAAGGCATTTTATCATAATGGATGCAGTTGCTAATTAAAACGTTGACAGTGCCGACTCCTGTATATGCTAGCATGCATCCATACGGTAATATTACTAGCTTCTTGGAACCTGATTCAGACAATAGTTCTCCAAGCAGGCATTGAAGCAGATGCTTAGGTGGGGAGAATAAGTTCATCAGTTTCACACTTAAGACCACTAGCAGCTATGCGTGGGGAGCCTGACTGCATTTCTGAAGGCCCTGGATTAAAATGTTTCACCCAGTCACCATCCTGAGCTTCTTCATTCATTTGCTTGGAGAAGAGCTTTGTGTTCTTTTCGTCTCTAAATGTGACGCAGGTTAATTGGGTTGGAGAAGTTAATGGCAATTGGTAATTCATTACATCCAAAAGTGTGTTATGAGTTATAGAGGTTGGGAAGGCGAATGTACATACCGTACATTGCGGATGTCGTTTGTGAAATATGACATGGAACGTGGGTGATAACTTGGGGCGAAGCACATGTTTTGCATATAAAAGGTTGCTGGTTCAATGGCTGGCATTTCCAGGTAGGGCTGGCGAAACCCCATCTGAAACCATGGAGAGCTGCAGAGTATTTTAGGTGATGCTGTGAGCTAAATGGCATTATGCTCAGTCAGACCACTGGCCTATGGGAAATGGCTTACTCGTTAAGCTTGCTTTCTATCATACTGGGAATCCCTCGCTTAGGTAGCACAAAGCACAGCATCAAATACAAAATGAAAAGAAGCACTCCGTCCTGTGGAGGTGCAGGGCCTTCCTTGCCAGATTCCCAGGGCACGCTTCCTCCTTGCAGTTTTTCCAGAAACTGCCATTCAGAAGCAGCCTGCCTCCAACAGTTGAGGGAGAAAATAGCTACCATGGTTAGTAGCTTCTGATAACTTTATCTTCCAGAGCAAATTCCATAGCTTAACGACATGCTGTGTAGTATTATATTTTTTCTGTCCTGAAACTTCCAATGTTCAGCTTCATTGGGTGGCACCCATCTAGTATTATGAAAGGGGGGGGCGCCTCCCTATGCACTTTCTCTAAACCAGGCTTAGGCAAACTCTGCCCTCCAGATGTTTTGGGACTACAACTCCCATCATCCCTAGCTAACAGAACCAGTGGTCAGGGATGATGGGAGTTGTAGTCCCAAAACATCTGGAGGGCCACGTTTGCCTATGCCTGCTCTAAACCATGCATAATCTTATACATACATAAACTTACTTTCCTTTTTATGAAATCCGAATCTTGTAACCTATCCTCATAGGGAAGTTGGCTCCAGCCCCTTGATACCTCTGGTTGCCCTTTTCCGAACCTTTGTGTGCTCTACATTATATCATTTTTGATTGATGACCAGAACTGCAGACTATATTCCAAGTGTGGTCACGCCATAAATTTGTATAGCATTGTTGTGATATTGGCAGTTTTATTTTCCATAGCTGCCAAGTTCTCCCTTTTTTTAAGGGAAATTCCCTTATGCTGAATAGGCTTCCTTGTGAGAAAAGGGAAAACTTGGCAGCTATGATTTTCAGACCCTTTCCTACTGATCCCTAATGTAATTTTTTAAAAAATTGGTAGACCATATTGATAAACATTTTGAAACCACTGAAAGATTGGAGAATTCTGGTGCCCCCCCCCCAAAAAGTTGACATCCCGATAAACAGCCCAAGAGTAGAGTAGGCTGGCAATTTGTAGGGTTGGTTTGTTTTTTCTTAAAAAAAAAAGTTATTCTGTTGCTTTGCTGACAACATTTGTGAGATTTATTTATTTATCCATTCATTCCACTGACCTTTCTGCTAAAGGAGCCACAAGTGCAGGCTTTTTTGCCCAGCTCTGCTCGGTGTCACAATCAAAATCTATCGTGAAACTGCTGCAGTGAAATAAATACAGGCATGAAGGCCTTTTCCTCCTTTCACAAGAGGAAACACGATTCTATGCATATCATAGGAACCAACTCCTAGAGGCCATGGAGACTTTCAGCCCCCACAATAAAATATTTGAGAGGGCATTCCCATTCAAATGGTGTGTGTGCACTGCATTATGTGATCGATTATGCAGGGCGGGGCTTAACTGGGCCCCCACAATATTTTATTCAAGTAGGCCCCCCTGATGCATATCTCCTGAGAAGGAAGGCCTGTTTGTGCAATGGCGGGGACTTACTCCAAAATCAATGCCAAACTGCACTTCTCTCTCTCTCTCCCACGGCCGGCTGGAATGCACTCGAACTTTTTTAAAATAATTAAAAAAAATCCCGCAGACGTTTCTCCAGAAGCATTTTTCAGGTCATGGAAAACTATAACCGGCTGCGAAGGATGCTTCGACTTCGACCCCGGCAAAGGAGTCGCTTCCCCACACCTTGGGGCATTCCTCGGTTTCATCTCCCCCACTCTGTGCACGCACCTCCTCGTTTTTGCAACGAGAAAGCACTTAAGACTTTGTCGGGGGTGGAGGGGGGGCAAACGGGGCGGGGCCTCGGGGAGGGGGGCTCCCCAGCTCCCTCTAGCGGCCTCCCGCGGGCTGTTCAGGATGCGGCAAAGGCCTTTGCATAAATTATGTTCATGACGCAGCAGCTAAAAAACCCAGAGCGCCGAAATCTGCCCCCTCGTTCTCCCCCCAGGCGGGGCAGGGGCTCGGGCGGCTGCGGCGGGGGGGCAGGCCCGGTGCAAAATATCGGGGGCTGTGCTTGCAGGAGGGCTTGAGCCCGGCTGGGCCCTGGGGGTGGGGGGCGCTGCCTCCCCCCTCCTCTTTTTGTGCGTGTGCGAGCAGCACCCTTCGCTCCCGCTGCTGTGAGATGAATTTTTAATTATTCTCCGGGAAAAAAAGAAAGAGAGAGCGAGAGAGAGAAAAGAAGACGAGGAGGGGAAAAGATCGGCTCGGAGGAGCCCCGGCCCGGGCAGGGGGCGAGCGGGTCCCTCCCGGCTGCGCAGCGGTGAGTGGGGTGGGGTGGGGGCGGCGGGGCCGTGCTGGGGGGCGGGGGGGACCCGGTTCGGTGAATATGCAATGGTCTTAATTAGCATAATTTATATATTTATGATAAAGAGAGAGGAAAACAGGGGCCGGAGCGCGGGGGAGACGCCGGGGACGGCGAGGCAGCCCGAGGGGCGCAGAGGACGGGCGGCGCACGCAGGGCTGGGGGGGGGAAGCCCCCCGGTCTGTTTTTTGGGGGGCCATCCAGCGAAAGGAATGTTGAGAGATCATTTTTTTTTGCGGGGGGGGTGTCGGTGGGTTGGGGGAGGAACCGGACCGCACGAGGAAAGCGAAAGGCTGGCTAGGAAATAGGCAGGGTGGTAGTGGGAATTGGTAGGAAAGAAAAAGCGGGGGTAGTAATAATAATAATACTGTAATAATAATAATAATAATAATAATAATAATAATAATAATAATAATAATAATACTGTAATAATAATGATGCGGCGGCTCTCCTGGAGGATTGGAGCCCGGCTAGGCAGAAGCCGGCGGCGAGGAGCGAAGGGGCAGTTGCTGAGAAATGGGTTAGAGAGGGAGGCAGAGGGCAAAGGGGGTCTATTTGGCATTTTCGTGCTGCGAACCGCCCTGCTCGGACGAAGGGCGGTATGCAAACTTAATGAATGAGCAGCACCATAAGTGAATGAGAAGCGGGCGCGAAGGAAGGCGAGGCCCCCCGGGAGGACGCTGCTTGGGGAGCCCCCGCGGGGAAAGAGGGGGCGTGGGTCTAAGGGGCTGGGGGGCAGTGGGGTGCTGGTCCCCCACGCGAACAAGTCGGAGGGGGGGAGCACCCCCTGCGCTGTGGGGTGCGCGGTTAGTGGAGGGGAAGGGGGACTCCAGGAGGGTGCCTGGGGCGCATCCCCCTGAAAGGAAAGGGAGCCTGAGGGGCTCGCAGGGCGCGGCGAAGGGGGTCCAGTGTGGGGCGGCCCGCGAGGCAAGAGGCTCCCGGTGTGGGGCTGAACCCGGAACCCCGGGGAGAAGCGGGGTGCTCGGCTTCGGAGGCGCCGCGGGCAGTTGGGCGCGAGCGGGAAACGGGACAGGGGGCGCCGCGAGCGAGAGCCCCCCGAGCGGCGGGGAAAGGAACCCAGGCAGGGTTTGGCGTCAGCCCCGGGGCCCGGAGCCTCTTGGCCCCGCCGGAGCTCAGCCCCCGATGCACGAGGAATGAGAGGGCGCCGGGAGGGAGCGGCTGGCACCGAGTCCGGGGCGTAGCGAAGCCGGGCGGCACTTTTGGAGTGCGCGGCGGCAAGCAGCTTCCTCAGGACTTCACGAAATGTCGCCCTCCGAGGATGGGGTACCTAGGTGGGTCTTATAAGCAGGAAGGCGGACCTGGCGGGTGGCGGAGTTTGTCAACAGGGCGGCCAAAATAGGGTGAGGTACTGGGAAGGGCAGCACATTTCTGTGTAGAGCCAACAATGTTGGGCATGGCTTCTTTGCTGCCACTGGCCAAGCGGGCATCTGCAGTCGGGTCCGTTGTTTCGTTGGGCTTGAAAAGAAATGCATACTTTCCCTTTTAATCTGACCACTGGAAATGCAGAATTTGGCAGCCCAGGTTGCTTATCGGGACAAGACAGTTTGGGCATATAATGCCCGCCCCACGCCAACTGCCCTGGCTGCCAGTTAGTTTTGGGTCCCAATTCAAAGTGCTCCTCTTGACCTATAAAGACTCAAATGGTTGAGGATTGGAATACCGCACAGACAGCGAAATCATCACCTGAGGCCCTTCTTCGTGTGCCTCCTCCATGAGTGGTCCGGAGGGTGCCAACATGAGAAGGGGCCTTTTCTGTGGTGGCTCCCCGTTTGTGGGATGCTCTCCCTATATAGAGGCTTATCTGGCACCTTCGTTACATATCTGTAGGCGCCAGGCAAAAACATTTCTCTATAACCAGGCCTTTGGCTGATTAACATGCTATGGCTTAAGTGTGTGGAAGGGGAGTTATTGGTTTGGGTTTTTTTTATATACAGTATATTTTGTGTTTTCATTCTGTATTTTTCTTATGTGAACCACCCTGTGATGTTCCACTGAAAGGTAGTGTACAAATAATAATAATAATAATAATAATCTCCCCAACTTCCTCTCCCAGTTGAATGGGTAACTTCAGTGTAACTTGTTGAAACTGGAGAAATGAAGGCTTAGAATTAGATCTCAACCCTCTCCCAACACTGGATTCCTTTCAATTTGGCCCCTTCCTCCATGGCTGCTTTTGTCTCTCTCTCTTACAAAGAGTCGGACACGACTAAACAACAACTCTTTTTTAAGTACAACAAGATCTGATCATGGATCTCGTAACTAACACCACATCTCTCTCTCTCACACACACCTCTCATTTCAAGGAATGAGGACTGGAGAGTGAAGGTCAGAGGACATTAAGGACAGCTTGACCTTTGGTAGGTCCTCTCTCCTTCTCTTTCTCCACTTTTACAAATTTTGCTGCAGATTGAACATAAGGACAGCAGAAGAGCTCTGATGGGTTATCTAGTCCAGCATCCTGTTCCCACAGTGGCTAACCAGAATCTCACAAGCAGGACTGGCCAAACCAAGGACTAGTTCACACTGAGGATGCAAAGCTGTCTTTGAGCTGTACCATTTCAAACCACAAGTGTGGGCCGTCTTGAATTAATGTTCCTTTGTACTTAAAAAGAGAAGTAATCTCCACATTGAAAACTAGATGCCAGAGGTGAGGATTCTGGTGGTGGTTTCAGGCATGTCAGCCTCTGCTTGCAGTGGGAAATGGGACACAGCTTTACCAAGTCTGTGAGGTCTCAACACTGATAGGAAGCAAGGGGGCCTTGTAAATAGAAATAAATCATTCCTATCTTTGCTGCACAAGGGGGCTGATTATGCCTCGGGGCTAATAAAACAGTTGGCTATGGCAACCGCTGCTTGTGTGTCTTTTTGTGTAAAGGTTGATTCAACTGTGGCTGAAATATAATCTCCATGTAGGCAAAGATCTGTGCACTGTTACAGTGTGCAGGCCACCAGTTGTATTTGACATAGAGTTTGGTGGTTGTGGCTATTTTGGTCACGTGTACATGGATTTGGAAGTGACTCACCAGATGAGCATATGCATTACATATACCATAAGTATTATGACTGAAGTTTAGCCCCTGACACTGCTGGGGTTTAGCTCGGGAAACACTGCATAGATCATGGGAAAAGCTTTAAAAGGATGTTAGGTAATACAGCCGCAAGGGTCTGCTGTGTGAGACTTGGGAGAATCATTGCCCGGTGTATTCCTAAATAACATTTTCATCCTGCTGTTCCAAGGAGCTCAGGGAGGCATCCATGTTCCTCTTAACTAAACCTAAAAGTTTAGGTTCAAAATTCAGGGAACTTCAACTGACTCAGGGTGTTTCGTGGCTGAGTAGTGATTTGAAGCCAAGTGTCATTCCAATTATCTACAGACTTTACTGAGCCAAATGGATCAGTGTAAGGCAGAACCTCTAAACTGCGCACAGTTTGGTTTGTGCATGTAACAGATGCTGAGAGGGGGGCAGAAACTTACGCTTTTGATGGGTAGGCAGTGCTGCAGTTTCCCTCAAGCCTATGTGCACAACCGTAGGTGTGGTGCTGTGTCCGTGTGTGTCTGTGCCATGCAAATATGCAGTGTTGCGATGCTGATGGCAGGGGAGACCTGAGTTCAGATCCCCAGACCCATGAAACTCGCTGGTGAACTTGGGCCAGTCACTAACCAACTTCACAGGATTGTTGTACGGATAAAATGGGGGGGGGCGGGTTAGTATGTTAATTGCCTTGAGCTCTTTGGAGGAAAGGCAGGATTTCAATGAAATAAATAAACATCCACTTCCAGTTTGGGGTGGTTCTTCTGTGGATAATACGTAAAGACATCTGGATTCATTTATAAACTGACCGGTCCACTCCAGTTGTCTCCCTTTCCACTAGTAGCAGCAGAAGCTCAAAAGTAAACTCTTGCATCCTTTAAAATACATTATTAGTAAAGCAAAGGGAGGAAAGAATTCTGCTTTTTTGGGGTGGGAAATGGCTCTTCTCCTGCCTTGAACTCTGGCACTTGACTGTCTGGTGCTGAGATTAGGCCTGCTTCATAATGGGATGTTTACTCTCTGTTGGACAGGATCAGTGGCTACACATCCCTTTTATATTCTGCTCACTCCCGTGGGGCAAGATTGCTATCTAAAATCAACTCCTGTGTCAGTGTGGTGTAGTGGTTAAGAGCGGTAGACTCGTAATCTGGGGAACCGGGTTCGCGTCTCCGCTCCTCCACATGCAGCTGCTGGGTGACCTTGGGCTAGTCACACTTCTCTGAAGTCTCTCAGCCCCACTCACTTCACAGAGTGTTTGTTGTGGGGGAGGAAGGGAAAGGAGAATGTTAACCGCTTTGAGACTCCTTCGGGTAGTGATAAAACGGGATATCAAATCCAAACTCCTCCTCTTCTTCTTCAGTAGGGTTAACTTTTAAAAGCTAGTTGTACAGAAAACTAAGACCTAGTGTAGTTATTCTCTGATCAATATGCCTTTGTAAAGGAGAAGGGGTCCTGTGAGCCTTGTGTTTGTATGCCTTTGGAAAAATGCATATTCAAAACACTATTAAATGGAACAAGATTTCACTTCAGAAACATTTCGATCATTTACATGGGAGGAAATGAAAGTTGCAGCACATTTGCATACTGACATTCAAAACCTTTTAATCATTGATGGCACACTATAGTGTTATAAGCTCCACCTTCTCCCTCCTGTAGCCTGGAAAGTGAATATATTACCCTCATTTAATTTTATGATATATTAACATGTTGTCTTCCATTCTGTGCTGGGAGCATTATCTCCCTCCCTCTCTGTTTCCCCTTTCCTCCAGAGATCAAGAAATAGCTTTTATCTCAACATTACTTTTTCATGTTTTGCTGCAAAAGTGAACTAACATTGTTGTGCCTGAAATAATCAGAATGAAACAGGTGCGTTTTCATAAAATTACCATTGCAAATGTGTCCCATTCCACTCTCTTAACCTCTCTTGTACAGTAGGCATCTGCTAAGAAGTGAGAAAAAGATCTGAAAAGACACTTGAGATTTTATGCCAGTGCTTTCTGCCTTGCTGAAAGACAGAAGCCGGGTTAAATGAATACACTTTGCTCCCCCCCTTTTACATTACTTTACAACAGAAATAATGGAATTCTAC
The DNA here is from genome assembly GCF_963506605.1 of Zootoca vivipara. Taxonomy (NCBI): domain Eukaryota; kingdom Metazoa; phylum Chordata; class Lepidosauria; order Squamata; family Lacertidae; genus Zootoca; species Zootoca vivipara. The sequence goes on along the minus strand of NC_083277.1, from coordinate 116,076,309 downwards.
TTTTTTTCTTAAACAATACTACGCAAGAATCACAACAGGGAGGAGCGACTTGTGGCTCTCTGGGTGTTGTTGGATTCCAACTCCCAAGAGCCCCAACCAATAGCCAGGGATCATGGGAGTTGTATTCCAACAACATCTGATTCCCCACCCCTGTGTTACAGAATTATTTTAAGCCGGTTTGCATTCTTCCTCTACCACCAGTTTCAGGACGGTTAACCGCATAGTACAGATGTAATCCCCTGTTCATTGGAACCTATTTTCATATACGGTAATGTGTTCCAGTTTGGATTCATTCTATGCTGAGCACCATTAATTCATAGTCCAATTCTGAAGTTCATATGGCCCAAACAGACACATCACCTCCACTGACTTTCTGAGAAAATGGCAATCTTGACAATCTCCACCCTAGCCGGGCATTTGCGTTGAGACTGCCCTTTACGCCAGAATCCTCCACAAAGATGGAACTACATGGCTACCAAAGTTGGCCACTTTGTACTTACCTAGAATCACTTCCGCTTTGAGGAGAACATGTGTTTTCAGATTAATGGTGCTGCCATGAGTACCTGCTTGGCTCCACAGTATGTTAGCATCTTGATGGCTCACTTAAAACAATGCTTTATCAGCTCCTATTCCCAAAAACCCTCTCTTCTACGTGAAATACGCTGATGGCATCTTTGTCATATGGACTCATGGACAGTACGTACTTGCCACTTCAGTGGGTTGTTCCAGTGCTCATTATACTCAGAGTAGGTCCATTGAAATGAATGGACATAGAATAATAGAATTGTCTAACTTAGGTCCATTAATTTCCATGGTTGAGTAGAACTTGGTTGGATGCAGTCTAGTAACTTGCCAGTCCACCATCAACGTTGGCCTACACCAATCTACGCAAGAGTTCCACTCTTGCATACCATTGTACAACTACACCATGGACACATTAGAACCACCTTTTATAGGAGGTGTTGGTTGCTAAATGTGCTTTCATGCTTCCAGCTTCCACCCAGGACATACCATGAGTCCATTGTCTACAGCTAAGTCCTATGATACAACCATATCTGTACAGGGTCTTCAGACAGACTCACTAAGAATTTCATCAGACATTTGAGACTACAATACCTACCCAATGAAGTAAAACAATGCACCAACAAGGCCAGAATGTTACCCAGGAACAATCTACAGGGCGGGCTTAGAAGAGAAAATGACAGGCCACCGCTTGCTGTTACTTATTTATCAGCTGAAACCACTCAGACATATTATCAGGATTCTAGAGCCCTTTGTGGACAATGGCACTTCCCTGTCACAGGCCTTGGAAGTGACTGGCTTGTAGTTGCTTCCAGACAGCACCCAACCTAAAGCTCTGCATCAGCAACAACCAGCTAACAAAATAATGGGTACAGGAAACAGATCCTGTGACAGAGCCAGGTACCAAATCTGCCCCACCCCATGTCCATTCTGGCATGTTTTTACAAGACTTGATAAATGTGATCCAAAGTATCATGGGTTCATTCGTCTTCTATTCCAATGTGATTTATGCTATCATCTGTTAACAATGCCCTACTGCATTCTGTTTAGTGGTGTAAATTTTCCAGCATAAAGTACGCTATGCGAATTAAGGGAAATTTTCAGTTTGCTTAGAGAAATTTGCTGATGACCTGGAGAGTGACTTAATTCTGCATGTTTCACTTGTATTTAGTAAGCAAAGTGAAAACTTTGAAAATGCCAAGCTTGCATAATATTTTTTTGCCATTGGCATCCATTCCATTTTCCCTAACAAACTTATGAAACACAAAAAAAAATCCATGGAAAAATAAAGCACTGGAGAGTTTCCTGCCCCATATTACTAATAGGTGTGAGAGATCAGTCTCTATTCTCGGCAAAATAATAGATAGGCACAAATCTGACATCAGAAAGTGACAATAACCAATAAACCAGTGAGGATGTTTCAGCCTTCCAGAACACACTGTTACTGACCTAAAGGTGGCCATTCTGAAACACAGGGACGTCAAGAGAAGAATATGACACTAAACAGCTGATTCACAATTCAGCAGGAAGTTCTGTGCCGTGTGAGTTAAATTAAGACAAAGGATGTTCATTAGTTCACCAAGGCCAGGGTAACTGTGCTGTCTATGGCTGTTTCTACCTCTCTATAGGTGTTAATATAATTTCAGCAATTCCTACCAATCTGCTAATGCAAAAAGCGAAAGTCGTGCCTCTTTAGAATATATTATGAAGCTCTTAACTTTCACCTTTGCATTTCATTGCCATTCAATCCCCACCTTATAATCTCCTTTTTGGACCTGCCAACTAAGATTTTAGTTCACACATAATAAATTTGTTAGTCTTTAAGCTGCCTCAAGATACTCTGGTTGTTTTTGCTTCAAGAGGCAAAGATGGCTCTCCCTCTGTCATTTTTCATTAATGGAGTGGTTTTCAACCAGTGTGCTGTGGCACCCTGGGGTGCCTTGAATGATGGCCAGGGGTGCTGGAGGCAACACTGGCCTTTGTCCCTCCTTCCTTCCCTCCCTCCCTCTGATGCCCTCTCGGGTCTCTGCCTCCCAAAGAGGGGCTGCACATCTGTTTGATGTTTTAATGTATTGGTACTAACTTGAAATGATGGTAAGCAAAACAAAAAAAAGTATTGTGTCACCTTAAAAATAGTCATGCCATGAGCTTTCGTGTGCCCCAGGCAGGTTTACCAAATGCATGATGTACATTTCTGAATCTGCAAACTTATATACGCAAGACAGGAATGTCCAGGAGAATTTCAGAAGGAAACGAAAAAAGCAACAGATAGTGCAGAAAAGAATCACAATGTTGGTTGTAACACAAACATATTTTCATTGGTCAGCTAATTAATGGATGTAGCAAGATTTTTTTAAAAAATAACAAAAACACCTGAAGGCTAATTTGTTGAAATATTGGCCACCCTTGGACAATTAAAACTCAGCTTAATAAGCCAAGATATAAATGAGCTTTGTGGCTGCTCACTAGAGGAAAGGGCTGTGTTTGCAAATGAAGACAGGAAGTCTTCGGTTAACTGTATCTTCCTGTTTTGTCTAAACCAAGAATCCGTTTAATGGCTTTGGAACAACAAGACAGGGTATTAAGCCAACTTCAAACTGTGGCTTCATTAAATATAGTTTCCTAGTTTGGGACACTAGAGTTAAATGACTTGTTTGTTAGCTTACAAACCAAACCATAGAGTTTGGTTTCCAGTGTGGAATCTGGAATGCTAAGAGCTTCAGCATAGATTGTTTTTTAAAACATCTGTAGTCCATTATACTAAAGCCAGTTGTGAGTTGTAGGTAAGATTCCTTCCCAGCCCCAGTTGCAAGCAGCTAATTTCTATTCTGGACAAGGCAATAAATGCTGTGAAATAAGGGCAGGTGGGAGACATGAAGAGGATGGCCATGCTGAAACCTTGGGCTAGAACGTCTATTGATGGTGACAAGTCAACTGGAGGGGAAAAGTTCTCCGTCCTCCACGATCAACCAGCTCAGTTAATTGGCTCCTGGAATGGCACTCAGGCCATAGCATGGGCAGATGGTAGACCCACCAGAACCTGGCCAGTGCTAAGAAACATTGTCCTCCACACCACCACCACCCCAAAAAAACACATACTGAATTCAACTGGGGCTCCCTGGTGATTTGGGAACCAGTGATTAGTCAATAGCAGCTCTGTTTTCATTTGATGATTGTACCACCACCACCAGAAAAAAATTAAATTCCGCAAAATGTATTTAAATGAAGGGAGGGTGTGTGCAATCTTTTAAAACTCTAATGAAAGAATGTGTGGCCACAAAATCCAACATATTTAGACCCAGGTTCCAAGCTCATTAAAATGGGGAGGGTTTCTACGTCCCAAGCATTATTCTCTAGGGTTGTCTCTCTAGGTGTGCTCATCTCTTTCAAAGTTCAGCTTAGACCTGGTTTACTGAGCAGCCATAACTCGCTGAGTTATTTGAGTTGCTTCTCCCCTTCAAGTGATAAAGAGATGGTAAAGTCATGCCTATAATGGAAAACAATGCCATTGAAAAGATGTGGGATGCATTTATTTTTTAAACAAAAAAATCCTTCCAGTAGCACCTTAGAGACCAACTAAATTTGTCATAGGTATGAGCTTTCGTGTGCATGCACACTTCTTCTTAATTATTTTTAATTACTGTACAACTCAAGGCCAGGAAGGAATGTGAAGTAATGCGCAAGCTTTCTTCCAGTGCCATCATATAGCTCTGCAAGTAGGAATATATCAGATACTACGTTTTCTTGGCAAAGCTTGCATTTTTATTTTATTTTTTTGCAAATATGGACTATTGCTCCTGTAGCTAATGCTCAGCTACAAGTCAAGCACCCTTCTGCCGGCAGCTTTCCTTCCTTCTATATATGTCGGGGTTCAGAGCAAGGCTATTATTAGCCACTCTGCTTTGTTTTAGGAACAGCCAAATAGCCAGATCTGATGACAGATTACTTTATAGCTTTGGGCTGCAATTCCTTCCCCACTCCACTCCCAACAGCTTTTAACAAATGCTGTGGTGTCTGCCCTTATGTTTTGTCAATGTGTTTTAAGAGAACCAGCCAACAAAGGCCTTTGTTAGCTGGCCCATCCTGGCACAGACTTTCCAGGAATGAGGAGGAGTCATCTTGAATGAGATTAGAAATGGAAAATATTGGGGCCAGTAGCCAGATAGGATCAAAAGACTGCAGTCAGAGAACTCGCCAGGTTTCCAATCTGTTCTGACTGTTTTTACAGCCAGCCATAGCATAGTTTCACCTTGAGCTTCCCCGCCCATCCTGCAAGCTATGTTCTGGACTCCAATTATGGGTTTTTTTTGCCAGGATGTATAGTATAATTGTGCTTAAAGTCATTCTTCACCTCCCTCGAAGCCTACTTGCAAGTAGCTGACAATGTTTGATAATAATTTGGAATTTGGGGCACTTGTAGATAGAGAGTTCCAGAAACTGACAAGTGCTCTTTTTTTGTCTCAGTCTCTCTGATTAAAAGGTAAACCCGATAGTTAATCAGCTGAAACTAACCTAATTGACTAAAGTTTCCAGCTATAGTACAGATAATTTTCCAGAAACATCCACATACCGTAAGTATTATTTTATCCAGCTGGCTCCATGTTTCTTCAAGTAAGAACCTGGAGACCTCTAATTTTGAGACTGCAATGCCCAGTCCATGGCAGCCATAAATCAAAGTCCTGAAGTCACCTGCCATGTAAGAAAAGGCTAGAAAGGGCAAGGATCCGGGGAAAAGAAAAAGGCAAGACGAGTCTCCTTGTTGCTTAAATCAAAGTGAGCATGCTCAGGGAACTTGTATTTATTGTTATTTTATCATTATGTGTTTATTTATACCCCACCTTTTTCCCTGGTGGGACTCAAGGTATGTTACATATAAAAACAAGAACCACTAAAATCATAGAAAAATCAATCATTAGAATACAATTAAACAATGATAGAATTAAAACTATGTACTGTACATATATAAAATCTGTTGATGGTGCCTTATCACATGAACCAGCTTGACTTATTCCTGGCTAGTAATCTTTTTAAATAATTTTATTTACCGGTAGGCATTTTTACAACTTGTATATATACTTCGTACAGTATTCGTCATTATCTCTTATCCTCAGTTCATCTCTCCATGGCATTCTAGGTAATCTTTTGTTGGCTGCATATTCTATTATTCCAACCCATTTTCATCTCAAATCTTCCTTTATTTAATGCTATCTGCTGCTCATATGTTCATTCCTTATCATCATCATCATTATTTATTTGTTTGTTTATAGCCAACCCATCTGGCTGGGTTTCCCCAGCCACTCTGGGCAGCTTCCAACCGAATATTTAAAACAATTCAATACTTGTAGGTTATTATACCCTCTAAGATACTCTTCAAATCACTTCCATGTCAGTTTGCATTTCTTGGTACAGAAAGTATTGATCTAGTGTGTAATTAATTCAAGAGGGTTCTGGAAGCTTCTCTGTGTGAAAGAAACAAGCAGAAGGTTCATGATGTTTGGGTTATACCTTCAGAGAAGCTGAGTACAGCTGACTTAAAAATGGTTCTCTTTTCTCTTCAGTCAAGGTCATGCTGTGGTGTTTTGTACCTAGTATGCCTAGTATTAAGGTTTCCAGGCACCCCCAAACCGTGGCCCTCCAGATGTTTCGGCCTACAACTCCCATGATCCCTAGCTAACAGGACCAGTGGTCGGGGAAGATGGGAATTGTAGTCCAAAACAACTGGAGGGCCCAAGTTTGGGGGTGCCTGGTTTAGACTTATCATAAGTGATTGTAAGTTTAAGTTAAGTCTGCTGCAACTGAATTTCTTATTGACAGTACCAATCCTGAATGTATTGGATTTGTGACCATTATGCTCATTTGCCTTCAGTAGCAGAAAAGTGCTGAATGAAATAGGCCTCTGGTCTATTTTGGGGGGGAATCCTGTAACGTGTTTAAGTTTTTACTCTGCTAGCTATACGTTGGAATCTGCTCTGGATCAATATCGAGTAGAATTTCATGACATTCCACTCATTCCTGGCTAGTGATCTTGTATTGGCCAGAGCAGGGTAGTGGCGCATGGGTTGAACCCCACCTGATACCAATGAGTTCAAGATTTCTTGCATGCTTGAACCCCAATAATCAGTTGCTGTGGGGGGACTCTGCTTCTACATGCTATCGACTAAGAATGGCTCCAGGTGTTACGCAGAAAAGACAAGAAAGGAGGGGCAAAGGACAGCCTTGCCGTGAATTCCTATGTATTGTGCGAAGAGAAAACTTTTTCACTCCTTTATGGGGAGCAGGCGACGTTTTCCCTGCACCTAGAGTTCTTATCTTCACACATCAGTGTATTTCGTTGTCATACGTGTGGAGGAAAACCTTAAACACGTTGCAGAGTTCCCAAAAACAGACCAGAGGCAATAGCACTTCATAGAGCTTTACTTGTGCTGAAGGCAAATGTAGCCTAATGGTTATCAAATCCAATACAGTCAGGATTGGCTCAGTCCATACAAAATCCAGTTGCAGCATTTATAAACTTAACTCATAATAAGACTTCTTATTATTCTTAGCACTAAGAAATACCACACGAGAAGGAAGAGAGAGAAAGAGAAAAGTATGACCCAGGCTCCTTTCGGCCTACGGTATATTTATAGTCAGCATGACTGCGGAATAGAGATAAGAGAACTACTGGTAGAAAGCATTCCAAACCCTCCATCTCCCAGAATCCAGCAAGCCTTAAAAGCAGGAGAGCAAAGAGCTCAAAGGCAGAAGGCACATACCGTAGCAGCACCCGTAGAAGAGGTGATGATGAATGAGGAAGTGGGTGAGAAGGGGAATGGAGATTCACTCGGGGCGACGCCATTATCCAAGAGGCTGAGTTCTGTAGCCTCTCTGTAAAGTCTAAAATAAAAAAGAACTGTAAGAAACTTTTCCTTGACACATGCTAGGGTGTGGTCTGTGGCTTCCACGGATAAAACTTACATAAGCTGTAGAGAAATATGTTGCAAAGCTAATAAAAATAAAAATACTTTTGATGCTGATTGGTTTGTGTTTCTTTATTTTATGACGTGTCACCCAGAGCCCTTGCAAGTCATGCATCTTGGTTTAGTTATTTAATTCTGCATGCTGCTGTTACTTCCTGCCTTAACACATCGTGACTGTACTTTGTGCTACAAAGCAGCTTCCCAGAAGGTATAACCCAAACAATCATTAACACTGCTGCCTCTGCTTCTCTCACAGAGAGGAGATGCTTCTAGTAGCTTCTAGAATTAATCAGAATAGGAAAGAACAGGAAAGATCGTTACACATGAGATCAATACTTTCTGCACTAAGAAATGCAAACTGGCAAGCAGAACTTCAGAAGCACAAGCTTATTTGCACTTCCAACTTTTATCATCCATTCTTCTACCCCCGCCCCCAACTCGTAGCTAGGTACATGATTTGCAGTACTGTGACCCATCAGCTGGAGAGTGTGTTCGAAGTGGCCTGAAAGAGAGAACTGCTGTTTGTTTCATGTGTAGTCATCCCACTGTCAACTCTGCTAGACAGGCGTTGTGGGTTTTTGCATTGCTTCCATGAACAAAAGGAGTGTGTGTGTGTGTGTGTGTGTGTGTGAGAGAGAGAGAGAGAGAGAGAGAGAGAGAATGATAGCGAGCTATGATTTTCTTAAACCACTTTCATCTGCCTCCTGTTTTAAGAAACATCCCTGCTCAGCAACAGACGCAGGCCTACAGTCTGCTTACAGAAGTTGGCCAGTTCTCTTGGGATTTAAACGAGAGATCTGGGGTGTTGGTTAAATCCTGACAGTTTTCTGATGGTAAGTGAGGGCATCTCTGCAGGCTCTGTGCTTCTTACCTGTGGCGTGTTCAGGATAAGATTCCCCCTGGAATAGTATCTGGGACAGTTATATTTCTGAGTCATCGGCATTAGTAATTAAACATGGTAATTATATTCACTGTGGGGCTCGGGGTGTTGCAAATCATCCTCTTCCCTCCCCCCCCCCATTTTGCGCATTTCATTTCTTTGTCACCATCTGCTGCGAAATGGCTGTTTCTCTTTCGGTGTGCACTTTGCATTGCCATCTGGGCAAAATTATTTGTCCCATTAATTGTGAAAATGTGTGAAGAAGCAAAACAAAAATGCTACTACAAGCCAGCGGAATGTATGCTAAGTGAGATCCTGCCCCCACTCGCGAGAACATGCACAGAGCTTGACATTATGAAATGCCTATTTTAATAGCCTCTCTTGCTAATTGGTCTTTGCACAGCGTCGAAAAATAGCTCTCCACTTGACTCTGTCCCACGGGGAGGGCCTGAAAAGATCTGAGTCTTTTTTACAAGATTATAAATATCTTAGCATGAACGCTGTCATACTGTGGCTATCTTCAGGCTCCCACAATCGCTTTCGTGAGGTTCTAAAAGTAGCTCTCTGAAGGGCTTTGTTACCGCAGCTTCATTGTAGAGAGAAACCTCCCCAAGGGGGAACAGGTGTATCTTTTTATATCCCCACACCCTCCCCCAGGCATATATACATCATTAGACCATTTAAGTCAGGCATCCCCAAACTTCGGCCCTCCAGATGTTTTGGACTACAATTCCCAACATCCCTGACCACTGGTCCTCTTAGCTAGGGATCATGGGAGTTGTAGGCCAAAACATCTGGAGGGCCACAGTTTGGGGATGCCTGATTTAAGTCCTTAGCCATTCCATCTACCAAGGGAAACCTGGGAGCTGTAGTTCTGTGCAGGGCTACAGATTGCTTCTCAAATTATCAGCACCAAACTACAGTTCCCAGTGTTCTATCTTGGCCATTTGAAGGCATAGAGCAGTTAGTGGTTAGTAAGTACAGAGGTCTGTGCTAGAGTTGGCAGAGGCAGCAAGCAGCAGAGAAAAGGAAGACCTGGCAGTCAGACAAGGCCTGCAGGACTTGGACAGCTCCCAGGCACAACTTGCTCCAACCACCTTATAGCACAAAAATGAGCCTTATGTCGTGGTGAAGGCCTTGAAGACTGTCTCAAGACCTACCTCCTCAGTGAGTTTCTTTTAAAATACAGTACAGCTTTCTGAAACCTGGTGCTCTGCAGATGTTCTAGACCAGTGTTTCTCAACCTTTGGTCTCCAGCTGTTTTCAGACTACAATTCCCATCGTCCCTGGCCACTGGTCTTGCTAGCTAGGGATGATGGGAGTTGTAGTCCAAAAACAGCTGGAGACCCAAGGTTGGGAAACACTGTTCTAGACAAGTCCCTTCATCCCCAGCCAGCATGGCCAGTGGCCAGGGATGGAGAGTTATAGGTCCAAACATCTGGAGGGCACAAGGTTGGAAAAGGCTGTTTTAGGAGATTGCAGGCTGTCTTGGAGTCTAGCACTCTTCTGACACCATGTTCTCTTTGTGGACTGGTTATCCTCCCAGTCTGATCCCCCACAACAACCCTGTGAGGTAGGTTAGGCTGAGAGGCAGTGACTGGCCCTAGGGCACCCAGCGAGCTTCACGGCTGATTGGGGATTTGAACCCTTGTCTCCCAAGTCCTAGTCTGTAACGGCTACACTACACTGTGTGCTTTGCAATAACATGCACATGCAGGCATAAATACATAATGGAAGAGTAATGCAAACAATTCTCTAATTAATTAAAACAAAATAAGGCTGTTTTGTCCTGAGCTATGATTGAATCTTTGTTTCGTAAAGCAGAGGTGGGACTTGAGAGATCACAGACTGAGCTTTCCTATTGCCACTTTTGTAACTTGCTATACTACCATTATTTTACTTTATTGTTTGCTTTAATAGGGTGGGAAGGGTGGTGTGTATGGGTACTTAGTTTGTGGTTGTTGTTTTTTTTAAAAAAAACCTATTTAAATAAACATTGAGTAAAAAAAACCAAGGCAGGAAGGAGGAACCTGTGTTGCTAGACTACATTTCCCATAATCCCAGGCCATTGGGCATGCTGGCTGGGGCTGATGGGAGTTGAGTCCACAATTTCTGCAGAGCCTGCAGGCTCCCTGCCCTATTATAAAGTATAGTGATTATGGGAGAGCAGTGAAGTCTTTCAGGAAATGCAATTAAAGCACATTTTCCCATTACAACTTGGTTGGATATACAGTGGTACCTCGGGTTACAGATGCTTCAGGTTACAAACGCTTCAGGTTGCAGACTCCGCTAACCCAGAAATAGTACCTCGGGTTAAGAACTTTGCTTCAGGATGAGAACAGAAATTGTGCGGCAGCAGGAGGCCCCATTTGCTAAAGTGGTGCTTCAGGTTAAGAACGGACCTCCAGAATGAATTAAGTTCGTAACACTTTATGCAAACACACAAGGCTGAACCTTGAGGGGCACTGAAGTTTTATAGATGTATGTTAAGTTGCATGTTTGGATTGTGGTTCCTGCAATTAGCAGATGAGGTGGGAGATGGGTTTCTGCATTAGACCACTTCCAACTGCAGCTGCGTTGCTTGCATGGCTGGGTGCATCTCCATAATTTCCTTGTACATAGAAAAGCAAGCATGCCTGGGAAACAACTAGATTAGAGGAACATTGTCCCTGGCATCTCATTTAAGATGCATTATTATGTTGTTTGTGCCCAGATGTAACAGCCCAGATAATGTTTCATTTATCTCCTCATTTGCTCTGTGTGAGAATGAGGTTTAGGAAGAAAGAATTTTAGCTATGTGCATAACAGGAAATTGTATCCCAAGGATCATACTGAGAGCACCCTAGTTGACGAAGGCGATCTGACCTTGAGATGCCAGAGAAGGAGTGGACAATGTGAGCAGAGAACAGAGTAGCCATGTGGAGAACGATAACAAATGACTTTGGAAAAACTTGGAGAAAAGGCTCTCAAACCCATTCCAGCTTGGAAGACAGGAAAAACTCAGACCTTAGTGATTGCTAGCTCTGCTCATGGGAGCCCCTCTAAGTAAAACCAGGTAAAACCAGTATATACTGCAACCAAGCAGTATATAAATTTTGCTAAATAAAGAATAATAACATAATTGTTGTGACTCCCACTCAAGAACAACAGCAAGAGGTGTGTTTCCTTGGGAGTTAAGAAGCCATTTTTTATTCTGACAGTATAAACTCAGCAATGGGAGAAGAGCAGAAATTAATCAAGATGGCCCTGGTTACCAGTGCTAAGGCAAACCAACTTAAGCTTCATGGTCTGCTAAAGGCAGTTCATGATTCCAGGATCAGGAGTTGCAGTCTGTGACTGTACAGGAGCACGAAGTTGCTCCAACAATTGGTTCTGCCTACCACACATTTAAGCAGAGGTGGAGAAAGTCCAGCTACTTGCAAGACTGCCTTTCGTGGCCAGAAGCTGGGAGGCATTCCTTCCTGGGGGTTAGATCTGCTTCTGCCTCTTAAGGTGGTTCAGAGGCAACACCTGACTTTCCTCTTCCCGACTGCTGAGTCTCCCTCCCTCCGTCTGGCATTGAAGGGGGCCTCCATGGCATTGCATTGGCCTGCCTCCTACCCTGGAGCCAAGAACGAGAGGGCCTGTGAGTCTTCCAGAAGGAGAATCTGAACGGAAAGACCTGGCTCCGAGCGAGAGAGCTCTGATCCACGACCTCTCTCCTCCCACTCGTTGCCCTCTCCTTGGGGATGGCCATGGCAGAAGGGTCTTTAGGTTTTTCAGCCACTTTTTTCCAGGTGCACACAATTTCTGGCCAGTTCAGTGGTTGTAATTTGTGGGCTCCTGCGTGTGTCTGCATAAATAAAGAGCTCCCTCCTGCATGCATCAAGTAGATTTGAATGTCACCCAGGAAAGCCAAGAGCGTCACAGAGACACTCCTTATAAAAAATGCATAAGACTCTTATAAAGGCAATTACCTTTCCGTAAGGCGGTGGAAGGGACAATACGTGACCCAACGAAGTAATGGAAAACGTGTAGGAGTGGAACACTGTTTTGTCCTGTCAACAAGTGAGACTACCACCCCCACTACCACACACACACACACACACAAATCCAGTACAGTGGTACCTTGGTTTACAACCATAATCCATTCTGGAGGTTCGGTTGTAAACCAAAACAGGTTGTAACCGAAGGCCACTTTTGCCCATGGCCCCCCCAAATAGGTTTGTAATCCAAAATAATAATAATGGGTTGTAATAAAAAGGGGGGCACACTTTTGGGTTTGACGTGGTTGTAATCCAAAACGGTTGTAATCCAAAACGGTTGCAAACCAAGGTACCACTGTAATTGAGCCTGACAAGGAAAAATCCAAAATAGGAAATTTAAGACGAAATGTGGATGATAGAAAGAATTGTGACTTTCTGGACCCCCAGATGTTGAGGCCTTCTCTAAAGGTCTGACAACCCTGATGATTTATTTTATTTTTTTGTAGGTCAGTTCACATGATCAGTTTTGCCTGCTTTGGCCCCTACGGGGTAATGAGCCGATGTCACGGGATCACCTTCCCTTTCGTGGCGAAACATAATCTGTTCGACAAACACAGCTTGGGAACATGTTAGTGGGTTTTTTGCTCCCAGTTCCTGCAAAGATGCCCGCAACCCCACGGGAGCAAAAACCCCTTGAGCTGCCTTCCAGGGACTCAACTAGAAATAGCAGGGTTGGGTATAGTCAAAGGAAGCATTGGTGAAAGCGAGATTTGGGTGGATTAAGAAAGGCTTCTATAGTGCCTTAACTATAGCCTAGTTATGGCACTATAGGCTAAACTAGGTACTACTGTGCAAAGGGCTGTAGCTCATCTGTTTGGCATTCACAAGGTCCCAAGTTTAATCCCAGTAGGGCTGGGAGAGGCCTCTGACCCTGGAGAGATGTTGCCCATCAGGTGAATCAATGGCCTGAGTTATTAAAAGGCGGCTTGCTGTGTGTCTCCCAGGCTTGGACCAATGAACGCTCCCATGACCTTTGTGCCTTCCTTTTGCAGTATGTGACCCGCCGAAGGCTGCCAGCATCTTTTCCAGCGTTCAGTCATGGACACCAACACCGTGCCCCCACATGAAGCCTCGTTGACAGTTAATGAGCAGGTATGTGCCTCTCGCGGACCCCTTTGTCACAGGGGTGCTGGAGTGGCAGGGGAGAGGAGCTGCCTGCTGGCCCAGTGGAGCCTTAGACAAGGTTATCCTTTGTTGTCTCTTTTCAGGTGATTGTGATGTCGGGTCATGAGACCATTCGGGTGCTGGAGGTGGGGGTGGATACTCCAATACCTGTGGAGAACAAAGGAAAAACTCTGAAAACTGCAGCAGCAACCAGAGAAGAGGCTCCGGTGAGCTGCCTTCCGGAGCCCAGTGAAATGGGAAGCGAAGGGATAGAGCAAAACCCAGCAAAGGCATCGGGAGAGTCAGGTGGTAAGAAGCACTTTGTTCATTCATTCATTCATTCTTTCCGTCTGCCCTGTTGCCCAAGAGGCCGTGCCATAAAATAAATTGTAGGTTAAATGGGTCAACAAGGGGCAACCTACAGGCCTCTTAGTCTTCTTTTTGTGGTATATTCTGAATTAGGAAAAAGCCAACTTGCTAAAAAGTTAAGGACCCTATTAATCAGAGGCCCTTCTTTGTGTGCCTCAATCGAGGGCCCAAGAGAATCGGTCTTCTTGGTGGTGGCTCCCCATCTGTGGAATGCTTTCCCCAGGGAAACACATCTGGCACCATCACTGCTAGTTTTTATGAGGCAGAATAACACTTTTTTTTTTAATTTGTCAAGGCCTTTGGTGCTTAAGTTAGTATCTACTTCATCTTTTAGCGAGGTGGGGTAGGACTTGTCCTTATTATGTTGCTGGATGAGCATTTAAGGAATTTTGTATTGTACTCTGTTTTAAATGATCTGCTTTTTCATCCTACCAGTTTGTATTCTATCATGTTAAGTCACTTGGAGACTTTTTAATGTAAAATGACAATCAAATGTAAGTAATCATAATAAGCAGTGCTTCCCTAACTGGTAGGGAAACACGGAGCACGTGAAAACATGAGGGACATTCTGCCAGGAAGGAGCACTTGAGAGGAGTGGAAACCCAGCTATTAACTCCCAGCTTCTAGAGGTTAGGCCCAAAGGATGTGTAGTTTCTCCAGTCAAAATCCCTTGCCAATGAGCTTGCACACTGCCTGTTGCCAGTTGGTCCATCTCTAGGCCTTGGCCCACCATGCTGTGGGAACTTCGGCGTGGAGGGTTCAGGCAGCAGAGATGGGTAGAAGCAAGCCGTTGCAAAGTCTGTGGGCTAGGCAAGATGGCAAAGCCAGGAACAGAGAAGTGGGCAAATGCAGAAGGGTAATAGGGATAGTCTGGAAGACATGGAGGACCAAGTGCTTTCTCTAGGCTGGAGAACAGCAATGGACCCCTGCAGGTTATCTAGGCAAAAGTGGAAGGTAATTTCTTTCCTCCTGAGTTTCTTGCTAGAACAATTCTACCCAGATTATTCACCTAAGAGGCCTAAGGTGCCTGCTGTTCCTATGTTGGGGCCTGATTTAAATGGGTGGACCTATCTACACGCTGTTCCCTGCAACTGGGCTTCCTGGTTAAATGGGGCCCTCACCTGGTATGTTGGCAGTGTTAGCATGGTCCTTCACAATCATCGTACGGTTAACACAAGTTTGACTCAGATAACTATCATTAAGAAAAATGAGTCTCTTTGCAAATTCTGTAACCATTTGTCCTTTGTGTGTAAAGCAGGTGCCCCCGAATTAAAAAAGAAGTAGTAGTACAGAACATTTTAAATAGGATCCCCTACTACGATGCCCAAAAATATCTATGGTCCTCCAAACATTTTAAATCAACTTATGCTTTACTTTTTAAGTTGACTGCCCCATTGATACCAAAAGGTTTTTGTGGCTTCGGCTCAAGCCCTCCCCCTCCCAAATTTGTCTATTTAAAAAAAAAGTGTTGTTTTTTCATTTAACTGACGAGACCTGCAGGTCCCATGCTATAGTTCTCCCACCTCCAGATTAGGTCCTTTAAAAAAAAAATAACAACTCCCATTTTTACACTTTGGTGATGCCCACGTTTACATTTTGGCCACATGCACTTTAAAGGACGGTTGGAATTGGAGGCACGTGGGCTTTGTCCCCCTTTCTCTGCCTGCCATTATCCTATTTCCAAGTTCCTTCCCTGAATGGCTCTTCCTTCTCTAAAGCAGTGTTTCTCAACCAGTGTGCCTCCGGATGTTTTGGGACTACAACTCCCATCATTCCTGACTACTGGTCTTGCTAGCTAGGGATGATGGGAGTTGTAGTCCCAAAACATCTGGAGGCACACTGGTTGAGAAACACTGCTCTAAAGGGTGGTTTTGTGCCATGCTCACGAGTGCTACCTCCCATCTCCTGGGGAGGGGGGTTACCAAGTAAACTGGAAGTACAAATATCGAAAAGTAAAATATTAGAGGTTACACACACACACACACCCATAGCAATATAATTTCCCTCCCCGGGAAAAGCTAATGTTTGAATAGCAGCTGGTTAAGGAACAACATTGGGCAGACGCCATGATTTGATTTTATCTGGACTGTGTGTCGATATGGCAGCTACCTGTAGTGGAAGGCTCCTGGACTGATTTGGCAGAAACACCAGTTTGAAGAGAGGGTGTGAATTTACAGAGGGGAATCTTGGACTACAGATTTGTACTATAAAGAAGAAGAGTAAAGACATCCACACAGAAACATTTTATTTGGACTTAAACTCACTTGCAGGATGAACACAGAGGCTGTTGAAAATAATGAAGGATTAACATCAGAATGTATTAAGGCAATTATTGTAATATTTTGAAATGCAGTAGAACTATGAGATGATTAGGATTCCCTCCGATCTCGAAGCATGGGAAGTCAGCTAAAAAATAAGAATGAGAAATGGAATATCAAAATCTCTAATAGCAGGCTTAGGCTGAGCTTGATTTATAATAAATGAAAAAATGGTAAACAGTTAATTTATCTATGAATGTGCGATAAATTAGGAATAATAGAAATTACAGTCAGAATAATTGGAAGAACAACTTTCTTTTTAAATCTTTATTTTTTCTGCTTTTTTCTTTGATTTTCTTTGGTTTTTTGTTTTTTGTTATTATATTTTTTCATGCTTTCTTCGGATTTTTTATGTACTTCTTTTAGTGTGTGTGTGTCTGCGAATCTTGTAATGTTTGTATTTATGTCTTTTAAAATAATAAAGATATTTTCCATAAATGAAAAACACACACACACAATAATAATAATAATAATAATAACAATAATTTATAATTAGGCACAACATTGGGATTTGTTTGATTATTGGATAATTTGTATAATTTGGAATATATAATTTGGTTTGATTGGAAATTTTAAATTAATATTATTTAAACAAAAAGCAAAAAAATGAGTGCTACCTCCATCTCCACTTGGTCCAGCATTCCATGGGTAAAACCTGAACGGGTAAACAAAATGAACTGTATCCTCTTTTCTCCAGGTGAAGTAAAGGCATTACCTGAAATAACCCCTGCACCTGTCCCAGGAATCGTCCCCTTCAGCCAAGTCACAAGCCAGCAAACACAAACTCTAACGCCCGTCACACTGCAAGCTGCACCGCAGGTAACTTACCTTACAGCTCTTTTGTCGGGCATGCGGGAGGAGGAAGCCTATTGGCCACTGAACAGAGGAAATGGTGCATTTCAATTTCTGCAGTAGAGTTTCCATCTGTGCCTTGGAAGAGCCAGGTGTGGACACATCCTACTTATGTAGAAGCAGAGTTGCCAGAAGTCCCTTATTTTTGAGAGGCTTGGAGGGTTCTAGAGCAGAATTCCAAAACTGTGAAGTTGGCATTTAGTGTGCATAGAGCACACTATGGGAGTTCTGGGATCAAGAATGCCACATTCTGTTCTGTGGGGCTTTGATGCTCTCAAATGGGTTCCTGTTTTCAAAGTGTTCCATCTGGCCAGACTTTGTAGAAATCAAATGCACTCTTCCAGTGTTGACTGGCAGGGATCTGTTTCTTAGCTTGTGCGAAGCGCTGTGGGGCATATGCGATGCAAATATGCCGGGATATAAAGCAGCATTGAATATTCCGGGCCATGCGTCTGGTCAGAGTCTCCTTACACAGTAAAAAGCTTATAACTGTTAAGGGGAATCTCCTCCTTGTCGTGGAAAACTTGGCTTCCAAAGCACATAGGCATTTTGTTCACTGCAAGCTTATATGGAGCAACAATTTTTGTGAATAAATTGTTCTCGCCCCCAGCTCCCCATCATAATCAAAGGGCCTAACCATCTCCAAGCCTGAGAAAACGAAAGGAGATGCTGAGGGCCTTTCCACACAATCAGCTTTTTTTGCTGAATAAATGAGCATTTGTTACCGAATTTGATGCACACAGTCCTCCTTCAAGGTTGCATTTTTTGTTGTGGGCATATCACATTTTCCCAGCATTTAATCTGCAATATTACGGGGGGTGGGGGTGGGGGAAGAGTCAGCTGTTAGGCAGTCTGTGCTGTTATTAGTGACGCAATTCCCTCCAGCACCAGCACCACCACTCTGGCACACATCATTTTGTAAACGTCTATTTATTTTTAGAAAAATCTCATTCCTCATGGTAGTTGCCCACTCCTTCATTGTTCAATGCAAAACATGCCCTCAAGCCTACAAGCCTCTTTTTCCCTGGGCCATTTTTTGAAATTTAAATTGTTGGTTTTAAATATCTATATTGTTGTTATTAGATTTCAAACAGGTCCCTATGGGTCTTGGGTCCTTATGCACCTCACAGTTTGCAAACGAGAGTTTGTAGCAAACCAGAATTTATTTGTTTTAAAAAATAAAATACTATAATACTAGTTTTATTCTCAATAGTCATATGCATTTAAAGTTTTAAACATTCTTTTCCTGATGATTTCCTTTCCCCCGCTTATGGCCTCCTGAAGGAAAAGGAAAATATCATTGAAAAAGAATTTAAAAACTCAAAATACCGTGGGCCATTTATAAAAGGATAAAACTGGTCTTCTGCATTTTTTAATCTTTTCCTGTGTTTTTGTCCTCCATCACGCACACACACGCAGCAAGACAGTCCTTCCATCTACTATATTGGAATGAGATATCATACTTATTTGCATTGGGACTTTGGGAGGTATCACCTACTTCATAAAATGCAATTGAATTGTGCTTCATTTGATTGTGTGGAAAGGCCTTTAGTGCTGATGTTAGCATGTGAGACTCAATGCTCAATCATCTTCTTCCCTCCTCTGGGCATTTGCCACTTAGAGCAAGTGTTCCCAGCCGTTGCACATTTTGTGGATGCTGCGATGTCCACAGAGAGGCAAAACACTGAGGCAGAGGTACCTGAGATTAAGATGCTTTTCAAGGCAGGAGGCTGTATTAAGGTGTGCTTACACCTTCCCGTTCTTTGAGTGCAGAGGAGCTCTCCTTCCTTGTTCCTCTTCTCTTCTGAACCCTCTGCAGTGCTGTTTGCAACTGCAAAAAGAAGCAGGTTTTATTTATTTTTGCTTGTCAAGCAAGCTTTTTAGCTTGCTGTAAAGCAGCAAGCTGGAGTACTTAAAGCAATTAGATTTATTTATTTCTTTATTAAATTCCTATACTGCCATTCACCCGAGGATCACAGGGCTGTTTACAATATAAAATCACAAAAATACATACCATAGTAACAAAGAGTAAACCACCACCGCCACTCACCCACCCCGTTTAAAAGGCCGTAGATTGTTTAATTCGCCGAAGGCCTAGGAGAAGAGGAATGTCTCTGCCTGGAATCCAAAGATATATAGCAAAGGTGCTAGGCAATCCTCCCTAGAGAGAGAATTCCACAATCAGGGAGCCACCACAGAAAAGGCCCGTTCTTGTGTTTCTGCCCTCCGGACCTCTCGCGGAGGATGCACACAAAGAAGGGCTTTATAATCGCAGGGCCTGGGGCGGTTTGTATGCAGAGAGAGGTATTGTGATCCTGAGCCATTCAAGGCTTTATAGGTCAAAACCAGCATACTGAATTGGGCCTGGAAACTAACTGGCAGCCAGTGCAGTTAGACCAGGATTTGCATTATATGCTTAAACTATTTTGCCCCTGCAAGCAACCTGGCCGCTGAATTCTGCACCTGCCGAAGTTTCCAAACTGTCTTCAAAGGCAGATCCACATAAAACATACTGCAGGAATCTAACCTAGAGGTTTACCAGAGCATAGACGGCAGTAGTTAGGCTACCCCTGTCCAAATAAGTGCACAGACGGGCCACCAGCCAAAGTTGATAGACTGCGCTCCATGCCACTGAGGCCACCTGAGCCTCAGGCAACAGGCATGGCTCCAGAAGTAACCCCCCCTCCAAAAAAAGGTGTAACCTTATCAAGAGCAGGCAACTTTCCAGCCAGCCGGTCTAGGGAACCACTCACTAACAGCGCCTCCGTCTTATCTGCAGCTAAGTAGATCTGTAGATAGTAGATCCCAAGATCTGCTACAGAGCTTCATGGGGAGCAAATCCAATATTGCTTGCAGTGAATATTTTCCTTGTGGAGTGTTCTCTTAAGGAAGAACTGTTTCACCCTCAGTCACACCTGCAGGAGGAGCAGGATTCAGTGACTCGGCCAAGGATGTGGTACAACCGCGCCAACTTTCCCCAGGACATATCCTAGGAGAAATAATTGGCGCCAATGCACCCTTAAAATGGCTATGCTTTACTGTGATTTGCTACTTACTGTAACTTTGCAACCAGCCCCCATTTGAGTGCCGCAGAGCTGGATCTGCCCAACTGCTGGCACGGGGCACAAAGCCGCACACAGCACAACTCAGGCAGGCATCTCCTGGCTGGGCTGGGCCTCCTGTGGGCTTGCTAACGTGGCTGCTGCGCTGATGCTGTCTGCAGTGGCGTTGATTTCTTTTTTCCCTTTTCTTTTTTAAATCTTGTTTACTTTTGCAGGTCTTGACTCAGGAAAACTTAGCAACAGTTGTGACAGGCGTTATGGTTCCAGCAGGGGCAGTTACTCAACCTCTTCTTATCCCCATCAGTATTGCAGGTCAAGTGGCAAGTCAGCAGGGGCTGGCTGTGTGGACATTTCCTGCAGCAACGGTGGCTGCCCTCCCAGGACTGACGGCTGCCTCTACTACTGGGGGAATTTTCAAATCACCTATAGCCAATTTGCAAGGTAACAACAGCTTCTTAGAGGGTCTCTCCTTGTGACAGTGACCGTTCAATGCTTGTGCAGAACCGGAAGCCCCCTTGCTCTGGGGAGGCCCAGAAAGGCTTTGTGTTCTTTAAGGAACGCAGTATCGCTTTAAGAGCCGCCCAGAGTGGCCGGGGAAACCCAGCCAGATGGGCGGGGTATAAATAAATAAATAAATAAATAATAGTAAACAGAAGGTGGAGGAGCAGGGGGTTAATTTAAAAGAACACAATGTGGAAGGGGGGTAGTTTAAAAAGAGCCATTGGCAATATTTCCATCTTCATTATCTGAGAAGGAAGGGGGTGAAGTGTGTTTTGCAGCAGGGGCAAGACAAAGTCATGCCTTTCCAGATGTCGTTTGATACAGCTCCTATTATCCTTTCCCATTAGCCTATATACTGGCAGGGGCTGATGGGAGTTGTAGTCTATGGGATAGTGCTTTTTTTTACTGTATATTAGTAACCATTGCTCTGATCCACACTCTGGAGCATCCCTGTCAATGAGTTCATCTGCTAGTTTTAGTTGAGCAAACTAGATAACATTTTCATATTTGTTACCTCTTCTGAAATGAATGAGGGATCCCCTGGAAGCTGAGGGCCTCCATCAAAGCCAGGTACACAGCAAACTCAGTAGCAGCCCCTGAGCATGTTCAGTAGATTACAGTGCAGTGTGTCTAGTCAGTTTCACAGCCGCTGATTCCATGCTTGTCTTTCTCCCCTGATGTCATTTAAGAGAGGCTGTTGTTCCAGTCAGTGGTTTTATCTATTTATCTAACCAATCTATAGGCTGCTTCATAGCCTTAAAGCCATCAAAATGGGCAGAATTAAAAGAAATTATCAAACCCGTAATTCTAGCACGCGGAGGGCCATCAAAATTATACAATTGGAAAGTTGATTAATTGATATTTGATATTGGCTTTGGTGTTGTGATTTGATATGGATATAATGAGGCTTATTTTGGATTCTTGTAATTGAAAACTAATAAAAATTATTATTTTAGAAAAGCCATCAGATTGGCGTACAAGACAAAAACTGGATAAAACACACAAACACGGGTTCTTAAAAACAATAAAACTGTTTTAGAAAATTGTAAGAACAATAACACAATTTCTTCCGAAAGCCTTCTTAAACAAAAACCTCTCCAGTGAGCACCTAAACATCATGATGCTGGGTCCCTGTCTCATTTCGGCTGGTAATTGATTCCAGAGAGCTGAAGCTGCAACACTAAAAGCCTGGTTTCTAGTACAGGCTAGGTGTACCTCTGGGCACATGGTGCTCTCAGCAGTGCCCCATCTGATGAGTGCAGTTGCCTGCACAGATAAATGGGCAAGGTGGTCTCTTAGATACCCTGGTCCCAAGTTGTATGTAGGAGAATAACAATTAATGAGAAGGTGGTACTAAGGCAGGGACGCTTAATGAAGAAAATATGGTCAAGACAGTATTACTTCTGCAGGCCCATTCACACAGGAGCTTGTGATCTGAAGCCTCCTTGTGACTGTAGAAGCTATCGATTGTGACAGCTGCTACAGCAACTATGGAGCTTCCAGAAAGCCCTGGCTTTATCTTGCAGTAGGGGAGAGCAAGGAAGATGCAGTGATACATATTTCTGTGTAACACACAAACTTTCATATTCTTAATTTGGATATAATAAAAGATGGTAAAGGGACCCCTGACCATTAGGTCCAGTCGTGACCGAATCTGGGGTTGCGCGCTCATCTCGCATTATTGGCCGAGGGAGCCGGCGTATAGTTTCCAGGTCATGTGGCCAGCATGACAAAGCCACTTCTGGCAAACCAGAGCAGCACACGAAAACGCCGTTTACCTTCCCGCTGTAGCGGTTCCTATTTATCTACTTGCATTTTGATGTGCTTTCGAACTGCTAGGTTGGCAGGAGCTGGGACCAAGCAACGGGAGCTCACCCCGCCACAGGGATTCGAACTGCTGACCTTCTGATCAGCAAGCCCTAGGCTCAGTGGTTTAACCCACAGAGCCACCTGGGTCCCATAATAAAAGATGCTACCTCATCTTTTATCTCAATCCTGTGCAGCTGCAGCAGCAACAGTCTGGATATAAAACACCTGCTCTTTCCTTTAGCTTTACAGCTTGCTTCCCTGCTTTACAGTACAATCCTATACGTGTGTACTCAAAAGTAAGCCTCACTGTGTACATTGGGACTTACTCCCAGGTAAGTGTGCATAGGATCGCGGCCTTAGATGTAGAGGTGTAACTTCATGGATTGAAGCAACTAGCAATGTGGCCGTTTTGATTTACAGGGCAGGAAAAAGAATGGCAAAGCAATATTCAGTGTTCTTGTCTTGTTCCCACAGCTGCCGCGGTGCTGAACACGGCAATACAAGCCCCTTTGCAGCCAGCCCAGCCTCTCCAGGCGCAGCAAACAGTCCAGCCGCGGCCAACAGCCCAAACACAGACTCTGTTCCAGCCTCAGGCTCAGCCAGCCATTTTGCCGCAGCCTGCCGCAGCATCCACGCCGCCTGTCGCCAAGCCCTTGGAAACGCCAACCCAGATAACAGTTCAGCCAGCAGGATTTGCCTTTAACCCTGGAATAGTAAGGAGCTGGAAGCATCGCTGAAGAGCTAGCTCAGAAGATTGGGGGTGGGGGCAGGAGGGACAAGTTGTCAACGGGCACACGGATGCTTCTGATCTCCTCTGAGGTCTGCAAGGAGCGGGGAGAGGTCAGGTGTAGTTTGGCGCTAAGGCTACCTTTCTTCTGATGTTTACAGAGAAGAAGTTCTTTCGTTACATGCTTCCGTTATAAACGTGAGCAGCAACTTTTTTGGGGGGGTTCCGTTACATACTGAACAAATACCATGGGGTGGAACCAGATGGATCCAGTGGTTCTTTATGATTTATGATTTTATGTTGCGAACCACCCTGAGATCTATGGGTATAGGGCGGTATACTACTACTACTACTACTACTAATGATAATAATAATAATAAATAATAATTTATTTATTTCCCCAGCCACTCTGGGCAACTTCCAACAAAATATTAAAATACAATCGTCTGTTAAGCATTAAAAGCTTCCCTAAACAGGGTTGCCTTCAGATGTCTTCTAAAAGTTTGGTACAGTGGTACCTCGGTTTATGAACACAATTGGTTCCGGAAATCTGTTCATAAACTGAAGTGTTCATAAACTGAAGCAAACTTTCCCATTGAAAGTAATGGAAAGTGGATTAATCCGTTCCAGACGGGTCCGCGGAGTACTCAACCTGAAGCGTACTTAACCCGAAGCATGGGTGTAATTGGTTCCGGAAGTCTGTTCATAAACTGAAGCGAACTTTCCCATTGAAAGTAATGGAAAGTGGATTAATCCGTTCCAGACGGGTCCGCGGAGTACTCTGAAGCGTACTTAACCCAAAGCATGGGTGTAATTGGTTCCGGAAGTCTGTTCATAAACTGAAGCGAACTTTCCCATTGAAAGTAATGGAAAGTGGATTAATCCGTTCCAGACGGGTCCGCGGAGTACTCAACCTGAAGCGTACTTAACCCGAAGCATAGGTGTAATTGGTTCCAGAAGTCTGTTCATAAACTGAAGCGTTCATAAACTGAAGTGAACTTTCCCATTGAAAGTAATGGAAAGTGAATTAATCCGTTCCAGATGGATCCGCGGCGTTCATAAACCGAAAATTCATAAACTGAGGTGTTCTTAAACCGAGGTTCCACTGTAGATGTTTTTCTCTTTGACATCTGGTGGGAGGACGTTCCACAGGGCGGGTGCCACTACCGAGAAGGCCCTCTGCCTGGTTCCCTGTAACTTTGCTTCTCGCAGTGAGGGAACCGCCAGAAGGTCCTCAGCGCTGGGCCTTAGTGTCCGGGCAGAACAATGGGGGCAGAAAACACTCTCGTGCAAGTTACTGCAGCATCCAGAGTTGCTTCTGGGGCTTGGGGGAGCCACTGGAACAGTGTGGGATGTAGCACAGAGGGCTTCAGTGGAGGTGGGGGGGGCTGGTGAAAACTGGTTGCACTACTGTGCCGGGACAGGCACTTTCCACTAGTGCAAAGGCATCCTTGGAATCAACCCATGAATCCATGTCGATAATAAAGAATGACCCGCCTAGACCAGCATCCTGGTCTCACAGTGTCCAGCCAGATGCCAGTCAGCATCTCTGACATAACCCATCTTTGGTCTTAATTCAGCGTGGGTGACTTAATGCATGACTAGCTGCTTCAGCACCCAGAAAACGTCTTTGCCATGGAACAAAGCACATTGGAAATGGTGGTGTAGCAACTTACAGGCAGAAACACTTTAAGGTCATTTTGTGCTTTCGGTGCGGTAGTACTTCTAATACTAATAATGGATAGGGCAGCTACTCTGGTCAGACAGCAGGCCAGCGGCCGATTGCAATACAAACAGACCTCTTCATGAATGCGCAGTATTCTTGATAAGGGCTTCATAGTAATGGATTGCTTAGGCTGGGGACAGCACAAGCACCATACAGAAAAAGGAGGAGAGGCAGCTGAGGCAGAGAGATAAGTCTTACTGTTAATGAGAATGCAGAGTAATTCCATCCTTGGCTTCCGTTTTCTCCTGCAGATCAGTGCGGCTTCTCTGGGAGCCCAAACTCAGCTCCTCAGCTCCCTGGCTGCTACACCAGTAATTGCAAACACCATTCCTAGTGTGCAAGGGATAACTGGACAGATCCTGACCAATGCTCAGGGACAGGTAAGTGTCATTTGACTCCAGACCCCAATCAAAGCCACAATAGACCTGGACCTCTTGCACTACTAAGGGGCATAGGTATGGGTGTTAAGTGACCTCCTATTTAAGGAAAACACAGTGTTTTCTTAAATGTTTTATTTGTTTATGTAACGTTTAGTTTCACTATTCTTTGATCAAGGCAGCTTACAAGCAGTGAAAAACTGGCAGAAGTGAGAAGGCTGCTGGGGTGCAGTTTTAATTGTTGGTATTGTTTGTTTTAAACCACGCTGAACTATTTCAGGCTGTGAACACACATTTAAAGCATTACAATAAGGAGAGAAATATGCACAAGTTTGACATAGCCCATGAGTAGTCTCCTTATTCTGCAAAAAAAACCCCAAAACCCCTCCTTTTTGTTTCTCATAGCACTGTCACTTTTGTCCTGCCACCCTCCAACCCCACAAAGGCGAGGAGGAGAGATTTGAGAACCTTTGCACTGAATTCATAGCTGCCAAGTCTCCCGTTTTCCCCGGGAAACCCCCGTTTTTCCAGCTGCCCCCAGCCGAAAAAACGGATTTTTTTGTTTCCCCCCGGTTTATTCTGGCGTGGTGGCCATTTTGGAACTGGGCGGAGCATGCTCAGAAGCGACTTCTGGTGCGGTGGCCATTTTGGAACTGGGCACAGCAGCATCAAAAGTCACTTCTGACCATGCTCCGCCCAGTTCCAAAATGGCTGCAGCGCTACTTCCGGTATGCTACTTCCGGTCTCTTATTTTTCAGAGAGGAACTTGGCAGGTATGACTGAACCCCTGTTGCATCTTTCCTTCTCCTCTCTTCCAGGTCATTGGGACTCTTCCATGGGTGGTGAACCCAGCTGGAATTGCCACAGCCAACGCGGCCCCTGCCACATTGCCGGCACAGAACCTACAGCTGCAGGCAGTGACGCCGCAGCTGCTTTTGAATGCCCAAGGCCAGGTGATTGCCACCTTGGCTAGCAGCACCATCCAGACAGCGCCAGCAACAGCAGCAGCAGCTGTTAGAAAACCCAGCACACCAGAAACTCCAGCAAAGAGTGAGGTGAGCTTCAGCTAGCAAGGACAGCTGATTCTTCGGGGAAACCACTGGCGGACTCTGCAGCAGAAGGATAGCAAGTGGGCATGCATGCATGGGGCACCCATATAAAGGGGGGAGGAAATGAACACATCGGACTGGATCCTAAAAACCACTTACCGAAGTTAAAAAGTCTTTCAGGAGGCTGGAGGACCCTCCTGAATGAAGTGGGTTATGACGTGGGTAATTAAATAATGATGCTTGAGATTCTGGTGACCTGTACCCTTGGTGGCTTGGCGGCTGAAATGTGTGAATCGACTCCATTGTAAAGTGTCATCTGAGGCAGTACAAATTTCAAGGCACGGCGAATAAATGTTTGTGTCAGTTAATCTGCAATGACTCGTACATACATGCCAGTCAATGGTGTTAGCCATCACTGGGTGTTGCAGTTATTCATTGATGCAACGTGTGAACATGAGGCAGGCTCACTCAACATCGTCCTGAGTGAGGGTGAAGACAGACATGTCGTTTTTTAGAACCGGTGGGTCACTTTAGCAACACCCTCACGGCATTCGAACTGAGTGCGCTTTTTCTGCACAAGACCAAGCTCTGGAAAAAACAGACTCTACTAGTTTTGCAGCTGAAGGCAGATGTGCATGGCACTGATTGGCTGCTGCCTGTGATGTCACTAAAAAGCACATATATACCGCCAACCCAAGGTCCCTTGAACACATTTTCAGTTTTTAAATAATGTTTCTTTTTTAATAATTAAAAAAAACCACACCGTTAGGACAGAACAGTAAAAGAAAGATGGTTATCCCTCTGGAAGCCTGAGGGAAGGGACAAAACTATTGGCTGAGTTGATGTTTCGATTAGCCTAACTGCCGTTTCAGTGGTGAGAAGATGCAGGGTTCACCCTGCAGGTCAGAGACCTGCTGTGACATATATTTATATCACATCTGCTTTCATTCTAATTTGTATCGGAGGGGACAGGGCTTCCAGGTGGAGGAATATAGCTTTTGCTCAAGCAGTGTGCATTGGGCGAAATTAGCAAACGACAGGCATATTAGTTTGCATGATTCCGATTGTGTGTTTGATCTTCCTTGAGTCACCAGGACTATACGCGGTCCTTGCTAATTAGGTTTGTTCATCAAGCCACGCCCCACAGCTCATGAAGACCCCCAGTCTCTGATTAAAAAAAACACTTTCTTAACGTCACTCTCTTTTTCTGCCTTGCCAGGTCCAGCCAATTCAACCCGCCCCAACTCTGCCACAGCCAGCCGTAGTCATTGCAAGCCCTTCCCCTGCACCCAAGCTAGCTTCTGCTCCTGTCCCCATCACCTGCTCAGAGACTCCAACTGTCAGCCAGCTGGTTTCCAGTAAGCATCTCTGCGATCCCTTTGGCTTTGGAGGCAGGTGGAGGGGTGGGCTGGTAATGGGAAGTGGTTCACGGTCCAGCCTTACAGCCAGCTGCGGTGGGTGCGGAAGCCACAGTTTCCTCTGGAAATTAGGAAATGCCCGATTTGTGTGGCGAGAAAGCATTGCTGAAGCTAAGCCAGTCTGAGTCTAGTCAGTGTCCATCTGGGGACCACAGGGATGTTGCCTTGGGTTCCATGATGCAAGAAAGGTGGGATAGGAATGTAATAAAAAATTAAGACACCTGCACAACTCTCTTAGCCTGAAGAGGCTGCTTAGCTTGAAGAGGCCTGTTCTCAGCATTAGCATTTAGGTGCTGCAACGCAGCAGCAGCAACAGCACCCTTCTCAGGCTCTTCTCCTGGGTTCCTGATTTATGGTGTAAGGTGTGTGCTCCACTCCTCCGCCAACTGCAGTGGACAGCATTTGTTGTGTGCTGCACTTGCAGGAGCCAAAACTGCATAGGGTTAGTATTTCCCATGTCCCGTGACAGGGGCATAAATTGCATCGCCTAACTGGTCCTTTTTCCTTTTTTACTTCTTCACTCCCTTTAGAGCCTCAGCCTCCAAACAACGGAAGCGACGAAGATGGGATCAATCTGGAGGAGATTAGAGAGTTTGCCAAGAACTTCAAGATCCGACGCCTATCTCTGGGTCTAACGCAGACGCAGGTGGGGCAGGCGTTGACTGCTACTGAAGGACCCGCGTACAGCCAGTCGGCTATATGCAGGTGAGACGGATGGTGCTGGTCCCCAGGGCTCCTTCTTCTATTATATCTCCGTTGAGTCTGTGTGGTTGCTGCACAGTCATGGGATCCAGTATTGGGCCTGCCTATTTCCCAGTCCCTTTGAATACATCCTTAAAATATAACAGTGGGATCTCAAGGTAATCTGCTTGCAACCCATTAAATAATGGTCAGTCATCAGGGACCCAGGTGGCACTGTGGGTTAAACCACAGAGTCTAGGGCAGGCATAGGCAACCTTTGGCTGCCAGATGTTTTGGAACTACGACTCCCATGATCCCTAGCTAACAGGGCCAGTGGTCAGGGATCATGGGAGTTGTAGTTCCAAAACATCTGGGAGCCAAAGGTTGCCTATGCCTGGTCTAGGGCTTGCCGATCAGAAGGTCGGCGGTTCGAAACCCTGCAATGGGGTGAACTCTCATTGCTCAGTCCCAGCTCCTGCCCACCTAGCAGTTCGAAAGCACATAAAGGGCAAGTAGATAAATAGGTACCGCTCCGGCGGGAAGATAAACGGCGTTTTCGTGCGCTGCTCTGGTTCGCCAGAAGCAGCTTTGTCATGCTGGCCACATGACCTGGAAGCTGTCTGCGGACAAACGCTGGCTCCCTCAGCTTATAGAGTGAGATGAGCGCCACAACCCCAGAGTCGGACACGACTGGACCTGATGGTCAGGGGCCCCTTTACCTTTACCTTAGTCATCAGATGACCATGTGTCTGTTGGCTTGCATTCATTCCACAAACACTGAGAATACTGAATCATCCTCTATCTCCAGCCTCATTGGCTTCCCCCAGCCTTAAAAGTACAGTGGTACCTTGGTTCTCAATCTTAATCTGTTCCGGAAGTCCGTTCCAAAACCATGGCACGCTTTCCCATAGAAACTAATGCAAAATGGATGAATCCGTTCCAGGCTTTTAAGAACACCCCCTAAAACAGCAATTTAACATGAATTTTACTATCTAACGGGACCATTGATTCATAAAATGAACGCAATAAACAATGTACTGCAGTCACACAATCAATCAATCAGTAGCCAAACTGGGTTCCACACAGTCACAAAAACAAAACAGAAAAGCCGCAAAAACAAAAATGCAAAATAAATAGCAAAAACAGAGAGACCTCAACGTAACACTCAAAATGGAAGTGTGGCACTCAAATCGGAAGCGGAACACTCAAAATGGAGCACATTGAGTTTCCGGGAAAAGTTCACACACTTACTTCTGGGTTTGCAGTGTTTGGGTTCCAAGTTGTTTAAGTACCAAGGCATTTGAGAACCAAGGTACCACTGTATTTGGAAGTATTTAAGAATATATATATATATAGAGAGAGAGAGCGTTTTCATTTATAATTTATTTTTACTGGTTTATTGAATACAGATAAATTGCAAACAGATAAAAATTAGCAGGATTATTGTAGTAACCTGCAGTTTCATAGGAGTATATATTTAAAGAAGATAATTAAATGAGCAAATTAAATTAACTTGGATATGCAGAAGATATTTAAAAAATTAAGGAACCACAGAAAGAGGGGGGAAGGAAGTCTAACTTTGAAAAGTTGAATTGATTGTAAAACTAATGAAATGCATAAACTTGAAAAGTATTTAAGAATATTTTAAAGGATTTGGGAAGTTAAAAGGTTAAAAAAAATTTAAAAATTAATAGGTTAAGAAATGTTTAAAAAATCATTAAAATGAGTTTTAAAAGCCTGTATGTGTAACTGCCAAGGATGCCATGGTGGGGGTTGCTGCAAGGCTCCCTTCAAACTGAGTTACGATGCTGGCTCCTGGGGGTTGAGGGGGCACATAAAAGAGCCTTACCCCCCGATAAAAGAGAAACCAGCAAGCAATCCCAGTCAAACCATTAAAAAACAGCCTGTGGAGCTCAGCTGAGCACACCCTACCTTGGCACCATCTTGACGGGAAGTCCCCGAATGGTACTGGCAACCTTGTCAGACCATCAGATGGCCATAACACCCCCACCCCCGCTTTTAAGAAAATATTCCTATTCTGAGTTCTGCTGAAGGGTTGGTACCCCATAATGGAGGGGAAGAGCAGTCTAGCCAGGTACATAGGAAGCTGACTTCTACTGAGTCAGACCATTTGACCCACCAAACTCAGTACTGTCTACACACTGACTGGCAGCAGCATTGCAGGGTTTCAGACAGGAGACATTCCCAGTCCTACTTTTGAGACGCCAGGGGGACTCAAGCTGGGACCTTTAGCATGGAAAGCGCATGTGCTGTGCCGTTTCCGTAGGAACTCTCAGTGCTCCTCAATGGTCCTTGCTGGTTTTTCAGGTTCGAAAAGTTGGACATCACTCCCAAGAGCGCCCAGAAGCTGAAGCCCGTGCTGGAGAAGTGGCTGAGCGAGGCCGAGCTGCGGAACCAGGAGGGCCAGCAGAACCTGATGGAGTTTGTGGGCGGCGAGCCGTCCAAGAAGCGCAAGCGCCGCACGTCTTTCACGCCGCAGGCCATCGAGGCCCTCAACGCCTACTTTGAGAAGAACGCCCTGCCCACGGGCCAGGAGATCACGGAGATCGCCAAGGAGCTCAACTACGACCGGGAGGTGGTCCGGGTCTGGTTCTGCAACCGGAGACAGACTCTCAAAAACACCAGCAAACTCAACGTCTTCCAGATCCCTTGAAGGCCGGGGCTTGGCATCAAGCCTCTTGCGTACCCTGTACGTTGCTGCTGTGAGCACTTTGTGGTGAATATTTCCCTGCACCTGCTGACCCTTTTGACAGTAAAGACTGGAGTGGAAGGAGTGAGATACGGGGTTTCCTCTGGTCTCAATGTGTCCCGGCCCTTTCCCCACCCCTCACATGACCCAAATCGTGTAAATGTCAGCCGTGTCCTTCCTTCCTTCCTGAGTGTTGTACTGGAGCTGTGAAGGGTTTTAGGAATACATACGCATTTAGCTTCTTTGTGTGTCAGACAAAACATTATCCGGGTTTTCGTTTTCTGAAGGACTTTCCTGTGGTTTGTTCGTTT
This sequence comes from Zootoca vivipara, assembly GCF_963506605.1. Lineage (NCBI taxonomy): Eukaryota > Metazoa > Chordata > Lepidosauria > Squamata > Lacertidae > Zootoca > Zootoca vivipara. Next base: position 116,044,909 of record NC_083277.1, on the reverse strand, counting down.
GTTTTTTTAAAAAAAGATAGCATTAGGGATGGCAGCAGAATAGCACCCACCAGAAATTCCTGTTTCATTTCAAGGAGAATGTGTGAAAACCCTATTTCACTTCAACCTATTTTCATGGACACTTTTATCTCTTCATATCTGGCAACAGGCCCAGTTTAACAACATCTAAGCAGAATAGTGGCATAATTTATATCTCCTTTTTCTTGTGAATATTATACAGAGCACTATTAAACTAAAAGACTTTTTATTCACTGAAGAAAAATATTATTATTATTATTATTATTATTATTATTATTATTATTATTATTATTTGTCCTCTTTAAGTCCCCTGAGTCTGCTGCTGTTGTTGCTAACGTTGTTTGTAAAAGCAACAGTTTTGGTGTTTGCAGACGTGATTTGCTGAACGGGTTCATATCAGCCCCTCCAAAGTCATGCTGGGAAGGGAGAGGGAGGCAGAGGCCAGGCACCTTTCTCCTGCTCTTGTGTTCTGTGGGAACCACACTTCAGCACTGGGGTGGTGACAGATGCCAGTAGCATCAAACCACAGGAGCCTTTTGGAATCGCAAGGAGACTCTAGGCGAGGAAATCGCAAGGAGACTCTAGGCGATCTGGGCAAAGGGACTGGCTGAGGCTGCCTAGCACCGCAAGCCCGGCAGCAGAGAGGACGCATAAAAACCAAGGGATGTGCATGAGGGCTTGTTTGGCATACACAGTGTGCTGCAAAGTATGGTGTCAAATGCCATCTTCCACACAGAAGTGATCGTGGCTGTTGGAGTAAGGCTGAATCTCTTAATTGGAATGTGGCTCATACACAGAAGATAATAACCAAAACTTTGAAGCAAAGTTAATCTTCACATGTTGGATCACTAATCCCTTTTTTTCTTCCCACCTCCCCCTGAAGCAGGATTTTTCGAGATGGTCCTCCTCTGCTCACCTTCCGCTTTTAAAAGTAGAGGGTGACTTCAATTGCACAGTATAAGAAGGGGCTTGGTGGGCTGGCTGCACGGGTTTCTCTCCCTCTCTTAGATGAAAGCCTGAATCGGCAAAGGAGACCACTGAGGGCCATATCCCAGGACGAGGCCCTGCTCATAGCCAGCCGGCTGCATGTTGTGGTGCTGCCAATGGCGACATTTGTGTTTTGACCATTTGACAACGCGTGTGGCATTCAGTCTGCATGTGGCAGCTGCGCATGGTTGCCAGGGAATTGATATATGCAGGCATGTCATCAATCAAGATTTGACCCTCAGTGACACAGACGCTGGGGTTAGAGAATGTGCTTTCAAGCATGCCTCGGTCATTCTTCATCCCATCTCAAACGGAAGCAAGGCATTATTCAGTTGTGTCTCCTGGAACTGAACCTGTAACCTGCAGAGTGGGCAAACTGGGAAGATGAATGAGTCGGAGCATGAGAAGGTGGATTCATTCAGGAAGGGTGCCCACTGTGTGTGCAACCTTCCCCAAGAGCTGGCCCTGCCTCTGAACACCTGGAGCTGCAGGCATGAAGAGCTGTCACAAATATCCCATGCTAGGAAGCTTCCCAGAGGCTTGAATGCTGACATTTTGGCCTGATCTTATGCTGTATGTTCTGCTTTTCCATTGCCAGGACTCTATTCAGCCCAGTACACGCAGGGGCTGCTTGTGGCGAATAGCTGTGCTTTACATGTGTCGAGGTTGGTAGCGTGTGAGAGCCTGTCTTTTCAAAGCACAGTTGTGTCCTTGTAACGGAAGAAGAGCTGAAGAACACAAGTGCCACATTCATAGCACACTCTTGAAGCTGTGTGTTTTGGAAGCTTCCTCTGAATCTCAGTATTTAATGCATTTGGTCTTCATAACACACTATTTCTCTCACCCCCCCAAAAAAGTCTTTTCTTCCCTGTGGGAAGTGGAGACAAGGCAGCTACAATCAGTAGGTGGCAGCATCAAGCAATAAAAGATAACAAGCTGACAAGATCTACACCAGGGGTCAGCAAACTTTTCCAGCAGGGGGCCGGTCCACTGTGCCTCAGGCCTTGTGGGGGGCCGGGCTATATTTTGGGGGGGGAAATGAACGAATTCCTATGCCCCACAAATAACCCAGAGATGCATTTTAAATAAAAAGACACATTCTACTCATGTAACAACACCAGGCAGGCTCCACAAATAACCCAGAGATGCATGTTAAATAAAAGGACACATTCTACTCATGTAAAAACATGCTGATTTCCGGACCGTCTGCGGGCCAGATTGAGAAGGTGATTGGGCCACATCCAGCCCCCGGGCCTTAGTTTGGGGACCCCTGATCGACACTGATTCAACGCTGTAGTAGAAGGAGGTGCCCTCTAAGGGGTGTGTGTTTCCTGTGTGCCAATAAAGGGAGGCTTTGCTCTTACTCCCCTGGCAGAGGCTCTCTTGAGGCTGTTCCTCTTAACTCCATTGGCGTGGGGCCAAAGGGAACAGCCAAGTCTATTCAGCCCCCTTCCTCCACAGGAAGACATAGGACTTGAGCCTGCTGAGGCCAATAGCACAGAAGCCAGGCATCCTAGGAGAGGAAGCCTACAGAACGAAGGTTCATACAGTTGAGAGTAATCTAGGACATAGGAGGAGGAGGCCTGTGAAGGAACAGGCCTGAAATAAAGCCATCCTCTCACCAGACCAGATGCCTTCTTTGAACCCTTAAGTCAGGTGTGGGAAGATACTTTTGCATGCCACCCCCAATCTCCAAGTGATGTGAGATTCCAGGGGTTCCAGGCACTCACTCAGGGTTCATGTTTCCTTTTGCAAAGGAAGCACAGCAGAGACAATGGTGTCTTTATGAAATAGGGTTTTTTTACATTTACATTCCTGGAACTGAGCTCAAATGAGCTCTGGCTGAAAAAAAAGCCCTGATAATAACTGAACTACTGGATTTGTATGGTGCACGTTCCCAGCTAAGTGGGGTCAAGGTTGCGGATTTAGGTGTACCTTGACCTGGGAAATAGTGGTGCAGCAATAAAAGTGCTAGTGCATTTGCAAAGCTAAGCAGGGTCTGATATGGTTTCAAGTTGGATGAGTAACCATGTACTTTGATTCTTGCACTGCAGAGGGTTGGTCCAGATGACTTCTGGGATCCCTTCCAACTTGACAATTCTATTACTCGAATTTTAAAAAATAAACCCCGCAATGAACACCATGAGGCTGTCTTCCGAGTAAGTGTGCAAGCAGGTTCAGGCCCTGCGCATCCCGGACAACCGCTCTGCACCTCGCCCGCTCCAGCATTTAAAGGGTGCCACGAGGGGAAGCGAGAACCCAACGCGCACGCGCGCACCCAGGCCCCTCTCTCACTCCCTCCACCCCAACGCACGCAAGCGCGGACAAGCCCCGCTCCTCTCACCCACGCTTCTGCGCCGGGCACCCAAATAACCTCCGAGGCCCCGCCTCTTTCTGCAACTCGGCCTATGGGTCGAGAGAGGCCTCCTCACTCCCGGCTTGCGATTGGCTGAGTGGAGGAGTGGGCAGGGAGGAGGCCCGTGGTTGGTTGCGGGGGGCGGGGCGGGGCGCTTGCCCTGCCGGGCTTCTGCGTGTGTAGCGGAGTTGTCTGCCTTTCTCTCTCTGTCTGTCTCTTTATATCCCTCTCCTGCTTGCCGCCTCCATGTTGGAGGAGGCCTCGGGGCTGGCGGCGGGGGCGAGCGCGGCTTGGCTGGGCAGCTTCCTCGCGCGCGCGGGTTAGGCGACGGGGGCGGGGAGGGAGCCGGCGGCGAGCGTGGGTGGCCGGGCTCCGCCGTGTGGGGCTGAGGGGGCTCCTGCCTCACAGGAAAGCGCAGGCTGAGGGAGCTGCGGGGCGCGCGCCGCTTAGGCTTCTCCTCCCGCGTCCTCTGGCACGGGGGGTCGCTCGGGTTACGGGAGCAGGAGGGCGTGTTTGGGTCCACGTGGTGGCGGCGGCGGTGGGGAGACGCTCTTCTGAAAGGGGGTCGTTGTGAGGCGACACGGAGTAGGCGTGGGTTGTTTCGGGGGTGCCCACAGCTTGGGTCGCTGAGGGGGTTTGAGTTTGGGGGGCCCAGGAGTTCTCCCTCTGAAAGCTGCCTGCCTGCCTTTGCCCATCCCACGTGAGAAAACGTAGCCGGGGGAGGGGTGCAGGCGTGGTGGTTGTTTTGCAAAGGCGGCGGGGGGCCTAAGCGGGGCTGCCCCCCACCCCGCAAGAGGATGGGCGTTTGGCCGTTGTGGTTCCCCTCCACGTGGCCGGTGTTCCTCTGAAGGGGAGGCTCTCTGGGATAGGTAATGGTGCCTGGAAACCTGCCCGGGGGCATCCTGGCTTGCATGTGAGTCTTCCTGGAGGAGCGCCCCACTTTCTCTCTCTGCCCGAGGCTGGTCAGCCCCTGAGGTGCTGTGCAAAGATGGCTTGGGCTCTGAAGCTGCCCCTCGCGGACGAAGTTATCGAGTCTGGCCTGGTTCAGGACTTCGATGCCAGCCTCTCCGGTATTGGCCAGGAGCTGGGCGCTGGTGCCTACAGCATGAGGTAAGGAAGGGAAATTGCTCTGTCTAGAGGCTTTTTGGAAGAGTATCTATCTGCTTGATGGAGCTCCTCGAAGGGCTGAGTTCTGAAATATTTATTTGGGAAGGCTGAACTGGCATGTGTCACTTTTCATCTCTGCCTGGTGCCTGGAGTGTAATTGAACCAAATGGCATCTCATGTTACTTTTGGTCCAGTATCCTATGAGCCGCTGCTTCCTGCTTGCACCATGTGATGTCCTTTTGTAAGGAGGGTGTATTATGAAAATAGTTGTCTTGTCTTCCTCTAAAATGGTGAGGGGACATTGATCTGTCACGCAAGCTACGCATCCCCATAACTTGCTGTAGCTTGCTGAATGAAACGGGGGGGGGGGGGGAACACAAGCACAGTTTTACCAAGTTGTAAAATAGAGAAATCCATAGATGGTAAGACTGTCATAATAAGCTGCACATGTGTTAATCTGGCAGCAAGGTTAAGCTTGATCTTGAGTTGATCATACTTTTATCCCGAATAGTTTGATTCCTAACATGTTGCTCTTGCATTAATCAGTAATAATTAAAACTTGGTAATGAACATCAAATTTGCTCCTTATTTAGAGTGATCATCTTGTACAGTTTTGCCCAGGGTTTTCTTCATAGCAGTAGGATTGTTTAAAACAAGTGCTTTTTAGGAAACTGTAAAGTAGAGCCTTCTATTACTTCCCGAAGTAACTGTTCACATTCATGTTATCAAAATGTAACTTTCTTGCTTTCACTGCATAACTTGTTGGACACCTAGTTGGACTTCAGAATGCATCTAACCATACTATATTGATGGCCGACTTTCTGAATCTGACTTCCACAATTTTTCTTTCTTGCGAGTAAGATGCAGCCATTCAGGCTGCCATCTTGGATATACTGCTTCAAAAAAGGAAGGATAGGGCAGATCACATGTTTTTGTGTTGGTCACCTGCTGCTATCTGATAATGGATGGAGCAAGGAGACATAGACATCATAGGAACACTGCTGGATCAGATGAAAGGCCTATTTAGTTGAACATGGTGTTCTCACAGCGGCCAACCAGATGCCCCTGGGAAACCCATGAGCAGCACCTGAGGGAAATGGTAATCTGTTTGAGATCGGCAGCTGCTGGTACTTGAGGCAAACCTCTTAATACTGGAGCTAAATAACTATAATAACTAGTAGACATTGATAGACTTACCCTTTGTGAATTACGTAGTTTGAACGCCTTTTAAAGCTATCCAGTGTGGTGGCCATTACTGTATTTTCTGATAGCAAATGCCACAGTTTAGCTAGTTTCTATGTGAATAAATCTGTCCTCGCATCTGTCTTGAAAGTGTCCCCAACTTCTATTATTATGAGAGAAGCCCTGCCTATCCACTTTACTTATGCCGTGCATAATTTTATAACACTCCTATAATGTTCTTGATACGCTCCCACTTGCTTTTTTTCTGAACTAAAAATTGGCTCCAAACATTACAACCTTCCTTCCCTGGGAGAGTTCCTCCATCCCTTGGGTTGCTTTTGTTGCATTTTTTTAGCTCTGTCCACTAGTGCCCTGGATCTGCTGTTCAATGAGAATGAATCAAATGCCACTTTTATGTGGTGTACAGACCAAGGATTATTGAAGCTTTAAGCTTGTTTTCAATAACTACCTCTGTGTGGGTGGGAAGAAGTAGTCAGGTGTAGCTATTAGATATAGGGGCAGCTGCCCTCATTCTGACTGAGCACATTTGGGACTTTCCTGAAGTGCTTTTTTACCTTTAAACAGTTACAGTACTGGTATCCTGGGGTCCATTAGTGTAACAAGAGAATTGAGTCCCCAAAGCCAACATATGGTGAAGGCTGCTTTTTAGATTCCCCTGGAGCTCTGGTTTAGTTTCAGCAGAAAGCTAAGTAATTGTTCAGATTCTCTTCCATCTTTGTTGGGGGCGGGGGAGCAATAAACTTTTCAGCTGACTGTTTTGGCGAGGGTTAATTTGTTGCATACTATTGAAATTGCATAGATCAGTTGGCTGATGGGTAGACAATTCTATTCTATCCCATAACATGGGGTGACACTAGACAGCTTTTAGGTTCTTTCCAGTGCTGATCTTCAGTGACATAGGCATGTTTACTGTATTTAGATTTGCCCAAAGGAGAAAGAAACGTTGTACTGTAGAAAGGAAATTAAAAATAACAACACTGTGAGCACTAATTTCCCGATGTGACATTTCCTCTTGGTGATGCTGATGCAATCATATAATCCAGCAGTACAACTCAATTAATTGTGTTGTTTTACCTGCTGATACGCTCAGGAGGGACTGAGCCTTGAAGAACCTGGAATTTCACTTAAAGCACAGTTACTGTTTCTAAAGGTACATTGGCAGATTGTGTGCTTTTGGTCATGCCATCTGCCACTTGGTAATTGTTCCTTAAAATCAGGCACTTTGGAGTTTGCTTTTATTAACTGAGTAATAAAAGAGGTAAAAGCCCAGGGACTACTTTCAGTAACTTGGCACCTATGAATTCTGGAAATCTGCTTGTGACTCTTGAGTTGTTGTTACAAGTGATGCTTGAGGTAGTAAAATTAGAATTTGTGTTTAGGAGTACTGTACATATGTGGAGGTGGCTGAAACTACTTCAGATGCCTTCAAAAGTCTGCACTATATCATTACTGCTTTTCTTTTTCTGGCATGGGTGGCAGGGAAGCATTTCTGTTTGCCCCCCCCCCCAAAAAAAACAACTTGCAAAATGACCTTGCGAAATGACTTTCTCCTTGTACCTCTGAGAGCCCAACTATGCAGTCAATGAAAGTAGAGAAAATGGGTGTGTGTGTGAATATTACATGGGCTGAATGGCATTCCCCTGTAGAAACATTTAGATATACAACACCTTGATGTTCTGCACTCTTGGAACAGTGGAAAACACAACTATTTCTCAAATGCTGCCTGTATTCCTTTTGCAAATGATGTATGCTGTTTATCAGTTGTTTGTGCAATCTGCTATGCTTCTTAAGAAAAATGTTCTCTGTTCTGAGGGTTGTTCCCAGTTTTGCACAACACTTGTGCAAGCTGCTTTTTAACAGCAATTCATTCTTGACACAAAGTGAATTTTGTTGTCTGTAGGATGAGTCATGTGTTGGGTTTTCTTAGGGCACAAATGCCTGACAGGTTTGCATTTTGGGGCAGGTAAACCTGTGTTTGCAAGGCTTTGTTTTGCTGGAAGAAAGCAGTACATTTCTCTAATGTACCATCTGTTAATCTAGGTGGTTTTGAGTCTTAAAAGGGGCAATAGGTGACATTGAACATATAAATACTAGCATTTTCATGGTAGTTATCTACACTCTCTCCCTTTTATCTGCATTTTACTGCATGTTCTGGGATTACATTGTGCCCCATTTAATGCCAATCTCCTTGTGTAAGAACATAAAAGCCCTGCTAGATACATTTATCTTTCAACGCACCCTGGTTGTGAAACACTTTGCCTGGGAGATTTGTCTGACACCCTCTTCAGTGAACTTCAATGTCTCCTAACTCATCTTTTTCTGCAGGCATTTGTTAATCTGGCTGGCTAGTGTTCTTGTGCTTAACTACTGCTGCTCTCTACTCTTGGAAGTTGTAATTTCTTCCTTTCCTTAGAGTCTGACTTTGGGTACTGCAATGAAACATTGCAGTTTGAAATGATTCTGTTGAGTGTTCTACCCCCACACCCACTTGTCATTCCCCCCCTCTCACTCAGCACTGAGTTGTTGCACCATTTTGGATTTTTCCACCCCATTTTGAGGGGTATTTGCAAACCTCAGGGTTATCCTGAATCTCCTTGGCCTTCTCTTGTGCATCAGTTGTGCTGTTTTGGCTTCAGCTCAATGAGCACTGGAAGACAAATCATTATTAGAATAAAATATATCTGCCTAGGTGGGGGTATAAAGTCCATGTAATCCAGCATTCCATTTCCCTCAGAGACCATCCAGTTGCTTCATGCCCTTTTTGTGGGTTTCCCCAGATGTAGCAGCCATTCCCTTCTCTTCCTCCCTGCTCCCCTCTTCAGCTCTGCTACAGTGGCTCCCATGCAAGCAATCATAACAAGAGAAATTGAGAAATCAGGGGTGTAGAAGGGGATGAGTACACCAGAGGTCATTCTATGGCAAATGTCTTGCAGCATGGACAGGACTTCAAATTAAGAGTATCAGGTTGGAGCTTTATTGATTAAACAAATGCCTAAACCATTTCACAGCATAAAGTGCATTGAGGCAGCCTGTGTACACATTAAAAACAGACTAAAACACAAGCTTTATAAACGGCAAAATGATACCTACAAACAACAAGAGATACAAAATTAATATTCTATAGATGACTGGGTTACACTCAGTGAAAGCCTTCCTAAACAAAAATGTCTTCAAGTAGGCACCTAAACAGGATTGCGCCAGGCACCTATCTGATTTCAGCTGTTAATTGATTCCACAGAGCTAGAGCTCTATGTCTAACATTGCTCCATGTGCTCCTGATGTAGTTTGAATTGATTGCTCTGTGTAATTGAGCGTTTTGCTCTGGGGCTCATCTGCCCTGTGGATATGACATGTTGTGAATCTGTCCTATATATATATTTATCTCTAGGGCAGGGGTTGCCAGACTCTGGGCTCGGGGCCAGAATGTGTTTCTTCAGACCTCTCAGTTCAATCTGTGGGACTTTTCCCCAGGCCACACTACTCACTAGTCCTGCTCTGCACCCTCTTTCAAGTGATTTTCCCTAACTGGAATGCCTCGTTGAACTGTGATAATACATTTTGCTTGCCTAAGTAGAGGAGTGAAGTGTCTGACTTTTCATTTGCTGAAATGTTATTGTACAAATGTGAATCACATTCAGAATGCTACCTACTGCCTGCTTCTGACCCTGCCCACCATTTTTATTCATCCCCCCCCCAAAGAATTTGTGACCCTCAGGTTGAAAACATTTCCCTTCTCTTTTACTAGGGGACAGATGTGTGGGTGGTCCTGTTTCACCTCTTGTTCCCTTCTTATTCTGGCTTTAAATTTTGTGTATTGGGGACAGGCAGTTGTACGATGGTGGAAGATCAGATATGGCTAAGTTTGTGGTGAGAGCAAGCAGAAAAGAGAGGTGACTGGATACTGTGAAGAACAGGCAGGCTATAATAAAAAGTGTACAAGCTCCTTCCTCTGAAAAACAAGTCTCTTGTATCTGCCTTGTGCTGGTGTTTGAAAAACAAGGAATTATGAGAGGTTAAAACATGGAGCTTTCTTTAAAAAATCAAAGCTGAGAATCTTGATTCCTGCATTTGATATCTGAACCTGAGCAAACCCCTCTGTGCAGAATCCCTGTAAACGATTCAGAAAAGTTTGAGAGTATTGAAGGTCTTCTAACTTCTTCTAGTCACAAACCGGATATGGTGACAGGCAGAATTCCAGTGTGAAGAAATAGGTAGTTCAGTGCTCTGGCCTAAATGAGGCTAGAGTTAACTGTGTTAGGGTCAAAGGGCCTTCTTTAAGAAGTAATTTCCACTGAGGGTGCTAATTCTGGATGGTGGGGGTGGTTTTTGTTTTGAGCTGCTTAACTTGGTTTCCTTTATCATCTTCCCTACAAATGGTTAACGTTTTTATTACACATGGGTGACATGGGAAGCTGACCTTATGGGAATTGTATAGAACTGAACCACAGTAGTACTGATACCTTAAAACTGTTTTATTTCCTAGCTTAGGTGCTCTTATCACAGTTCTGTTTTTAAAAAGCCTGTTCCTACTAACTTGGTTGTTAAGAGTCTCTTTGTTGAGTTGTCATCTCTGTGTGGATTTACGGGTATTCTTAATCTAGTACCAAGGTCATTTTCGTAACTTGAAGTTAGGCTTACACATGAACATATGAAAGCTAGTAGCACACCTAAGAGGAGAGAAAAACACCCAGCTAGTTCTTTTTCAACTTAAAGGAACATCCTCGTGTGCTTCCCTGGAGCCATATTTACTATAGACAACCAATCTAGTGAGTGAGATTGTGTGTGTGTGTGTGTGTGTGTGCATACACAATCAGAGACTGCTGAACAGTCACGGTGCTGGATTGGGCTTTTGAGTCATGTCCATTGGGTTCACGACTGCCTGCCTGATGGTGCTTCTAACAGGAATCAAGTCTGCATTAGAGAAGCCCTCTCTAGGAATTTGACTTTGGGGTGCGGCACTCATCTCTGCTTTCAGGCCAAGGGAGCTGGTGTTTGACCACAGACAGCTTTTCTGGGTCATGTGGCCAGCATGACTAAACTGCTTCTAGTGTAAGGGATCGAAAATAACAGGTCGCCAGTCAGTTGTTTGTGACTCCTGCTGCACCTTAATAAAAGTGATAAAGCAACTGTTTCTGTATGCTCCAAAGCTGATAGAATTTGAAGGTAGCTGTGTAAAGTGGTACCTCAGGTTAAGTACTTAATTGGTTCCGGATGTCCGTACTTAACCTGAAGCGAACTTTCCCATTGAAAGTAATGGAAAGTGGATTAATCTGTTCCACACGGGTCTGCGGAGTACTTAACCTGAAAGTACTCAAACTGAAGCTTACTTAACCCGAGGTATGGCTCTATATCTATATCTCTCTATATATAAATGTAAAGGGTGCATGTGTGTGACATGGAACGGTTCTCAGAAACCTCTTGACTGATTGTGTTCAAATTTGGACACAACGTCCCAAGCGAATGTCCGAAGGTTGTTATAAAGTTTATTAAGGCAGATGTCAAACCTCTGGCAAGTAAAACACCGAAAACCCCATATTTTAAAACACTCCACTCAGACGAAAGTGTGTGCTGGGAAAAGAACTAGGTTACAAACCAGTGCCCTCTAGCGGCGGCTACACTGGTACTGCACCTATAAAACCTTCCCTCTCAACAACACTTAGGCCGAAGCCTTTACAGACTAGGCCGAATGGAGGTACTGACTAGCCTGGGTGGGGTTTTGGTGTGCATTGCCTCCAACTTGTGTTTGGCAGTGAATCCAAAATGTGTGTCAAATGTAGCTTTTATGTGGCATATAGATGTATTTCTCTGGTCCTCTGCTAACTCCATTATTCACAAAGATCTGTAGGGGAAAAAATTACACTTCTGCTATGTTTTGGTTCATGCTGTCCAATATAAATTTAGCTACATCCAGTAATAAGCATCTTGCTTCATGACTTGAAGACTCTCAGATTATGTGTGTGTTGGATTTATCGCTTCATTCTTTTAAGAGTCAATATTCCATTTCAAAATAGCATTCTTCCTAAGTTTGTAAGAGCGGATGGATCTCATTCTCACTGCTTTACAGGAGTTTGGGGTGGGGTACAGCCAGGGTTCAATCCACCAAGACCTGCATGAGTCGTGCATCGTCAACTGTGGGATGTCAGAGATCCTTGAAAAACGGTTTCTGGGACCCTGTCATGAGAAATGGGGGGCGGGGGGAGTCTGCTAGTCTAGTTTTGCCCTGTAGGATGGTAAGGGGGTATGTGAGAGATTTAGAGACAGTGCATCTTGGGCATGGTGTGTTCAAAGTCTTTTAAAACAGGACCAAGGTATTGGAAACTGTGGCTTTCATTGGGTCTTAATAAAACAACAACAACCCTTAATTCCTACAAGAAACAATTGCAATATTAAGTCTTTCTAATGATAAACTTAAAGCAGCCTTTCTCCCTTTTCATCATTTACCTCATCAGAAATATATGTTGTCTGGGTCTCCCTCAGAACATAAGTCTCTGAGGGGAAGCAAGAAAATAGTGAAATGTGAAGGTCACCAATGAGGGAGGTATCCCACACCTGTGTGTACTTTAGTCTCCCATGGCTATTGGGAGAGGCAGGCCCTGAATTCTAACCCCTTTGACTTTTTTCTCACCATCCTGCCCTCTCAGTGGTGTGAACAGTCCGAGTAGTACAACTTGGGTTTGGATGCTGTGAGAGAAATGGGAATTTTACTTCATCACTGTTTCCCTAGAAGCTAAACCCAATCTGCACTTAATCTTTTACCAGTTTACTGTAAATGTAATTCATGGGCATACGTACTTGCCCATGCAACGTCTCCTGAGTACAAATTTTCCATCTGTCAATGCATATACCGTGTTTCCCCCTTTTTAAGCCGTAGTCATAATATAAGACAGGGCAGGATTTTTAAACTGTGTAAAATTTAAGACATACCCCGAAAATAAGCCATAGGTCGGCGCCCAGCAGCGCCGCGCGGAGTGCTGGATCAAGGAGCTGGTCTGCAGAGTCAGCGCTCAGCAGCGCCGTGCTGGATTGAGGAGGTGGTGTTCCGTGCGGCGCTGCTGGGCGCCGACCCTGCAGGCCACTTCCTCGATCCGGTGCTCAGCGCAGCGTTGATCGGCGCCGACCTGGCAGGCTGCCAGATCCACTCTGCTCTAAAAAGCACAATAGCAGCGGCGGTAGCAGCTCACGCCATTTCCCCGCTTTGTTTTTTTCCCAAGGCAATCGAACGAAGCCGGAGGAAAGAATGCGGGAGCCTGATTGGCCTCGGATCGAGGCAGACCTGAAGGGAAACTGTTCGGGGGGGGGGGGAGAGCCGGGAAGCGGCACTCGGTATCCGGCTGCAACTCTGCACCTACAGTACATAATCATTGGAGGGCGGTCATTTGGGGCGCAAAGTGAGGTTTCTGCAAGGCATCTGGCATGGAAGGGCGAGTAGGGAGGCTGGAGGAGATGGGGGCGAGGATCGTGGCCTTGGTGCAGAGCGCACGTCACTGGCACGCTGGGTCCTTTTCCTTCAGTGAGTGCCGGCCGGCGGCTCCCACGCCTGAGGTTCTGCCTTGCGCCGGGGCTGCCGAGGAGCCTTGCGAGGGAGGAAAGGAGGAGAAGCCGGAGCCACCTCCACCGCTTCCTCCTCCTCCCCCTTTGCCACTGCCGCCTCTTCTCCTCGCTGCAGCGTCTCCCGGGTCCTGCACGCTGAAGCGCGGGCTGATGGAGGTTCACTCCGCTTGGATCGGGCTGCCCCTATTGCCTTAACGCTCTTGCAGGGCTGGAGGGAGGAAGTGATGCGCAAAAGGAGGTGCAGGCATTTGATCCGACTGTGCGCTTTGGTTTGGGGATCTGCCGTTTGGTTCAGTTACTTTTCGTCCCCTCGCTCCTGCACGGTGCCATCCTGCACATTCAGTGGCGCGTTTACCCCCAGGGGAAATGTGTGCGGCAGTGGCAGCAGCAGCAGGATCGCTGCCGAAAGCTGGTCCCTGGCCGTCAGAGCCCCGCTGAACTCCACGGGGCTTTCTTCTGAGTTAGGAGCCATAGGATCGCGCTGCAATTGGCTGGGACTCTGCGGCCTCCTCTGTTGCACGTTTAGAAGGAAACGCAGCAGCAGAAGCGGCACGTCTTTATATTTTGGGGCCATCTGATCCGGGAGTTTTTTAAAAAATAAATCGGTTCCTAAGATGTGTGATTCAAAACTGAGGGAGCTTTCCTGGCTTCTGTCCCTCTTGTTTTAAACAGAAGAGTTCAGGATGAGCTGCCTTGTTGGACCCTGGGAAAGTTTCCTCTGTTAAATAAGGTTAGAACGTGGTGGAAGCCTCAACCCTTTGTTTAGCCATAGCGCCTAGATTCTCTGGGCAAGATATATAATGCCATCTCAATGTCTTCTGTCCCTCCTAAAATAGTGGGTCGGCTGTAGCTTGCTTGCATCTCATCCCTGCTGTGGGCAGAACAAGGCACTGAGGCTCTATTTGTTTCCCAAAGAATGGAAGGGGGGAATGCTTGTGATGACAAGAATTGAGATGGATCCTATGCATGTTTACTGTGAGCTTAGTGAGTCTTAGTTGAAGTAAGTAAGGTATGTTTAGGACTGCTACCAATTAGGGAATAAGCGAACACACAATTATAATTGAAAAAATGTAGATTGCTGTACCATACTTAATTAAAAAATAAGACATCCCCTGAAAATAAGCCATGGTGTGTTTTTTTAAGGAAAAATAAATATAAGACGGTGTCTTAAAAAAGGGGAAACACGGTACAAAATGGAATGGAGGAGGGCAGTGCTTTCTTAAGCTTCCATTTTTAGAGCTGGTGGGTGGGGTGGGGAATTGTTGCTAGTCCCTCTGAATGGAACAGTTTTCCAATTCCTTTGGTTCAATAAACTGATGTTTTGCTAGTGTTCTGGGCCGGCTGCTCAACATGACAAATTCTGGGAAATGTGGCAAGATATTTTTTTTGTACCACTATAGATCGTGTGGCAGGAGTGTTCCATAGTATGTTCTGAACATTGATGTAAAAAAAACCATAGTTGCCATGGTGTAGAAATCTGCTGTGTTAATGAATTCCTAGTAATCTTAACTAATCTTCCTGATGGAAGGAAGGATTTAAATCCCTACTTCCTAGCAGCATAAGCATTGTATCACCAATCTTTCAATAACAGAAGCTGCTATGGACTTTGTAGGGCAAGAGGCTGAACTGTGCCTTGGTTTTACATAAAAGTTCATTTGGGCACCAGTTTTTATGTGTCACTGGTAAACAATAGCTGGTGATACTGGCTAGGATGTACACTCTTGTGCAATTGTGGCAAGCATGTTTCACAATACACAGGAAAGATTGTGTGCTTGTTAATGGTTGTGATTTACTAGACAAATCCTGGCTGATATATTTTATGGTTTCTCTCCCCCCCCCCTCTCTCACCCCTTCCTTCCTTGTCTCTCTTTCTTTCTCTCTCTCACCCCTTCCTTCCCTCCCTCTTCCAACTTGAATAAAATATTGGGGGGGGGGCAGGTAAGCCCCACCTCACATACTGTATCAGCCTTTCTCAACCTGTGGGTCCCCAGATGTTGTTGAACTACAACTCCCATCACCCCTAGCTAGCAAGGCCAGAGCTCAGGGATGATGAGAGTTGAGGGATGATGGGAGTTGTAGTCCAACAACATCTGGGGACCCACAGGTTGAGAACCGCTGCAATTGATCTCAAGACAAAGTGCATGCACACTATATGAATGACAATGCCCATCAACATGGGGGGGGGGAACTTCCTCAAATATTTAATGGGGGAGACAAAAGCACCTAGGCCTCTAGGAGTTGGCTGCTATGCCTAGGACAATTCAAGAAAGCAAAATATTTTTTTTCTTGTTTTCCTCCTCTAAAAACTAGGTGCATCCCATTGTCAAATGTGTCTTATGGAGCGAAAAATACGGTATACCCTTAAACTGGTTTTATCATATATGCACCCAGAGACTCCCTTGTGGAGTTAATATTTCTATCTAGATCTAGTTCAAAGCCTAAACTTCATAATAGAAATAGACAAATCATTCTGTTTCCAGTCCAGGTCACTTTCACCTCTATAAATCTGCACCTGGACGTGCACATATTACACGTCTGCTGGAGGAACTGCACTGGCTGCCAATTGGCTACCAGACCATGTTCAAGGTTTTGTTGTTAGCCCTGAACAATTTGGAACCAGGTTACCTGAAAGACTATAGTATATGTCGCTGTATAGACATGTAAGATCATCTGGATCACATGGGGAAATTCTACTTGTGGCACTGCACCCTACAGAGTATCGTAGGACAATGACCCCCAAAATGCTTTTCTGCTGTTGCACCTGTTCTATCGAATGCCTTTTCCTCTGCTGTAAATGAAACGGTAACCTTCAGTTGCCTTAGAAACCTTTTAAAGGCATATATTTTTGTCCATGCTTTCCTAGGCCCATAAGATTAGATCCTGATTTTTATGCATGAATCGCCTGGATTTCTGTTTTACTTTTTATGTTTTGTATTGTTTTACTGCTGTTGGGGGTGTATTTTTGTTGAAATGGATAAAGTTTTTATATTGTGCATAGTGTAGACCACTTAAAATTTGTAAAGATATTAATCTATTAATGCTTCAAAAAATACCTATTTTTGAGTACGTATTTTTTAACATTTTCTTTCAAAAAACACATTTCTACAAGCATTTAGAAATGCACACACATATATAGCACTGAAAGATTCAGAGACATGCAAAATCCAAGTGATAGCTATGTCCTCAATTACGCTTTAGTCTAGGACAGAGGTCGGCAACCTAAGGCCCATGGGCCGGAAGCGGCCCATGTGGGTCACTTAACCGGCCCATGAGCCGCCCCTAAACTGAGCCATGCACTTGACGAGTCCCTGCGCGCTGCGCTAAACCAGCATAAGGACTCCTTTCTGCGGCTCCAGAAATCGCTTCTGCGCATGCCCAGACACCGGAAATCACGTCTGCACATGTCTGCAGTGCTGGAAATCGCTTCTACACATGCCCAGACACCAGAAATCGCTTCTGTGCAGGCGTGATTTTTGGTGTCTGTGCATGCGCAGAAGTGATTTCCAGCATTGCGCTGCACCAGTCCAGCCCACAGAGGATCTCCGGGGGAGTGATCTGGCCCATGGCCGGAAGTGTGGATTGGGTCTGTTTGTATTGGAATTCACAAATGCTGAATTCTTCAAGCAATCCTGGCTTCACAGGCTCCAGGATTTAAGCCCTTATTTTTACAAGACTTTATCCAAACTTATTCAAAGGTAGACCCTTGCTCTAAACATTTAGTTTGGAATACAACTGACCATTCAGTCTTGCTGCTGGCTCCCTTTTTTAAAATTAAACTCATCATTGCTGAATCTTGATTTGAAGGGGATCAGTACCGTATCACAGAGCTTCCAGAAAAGGCCAGTTTCAGTCTGGGAATAAGTCATACAGACACTTCAGTCAGCTTTCTTCATTTGATATCACGAGGCATTCTAAATTTCTGTGTCGCTTTTTGAGGGGCTTCAAAGGGTAGTTCCTCAAACACACGTAACTGAGGAGAACATATCTAGAATAAGATCATGGTTGTTTGATGCTGGATATGGTCACTACAGAATTTAAATGGATTAGCTGTGGACCTCTGGCTGATAAGACTTCTCTGAGGATTTCGGTGCTGAACTAATTGTGAATCTGAAGTGGAATCTCAGCAGACCCATTGTTTTTATAAGGCAAATGAGAGAGAGTGGGTTTTTCCCTAGTTATCTTCTCCCCGTCTACAGTTTTAGGTCTTATGCTTCAGTCAGTTGAAGCTGTTTCAAAGCTGTTAGTAAAGTTAGCCTACATTGGGTAGGGAGAGGCTTACAGCTTATGTAAGGGATATTGTGATGACTCAGACCCCTCTCCTAGAGTGGCATCTCTGTGAGGCATGTGATCCTGTGAGATTTTTTTTTCCTTTCCAGAAAAGGACTACCCAGTCAGGAAAAGAGGCAGCTTCTGAGCTATAACCAATGGCGTAGTAATGCTTGAGATCAGTAGCTGTTTGAGGACAGGAGCATTCGATTTGTGAAAGTCCTTATCTAAACTTTAACGACAGGTGGCATTCACTCTCTGGGGTCAAAAGCAACGGACTGGCTGACCTGCCATTAGGACAACAGCTAATTTGCCTCTTTAGACACAGAGAGATATTGTTCAGTGATTATAATTGTTTACACTTCCTTTAAATCCAAATTGCTGTTACTGCAAGAGCTGTGGATGAAAGTAGAACAATTCTTAATATAAACCTAGAATGCCAAACTTCTCCAAACTGGTACCCTGTTGGACTCGGGAACACCCATCAGCCCCAATCAGCATGGCCAATGGTTCGAGATGATGTGTTGGTGATGTCTGCCATACGGCCTGTTCAAATCTCTCTTATAAGGATTGCTGGCTAGACTGAAGATTATACACACACTCTCTTTCTCATATTTTGTCTCTCTCAATTAAGATCCTGGAAGTAATTTTTGCTTTTAACGTACTCTATGGATTTGTTCAGTTGCCAAATATGGATAATCATAGTAACTCTTATGAAAACCATTTTCTCGTAGTGATGTCCTTGCCCTGCCCATCTTTAAGCAAGAAGAATCCAGCTTGCCTCCTGACGATGAGAACAAAATCCTACCTTTTCAGTATGTGTTATGTGCTGCCACTTCCCCTGCTGTGAAACTCCATGATGAAACTCTCACCTATCTCAATCAAGGTAAGCCACATTTCTGTTGCCAGAACATCAGGTGGGGAGTAGGTGCTTTCCCAGTTGTGGCATTTATGTTGCTTCCTTGCTGCATGCCTCTTTTAGCTCACTTTCCAGAGTGCACACTCAAGGCCGCAGCACAAATGATTTTAGACTTTCTTGTCTTTTAACCTATCTGCTGTGCTCTCTGTGGGGTCCGTGAATAGCTTTCATCTAAACTCTTGGTTGTAAATTAGTGTTCTAGTTTTTGCTTAGTGATTGAAAGTCTGAAACCAAAGGTAGAAAAGATACAGACAGAAGTCCAAATTATTTATCTAATTAAAATACTTGTATGCCACCCTTCAGTAAACCTATAATCCATGGACCAGGAATTGTATCATGGGAATAAACTATGTGGGTTTGGTCAATTTAGCATATTTGAATTTTTGGGCTGTGTTAGCACAAATTAAGACCCTGAATGAAAACAGCTGAAATGTTGTGGAAGATGAAATGCTACCTTCCTAACAAGTTCTTGTTTCTTTCAGCAGAGATTAAGTTCTTAAAAAAAAAGAAAAAGAAAATTAGGACCAGATTAAAGTAAATAGTGTTCCTAACAGAACCTAGGGCAACAGGGTTTCCCCACGAGAACCTTCCTGTGCTTGTCACACCACAGCAGAAAGGTTTATGGTAAAGGGATGGAGGGGGAGCGATACAACTCCTTGCCAAGGGCGCAAGGATCCCTAATTCTGGGGCTACATGAAAGTGGACTTCGACAAGCACACATCCTTTCACCTGAAAAGCCTCCCCTCACACTGAATGCTTTCTCTTCAGTCAAACTTGTTATACTATGACCTCAAGAAAAGTGGGGGGGGGCAGGTTGTAGCAACTTCAGATATCTTTTCTTCCTCAGGTCAGTCCTATGAAATCAGAATGCTGGACAACAGGAAAATGGGGGAATTGCCTGAGTTAAATGGAAAGCTTGTAAAGGTGAGTGCCCATAATAATCTATCCTCTCCTAAAAGCTCTGGATTGGTGACAAAATTCAACATGCTTGTCAGGTAACTAGTGACACCTATAAACATAATTCAGTCAATCTCTGGTGTCAGCAGTTGGGTAGAGTCACTGTCTATCCAAGCACACCCCAGTGCTGTAAAATGAGCCTTGAATGTAACCTGCCTACACATGTAAATGCCAACCTGTGTGTGCTCCATTCATACCATCCGTTTCATGGTGGAGAGATGGTACGAGGTTACACTTTAGGAAAGCTAAAGTCTTGCGACTGGCCACACCAATTTGCCTAAACTCATCTATATGTTCCAAGTTCCAGCATATGCTGTTTACTCAATGAGAAAATCTCCTCATTAACCTAGAGTATATTCAGAGTGGTGTTCCATGATCGGCGACTTCAGTATACAGAGCATCAGCAGCTGGAAGGCTGGCGATGGAACAGGCCAGGTGATAGGATACTGGATATTGGTGAGTGACTTCTGCAAACATGGACTGATTTGGCATTGTAGCTTTTTGTAGCATGGACCTTGGAGGGCATTGGAAACTGCCACCACTAGAGGTATAGAGCTCTTTATTGATTTCGAGAGTGGTTTCAATCTCTGCTCAGAGCATAATCTTTTGCCATAGTTTGACTTAGGTGGCTCCGGGTTTTTTTAAATATTGCCTTCCGATGTGAATGTTCACTTGCTTATACTACCTTGAGCCTATTGCTCTGTAAGCACTTTCCTGCAGTACACCTGCACTCTGCTTGGGATAACATGACCAGGATTATGTAGTTAAAAGCCCCCACATTTGGGTAGGCGGTGGCTTCCTACACCTATGTCAATTGACTTAGCACTTCTGTTCTTGCCAGGAGAGAGCGAGCCTCTTATTGTTGGTACATTCACTTACTGCATTAAATTCAGTAGATTATTATAGTTGACTCAGAGGTGAAACTTTTGGCCCTTTAAAGGGAAAGGACCCCTGACAGTTAAGTCCAGTCGCAAACGACTCTGGGGTTGCAGCACTCATCTCGCTTTACTGGCCGAGGGAGCCGACGTTTGTCCACAGACAGTTTTTCCGGGTCATGTGGCCAGCATGACTAAGCCGCTTCTGACGAAACTAGAGCAGTGCACGGGAACACTGTTTACTTTCCTGCTGGAGCGGTACCTATTTATCTACTTGCACTTTGACGTGCTTTCGAACTGCTAGGTTGGCAGGAGCTGGGACCGGTCACTGGGATTTGAACCGCTGACCTTCCGACTGGCAAGCCCTAGGCTCAGTGGTTTAGACCTCAGCGCCACCCGTCTCCGTAAATTCCAAGTATGACTGCTATTGTGTTGACATTTGCTGTCTTTTTACTATGTTCCATGTTTCTTTTCATATGGGCACATGATGTATGATTTTCTTATTATTCAGGTAACTTTTTTCTGAGCAACTTGAGAGAAGCTCCCTTAATATAAGTATTTGGAGCAACTTCTTTTTCTTGTCAATTCATTATGAGGTTTTTGAGGTTATTGTAATCCCTGCAAGTGTGGAATTGGGTATGCAGAGCCTAAGGTAGCTCTCTCTTTTGAAAAGAAAGAAATTGTTGTTCTTTATAGCTGGAAACATAGGTTTGAAAGTATGTGGATCTCAAAAGCAGGCAGATATTAGGTGGCACTTCCAGTGCTCAATACAAGAGGTTTTAATAGCCTGATTCTCCTCGCAACTAAACAAAGTGAATAATGAAAATTTGCATAATTTATAGGTTTCAGAATTCTGCTTTTCTTGGTATATAATCTTGGTTTCTGCTTAGAATCATAGAATTGTAGAGTTGGAAGGTACCCAGAGGGTCTTCTAATCCAACCTTTTGCAATGCAGAAATATGCTTCATCAGTTCATAAGTTTATTGCTCTACCTGAAGGCCATGACGAATGTGTAGCAATAATATTCATAAAATAATACAGAACATACATCCTTAATATAAGCCAGCATCCACGATGCGTGAGAGAGAAGATACCAGCAAAGTATGCATAAGCCTGTCTTATGTTAAAAAGCAACAAAAAGGGCTTTTATGGGTATGTCCGTAGCAAAAGGAAGAACAAGGAAACAGTGGGGTCACTTAGAGAAGATGGTGAAATGCGAACAGGGGACAGAGAAAGGGCAGAACTCATCAATGCCTTATTTGCCTCAGTCTTCTCCAAAAAAGAAAACAATGCCCGACCTGAAGAATCCAAAAAAGAAAACAATGCCCAACCTGAAGAATATGGAGCAGATGATTCAGCAGGGGAAAACACAGCCCAGAACAAGTAAGGAGGTAGTACAAGAATACTTGGCTAGTTTAGATGTATTCAGGTCTCCAGGGCCAGATGAACTACATCCAAGAGTATTAAAAGTACTGGCAGAGGTGATTTCAGAACCACTGGCAGTAATCTTTGAGAATTCCTGGAGAACAGGCGAAGTCCCAGCAGACTGGAGGAGGGCAAATGTTGTCCCTATATTCAAAAAGGGGGAAAGGGAGGACCCAAACAATAACCGCCCAGTCAGCCTGACATCAATACCGGGAAAGATTCTAGAGCAGATTATTAAGCAAACGGTCTGTGAGCACCTAGAAAGGAATGCTGTGATCACTAAAAGTCAGCATAGGTTTCTGAAAAACGAGTCATATCAGACTAATCTGATCTCATTTTTTGACAGAATTACAAGCCTGGTAGATGAAAGGAACACTGTGGATGTAGCCTATCTTGATTTCAGCAAGGCCTTTGACAAGGTGCCCCATGATATTCTTGTAAAGAAGCTGGTAAAATGTGGACTAGACAATTCTACCATTCAGTGAATTTGTAACTGGCTGACTGACCGTACCCAAAGGATGCTCATCAATGGCTCCCCTTTATCCTGGAGAGAAGTGACTAGTGGGATGCCACAGGGTTCTGTCTTGGGCCCAGTCTTATTCAACATCTTTATCAATGACTTGGATGATAAAGTTTGCAGATGACACCAAATTGGGAAGGGTGGCTAATACCCCAGAGGACAGGATCACACTTCAAAATGACCGTAACAGATTAGACAACTGGGCCAAAGCAAACAAGATGAATTTTAACAAGGAGAAATGTAAAGTACTACACTTGGGGGGGATGAAAGGCACAGACACAGAATGGGTGACACCTGGCTTGAGAGCAGTACATGTGAAAAGAATCTTGGAGTCTTGGTAGACCACAAACTTGACATGAGTCAATAGTGTGATGCAGCAGCTAAAAAAGCCAATGCAATTCTGGGCTGCATCAATAGGAGTATAGAATCTAGATAAAAGGAAGTAATAGTACCACTATATTCTGCTCTGGTCAGACCTCACCTGGAGTACTGTGTCCAGTTCTGGGCACCACAGTTCAAGAAGGATACTGACAAGCTGGAATGTGTCCAGAGGAGGGCAACCAAAATGGTCAAAGGCCTGGAACGATGCCTTATGAGGAATGGCTTAGGGAGCTGGGTATGTTTAGCCTGGAGAAGAGAAGGTTAAGGGGAGATATGATAGCCATGTTCAAATATATCAAAGGATGTCATATAGAGGAGGGAGAAAGGTTGTTTTCTGCTGCTCCAGAGAAGCGGACACGGAGCAATGGATTCAAACTACAAGAAAGAAGATTCCATCTAAACATTAGGAAGAGCTTCCTGACAGTAAGAGCTGTTCGACAGTGGAGGTCTTTAAGCAGAGGTTTGACAGCCATCTGTCAGGAATGCTTTGGTGGTGTTTCCTGCTTGGCAGGGGGTTGGACTGGATGGCCCTTGTGGTCTCTTCCAACTCTATGATTCTATGATTCTATTCTATGACTAGCTGGCCCGGCCATGCATTGCTGTGGTTCTTTCCTGTGATTCCCCCCACTCTGTCCAGACACATGACTTATCCTGCCCCCTCCTCCCCCACCCCCTGATTCATTCCTGTGACTGCCCCCACCCTGTCCCGACCCATGAGCTATCGAGCCCCCCTCCCCCACCCCCCTGTCTGAGCCCTCAGTTGTCTCCGGGGAGTGTTGGCCCCTCCCCCCTGTTTCTCCATACCTTGGCCCCCACCCTTGGAGAAGGAACTGTCAGCTTCTGGGTTCCGTTTCCCAGCATGCACTTTTGTCTGAGCCCTCTGTTGCCCCCGGGGAGTGTTGCCCCCCCCCCGTATCTCCATACATTGGCTACTGCGCACGCATCGTGAACATTTTTTTATATATAGATTATTATTATTTTAAATAAGAACATGAGAAGCAGAAGTTACTATTGTTCAATTTTATTTTTGGGGTTGTCATTTATTTTGGTGGGTATTGTATGATTTGGGCGTTGTGTATTTTGTGGTTTGTTTGTTTGTTTGTTTTGGTTACTGTATTTGGATTTTCTAATTTTGGAGTAGGTGTTTTAAATATAGGATGTGGTGTTGGTTTGAGGACTTAAACTGGGGAGAGAAAGTGCATGGTTGTTTGTTTGTTTTTAAAGACACAGAGGCTGGCAATCAGTCATAGTATAAAGCCTAGGTTAAAAGGGGCACGACTGCCCTTACTTAAAATGGCCGCCGTAGCCTCGCATGTGACGCAATGCCCACTAAATTAAAAAGCAAAAACCTCTTGCCTTGCCCCCAAGTGCATGTTAGCGGAAATGATGAACGACTGCCCAATGGTGCCAGGCGTTTATTAATACAGCCGGCGGGAGAGTCTTTGGGCTTGGGCTTTGTAGGTGGAATGGCCGTTTTGGCGGCCGGCCTGCTCATTTTCCCCTGTCCCAACCCACCCCCACTGCTTTGGCTGACTCAGGGTCCTCCCCACCCCCATGGCTATGTGCCCCCTCCCTTTGTTGTGCCTCATCCCTGTGCCCCCCCCCTTTGTGAAAGGCCCTATTCTGTTTGCTTTTCCCTGCTTGGTAATGCTGCGGCCTATTGAAAAAGCTGGGCCTTGTTGCTGCAAAAGGACTGTTTTCAGTTGGTTTCTGTGGTATTTTGTGGTGTCATCTGGCAGCGCAGCTGCTGGAGTCTTCAGAGCTTCTGGTGGTGATGTATAATTTGGGCGCCACTTTTTTGTGTTTAATCATTATTTTAGGTGGGAAAGATGTGGGGTTTTTTTGGGGGGGGAATTATGCCAGATCCCTCCCTGATGGGCATGGAACGTTGTGGCCAAATTTGTTACATAACGGTTCATCAGTTACGGAGAAAGGCTGTTTCATCCACGTGCACAATGCCTACATTTATTTATATATAGATTCTCAATTCCTAAATTTTCCTGAAATAGGTTACCAGGGCAGTCCAGAAGCAGCTTACATAGATAGTGCCTCAGTTTTATACTGTAACAGGTATGCTGGTACCTAGATTTTTGCCTTAATTAATTAATTAACATCCTGTCTTCCATCCTGGAACTCAAGGTAGAATCCATGGGATTCACAGTTGGTCACCCACATAGGGACTGACCAGACCAAAGTTTGCTTAGATTCAGTGACGTCGGTGCATTGCGTGCCTTCAGACTGTACCCTAAATTACCCAGTCTTCTAAGCTCTTGGTGCATTATTTACTACATCAGTCCCTTAAAATTTTGGTGGGCTTGCCATTACTCTCCTAGCCTTGTTCTAAAGGGTTGGGCTTTTGTCTTCTGCAGATATTCCAATGTCCGTGGGTATAATCGATCCCAGGGCAAACCCCACACAATTGAATACTGTAGAGTTTCTGTGGGATCCTTCAAAGAGGACTTCCGTATTTATTCAGGTAAATCAATATTACATGGGAGGTGTTTCTTAACTGTTCTCTCTGGTTAGGTCTGTAGCAAGCAAGATAGCTTTGAGATTTGCTGCCATCAGTTTTGATGGATCTCTACCGCCATATACCTGATACAATCACCCTGTCACTCTTCCAAATTAATATATTAGAGGAATAAAGTCCTCTTTTTCTGCGGGGTGTTCCTCTAAATATTCTTGGGTCTCCTTCTGCGTTTCTTACTTGGATATGCTTGCTCTCAGTGAACCACTGAGTACTATTACAAATTCATAGCTGCCAGGCTCAGATTTTAATTGACATTGTTTTAAGTGTCAGCACTTTGCAGCAGAGCCAGTGAAAAAAGTCAGTTCATGGGTACCTGGGGATTCTTTCAGCTCCGGTGAATTGCTGATGAAATGGCTCAACAAATTGTAATCTCTACTTGGGAGGCTCACTATAATGAACTTGGAGAACCCTTGAACTAAAGAGTAATGCTAATTGTCCTTGACAAGAATAAAGCGGAATTCTGACTGCCAAAACTGACGGGGAAAGCTACCATTCATTTCAGTGCTGCGAGGGTGTTGAACACTGAGGTGCCGGAGAAGGGTTCTGATAACTGGCTTTAATTTGGTTTCTCTTACTTCAACTGCGGTGGGGGGCAGGACAAATGTTGGCAAAGTCGAAAGGGAGCAGACCCCTTCAGAAGCCCTCCCATCTAGGATGGTGAGTCAACCAGAATGAAGCCACACATTCGAGACTTATTTCTAGGGATTTTTTTTTATTTGATCTCTTATCTGTCTGTTGGAGGATTAGGTCAATATTACGATTTCACTAATCTTTGTGGCTTGTTGAGGTAGGTCACATTTAGAGGCATGGTGCCAAACCTATGAAGTGCTGAAGGTCACCTGCAAAGTCCAGTGGAATAAATGGTGTGTATTCAGTCCATTCTGGACAGCACTGTCTGGTTTTGATTTTGAAAAATAATGTTTGCTGGTAATCCAGGGGTAAACAGTGTAATGCCCTCTGGATGTTGTTGGACTACAACTCCCTTGACCGTTGGCCATTCTGGCTGGGGCTGATGGCAGTCGGAGTTCAACAGCATGAGTGTATTGGCTACCTCTTATGTTAAGCCATATTTTCCCCCTTCAGAATAAGACTTTCGGTTGTACTGAGTGGAAGCATTAGCCTATTCAAATATTAAGGGCATCTAGGAAAAGGAAAATAACCCAGGCTATTTTCCTTGGACCGCCCCAACATGCCTTTTGGGCTCTGTGGGCTTGGTGCAGGTTTAACTAAGATTACAAGATCGAAAAACGTTATGGTACTGGGAAAACATCCTTCCTCCTTGGGCTTGCTGCTCTTCACTTCTGATCAAATTCTCTTCCCTTTTCATTGTAAGCTGTGGTTAGCAGGTAGCTTCTCACTGCAGTTAGTTCAACTTGATGCAGTTAGTGCTCAGAAGAGGAGAGCATACACCCAAGGGGAGAGAGGGAGGGGCTCTGCCATGTGCTCCCAGTCTAGAGATCAGCCCTAAGTAGGAAATGCCTGCTGGGTGTGATTGCAGTTCATAGATCTTGCTGAGAGATAACTTGGGAGTAAACATAAATTTTGGAATATAATTTGAAAAGCAATCAGTAACTTTGGTTTTCTCCATATTCTAGGATCCCACAGACCAATCCATAATCCTTGTTCTCCTCTGCTAGCATTTTCCATTGACAAGTTATCTCTTTCTTTCTTTCTTTCTTTCTTTCTTTCTTTCTTTCTTTCTTTCATACTTATGTAGAGAAATTATAGATTTCAGTTGTGCTGAATTGCAGAGCACAATATCGTTTCGTTGCTTCTTCTGGCCTGGCTGCTGATGCCCCCTGCCCACGGTTTGATTAAAAGCCAGAGAGCAGGATGTACTCCTTCCTGTGTTTGAGAGCTTTGTTTGCTGTTGGAGTCCCCAGACTAGCTGGTATCCTACGCTATCACTTTCCTGGAATAATGGTTAAACTGTTCATGTGCACCTTTGTTGTACAAGCAGCAAGCCTGGAGCCTGGAGCATCTCTGTGTCTGTTTCTTTTCACAGGTGCACTGCATCAGTACAGAGTTCACTATGAGGAAGCATGGTGGCGAGAAGGGTGTGCCATTCCGAGTCCAGATTGACACTTTTAAGGAGAATGAGAATGGGGAATACACTGAACACTTGCATTCTGCCAGCTGCCAGATCAAAGTCTTCAAGGTATGTGTGTCTTTTAGTCTATGCAGTGCATACCACCCACCCCATTTACTCAATTTGTGAATTAAAACCTGACTTTCTTAGAAGAACTTTAATGTTGGGGTATGTATTAGTATCCTTACCACCTGTAGCCGTTCACCAGCTGGTCCCAGGCAGGTTACAACAATTTAAAATTCAGTATTGAACCCAGATAAGTCAAAGTATACATTAATTGACACATGTAACTTTATGATGAGATCTCCATAACCATCAGCTGATATTTTCCTTTCCTTTCTGAACAGCTACTAAGCTCTGTATTTCCTTCATGGTATGTTTTGTTACTTGAATTAAAAAAAAATCAATAAAAATATTGATTTGAAAGACAAATTACAGTCCCCAGAATAGGGTGGGTCCTGAAAACACAGATTTTGGGTGTCAAAGATCAGAGTTAAGAGGTGCCTTTATAGCATTCACCAAAAGTTGTATCATGAAGCTGTCAGATGCACCTCTGTGGGAGGGAAATCCACAACTTAGGGGCCGCCACAGAGAATGTACTCTCGAAGTAGGACTCTGAGGAGGACATAGTCTTGTCTTCATAGGCAATAAGCATATCCGCCACCTTTTTTTGTTCAATGTGCCCATTGTGAGACCTAGCATTAAGACCTATTGGTGATATACATCAATTATATTATTGTGCTTACCCGAGGCAAAATAGCATTGGATATTTCTGAAGGGTGCTATTCAGGAATAAACAGGCCTTGATGATGACTTAGTAGTAGAGGAATGTTTGGGGGAACTAAAACCACAGGTTATGCCTGCATATGCACGGTATTAGGAATAGCTGCACTTAAAAACGGTTTAGTACACTACTTTTCCTTAAGGCATGTGAAACTGCATTGCAGCCAATATTAATGTGTTGGATTGGAGCAGTTGCTTATATGGATGTTTTAGGGCCTAGCTGATTGGCCAGGTCATCCTGTAGAAAAGCTGAGCCAAAAATCACTGTAGAGGCAGGGGAACTCTTGCCAACATCAACCTTTATCTCCTCTCCCTCAAAAGTTCCCATTGGCATGTGATACAAGAGCTCCAACGTACAGATAATAAATGTGTGGAATTAGCCTAAAACGTGTGCAGTATGTGATTATTTCCTACAAGAAAAGTTGTCATGCTTCCTTGTTTGAGAAACTCTGGAAAGGGCTTCAGTCCATTTTGAAATTCCAATCTTCTTAACATGATTTCTGAGAACCAAACTAGAGATGAACGTGGCAAATGCACTTTCCTTTAAATCCAAGTCTGTCTCATTCAATCACACAGAAAAAAAATGGGGGGGGCAGGGGGACATGTTGTTTCAGAGCAAAAGCTTTGTGTGCATATTAGGGGAGGTGAACTCCACACCATGTCCACTATTTTTTGTAGCCTCTTCCCCCATTCCCCTCGCCAAAGCTTCTCTCTGTCCATTCACTTCTAATATTGGAGTTAGGTGAAGATACAATTTCCTGAAGGTGGGCTGCCCCTCATTCTCTTACATGTTTTTATGCGTAACTGAACAGACCTCACAATGAGACTACAGCCATAACATCTAGTTTGGCCCAGAGTCCCTCAGAACAGCATAAGTAACTTTGGGGATACCGGAAAGTGAGGCTTTTGTATATAATCCCTGTCCAAAGTGAGCACTTCTGATTACTGCTACCTATAGGTATTCAGGCAGATTTATAGGTGTTTTAGCTAGATAAAAATCTGCAGGGCTTCAGCAAGAGAATTCAAAGTGCAAGAGGAGCAGCAGAACAGGTTTTTCATGTTTGCATGAATTTCCAGAATGAACTTTTAAGCTCTTGTAGGGGAAATGAGTATCTCCCATCCACCAGCTCACTTTTCTCTTTAGGGGTCTGTTGCCAGTTTGTTCCCTTGCCAGGATCACTGAGAAACATTTCATTTGTATACATAAATGTATTACTATGTGTGCATGTATGTATTACACACTCACACATAAACCTAGTGCTGTCCTTATCAGCTGAGAAGAACTTTGGCTTAGTGCTTCCTTTCCCTAGATCCCATGCTCTGGTTTCACTAACATGTTGGTTTCCAGCCCAAAGGAGCCGACAGAAAGCAAAAGACAGACAGAGAGAAAATGGAGAAGCGAACACCTCATGAGAAGGAAAAGTATCAGCCTTCATATGAGACTACAATACTTACAGAGGTAAGGCACACAATGTGAGTTGTAGTATCTAGAACAGGCATCCCCAAACTTCGGCCCTCCAGATGTTTTGGACTGCAATTCCCATCTTCCCTGACCACTGGTCCTGTTAGCTAGGAATTATGGGAATTGTAGGCCAAAACATCAGGAGGGCTGCAGTTTGGGGATGCCTGATCTAGAACCTCTGTTTTTGAACAAAAAGCCATTTAAAAGGCTGGCGCGGGTGGGCTGGCTTACTTACAGGTAATATGCTTGCAAAAGTTCACTCGGAAACCCAAGTGTTAGAATGTTTGCACCAAGGTACAAGACATGGCAAAGGTGTGATTGGATGGCGTTGTCTGGCCAAAGTAATGGACACTTGCTCAGAGCCATTGTTATACAGCAAGTACCGAACGACGCAAGAGTATGCTCTAATACCTTAGAATAGTTTCTCTTCCTGGTCCTGTGGCCTCTGGGCACGTTTGTTTAAACCAGGAGTAGGCAGCCTAAGGCCTGGGGGCCGGATGCGGCCCAATCGCCTTCTCAATCCGGCCCGTGGACAGTCTGGGAATCAGCGTGTTTACATGAGTAGAATGTGTCCTTTTATTTAAAATGCATCTCATGGTTACCGGTATTTGTCGGGCCTGCCTGGTGTTTTTACATGAGTAGAATGTGTGCTTTTATTTAAAATGCATCTCTGCATTATTTGTGGGGCATAGGAATTCATTCAAAAAAAAAATTCAAAATATAGTCCGGCCCACCACATGGTCTGAGGGACAGTGGACCAGCCCACGGCTGAAAAAGGTTCCTGACCCCTGGTTTAAACAGCAACGAAACCAAAGCTGCAACTCTATGGGTTTTTGTGTGGTCAATGTCACAAATAAATAAAAGTGGGTGGCAGCTGTGCATGTAGTGTTGACTGCAACATGCTCCAGGCCATCAATCCCTGATGTGCAGATGTTACATGTATAAATACCAGCAATTCACTTTTAACCTGACAAGTATATGAAGCACCACATGAGTAAGGTTTTTGTTACACACCTGACCTCATGGCCCCAAGTCACTAATGGATATGAATCCATGCACCATGAGTAAGGATGAGTTGAAAGTGTGTTGGAAAAATACCACTTTGAAATCATCCCAACTCATACAGTATGTGACTCTAGCTGCAAAGGTTGTTCTTCCAAATATATCAGCTTCAAATGTATGATCTTCATACAAACAAAACAAATTCAGTTGGGTTCTTCTTAATCCCTCACGAATGGCTAGGATTATAGAGCAGCAGTGAGCTTTAATATTTGACTAATTTTCTGAATAAACGTCTCCTGTAGCATTCAAGAAATGATCATTTTAGTCAGGACTGTATGTGTGTGTTGTGGCTTCAACCTAGAATAAACAGCTACACTGTGTGCACTTACAGTTGTGCTCAAAGAAACAAGGTGCACTTTTTTTCTTTTTTCTTTTTTTGCTTACCAAGGACTGAAGCAGTGGCTGAGGACTTTGAAATACTGGATCTTCCTTCATAATAGAGCCCTATCTCCTAACTCTCTCCTTTACAGCCTTCTAAGTTATAGTATAAGCTATAACCTATCACTGACTTGCAGGAGAAAGTTGAACTCAATAGGACTAAAGATAACTGATTTTGAAAACGTTGACCCCAAAGAAGTCTGGAAAATTATTAGAAAGACTCTTATAGGGAAAAGCACCCTCTACTTACTTGAGATGGCGGGGCGCAGCACCTGCTCCCCATTACACCTGAACCTCCCAATGTGTAGAGAATTTAAAGGGGGATATATGGCAAACTTGAAGAGTCAGGAAGGGTGCAGGCTCTTCATGTTGGCTAGATTCAACGTGTTCCCCTCTATGGAGACAGAAGGAAGATATCTAGCTCTCCCCAAAACCGAACGTTTATGTAAATGCGGGAAGAATGAACCAGATACATTGGACCACATTTTCTTTTCCTGTAATTACGGTATTAATGCGAGAAGACGATTGCTGGATGCTTTGCAGGTGGATGCATCGATCGCAGCAATGCCAACTATTCAGGGGTTATTGTCAGATAATAATGATGGAGTTACTTTAGTGGTGGCTGAGTTTTTGTGCTCGGTTTACGCAGAGAGATTGGGCCACTGTGGAGAGGACCAGGGGATGCTAATTGAAAATTGATATATTGCTCTAAAATACTAATTCAATTAATATGTATTTTATTTCATGAAGTTTATAATGTGAATGTTTTACTCATAATTTTGTTCTGAAGCTTCTGAATTTGTCATGCCTAATAAAGGTTATTGATTTGACTGAAGCAGTAAAGGAAATGGAGGTTTTACCTTATTTGACACATGGAGAAGGAAAGAAGGATGGATTTCTTGTGTCCTACATAGATCCCTCCCCACTCACTACTGAAAGATTTACTCTGGTATATTTTAGCTGGCTGAGACATCTCTTCCACATGTTCTTACATGTTTCCATGTGATTTTCCACAAGCACAGAGGCTAAAATCCTTGACATGCTACAGGAAATACATGGAATGCATGCTTTATTCCACAGGAAGCAATTTTGAGGTTCGGGACCACAATGCTTGTGAATATCTCACCATTGGATTTTTCTCTTCCAGTGTTCTCCATGGCCTGAGATCACATATGTCAATAATGTGTCATCCCCAGGCTTCAGCAGCTCCCACAGCAGTTTCTCCATTAGTGAAGGGTAAGTCTGGGCATTGAATTTTTTCTGGTTTTTGCCCATTTAGCTTTCCTAATACATTTTGGTCACTTTCCTGCATCTGTAGCCTGTAGGATTGCAAGTTGACAAAACAAATTACTGGCATGTTTTCATCTTGTGCCTTTTCATGTTAAAATAGGGGGAAAGTGGCTTCTGACAAAATTGTGGCAAGGAAGGGAGATTGCTAATTCTCTCTCTCTTGCTTGTACTCCTTTGTAGAAAGGCAGAAAGCTTCAACCTCTCTGCTGTACACCCCTGGGTTCCTTCTCACTCTTGAGTACAAATTCCACCTTCCCTTACTCCATTTGCTGGCCAACTTCAAGCAAAGGCTGAGCATGCTATAGTTATAGATCAGCTTTGGGAAACCCTTGGCCCTCTAGATGTTGCAAATATTTGATCTTTTTTTATGTTTTATATATGCTGTAAGTTGCCCAAAGTGGCTGGGGAAACCCAGCCAGATGGGCAGGGTATAAATAATAATAATAATAATCTCCCATCAGCCCCAGTAAGCATGGCCAGTGGCAACATCTAGAGGGCCAAAGGTTCCCCACTGCATGCTGTAGCTGTTATGCACTAAGCAGGGGGTTGGATTAGATTACCTACAAGGTCCCTTTCCAAATCTATGAAAAACCACCCTGCGGGGTCCCTTGGCCTGTCTCTGGTCCCCTTCACCATGGTTAAAAGATAGGCTTTGCTGAGTCCACACAAGCCCTTTGATTAAATATGCTAGAGGAACAATTCAAATCACAGCTGATTTGGAGACAAGCAGAGAAAAGCAAATACCAACTTCCTTCTTCATTTCTTATTTTAAAAATAGAAACGGGTCTCCAAATCACCAGCCTGAACCTCCTGTTCCCATTACAGATGTAAGTCTCATTCGTATTTTGTGTTTCATTCCTCTAATGTTAGACAGTGGGGTTGTCTCTGAGTTAGCAGGCTAACACTTCAGGGGACTGAATGTGTGGCTAGCTGTGAGAAGGTAGTTCTTTCAGTCTCTTGTATTAGGTTATCTTGTATATTTGCACTGTGTTACTTTTTATTTTATTCCCTTTGTCTTACACTATTGACGTTATATCGTAAGCTGCCTTAGGATCAGGAAACTTATGAGGGCTGGGCCAGAAACTGGAGTAATGAATGACCTACTGTGGGTGCAAAAGACTGTGGGTGCAAGTCGTGTAAGTTGTCTGTGCTGCTCTTGCAAGGATGCATCAGGTTTCCCTCCCTCTATCATAGAACCTCCTGCAGACATCCACACCTCAGGAAGCTCAGCAGTGGCTGATCCGGAACCGCTTCTCGACTTTCACACGGCTTTTCACCAACTTCTCAGGTAGTAGCAAGAACTTTCTCCCCATTCTGCGACATCACAAGGGGGCTTCAGCATTTGGATTCCTCAACTTTCTTGTTGATTCCTCAGACAATTTATTCTGCTCTCAAGCAAGCTTCTTAGAAGCATCTTCTGGGGGTTGTGAGCTCTTTGACCTGCGGATCTTCTGTTCTGTCCGTTTGCCCCTGCCACCGTGACCGTAGGAACACCTTTTTGCAGTTTGCCACTGCTAATGGAAGCCAAACCAGCTCTGGCCTCTTAGAAGGGACTCAAGTGTACTGTTTAAGTTGTGATGTGTGTAGGCTTAATGAAATCCACCACCATGTAAACCTCACTAGATTTATATAAATCATACACCTCCTTTAACCTTTAAAAAACAGTATGCAAGTGAGCTATCTAGGGCCTCTTTCCATCTTCATTGATGAGAGCCCTGCTTAAAAGCAGCAGCAGACACCCTAGATATGTGTTCACTGAGTCTGAAACTCGGGCATCTCTTTCATTAGGTAGTATTATGTAGAAGGATTTGTGTGGAAATATGAAGTC
Source organism: Zootoca vivipara (assembly GCF_963506605.1). Lineage (NCBI taxonomy): Eukaryota > Metazoa > Chordata > Lepidosauria > Squamata > Lacertidae > Zootoca > Zootoca vivipara. The sequence goes on along the minus strand of NC_083277.1, from coordinate 116,010,922 downwards.
TTCTATGTTTAAACATATGTACCTCTGTTTTTCTGTTTTTCGATCCTAGGGGCAGATTTATTGAAATTAACCAGGGAAGATGTCATCCAGATATGTGGTCCTGCAGACGGCATCAGACTTTTCAATGCTTTGAAGGGACGGTATGTATCATCTAGGCTTCCTTTAAAATGGTTTGGGCTTTTAATGTGCTGTACAGCAGAATTTCTGCTTTTCCAGTTTAGGATTTCCATATTTTATATTTTATTTTGGCACTTGAAAACCAGGTGGCATGAAGTGCTTACTTTGGTCTGCCCTGAATATCCCACCTTTCAGCTTTATTGAATGACCCTGGGTTCTAGAATTACAAAACAGAGAAAGGCTTCTCTGTATACATACAATGCAGTTTTAGACACTTAAATCATGTTCCCTCCTTACTCACCTTTTTTCTAAGCCAAAAAAGCCCCCTACATTTCCTGTTAAGAGAACTGCTCTGGTCCCCTGACCATATTAGTTGCTCTCATCTGTACTTTCCCTTCCCTGGCAGTCCCGTTTGTTCTTCTTAGATGTGGGACAGGTGCCGTGCTGTATCCCTCCTCCCAACCCACCCACTTTCATGCTTGCAATTTCTACCTGGCTTATCCTTAATCTACAACTCATGCCTCAGTAAGACGGATGGGAACTTCAGACACTGTGGGGGTATCCTGTAATAAGATCAGATGCGGCAGACTGACACAAAGCAGCTACCAGGTTTCTTGGGCACCTAGGAATATGAAGTATATATTGCACATAGTACAAGACTGGAACTCGACTAGAAACATCTTTGTTTCCTTTCAAGGTGGTTTGGATATGGATGGATGAGAGCACTTCTGTGGCTCCTTCATTAAATAAGTCTTGCTTCATTATTTCCTTTGTGAAATAGATATGCAATTGTTTGATTCTGATCTTTCCTCCTGCCCCCTTGAGCTGGAGAGGACTTGTGCTCTGCTGTTTCTTGAGTGATTGTTAGCTGGTCCCTCAAGTAAAGAAAGCAAATGTTGGCCAGCTCCCAAATCCACAAGAGTTAGGCTTCTGGCAAAGGTCAGCAAGAGGTGCTGTGCTAATAGCAAATCATACCATGGAGTTAATGGACCAGTTCTGATTGTTCAGATAGTAGTGTTTGGGTATGGGATGCAGTGAGTGAGGTGTAGAGTTGCCCTGCTAAGGCAAAAGTTCCCTGTTTTGCAACATTTTGTGTATTTTTAAGGTGTTCTCTGGCCCCCTTTTCTTTCTGTACCATGTAGCCTGTGTGGAACCTTCTTTCCCCTTTTCTGTCCCCTCTTAGTGCATATGCTCTTTCCTGTTCACTAGCACAAGCCAGCACCCCACCTCTTTTTATTTCTCCACCTCCACTCTTTCTTTCTACCCAATTGAAGAGAATGCTATCTGCACTGCAACAGGCCTCTCTGCACAACAGCTCAGTGCCCTTCCGTCCCCAGCCACCCTTCTGCAACAGCATACATGGGTTTCACTTCCCCAAGCAAAGTCCCTCTGGATTGGGCAGTCTGGCAGGTTGTGACAGACTGGGGGAAATGGTGCCATCTCCACTGCACATCTCTGATTCCAGTGAGGAGCAGTGCACAATATAGATGAAATTGTCTTCTTCCTCCCTGCCCCCTTTTTTGGGTTTTTGTACAGTCCTATGCTTTTTGATGGTTGTGGAGCAGGCATGCGTTATCCACCAGTGGGAAGTTGGAACAGACCTAGGAGGTCTGTAACATGGCCTCCCCCCCCCCCCCTGCATGCCCAAATTGGCCAAGCAGAGTTGTGAAACATTTTACCAACTTGTGAGTGCTGTTGAAGTGCTTCTTAATCAAATTATTCAGCTCTTTCCTTTACTCTTCATGGGCCTGTCCTTACAACATTCTCTGTTAACTCTGGAGTGCTCATGTCTTATTTTCTCCCAAGGATGGTACGGCCAAGGCTGACCATCTACGTCTGCCAGGAGTCGCAGCAACTGAGGGAGCAGCAGAAGCATGAAGATGGGGATGCAGCCAACAATACTTTCTATGGTGAGAACTTGAACTTCAGGAAAGAAGCCTAAGTGTCTCTTTTGACTAATGGACCCACAGGCTTTTGCAGTGGCAGCACTTCCAATACCAAACCAGGAAATGCTTTGGTAGCTCCAAATAAGTAGGGGTACAATCTTCAGTCCAGCCTTCCCCAATCTGGTGCCCTCCTGATGATGATAAACTTGTAGGCCTCGTGGAAATGTCCATGACATGTTTCTTAGGCAGCAGATTCTGCTGGAAGAAGTGGATTAGGAGACTTGCTCAAGCAAGCTTTAGTGGCCAGAAAAGAGTGTGGATTTATTTTTAATCTTACTGAGAATACTGTATAGCTGAATATGTTGATTGCCTTAGCGTCTTAGGAGGATGAGGTAGGTTAATATAAATATATAAAGGGAATACAGCACTACTCTGAATGTAGGTTAGTCAACGGCTAATTCCTGCTGAACTTGTTGCCTGACTGAATGTGCTCCTTGCCAACAACTGTTCTTACTTCTTCAGTGTACCATGCCATCTACTTGGAAGAATTGACAGCTGTGGAACTGACAGAGAAAATTGCCCAGCTCTTCAGCATTTCCTCTCAACAGATCAGCCAGATCTACAAGCAAGGTCCCACAGGGATACACGTGCTCATCAGTGATGAGGTAAGAGTGACCCAATAGTCTGCTGAAACACTGGGAACAGATGTGGGAGTTTAAAGTATCATTGCAGGCTCAGCTCTGCTTCCAAAAGTGTCTCCACTCCTTTGAAGTGGATGCCTTTTCTCATCACCGTACAATGTCTGTCACCTGTAGTTTCAGAGTAGACTGAGCAAGCAAGATGTTGCAGTTTTATACAGCTCTACTTAATTGTCCATTGACTTACTGAAAAACACAACAGCAAATACCATTGCTTAAACAGGGAAAATAAATCCCCGTTGAGTAATACTCTGTGTTTGTGTGTGTGTGTTTTAAAATACTGTTAAACCAAAGTAGGTACTAGTGAGGTAGGAGAGCTGGAAATAATGCCAAGATATTTCACACCTGTCAACCAATGTGCCCCTTTGGTTTCAGATACCGGTAGTACATGAGTAGATGAGTCTAAAAAGCCCTGGACACAAATTTTCATGGCCCTCTAGCTGTTATGGTGGTTCATTTAACCAAAGTAATGTATATAGCATTAACTCTGGAAGTGTATACTCAATTCTGACCAAACTAAGCCTCCTAGGAGCCAGAGGAGACAACATTATTGTGCTCTAGGAGGCTTGCTTTTCTCAGTGAAGTCCCTATTGCTAAAAGGAAGGAGAATTATTTAGATGGTCACATTGCTTGAATTCGCAGTTCTTTTTGAGTAATGCCTGGAGCCCTAAAAACTTCGGTTTTTCATTTCTATTTTAGATGATACAGAACTTTCAGGATGAATCATGTTTTGTCTTGGATACAATGAAAGGTACCAGTTTTTTTAAGTGCACAATATTATCCCAATCCCCTAGTCTTTTTCCTTTTCTCTGGAAAACCTAAACACTCCATTCTTTCCCGCCATAGGGTATCAAAACCAGCATGCCATAATAGTCGTGCATTGTCTTTATTATTAGTTAATTTTTTAGTCACTTTATCCCGCCCAAGGCAACCCAAAGCGACTTACAACCAAGCAAATTATGAATTGTCGTGGGGGGGGGAAGACAGGGGGGTTGTACTCCTTGTGTTCACCCAGTCTCATGGTGCTTTGCTTTCTTTGCAGCTGAAACCAATGATAGTTATCACATCATCTTAAAATAGAGGGAATTGGACTTGTTGCATCTTCTCTCATGCACCCAGCTTCATTTGCCTGTTTGGCACCTGGACCCACTGACAGAAATCCACAAGAGCAACAGAAACTCATCCTGCTTCCACAGCATGTTGCCTTCTGTTAGGTGAAGCATCTGTAGCATTGCTGGCATGCTGTAGACACCAGTTTGCAAGCACGGGGCTGCTTCTTCGGAGTTCGGTGCCATGGCTACACCCACTGCCTTTTGAAACAGCCAGACTGGCCAGTGATGGATTTGCAATTATGTATATTGGGGGTGAGGTGGGCAACCTTTTTGATATGCGACAGCTTGGCCGGTTGTGATGGATGCTCTGGGAATCCCTGGACAAATGAGCATCTATTCCGAGGGTCCTCTTCCATAGCCTGTCCCAGCTATTCAGGCCTCCCAGAGGCGTATTTGGCTGATAGAGCCAAGGAGACTTTCAGGTTTGCTGGCCGGTTAGGTAGGGACTTTGTTCCGATTCTGACTTTTTCAGACTATGTTACAGGTAGAGGGTTTGTGGGCGAGCAGCTGTCCAAGTGTGAGTGATACGTGGCTGTCTTCTCTGCCAGTGTAAGTTAGGAATAACGCCTATCTTGTGAGATCCATAGGGTTGCCTATGGCTTTGCTATACAATGCAACTGAAAAGACTTCAAATGCAAAAGAAGGAATTGCTATCCTGAGCTGTTGAGGAACACAATGAACTGAGACAGAGGCAAAAAGATTGTGGGGTTTTTTAATAAAAAAAAATGTGTTGGCTTTTTTGGGGGGAGGGGTATGTAGAAATGATGGCTGCCTTTGAATGAAATCCCACAGGAGGGCCATAATAACATTATCCCAGAAACAGCTCATGCAGCAATAGTCTCTAGTGCTTATTTGAAAAGCCTGTGGAAGCTCCATGGTGACAGAAGTGCCTGCATGTCCGTTTCCTGGGCAGCAGCCAGCCTCGGGTAAAGGCTTCAGCCTTCTGAGACATGGATGCCAAGATGCATTTTTTGAGCTTTGGAGAAAAATATGGCAAACTGTTACAACTGTAGTGATGATGCCGTGAAAATACACAGGAGAACAACTCGTCTGAAGGGGGAAACACCACTTCTCCTTTAGCCTTCCAGTCCCCCTAGAAAGCAGCAAATCTCTGGAAGCTGCAACCTTGTGCGTCACAATGTCAGTTGCACAATCAAGTCTTGATAGACACTGCGTTGGCCGTAGAGCTGGCAGCTGGTGTCAGCTGCACTTAAGCGAAGTTGGAGAGGTGGGGGAAATAGCTTTCATTTCATTAAATGAAACCTACTTACATATTTTTCTCAGTACTAGATGATTTGAAGGTTTTTAAAATCATTTTGACTTGGTATTTTTACCAAAAAGTGCTGAACTTTTATTTAAATCAATTAGGTTTAGTAGGTTGCTTCTTAAGGAGGCAAGAAACTGGGTCCGGTCAAGGTCAAGTGAAATAAAGTCAATGATGAAGAAGAAAAACCTTGGAAGTTGCGACTCCACAGCTTTTAAGTAGAAATGTTATGTCTCATCATATATATGCCAATAAAGATCAACTCTTGTTTTCAGTCAGTCTCTGGCTCAGTTGTCTTCGGAGCTGGGAGTTTACAACTATGACATAGTGCCCCCTCCAGGATCGTAGCTGGCCAAATTTGGGGTTTTGTTTGTTTTCAGAAATGCCAAGACTTCACAATCAACAGTTTGTATGGTTCAGCAGAATGCTTATTCAGACTGGAAACAGTGATGGAACCAAATCTGAAGTGACCCAGAGAAGTTCACATTTTGGTAGCCTCTGTTTTGATGAAAGCCAGATCTACTTTTTCCAGCTCAAGGTGATGATCAGCTGGCTGGTTGGGATGCAGGCACACACACACACACAGCCAGAGTTGGACTAGCAGTTAACTACCAGAGATCTCCTCGCTGCCATTGAATAATAAAGTTGTGATTTAGCGTCTTCCCAGCGATAATCAAAGATGGTGCAAACCAAATGACAGAGCATGGCTTTTTGTGTGTGTGTTGCTAAAAATGAAACCTACAAGCTCTAAAACATGACGGTGGGTTGTGTTCCTTTTTATATTCTGGGACCTTTAATAATGTGGGAGTCATTAGCCATCATAGACCATGCAGCATCACTTAGTGATGGTGTAGAAGATAAGAATTGAATAGAAGATTTGGGGTCTTTTTTTTTTGCTGCAGAATAATCTCTACCACTAGAAACTGAGAATAATATTAGCTGTACATAAGAGAGGTGTCAAATGTTGGGCCAGTGGTGCTTTTGTACATATTTTTTGCACAAACAGTGGTTTAGGACTGAGAATTTACATTCTAATTAGTTTCTCTGATCATGTGTGACAGGTTTAATGAGACAAATGTACAAGTGTCATGCTTGCTTAAGCTTTGTATCATTTTTGCTTTTGCTTTCAGGTGTGTAAATTCATCCACCACGTCCGTCCACAGTCAGGTGTGCGGACATTGTATCTATGTTCAAATTGAGCTGTTGAGTAGACCAGGACAATAATTAATACAAAGTGTTGAACACCAATTATATGGGGTTCAGAAAGAAGTACAAAGCAGGAGAGTTTCCACATTTTATATTAGTTTGCTTCTATTCTTCCTTGGCAACTTTGGTAAAGGGGTGATTCAATTTTTGCTTGCTTAGGAGTAATTGGGCTAGTTAAAATCAACAACAGCATTGCTGATGCAGCAAAAGATTGCCTGGAGCTTGCATACACCATTAACTGGTGTATGGAACATAAATTATCATTGCAAGCACAAAACCATTGTTAAATTTAAAATATTACCTCCAGCATGCTGCTTCCTCATGCTTTTATGCTCTTCAGAACTATATCAGCTTTCTTCCATATGTCTGGCTAATGTGTTTTGAACACATTACTTTGTGTGTATGAGATACTAACCTAGCTAAGATATTTGATCTCTTTATTTAAACCGCAAATTTACGCCACTCTGTGGCGCAACTGCATCAGCGCAACCGGGTGCCTTCATCTGCCCCAATTGCAATTAAATATGTCTCTCCAGTATCAGTCTCTATAACCACAGCAGGCGCTGTAATAACTCTCCAATGGTTTGACTTTACCCCCGAGGAGCACTCTTCCATTGGCTCTCGAGACACACTAGTGCCAACAACAAGAAGTATGGCAAAAATCAGTTTCTGGATCAGATACCATTGCATTGACTACAGAGCGACTCCTGTCTCACTCTTGAACCCTTGTGAGTTAGACTAAGCATTGCAGTTGTTTGGAGTTTGTGCCACTGGTTCTGATAGCCCAAAACTTTTCTTTCCCTGCTGCTCCAAGGTACTGGTTAGTAGCAACAACAACAAAGTTCATGTGTGTGATGAAAGCATAATGGCCCTTTAGCATGGATGTCCTGTGTGGCCTGGCTTGCATTGTAAAAGTAGCCCATGGTTTAGATTGCATTTTAACCCATAGTGGTATTTTCGTCACTGTCTCTACGTAGTTTTGCATAGGTTACAAGTAGATAGGAATAGTATTGCACTCCTAAGTTCCATGAGACTTACCTGGGAGTAAGGTGTATTTCAATTACTGTATTTCAGTTGCAATCGGAGTAGGTGGTTTGTGCACTTGAGGCCAACTACAATTTACAAGTCTCAAATAATAGGATGGAGAGAGAGGGATTCTGTTCAAATAGGTCCAGCTTCGAGAGACCTAAATTGAAATAATTGAGTCTGCATCTGAATTTGCAGGTGTGTGTTAAAATAGCGAAACTACTTCGGGCTGGTTGGTTGGCAGGGGCAGTGTTGCCTTAGGTATGAGCTGTAATTTTGTTTTTCTCCTTTTTCTAATTTGTTGTGGCACAGCAATTACACTTGCATTAACTGAAAACCAAAATGAAGTGGCCCGGACTTGTTTAGCCTCAGGGTTAAGACTGCAATCTTCATACCTGAAAGCAGTGGCTCTATGTATCCTGTATGCAGCATATAGGATTATGCTGCATGACTTCTGCTTCCAGTGAGAAACTTCAGTGCCCTTCAAATCATTTCTTCACCCCTATAGTGAAGAGAAGTACTGTACTGTACTTAATTATGGCAACAGCTTTCCCTTGTTTCAAAGGCATCCCATCTAGTAACAGGGCTATAGTCAGTGCTATTTTTCTAGAAAAAAAGAATTGCCAAAACTCACCGTGAATGCCTCCCCTTGTTCTCTTATAATGGCACTGGCACCCACCTGGAGAGGTGCCAGAACTGAGTTCCAGCGAGTCCCGGCTGGAAAAAAGCCCTGGCTCTTTCACCATCAAGAATGTCAATGCAAAGTTGACGCATGCGCCTCATAGAATCGTAGAGTTGGAAGAAAAATGCTCCCGTTTATAAAATATGGAAATCTAACAGAAGGGGGTGGTATCCTGATGCTCTAGAATTCCCGCTCCCTTAAAACACCAAGGAAGGTGCTTGTATAACAATGCAGGTTTGTTTTCAAAAGGCATCTGAATCCTAGTTGAGGTCATTTAGTGCAACTCCCTGCAATGCAGGAACTCAACTAGATCATACATAGCAGATGACCATCCAACCTCTGCTTTAAAAAACTATAAGGAAGGAGAGTCCACTGCCTTTGCTGGGAATCTGTTGGTCATCTCTTACTGTCAGAAAGTTCTCCCTCTTAAGGTAAGTAAGGTTTGGGTGAAAGGAGGCGGCGAGAACCATGACGAGCTAAGCTTGCATTTACCCGCAGCGGCCGCTAGGTGGAGCGCCTGGAACAGCAAGCCCGCTTTCCGTGCGCCGTCATGCGCTTCCCGCTTCAGCCACCTCTTCGCGACTCCATTTCCCAGTGTCCAAAGCGCCGCAGAGATGCTGCCGTCGTACCTTGGAGAGGCCAGCTCAAGTCTTTCTCTCCCCGCTTCCCCCGCCTTCTGAGGGAGGCTGCGCGCGCACGTGCCAGGCGCCTCTCCGGAAGCGCCTACATTTCCCATGCTGCCCCGCGGCCGCCCCACGCGTTTGGGAGGGAGAGGGGGGAAAAAAACCCCGCCGAGGAGGCGCGTCACGTGGCACGTGCTATATAAAGGGAGGCGCTGCGCCGGCAGCCCTATTGTTATCGCCGAGCCGGAGCCGAGGAGGCCGGTGGTCCTCGCCGCCCGGGGCTGTCGCCTGCCAGAGCCGCCGTCGCCGCCGCCACCACCGCCGGTTTCCCTCTCCCTCCCCTCCCGAAGCACGGAGCTGCTGCTTGACTACCGTCCCCTGACCCTGGGGGATCTCGGGCTTCGCCCTGCAGCCCCGGCCTGTGCGGAGGGAGGGGAGGAGGGACCGGAGGGAGGGAGGAAGGAGCCCCCACCCGGTGAGTGAGTGAGTGAGTGAGGGGGCGCTGGACCGGGGGGGGGCAGGGAAAGAAGGCGGAGAGGCTGAATGGACCAGAGAGATGTCAGAAGGCTATTCATCCTCCCTTCAGATAGATAGATAGATAGATAGATAGTATCCCAGGCCATAATTATCTGTATGCTGTATGTAGATACCTGCATACCTATCGATATAAATCCGGTTTGAAGGCAATAGATTTCACTCACTTCTTGAGGGGAGGTCCCTCAGCCTTATTCTCCCTACTTAGATTATTTTTTTGTAGTTCCTTAATTATAATAATACCACCCCAGGGCCATAATTATACTGTATGTAGATATCTATCGATTTATATCTGGTTTGAAGGCAATGGATTTCGCTCACTTCTTAAGGGGAGGGGAGGTCCCTCAGCCTTATTCTCCCTACTTAGATTATTTTGTAGTTCCTTGAGATTTCAGAAGGGGGGGTCATCTTTCCGCCTCCTTATCATCCCCCCCTTCCTTATCATATCCTTCCCCATCCCTTATCCATCCCTCCTTGAAGCTACTTTACAAAGAAGTGATTGTCTTTTAACTCTCTTTTTTTTTACATGCAGGGCTGGTGGGGGGACTTCCACTTTCAAATGACATGCTGGCTGCCCACCTTTTTTGGGGGGGATGCAGGGCTTACCTACCCAGCTGGGCTGAAATGGGTCCCTGCTCCTGAGCATTGCGTGCAACCCCCCCCCCCCCATGATGCAGCAGGTTGCTCCTTTCCCTCTGTCTCGCCCCTTCCTCCCCGCCATAATCACATCTTAAAAGATGCCTTTTAACGCATGTGAGACAAAGAGAGAGAGAGAGCTGTTGTGTCTATTATCCTGAGGTGAATTAATATTATCTTTGAAATTGTTAAAGAATTCAACTTTTTTCAAGTTAACCTCAATAGCACCACCCTCCTCCCACACAGGTGTCTTACTATCTCAAGAAGAACACATCAACTATCTCTTGGAACAACAGCTATGATAATGCACACCCAAGCTGGGCTGGTTGAAAAGGGCAGGTGCTTCAGAAAAGAAGTATTTTGTTCTTGTTTATGGCATTGTGGTGTGGGTTAAGGACTTATCTAAGGTACTGTACCGTTGGTTTGAGGTGGGGCTTGCACTGGAGAATCCTTGGGGCCTTCATGTGATGCTTCTTAGAGCGATTAGCTTCATGGCTATTCAAACAAAGGTGGATATATACATGCTGTTCTTGGTTTTGTGGCCTAGAATGGGGAAATGTTATATGGGCTTGCTGGATGAGATAAGAATATGACATTCATGGGGGACTCTTTCTGCTTCATTGATGGAGTTCAGAGTGATGTTTCTGACATGTCAGGCAGTGATATTTTATTCTTGAGATTACATTAGAAATGGTTTGTCAGAGTCAAGGTGGGCTCATATGCTTTTAGAGGTCTAATATTAAGAACAGTGTAATGGAAGTTTGGCCTTGAAGATCAAGTGTTTTAATGTCAGTTGAATCACAGGCAATTCCTGAATAAAATGTGTATTACTTTTCTTCCCGGCATTTGAAGGCTCTTGTAAGCCTTTTCTTTAGAAGGTTCTGGAAAGTCTCTCTTTCCCCACCCTTGGATCCTCCACCTCCCCATGACCAAGCTATGGGGTCAGGTGTGAGATACCCTATTAGTTATTTTTAGTTAAAGTGAAGGTCATGAGAAATGGAATGGCATTGTCTTACTGAGTTGTTGGCACTTCCTGAGTTGAGATGTTTCCTCCCCCTTTTCCAAAGTGATACATTAAAGGTCAGCTGCCCCCTTTCACTGGAATGCTGCATTGGATAGTTTCTTCTGTGTGTATTTTGATGAAATCTTCCTTTTTGAAATGGAGCTGGGGGTGTGAGGAAAATCTTAATACTGTATATTGAAGAGTTATTTTGTTAAACCTGGAAAACACAGTGGCCTCAGCTTGTCATTGAACGTGTTGGAGCCAAGTGCGTAAAAGTAGATTGCAATAGGCTCATGATTAAGGTTCCCCAAAGTCACTGGCAATACAAAACACAGCCCAGTCATCAGATGTTGCATGAAAGCCAATGGTATATTCAACCAAAAGCATAGACTTCCGTACAGGGTTCCACGAAGTTTGAAAATTGCTTAGCCCTGCATGAAGTGACGGAGAACTTGAGGGAGTGGGAGTGGTGGTATTTCTCATACATGGCATGAAGTGAGAAAATTTCCCCCAGCTCGCCTCCCACATTATGAGTGTTCAGTCGTGGATAGCGAACTCTGGGAGGGTTTTCCTGCCACACTTGTGCATAAATACATTTGCCAGGGAACTCATTTCCTGATTGCCAGTGATAACAACCTAATAAACCCCGTTGGCATAATACAGCCATCACCAACCCGGTGCCCTCCAGATATTGCGCTCCATCAACTGTAGCCAGCATACCCAAGCCATTGTTCTGGGATGATGGGAAATGTTGCCCAACAGCATATGGAACCCACCAAGTTAGGGAAAGCTGGTATATAATTGCTCAAGTATCTGCCTCCAAATCCTCATGTTAATGTCCTGAAAAAGTCCAACATATGTACTGCTGATTTTGAATTTGTAAAATACTGTACAGTCGTACCTCGGCTCCCGAACACCTTGGTACTCATCCATATTTTGGCTCCCGAATGCTGCGAACCCAGAAGTGAATGTTCCGGTTTGCAAACGTTCTTTGGAAGCCGAACGTCTGACGGGGCTTCCGCGGCTTCCAGTTGGCTGCAAGAGCTTCCTGCAGCCAATCAGAAGCTGCACCTTGGTTTCCGAACGTTTTGGAAGTCGAACGGACTTCCGGAACGGATTCCGTTTGACTTCCGAGGTACCATTGTACTGTACAATAAGTGCTTTTTAGAGTCGGATACTTGCCTATTCTGCTGTGTATTTGCCCAGCATAAACTGCTGAAGTATGGTGATAAGAGTTCATAAGAGAATACATGAGAATGATTATGTGATAGTTTGAAAGGTGATGTTAGGCCCAGTAAAATGGTCCTAGAGCAGATGAAGATGAACAGCTTTGCCTTGGAGTTTAACCAGAGACGTGTCTTCTTTACCTCAGAACAAGTGATGTCATAATGACTTTTCAAGAAGGTTATCTTTCAGAGTCTAATGTATGAAAAGTCTGAATTATGGTGAGAACATAGAAGAGGGCACAAAGAAAAATCATTTAGGAAGGTGAATTTCACACTTGCTAAAAAGAAAACACTCAGACTGGGTCAGCAAACTTTTTCAGCAGGGGCCGGTCCACTGTCCTTCAGACCTTGTGGGGGGCTGGACTGTATTTTGAAAAAAGATATGAACAAATTCCTATGCCCCACAAATAACCCAGAGGTGCATTTTAAATAAAAGGACACATTCTACTCATGTAAAAACACGCTGATTCCTGAACCATCCGCAGGCCGGATTTAAAGGCGATTGGGTCGCATCCGGCCCCCGGGCCTTAGTTTGGGGACCCCTGCATATCTGCACTTAAGAGCAAATTCAAACCTAGTGTTCTTACCCCAGTGGTATGAAAGAAAGAAGCCACTTTTTACATGGATGAGCAATAATCTGCTCCCTGTTTATTCCACAGCATGTTCCATTGCTGCCAAATGAATGATCTGAGTTGTCTCTCATCCTTTGTAAGCTCTCAGTTACAGAACAGGCTGCTTCTGACTAGTTCAAGGAGTGCAAAACAGTGTTAGAAACTAAGGTATATAAGCTAATTGCCAAATGGCATCTTAATCCTAAATTATAGTCGCCACAATGGAATGTCTAGGTGCCATTTTCCCTCCATGAAACATCATTATTATTATTATTATTATTATTATTATTTTCATGTCTATGTCATTTTATATTATAAAGGGGGGGACTCAAAGCTGTTCAACACATTAAAACATTAAATAAAACAACCCAGAATAAAACAAATTCAAGCTTCAAGAAAAAATATATTGGATCCTTGTCTAGGCTTTCCCCATACTTATTTAGCTACTTAATTTGTATAGTTGCTCCATAGCAGAAGCACTCTAAGAAGCCAGGGTGGTATAGTGGTTAGAGCAGGCATCCCCAAACTGCGGCCCTCCAGATGTTTTGGCCTACAACTCCCATGATCCCTAGCTAACAGGACCAGTGGTCAGGGATCATGGGAATTGTAGTCCAAAACATCTGGAGGGCCGAAGTTTGGGGATGCCTGGGTTAGAGGGTCAGACAAGAACCTGGGAGATCAGGGTTCAAATCCCCACTCAGTCATGAACCTGACTGGGTGACCTGGGGCCAGTCACAGCTTCTTAACCTACCTCACAGGGTTGTTGTAGGGATTGATTGAGGAGGGGGGTGAACCATGTCCTCCTAGGAGAAAAAGATGGGATATAAATGCAATAAATAAGCTCTTCTGCTGACCTGCTTATGAAAGCTGGAGGAGCAAGCCAGACGGAGATGTCAGTCACCACCCTGCCATCCATAAATCTCCACGTGGTCGCAATTGGATCTGCGCCAGTCGCAAAATGTGCCTGGCACCTGGGGAATTTTAAACACTGAAAAAGGACTAAAGACAAGTTAGCTCTATTAAAAATATGTCTGACCTTTTAACCCCCCCTGAAATAGAGAAGAAGCATCAGGCCGACAGACATGATGCAATTAAAAATAAATATTGATGGAAAAATTATAGATGCTTTAACCAGAAAATCTCTCGAAATGCAATATAGTTATCAATAAAATTATTACTAATAGAACACAAAATCAAGATTCATTCCTGCCTTTCCTCCAAAGCTCTCAAGAAGGAGTGTGTATAGTTCTCCCTTCTCTCTCTCTCTCTCTCTCTCTCTCTCTCTCTCTTTCTCTCTCTCTCTCTCTCTCCCTCTCTCCCTTATCATCACAGCTACCTTATGAGAGAGGTTAGACTGAGAGAGCAACTGGCCCATGTTTTACCCGCTTGATTGTCCTATGATCTCAGTTGTAGGTTCAGCTCACAAATGTTATTTAACCTATGTGATTAACCTATTCTCTGGAGTATGGTGACAGGGCGATCCGATGTTGTCGCTTAGAAGCTGTCTTGTTATCTGAATGATTTAATTGGTTTATAGTGCAGCAAAACAGTTTGACTGGGCTCAGGCAAATGGGCTGAGAGATAAGCAAGCCTTGTTGCCTACCCATGCAGCCCTAAATTCTCCAATTAACAGTAACGTCCTCTTGAAGCATGGTTACCGCCTTTGGAACAAACCGCAATCTTAAATAATAATAATTATTATTATTATTTATTTATTTATACCCCGCCCATCTGGCTGGGCTTCCCCTGCCACTCTGGGCAGCTTCCAACAAACATTAAAATGCATCAAATATCACTGATTAAAAACTCCCCTAAACACGGCTGCCTTTAGGTATTTTCTAAATGTCAGGTAGTTGTTTATCTCTCTGACCTTTGATGGGAGGGTGTTCCACAGGGCGGGTGCCACTACCGAGAAGGCCCTCTGCCTGGTTCCCTGTAGCTTTGCTTCTCGCAGTGAGGGAACTGCCAGAAGGCCCTCGGCGCTGGACCTCAGTGTCCGGGCAGAACGATGGGGGTGGAGACACTCCTTCAGGTATACCATGGTTTATTGTTGCTTTTTAATCCTGGAAGAGGGAAGAGAGTAGGTGCTGTGGGTGCAGGCATAAGGCTATCTCTGCTCCTTAAACCAACATGACCACCTGAACCTAGCTGCGCAGGGTCACACTTGTAGATGCTTACCATTTTTGCTACTCCCTCCTCCTAGTTTATTTCTTTGGAAATGTGTGGATATGTGCAGAGCGTGTTATTTATTGCTCCTCTTCTCCTATTCAAAGTGCAGCGACATCCCCTCTTGTGACATTCTTGGAAGTTGGTTCCAAATCCTAGCGCACACATTTGAAAAAGGAGCTCTTTGTTTGGCCAGAGCCCTTGGTGCCTTGACAAGAGCTTGTGTGGTCCACTGGGTGTGTATTCAGTGTTGGTACTGGGTCTGGACGAAAGCTTATTTTGGATTCCACCCATAGACCACAGGATAGCTCTGTGCTCAAAGCAACCTGACCAGACCTGTCCCTCAAAAATAATGACTTTTTTCAATTTGTTCTGTGTTCCGGTCAGTATTTAATTGCCTTGTACAGAGCACAATCCACGCTACTTGACCCTACAGCAGTTTGCAATAGGAACATTATAGTGTGTGTTGCTTTGGGATATTCCCCATGTTTGTTTGGTTGGTTTTTATGGCAGGAGAGCAGTAAGTATGGGGTGCTTGCAGAGCCTCTATGTTCCTCAGCATCTTCGGATGATGACATCACCCAATCCTAGTGCAGTTTGCTTCTCTCTGCAGTGATGGTGCCATGTCATTCTGGGCACAATCCCTTCTGCTCTATATGTGGTAACTTTGTGAAATTGGACACTCAGGGAATTCTTGATGAGGTTATTGTATTGCGGAAGGGTATGAGATCACAAACAGCCTGGTCCCCGTCCCCACCCCCCACCCCGGGGCCGAGAAAAATGCAATTTAAGAAAGAAGATATGTACACTCCCTTATTTCAGAGGCCCGCGCCAGCTTTCTTTGATGATTGACGGTTCTTAATTTTTCAAAAAAAGATGCGTCTTTGATTTACTTCTGTAGAGTCCCAAAATAGCCTGAGCTTTTTTGCAGCAATACAGAGGGAGTTTGTGCTAGAGGGAGCCACGGGCTGTCAGATGGGGCCGTGTTATTTTCCCTGGTTCCTCCTCTCCTCATTCATGGGCTTTTTGGTGTGAGGAAGGGGCAAAGGCTCTCTGCCATCAGTGTTGGCTCACCTATTGCAATTGGCAGGCTAAAGCTGGGCTTCCCGGTGTTCAGGTGAGCACCACAGGGCACTCGAATGCCCCACTTCTGGCCCCTCCCTCTACTCTTTGTTGGGCAAGGCTACAATCAATTATGCAGAGACACAGTGGGCAGGCAGCCTCCCTTGTGGATGAGCGCCTCAGGTTCCCACTAGTCTTTCATTTATTTCTCTCTTGGCACGCAGTGTGCCCTGGCATACAGTCTTACAAATTTGGGCAAGACCCATGTATTTGGAGCCTTAATTTTGTATATTGTCATCTCATGGGCGTAGCCAGGATTTATGTTGGGAGGGTGCAGAACCTCAGTTAAGTATTTTGTACACTCGTGTATCATCTCTTGGTGGGGTGTTTCCTTTTTTTAATTCCATCTCTCTGTCTTTCTCTGCGCCCCCCCCTTTAGTAGAGAGAGTCCAAATAGGTGAGCCTTGTATCCCTTCGTATGTCAGTCTCCTGTGACAGTTTACTATGAGATAGTAGGTAGCATCGTGATTTCAGTACATTCTAATGTCAGCGTTTGTGGGAATTGCTCTTCCAGTGAAATTAAGGTCACGACAGGAAGCTTGCACTTTCCTGTCTCTGTTTCAGGTTGCCTGCAAACTCTGGAAGACAATACAGCATTGCATTACATGGCGAACGGTCTGTGTGCAAGCACCCTGTGTCTGCTTTGTTCACATATGCTTCCTTCTAAAAGAAGCTTCCTTTTAAAAACCGAATACTGGCATTACAAAAAAGCATTGGGTTGCAATATGCCAATCACAAGAATATATCTAGAGAGTCTCCTGTCTTATATCCCCAGCTTAGGAGGAGGATTTTAGACCGGGAGTTATTTTAAAATGGAGATTGTCTTATCTTGACAAAATGACTTTTAAAATACGTCTCTGAGTTTGCAGAATGATAATCACTGTAATGGAAGCGTTGACATTGCCAACTACAGCTCATGAAACCTTCCTTAAAGGGAAGGGAAGGAGGAAACAATCAACCCCTTACCCATAATAATAAAAATGTGTTTTTAAAGGCTGGTGGAGATATACATACACAGGACATGCCTCTCGTGTGTTGGGGAGACTTCCCCCTTCCCCTTCTCGGTTTCAAAGTTAACTATCTTCAGATTTGCCTCTGCACGTGTGTGTGTGTGTGTGTGTGTGTGTGTGTGTGTGTGTGTGTGCTAACAGTAAAAGGTAAAAAGGTAAAGGGACCCCTGACCATTAGGTCCAGTCGTGACCGACTCTGGGGTTGCGCGCTCATCTCGCATTATTGGCCGAGAGAGCCAGCGTATAGCTTCCAGGTCATGTGGCCAGCATGACAAAGCCGCTTCTGGCAAACCAGAGCAGCACATGGAAACGCCGTTTACCTTCCCGCTGTAGCGGTTCCTATTTATCTACTTGCATTTTGACGTGCTTTCGAACTGCTAGGTTGGCAGGAGCTGGGACCAAGCAACGGGAGCTCACCCCGTCACAGGGATTCGAACCGCCGACCTTCTGATCAGCAAGCTCTAGGCTCTGTGGTTTAACCACTGCGCCACCTGGGTCCCAGTACTTGGGGCCAAACCATGATTAGAAGCAGGTTTGCATAGTGCTTTTAACCATAGTTCCAAAACTCTGAAAGGGAGGGGAGCACTGGTGGTGTGCGTGAACCTGAGTGGGGGTGTTTCTTGTTCTTTCCATCATAGCTTAGAGGCTGGACAGAGTTTCATCTGTGCCAGGTCTTAATAGGTGACAATCCAGTTCTGAACTGGGACCAATTCCGCCAGCTATGGAAGGCTTTGAATGTGGCGCAGCCTCGTGATTTTGGGTTGTACTTTCTGGAAGACCACACCTTTGCTTTTGTAGTCTGGCATTACACATCAGGATGGTTATTAAAGCTTGTATTTCTGGGAAGTTAAGCAATGACGATTTCGCAGATGTTCTAAGATGGGCCCTGGGAATGGGAGAGAACTGATAAGAAAATGGAGAAAGTCACAAGATGTTGCCAGGAACACTTGCAGCTGGAATGAGTTTCCTCTAAGAATGAAGGTTTGGAGCCTGAATTGCAACCAATTACTAAGGGGGATTGTTGAGTGCTTCCTGCAGACATTGGAAACTGCTTCATACTGAGTCAGACCAATATTACCAGCTCAATATTACCTACCCTCTCAGGCCATGGCTCTCCAGGGTTACAGCGCAAGGGCCTCTTCCCAGCCCTACCTTGAGATGCCAGGGATCAAACATGGGATCTTCTGCATAGAAAGCAGATGCTCAACCATGGATATATGTGATTGGGAAGACTAGCAGTTGTTTTGAATCCAGCCTAAAATGCTGCTGGACCCTGTAGTTCACATGCTGAAAGTGCTGAGGATACATTGGTTTCCTCTGGTATATGCTGGGGCAGTCCAGAAGACCAATTGGCGATTGGCTTGATACTGGCCCTGGCAATGTACAGTCTCTGCAAATTGGCGCTTTCCGTTACGGGAAGCTTTCCCATTCTTCCGCCATAGTACTAAAACCAGCGGCTGATGAAACTGCTAAGCAGACACATGTTTCAACAGGGCAGAGGGCAGAGGGCATGTTTGAGCTGCGTGTGAAGTATAACGGGTGGAGGGCAGTGATGGAGATGGGGAGTTTGGGTTGGTAGCAGAGTAAAGTTTGACAGCCTGTTTTATGGCAGGAAGAGAGCGAGGTAGCATTGCGCATAGAGAATAGCGTTCAAGTTGCAAAGTCTGGCATGGGAGAAAGGTGCAAAGCAAAAGACACACACACACACCAGTTCTCATTTCAGTCAATTGAGTGTGAAGGATGAAATCTGCGTACAGTACTTCTTTCAAAGGCATAGAACAGTGTCAATTAAAATAAAAATGACCACAAACTTGAGGACTCTTTTATGGTGGAGGTCAGAGAGCTGCAAATTTTCCTCCCAACGTAAGCATGGTCTACGAGGAAAAACATCCCTCTCAGGCATTGAGTCATTTTCGATTGACACAAATTCATCCCTGAAGTAATCTGAGATTTGACTTTATCTTGTCTGCCCTGGCTCCTCTACCATGCCAGAGGTGTTCAGTAGCATCTGCGCCTGGAGAACAGGGTCTCTTGCTTCTCTGGGAAGTGGGTGAAATACAGTATGTGTCTTAGGGCAGCGGTGAAGATGGAAGCTGTAGTCCAAAACCAGATTGGCAAAGGCTGTGCTGGAGGCCGTAAAAGCAGCGCACTGCTCCCTCCCAGTAACACCACATTGTGTCCAAGCTTGTGACAGTTCCTGTCTTCAGATGGGGTTGGGGGTCTAATTAAAAGGCTGCAAGTAGGAGTACTGGCCTCCCACCCTCCACTTCTCTTTTTCTCTCCCCCTTTTGACTGTAGTCAGTGGTTTAAGCTCCTTGTTTGACTGCCTCAATTATGTGATAGGGCTACTCCTACATGCATTTCTCTGCCAGCACTTTGCCAGTGGTACTTAACTGCTTGAAACTCTTTCTTGTTTGCTGCGTTGTGTGTGAGATGTCACTGGGGTTGGAAGTCTACCTACTCGCATACCGTTGCGAGAGAAGTTAAGAGGTAGGGGGAGGATCACAAAGTTTCTTACATGTTTTGTTTAATGCTATATATGTCACTTCAATTCACTTTTTGCAGATATCTTTTCTCAGCATGCATGCAAAGGGCAGGGGCCCACATGTGCTGCCAGGTTTTCTTGTAAACAAAGGGAACGTTCTCAGGTGCCCAATAGCAAATAGCTCCATTGAAGTAGACCAGTTGGCACATGTGTTGCTCAGCCCAGACTGTTTCAGTTTACACATAACTCTTGCTGGTAGGAAATCCTTGAGGGTGATGTAAACCTGCATTCTGGCAGCTCTCCACCCACATCGCTAATGAATTGACATAAGGACTACTAATGTGACAAAGGTGAGTTGCAGTGGCGTGTGCAGGCTGTGTTCTCTTCTGCCCTAAAACGCACGTGCAGAGCCAATGATGTGAGTTTTATTGGAATAGCAGGAACCAAAGTCAGTGAAAATGCTAGACTGATTTTAAAGTGGTTTGTTAATGAAAGAAGGCAAGGGATGTCTCATCTGTCCTGGTCACAAATTTGTTTGAGTCCATATATTTTCCTGTGTGAATGAGTTTCATAGTCCAGAAGGTGAAAAAAGGGGTGTTAATTTTTTTTTACCCAGGCTGACCAGTGTTAGAAACTCAGATACCTAATCTAAACCTGGCATCCAGAGATCTCTGCATGGATGCAACTGGACCTGTGCCAGTCGCAAAACATGCCTGGTGCCTGGCTAATTTCTAACACTGCTCCCAACTCTATAAAATGAATTTGTTTGCTCCCAACAGACTTTACAATACTTCCCTCACCCATCCTCTCTGGATGCCAGGTTGGCGACTAGGGAAAGCAAAACGTCACTTAGAGAAGGATCTGAAATATTTTAATTGAAGCTTGAATTTGTTTTATTCTGGGTTGCTTTATTTGGTGTTTTTAATGTGTTGCATACCACTTTGAGATTTGTTTTTTTTTAATATAAAGCGGTATAGAAATTAAAAGAATAATAAGTAAATAAATACTCCATTGGGGAAAGAAGGCGCCTGGACACTCCATTATGGCGCCCGTCACCTAGCTTGTATATTAGGTTGTATATCTGGGTTTTTAACACTGGTTGGGAGGGACCTCAAAGGTCGTCTAGTCTAGCGCCCTGATGATGGGGGAAACCTCCTCCTCCTCCTTCCTCAACAGGTGACCCCTCAGCCTCTGCTTAAAAACTTCTAAGGAAGGTGGCTCTGTTCCACCACCTTCTGAGGCAAGTCTGTTCCACTGCTGAGCAACATCAGGAGGCTCTTCATAATATTTATAAGTCAAAATTCCCTTTCTCGCAATTGGAAGCAATTAGGTTGGATCCTACCTGTGGTAGCAACAGAAAACAAATTTTCTCCATCCTATGTGAGACAAACCCTTCAAATATTTGAAGGCGGCTATTGTCTTGTCTCTTATTTGTCTCTCCTGCAGCCTAAAAATATGCAGATCCTTCCACTTTTCATTACATATTTGGCCTCCAGGCACCCTCTCCCCAAATCATTTCTCTTGCCTTTCTCTGGACATGTCCCAGTGCTACATAAACAACCATGATTCATTTACCGTATATAGTTATCCCAGATATACAAGAAGGCCTTCTGTAGCCAATAGTGACCATACAACCCTGCGAAACCCTTAGTCTTGTGCAGGCATAGGCAACCTTGGCTCTCCAGATGTTTTGGAACTACAACTCCCATGATCCCTGACCACTGGCCCTGTTAGCTAGGGTTCATGGGAGTTGTAGCTCCAAAACATCTGGAGAGCCAAGGTTGCCTATGCCTGGTCTTGTGGGTCTTATGGATCAATGAGACTGGCTTTCCTGTATCTCTGCCTTGAATGGGAAAGGTGGACAGCCTGCGTTCCCTATAGACCTGGAGGGAGAGCAAGCAGGCTAGAAAGTTCCTTTCAGGTTGAGCACAATCTGTTGGCTTGGCATTGCCTTTTGAAGTTGCCTTCCCCTCTCTGACCCCTGCTTCTCAAATTCCTCACTCCTCCCTAACCAATTTCCCTGATGGTTTCTTTCTCTCCCCCACCCCCAACTCCCATATCTCATTCTTGTTGCCTCCTTTGTGCCTGACCTGCAAATGTGTTTCATCAGAGGACTCCCACAGTTCACTTCTGTTCTTTCCATCATCGCTTCCCCCCTGCCCCTGCAACACCGCAGGGTTACCCTCAACATGTTTGGAATTCCTTGTCATAATGAGAAGCAGCTGATTCTCCTCCTGCCCATTGAAACATTTCTCAATTGTGTGCAGAACCTTGCAGGTTTCATGTTGCTGCACTCTGGGTGGTTCGGGGGGGGGGGGTGGAGAGATCATTCAGGAGAGGCTCCTGGTGTCCCTAACATTTGGTAGCTCTTCTAAGTTCTACTTAGTGTCTTGGTGAGGTGCTTAGGTCTTTTCTCTGTGTGTGCTCATCACAAAATAGAATGGCAAACAGCAATAGTCAGGGAGCAGGCTGGTTCTTGACATCCTGATGACCTAGTTTTCACATCACAGTTAGCCACAATATGGCTTACCATGACCACGCAAACATGTTCACACCTGCATTGCTCCTCCTTGGGCTTCTCAGGTCGGCAGCTAAGCCAGGCTTTGGCTGAGCCTGTCACCCAAACCTGGAATTATGGTTAAGGGCCCTCTTCCTTAACCACAACCTGTAGCCATAGGACAAACTTTGGTCACGGACAAGGAGGGGAGACCTTAACCATGAGCCTGGGTTCAGGTGATATTCTGAACCTTCGCTTAGCTGCTGCACCATACTGACCTGAGTGACTAGGGAGGCCTGGCCAGATTGGTGGGGTATAAGTAATAAATATTATTATTATTATTATATTTATTATATTTTTTTAATTATTATTATTTAAACTTCTCAAGGAGGATCAGAGCGTCTGTGATCTCCTCCCTAGGAACCAGAATATTTGGTTGCTAAGCCATGGTTTGGCTTGCCATGTCTTGTGAATGTGGCTAATCTCAAAGAGCTTGGTAGAAAAAAATTCCTTTGTAGGGTACGCTGTAGTATAATCAGTGCTATTCTTCTAGAAAAAGGGGTGCTGGAACTCACAATGAACTTCTCCCTTGTTCCCTTTGAATAGCAATGGCGCCCACCTGGGAGCTGCTGAGCTCCATTGAGCTCTGGCTGAAAAATAGCTCTGCATGTAATAGAGTCTTCCCTGGAAGGTGGGGAGCCCTAATCCACTGAACATAATTTGATGTTGCTGAGCAGAACCAGCCCAGAAGCCAGAGGCAGCCTTCTCACATTTTGGGTTACTTAAAACTTAATTGTGGGAATCAGTAAGATGGATTCACATCAACTTCCTTAAAGGCTATTTAAGGAAAACTAGGTTCACCTGCTGAGTAGCTGGGTAGAAAAGGTGGTTCTACAAGATCGTTACCCTAAAGCAGTCATTCTGAAACTCTGCCATAAGAACGTCAGAGCCCTGCTGGATCAGGCCAAAGGCCCACGTAATCCTGCATCTTGTTCTCCCAGTGGCCAGCGGCGCTTTCACCATTTGTGATTCCCAGCTACTGGTACAGTGGTACCTCTACTTACGAATGTTTCTACTTACGAATGGAGCTCCGTCTGCCATCTTGGATGCGGTTTAGATAGGATTTTTTTTACTTACGAATTTTTAGATAGGGTTGCTTCGACTTACATTTTTTTTCTCCCAATGCATTCCTATGGGATTCGACTTACAAATTTTTTCGACTTACAAATGTGCGTTCGGAACGCATTAAATTCGTAAGTAGAGGTACCACTGTACTTGGATACAGTGGTAGTAGAGCCATTGTGACGAGTCGCCATTGGCAGTCTTAACCTCCATGAATTGGTTCAATCCTCTGTTGCATATCAGGCTAGTCTGTCACAATGGTCGCTCCAAGCCTTGAAATAAATCGACAGCAACTTGCTCCCTGCGCTTAACAAATCTGTTGAGAAATCTTAAAAGGCACAGATGTATCATCACCGTGTTCCAAATTGCTTTCATACCGGCTATAATGAGTTTTACGTACCAAAAGAAGGTTGCCCACAGAGGGAGAAGGAGAAAGTTGAGTGTGACAGTTCTTGTCTCGGTTTTTTTTCATTTAACAAGATCTCTCATTATTCAGGCTGGGCACTCAATTAGCTAAGTAGCTTCCTTGAAGCATGCAGGTGCTGTCTGTGCGCTGTCTCCTTTCCCACTTGTTAATTGCTTGAGTGATGGGATGGGGAAGATATCTGGGAAGAAGGGAGAGCAAACCCCGTGCAAGAAGTGGTGCCAGAACCATATGGGGAAAGGGCATCCTGCGACGTGTAGAGGCAGAGGTGGTCCCCAATAAAGAGGATTAGGTACATTCATGAAGGACAAGGCAGGATTGTGCCTCTGAATGCCTGGTGCTGGAGCTGCAGATAGCGCAGCTGCTGTGGCGCTTATGTTCTGCTTGTGGCCTTCCCATAGACAGGCATCAGAACAGGATGGGCCTGAATCAACAGAACTTCTCGTGTGATTTAAAGTTCTTCTGGCGGTCACATGTGCCGCTTCTGAACCAAGACCCTATTTCAGTGAGAGGGGACAACTGGAAGTGGCAGTGTTGTTCTCCCCCCACCCCACCCCAAAAGCACCCTCTTTATAGCACCCTCCTTGTGTTGCATGTGCCAAGGCAGAAATGTGCAGAAACACCAGCTCCATGGCGTCTGAAAAGTAGGCGGGTCCAGAAGCCTTTTCCCTCTCCTGTAGCTTTGCATCCTACACCCAAGGCAACCAGTAAACACCTTGGGATTTGGCTCGGCTGCTGCGGCACTTGCATGCAGAGCCAGCTCCTCCCAAAACTGAACGCTGGCTCAGTTCTTTCGCATATAAAACTAGGATTGGATGTCCTGCCCAAGGGTGGGGGACCACGGTGGCAGGTAGTGAGTTAGTGGCTCAAAGTGAAACTGTGCTTGACTTTTTACTCTCTGTGCCTCAGCTGATTTGGATTGGTCTCTGTCCTTCGGCAGAAGCCAAGCAGCCATGTTTCATCCTGCCTTTTGGAAAATGCTTTTGAGGTGCAGGGGGCAAAGCCTTTGGGGAAGGAGAGGAAGGCTCCCAGGTGGGGAGTGACTCTGCTCGCGTTTTGTTAGGAACGTGAAGAACTCCCTCTCCTTTTCTTTTTTGCTCCCGGAGAAGCTGAGCCACGCAGTCAGGATCTCTCCTTGCTGCCTTCTGCCACAGCTGGCTGGCATGTTTCTTTCAAGCCCATTTGTTCAGCTTTGTTGCCATGGGAACGGTTGCTAGGACATTGATGGGAACAGACAAGTGCAAGGAAGAAACGGGCTGGGCTGGGCTGGGCAGGCCTGGGTGGGTGGTGGGCTTGCATCAACCAGCAGAAGCAGAGGCCTATTCTGGGGGAGGGGCAACTGCAAGAGAGAATTCAGGGGTTGTTTCCCCCTCCCTCCAACAGACTTTCACATAGAGGCTTCCTGGTTCTTGTGTTCTATTTTAGGAAAGCGGGGTTTTGGGGGGGAGAGGTGTTGAGTGGCACTTTCTCAGCTGTGACTTCAGAGATGCAGTTTCAGCTTTTGGCAAGGCTTTTCTTGTATTTCCTTTGTCTTTCGACCCGCTTTCCCATCAGATTCAGACTGTGAAGGTTGAGAAACCTCTCTGACACTTACTAGCTCCTTTTATTATTACAGAGAATGATTTAAAAATCCGCCCAGCACCCACCCTTCATGCTTCCCGTCAACATGTGCGACTGTCTTTTAAGGAGGGCAGATTCTTTTTCATGATTCTCCTTGGCCCTGCCTCCAGCTTTTGCATTTCGTGGGGAGAAAAGGCGGTTTTAAAAAATGTTATTTCTCTCTTAGAAATGCAGGGCACAAACGACAGGCCTGTGCTCATGCAGATCTTCTGTCTCCTAGTGGAGGAAAGGCCATTGTTTTATAATGAATGTCTTGTTGCATGAAAGTGGAGATAGGAAAAGGAATTGTCAGCATGATTTGGGCTTCCTTCCTTCTTTCTCTATACAAGTTTTTTCCCCTCCATCCAGCCTGAGTCTTTCAAATGATACAGATTAAACCAGGCACCCCCAAACTCGGCCCTCCAGATGTTTTGGGACTACAATTCCCCATCATCCCTGACCACTGGTCCTGTTAGCTAGGGATGGTGGGAGTTGTAGTCCCAAAACACCTGGAGGTCAAAGTTTGGCCCTGCCTGGACTAAACGGTTCAGTTGGTTTTGGGGGGAATGTAAGGAAGATGTTCTGAAACATTGGGGAGGGGACTCTCCATAGAACCACTGTAAAAATTAGAGGTAAAATACAGTGTGTGCATGTGTTTTGAGATGGGAATGGGCAGGGGAGTAACACATGGAGAGCCAGTGTGGTGTAGTGGTTTGAGTTCTGGACTAAGACCTGGGAGACCTGGGTTCAAATCCCTGCTCGACGATGAAGCTCACTGGATGACTTGAGCCAGTCACTGCCTACCTCACAGGGTTGTTGGAGGGATTCTATGTGGAGGACTATGTATGCTGCCTTGAGCTCCTTGAAGAAAAAGGTGGGATAATAACAAATACATACCGGTAAATAAGGTACTACAGTTGAGTTTATTTGAGGCTTGTTCTACCTTGTCCTTCAGCTTTGAAGTGCAGTGATATCTCTCCTTTCTCTTGTCTCCTGCCACAGAAATTGGTATTTGTTTTGGTGGTGGTGTAGCTAAGGCAGGGGTGTGGAGCCTTTGATCCTCCAGACATTGCTGAACTGCAGTTCCCATCATCCCTGGCCATTGGCCATGCTAGCTGGGGCTGATGGGAGTTGGAGTCCAGCAGTATCTGATGATGGGGGGGCACAGTCTCCCCATCCCCGAGCTAAGGTGATGGAGATTAGACCATAGCTGTCAAGTTCTCCCTTTTTTTAAGGGAAATTCCCTTATGCTGAATAGGCTTCCTCGCGAGAAAAGGGAAAACTTGACAGCTATGGATTAGACTTTGTCCTGGGTTCTGCTACTTAGTTTTTTTTGCAAAGGAGCTTCTACAGGAAGGCAGAGCCGGTTGCCCCTAATTAATTAATTTTTCTCCTGGCTTTCAAACAGGCACTCATCAGTACCAGCTATTGGCTGTTACCCCGTCAAGAGCAGCCTTGGTGTAAAGGATGATATGATTTGGGGGGAAAGAGCCACCTGGCATCCCCCTTCCTCCCCTTCTCTGTAATGTAACCCAGATGCTCTCCTAGCTCAAAGGCTGCCTGAGTGTTGGTCTAATACAGGGGTCCCCAGACTACAGCTCCCGGGCCGGATGCGGCCCAATTAGCCTCCCAATCCGGCCTGCAATGACCCCCGGCACGGCGGCGATCTTCAAAATCGGCAAAAAATCGCCGAAAATCCTTTGTGCGCATGCGTATGGGCCTCTCCCGACCCAGAAGAGGTCATTTCCGATGCACTTCCGGGTCGGGGGAGGCCCATACGCATGCGCACAAGCGATTTGCGGCGATTTTTTCCGACCGTGTGCGTGTGCGCAT
This sequence comes from Zootoca vivipara, assembly GCF_963506605.1. Classification (NCBI taxonomy): domain Eukaryota; kingdom Metazoa; phylum Chordata; class Lepidosauria; order Squamata; family Lacertidae; genus Zootoca; species Zootoca vivipara. The sequence goes on along the minus strand of NC_083277.1, from coordinate 115,984,040 downwards.
GCGCACGGGCGCGCACTCCCCCGCCCTCCAGCCCGCTGCACGCGCACTCCCCTGCTCTCCGGCCCGAAGCCCGGTAAGTATGGGAACCCCTGGTCTAATAGGTCTCATTGTCTTTTGCCTCTGGCTGCTGCTAGCTTTCTCCTACTGGGAAAAGACATTGCATGGCCTATGGAGCTATGCTATTTGGCAAAATCCAGGATGCAGAGAAAATAATGACAGTGCTTCATGTTTTTTAAATAGAGCCTAATGCTAAATCAGGACTTGCAGAGCATGTTTGTAGCACACAAAGCCTGCTCCCCTCCCCCTAATAGTAATGTTTACATCTGTGTGGTTTTATGCCATACCTCAATGTAGGGACAAGATACAGGTAGGTAGCCATGTTGGTCTGAGTCGAAACAAAATAAAAAAATTCCTTCAGTAGCACCTTAAAGACCAACTAATTTTTTTTAGTTTGGTATAAGCTTTCGTGTGCATGCACACTTCTTGTAGGGACAAGAGTTCTGGTAGCATTTGGAGGCTCCCTGGCCTGCCCCCCCTTTTTGTTGCAAAGCAAGCAGCTTTTGTGATGGGAAAGAGGGGACAGACCTGTGTGGGAGGGCACAAGTCTAGCAGCTCCCTGTAATAAGGAGAGCTTGTTCCTCTTGCCTCTCTAGTAAGTCATTCAGGGCTTAAAGCACAAAGGACAAGAGTGGAAGAATTAAGCTCTAATATCTGTCTAAAAGGGGATCTTGGAGTGTGAGCATGGTTCTGCCACTGGGGAGACAGTATTCTGTTCTTTCCTGCCTTATTGGTTTGTTTCTAATGCACAAATGGGACACAGGTGGCGCTGTCATCTAAACCACAGAGCCTAGGGCTTGCCGATCGGAAGGTCGGCGGTTCGAATCCCCGCGATGGGGTGAGCTCCCGTTGCTCGGTCCCAGCTCCTGCCAACCTAGCAGTTTGAAAGCACGTCAAAGTGCAAGTAGATAGATAGGTACTGCTCCGGCAGGAAGGTAAACAGTGTTGCCGTGTGCTGCTCTGATTTGCCAGATGCGGCTTAGTCACATGGCCCGGAAGCTGTACGCCGGCTCCCTCAGCCAGTTAAGCGAGATGAGCGCCTCAACCCCAGAGTCATCCGTTACTGGAGCTAACGGTCAGGGGTCCCTTTACTTTTAATGCACAAATAGGATAGAATTGTGAGGGTGCTGTTTGGTGGTTTGTATACCTAGAAAGCCCTTGGGATGTTCAATGAAACAAAAAAACAAGGTGGGGAGAAAATTGGAAAGTCACCTAAAATTCCAGCAAGAGCTTGTCCCTCTTTGGATATGTGCTCAGTATCGGAGAAGGTTGGGCTTAAATATTGGAAAGAGCTTGGCATCAGCAAGGAATGTCAATGTCAATCTGCACCTATCTGTATTTCCTGCATACGACAGTGGGTACACTTTAGCTCAAACTGCATGTGACCACTTTGTCTTCTATGAGTACAGTGGTACCTCGGTTTATGAACACAATTGGTTCCGGAAGTCTGTTCATAAACTGAAGCGTTCATAAACTGAAGCGAACTTTCCCATTGAAAGTAATGGAAAGTGAATTAATCCGTTCCAGATGGGTCTGCGGCGTTCGTAAACCGAGGTGTTCATAAACCGAGGTTCCACTGTAGTTAGTTTGAGGGCTTTTCTTTTAAATTTGAGGGATCCAAGACCTCATGGGTTTTGTGTGTGCTTTAAGTAGAGTTGCGAAAGGCAGTGTGTTACACCTGAGGTTGCCTTTGAGTACATAAGCCTTTGAGTACTTAAGAGGAGAAGTTGGTAATGCAGTAGCAGAGATTGCATCTGCTTTGTGCTGCAAGTCTGACCAAAAACAGGGAGTGCTTTTGTTGGGGTTCTGTTGGGGTTTGTTGGGTGCTCACATTTCATTCCCAGGTAAGAATGATCAACCCCTGGCACAGCTTCCTGGAAAGTCAAGAAGGAGGTACCACTTTCGTCTCGAAATGTTCCCCAAGGGTGAACACGTTTGCCACAAGAGTGGAAAGCTTTGAGGCTGCATACTGCTTGGCTAATGTGGAGCCCCTTTTGGCTTTCTGAAGACTGAACTTTTTATTTCCCTCCCTTGTTGTTATATAGGTAGGGCAAAGGATGGTCCTTAGGACAATTGCTGGGTCATGATTTCCCATACTAAACACCTGTGCCACCACCCTGCTGGCATTTACTGAACAGCAGCCATGTTCTTGCATAGGCCAGATCTCCTCTTACCTTCTGGTCTCCCATCCAATGTGTGCTCTTGTGTCTTTTTGCTGGAGGGATGCAGGCATGTGTTTCACATCCATCTGCCCTTCCGTCAATAACATGTGATGGCAGAATTTTCTATTGTGTTTTTGTTGTTGTCATTGTCTGTTCTGTGGCTTCCACGCTGCTGTGAGATCAGCAAGACTATTGGCTGACTCCTCCTAGAGTACTGTGGGTAGCAACGGGGGTGGGGTGGGGGTGGAGAGCCATGGCCCGCAGAATTGGGTCAGCAGGTCTGCTGTGTTCGCTTACACCCCGTAGTGCAAGTCCGTGTTCCTTCCAAAAGGCTTAACCTAGTCTTTTGCTATTGGAGATTATGATCTGACTGCCTTGGGGCAGGATTATCCCATCCCTGCCAAATGCTGGGCTCCTGATGCACCTTCGCCTGGAACATCTGTTGCTGGCCCTGATTCGAGGCAGATCCCAGATGATGCCAAAATGGATCTGACCTAAGGCCATGCATTTTGTAGTTATTCAGTGATGACATTAAAAAGATATTCATGCAGATACTTATATTGTGCAATAGCCAAGTATCCTTCCACTGTGAATAATTGGCGTAAACAAATGTATTCCTGAGTGCATTGTGTGGTAAAATGGTTGCAATTTCCCAATTGGCTTCTGTCGTGCTGGAAGGCTAAGCTTAGTTTGCTCAAGATTCCTGTCTGCCTTCTCTCGGAATGTGAGTGCGCACATGACTACTCTTGCTCCCTTGGTGTCTGCTAACTGCACAAAAGGCAAGAGCAGATTTAACCACTCGGAGCCAGCTGCGTGCATACCACACATATCTGACTTGTAAACATGGTCAGAAATAGGAAAGCAAATGGTGTCTTCAGAACCCTTGGTTGCTTCAGTCCACCATAGAATTTCATCTCTCTGTGAGTGTGTGGTTTTTTGTTTTTTAAAAAAACCCTGTAACCATAAATAGCAAGGGTTTCATACTGGCTGCTTCTAATCCAGCTTTGTGCACCTAAGAATAGGTTGGATGCAGAGGGTCTAGAATTCTTCCCTTTAAAAAAGAAAGGGGGGAATAGTGGCAAGGGGGAGCAGAACACTCAAAATCCAACACTCAAAATGATGCGTATGAAACATGCGCATAGTAGATGGATGTAGAAACTCAGGTGTATGAAGGCTATAAAGGTGGGGCTGGCAGAATTCTTTTGGGAGCCCCCTAGGCCAGGAGGGGCTAACCTTTCTCAGGATGGGTGCTATTGATGACATAGCTGTGGCCAAGGTAGAAAAGAAAATCACTTAAATACCTTACAAAAAGGAAGTTGTGTGTTTTGTGGCAGGATGTGTTGGGGTGAAAAGAGTAATAAGCTGGAGAGACTTTGGTCCCATTGTCTGCCCTCCAAATGTTCAAAAACTCTCCCATTTGCAGCAGCTGCAGCCGGCATGACCAAGGTCAGGGATGTTGGGAATTGCAGTCCAGCGATGTCTGGAGGGCCACGGCTTCCCCATCCCTCCTACGTAACTCACAAAAGCAGTGCAGGTATGCAGAGCATTGTGTTCATAGTGAGGAAGACCTGAGCCACTTATCTTTGGCTTAACCGCTCTGAACTCTGAGTTACCCCATCTCACATATTGGTACACATCTTTGTGCAAAAGAATGTGGTGTTGGGTATCCTTTGTGCACCAGTAAAGGGCACTGTAATTTATGTTTTCTGTTGGCACCGGGCAGTAATGTATGACTGTGCATATTGATGCAGCATGTAAAACAAGCTAACACGCACAGAAGGGAAGGGTCGGCATCCTGGGCAGGCAACATACCCAATCTCTCAGGAATTTATTGTGGCAAAGGGGAAGGGAGCCGCCAGTACAGCAGCCTGAAGGGACAGAGTGAGCCGCAGGTTGGTCTGCTGAAGACCTGTCCCATGCCATTCGGCTTGTGGGTGGAACTGGTGCTGGATGAAGAAGCGACTGGAGCTGAGGCTGAAGAGTTATGTGGTTGCTTCATGCCTTCCTTCCCAGCATGCCAACTGCCTCTGGGGGCAACCAGTGGAGGTAGTAGGTGGCTTTGGGCGAGTGGTCGGCTTGAAGGAGCACAAACAGCTGAATGGAAGTGGACTGTGTCTGCAGCACGTACTTGGGAGCTGGTATGATGTAAGGGAAGCTGTTTAGCTCAGCACAGGGAAAGTAATGGGAAACAGGAGGGGAGCAGAGCTTGAGGAATTCATGGTACTAGTATGAGCTCGTGTGCGGCACTTCGTGAAATCTGTGTGCGATTCAGTTGTGTGGTCTGATTGAGTTGCTGATTCCGGCCCTCCCCTCCCTCCCCTCTTTGTTATCTGTTACCAGGTGCCCGGTACACCCCACGGATTGGCCTGGAGTTGGAGATCTTCAGTTGACACTAGTCCCCTTTCTGTTCTGTGGCTCTCCATGCGAGCCAGGGACAAATGGATGCAATCGCAAGTGCCAGCCTCAAGAGGAAGTTTGATGAGGTGGACGTGGGATCACCCATCTCCAACTCTGATGATGAGATCTCTAACAGCGACAGCGCAGACAGCTGCGACAGCGTCAATCCACCCAACTCCACCAGCTTCATACGTAAGTGGTTGGGCCCTTTGTCCTTCAGAACATGTGGCACACCCTGCCCAGGGGTTTTGTTTCAGCTTGATGGTATCTTCGGAATAATTTGCTTGCACTTAGCCGTAGAAGTCTTACTTCAGCAGCAGCACCCTCGTTGTTGCATGAAACTTTTACCCTGAGAAAAATGAGCATCCCAACATGGACCAGGAGGGTGCTGGGTTTGAGGCTCCGAGCAACTACTCCTTTGGAAACCTTTTCAAAAGCAGCACCCTCCCTGTGCCTTTGGCAGCTGTGTGTGGCCTGTGGCTAGTCATTGTTCCTAAACTCCCACCAGCTTGTTTATATAACCAAATGAAACCGACCGTCTTGCAATCGTTGGGTCTTGGGAGACTGGTGGTTTTAATAGCACTTTGGAATGCATAATAGGTTTCTTGTCCCCAACATGATCTTGAGGGAGTATGTATCCAGGGTGCTGCCTGCTTTTCCTGTATTGGGCCTTGCACAAAATGAATTACGTAAGGAGTTTTAAGGTACTCCAGCGTAGGAGTTGTGCAGTCCAGAATATAGTCATTGACTTTTGCCCTCACTTTGCTCTTTTTTCATAACGTTAAGGAGAACTGTTCAGTGAGCACACAGTCTTGTACCCCAGAACTTAAGTCTGGGTTTGTCTCTACCAGGGTGGTAGTTAGAGGAGCTTTGTTCAAAATTAACCACAGATGGGAGTCAAATTCTGTCCTGCTACTCTGATAGGTTAAGAAAAACTTCAGGGTCGCTGTTGTCTGGTGTATTTGTGGGGAGGCGTATTTTTAGAGGCAGTTGCTTCAAGGGAGGAGTCGGAGTTTTAAGGGATGTTCAGGAGACAAGAATTGGGGGTTGGCAACCATGGGGTGGCGGGGGAGAGAGAACTTCTGAGTAAAGGAATTCTACGCTGACTTCCTCTTTGTTTATTGTGCTTGTCTGAAAGGTGCTTTTATAAAAGAATGCTAAGATGGGAAAACACCCTCTCACACTTGTTTCTTGTAACTTGCTCGTTTATTTAACTAAACTGTGCTATTGCAGCACAGCGGCTTTGGGGGACCCATGGCTTCCTTCCATGGAAGCTTATCAGGTCAGTGATATGACCCCAGGATGACAGCTTCTACGCCGCAGCTGACATTCCTCTGCGATGCACAGCCACGGTAGACTGAGTATGTTGCTGATTGCACACTTGATCTAGCCTAGTGGGCCTGACCTCTTCATGGACTGTGTGTATGACAGTCTTACCCCATCTGGTGCCCTCTGGGTGTTGCTGAAATACGGTTCCCATCAGCCCTGGGGCTGGTGATGATTGTAGGAAACATCTGGAGGGCACCAGGTTTGGGAATATGCACAGATCTATAGTACCCAGGGATTCCATAATGTTTTGGAAGCTGCTGTGGTCAAGTGCCTATTATGTGAATGATAGGCCAGTTGTGACTGTGGGACTTTGGGAACCCCGATGACAAGGGAGCAAATATCTACTCGGCACTTGCTGTATCCATACCCTTCTCTCTCTCCTCCCAGCAACTTCCATCCTGAAAAGGCAGAAACAGTTGCGCAGGAAGAATGTGCGCTTCGACCAGGTGACGGTGTACTATTTTGCAAGGCGCCAGGGATTTACCAGCGTACCCAGCCAAGGGGGCAGCTCCTTGGGCATGGCGCAGCGCCACAACTCCATCCGCAGGTACACCCTTGGCGAATTTGCCCAGGAGCAAGAAGTGAACCACCGGGAGATCCTCAGAGAGCACCTCAAGGAGGAGAAGCTCCATGCCAAGAAAATGAAGGTACTGTGCTTTTTTGTGGCCATAAGCATCTCTCCCACTGGCTTGCAGAAGGTTTTAGTGTGTGGCTATAACTCCATGTAGATTTTGGCACATAGAATAGGGGCCATTAGCACAGCAACCGTGGGAAATTCGCTTTGTGTGCCCTTATCTGTTCATCCAGTCTGTAACATTAGCTGTATTAACCTGTAGGACCGATCTCTTAAGAAGCGTTAAAGACCAAGTGGCCTCTTACGCCCCTTGGCGCATTTGCAGATCTGCTACTGTTCTGCGTCAGAAAAAGATGAAAAATCTGCTTCTCCGGTTATTTTTTATTGGCCTGATTCTGCTAATCCATGGTAGCTCTGTGCCCCAAACTAAATTCTGTGCCTGTCCATCCCCCTCCATACACAGGTCCTTCACATGATGTTGGGACACAGCTAGGTGCAGTTGCTAATGCAAAAATGGGAGCATATGAGGTTTTTCCCCTAGGGGAAAAGAGCCTCAGCTTGCCAAGAGCTTTCCCAACAAGGGCGTGTGGAGGGAGGGTCATTTTAGCAGAAAGTGGCTTGCCAGTGAAAGAAGTAGAGGGATTCCCCAGCTTCTTGCAAATGAGGCATCAGAGCAGCACAGGCAGGAGGGGTCTATGAGTGACTCCAGCCAATTCTCCCCTAGTGACCTGGCACCAGCTTTTGCGCAGCCCCTTCTGCTTTCTGTCAAGCTGATTCATGAGGAGGCTGAGGAGCTGCGGTGAAAGATTCTGGGTCTTGGCCCTACCCCCTGGAAGCAAGCGCCTTGTTCCAGCCTTCTCCATATCATGCCTCCTGGCTGTCTGGCCTGTGTGTCCCTGGGGTTGCCTAGCAACTGGGTTTCCCTTCCCAGACTGGATGCTTCTGTCTACAAACCTAGAATTTCCAATCAGTCTCTGGCTGCCATGACAACCAGCTGAGCGAAAGAGACAAATACCCTTTCTTATAGTCCTTCCCCCGATTCCTTCCTTGTGCTGTGCATACTTCCAGTCGTGAGGAGGTGAACCTGTTTTGGGGTTGCACTATTTCAGGGTGCAGGGGTGGGCTCACATGGTGAAATGTTCATCCATACTAATGCTCCTTAGATTGCATTCAGCGTCACGCTAAGGAGAATGTTCCATCATCAGCACAATGATTTTTCCTCCTTGTGCATTGGAATGTTCTTCCCCTCTCCTGCCATTGTGCACCCCCAAAGTCTCTTCAAGGGGTTCTCTCAACCCTCCAGAGCAGATTTGGGGATGATGTACAGGGGAAAGGAGTGTTGCGCTAGCGCTAGTATTTTGTTGAATACCAATCACTAAATTATTTTTAATTATTCTTTTTAAAAGGTATTAATAATACTTGTATATAGAAAACACACACATCGGGGAGACGGGGGCTAGCCTAGAACCCTTTGTCCTCATGTGTTAGTTTTCCATGGTTGTGGATTTACTTATTTAATTGCATTTGAGCATCTCCCCCCACCTGCAGCCTCAAGTGGTACATTCCAAAAACAGGCTCACACACTCATCCATGAGAACTTCGCCTATATGCTATACAGAACTCCAGTCCCTGCAGTTCTGAAACTAAGGAGCACTTGGTTAGGACAGATCAGTAGTGACAAGGCAGTTGATCAAATACATGGCTGTAATTATAGGAAGCAAACACAAATGAAAGGGAAAGTAATTCTACAAAAATACCAATCTGGTTCCTGAATTCTGTGGGAAATACACCGTTTGAAGTGCACTCTCCTCAAGGAGGACTGCATCTGTACACTCCACACACAGTCCAGCTTTCAGAAGACCTTGGTTTTTCCGTACGTGTTTGGCAGGCAGCTGAGAGAGGCTTAGAAAAGTATGGGCTATACCTGAAAGTGTGGATTGTGGGGGTGGAAGTTAACGCAGAGATTTCCAGCGACCAGAGAACTAGTTTCACGTGGCCACCCTCTTGCCACCTATTCCTGGATCTGTCACTCCAGCCTCCCCCCCCTCCCCTCCCCAATCCCGCCACCCCTGCAGCATTCTTGTACAAATGCCCATACCCTCCACACATCTGTGTGAAAAAAGAGAATAAACTACCAACGCCTTCAAAGCTCTAAATTTCAGAAGCAAGATAACACAGCTCCCTTCTCGGTGCAGACCCAGCGGACCCCCAGCCTACGGCTTGTCTTCAAACGCCCTGCCTTGAGGATAGGCTCTGACTGCTTTCCACATAGCAAGTAGAGAGAGGGAAGAGAATGTGCTTGTCGCCAGCCTTGTTGCTTTCATCTCCTGCTTCTTCCAAGAATCACGGTTAATGGGTGCGTTTTAATATCGCAGCAATATTGTGTTGTAAAATGACCCAAGGTCACCCACGTTTCGGCACCCTCGGCAGGGAAAGCGGGCTTCCCAAAACCAAGCTGCAGCCGTTGCACCGCACTGCCTCTCGCTGCTTCCCATTGTATGTGAGCAGCAAAGCCAAGTAACGTTCCTCCCACCTCATTCACTCCTGCGATGATGCTTTGTTGCATCACGTCTCTGAGGAATAGTCCCTCTGTAATCCTGTGGCCAGTCTGATGAAATCGCTTCCACTTGCTTTGTTTTGTGCAGGCAGGTCTCTCTGCCATTGGCGATACTTTTGGCTGTGAGCACAGGTCTGGGATTGTGGGGTTGGGGAGAGAACAAAATTTGCTCTGCTCCATACAAGTTGAGGGAGAGCAGCTGTCCTCTGTGGAGCTCCCTGACTGAACCGATGTTCACAGCTGTGGAACTAGCAGTAGTTAGGCTTTCTGTGTCCTCATTGTCCTCATGGAAAGAGGTGCGTAGACTTCTTTAGCGTAGGAATTCAGTGGTCACTCTTCAAAACCATCCATAAGTACAAGAACATGCTTAGGAACCCTGCTGCTTCTAATACTCGGAGGTTTGGTTGCATTTCCCAAGAAAGTTCATAAAATAAAAATGGCAAAAGTCCTCTTGCCTCTGTCCCATTGCAATACAATTGCCTTCTTTCTTTCCTCCTTCCCCTTTGTGTCTTGTCGGCATGGAGTCCTTATTATGCTTGTGCCAGAAAAGACAAATTATATGGTGGAAGTTCTGATTGCAGATGCATTTGGGGGAAAGTGGCATCTTATTAGGTGTAAATGGAGCAGAAGAAAGAGATGTGGTACTTCAAGCAGCACTGAACTCAAAAGAACAGAAAATGGAGTGCAAAACAAATTGTGCTGCCTTCCCCCAATCATTTTGGTTAAGTTGTCTTTTTAAAACTTAACCTTGCAAACATGAAGGCTAGAAAACATTCCCCCTCAGTCCCTCAGGATTCTGTAGAATGCAACACATTCTGCACTCTCCTGTTCTCTACCTCGCCTCAGTCCCTTGAAAGATGCAAGCACTTGCTTGCGGCTCACTCACGATTAGTGCGCCTTCTGTCTCCCACCTACAGATCAGATTGTAAGCTCCTGCAGGCAGGGACTTTCTGCCCTGGTTTATATTACTGTGTAAAATGCATTGTACGTTGATAGCGCTATAAATAACCCAAAGCTGAAAGGGTGATGTGCACGGATGCGCCAGGGTGCCACAATAAAACATAGAATTTTGGAGTTGGAAGGTACTATGAGAGTCATCTAGTTCAGCCCCCTGCAAGGCAGGAATCTTTCAGCCAAGGTGGGCTCGGACCCATGGCCCCGAGAGTCTCATGCTCTGCCGAAGAAGCGATCCCAGCTCATATGCTCTAGTTCTGTTTTGTCCCTTGTTTTGCCCCCCCCCCATCATCATCACCACCACCAATCTGGCTTGTAGTAGAATATGGGCTGTTTCATGTATTAAGCTCAACATTAATTCATAGGTGAATAGATGGATGAATGGATGGATAGATTTTTTTATGTATTGAAATATTTGTATGTTGCAATTTCATTTTAAAAAAAACAAAGCTTTTTACACCAATTACTGTACTACAATTAAAAACTACACAAAAATTAAAACAGATCACCAGCTATTACAAGGACATGTGACAGTTGCATTGGAAACTGCCTTCTAAGCCAGCCTACTGGACCAGTATTGTCTCCCTGAAAAAAGGAGCTCTCTGGGGTTTCAGGCAGAAATCTTTCCCGTCCCCAGAGATGGAACCTGGGACCTTCTGTGTGCCAAATGTGTGCTGTGCCAGTGAGCTGTGACTCTTTCCCATGCGTTACAGGGACCTGGAATTGGATGTGGCTCTCTGTCAAGGGGTACACTTTGTGGCAAGCCCTGGTTTTCTCCTATGCAATGCAAGAATCCTCAGGAGGGATGATAGTGTCTTCTCCCTTAATTATTATTCCTATTGTAATCTGAGCTGGTCTTTTTGACCTAGATAGAGAAGAGGAGTAACTCGCAGAGAAATATCTTCCAGGACTTGGGATCTTCCTTAAAGGCTGTGTGAACATGGCTTGTGCAATCAGTGCTTCGAAAAGTCTCTGCCCCCCATCTACTTTCCAAGAAACCCTAAATTGCTCAATCTAAGCATTCCTCTTGCATATAAAATTGCGCTTTGAATGTGCAGCTTTTCAAAGCATTTGGAATGTATTTACTTTAAGGAGTGGGGGTTTCTTTGGCTACTAGCCTGAGTGGCTAAGTTTCCCCTCCACTGAATGTGACTTGCAAAGAACCACAAGGGTAGAGAGTGCCCTGTTGCATTCATATCTCGGTGGTGAGCTTCCAAAGGTGTTTGGCTGGCCACTGAGAAGAGGATGGTGGGCCAGGTGGGTCTTTTTGGTGTGATCTAGCAGGGCCGCTCTTCCATTATTAAGGAGCAGTTGCAAGGGGGGAGATAACAGAAAGAAGGGCATGGAAGTGGAAGACAGGTGTGTGTCTTAGGGACTAGTGAACTGTGGAAGAGGGATAAAGGACTGCAGGCAATGGGTGGCCCATCACTTAACTGCCAGAATGCCTGCCAAGCCCTCATCACACCTGGCCAGGTTTCCCAGCTTCACTCTGAGTGAGACGTGGGCAGTTTTTAAATTTTTTAAGCCTAAAATTCTTGGGAGACTTGCATTCTGTGCTGCATCCCAAGATTTTGCTCTGACGCAAAGATGTGCAGAATAAATTTTCAAATTTCAACCCAAGGAAATTGCTTGTCTCTCCGCAGATTGCAAAGCGGGATGCGGCTTAGAGAGTGTTGAAGATTAACTTTGCTGGTGTGTGTCTGTGTGTCTTCTCTCTTCTTCCCCCACCCCACCCAAAGCTGACCAAGAATGGCACCGTGGAGTCGGAGGAGGCAGATGGGCTGACTCTCGAGGACGTCTCTGATGACGACATAGATGTAGAGAATGTGGAGGTGGACGACTACTTCTTCCTGCAGCCCCTGCCCACCAAGAGGCGCCGCGCCCTCCTCCGAGCCTCGGGGGTTCATCGCATCGACGCGGAGGAGAAGCAAGAACTCCGCGCCATCCGCCTGTCGCGGGAGGAATGCGGCTGTGACTGCCGGCTGTACTGTGACCCTGAGGCCTGTGCCTGTAGCCAGGCTGGAATTAAATGCCAGGTCAGTGGGGAAACCGCTAGGCTTTGGCCTGAATTATACCACGCCGTCTTTGTCTGTCTGTCTGTCTGTCCCTTTGGTGTTGAAGCGTGTTCATTTAAGGTCTTTGTGTCTGCATTCGCCCTGAGCTTGCAAGGAGACACAGTTGCGCTCCATAGTAAGTCCGATGCTCTGTTGTGCGCCCTGGTAAATTAACACACTGAAAGGTCTTGTGTGATCCTGTGGTGACACTTGGGCCTTCGCGCATCTGAGGCAAAGAGAGAGGCAGTCCCCCATTATCTCAGGAGGAATGTCCCCAAATAGAAGGTAATTGTTTTGGACTCTGTTTGGGTTTGGGGGAGAGAGGGGAGGGGGACAGCAAGATGAGGTGGATCTTTGTTGTAGGGGAGCTGAAAGGGTTTCTAGGATGAGCAGCCCTGGTTGCTATTGAGCGATAACTCTGTCCTTGCAGTCTGCATGGTATCCTCATAGTTACTCTGCATGTCCCTCTGCTCCCCTCTACTGGCTGCCTTCTGAAATGAACAGATTAAGAAAAACACTTTCTCCATAAATTTGCAGCATTTGTGCAATTCTAAGCACATGTTCATGTTTTGTTTTGTTGTTTTGTTTTCCATTATTCTGCTCCTCCTGTTCCTGTGGGGGGAGCACCAGGGAAAACTATTCAGGATCCACCAGAAATCTTGGCTCTGTTTCCACCCCATCCGCCTTCTGAAACTTTTTAGTATTGCCTGTGCTCTTTTATGCTGTCTTTGCATCCGTTAGAGCTACAAACTTGCGTTCTAATTTTTATATTTGCTGAAATGAAAGCTGAGATTCTCAGGATGCTGAGCTCCTCATCCATTAACCAAATTCTATGTTTTCACTATGTAGAATTGGTTTTGCATGTTGTCCTTCTGTTCTAACACAGTCCTTAATATTTCCCCCCACATTTGCATCCTTTTCTTCTGCTGGCAGCTTTTTATGTGATAAATGTGCAGTTTTGGTGGGGTGCGGGGGGAGGACTCAGATATTTCCCCCTCAGTGATGTGCTTCCAATGGAAGGATTAATTCCCTGGCACTAAAGCTGCACCATTTGATCACTTGTCTTGGCAAGCAGACCTGATATTTTTTCTTTTAGCATCTAGAGATTGGCTTGGGGAGGGGGCTGCATGCACACTTGGCTGTCCTATTGCTTACCAGCGGCAGCCTGCATGAATTTTGTATGCTCCTCCCGACAGGAACTTGACTTCTGTTTACTCCAAGGCCTTCCCCCCCCCCCAAAAAAGAAAACCTTGGCTAGGCTTGCATCATCCACTCCCTGCCGCAGTGCTCTCTCCCGCTGGGCACAGTTTCACTGTCCCTCAACTTCCCCCACCCAGGTGGACCGAATGTCCTTCCCGTGCGGCTGTTCCAGAGATGGCTGTGGGAACATGGCGGGGCGCATTGAATTCAATCCCATCCGGGTGCGGACTCATTACCTCCACACCATTATGAAACTGGAGCTGGAGAATAAGCGGCAGGTGAGCCGCCCCCAGACTCTGGAGGAGGAGGCTGTCGCCGCCCCTCCCAGCTCCAGCGGCGACTGGCTGGGGGCCCAGACCCCCGAGACGCAGGACTTCCAGGAGTTCATGGCGGAGAACGAAACGGCGGTCATGCACCTGCAGACGGCCGAGGAGCTGGAGCGGCTGAAGGCCGAAGAAGACTCGAGCAGCGGCTCCAGCGTGGAGAGCCTGGGGGTGTGCATTTTGGAAGAGCCCCTGGGGGTCCCCGGCGGGTTGTGCCCTAGCCTGGCCACGCCCATCCTCATCCAAGCCCAGCTGCCCCTGGGCTCCTCCGTTCTGTGCTTTGCGGACAACTCTGAGCAAGCCAGCTCAGCCGAGGGCGGCCAAGCCTACTTGAACAATGGGCCGGTTGTGTACTATCAGGTCGACCAAAGGTCGATGCTGGGGGCGAAGGGCGAGGGCAGCGCCGAGGAGCCCGAGATTCCCCCTCGCTACCCAGACGAGAAGGAGCTGAGCGTTTACTCCGTCCCGGTGACCTCGCTGGTGCCTTGCGCCAGAGCCGCGGTCTCCGGCAGGGTGGAAGGGGGCAAAGCGGCCCTGTCCCCGGAGCCCCTTGCTTCTGAAAGCTGCCCGCCTGAGGTTCCTCCGCCAAGCCTGTCATTCCACACAAACGTGCCACAGGACAGTTTCCGGCCCCAGAGTTTGGGGCAGTCTCCGGAGAGGGCCTGTGAGCTGCCTTCGTCGGAGGAGTGCTCCCTGGGACCTGCTCTGGCCGTGTGACCCATCCTGACCCACTGTAGTAGCTCTTAATCTTGGGTGTCTATTTATTGACAGAATTTATCTAACGGCCACAGGCCCCCGGGGGATTATTTAACGTGGGGCGTTGGGAGGGGGGGAGCGTTGAAAGAGGGGACTGCTTTGTACAGGCTCACTATAAAACGAACTACACCCAAGCGCTTACAGCTGTCTCGGGGGGGTCAAGGGTTTCTTCTGCGGATTGGGTGGCCTCTTAACACGGAAGCACCTGGACTACGGACAGGAAACGGTCTAATTGGAGCGGCTGCAGGGCAGGCACCTTATCCCCCCATCCTGCAAGGACCAAACGTGAATGTTTGTCATGGAAGCAATAGAGTGAAGCTGCCTTTTCTCCCAGAGCGCTCAATGGAGTTTTTTGGGGGGATAGGGTAGAAGAGGATGTTGCTACTGCTACGGAATATCACAAATCCATACATGCTGTGGAATCTCTCTCTGGCTCCGAGTGCAGCTGCCTCCACCTGTACCATTTTGTCATCTTTCAGTGCCCTGTCTTCTTGGTAACTGTGACCTCCTTTAACCCGCTTGAACTGCTCTGGCCAGTTGCACAGCTTTAGGCTCTTACAAACTCTTATTTATGTGACTATTATTGCTGCCCTTCCTTCCCTAGGAGAACTTCTATTTTCTTCTTCCCACCCACCCCCATTTTAAATTCCATATGGATTAACGCTGACCGTGACTGGTTACACCTGCAGTTTGGCATGCAACTGTCCATACTGAACCATTGCCCTCTGGGATCCTCCTTGCCCAGTGGCTTCATCCCAAGCAGGCTTACTCTCCATCTCGATGGCTCTGAATGGGGTCCGGTGAGATCGATCAAGTTCCATTGTTTCTTTCTTAACTAACAAAATGTGCTGATTGTTTACTGGGACTTCTATGACACTCCAGTGTCCATTCTGAGCTGGGTTTTTCTGCCTCTATGATGTTAATCCCTTCTGTGATCTGATTCTTGAACATGCAATGCACTTGGGGTGGGGGGTGGCGGTTTGATCTTCTCAGTGGAGGTAAAGATCTCTGTAAAGAACTGACCTTTTGGGTGGACAGGGAAGTCCAGCAGAGTAATTATCCTTCTGCCCTGTCGTTCCACTAATTTTATTTCTCCTTCCCGTCAGCTGTTTCAAGACATTCCAATCTAGTTGCACACTAGTTTGGAGGTGGATCTGAGAGCTCTATATACTCTCTTGCTACTTGCCAGCACCCTAGCCTTCTGGATGAATCTGAATATGCAATGCAACTGTAGCCGGCTGTGTTACGAGCACAAGGGGTTAGCAAGCGTGCAATAGGGTGGCAGTGGAGAAGACTTCCAAGCTGTATGCATCTCCTGAGATCTCCATCGCAAGGAAGGGGTGCAATTAGCTGTTCTTATTAGAAGGAAAGGGACGAGGGCGGGGTGTCCTCAGAGCTGCCACGCTCTCCTTGTCCTACTGATGGTTCTCTCGCTGCAAGATAACGAAAGCACTTTCTGCATCCACCCTCCTTGGCATTCTTCTCCCCTAGCTTTTTGTAGTAAAGTAACAAGATTATTGCCTTCCTCTGCAGCTCACTGTTCTGGGCCAGCTTGGCTATCACCATGGCTTCCGTGTGGTGTGCCTTTAAATCAGGAGTGGCTTACTTAATGGCATTCCAGATGTTGCTGGACTCCCAACTCCCATCATCCCTGACCATTGACTAAGCTCACTGTAAATGATAGGAATGGTAGCCCCAGCAGCATCTGAGACCCAAGGTTGAAGAACACTGCTCTAAATACACCACTTTAGCTTGAAACCAGCACTGAACTTCCCCCGCTTTATAATCTCTTTCCTTCCCCAGACTGTTCATGACCTCCGTTACTTGCGTAAGCCCTTTGGGATATTTAATTTCCTGCCATTCGTTGCAGCCTTCCCCATTCCAGTGCACTCTGGATGTTTTTGGGCTACAACCAGTGCTATTTTTCTTGAAAAAGAGGTGCCGGAACTCACCATGAACGCCTCCCTTGTTATAACAGCAATGGCACCCACCTGGGAGGCGCCGGAACTGAATTCCACCAAGTTCCAGCTGGGGAAAAAAATCCCTGACTACACCTCCCATCATCCCTAACCATTGGCCAAGCTGGCAAGGGCAGGTGGGAGTTGTAGCCCTGTCTGGAGGGCACCAGGTTGGGGAAGGCTGCCTGGAGGATTCCCTAGGCAGTACAAGACTGCTGTACTTATATTTATATAGAAGGGAGGGTGAAATCTAAGCAGCCCATGCGAGAAGCATTCTTCCTTCATCACTTAATTCTATCTGGGAGCTAACACGTGCGTAATCTTAAATTGTACGAAATGCGTGCTGTCTTTTCAGAAGGCAGCTTCTTCCTAAACAGGACTACCTGAAACAGCATCTGGCCGGTGTTTTGGATACTGGTTGGGGGAAGAGGGGCTGGTTGACAAGAACCCCAAGCCCATGATCCCTCTTAAACCATAAAGGTGCTTGGTGATGGAGACAGAACAGAGCCCATGTTACCAGCAGCTGCATCTAACCCACTTCTTTGCCTCCACCTTTATCACAATGATAAATGGTGGCTAACAGAGATGTAAAAAAATTGCGGAAATTTTGAAGCCTTGGTGGTGGAAACTGGTTCTTTTTTTCCCCTTGGGGGGGGGGGGAATGGGGAAGTTTGGGGGGGGTTGAAATAAGAACATAAGAGCAGCCTTCTGGATCATGCCAATGTCCCGTCCAGTCTAGCATCCTGTTCTCACAGTGGCCAACCAGATATATGCAATTCTTACCAAACCTACATTTATTTTACTGCTTTTAATAACCCCAAATGCCTAATTCATAACTTAATTTATAAAAATTTTACTCTGGAATTTCCAGAGCAATTCTATGCATGTTTACCCAGAACTAAGACCTTTTCTGTTTAGCGTTCCAGAGATAAGCGCACGCAGAATTGCTGCCGGCTGCCATCCCCTCTACGCACTTATCTGGGAGTGAGTCACGCCAAACCAATGAGACTTGATTCTGAGCGATCAGGCTGCAAAGGATCGTGCTGTTATAGCAGGGGGTCTGTGTCACTTTCACTTGAGGGGAGAGGGGAAAAGGAAGGGAAGGACCCAGCCAAAAGGATAGGTGTAGAATATCCACTTCTACTGTGTTCATAATACACATTTTGAGTGAGCAAAAACTTGCCTTAAAGCATTTAAGTCGTTCCAAAAAAAGAAAATGCTCCAAATTTCCATTTTTTCCATCAGAAAGTGGATTCTAGGGCAACACACACCCTGTTTTTTCTGGAAAGTTTCCAGATCTGGAAAAGCCCATCCTTCTGAAATGGCACTAGCTCCCAGGGAGATAAGGTGAACAGAAGCAATGTAGTCCTGGAAATGACAGCAACAGGGAGAGAGGTTTTCCTTTCCTTCTGGAACAGCTCCTGACCCTCCCAGTAATATTGCAGCCCATGGAAACTTCACGCTGCTGGGTTGATGAGACTTCCGACCAGATGGTGAGTATTTAAGTATATAAAAAGGCTTCGGTACTTTATAACTCCTCCCCGATCTTCTTTTAACTCCCAAGCTTTCCATCCGCTGCTTAGTGTCAATACCGCACACCTGAGCTTCCTGCGCTCCGTCTCACAAATAAGTACTTAATTGCTGCCTCGCCACCTCCTGCTGCAGTGAACGGTTTAGAAACTGCGCCAGCGCATGCAGGAGCCAGGCTTCTTTGTGCAATGACTTTTGAAATCGGGCAGGGAAGGGAGAAGAGGACCCAGAAGCACCGGAACGAGAAAAGCCTTAAAATGTCTATCACAGTCCCATTTACTGCCTTGCGAAGCAAAGAGGGCCGTGCAAACAAACGGGTGTCACTGGCCTCGTTGCTAGGAGTTCTGCTGCTAATATTTGGGGTTTTCTCCCATGCTTCTCTACAACCAGGGCTTGAAAACGGGCACTGGCGACATTGCTAGGTATCCTCCCCCCCCCCCCAGTTTCCAGACGTTTACAAAATAAAAGGTGCTATTAAAAAGCTGGCTTTAGTCTCAAAGGCAGTCATTTCCAGATGCGACCCTCTCTGTAGCATATGTGTCTGTTGTGCTTGGAGTTTCACAGAGCAGAAGAGTTCTAGCAGGGGGGGGGGGGCAAGGGATGTGCTCCCTCTACAAAGTTGCGCCGCCTGTCATCCTAGGCCAAAGGTGCAAAGGAAGTAGGGTTGAAATGCCCCATCATAGAAACCTCCCCAAGTTCATTGTAACACCACTGTAACTTTTAGGGTGCATGTCCAGTCCCCACCGTTCCCTTGCCTTGTGGCGCGACTAGCAGTGGACACTCCCAGGGTGTACCATTTGTATCTACGGCTTCCTGCTGATGCGTGCAAGGCAAAAAGGACTCCGTCACCCTGCTGGAACACTTCCAGCTGGCCTTGGAGCCATGGCCAACTGTGGTGGAGTTGTGTCCTAAAGGAAACGGTTATAATGCCTGACCACCAACCCCTTATATTTGTAGCCTTTAAACTCCACACTGCTGCACGTTCTTTTCTTTGGGGATTGGCTGTGATCAGCTCTAAGGAAGAGATGTAAATGGGACACGCCTTGGCCGCTGGCAAATTCTCACAATTTAAGAACTTGGTTCTTTTGAGTGCTTTAAAGCTGCTGCAGCCCATTGATGACAGGGTAGTCTGCTCTGCAAATGGAAACAACTTCACACTTAAAATATCTGCTTTTTGAAGCTGGAAAAGGAATTATTATGACTGACATTCCAAGAAGCAGAGGATGTTGAAATAGGTTAATAGAAACCCATTGAATAAAACTGGCACCGTGGACACATACCCAGGCAGCATCTGAATTGATTGCTCCATCACTCTTGTCCTGGCCCTATGCTGTAATTGTGTCCATGAGCCAGCAAAGCTGTTGTGATCTTTTGCGCCTGTGACCTTGGGAAAAACAAAGCAGCGTGTCGCCTTGATGGAAGGACAAAGTAAAATGGCTTTTGGGTGGGATGACCTGGTTGCAGGTGAAAAAAATATAAATCCTCAACTCCAAATCATGTTGGGAAATGGATCTGATTTTCCTTCACTTGGCTTTTTTTTAAAAAAAGACTTTATAAAGTGCTGGTACAGCATACCCATAACAAAATGGGCTAGTGTTGTCCCAGAGCAATCACACACACACACTCCTTTCTCCTCCCCCTCCCCCTCCTCTTTTTTGGTGCTAGTGAACTGTTTACATGGGAATGGCCCTTTTACTACCTGTTTGGAAGACTCATTAACTAGGCCCCAGTTTGAGACATTTGGTACAAGCCCTGCCCCCTTCATCAGTCGTGACTTGGACAACTTTATAACTTGCTCTCCGCTCTCCTGCCTCACATGGTATACAGGTGGCATTTTCAATGTGAATCCAAAGCTTGTCAGGTCCTCTACATTTTGTTTTGCCTTTTATGTTATTTTCATTGTGATAATGCTGTATTTAAAGAGGATATTTAAGTGTAAAAATAAAGAAATGCTTGAACTTGCAAAGCAGCTTCTGTCCTCAATGCAAAAGTTAGCAATAGTGGTTTAGGTTATTGCTGCTCACTTAATAGTGCAACGGACATGCAAACTTTCATAATCCTGATTAGAGCCGAGATCATGTGCTCCCGCTGCTCTTGCATGGTGCATGTTGTCTGCAAAACCGCTAATCTAGGATTTATAAACTATGGGTTGTATTCAATGCAGTGCTGGTGATTGTTCATGCCACATGCACTGACAGAGCTCCCCTCTCCTCACCCCGCACATCATTCCGGGAGGGGAAGAAGTCCTGTTGCGCTGACTTCCACTAGTGCAGTTACTGAGTTTAATTGGCCCTATAATTTCAGTCTTTGAGCAGAATCTGCCTTGTAATGATGCACACACAATATATGGTTGGTTCAGAAACAAAGCACCAAGACCACACTGGATAGCAGTACCTGTTCTAAGGCAGTTCATGCAACTGGGCTTACCCTTGTTTTTGCATCATGTAGAATCTGTTTACTTCATTCAGAGTGAAATATCAGTGGGGCCTTTCAGAGAGGCTGTGGCTTACTTGCCTGTAGAGTACAGCTTGGAATATAGTTAATAAAAGCACAAGCTGTGTCCGCCGCAGCTGATCCCTGGCAAGCAGAGCCAGCCGTTTCTTGGCAGGGGAAATAAACGCTTGTTACAAAGAACAACTGGGGTACAGTGTGTGTTGGCCATGGCCCTTGCCTGTATGCTGCATAAACTTATTGTCCTGCATAAACTGCAGGACTGATTGGGGAAATGACAAGGTGAATAGCTTTGATCAGGGGTAACAAACATACGGCCCGGGGGCCAGATAAGGCCTGAGAAACTCGTTCATCCAGCCTGCAACGACCGCCACTGCCCGCTCTTCCCGGCGTGGGGACCAATTTCCGGGTCAGAGGCGCATTGGAAATAGCTTGTGTGCATGCGCACAAGCCTCCTCCGACCTGGATGTGCACCAGAAATTGTGTGTGCACCTATGGCGCACGCTCCCCTGCCCTCCGGCCCATCGCACAATCATCGCTCGAGACACCGGCCTGAGGCAAAGAAAGCTTGGAGACCCCTGAATTTATGGTCCCAGCAGTGTGCCTGTCTAAGCTATTACCAAGCTATAAGACAGAAGACAAGCAGTGTTCTAAACAATCCAGGTAAAATGTGAGATTGTCCTTTATTGGCTATCTTTAATGAAACATTCACATCAGGTATAGCTGAACGTTCATTTACTTTGACGCACTTCTCATGCATTTTATAATGACTGACTCAATCACTAGTCTACCACACACAATTTATATACTATCTGGCCAGAATTCCAGCTTCTGGAGTGCAAGACTTGGCTTTTTTTCTTTTTTTCCACTTTGCTTTTAAGTATCATGGCAGTAGTACTTAAGACCTGGAGGCACAGAAATGGGTATTAAGTGCTTTGGGTACAGATATTCCAATTAACTTGCTCTGAGTGTGTAACTACCCTGTTGAATTCTATAGGCTCTGTTACTACATCTGCCAACATGAAATGCACCTTCCATAATGCCCATGTGAGAGCGCAGCTGTATCTTTCCTGCAGAAGAGCATGCCACTAGCAGGATTTCAAACAAAAGTTGCCGCTCTGAAAAACAGGGTCCTATATTCAAAGTCTTGCAGCACACTGCGAATGCCCAGCAAAAGGCACTGAGCTCCATGCAGCCTTGTTGATTGTAAAAATGAAGTTAAAAGGGGGGAGGAAAACAGCCTGGGAGTTTGTGACAGCTTTGTTGCCCTTCAAAGTTACAAGGAAGTCAATACAGGCTAACGCCAACACCTTCTTCAGCAGATGTTTTTACAAGAGACTTAAGCGGTGAAAAGAAGTGCGGAATCATGCTGGGCCCACGAGGACATTTTTGAGCCAGATCTAAATGGAAATACTGTGGTCTTCTACAGTACAGGCATTTTGTACAGGGCCATACTGGCAATTCTCTTGTCTCCCTCTACGGCAGGAGGAATATTCAGCATAATGCAGTGTTTACTCTACCTTCCCCTCAAGGCTAATAATTCAGTGGTAGAGGCTTCTGCAGGACTCCTGCTCGTTGTATTTTAGTAAAAGCAAAAGCCCTTCTCTCCTCCTGCTTCAGCCAAGAGTCGCTGTCGCAGCATCTTTTCAGAAGTGGTCCACCAGTGACGGGTGCCCTTAGTCAGCCCTTGGAAGAGGAAGGGAAGTTGATAGAAAGCAAGACCATGCCATGTGCCAAGAGTGAAGTCTCAGCATCTGGAAAGAGAAAAGTATGCATTGCATTTGTGTCTATTTGAGATAAGTGCCAACCCTTCATTGTAAACTCTCACAGGGCTGGCCACAACAAACACAATTCATAAAACAATCCAGTGCTTCTAAATAGAACCAAATCATAGCTAAAAGTAAAAGGGGGCTCCCCCTCCCAAAATCTGCCACAGGAAAGTTTTTAAAAGGCTGACCAGAAAGAAAAGTTGTTTTTGCCTGGTATCAAAACCTAATCAGTATGCGCACCAGCCTAATCGGGGTGTGTGTGTGTGTGTTTTGACTGGTCTATAGCTGGGCGGGCATATTCCTCCATTGCAGGGAGTTGGACTAGATGATCCTCAGGGTCCCTTCCAACTCTAATTCTATGATGCTGCCACTAAGAAGGCCCTGCTCTGAATTATGGCCTTCCAAGCTTTGCTAGGCCATCTCCTTTGCAGCCAGGACTGTACAGGAGCAACAGGTTAACACTGCAACATTAAGGATGGGTGAGAAGAGCAGCTGCTTCTAGTTGTGCGAGAGAGATTCAGTGAGGGCTCTAAGGGAAGCCCCACATGGCCAAGTTCAAGCAGGCTTACCTTTCAGCGAGCAGGAGAGTGTGAGCCAGTGAGCCAGCCACAGCCTGCATGCCAGTGGGCTGAGGTGAACAGAATTCAAGCCACGAGTATAGCAAGCCTGCAGAGAAGAGAGGCATTCTGTTGGATCAGAGAGACTTTCATTTGAAAAGCAACTGCTAAAAATGCAAGGACATTCACCACTAAATTCTGACATTAAAAGCTGTGCTGGGGTGCATGCGTGTGTGTTTAAGCCATTCAAGCTGTCCTCATTTGACATAAGACTGACATTACTATTTCTGAAAAGGGTGACGGTGTTACTGTGCAGTATAGCACAGCTTGTGGAATGTGGTCCACGACAGCATTTATGCCTCAATTAATGTGTTAAGTCTTTTAAGGTTACCCTAAAGGTAATGAGCACAAGACTCCTGATCTCAGGGTCATGGGCCTGAGCCCCACATTGGGCAAAAAGGTTCCTGCATTGCAGGGGGTTGGACTAGATGGCTCTTGTGGTCCCAACTATGATTCTAGCCCTTGCCTAGCATGGGAGAACTGGCGCAGCCATGGCCAGTTAGTTCCTAGCCAGCAATGCTGCACCTCAGTTTGCTACAGAATGCCAAAACTTCATCTCACCGCTTGCACTTCCTCATCAGTTAGCTGCCCCACACCCAGTTTCAGCATCGCTTGGTCCAGGTGGTGCAGCTCTGCCAAGTGGCTCTGCAAGCGGTATCTCAGGAAGAGAGATGGCAAGCGAGGAGTTAGGAACAAAACACGGCTTAGGACTTTCTGGGGGGGAGAAGAGAAGAAGACGGCGGGATTAAACTGCACAGTGGTAGTCAGCAAAACTTTTCAGAGCTGCCCTGCTTCCCCAGATCAAAATGTGGCTAACAGGAGGCTATGATCATTCCCCTCCAAAGAAAGGCGAGCACGTAAGGCAGCATAGATCAGGAACAAATCATCTGTAGTAGGTTTCAATTTAAGGAGAGGCAACTGTCTGTTGCACCTTAAGGGTATATAGCTGGAAAGATTTATAGTCTTATTTTAAAAGCTCAGTCGAAACCTAGGGGTGCTGCAGTTGGCGGCAATGGATTTATAGCTGGGTCATCAGTATAATCCCATATAATTTCTGGAATGGCACTTACCACCTGCTGAACGCTGAGTTGCTGGATGCCAAAGGGGTGTCCCACAAATAAGGTCCTCACAGCTGTAAGTTCTCTTACATCTGGGTGGCATCCTTCGTGCACCTTGAAGATTAAGGTATATAATTGGTGAAAGAAAGAAAGAAAGAAGAAAAGCACCATATTCCAAGAATAAAAGAGGATGGGAATCTTGCAAAAACCTGAAAACCAACCCTGCTATAACATACAGCAGCTGAGCACATTTTCATTCCCGCAACAAATGAGAAGTTCCTGTTTGCTGTAGTCATTTACACCCTTCCCAAATAAGTTGTTATTATTTATACCCTACCCATCCAGCTGGATGGCTTCCAAAACACATAAAAACATCAAATATTATAAACTTCCCTGATACAGGGCTGCCTTCAGATGTGTTCTAAAAGTTGTAGAGTTATTTATCTCCTTGGCATCTGGTTTGGGAAGGACGTTCCACAAGGAGGGCTCCACTGCCGAGAAGGCCCTCTGCCTGGTTGCCTGTAGCTTCACTTCTTGCAGTGAGGGAACCACCAGAAGGCCCTTGGAGCTGGACCTCAAGTGCCTGGGCTGAATGATAGGGGTGGAGTCGCTCCTTCAGGTATACAGAGCCGAGGCAGTTTAGGGCTTTAAAGGTCAGCACTAAACACTTTGAATGCTCTGCTTCACCATTACCATGAGGAAAGTTGCTATGCCATACTACCTAGTTGCATTAATGGGATAGGTGCAACAGAATTAACCTTTTTTCTTGTTAGATAGGCATTTCTTCGGCTTAGATGGAAAACTACACACACAGAATATCTGACCAGTAAATACTTTATTAGGCCAACAGATTGATTGATTGATTGATTGATTGATTGATTGACTGCATGCATGCATGCATGCAGATCATGCCAAATTGAACGATATCCTCTGTTGTCCTTTATACAACTCACTTTGCAATAGGTTTTCTAGAAGTTCAATCAGATGATTTCAAAACTAGGCGGCTGCTGGCTGATGTGGAATTTGTTTTGTTGCCTTCAGGGTAGCTTTATACACACTAGCTGACAGTTGTAGGCTACTTTTTTTACATCTAAAACAGACTGCCCAAGGGCTATTTGGGTTTTGTTTTTGTTTTGTTAGTTTGGGGGAAAGGTATAATTAACTTATTCTTGGATTATCCTTTTTGAGCCGCATTGTAGTGGTCATTCATTACAAACAATAAAATCAGACTGGGGGGGGGGGGGGACCCTCCACCAGTGTAGCCAAGACCCACTGTTGTTTGGCTCCTCCCTTCCAAAAATCGTCCCATAAAGAATAATCAAGGCCTGAATTTACTTCTTTTTCTCATAGTCCTCTACTAAAACTGCAAGCCATTCCTTTAAACGGACAAGTACTCAAGAGTGCATTGCCAGAAAGCCACTGCATAAGTGACAAATCAGTAGTCACAAGTATCAGAGCATCCTTTTCCTTGCCAGCATTTGCTAAGGCAACTATACAGTCTGGTCTCTTACTTGAATGACTTTTCTATACATGTTCGTATTCAGGTCAGGGTTATTTTTTTAAAAAAAAAACTCTCTGGAATGACTTTAAAACCATATAATTAAGGATTCAGAAGATTGCAGTATGTTGCTCACATGACAATAGAAAAATAGAATCTAGACATTAGGAAGTTGGTAGTGATGGGCCAACTCTCAATATATAAAAGCCTTATTTCTGCAAAGCAAGACATGTGTCCAAAGACAATCCAATCCGCTGGGATTGGGTGGTACCGGTAATTAGATACCTTTTTGCAGAGATCTAGCATCTGTTTCCGAAGCTGGGAATCAACTAGGGAGCGAGATAGGTTCATTAGACCATCAACCACTTCTGGGTATGCCTCCTTTCTCATATTGTGGTTGGTGTCCAGAAATTCAGCTTGTTGTTTGGAAGTCCAGAAGTGGCGTATCAAGAGTTGTCTGGGGAACAGGTACCTTGGGAAGGAAAGATTGTCAAGAAGATAAACATATTGAAGAACACCCAGATCTCGGCCACAGGAACCCAAATTCTGCATTTTGCAGCTTCTGCTGATTTTGCAGGTTTTGCCTATTTTCTTCAAATTTGACTGCTTCTTCCAGCCAAGACAAGGAGCAACCAGTTATGTGATTGCTGAAACCTCAGCCCTCAACAAGCAGAAGCCCTACTGAACTTTGCTTCTGCAAGTTTAACTAGACCGTGGCCACATACTTTCAAGTTACCTTCACAGCCAGAAGTATTTTTTTAAATGCCTGCTTTTATTTATTTTAAAATGAAAGCTTTTTTTTTAATAATAAAAAAACAGTGTTTTCAGAATGCCCAGTAGACCATTTTCTCTCTCATGAAATCTCCCTGGCAACTTGAAATAATCTCCTGATGCCTTTCTCTAGCTTCTTCTGCCTTCAAAAAGACAGGCAATGCAGGATTTGTGATATAATCTGTTTCTTGTTAAAGTTCACATTAAGATATTGTCAAGTCTATACAGCATGCTAGGCTGTGATCCGGGGCTGTTAAGAGCAAGCATCAAACATAAATGATGTTATCTTTAACTGTTTTTAACTTCCATGCTGAAAACACATTATTTGGAACAGACCAAGAAAGGGGTGGGGGAGCTTATGGGGAGTTTAAAGCAGTTTGGGAGTTCTGTTGGGAAAACAACAGAGATGGTAAATTTTCAGAAAAATGTGGGAGGGTGAATGGTTGCTGCACTCTGAATTGCCACCCAGAGCAATTCACCAAAAATAACCCCTTTACACCAGGCATCCCCAACCTGTAGCCCTTCAGATGTTTTGGCCTACAACTCCCATGATCCCTAGCTAACAGGACCAGTGGTCAGGGATGATGGGAATTGTAGTCCAAAACATCTGGAGGGCCGAAGGTTGGGGGTGCCTGCTTTAGACTGAGCCTACGCATCGGGAGAGAATGCAATGTGGAGCTGTGACCAGGGAAGCACAGGCTCAGAAGAGTTAGGGCTTGATCCCACCCCTAATGATTGATAAGATAGGATTGTGCTTTTGCAGTCTATTTTGGTACCTGCTAAAACTCACGGCTGTACTCTCAGCAAGCTCTTCATCAAAGAACAGTGCAGGCAAGCGATGAGAGAGGGAGAGGAGAGAAAAAAACCCACTAATGTTGCCAAGCATTCACCCTTTCACAGTTAAGCGCGAGGACCTTTCATCTGAACAGGCGCACAGTTGTACTTACATGAGCAAAAGAACCAGGTAGTTGGCAAAGGGAGGAAGAGAAAGAATCCCAACTGGAATGGCCTTGATCAGATCTCTGCGAAACTTCAAAAATGCCTAGTCAGTAGAGCTGCCATGCACACACCCAAAACTACTGCAACTGTGAGGAAAATGCACATATATAAGGGACTGATGAAGCAGTGGCATGCAAGGCCCCACTGCTGCATACTCTGGCATTTTATATGCCTCGAGGCTGTGCCTCTTTTTGTCTCTCGCAAACTTGGTAACTATGGATGCTATATGGATGCCATTTGGAAGCTTGTTATTAAAGTGGTAGCATTTCCTTTGCAGCAAGAAAACACCATTCATATGTGGTATCAGGTATGAGGCAGCTAGAGACATGGCTGCCAAGGCACAACCAGGAGCCTTAAAGTGCACTCCAGATTGTACACTGGCAATGGAAAATAGGCTACAATTTTACTGCCTATCACCTGATTAGGATGGGAGAAAAATAACTCTTCTATAGGAATAATTATGCTGCAGCCAACAGACAATGCCATGCAATAGTGTGCCTTTCTTTTACACCTGCTTTTTCTGTTGGTTATTTTCCGTATGTGGACCTCCACACACACACACATCAGCAACAATTTATTGACCTATGACCTACATCCAGTCCGCTATGTCTATATCTGTTATACAGCTGTTCATGGTGGTGATGTCAGACTGACATCCTTTATGTAAATGTCACTTAGCTCCATGTTGCAACACAACACATTGCGTCTGAAAAAAGGGGAAACCTTCCCTACCTCAGCTTTCCTTTGTTTGAATAAAAGTGTTTAGATAGAATCTTTCAAGAATAAGAACCCAAATTTTATCCTTTTATCCTTTCTTCTCTACACAGAAACCTTTTTACTCTTAACTCAGCCCAACAGTATGATAAATGTTCAGGCAACGAAGAAATTAATGCATCGGGTGAAGGTTGGCAGAAATCAAGCAGAGCTGCCAGACTTTGTTTATTTGCTTTTGCTGAAGTACAGAAACCTCTTAATTAATCTACCCTAGATGCAGTAAATATTAGTCTACCTATTTGTCTTAGTATAGTTGATTCTCACAAAAGTTGCACATGGTTCTTGCTTTTCAATTCAGAAGCTCTCAATGAGTGTTTACATAGTGTTATGGGACAGGGGAGACCTGGCTTCAAATTCCCGTTTGGCTCTTAAGTTGGTTGGGTGACATTGGGGGACTCCAAAGCACAGTGAACTACCATTGTTGCAGACAAAAGTACTGTAAAAGCCTACCTGTCTTAGTCTCTCCATCTCCCTGTATGGAAGTTGATGGAACTGGATCTTTCTATATGCCATGTTTGCCTTTATTCTTCTTATTTCTTTCATTTCTGTAAAGAATATCCGAAATCCTGTGCAAAATACAGAAATATTTTCAGATCTAGAACTGTTCTCCCTGAACGTTCAACCTCATGCCAAAGTCCTTCCCAAGCCTTTTGCCTTCCCCTTTTACCTAAGAATAGAGCATCACTCATAGCTGCCAAGTTTTCCCTTTTCTCGTGAGGAAGCCTATTCAGCATACGGGAAAATCCCTTAAAAAAAGGGATAACTTGGCAGCTATGGCATCACTGCATAAAGAACAGAGCTAGGAAAGCTCTGACCCTCCAGATGCTGCTGAACTACAACACAGCTCCCAGCATGCATGACAAGTGGCTGCGGAAGATGGGCATTGTAGTTCAGCAAAATCTGGAGGATCAAAGATTCCCACAACTGGCATAAAGTAACACATACATGAATCTTCTTCTTTGGCGATCACTCGTAGCCGAGTAAGATCGTCTTCCATAAACATGGTTTTAACAGTGGGTCCGTAAGTGACTGTGGAGGCCAATTCTGGATCCACACATCCTTCCACAGTGGGGACATTGGTTTCCAGGCGGGAGTTGATCATGGTGTGGATTTGCCAAGTGTGCCTTCCTGTTAGCACATTTCTCCCTTGCATCCTGAGATCAAGTTTCTTCAAGGTCCATTACACCTTTGGTAAAGGCTGTTCTCCAACTGGAGCGCTCGCAGGCCAGTGTTTCCCAGTTGTCAGTGTTTATACTACATTTTTTTTTAGATTTGCCTTGAGACAGTCTTTAAACCTCTTTTGTTGACCACCAGCATTACGCTTTCCATTTTTAAGTTCGGAATAGAGTAGTTGCTTTGGAAGACGATCATCAGGCATCCGCACAACATGACCAGTCCAATGAAGTTGATGTTGAAGAATCATTGCTTCATCACTGGTGATCTTTGCTTCTTCCAGTACACTGATATTAGTTCACCTGTGTTCCCAAGTGATGTGTAAAAACATTTGGAGACACCGCTGATGGAATCTTTCGAGGAGTTGGAGATGGCGTTTATAAGTAGTCCATGTTTCACAAGCATATAGTAAGGTTGGTAGTACAACCTTTGTAAACAAGCATTTTGGTTTCCCTGCAAATGTCCCAGTCCTCAAACACTCTGCACTTCAATTGGGAGAAAGCCGCACTCGCAGAGCTCAGGCATTGCTGGATTTCAGCATCAATGTTGGCCCTTGTAGAAAGGTAACTGCATAGGTAGGAGAAGTGATCAATGTTTTCCAACGTTACACAACAGAGTTGGATTTGTGGAGCTGCAGAGGGGTTATTTTGTACTTGTTGGAGCAGCACTTTGGTTTTTTGGATGTTGAGTGATAGGCCAAGCTTTTCGTAAGCTTCTGCAAAGATATTTAGGATGGTTTGGAGGTCATCCTCTGAGCGTGTGCACACTACGTTGTCATCAGCATACTGAAGCTCTATCACGGAAGTTACGGTAACCTTTCCTTTTGCTTTCAGCCTGCTCAGATTGAAGAGCTTTCCATCTGTTCAATATATGATTTCTACTCTGGTGGGGAGTTTCCCGTCAACAAAGTGTAGGATCAGGGCAATGAGAACAATGAATAGAGTTGGGACAATAACACAACCCTGTTTAACACCTGATCCCACTGTGAATGGTCCACTTTGAAAGTCACTGTTATCTGCGATTGTTGCTGTCATATTATCATGGAGGTGCCGAATGATGTTTACAAATTTATCTGGGCAGCCAATTTTCAGAAGGACAGCCCACAGGGCATTACAGTGTCGAAAGCCTTAGTCAGGTCAATAAACACCATATACAGGGGTTGGTTTTGCTCTCTGCATTTTTCTTGAAGCTGTCGAGCAGTGAAAATCATGTCCACTGTCCCCCTAGAAGGCCAAAAACCATTTTGGGATTCAGGAAGGGTCACCTCGGATATTGTTACCAGACAGTTTGCCATGATCCTTGCAAGAATTTTGCCGGCCGCAGCTAATAGAGAGATGCCTCGATAGTTTCCACAATCAGTTCTGTCACCTTTTTAAAAGAGATTGATAATTTTGGCATCCCTAAAGTCTGCTGGGATTTCTTCTCTTTCCCAGATTTTTTTGATGAGCTTGTGAAGTTGTTGTGTAAGTTCAATTCTGCCCACTTTGAAGATTTCGGCAGGTATCCCATCAGGTCCACTGGCTTTGTTGTTTTTCATTTGGTTAATAGCTGTACACAACTCTTCCAGATTTGAAGATACTGCAAGCTCATCTCTAACTTGTTTTTGTGGAATTTGTGAGAGGAGATGTTGGTAATGTTCTTTCCAGCACAGTGCAATAGCTTCTTTATCTTTTAGAAGTGTGTTAATGTCTGCTGAGCGTAGGGGGCATATGCCATGATTTATTGGCCCATAGATGGTCTTTGTGGCTTTAAAGAAACTGTGCATCATGAGTGTTGGCAAAGTGCTGGATCTCTTGAGCTTTTTTTATCCACCAGGTGTTTTTCAATTCTCTGGTTCTTCTTTGAACCTCAGCCTTAGCGTTGGCATAGGTTTGTCTCTCCCTTGCCTTGAATGACTTGAATGGTTCTTCTGACACTCTTAATCCCATCCTCTTTGTAAAACTCGAGCAAGCTAAATTGTTTTCTTTGCTTTAATAGTGTCAGGACATCATGGGGAAAGCCCAAATGCCTTGGCACTTCAAAGGGTTTTTCACAGCCTAACCTCTGTCTAAGGCTGCCACGAGGATAAAAGGACATGCCCCTTGCACGCCATTCAGAGCTTCTCAAAAGAGAAGCAAGAGATAATGGCATGTTTCCTAATCTCTAAAACAGGTTTTGTCTCCTCTCTTTTGCTATGCCTCTTACACATGAGCTTCTAACACATTACTACTTCCTTCTCTCTAATCATCCTGCAGAACCCACTGCCATCTTCTACAGAGGGTCTTAAATTTTTCTCGCACCTGCCTTTCCTTACTACAACTATAGTTTTGTTAGATGTACACAGAACAGCCTTCACTCAGAAACTTAACATGTTATTCTCCAACCCAAAATTTACACCATGGACTGTTTTTTTGCAGCATTGTTCCCCCCCCCCCCCCCCGCAGCAGGAACAAGCAATGGAAAGCTTCCATGCACTCCTTTCTCATTCTGAGCTCTTGAGGCTGAAATGAAATTTCCCCCCCAAACTCTAAACAATTCCTTTTGAATTCCAAACTTGTTAAGACTAGGGTTTACAAGAACAAATAGGATAAAGACGTGGTTTGCAATCCTGGCATCCCAAACCATAGGTGTGTGTGTGTGTGTGTGTGTGTGTGTGTGTGATAAAAGCACAGTTCTCCAAAATTGGACCTCACGGGAAACCACAATTTATTTAAAATAAAAAGGAAGCTTTCAATCTCCAATTTATTGGTTCGAAAAAGAACAAGACAGGAGGATGTGTGAGCATGCAGCTTGTCCTCATAGCAGGACACCAGTTTCCCATTACACCTGAATGTGCACACACACACACACATGATGCTACAAATGTCATCCATTATGGATACAATAACTTGTTTCTTCATTCTGACTGTAACATGAGCCTCCGCCATTCCTGTTGCAACACAAGAAACAGCACCCAGAAGATAAGGAGTCCCCACCTAGGGATGGGCTAGAAGTAAAGAAACTACTTTATCTTGACAGACGCAAAAGCGATTTGTTCTTAAGGTGTCACATTCCTCCCAGAATCATGAAATGTGCACAAAGGATTTTTTTTGTTTTAAATGAAAACCCACCTTTCAAGAAGGTTGAATATAGCTGGTAGAAACGTGGGAATGTTCTTTCCAGAAACCTTTCATACTTCTCATTCAGGTATTTGACTTTTGAAACCAAAGCAGAGTCTGTTTTTTTGGAATTTGCCTTTGCAGAAAATTGGTACACTGGAGGTCTGAAACAAAGGAAAGCGCATGCAAGTCTTGAGTTCTATTGCCACGTATTTCAAGCCCTTTAGAATACAAAAAGGAAGTCACAACTACAATAGCTATTAAACAGGTATGTGGGGAGCAGGCATTAAACTAGCCTGTTATGACCACAATGCAAAAAGATGGGGAATCCATAGGCTATTTCAGGGATAAATGAAGATGAGGTTATGTGCCTAATTTTGTCCAATTGCTAATTTTGTCTAATTGCTACCAAAGTACACATTAATCTAGGTGCCAGGTATTGTGGGGTTTACACCTATGAATAAGAATAGCAATAAATACCTTCTTAAACAGATGCTGTTCTTGATTAACAACATGAGACTATCATATTAAAAGTCGGCTGTCAGGAGAATAAAAATGAAACTTGTTTTCTGTAGGAAGACACACAAATGCAAAGGGCTAGTATATTTTTATAGACTTGATTCCTGGAATTACATTATCGCAGGGAATAATTTGCTTAAGTTTTATACATTAATATGTCTTGCAGTCACAAAATGCATACATAAAGTGCAGTTCTAGGTGCTCATTAAAATTTATCAGTTAGGGCTGCCAAATTATTAAATAACTTTTAATTAACTGATTAATCAATTTAGACAGCTTATTTATCAACTGCATTTTACCAAAACATCAGAATAGTTCAAAATCAGAATGGCAAAAGGACACCATCAATTTCATAACCAGGGGCTTCCCTGTATTTTCCTCCTAGTGAGAGATTTCTACAAACTGAGGTTATGGCTGATTGGCAAGGCAACCTGAAATTTTGTCATTCTTTATTACAGCAGAAAATCAGAAACCAAACAGCAGCACCGAAAGATTAAAGGTATGACATTTAGTCTGAACCCTGCAAATAAAAGTTGTCCACCCTTATTGATCTTGCTAAAGCTTTACAGCACAATCTTAACCATGTCTTCCTTGGAAGGAAATCAATGGAGCTTTGTCTCAGAGGTAGACAATCCTATCCATTCTACCTATCAATTAAACATAATCCACAGCCCCTCTCCTGATGCTAATCCATACAAACTTGTCTTTAACTTTCTTTATACGGTCCTCCCATCAGATGTTAAGGAAATGAACAACTTCAGCTGACTTTTAGAAAACATCTGAAGGCAGCCTTGGGGAAACCCAGCCAGATGGGTGGGTTATTAACAACAACAACAACAACAACAACAACAACAACGTATTGTTTTATGTATTTTCATTGTAAACAGCTTTGATAATTCATATGAAATAGTGGTATACTGTAGAAATATTTTTATGCTGCCTGCCCGAGTCAATGTTACAGTGGCCAGTAAACATCTCAGATAAAGTGAAATCAATATCACCTCCAGAATTAGAACAGCCTGGGAGGTCCCAAGGGAGGTTACCATAGATGCCCTTGTACATGTTGTGAAGGAACCACCCAAGGCAAGAAAATGTACTCTTTTCTACCAAGCTCAATTAGCCCAATAATAAATTATTAGTTTTCAATTTTGTGTGTTTGTGTGTGCAACCTGTGTCTTTAACTGCTACAAAACCAACAGGAACTTATCTTACTTGGCATTCCTGAGTTCATGGCATATGAGCCATACCCCCCAAAAAATGGCTGCCCTAACCAACCCATCTGGCAAGAAATAGGTTCCCATTTTAAGCGATCTTGGAAGGAAGAACAGATATCACCCAGTTCAAATGTGGTCTTTCCAAAGGCAATCTGCAGGAACATTTTGAGCTGTTTTACACTTGGTGCAGAATGAGATGGTCTGCACTACTTCAAACCGCACATGGAGTACAGTTTTAAAACTAGGGCACATTAGAAAGCAGGTTCACATACGCCTCCTTGCTGAATTAAGATGAAGAAGAATGGTGCATTAAAAAAAATTGTATTCCTTCTTCCCGCTGTATGCATTAGTACCAGCCATTCTACAAGATTTTGCTGCACACCTAAATCCAGCCATGTTATCTGCTTTACACATACAGAAGAAAGTGGCAGAACAGACTTTTTCTTTCAGGTTCAGATTGTGTAAGTGAAATGGTATTATTGTTCCCTTGCATTAAAAGTGAAAATACAGTGGAACCTCTACTTACGAATTTAATGCGTTCCGAACAGACATCCGTAAGTCGGAAAAATTTGTAAGTCGAATCCCATAGGAATGCATTGGGAGAAAAAATTTGTAAGTCGAAGCAACCCTATCTAAAAATTCGTAAGTAGAAAAAATCCTATCTAAACCGCATCCAAGATGGCGGACGGAGCTCCGTTCGTAAGTAGAAACATTTGTAGGTCGAGTTATTCGTAAGTAGTGGTTCTACTGTACATAAATCCAAGCATCTCTGCAAATAGAATAGTGTTGCATGGTACTACCTTTACTTTGAACTGAAATGATTAGGCCAGGTTGTTGTTTTTTAATGGAAAGATCCTGTATGCTCTCCAAAATGCATAGCAACCAGAATTAAGACAGGGATGGAGCAACTCAGCAGTGAGGAAATGTTACAGCATTTGGGGCTTTTAAGACAAAAGGTGAGCATAAAATTATACATGGCATGACGAAAGTAGATAAGATGTTTTCCTCCTCTCGTTGTAACATTCAGTCAAAGAAGCTGAATGTTGGAAGATTCGGGACAGGCAAAAAAAGAACTACGGAATTCACTCGCACAAGAGTCTGCAATGGCCACCAACCCAGACGGCTTTAAAAGAGGATTAACAAATTCATATAGGGTAAAGCTGTCAAGTGGCTACTAGTTGTCTCCACTGTCAGGACCAGTATGCCTTTGGATACCAGTTGTTGGAAACCACAGGAGGGGAGTGCTGTTGCACTCAAAGTCTTGCTTTTGGGGTTTCCATATGCATCTGGCTGGCCGCTGTGTGAACAGGAAGCTGAGCCCTGATCCACCTTTTACATGGTGGAGAACTCAAAAGCAGCTTACAGCCTGAGAATGTTTCAGGGGGCAGGGGATTTTTCATGCTCCCTCACATATATACACCCATACAGAAACTCTTGGGGGGGGGAGACTAGGAAGAAGCAGGTGTAGTTTAGAATCCCATATACCATAATGAGATACCACAAGACTCCTTGTTTTGCTCCAGCGTACTAACAGTTTGCCTCTCTGGAAACTGCCATGGTGCAATTGTTGCCTGTGTGCTTATTTGCTTCAGAGGTGCAATATGTGTGGCCCTCCATATGCTGTTGGAGCACAGCTCCCCTCACCCCCCCCCCAACGAACAACTGGCCACCATGGCTGGACCTCATGGGAATACAACATGGGAGGGGAGACACACCAGAATGTTGGTAGCCTTTCTTAAAAATTTCCTCTCCCCCCAGACACTCCCATCATCCCTAGCTAGCAGGACCAGCGATCAGGGGTGATGGGAGTTGTAGTCCAGCAACCACCA
Organism: Zootoca vivipara; assembly: GCF_963506605.1. Lineage (NCBI taxonomy): Eukaryota > Metazoa > Chordata > Lepidosauria > Squamata > Lacertidae > Zootoca > Zootoca vivipara. The sequence continues at coordinate 115,948,440 of NC_083277.1, read as the reverse complement.
AGGGGATAGCTCAGTCGGCAGAGCAGGACACTCTTAATTCCAGGATTGCAGCTTTGAGACCCACGTTGGTCAAAAGATTCCCTCATCACAGTGGGTTGGAGCAGATCAGCGTTTCCCAAACTTGTGTCTTCAGGTGTTTTTTGGACCACAACTCCCATCATCCCTAGCCACCAGGACCAGTGGTCAGGGATGATGGGAACTGCAGTCCAAAAACAGGTGGTGACCCAAATTCGGGGAACGTGACCCTCATGGTCCCCTCCAACTCTGCAATTCTAACAACCCCCGGGGGGACAAGGTTGAGAAAGGTTTTGAGTTTTCTGTATTATGCACTGCCTTGGGATCGGTATGCAAATTTAATACTGTACATGATAACGAAATGACAAAAGCACCTGGGGACACCGCCCCCCTCCCCGCTGGAGGTTGCAGGAACCTGCCCTGCCTTCCCCTGACCCCGCTGCAAGCAGAAGGGCGCCGCGCTGGGGGGGGGGGGCTCCGCGCTTCCCCTTCTCGGCCTCCGCCAAGGACTCACCTCAGCACCGGCCACGGGGGAGGCTCCGGCGGGCGCAGAGCCAGGTAGAGCGAGGCCGCGGGCGCAGGGACTCCGCCGGCGCCTAAGCGGCTCCCGGCCCTGCAGCGCCCGCGCAGCACCAGCCGCAGCACCAGCGCCATCCTGCGAGGGCGCCTGAAGAGAAGAAGGGCGCCGCCGAGGAGCGCGCGGAAAGAGCGAGGAGGTCCAGGAGGGAAGCCAAGGAAGCGGCGGCGGCGGTGACGACCCGGGAAACTGGCCACGTGATTACTACGGGCGGAAGAAGGCGCGGCGGAAGGAGAGAAAACAGAACTCTCCTTCTTTTTCCCCCCCCCCACCTCCTTAGGTACACGTGACCATAGGCGGAAATGGGGCGCACGGAAAGAGGAGCTTCTTTCTCCTCTCCAGCGTGAGAATCTCGGGACCCGGATGTTGGGGCTTTTCCACAGCGGGACGGGGTTTCCTCGCGCGTTGGGTTTGAATGGGGCTGAGTTCTGAGTCGGGACTTTTTGAGTCTTGCGTCTTGCATAACCTCCAACATTTCTCCTGTGGAAATAGGGACGTCCCCTTCCATAATTATAATTTTACTGTTTCTACTAGAGATGGGAAGGCCTGGAAAAATTGGGGGGGGGGGAATAGGTTTTTTTCGTTCTTTCCCCAAAGCCGGTTTTTCCCTGGGAAAATTGGGGAGGGGGAGTGTGTGGAATATTCAAACTATGTCAAACTGGGTGTTGTTGTTGTTTTTAATTTTCCGGGGGGGCGGCTTTGGGGGGGAAACGAAAAAAACCTGATTGTCCCCCCCTTTTTTCCGGGGTTTTTTCCATCTGTATTTTCTACCCCGTCCATCTGACTGTGTTGCCCCAGCTACTCTGAGCAGCTTCCAGCATATATAATAGCATAATAAATCATACAGGGCTGCCTTCTGATGTATTCCAATCAACTTGGCTTGGGGGGGGGGTCACATAACTCCATACCCTCCCAACATTTCTCTGATGAAAATAGGGACATCTTAAGGAAAAGCAGGGCATTCTGAGATCAAATCAGAAACTGGGATGGCTTCTGTAAATCAGCGATGTCCCTGGAAAATAGGGGCACTTGGAGGGTCTGGAATACTAGAGTTGGGCAGGAGTCCAATCCCTTGCAATGCAGGAATGGGTGGGGGTCGGGCAGCTGTGGGCCTCCAGGCGTGGCTGGACCACTACAGTTCCCAGATTCACTTGCATTACTGAATTATTTCAAAGAGAATCAGGGCTTGGTGGCTGCATGTATGGCTATAGCCACACTCTGGAAGGACTTAAAAAGGTGCACCCCTGAATGCCTGGGTACAAGAGAGTATGGCATATTGCCCTTATAGCAGAATTGTCTCACCAGTTAAGGCCGGCAACAGGAACAAAGATAACTGTGGGAGAATGGTGGAGCTTCATTTCATTTCAAAACTCTCCAGAAATCCAAACACCAGTTCCAAAGGTTTATACCAACTTGTAGATCCTTTAATAAGAACATGTTTTACAGATGCATACTGTTATTAATTGTGATGTTTGTACAGGAATATAATGTATTTTTTTAGATCTCTGGGGAAATGAAAGATAAAAACAACAACAATAATAAGGTGACTGGAAATACAAAGAAAACTAAAAGCAGAGGAAAATACTAAAACAAGTGGGGAATCTGCAGTTCTCCAGATGTTACAGGACTACACCTCCCCTCATCCTTGACCATTAGCCATGCTGGTTGGGGCTGATGGGAGTTTGAGTACCACTATCAACATCATTAGAGTATCAGGCTCTCTATCTGTGGGCTAAAATGTTTGTTAAAAATCTGAAAAGTGCAAGTGAACAGGTAGGTCTTCATTTGGCACCCACCTCAATGTCACCAATGTACCTCTTGACATAAGAGGAGGGCACTGCACAAATGGGGGACTGACAGAGAGAATGCTGTATCCCAGGGGTCCCCAAACTACGGCCCCCGGGCCGGATGCGGCCCAATCGGCCTCCCAATCCGGCCCGCGACGACCCCTGCCGCCCGCTGCCGCCGCCCGCTCTTACAGCGCGCGGCGCGGCGACGATCTTAAAAATCGGCAAAAAATCGCTGAAAATCCTTTGTGCGCATGCGTATGGGCCTCTCCCGACCCAGAAGAGGTCATTTCCGATGCACTTCCGGGTCAGGGGAGGCCCATACGCATGCGCACAAGCGATTTTCGGCGATTTTTTTCCGACCGTGTGCGTGTGCGCATGCGCACGGGCGCGCACTCCCCCACCCTCCGGCCCGCTGCGTGCGCACTCCCCTACCCTCCGGCCCGCTGCGCGGTAAGTCTGGGGACCCCTGCTGTATCCTGTACCATCAAATGTATACTTGTTAACTTCTTGTAAAGTGTCCCGGGACTCTTTGTTGTTTCATAACAGATACTTCCACGTATGCAACAGGGAAGAAAAGAGCATTGCCAATGTGTGAGTTCATATGGGAGAGAGACCCAAGTTCCACATTTCCTTCTGGCAGAGACAAGTGGTAGCAGGAAGGCAGCACACATTCCCAGTAAGGGTTTTTTATATGCTAGCAACATGCTAGAGCTGGGGAAGCCAGTGTGGTACCCTCAGATGCTGCTGGACTCCCAGCTCCCATCAACCCCAGCTGATGGTGGGACTTGTGGTTGAGCAACTTCTGAAAATACCAGGTGAAGTCTCAGGCTATGTACACACCATCCATTTAAAGCATGTGATTTCCTCCAAAGAATCCTGGGAACTGAGCTCTTCCTCCAGATCCAGGTCTCCACCACCCAAACCACTGGGGCCCTCTCCTGGGTCAGACTGCTCCTGATGTCCCAGGTGCCTATTCCCCATCCTGCAAAGACCTTCTCAAGAGTCAGACCCCTCCAACTCTCTACTCTCCTCCTGCCCCTCCCCACCTTCTCCCTGACCTCTGTGACACTCGTGACAGCAATGTTTCCGGCATAAGGAAGGGAAAGACACCAACACAAAGCATGAGAGAAGGGAAGGAAAAGCAGGGGGTGGGGGAGCACGTAATATCATTTTATGCAGAGGAGAAAAGGATGGAGATATAGAAGGTTCTTCAACAGTAAGGGCTAGAAATATGAATCTGATGGTGGAAGAGATTATGGAAACAGTGGAAGGGATTTGTTTAAATGGCCCTAGGAGGCATACTTTTAGCATGGAACAAACCAAGTCCAAACCTCATTTTTAACACGCCTCAGAAGTAGATCCAAGAATAACGACTGATAAGTATTCTCAGTACACCTACCAGATACGTTTTCTTACATAGTTTGCAAAAAGAATAAAAACTAATGTGTTCTGTAAAGTATCCCCAATTGCCTGCTGTCCTTTTATCTTTGGGTGACCAAATGAAACGAGAGCTTAGTGATGTAAATTGCAGAGTGCTGGACCTGGACTGTGGACACACCTGAGTTCAAGTCCCTGCTCATCCATCAGTTTCGCTGAGTGACTTGCAGACTTGCCTACCTCAGAAGGTTGTGAGAGTGAAAGAGAATTGCCCCACCTATTCTACCCTGAGGCCCTTGGATGAAGCGCAGGTTACAAAGGTGGTTCCAAGTGATGATAATTTATGCATTGCTTCAGGTGATCAGAATCCTGCTGCATTCCTCTGAGCAAAGAACTCGGTATCTTTGGTGTTGACCTTTAGTCCCGCCATTGCAAGCGTAGAGACTGTCACGTCCTCAGAAGGGTGTATAGTGCTCCCCTCTGCTGATCTGGCAGAAACAGCTGAGTTAAGAAAAGTCTGAAGGAAATTCTTACTAAGATTACTAAGTCAATCTTTTTTATTAAAAAAAAGAATTACATCAATGTTTTCTAATTTGGTGAAGTTGTCCAAACCATCTCCTAAATCCTGTGTAGGAATGGACTCAGGAACTACCTCTAGTGGGCTAGGAGAGATTTTTTTTTTAAATCACATCCAGCAACCAATGTGCCCCTTGGGTTTCAGGTAGTACATGAGTAGACGACTCTAAAAAGGCTGGGACACAAATTTTCACGATGCGGTAGCTGCTATGGTGGCTCATTTACCCGAAGGAATGTATTCTATACCGTAGATTCTGGCCAAACTAAGCCTCCTCCTCTACAGTTCTATGATTCTAGTAGTTGAACTGATTCCCAGTTACCTCATACATTGCCAGTGGCAAGTGGTTTTCCTCCATGCTACTGCTATAATATGTGATTTTGTAAACTTCCTAGCCTGGGCCAATAGCAGTCTTTATCACCTGATGGATTTCATCATTCCCAGGGCCTTTTTTTCAGCTGGAACTTACCAGAACTCACTTCCAGCACCTCTCAGGTGGAAGCCATTCTAAGAGAACAAGGGTGAGTTCCGGTGCCTCTTTTTCTAGAAAAATAGCAGTTTGGTCTTTACACCAAATGGTTCCTAGATCCAGAGGTTATTGGAATTGTTGGAAGAAGCCAAACAGGTGGATCCTTCAGTGTTGCTGGTTGTGTATGGTTTGGTTTCAGACATGTAATAATAATAATAATAATAATAATAATAATAATAATAATAATAATAATGTTATTATTTATACACTGCCCACCTGGCTGGGTTTCCCTAGTCACTCTGGGCAGCTTACAGAATATACAAAACATAATAAAGCATCAAACATTAAAAACTTCCCAATACAGGGTTGCCTTCAGATGTCTTCTAAAAGTTGTATAGTTGTTTATTTCCTCGACATCTGAAGGGAGGGTGTTCCACAGGGCCACTACCGAGAAGGCCCTTTAGACCTATAGTAAACATGGATGTGTCCTGCTATATACACCAAGGATGGGGAACATGCATTTTTCCAGGTGTTCTTGGAACTCTCATCAACCTCAGCCAGTATGGCAAATGGCCAAGGAAGATGGGACTTCTAGTCCAAAAACATGTGGAGGGCAACAAGTTGCCAGACCCTGATATACAGAAATGCACACCCAGGATATACCTTTCTGGCCATGTGGTTAATTTCTGAGTTGCCCCAGGGTTTCTCAGAACACACTCTTAAAACCACTGTTTAAGAGAGAGATATAAAAATTGTTTTAATGTTGATTTTAATATCAGAATAGAATAGAATCATAGAGTTGGAAGAGACCACAAGGGCTATCCAGTCCAACCCCCTGCCAAGCAGGAAACACCATCAAAGCATTCTTGACATATGCCTGTCAAGCCTCTGCTTAAAGACCTCCAAAGAAGGAGACTCCACCACACTCCTTGGTAGCAAATTCCACTGCCGAACAGCTCTTACTGTCAGGAAGTTCTTCCTAATGTTTAGGTGGAATCTTCTTTCTTGAAATTTGAATCCATTGCTCCGTGTCCGCTTCTCTGGAGCAGCAGAAAACAATCTTTCTCCCTCCTCCATATGACATCCTTTCATATATTTGAACATGGCTATCATATCACCCCTTAACCTTCTCTTCTCCAGGCTAAACATACCCAGCTCCCTAAGCCGTTCCTCATAAGGCATCGTTTCCAGGCCTTTGACCATTTTGGTTGCCCTCTTCTGGCCACGTTCCAGCTTGTCAGTATCCTTCTTGAACTGTGGTGCCCAGAACTGGACACAGTACTCCAGGTGAGGTCTGACCAGAGCAGAATACAGAGGTACTATTACTTCCCTAGATCTAGATGCTATACTCCTATTGATGCAGCCCAGAATTGCATTGGCTTTTTTAGCTGCTGCATCACACTGCTGACTCATGTCAAGTTTGTGGTCTACCAAGACTCCTAGATCCTTTTCACATGTACTGCTCTCAAGCCAGGTGTCACCCATCCTGTATTTAAAAATGATGTATTTAAAAAATAATGGTGGGCAGAAAAGTGGCGTCTTGAAGCCAGTTCCTAACATTCCTTCATATTGCAGTGGGATCAAGAAGTAGTACAGTAGTACAGCTCCCGAACGCCTTCGGAGTCGCAATGTTCCGGCTTCCAAACGATAGACAACCGGAAGTGAGTGTTCTGGTTTTCGAACGTTATTTTGGAAGCCAAACATCCGAAGGGAGTTTCAAGGCTTCCAATTGGCTGCGGGAGCTTCCTGTAGCCAATCAGAAGCCGCGCTTTGGAAGGCGAACGTTTCGGAAGTCGAACAGACTTCTGGAACGGGTTCTGTTCGACTACCAAGGTATGACTGTACAGTACTCAGAATGGGATGATACAGGTATATGTCTTGACTCATACGTTAATTGGTCCAGCTAGGGTCCTTTAAAAATGGCCATGCACTCCTATCTCCCCCACCCCCACCCGAGTCAATAATACTTCTGCTCTTGTGGGTGTGTGGAGGTTTCTGAGGTCTTGTGTGTTCAGCTCTTTCTTATCAGGAAAAAAATCCCACATAGAAGCCAGAAAGGCTACTGAAAGTCTTCAGGTCAACTGGCTGATAAATTCAGTCTTGATGGAGCATTTGAATAAATGGATCAGTGATAGACTTTGTATTGTATTGATTTATCTAATGAGACTTATCAGGGCTGCACGTATCATAGGTGGAAAATGTGCTGTTGTGCCAAGTTCTGTTCCTAAATGACAAAAAGAAACCCCTCCCAAAACAAACTGCTCCAGATTTCATTATATTTTATGCACAAATCATTGGAATGCTTCCTTCATTTTCACCAAATGGCTTTTTAAACTCTTTCCCCCATATCAGTAACATTTGCCCAATATAAGCCTGCTGTGACCAAGTCCAGAACGACCAATTGCACCAACGAACAGACCTAGGATCAAAGTTTATTGCGCCCAATTAATTTTCCATTAATTATTGGTGTGTCAGTTATATAATTATTTTCAGGGCACTCTGCCCCACTATACATAGTTGGGTGTGTGTCTTTAAAAAAAAAAGGCAAAGGTATAATTGGTTTTGCCAGGCTATTTAAAACAAACCCTGTCCATTACTAGCCTGGGAAAGGCAAAGTTTGGTTGAAGAATTCTTATCAGCTGGAAACACTTATATATAATGAAATAGGAGTGGGAGTTTTCTTTGTTGAGGAATCTGCAGAGCGAGAAGTTAACATCATCAACATAAAATGACTAAAAAACACCTCTCACAGCCCAACTGTGAGATGGGTAAGTATTTGCATTGCTTATTATTTAGGCTGCAAGTGGAGATGAGGTTTCTGTTCTGTTGGGTAGTTTAGGTTTTTTCCTGTAGCATTCACATACCCTCCAACATTTCTCAAAATAAAATAGGGACATCCTATTCTATTCTTATTCTATTTATACCCCATCCATCTGACGGTTGCCCTAGCCTCTCTGGGGAGCTTCTGACATATATAAAAACATAATAAAACATTTAAAAACTTCCCTCTACAGATGTCTTCTAAAGGTTGTATAGTTAGTTACCTATCTCCTTGGCTCAGAGGGCTGGATAACTCCATACTCTCCAACATTTTTCCTAAGAAAATAGGGGCATCCTAAGGAAAAGCGGGACATTCCAGGATCAAATCAGAAACCAGGACTTCTGTAAATCCAGGACTGTCCCTGGAAAATAAGGACACTTGGAGGGTCTGCATTCAGATGGGTGCAATCCTGTATCTACTTTCCCCATCAAGGTCAATGGGACTTACTACTTAATAGACATGCATAGGGCTTGCGCTGTGACTCAGATGCAGCTGTTTGCTTTGATAGTCCCTTTTCCTGCATTCTCCGAAAATGTGATTTGGATTGCATGTGCTGGTCTAATTTGTGGGTGATGCAGTCTCCTTGTGGAGGGACTGGAAGTGATGGGCTTTTGGTCGTGCAAGGTAACCAAAGGCAAAGGAGAAGGAGGTGCCCACAGAAGCCAATTGTAGCAGATGCTGTTGCATCCTGAAAAACTCCCTTTTATACTCATAGCTCATGCTGTTAAAGATATAGGTACCTGAACATGAAATAACACAGCTTACTTTCTTCTCCCTCTTTCTTGTATTGTTTTTTGAACAAATATTATTTTATTTGTATAGGCTTTTAAGATGTCCCCCTCCCTCCATTTTTCCTTGTATGTGATTAATTGAAAAATTGCATTTACAAATTTGTTGCTGTTTTTATTTTAAACACTCTATCTTTCTTTGTATATCACCCACCCCTGCCAGAAGGTCTTCCTGGCCTTCTTATTCAAAGAATCTGCGATCCTGAACAGACAAGATAATTTGTTGTTTAGTCATTTAGTCGTGCCCGACTCTTCGTGACCCTATGGACCAGAGCACGCCAGGCACTCCTGTCTTCCACTGCCTCCCGCAGTTTGGTCAGACTCATGTTGGTGGCTTCGAGAACACTGTCCAACCATCTCGTCCTCTGTCGTCCCCTTCTCCTTGTGCCCTCCATCTTTCCCAACTTCAGGGTCTTTTCCAGGGAGTCTTCTCTTCTCATGAGGTGGCCAAAGTATTCAAGCCTCAGCTTCAGGATCTGTCCTTCCAGTGAGCACTCACGGCTGATTTCCTTAAGAATGGATAGGTTTGATCTTCTTGCAGTCCATGGGACTCTCAAGAGTCTAATAGCAGTCTACAAGTATTTATCTAAAGTATTTAACTGCCCTTCATTAAAAGAATCCTGTGAATTTGCAAAAAAAGAAAAAAAGAAAAAGCAGATACTGTAGATGACTTGCAGTGAGCAACTGTAAAATGCATTTTGGCAGCAATGTGTCTTGGTGATCTGGTTCCTAGCTAGGGCATCGGCTGCCGGGACATGCTGGAAAGAGAAAGTGCCCATAAAACATTTGTATAAGCAAGAAGCAAGGGCTGAAATGGCCCAGTGGCTCTGGCGAGTCTTAATTCCCTCCCTTTAATCTTAGCCCCCATACATTCATGTGACTTAATGTCTAAGGTCAACCCTCTTCAACCCTGCCCTGTATGGGTGTTTCGGTTTTTACAAAATGCTGCAAAAGACAGAATATCCAGTTAAAAGGACCATGGTAAGTAGCAGATGATGGGAAAGACCTCTGGGACACGGCAGAACTGCTGGCAGTTAAAAGGAGACAGTGCTGGGTTAGATAGACAAATATGTCTGATTTGGTTTAAAGCAACTTAGGACTGGTTCTCTTAGCTATTTTTCTTTAAAGGACTCCAGCAATGTACACATTGGTGGCTTAAAACACATCAAGGTTGTTTTCTCCTGTGTTTCAAGCTTAATCTGCATATTGCTGCACACACCTGATGTGCATTGCCTAATTTGTTTCCCTCCACCTGCACCTCCCCAACTCCTGTTCAATGAAGACGTTGTCTGCTCAAACATGCGCTATCTTCTGCACATGCCCAACTACTGCCTTAAATTTACACATCTCAGTTTAACTGTAATGTGAATGTGGCTTACGATTTCCTTTTGGATGGAAGATGGACTGAGAGAAGAAATAGCACCAAACGGCACTATTTCTCAAGCAACTGCACTCTGCATCGTTTATGTGGCTTCAAACACCAGTGGTGGGAGTGCACGGGAGCCGGAGAAATTGGTAATGTGTTTATAAATCAACAACAACCAATACCTTGTATGTAGATCTTGCTATGCTGGTGAGCCACCAAGTTTATAGATCAAATATTGCTTGCTGGTGTTGGAAAGAAGCTAGCCCTGCGGTCCTGGGCATGTGGACCACAATTCAACATGAGCTAAGTATGAATGCAGCGCCTATCAATTAATTAATTTCTACTGCGTTCAGTGCAACTTACACTCCAACAAGTGAGTGTCAGGTTGCAATTTTACAGAGCAATTGTGTCCTCCCTTTAGGGCTGGCAAAAGGAATAATAAAATCATAGTTGGAAGGTACCCCAGGGGTCATCTAGTCCAACCCCCTGCAATGCAGGAATCTCAGCTAAAGCATCCATGACAGATGGTTTTAAAAACCTCTGTTTAAAACCTCCAAGGAAGGAGAGTCCACCTCCGGGGAGACTGCTCCACTGTCAAGCAGCTCTTACTGTCAGAAAGATTTTCCTGATGTTTAGTTGGAATCTTCTTTCTTGCAACTTGAAGCCATTGCTTAGGGTCCTAGTCTCCAGAGCAGAAGAAAACAAGCTTGTTCCCTCTTCCGTGTAACAGCCCTTGAGGTATTTGAAGATGGCTATCATATCTCGTGTCTCTTCCTTTCCAGGCTAAACATGCCCAGCTCCTTCAAGCGCTCCTCATAAGGCTTAGTTTCCATACCCTTGATCATCTTCGTCTTCCTCCTCTGCACATGTTCCAGCTTGTCAACATCCTTCTTAAATTGTGGTGCCCAGCACTGGACACAGTATCCCGGGTGTGGTACTGTTACTCCCCTTGATCTGGACACTATACTTTTGTTGATGCAGCCTGGAATAGCATTAGCTTTTTTATCTGCTGCGTCACACTGTTGACTCATGTTCAGCTTGACCCCGAGATCCTTTTCACATGTACTGCTAGTATAAGATAGGTGTCCCCTATCTTGTCTTTGTGCATCTGGTTCTTCCTGCCTAAGTGCAGCACCTTACATTTGTCCCTAATGAAATTCATTTTGCTAGCTTGGGCCCAGTTCTCCAATCTGTTAAGGTCATTTTGAATTCTGATTCTGTCTTCTGCCGCATTGGCTAGCCCTCCCAGTTTGGCGAGAGTCACAACATTCATTGTATGCTCAGCATTGGAGGGGGAAAGGTAGAAAATTGCAAAGAGAGACAGAAAAAAAGGCAGACAAACCTCCTGAGTCTCTTTGATCAGTGCCCATCAATCTGGGAGTACTGTATGGTAATAAGTAGCAGCTATTGCAACATCCGCATGCCAGCATATATGCACAAAATCAGGGGTCAGCAACCTTTTTCAGCCGTGGGCCTCAGACCATGTGGTGGGCAGGATTATTTTGGGGTGTGTGTGAACGAATTTCCTATGCCCCACAAATAACCCAGAGATGTATTTTAAATAAAAGGACACATTCTACTCATGTAAAAACATGCTGATTCCCGGACCGTCCGCGGGTCGCATTTAGAAGGCGATTGGGCCGGATTCGGCCCCCGGGCCTTAGGTTGCCTACCCCTGCACAAGATGTTGTGAAAATGGGGCAGTGGGGGGGACTGTAGAAAAATAATGGGCATGCTCAGTAGGAGTGGGCGAGGAGGTACTGAGTATCTGTAGAACATCCTGGGTGGCAGGAAAGCACTCTGACATTTATATATCTTGTTTATGTATTTAATAAAATTTATACACCGCTGGATTGTAAAAAGCAAACAAAACCTCAAAGCGGTTTACAAAAAGGAAAAAGGAAAATGTACAACTCTTGTTTAAACCGTGCAAAAGTTAAAATAGCAATTCAGATTAGAATTGTCTCGGCTTTTCGAAGCACCTGAGCAGGCGCCGAAAAGAGTGCAGGCGCCGCGCTGGCGCGGACTACTCTACCCTTTCCTAGCTCTGCGCGCCGCGGGTGCGCCGGGAGTTGCCTTCTCTCCCCGCCCCGCCTCTCGGCTGCACGGCGAGCCAATGAGGGAATCGGGGCCCGGCGGAGGGCGGGGCCAAGGCTCCTGATGGAGCTGAGCCATGGAGCGAGGAAGCGGCGGCGACTGGAGGCGCCTGTGCCGGCGAAGGTAAGGGGTGGGGGGCGGCTAAGTTGGGGCGCGGGGCGACCTGGCATGCATGCAGTTGTTGAAAGAGGGGGGCTCATTTCAGCAGCGGGGAGAGGTGGGCTTCGTTGTATGGCGAGGGCGTCGAGGTTTCCACACGTGTAACCTTCTGCTGCGTCTTGATATTCCAGGGGTCAAGCCGGTCGTGGGGAAGAGACAAGGGGGGGGGGAATAAGATTACTTAGCCTAGTTGCGCAGCCCAATGTTTGGAGGAGGCGCCGTTTTTATTATGGAAAAAAAAGAGAGCCTCAGTTGATGTTTTATTTTATTTTATTTTCCTCCCACCCCAGGGTGGTTTTCTAAATAAATGGCTAGGATATCAGCCGAGCCACCAAACATGCTTTAGAGGAAGACCCAGGGGACTGGCCTTGTCTGAACGTGGTTTTCAAAGGAAGAGGTTTAATTCTTGCTGAGTCTCCTTACTTTGCATTCAACTTTGGAGTGTCTTTTGAAATGCTTTGCCGTCGGAAGCTGCCATGCATTTCGGGGAAGCAGCCTCGCCGCCGTCGCTCCTCGCTTGCTGCTGGTGGCCTCCTCCATTTGCTTCCAAATCATTTGCACAACTCTGCCCTTGCTCTCTTCCAGAAAACTGTAGGCTTTGGATGAAACGCGGCATGTTTTTTCTGGGGGTTTGCTCTGAAAACAGGAACTTTCCTGCTATCCAAACATCTCAGGCGCCTGGTTTGGGGGGGGGGGTGGAAGGTTGCTGATAGGATAGTAGGGTTGTATTTTCACCTGGGTCGTTATCGCAAGTGAAATCAGTGGAGGAAGGGAAAGCAGAGCGAAGAGGAGCATCTCTTTCCAAACCAAACAGAGTTGCAAGTCAGCGTGACCGGAGGGCATGTTCCTTTCCAGTTCTAAGTGGCCTGATCCTTTCCACCCCTTCCTCTCCTTCCCCCAGCGGATACTCCTAGAGATGGTATAGTATTCTTGAATACACCAAGCCTTGCCTGGTAGTCCATCCCAGGTTTTTATTCTGGTCTGGGAAGGCAGAGGGCACTCTGGGAAAAGCAAAGAGACAGCGGAGTGACTCTTGTTTAGCATGTGACATTTACAACCCAGTCTAAAGCATGTTTGCTTGGACTTTACAAGGCCAGTTGATTTCAGTGGGGTTTTATTTCGAGGTAAGTGCGTTTAGAATGGAAGCCTAAACGGTTTCAACACTTTAAGCAACAAGGCTGTGCCTTATTTCTAGGCCTCCAGGTGTGCAGGACTCTCTCCAAAATATCCATATACAGAATAAAGGAGCAGTGTACTTTTGAATGCCACATGCCAGGGAGAAACAGGCAAGAGTCATAATTTTTGTACATTGCCTGTGATTTCCCCAGGGGTGTGTGGCTAGCTAGTCCATGTTGGAAACAGAAATATTGGGCTAGATCAGGATTTCCCCAACTTGGGTTTCCAGCTGATTTTGGACTACGATTCCCACCATCCCTGACCACTGGTCCTGCTAGCTAGGGGTGATGGGAATTGTAGTCCAACAACATCTGCAGACCCAAGTTTGGGAAATCCTGAGTCGCTAGATTAACCGTTGGTCTGACCTAGGAGGGAGCCTGTGTGTTGTGAGCCACAAATCTGCCCATTTCAGTGTTTTCTTTTCCATCTGGGCCTTGATATCCTTTTTTTTTTTTAAAGTAATGCTTCATTGAATAGGAACTAAAAACTAATCCCAGTGCATGTACTATATTTTCTTCTCTTCCCCAGTTACCATCTTGCAAAATGCTTGTGTGAGAAGGTTACTCAGATTTTCTAGCAAATAACTTGAATGCCATCCTTACAGCAAGGATTGCATTATCGCATTGCCAATACAAACAGAGAATTGTTTTTGAATAGTTACCACAGAGTCTTCCAAACTTGGGTCTCCACCTGTTTTTGGACTACAACTCCCACTGGTCCTGGTAGCTAGAGATGATGGGAGTTGTAGTCCAAAAACAGCTAGAAACCCAAGTTTGGGAAACACTGAGCTACTGCCACAAAGACACAGGCCAGCCATTATTATTGACACAGTTCAGTTAATATTGACACGGGTCAGTCACTTATTTTTAAATCAATGGGATTTTGTTGTTTCTGGCAATATAGTATAAATAAGTTGGCCAGACATATGTTGTCCTGAGGAATAATCAGGCACAGTCTAAAACTGGGTGAGTGAACAGGATGTGATTCATCAACAGCACCACTGCTGAGTTTTGTTCTTAAACTCAGACTTGCCGGTGAAGACTGGTAGATGCCAGGCTTCATGATGCACTGTGTCTCTTGTGACACAGACAGTGAAAAAGGACTTTTCACAAAAGCTTGCTCAGATAAAGGCCCTCTAGTTTAACAGCATTCCTTTGTTTTCAGTGCTGCTCTTAAATACCTGTTGGTCCCATGCAAGGAAGAGTCCAAATTAGCAGGAACTAAAAGCAGTCTGTTGCATTTACTTCGAGGCAAATAATTGAAAGGATGGAGTAGTAAGGTTCAGATTTTAGGTCTGCATTAATCGCTAAACTGTTACACCGTATACATATGTATTCTCTCATACTTGACCCAGGTGGCGCTGTGGGTTAAACCACAGAGCCTAGTGCTTGCTGATCAGAAGGTCGGCGGTTCGAATCCCTGTGACGGGATGAGCTCCTGTTGTTTGGTCCCTGATCCTGTCAACCTAGCAGTTTGAAAGCACGTCAAAATGCAAGTAGATAAATAGGAACCGCTACAGCGGGAAGGTAAACGGCGTTTCCATGTGCTGCTCTGGTTTGCCAGAAGCGGCTTTGTCATGCTGGCCACATGACCTAGAAGCTATACGCCGGCTCCCTCGGCCAATAATGCGAGATGAGCGCGCAACCCCAGAGTCGGTCACGACTGGACCTAATGGTCAGGGGTCCCTTTACCTTTTTAAGGTTGAAAGCTTGACCCCACTTACCTGGGAGTAAGTCCCATTAAATTCAATGCAAAGTCTTTCTGAGTAGACATACCGGCTTTCACTGTTTCTTGATCTGCAAAACTATATTTCTTCTCCCTTGCTGGGGGAAGCTGGAGTCAGTCCTAATTCCAAATCAGTTGCACTTTTGGATCAAAAAGTGGGGAGAAGCGGTTGAATTCAGATGGTATGTTGTAGAAAAGGGGCTGATCCTTGTTCAAACTGGCATAAGTGCCAGTGACTCTAACAGATATGGCTTTCCTCTCTCCTCCTTTATCTCTTTTCATCAGACTGTTTCCGTGGTTTGACTTGAGAATATTCTGCCCTTTTTCCAGTAAACTTGGGGAGGTGTACATTCTGATACACAGAGATATAGATACGCACAAATACTTTACAGTTAACGCCAAAGTAGGCTTCCCAGCGGTTCACAAAACCAGTTACATAAACGATACAAAACCAGTTACATAAACATTTAAAATAATTAAAGCCGTAATTAAAGTACACAATAAAAAAACCCATTAAAATAGCACAGCAGTTAAAACAGGTGACTAGTGGAGAGATGAAGGGAGCACCTGGGTAAAGAGGCTAGCCCCTTGTATGCTCACAGCGGTCGTGTCACAGAGGTTGACCAAAGCCATTGCACTTTAGGTATTGTATATTACATGTGTGTGTAGTAGGTCACATAGTACCATTCTCTTTAAAAAGCCACCTCTGGAAAAAGAAGCATTGGACTGGTGCTTACCCCTGCCTGCTATTTCCCCACTTCAAGTTTCTCCTGAAGTTAAAAGCCCCCCCCCCTTGCATGGCATCATTTTGAAGTTGGATGACAACCTGAACAGGACTTGCCTCCTCTTTGCTAGTAGTTTCAGCAAAGCACAAACTGCTTGCAAATGTACGCCAAAGTGATGGCGGTCACACCTTGCCTGCCCCATACCTAATGCCACATAAAATGTAGGGGGACAGGTGTGTGTGTCTTGGCAGAAATGCCTTTGTGGGTCACATTAGTCCCTCTTCTAGGCCTAACTACACCCATGGGCCTTTAGAGTTTCATCGCACCAGCTGCTTTTTGCTTTCCTGTTGTCATCATTGACTCAAATGAGTATTTGTGCATAAGGTATAATTAGCTGCTGGGTAAGAATTGCTTAGCCATGAAACTTCCTGGGTGGTATGCGGTTTGAACAGGTACCTGCAGTCTTGTCATCTGAGCCAGCCAAAGACATCCTGCTGTCTGAGGCAAAGGAAGATGACCACCTCCTCCCAGTTGGATGTATAAAAGCCGGCCAGTTGAAATATTAGTCATTGAGCATCTCCTGCTACTGGGTCCAAGGGAACCAGTAAGGGCTTTGAAATGGTTTAATGCTTCCACCAGGGAAACTATAAAAGCATGTACAGTGGTGCCTCGCAAGACGAAAGTAATTCATTCCGCAAAGTCGCTTCGTCTTGCAATAATTTTGTCTTCCGAAGCGCGGTTTGCCGCGGCAAAAAAAAAACTGCCGAGAAACTTCGTCTTGTGAAGCGCAGCAGCCATAGAAAACTTCGTCTTGTGAGTCACAAAAACATTGCGAAACGCTTTCGTCTTGCGAGTTTTTCGTTGCGCGAGCCATTCATCTTGCGAGGTACCACTGTACATGACTCACTGTTGGGTTGTATCCAGGGCTGTGCATAGTCTGAGTGGAACAGACCTCTGCATGCAGAAATGAAGCTTCACTTTCCTCCCCACTCTGCAGCTTAGCACGCACCCCCAAAATCTGCTACAAGGGTCACCCAATCCAGCTTGTTGTCAAAGGGTTTGCCTGAGCTCCCCCAGCAGGAATACTGGATGTGAACCATTTTGAACTCTGTGGTTGGACTTATCCTCTCCTGTTTGTTTCTTTCCATATTAGCAACCACCTCTTTCTCTGTGCTGCCAGGAAGCCCATTTTCTCCCTTGCTGTCCCTTACAAGGCCAGCTGCTGAAATAAGGCAAGGATTGGGCATTCAGTTCAATCCATGTGTGCCCTGTGTTTTGCGGTTCTTTTGAACAAGGCGAGCCTGAAGCGTATCGCGTATGTGAGTTAGAGAAATCAACTTGAAATCAAGTTGCTGGAGAGAGCTTGAACTTGCACTCTGCTGCTCCTCCCTATGTGCATCCTTGTTCTTCATTTTCAATTGTAGTGCGTAGCCGGGAAGGGTGTCATAGTTCTGCAGCAGCGCACATGCCTTGCCTGCCCTTCAAGGCTCTCCCATTAAAAGAATTTTGCTAGCGGGGCTGCCAAAGACCTCATTGGAGAGCCATTGCCTGTCACCTGAGAGTGCTAGGCTAGTTTGCCTCCACATAAGGTGACTTCACGTGTTGTGTGCATGTCCAAGTTGGTGACACTCCATGCAGCTGCACATCCTTTGCACGCACACAGAGGAACCTCTCGGACGTGCCCCTTTGCACACCTTGCTGCCGAAAGTCAGATGCAGCAGATTTAAAGGATAGTAAACTTCCAGACACCTTTGCTGCCCATAATTTTCCTCTTCTAGACTTGAACCCAGCTTTATAGGAGGATTATAGAAGAGCAGAGAGGCAATTGTGCCAGCAAAATGTGTGATATGGCACGTCGCAGAGAGGGTGCCGCTTGCGCATGTTCCTTGCTAGGGCACAAGCCTACAGTACTGAGTATTGTGTACAGTTCTTGTCCCACCTATAAAAAAGATCTTGTAGAGATGGAAAAGGTGCAGGAAAGCACATCCAAATTTATTAGGGGGCTGGAGCGACGACTCTATGAAGGAAGGTTACAAAACATGGGACTTTTTAGCTTAGAAAAATGGGTGGTGTGGTAGAGATGTCTCTATCCCATAACTTGGGGTTGTGCAGTGGAATTAATTGGCAGGAAGTTCAGGACACGCGAACGGAAGTCACTCATACACACGACGTGCAGTTAATTTATAGAATTCACTGTCGTGAGATGTGGAAATGTCTGCCGACTTCCATGGCTTGAATTAGAGGATTGGCTCGTTCATGGAGGACAAGTCCATATCGGTCATTATTAGCCGTAAAACAGAAGTGCCTGTTCCAGTAGGGTTGCTTCTACATTCTGAAATGGAGGTGTGATTTGAAATCACTGGGCATCTCTTGTTCCCTATAGCTAGGGGAATCTGCTTACTGCAAGCTGAAAGCTCCAGCTGTGCCCCTGGGGGAAATGCTCCAAGTAGTAGAGCATGCTGTTTAATCAAGCCGAAGACCTGGGTTGAATGAGGGCACATTTCCTTTCTGACTTGTTGGAATGCACTGGTTCTAGCCTTCAGAGGAAGTGCTTTCAAACTCAGTCTATCTGTCCTTCTGAAAGAGAGTGTCCTGCTTTTGCATCCTTATTATTCGTTGGGAAGATTCTTTGGGAGAAATGTGGGAACCACAAGCCCAGTCTTCCCCAATTTGGTGCTCTTAGGATTTCAGTTACCACCAGCATCAGTCAGTTGAAGAAGCTTACTATCCCACTTAAACTTTCTGATAATTCAGAATGGGACAATTCTGGCAGGATGCTTAAGCATATCCGTACAATGGCTTCAGCTAAACAAATATTATCTGTATTGTATTGTGGAGGTGAACCCGATTGTAAAATATTTTAATCGTAATGGAACACTCCACAAACAGACTAGGATTCTGTTGGCTTTTGCTCTCAAGCTGCTTGCTAATCCATATTTCTGTATAACAAGTTTTTTCATGTATTTTTTCCTTGAAGTGAAAGCAGTGCTAAAATTGACTTAGTTCTGACTCCTGCCACCCACATCTGCTTCTCTGCAATTAGTGCTCCTGATTCATATTTTACAAAATGAGCAGCCATTTAAGTATTCAAAATGATATTTGCCTTGGTTAGTTTCCCTTCTGACTTGCTTAGAGCTTCCTAGGACCGGCTGACAAATTACCACAAGTCCTTTGTATGCCTGCCTTCTACAGCTGCCTTTCCCAGCCTTTTATCTCTTGTATTCCTTGTCCTTCCCTCTACTTGTTCCCCTCGTTGAGCATAACATATATTTACAAACTTTACGCATTTAGTCTGACCACAGAGTTTTCAGCTTCCCTAGGGCAGAACTTCAAGGTTGTGGGAAGTGGTGCAGAATATTCGTATGCTAAGAAGCAGTTTTGAAAAATGTCACAGTGATAGGACCAGCCGATAGAACCTGAAGCTGGGATGAGGAGCCTGTGGCCCTCCAGATGTTGGTGGACTCCAACTCGTATCATTCTCAGACAGCATAGCCCAAACATCCCCAAACTGCGGCCCTCCAGATGTTTTGGCCTACAACTCCCATGATCCCTAGCTAACAGGACCAGTGGTTGGGAAGATGGTCCAAAACATCTGGATGGACAAGGTTTGGGGATGTCTGGCATAGCCTGTAGTCAGGGGTGTTGGGCAATGCATTCTGGCAACATCTGGAGGGCCAAAGATTCCTAATCCCTGAAGGAGACAACTAGCATTGAAAAGGGATGGTCTGCGCTCTCCATTAAACCCTCCTTATCTCAAGCCTGCACCCTTGTTAGACTGAGAGTAGTAAACTGCCATATCAAAGTTCTGGCTCAAGCGACCTCCTTTGTGAGAGGCATGAGAGAGTTCAGTGTTTATTAGGAAAGAAAGGGCTTGTTTGTTCTGGGGGAAGATTAAAAGAACAAACTATTTCAGACACATCTTGGAGGAGCTGTCTCTGCTATATAGACTGAACTGCAATTGGACTTTGGTATCACTGAAAGCTGCCTGCTCCTGCTAGGGGGCATGTGGAACTGCAGGCCGAAACTCTGGAACTTTGTAGGTTCCCCTTAAGGCTTGTTGTTTTCTTGCATTTATATCCCACCTTTTTCTCCAAGGATCTTAAGGGGACATACATGGTTCTCCCTCTGCTCATTTAATCCCAAACAACAACCCTGTGAGGTAGGATAGGCTGAGAGGCAGTGACTGGCCCGAGGTCACCCAGCAAGCTTCATGGCCAAGTGGGGATTCAAAGCTAGGCCTCCCAAGTCCTAGTCTGACACTAACCACAGCACCACACTGGCAAAGAGACACTCTTCTGCCAGTTTTGGCAGAACCAAACTTGCCTACCCCGAGGAAAAATGCTAATTACAGTGGACCCTCTGGTTATGAATTTAATTAGTTTTGAGAGTCCATGCGCACCCCGAAAAATCCGTAACCACGCGGCACAATAGAGCGCTTCTGCACATGTTTGAGCGGCGAAACCTGGAAGAATACGCTTCTGGGTTTGCCGCTTTCGCAACCCGAAGATTACATATCCAGAGCGGTACGTAGTTTGAGGGTTCACTGTAATGTTAATCACCTTTTGCTTGCAGCCACATTTCCCTCTTTTTTGTGTCTCTTTCTAGTGGGCACCTGTCAGTCAAGTTCAAGAAATGGCACTTCTGTTCTCAATGTAGTATTGAAATAAAAATACTCCACAGGTTGAAAAATGTTGTGTGTAAATTCTAGCAACACTGGGTTGGAGTTGCTTGGTAGATTGTTTGTTTAATTTGTTAGTTGCTTTATCTTGCCCAGGGCAACCCAAAGCAACTTACATCCAAACAAACAAACAGACAGATAGAAAACCTTACGTAGATTCATTAAAACCAAGAGGAAAAAGAAATGCATGAGAAACATCCCAGTTCCAAATGCATCAAACAAAAAATGATGCCTGGTTCCAAACGAATCAAGCAAGTGAGTCAAGACACGAAATATAAAATAAGGAAAATATTCTTTGAGGAATTACCTGCTCTTCGTGCATCTTCATATTCGCACCTGCCTTCTGGTTGGTCTGTCCTATGACTGGTTCATCCACGTGACGCAGAATTGGGTTCTTGCATCCTTTACAGCAGTGGTTGGTAGTGACCACCTGTGATTGATGGGACTGTGAATGAAGACCTGAGGTTGGAAAAGTGTCTGGGGTGGGATAGAAATTTACAAGGCATTTGGGTTGGGCTCAGTGGTGGACCCAGGTGGCGCTGTGGGTTAAACCACAGAGTCTAGGGCTTGCTGATCAGAAGGTCGGCGGTTCGAATCCCTGCAACGGGGTGAGCTCCCATTGCTCGGTCCCAGCTCCTGCTCACCTAGCAGTTCGAAAGCACATCAAAAGTGCAAGTAGATAAATAGCTTCCCGCTCCGGCGGGAAGGTAAACGGCGTTTCCGTGCGCTGCTCCAGTTCGCCAGAAGCAGCTTTGTCATGCTGGCCACATGACCCAGAAGCTGTCTGCGGACAAACGCCGGCTCCCTCAGCCTATAGAGCTAGATGAGCGCCGCAACCCCAGAGTCGGACACGACTGGACCTGATGGTCAGGGGCCCCTTTACCTTTACCAATGGTGGTCTAGGAAACCCTGCTTTATTGTCTCTTCAACATGAATTTAATGAGCTAGATGATGCGTTGGTGTGTCCACAGGATGATTCACTGGGGGTGCAGCATTTATTATTATTGAGTTTATATACCGCCCTATACCTGGAGGTCTCGGGGCAGTTCACAGAAAAGATCACAACATATATAATCAGAATGAAAACAACCACCCAATAACACCCCTCCAGAAAAGAGCCACGTTTTAAAAGGGTATAGGATGTCAAACAGATCAACCAAAGGCCTGGTTAAAAAGGAACGCTTCTGCCTGACGCCTAAAGTTGTGTAAAGAAGGCGCCAGGCGACCTTCCCTGGGGAGAGCATTCCACAGACGGGGAGCCACTGCAGAGAAGGCCCTGTTCTTGTGTTGCCACCCTCTGCACCTATCGAGGAGGAGGCACATGAGGGAGGGCCTCAGAAGATGATCTCGGGGTCCAGGTAGGTTCATATGGAAAGAGGCACTTCTAGAGGTATTGGGGTCCTGAGCTGTTTAAGGTCCGTGCATCTTGAATGCAGCAGTACTGTGTCTCTTTTAGACCTTATTGACCATCTTCTCAATGCACCCACACCCTCCACTGTAAATGCTGCGCTCTAAAGGACATGAACCACACTGTGGCTGTGTGGTTCCGTGTGTGCTCCACTTCTCCACCATCTTTCCTTCCATCATCACAGATCTGTGTTCTGTTACGTTTGCATTTCCAATCCCATCTTTCCTGGAAGAGGTGAAAAGGACAGACTCGGACTGTTGCAGAGTCTCATTAAACTTCAGGCGCCCCATGCAGCCATGTCCTAATGGTTTTTATTTCTTTGTGCTCTCTCCTAGTGAATGTGACCTCTTCTAAAGAGCCTGGCTCTACAGAGAAAGCTCCCACCATGACACCTGGAAAGGAGCGGGAAGCGTTATATGGTAAATTTGCTATTTCATTCGTCGTCGTTTTCAGGAACTTGATGAAACTTTCCAGACCAAACGGACAGGAAATCTAAAAATAATAATAATCCTGTCTTTAATTGAATGTCTACTGTTTTCTCTGTCTTATGTACCAGTGCGAGATGTTAATTTGGGGCAGTGTTTGGGTTTTAAAAATCATCATTATTAAATTTCTATACTGCCCTTCATCCGAGGATCACAGGGCAGTTTGCAATGTAAAAACACAAAAAGACATACCTTTGTAATAAAACACACACACACACACACACCGGCAATTTTAAAGGCGGCAGATTGTTAAATTAGCCAAAGGCCTGGGAGAAGAGGAATACTTTTGCCTGGTGTCTAAAGATATGCAATGAAGGGGCCAGGCAAGCCTCCCTGGGGAGGGCCTCCCACAAGCGGGGAGCCACCGCAGAAAAAGCCCGTTCTCATGTTTCCACCCTCTGCACCTCTTGTGGAGGAGGCACGTGAAGAAGGGCCTCAGGTGATTATCGCAGGGTCCAGTTCGGTTCTTATGGTTTCCTTGAAATGAAGGTCTGCGAAGACTGTGGTGTCTTTAAGGTATATGGTTTCATTTACACATACTGTATATACAACCTGTGCATATAGGACGGAGAGGCAAACAGCAGATCTTCCTCCAGCAGATCTTACTCCTTCATTAGGTTTCCAGCACAGAGCAAACAAGTTTCTGTCTTTGCCTCTTCTAGCATTCAGCTTTTCAGCTCACCCACCAACTCTGGCTTTTGCCGTTCTAACTACCAGCCAAGTGGTGGTGAGAGGGGATGCCAACCTATTTGTTTCTATAGCAGCCTCTTTGGATTTGTAAATTGCGGTACTTAACTAGTCAGGCAAAGCTATCACCCAGACCAGGCATGGCCAAACTTGGCCCTCCAGCTGTTTTGGGACTACAACTCCCATCTTCCCTAGCTAACAGGACTAGTGGTCAGGGATTATGGGAATTGTAGTCCCAAAACAGCTGGAGGGCCAAGTTTGGCAATGCCTGAACTAGACAAAGGAAGTGGTTTGGCAAGCTTACTCTTATTTCTTTATTAAAATTGCTATGTACAGTTGCATCATAAAACTATATCATAAAAACATAACCCTATAAAACTATAGAATAAGATATTCATTCTCTTATACGTTCTACCCCACACATGCAGGATCAGATGTTTTGGAAAGGGGCACAGTGTGTGGGCCTGAGTTTTCCCTCCCAACCTCATAACAGAGCAATAGTGGATAACCAACCCTGATCTGGAATGTGCCATTCTCTTTGCCCCCATCCCTGCTTTTAGGACTGGGAAAGAAATGGGAGCAATCCCCTGCGGCTGAATATCATTTGTCCAAACGAACTGTAAGCAAACTCTGTGGAACTAGGGGATACATTCTAGGAAATCCTTTAACTGCCGGCTTGTTAAATCCACCCAGCAGTGTTGTACTAGATAATTTTTACGGGCTCTATATTCACGTTATCATCAACCTCCCAGCCATTGTAATGGACACTTTTTAGTTTGTCTTGAATTACGCCTATGGGCTTGTGCAGCTAGAAAACACTGCTATATAGGTCTGTGTTCTCAAGGCCCTTTAAGAGGTTGGTTCTGTCTGAATTTCAGCGGTGTTGGGGAAGGTCAAACCAGATGGACCTCTGAGATGACTTTATCTTTTGTCAACGTAGACCCTCCGTGCAGCTAACAACAGCTGTGGCTTTTAACGGGCTCCAGTTCCCTGTGATTATGAAACCCCCCCAATATCTTCCAAAACCCTCTGTTGCCCCGAGGCCCTCTGAAAGAGAAATAATTCCACTGAGCCCCTTTCACAAGATGAGGACGTAGCTTAGCACTCTCTGCCTGCTTCCTGAGTAGCTTCAGTCTTGAGACCTTTTTCACAAATCTACATCACTTTCATAGGAACATAAGACACTGCCTTTTACCAAGTCAGACCACTTGTCTGTATATTATTAATACTGTCATAATTTCCAATTTTGGAGGGACCCAGGTGGCGCTGTGGTTAAACCACTGAGCCTAGGGCTTGCTGATCAGAAGGTCGGCGGTTCAAATCCCTGTGACGGGGTGAGCTCCCGTTGCTTGGTCCCAGCTCCTGCCAACCTAGCAGTTCGAAAGCATGTCAAAATGCAAGTAGATAAATAGGAACCGCTACAGCGGGAAGGTAAACAGCGTTTCCATGTGCTGCTCTGGTTTGCCAGAAGCGGCTTAGTCATGCTGGCCACATGACCTGGAAGCTATACGCCGGCTCCCTCGGCCAATAATGCGAGATGAGCGCCGCAACCCCAGAGTCGGTCATGACTGGACGTAATGGTCAGGGGTCTCCTTTACCTTTACCTTTAATTTCCAATTTATGACTCACCCTTCACCCTAAGGTCCCAGGACAGGTTACGACAATTAAAATACAATGTTAAGAGCAACATGCAGTCAAAAAAAAACACTGGGGTGGGGTGGGGTGGGTGTCCTAAAAATACACATCTCAGGTGTCAAAAGCCAGGATAAGGAAGTGTGTCATCAGCATGAAGATTCAATGGATTGAAATGGGGACTTTTGGCTCGCAAAGCAAGCATTGTACTTGTACTGAGCTATGCGGTACTGTAACTCGTGGGGCCTTTGTCTTTGGAAGTTATTTATAAATTCCCCATTATTGCTTTTCTTAGTTCTAACAGTCTTGGTGGATTTGCCAAGTTGAAAGCATGTCTTTGTTAGCCTGCTTATTTTTATTATTATTATTATTATTATTATTATTATTAATTTCATTTCTATACCGCTTTATATTTTTAAGAAAAATCTCAATGCAGTTTACAGCACATTAAAACATCAATAAAACAACCCAAAATCAAACATTTCTGAAGAAAGTCAAATATAAAATATACAGTCAAAGCAACATAATTAACAGGAAGCTAAAATATTATCTTAAAGATTTCAAAATAAAGCATTACAAAGGGGGTCAACTACAGAATACATATTTAACACAAAGTTAACAAAAAAATTAAAACCTTTCAAAAGAAAACATTACTAAGTGAAGTCAAATACAGGTGAAACTCAAAAAATTAGAATATTGTCAAAAAGTTCGTTTATTTCAGTAATGCAACTTAAAAGGTGAAACCAATATAGGAGATAGACTCATGACATGCAAAGCGAGATACGTCAAGCCTTTATTTGTTGTATACATGGAAGCGAGCCCTGTGTAATGGAATAGGGTTTAATGTTGCGTGCATAAGAGTCTACTGTAAAGGTAGAATTTGCCAGTAATGGGGGAATTGCACCAACTATCCACGATTATTTTCTTTTGGGGCTGGGCATGCAGCTTTTCTAAAAGAAAACACTCATGTCCATCTGAGCTGAAACCAGCTCAATTAACCCATTACTTTTAGCTTCTGGCTGGATAACTGAATTTTCTAAGAGCCAATTTTCTGATGGGATTTAAGGAATGTAACAGAACTGTTTATACATAACAGTTTCCCATACCCTAACGTAGAGGAATTTGAGTAGTTCATGAACAATCCTCTCTTTCTCTGTCTTCTTAAAACCATGATATAAACGATGACCAAATGCCAGTTAACGGTTAAAATGTTGTTTAGTGGTATGCATAAGTAAGGACGATTCTTGGCCAATATTCTTAAAACTGGAAATAATGAATCACCGCACTCCTTGGTTTTGTGCTGTTAAATATGTTGATTTTTTTATATATAGCTATGACCACATCTGTTATTTTAAATCTGTGTAATTCAATTGCACTTCACTACCAAATAGCAAAGGTGCCATTTGGTGTCTTGTTCAGCAGTTTTATCAGTCTGCGGAAGCAGGCTTTTAAACAATATTTCCTCAGGAGGGAAGAGCCAAGGAAATGCAAGGTGACTTTCCTCCACAGAGTGGTTTTTCAGAACTCTTGAAATACTCAGCTTCTAAGGAACAATCCTTGATTTTTGCAAGCAGTCTTTAGGCTTTTTCAGATCTGAAGAAGGAAATCAAATCTCTCCAGGTCTTCGCCGTCTTACAGGTCTTCTCCCACAACTCTCTGAAACAACCAACGGAAAATATCTCTATATGCTTTTCATGTTCCTTGTTTAGGTGTGGTATTTGGAAATCCTGCAGTTGGTTTTGTCTAATTTTTCTTATCTTTAAACTGCCTAGTCATGAAGACGTCCAAACTAGCAATGGAATAATAATAATAATAATAATAATAATAATAATAATAATAATTTATTATTTATACCCCGCCCATCTGGCTGGGTTTCCCCAGCCACTCTGGGCGGCTTCCAACAGAAAAATAAAATACAGTAATCTATTAAACATTTAAAGCCTCCCTAAACAGGGCTGCATTCAGATGTCTTCTAAAAGTCTGGTAGTTGTTTTTCTCTTTGACATCTGACCGGAGAGCGTTCCACAGGGCGGGCGCCACTACCGAGAAGGCCCTCTGCCTGGTTCCCTGCAACTTGGCTTCTCACAACGAGGGAACCGCCAGAAGGCCCTTGGTGCTGGACCTCAGTGTCCGGGCAGAATGATGGAGGTGGAGACGCTCCTTCAGGTATACTGGACCAAGGCCATTTAGGGTTTTAAAGGTCAACACCAACACTTTGAATTGCGCTCGGAAACGTATTGGGAGCCACGTACTGGAACATTAGCTGAGTAATGATTAGATCAGCAGAATCACTGCTTGAATTTCACAGGACCAGAGAGGGATGATTTGCTCATGGTTGACCATCATGGCAACTGTTTTTAGGAGGCTTTGGGTGGGGATGATTGGTTAAAACTGGAGAATTCTGCATGGGGACTGGGGATTTCCCTAAAGGCCTCTCTACCTTCTTTGCCATGTGTTGCTAAAAGGCTACTTTAAGAGTTATAATAGCTTACCTGTTGATATTATCATACAGTTGGAAGAGAACTCCAGAGGTCTTCTTGTCCAACTCCTTGCCATTGCACAAAGTCTCCTGCATTGGCCTGAGGTTGAACTAGATGACCTGTCCAGTTATCTTCCAAATCTGTGATGCTACGAGCAGGTCAGAAACTAAAAAATAATACTCCACTTTGATGACTTCTGATTTTGACACAGCGGTGGTGTCATTTTCTAGGAGTGTGGAGTTTTGAAACCTTTTTTTGTCATGGCCAAATATTTGGATAAACAGTGAAACCTGGTGCTTAAATGGCAACTTTCTGCTCTCACCAGAACAAAGCAGAAAATTCACTATCGTCTAGTGAAATCCTCAGGCACCTGGTTGAAATTCCCCTTCCCACTCACCCTGTACGTACAAGACTGAAGCAAGCAGCCCTGTAAAGACCGAAATCATTCAGCATGCCCCTAAAACAGAACTTCTCTCCTTTTGCTGACCTATATTTGCCAGGCAGCCTTACACACCTTTTAAAAGAGGACATTCCAGATTCTTTCTCTCTGCTTTGCGACAGCTGACGCTTTTTGTCAAGTGGCCAATTTTTCAGTACGCAACTTCAGGGAAGTCGACAACAGGCTGCATCTGTGTGCTACGTTCTGTTCCTTACACTTTCTCGTCTTTGTTTAACTAGCTAGGCAAGGTGAGTTTGGCTCATCTGGGGGTGGAATTCTTCCTGCAATGGTGGTTTTTCATTACACAACAGTTGCTTTAAAGCCACCATGTCAACAGATCTGCTGAGTGGCATCGCCTCTTTAATTTGGGAGGCGGGGAAGGCAGAGGTGTAGGAGGAGAAACTGACTTCACAGCTGCAACAGAAAACCGTGTGTTATGTGCATCCTTACTGTTCCTGTTTCTCGACTATATATTGGCCTCTTCTACGCTTCCAAGGAGGCTGGTGTAAGTGGAGCTCAGCTTTCTTGGTCCCTGGAAGCAGAAGCAAAATGCCACGTGGGGAATACAAATTAGAGTACAAGAGTGAGTACAACCAGAGCATTGGGGCAAGGGGGAGGGCATAGAATGACATTTCAGGACTTGGTGTAAAACTTTTTTTCCAGTGTCTTGTAACTTTTCCCTTTTGCAGAGAGTGGGGGGCTGTTTTGGGGAAAACACTTGTTAGATGCCTTCTGTAGATCTGTGTCTACATAGCATTCTTTGATGCAATTCTTGTTTAATCCACAACTTCCCTACGGTTAAAAAGAAGAAGTTGTACTCTGCACCTGAATTTTGTGTGCTAGCCACATTTTTTATCTTGAATAAAGCTGTAAGATGTGTTAAAGGGTGAACATTATTTTCAGCCCTTTTGGACTGGACCCAAAGGGTCTATCTAATCTAGCCTCCTGTGACCTCTCAAATGCCTTTGGGAAACTCACAAGGCAAAAGCCATTCCATCAGATAAGGAATACTTGAATACTTTATAGAAATTTGGTATGTGCAAAATGGAGCCTCGGCACTTCAGTCAATCGAGCTTGGACTTCAGATGAAGGATATGTTTTTATGTCTAGAGCAAAAATAAAATTAGCATGTCAGTAATAGCAGACTGTTGCTGGGATTTCTTGAGCGCCAAAGAATAGAATGCTATACGGTACATAGCATTAAAATCTGCCTACAGGCTTACAATCTAAATAGACTGGTACATTAAGGAGAAGGAAGGAAGGAAGGAAGGAAGGAAGGGGGAAGTTGATGGAGAAAGAGAGATGCTTTGCCAACTAGTAGTTATGTTGAAGGGAGAGAGCAAATGATCACCTGGTTTGGAAAACAGGAGGAAATGTCTTCTCATTCTAGAAAGGTATTGGTAACAAGGGAAGGACTGGAATTGATCTGGCTGTAAGAAAGGAGCAGCTGGTCAGCATCTTGGGCTCTGGGCTTGGAAGGACAGTTAGCCTGCAAGTACAGGTAGGGGGAGGCATGTCTCCGAGAAGGAAGGTACCTCTTCCCCTCCATCGAAGGGCAGCTCTGTGCTCACTGCTGGAAGCCGGTCATATATAGGCTGCACAGCTAAACTGGATCCCTGCCTGTTGCCACCCACCCACCCCAATTTCAGGGACCCAACATGTTGGAACCATCAAATTGTGTTATGGGAAAGTATTGCAGTAGGCCTGCAACTTACTTGGGGGTTACGTCCTAGGAATTGCACTTAAAACCTAAATTGTGTAAAGTCAAAATCCATTGGGTTCAGCGGCGGGTGGGATTGCAAAAGTCATTTTTCCTGAAACCCCACCCTTTTCTGACCCGTTTTTAATTTTTCGCTACATATGTAAATCTGAACGGGCACGAGTTGACTGTGTGCAAGTTGTCGGTACTATTATTATTATTTGTATATGTCGTGTGTAGATTATTAGCCAACACTATAAATGCTCTCATCTTCTGCCCCTTCCCATTGCCATTGGCAGAATTGTTGAATTGTGTGAAGTGTGTTCTCTTGCATCCTTCC
Source organism: Zootoca vivipara (assembly GCF_963506605.1). Classification (NCBI taxonomy): domain Eukaryota; kingdom Metazoa; phylum Chordata; class Lepidosauria; order Squamata; family Lacertidae; genus Zootoca; species Zootoca vivipara. The sequence continues at coordinate 115,918,933 of NC_083277.1, read as the reverse complement.
ATTCTTAAATCTGTGGGGCTTAGCTTGTTTTCTCCTTCAGCAACGGCCAACCACTAGTATGAAGAAGACATCACATCACACATTTCGAGGGAGACACTTCTTAAAAGAGCTTTTCTTGCAGTCGGGGTTTTAGAGTGGTTGTACCAAATTTCATCTTTGTACCCCTGGAAACAACCTTGCAACTTTGAAACAGGAGAATAAGTTTCTTCTTGCAAAGGACAGGACACATACACAAACAAATGCATGCAAAATATGGATAGTTTTAAGAGCGATTAACCATGGTTTCATGGTTGGGGGACAGATGAGCTCATACAGTTCCTAATATTCTATGTAACCTGACTGGCAGACAGTGAGATCCTAAACATGACTGCTCTGAATTCAGTGGGACTTGCTTCTGTAAGGCTTAATCCCAGGTCAGTGGGCATCAGATTTTAACATTAATTTTCTTCTACCCTTTTAAGAAAATGAGCCTGTGATAATGAAGACAATGTAAATGTGCACATATTAAGTTTTTAATGTGCAAAGCAATTTACTATGTTTGTTTTATCTCTGTCTACAGTCATTCTATCTATTGTAGTCACTTCTTTTGGACACGAGGGCTGAGAGGTCCAGCAAAATCAGGTCTCTGCTGGGATTGAATCCCAGGTCTTAGAGAGAGTGCCATAGCATACAATATTGTATAAAACTGAGGTAGCTGATAAACTTTCCTCCAGATGCTCTTGGACAACAACCCTCCGCCCACCTCTGATGATTGCCCATGGTGCCTGGCACTGATGGAAACTAGTCCAGCAACATTTGACAGGCTATTACTTGACGTCCAGGTTGGCACTGAATTTTTCTCCTTTAAGCTCCACTCTGCTTATCAAAATTTCTATTGTCAATTTGCAGAAGATTCCTCGGGGGACGGCGTGAGCACCATTTGCAACACCACACTACCATCTCAGCTTTCTGACTCTACAGATGAATTTACCACCTACTTTGATCAGAAAATACCTGTACCTGAAGATGAAAAGGTAAGTGTGTTGGGCTACCTCTCCTTCAGGGGAAATGGAGGTGTGTGCAGGGCAGCAATTCCCAAATGCTGTGTTGTGGAACTACTATTACGCCACGGAAGAACTGCTTACACAGAGGGAGAAATAATCTACTTGAGCCGCAAGGGACAACTTGTGGAAAATATTGCCCACTTGACCATGCTCCCTTCCAGGCAGCTTCTTCTGGGAAGGGGTGTAATTCTGCACAATGAGCCATATGCAACAGAATTAATCCATTATCCTTTAAGGCTGCATGCTCTTTCCAGTTAAGGCCAACACTAAACTCATGCAGAGATAGGTGGTTCTGGGTATTTTGGTTCCTCTGTTTTGTTTGACTTGGGTTGGGGTTGGTTAAATGTTTAGTTGGGGTTGGCAGTTCTTTTAATTTGGGTATATCTTCTTCTTCTTCTTCTTCTTCTTCTTCTTCTTCTTCTTCTTCTTCTTCTTCTTCTTCTTCTTCTTCTTCTTCCTCCTCCTCCTCCTCCTCCTCCTCCTCCTCCTCCTCCTCCTCCTCCTCCTCCTCCTCTTCTTCTTCTTCTTCTTCTTTTCTGTTGATTTATTGGTTTTAGTCTGTATAAGATACAGTGGTACCTCGTGTTGTGTAACCTCCAGGTTACGGAATCTTTGGGTTATGGCCGGGCCTCCGGAACGGATCCCATTCGTAACTGGAGGTACCACTGTACTGTATTCTGTTTTTTATGTTTGATGTTTTATTATATTTATATATGCTGAAAGCCACCCAGAGTGGCTGGGGAAATCCAACCAGATGGGCAGGATACAAATAATAAAATTATTATTATTATCACTACATGATCTAAAGTAAACTATTGCAGCTATCAGAGTAAAGGCTGTCTCCAATGTTTAATTTGAAAGGGAAGCATGCTTTTGCTCTTAGAAATACAAAGGTTTAGATCATCAACTAAAATGGCTTTCAGTGGGTTTTCTTCCACTTAGGTTTTCTTTTTATTAAACAAACCCCAAGTTCCAGGCCATATGGTTGATGTGCAATACTATTTGAAGATGATTACAGTGAGAGATGGGCCTCTATGTACCTTCCTATTACTTTCCAGGGAGCAGAAATGAAACAGTCATTTTCCTTGCTAACCTAGCCAGTGTAATGGTTGAACGAAGAGGAACAATGGTGCTCTGTGGACAGCTACTGATGTTAACTTTTGAAATGTTACAGCAGCACAGACCTTTCCCTGCAGGCTGTGTGTGTGGGCAGTCCCTAAAGCACGGACATAAATTTAGCTGCTTGTGGATCACCTCTGCAGCTAACGATGACCACAAATGCTTCCTAACCAAAGGAATGTTGAGGTTCAAAATGAGCATCTGCAACAAGGAGAGGCATTGTCCAAAACCAGACCATAACATTTGGGAGTCAGAAATCCTTGCTGTTCTGCTGCAGATCACCCAAAGATTGATAATAAGTAGATCCAAACTTTGCTTATCCCCATTCTTGTTCTAGGGCGCACAGAATGTACGCAGGCCACTGCTCAGACCTATTTGGGTTTGTTGCCACCCCACATCAACTGAGCCTTCCTAGAATGCACCCAACATTCCCTTGCAGTCTGAGGTTGGTGGTGGTGGATGGGAGCTGTCTTTCAGAGAAGCTTGCCTGCCATCACTGGTCTCCTGCTTGAGCAAGCCCTGATAAGCTTTAAGGAAGCTTCCCAGGGCACATTTCAAAGTAAATGCTCTAAATTTAGGCCATTGTTAAGATAAACGTGTCTGGCATGATGTAGACTTTGTGTGATGCTGTATCTTTGGGTGGGTTTGCTCCTTTTCTGCTTCTAGCATGATGGTCCTGCTGGAATTAAAGCATCGTTTAAAAAAGAAAGAAAGCAACAACAAAGGAACTTTCCGTGTTGATTGATTGTGACATTAACCATTCGGGCAATTCCTTTCCTTCTGTGGAAAAACACCTCCCCACTCTTAATCCCCCACTCTTTTTTCCTTTTAAGCATCCATTGTTCAGTTTTCGAAAACTCTGGGCCTTCACTGGGCCAGGGTTTCTCATGAGCATAGCCTACTTGGATCCAGGCAACATAGAATCGGATCTGCAGTCTGGCGCCATTGCGGGCTTTAAGGTAAGTAGCCTCTTGCTACAAAACATTTGCTCCTGAGCACCTAAACGCCACCCATAGAGTTTTGAGAGCTTACTCCTACTCCATGTGCAAAGCAATATTAATTCTAGCCAGCAGATGTTTACCATAACCGTGTTTGAATAGGGGACTTCACAGCCTTCTTGGGGTGACCTTGTCTTTATTTTAATGCTTGAGTCCTCCTGACATGAAGATGAATTGCAGTGGGACCAGGCTGGTCTGGAAAGAGTGCTTTTTCTTCCCAAATCACCCAGATGTGGATGTCGCCCCCGTACCATAAATAGGCAAAACTGCATCTCCGCCTGCCCTTTAAATCAGGGGTTCAACTATTCCGTTGTTTCTCTGTCAGAGCAGAAACCGGAAGGTCTACTGATAATGTAAGATCAAGTGGTATAAGCTGATGGTAAGCTATTCTGGAACAACCTTAAAACTTACAATATATTATTCTGCAGCTGAAAAGTTAAGTTTTAAATAAAACATGTCTCTAGCTGGGTTGCTTAACTACTTCGCCCTTAGCAGCTAAGATAGGCTTAAGCTTGATTGCTTACATTACTGGAGGAGGAATGCGTTGGTTTCCTCGTTCACAAAAAGCTTAGATTGAAATCTAGTAGTATATTTTCCTGAAGACATTCCTGCCCTGTCCGGTTTCAACAGTCCTGCCAAATGCTACTCTCCAAGGAAGCTGGGGATTGTAATTCTTTTCAGCAGATCGGTAAGAATATCCAACAGAGAAGTCTCTAGACTACAGTTCCCATGCCTGTGGATGTGTCACGTAGCCTGGACATGTCTGGAATATTCTGCTTCAGCAGTTAGGTCTTGATAAAACACGGGCAATTGAAAGCTGTGTTCTCCTCCATGCCCTGTTTTTGATTGTGAGAGGGGTTTGAGGCTGCGTCTGTATTTAATTCGTGAAGAATTGCAGACACACTTTAGGACACACAATCCGCTGGCTGGCTGGCTCCCAGAGTTCTCATATCTTGGCTGCTCTTGACCTTGCTGTGCTTTTGTGCCTTTCAGCTGCTCTGGGTTCTCTTGCTAGCCACGATCATTGGCCTGCTCTTGCAGCGACTGGCAGCGAGGCTAGGAGTGGTAACAGGACTTCATCTGGCAGAAGTATGCAACCGGCAATATCCCAAGGTGAGTGAATTGAGCCATTCATTTGGAAATTTATCTTGTGCTTTTGTTGCGAGCAGAGGAATGCACCTTGTTGTTGTTGTTGTTGTAGGATCGGATCTCCCCGTGTGTTAAAAGCAGCTAGACAGGATTGGAATATAGGTGATAACTAGTAACTGGGGGGTTGAGCAGAGGCAGGATTAAACAGGCCTGGAAGATGGGCGCCAGGAATTGTGGCAAGTCCCAAGACAGAGGCTCCTGAAGATGCCAGGCTGTTCTCAAAGTCTGTAGCCAGAGAGTGTAAGGGAATTTGATGCATACAAGGGATAGATGCAGATCCAGAAAGCCCCCCCCCCAAAAAAAAGCAGATGGGGGGAAGGCCAGGTGCATTGTGCCAAAGAGCAACATGCAGTGGAGTTAATGAGACCTAGAAGTGAAGTAGGAAAGACTACACCAGCCTCCAGATCCTCTGGCTTTTTGCACTATTTCTGCATATAAAGAAAGCACCGGCTGCACCGTGGGTGTCAACCCTTTATCATAAATAGGCAAAACTGCATCTCTGCCAGCCCTTTAAATCAGGGGTGCCCTGTCAGGGGAAATAGGGGTGGATGAATCTGAGTGCACATCCTCTTTGAAGATCGTCACCACCTGGGATCTACCTGGAGGCATAGCTGCCAAGTCTCTCGTTTTTCGCGGGGAAACCCCCGTATTTAAACCCATTTAAATACGCGAACAATCCTGTAAATCCCCTGGATTTTCTTCCTGCCAGGGAGGCTCCATCTGCGCATGTCTGGAAATGCACAGAACCAATTTCGGGTGCCGCTCTGCCCATGTCTGGGCACCGGAAATCGGGCAGCGCCGGCACCAGAAGTTGCTTCTACGCCCGGTGCTGCGCCGTTGCTGATCCCGGATTTTTCTTACCGGGAGTTGCAGGGTATGACCTGGAGGAGAATTTGCCGCTTGCCCAGACTTTCCCATACAGCTCTTACCTTGAACCCAGGGCTTACTTTCCTCTTTTTTTTAAGTGAGTATTTGAATGCCTTCTGAATGTGTGCAGAGAGCACTTCTCTCAGCACAGAGTAAATTGCCTGCATTTTGAATTGCGGGGCTGGGATTGTGGCTTCCAGGCAGGCTTGCAACTTAGCCTCTTCCTTCCTCCTCTGTTCTTCTACTCTCGTGCGATATTTGCTTTGTGTTGCCTCTCCATAATCACTTTAATTACTAGTCTTTGAAGAAGCCAGTCTGCTTAAAAGCCTGGCTTTAAACAAGCACATAGGAGTATTTTGTTCTCTGTGGAATTCTTTTGAGGCTTGTTTCGGCAAGACGCAGTTGCCTAGGGATGTGGATCTCAGCTGCAAAACACTCGCCTCCACCAGGATTAGCAAACCCTCCTTGTCTGCCCCCATCTTATTTCTGGTGACATTTCTCTGGGTGGTCATGTCTGTGTTTATAGCTAACCCGGGACTAAGTTTCCTCTTGGGTTATTCAGAACTTGACACATCTATTTGCTTTCTCTCCCCCAGGGGTTGCATTAGAACATCCTCAGTAAATAGGAAGTTGGGTTTGAGTTGAGTCCCAGGTCAAGCCAGGCAAATTCCAAGTACCGTAGCTATTTTTCCTGAGCTGAAAGAGGAAGAAGCTGCATTCTGAGATCTCCTGGGACTAAGGTGGTGTGGTAACTGCTCCAGCGCAGCTTCTTCAAAACAGCCTCCAAAAACCATGTGGGAGGGGCCAGTTTCTGGGAGGGCCGATACTGTCAAAGAAAGAGCTGCGAATGTAGGCCCATCCCTCCTGGCCTTGAGCTTCTTCTCTTCTTCCCCTTGGTAGCATCAGGCAGGAAGCTAATGCAGGGAAGGGAAAAATTTGCAAACTAAAATTCTGGGGTGCGAAGAGTTTCCTTTCGGTGTCGTTTGTGGCTCTAATGGACATTGCCTTCAGAAAGCTCATTGTGGCTCTCTGCAGAAGGATTTTATTTTATTTTACTTAAAAGCACGTCTCTTCACGCTGAGCTTCCCTTGTAGCTGAAAATTGGCTTCACAAATCTGGTTGGTGTCTGTTGGCTCAGGACTTGCCAAATTCCAGGCAGTGTAATCCACGTAGGTGGTCGCCGGTCAGCAGACTTAGAACCCTTTCCTCATCAGAAGTGATTAATTTCTAAAAATAGACTGCAGCAACTGTTATTTTTATTGCTCAGTGCCTGTGGTAACTGGGTATCTTCCGCCCCCTTTAAATCTGCTTCTGTCTCTGCCTCTGGTTTGATCCACAGGAATTAGACCCTAATACAGTGGGTTCCCTCTGGCCTATTGGCTTAATTAGGTCCACCAGGCCTCACAATTTTGGCCGCAAGGCTGTTTTTGGCTCATAAGTTTCCACTCACCTGATGCCATGCTGCTGGCAAACGAGGGTGTCTTCCATCTAGGGCAGAACAAGACCAGTTTCCCCGCCCACCTTGTGGTTAGAAGAACTTTCTGCCTGGGATCATGCTCCTCCCTTCGCCAAAGGGATCATGTCAAATCGCATTGAGCTCAGCAGCCAATTCTAATCAATTATTTTTTAATCATTCTGAGTTTCGATTTGAGCTGCATCCATTGTTTACTACTTTCTTTTTTAAAACTCAGTGCTGTTGTGTTTTCCATACGATTATATTGATGGAGGCGTTGTTTGCTAATTTTTCCGTGAGGCTTTATTGCCGTTTGCCGCTTTTAGCTCAATATTGTCGTAGGGAAGTGGCGTTACAACTATTAAGTCTAATACCTGACGCCACACACATGACAGGTTGATCTGAGACTGCAAAAGGACAGTTAGGAGCCTTGGTCTTCCTGTTGCTTAAACAGTCTTAACACTTGATAATGTTGTTGTTGTTTAGTCGTGTCCGACTCTTCGTGACCCCATGGACCAGAGCACGCCAGGCACTCCTGTCTTGCACTGCCTCCCGCAGCTGGGTCAAACTCATGTTGGTAGCTTCGAGAACACTGTCCAACCATCTCGTCCTCTGTCGTCCCCTTCTCCTTGTGCCCTCCATCTTTCCCAACATCAGGGTCTTTTCCAGGGAGTCATCTCTTCTCATTATAACTATAACTTATATTGCAGCCCAAACCTACAGTCACTCACAGTCTTCTTGTGTTAATTGGGGCTTACTCCCAAGAATATGAGCATTGGATTGTGATTTGGTCTTGTTCATGACATGTTCGCAGCTTCAAGAACACTGTCCAACCAAGAACACTTGATAATATTAGGGCCTAATATTAGCTGTCAAATATAGATAACATTAATATCAAGATTTCAAGCTTACCTGCTTCATGTGAATAAACTAAGTATTGCTGCCTCTGTGGGTTTTTTTGACCACCAGGTTTTGCTATGTGGAAATGAAACGGAGGCCCAGGAAGGGTTCCTTTTCCTTCTCTCCACCCTATCAAGTAGCAGTGGGTAAATCTTTCTGACGTGCACCTCCATTGCTCAAGAAAGATTTGGAAAAAGAAAAGTCCTGGTTTTTTATTTAGCGACACCTTTCTGCCATCAACCCAATCGGATGGGCAGGGTACAAATAATAAAATCATCATCATCATCATGGAATTCAAGGTGGGATCCTTGTGGTTCCCAGTCAGCCTTCCATCCAGGCAGACCCAGAGCTTCTTGCTTTCTTTCAGCAAGGTGGCTGATGCTCTCGGACAGAGCCCTGGGGCACATGAGATTGATGGGCAAAAAGTAGTTTATTTGGAGAGAAAAAGGGTTAAGATTTGGTGAGGAGGGGAGTCACTAATTGCTTGTGGAAATATGGTTGTTTGTGTACCATTAGGATATATCATAGCTTACCTTCCAAGTCCCGGACTGCAGAATCCGGGACCGGCAGCCGTGTGACACCGGAAGTTGCGTCGACGTAACTTCCGGTGTCGCTTTGCCCTTCTATGGGCACCAAAAATGGCCGCCGCCGGCTTCGAAAGTCGCTTGTACGCATGTCAGGAAGTGCGTCGACGCAACTTCCGGTGTCGCTCTGCCCATCTATGGGCACCAAAAATGGCTGCCGCCGAGACCGGAAGTCGCGTCTATGCACTTCTGGACATGCGTAGATGTGACTTTTGAAGCCGGCGGCAGCCATTTATGGTGCCCATAGAAGGGCAAATCGGAAAGAAAAAAATGGCCGCTGGCAGGAGAAAATAACAGAGAAAAACGGGAGACGAAGTAATACGGGGGACCACCGGGAAAAGGGAAGTAAAAACGGGGGGTTTCCCGGGGAAAACGGGGTACTTGGCAGCTATGATCTCATAGTAGGAAGGTTGTTCATATTAACAAACGAACAGTGGAAGTTGTGTTTGTTTTTTTTAAAAAAAATTCTGGGTGTGCATCCTTGTTTTACCCATTTGCTTCTTTCATATTTTGTGTGTGTATAAAACAAAAATCTTGATTGCGCCTTAGGTCCCTCGGATTATCTTGTGGTTGATGGTGGAGCTTGCCATTGTTGGCTCAGATATGCAAGAAGTCATTGGCTCAGCCATCGCCATTCACCTCCTGTCCGTTGGGATGTAAGTTGCCTTTTTGTCCTCTGCTTCTGGAGTGGCGTCACCAGTTTGTATTCTGAACGAGAGAAAACATGGTTTGTTTTCTTGCAGTGCCCTGCTCCTGTGTGTAAAGTGGAACTTCTGGTGGCTGGTCTATATATGGGAAAATAATAAACGTTGCACAGCCTTCCTAGGACTGTCAAAATTTCAGAATGCACTTGGGAAAGTCCACATGCTTGAATGTACCTCATTGTAAAAAAGAAACTCCCTTCATGTAGAAACCTAGTTGTTGGCAGCACCCATCTGTCTCGAGAGACAATGGAGTGCGCCTCTAAGGGTGAAGTCAAACCACTACATTAGCAGCACCGAAGTGACCTCCCTGGAGTGCAAGTTTGGGCAGTGTCTATGGAGGTCCTGGGCTGCACAGACAACAAGACCCCCCCTCTCGGTCTCACTGATGTGGTCCAAAGGAAAGCCGAACAATACGTTTGGCACCAGCTTGGCTGGCAGGATTACATCATTGAGAAACTCAGCCTAGAACCATTCATCCTAACTTTTTGTTTTCCATATTCGGGGATGGTGCAAATGGTTTGGGGATGTGTCTTTTCCTTGGATCCTGGAGAACATTCAAGCATAGGATTCCACACATGCATTATTGAACCAGCTTTAGCCCTAGGCCAGCTCTGTCCACACAACACTTCTAAACATTTGCAATTCAGCTCACTGATTTCTGCAGGAGAGAAGCTCTGACAAGGCAAAGCCATTCCTCCCGTATGCTGTCTCCTCTTTGCTGCCACCAGCTCTCCCATAATGCACCCCCCTTACTTAGAATAAACCAGGGGTAGGGAATCTTTGGCCCTCCAGATGTTGCTGGACTACAGCTCCCATCACCCCTAACTGTTAGCCAACTTGGCCAGGGCTGATGGGAATGGGGGTCCAACCAGTTCTTGATACCCACAGGTTCCCCACTCCTGCTGCAAACCCTCGTCCTCCCACTTCACTACTGCTTTGCCCCCCCCCCCCAATTTTATTTTAAACATTTAGTAAATACACTGCAGATATGGGCAGCTAGAAATTAGATCCACTCAGGTTTTTTGGCAGAGCTTTCGAAAAATAAACAAGCCTTTATTTGCCAACAGTAACAGAGCGAGGCTGTACTCTTGGCAAGCCTCGCTCGGCATCAGAATTGCTCAGCAAGGCCAGGAATTCACCAGGCAAAGGAATTCAGTTCCCTAGGCTGGGAATTCCATCGCCAGCAGAGCCCGTGTCTGCTGGGAAGCCTAGCTTTGCACAGCCCCACATAAGGGGTATTTTGACACAATACCGTCTGTTACGAGAACATGTTTATAATCTATTACACGTTTTATGTTATCTCTGCCCATCGGATTCTTATCTCATTATGCATGATCTAGCTTTCTTTTGTGCCTCATTATGCATGATCTAGCTTTCTTTTGTGCCTTGCTCCCCCCCCCCCGCAGGACCAATTGCAGTCATCAGCAGTCGTTAACAGCCATTAACAGGTTCACCACTCCTATCAGCCCATCACCCATTCCCACCCCCCACCCTCTGAATATAAATAAGGGTCTGGCTGATTCTGTTTCAGTGTATCTGACGAAGTGTGCATGCACACGAAAGCTCATACCAAAATAAAAACTTAGTTGGTCTTTAAGGTGCTACTGAAGGAATTTTTTTTATTTTGCTTTGTCTCAGACCAACACGTCTACCTACCTGTAACTGTGTTCTAAATGTTTACAGTTGATATTCTTCCGTCGTTCTCGAAGCCTTTCATCCTGAAGGGCAGGATGCAGTGGCTATAAATTAAATGGAACTGTGTGCCCCTTATTTTATACGGTGGCATCTGAAGAAAGCACCAGAGCTCATTGGGTAGAGCAATCCCTGGGACTAGGAACGTCCCCTGCCTGAAGCCTTGAGCAGCTGCTGCCAGCCAGTGTGGACAATCCTGAGCTAGAGGGACAAATTGGTCTGACTCTGCTGTGGTAGCCCTGCCTTATACATTCCGATAGTTGTCATATTTCTATCAGTTCCTTTCTAAATACTTCTTAACACTGAATTTTAGTGTTATTGTTAAGAATTGCTAGGCAATATTTAATTGCTTTTTTAAAAATAATGGCTACTGTGGAGGGAAGATATGACCCTTATTCGAAGGGTAGCACAAGGCATGGCAATGTCATCCTGGCCCCCCTCTCTTTTCCATCCTGAAAGGGCAGCTGGTTTTCTAAAATGCCCACAGGCTTCAGAGCTTAGCTGGGCATAGCCACTTGTAGCAAGAAGGCTGCTGTTAAGTTGCCCGTTTTTTTTCCATCGCTGGGAAAATGCAGTCTTTCACCCCATAAACTTTCAACAAACATGCTTAGCGTTTCCTTGTGACTTTCTCTTATCTGATTCCCTCCCCTTCCATGGTTGAATGAGATTTCCCAGGTTCTTTGCCTCTCAATAGGCAAGTACCGTATCTTTCGCTCCATAACAGTTTTTTCCTCCTCAAGAGTAAGGAGAAATCTTTGTGCGTGTTATGGAGCGAATGCCATGGATCCCTCGGGAGCAGAAGGAGAAGGATGCCTCTGCCGCCAGAGTCATTTAGAAACAGGGAGAGGGGGGATGCTAACAATAAAGGAGGCTGCGAACTTGCGAGGAGAGTACCAAAGCAAGCAACAAGAGCAATTAGAAGAAAAGGGAAAAAACTGCTCTAGCTAAGGAAGGCAAACAAGAGGGAGAGAGGGTGTTAAAATGAAGCTGTTGAGCAGCTGATTGGCAAGCCAGATAAGGGATGCTTGCAATAAAGGAGGCTGCCTGGGAGGGGGGAGGTAAAAGCACATGGATCCTCAGGATTTTTTGCATTGGGTCACCCCAAATTCACCATCAGATCACATGGCATGTCCATGGCTAAAGCCTGCACCAAAAAAAATCACACATCCACTGTTTCGTGGGGCTGCAATGGCACAAATACGTGGTTACAAAGCCACAGATCCACATGGATCCTCAGGATTTTTGCATTGGGTCACCCCAAATCCACCGTCAAATCACATATGTCTGTGGTCACAGCATGAACCACAAAAAATCATGCATCCACTGTTTCGTTCAGAATATTTTTTCCCTGGTTTTCCTCCTCTAAAAACTAAGTGCGTGTTCTGGTCCGGTGCGTGTTCTGGTCTTTTGTCTACCTTTCCCAACACTTTTAAACAGACTGTGAACTTAAAGGAGGCTTGGCCCCACTTGGTTTTCAACCAGTGCACTTAGAACACCCTGAAACCTCCCCCACCTGTTTTGTCTTCCTGCAGAATCCCTTTGTGGGGCGGAGTTCTCATCACAATTGCTGACACCTTTATGTTTCTCTTCCTGGACAAGTACGGTAAGCTCCTTTCTTATATAAGCGCTCCTCCTCCTGTACTTAGTAATCCTACAAGTGGAGTAAGAGCACTTTCGCAATCAACTCTGAGTAGGCCCTGCTATTTATTCATTGGGGCACGCTTGCAAAATCCTGGAAATGGGCCTTTGCCTTCGACTTGCTTTGCAAACACAGATTCCACATTGGAGGCCCTGCTGGGAACGAGGATTAGAGCTTGCATGGCTCTCCAGATTGTAGGGGAAGTCTCGCAATCCACTTTGCAAAAGCTGTGGATTCTAGCAGCACGATGTCTTGCATGGGAAACACTGATTCAAAATGATTAATTCCTTGACATGTGACTTTCGTAGTTCCTATAGTCATCAGCTTCCTGGTTTGGTGTTCCCATTCGCTCTTCCCTGTCTCACCTTGTGCCAAAGAACCAGCCTTTGTACATGGCCTCTAATGCTCTATGGCAGGCACGGCCAACTCCCAAGAGATTGTGATCTACTCACATTATAAAAATACTGGCTGTGATCTACCCATTGTTATTGACAAAGTTGTTGAGCTTTGGGGGGGGGAGCCAAAGCTTTTTCTGGGGGGGGGAGAGATCTAACGTGATCTACCACAGACACCCAGTGATCTACCACAGATGTCCAGTGATCTACCGGTAGATCACAATCTACCTGTTGGACATGCCTGCTCTATGGGCTAGTGGGCTTTGTATCCTTGGTGTATGCTTTTCATGGAAAGAAGGCCCATTGAGCTTGGTAGACTTTCCTTTTGTGTAAATGCCATGGGATTGTGCTGGAAAGAGTTTCCATTTTGTGATGCAAATGTGCACCTGTCACTCAGTATTATGGAATCCTTCCTGTCTGAGAGAGAAGCCGCAATGCTTTTGCTGAGTGCTCTTCCCACACCAACCCAAGTCTCTCTCTCTCTCTCTGTGTGTGTGTGTGTGTGTGTGTGTGTGTGTGTGTGTGTTGTGGGAAATATTCTCTACTTGGCTTATGAAAATTGCTGGTCTCTTCATTGCTGGAGATGCTGCAAAGCAGCCTTTCCTACCTGCCCTGCCCCCACCTCTTCAATTGCCTGTTTTCCAATCCCCCCCAAAAAAAATTTTTCTTGAATTTTGAAAGACTTAAGGGAAATGTTTGCCCATGCTAGAATTGGAATTTTTTGTTTCCATTGGACCTCTGAAGCACAGGAGGGCTCATATGGGTCTTTAGAAATGAAACACCAGCATGGTTCTCCTCTTCTTCCCCCAGTGCCAGACCACTCGCTGAACCCTTTTGTTTTTTTTAAATTATTTGAAGACTGTCCACCCCACTCTCTCCTGAATTAGAGTACCCGTTCATGTGCAGGCATGCTTCAATTGCGAATCACTCTGTCCCTATAGTACAGCAGATCTTCTGTTCTAGCAAAAGAATACAGTTGCCCTGGGTGCTGCAACAAGATCTAAAGTATATTTTGACTGCTGATCTAGTTGCACCCTAACAGTTGTATTCAATGCACCACTTAAGTCGCTTGTTCCATCAGTGCAAAGATTTCTCCTTGCACAATGGAAGGTCCTCACACTGTGCTGGACATTCAAGGCATGCATGTTGTGTTTTGTTGAAGAGCAATTTGTGTGGTGTGTAAATGCCCACAGTGCCGCTTGACCTGATGCCTGGTGGGAACAGGTGGGGCACTGGGGAATTGCTTTCACTATTCTGGATTCTATGAAAGGACTTTTGGCTCCCAAAGTATCTTTTTAAAGGTGCATGTGTGTCTTTTTCAGGCTTGAGGAAACTGGAAGCTTTTTTCGGGTTCCTGATTACCATTATGGCCATTACATTTGGATATGAGGTAACATTGCTTTTTAATATGTGGGGTTTTTGCATTAGAGATTAAAAAGTGACTTTCCCCATTTAGAATGTAACAAAACATGTTGGACTAGAGGACCCTCCTGACCCCTTCCAACTCTGCAATTCTATGATTCTATGTAACCTCTCCTAGTGGTTCCACGTAAGTGTTGGTACATAGTTTGACTTGCCAGAGAAGTGGTCTTCATATTGTTTGGGATGAGCTTGTGATTTCCCATAAGGGTGAAATTTGCCGCTTTGTGGTGGTGATGCATTTACACCTTACTTCATATTTATTTTTATTTTATCATGCTTATATTCCCCCCCTTCCTCGCAATGGAAGCGCAGGGTGGCTAACAATATAAAATGTTAGCTATAAAATGTTGTTAGATCTCTCATCAGAGCCAGATATGAAAACAAAACAGCAACTGTGCAGTCAGCAAAATCTGCTACACCCCAAGGGTGTAATCAGATACGCTACCCTTGCTCTGTATCAATATAGCCATGTAAGAGTGGGCTGAAAAGAGAGATTTGCTGCCTTGGTCTTCCCCAACTGAGTGCCCTCCAGGTGTTTTGGACTACAACTCCAATCAGCCACAGCAAGTATGGCCGTTGGTTAGGGTTAGTGGGTGTCAGGGATTGGTCTAGCAGTGAGCATTCCCTGACAATCGCAGAAGAGAGGCACCCTGGCTCAGGCAGCATCCTAGAGCCCTTACTGCAACCTCAGACAGGATATCAGGGGGAGGGATCAGGGGAAGTGTCCAGCGGGGAGATGCCTCGCCCTTTTAAGTTCATGCCTGACTTAGGACATTCCAAGGTGCGCAGGCGCAAAGGGAGGAGGGCAGGAATCCCACGCTTACTATGCTGGGGGAGGAGCAGACGCCAGGCATTGGGAGAATCTTCGTCAGACTGATCGGACATGTATTCTTGATACTGAATCACATTGTAAATATCAGGCAAAATAAAAGCCTTAAAGACAGAATGGCTGTGGTACTAGTTTCTCAGAAGTAGCCAAACAAGGACCGTGACAGTGGGAGTTGTAGTTCAGCAAATGTCTGCGGAAGGGAAAGTACCTCGCGAGGGCATTGCTGTATCGGTCTAAAAGTAGACACCTGTGTCTTGCCCAAGGCCACTGTGCTAATGGCCATCCTCTATGTCCCTACAGTATTTTAGGGTGGGGCCAAACCAGGGCCAGTTGCTGAAAGGGATGTTCATGCCGTACTGTGAAGGCTGTGGCGTTCCTCAGCTAGAGCAAGCCGTTGGGATCGTGGGTGCTGTCATCATGCCGCACAACATGTACTTGCATTCTGCGCTGGTCAAGGTAAGCTTGGGGTGTTGTTTGCCTGTGGGGCCGATTTTCACTTCAGTCTTTCCGCTCACGAATGCCACACAGCGAAGTCACACTTGTGAACCTTCGCACACTTGGCTTCTGAAGCGGTCGCCTGTTCTGTGACACTGTTGATTCCGTCTCGCGCGTCTGCGTACACACACACTCTGGGAAATCAATCCTGTGGTTTAGTTAAAATGGCTGCCTTTGCATTACCGCTCGCTGTGCTAGAAGAAGAAGAAGAAGAAGAAGAAGAAGAAGAAGAAGAAGAAGAAGAAGAAGAAGAAGAAGAAGAAGAAGAAGACGACGACTGGGGGAGCTGAGAAGAGGCCACAGCACTCCTAGTGACACTCTCACCACCCAGCAGTCAAATTGTGCCTACCATGGATGCCTTCAAATTTGCCTTCCGTGAAAGGCATTCATACACACACAGCAACAACCATGCAGGCTGATGGAAAGAAGCCACAGCTTCTCTCATGGCACAGCCCCCCCCCCCAGCTCAGTGACCAGGAAGACAGCAGTTGTGACTTGTTACCGTAACCCTAGTTAGAGGGATGTGGGTGGCACTGTGGTCTAAACCACCGAGCCTCTTGGACTTGCCAATCAGAAGGTCGGTGTTTCGAATCCCCGCGATGGGGCGAGCTCCCGTTGCTTTGTCTCAGCTCCTGCCAACCCAGCACTTCCAAAGCATGCCAGTGCAAGTAAATAAATAGGTACTGCTGTGGCGGGAAGGTAAACGGCGTTTCCGTGCACTCTGGTTTCCATCACAGTGTCCCATTGCACCAGAAGCGGTTTAATCATGATGGCCACATGACCCGGAAAGCTGTCTATGGACAAACGTCGGCTCCCTCAGCCTAAAAAGGGAGATGAGCGCTGCAACCTCATAGTCGCCTTTGACTGGACTTAACCGTCCAGAGGTCCTGGTTGCCTGTTATGTTGGCAGGACACCACAGGGATTGTTGCAGCCCGTGATATGTTTCTAAAATCCAGTCACTCTTTTGAGAAGAATGAACTGGGTTAACAGCCCTCTTTGGGATATTCTACAACTTTATAACTTTTATAGCTTTCAGTTCTGTGTATGTTCCCTTTATATTCACATTCCTGTATAAAATGTGTTGTGGTTCCTTCCCATCTTGAACTAAAAAAGGACCCTGTTGGATCACATCAGCAGTTCATCTAGTCCAGGCATAGGCAAACTCAGCCCTCCAGATGTTTTGGGACTACAATTCCCATCATCCCTGACCACTGGTCCTGTTAGCTAAGGATGATGGGAGTTGTAGTCCCAGAACATCTGGAGGGCTGAGTTCTAGTCCAGCATCCTTGTTCTCACGGTGCCAAGCAGCTGCTTATGGGCTGCATTAAGAAATACTTTCTTTTTCCCCTGTTCTGAATCTTCCAGGATTCAACTTTCTTAGATGAACCCAGGTTCTAGTGTTAAGTTGGGTAGGCCAAGGTGGAAATTCCCTTACATGAACCTTCTGTTCCGAAAGGCTGTGTAGTCACAGGCGCACTATTGTACTGCATGTACCTGTGAGACCCTATGTACACAGCCTAGCCCATTTAACTATTGACCTTCAAAAGATGGGTGAATAAACCTCTTCTTGCAGGCTGTGCTAACCTGTTCTCTTTCTGTCCAGTCTCGACAGGTGAATCGGGCCAACAAGAAGGAGGTCAGTGAGGCCAACAAATATTTCTTCATAGAATCCTGCATTGCCCTCTTCATCTCCTTCATTATAAACGTCTTCGTCGTTTCGGTCTTTGCCCAAGCCTTCTTCGGAAAGACAAACAAAGACTTGGTGAGTCCCTATTCTCTGTTTCTCTTCTGGTACACTTTCTTCCATAATTTTAAGGCATTCCCAGAAGGGAACAGGATGTATCCCAGTAACTTGGCATGGCCCAAACTAAACCAATATTTGAAGCATTTATATGGGACGCCTCTATCAAAAAGCCATTCTTTGAGTGGCTTGTGAAGATCACTAATAAGGCAGGCCCTGCCCACACATATGCAGCCCGAAAGAGGATCACACAAAAGCAAATGCGATTTGAGGGAAAAGGTGGGGGAAAGGCAAGCCCAGGCACTGATTCTTGGTTAGAAAATACTATAAGGCCTGTTGGAAACAGTTCATGGAAAAGGGGAGGTGCTTGGATCTCGAAAGAATCAATAGAGCAACCATACATATGGGACCAGCACGGGTGACCTTGCCTGGCGAATATTTAATATTCCTACCTTCATGGCTGTGATTCGTGGGTTGGCCACTTAATTCTATTCTGATTTTATTGTGATTTTGAGCTGTGTTTTAATCAATTGTTTGATCTTGTGTTTTTAATGTATTATATATTTGGTGTTGGCTGCCCTTAGCCCGGCCTTGGACAGGGAGGGCGGGGTATAAATAATAATAATAATAATAATAATTATTATTATTATTATTATTATTGCATCCCATTTCTCCTGCTGCATCCTGATGGAACCTCCCAGCACATATATATCCCAGCAATATGTTCCTCTCCTCATACTTGACCTTGTGAAAACGTAGTTTTTGAAACACGTCAAAATTTGTCTTTGCAGCAAGAGATGTGTGCAAATAAAACCTTTGCTCCACCTTCGTTGTTTCAATCAAATGGGACCCTGGATGTCGATATCTATAAAGGGGTGAGTATGTTGTTCTTATATTCAACAAATAAAATATTTTTTTTAAAAAAAATGGGGTGAGTAGGTCTTTGAACGGCAATATGCATTTTTATTGAGGCAGCAAAGGAATATTGGGCTTGGCTCAGAACCGTCTTTGAGCATTTCAGCCCTTGCTCCCCCAAAGTTGACTGCGTTTAAAATCCAAAAAGAATCTCTGTGTAGCGAGGAAGCAGGCAGGAGGAGGAGGAGGACGGGGGAGGAGAAGGGGAGGATCAATTGTTTTTTATTTTATTTTTGTTTTTTGTTTTTGTTTTTTCTACTTTTTATTCCTATTTTTTATTTTTTTTCTATTTTCCTTTTTCTATTTTTTCTATTTTATTTTTTATTAATTGGGGGCGTGCGCACCAGAAGGTGATCTCGCCTAGGGCGCAAAAAACCCTAGCACCGGCCCTGGACACCAGCCCCACCCACCTCCCTCTCCCCCCTCCTCTCCCCCCCCCTTTTCTTCCCAATGTCTCAATAACCAAAACTGATTTGTTAAAATGTTAGAGGGGAAAAATATGAGAGAGACATTGTACACACCTCTGTAATATTCTGTGCGTATTATTGTTCGATAGCCAGCTTGAGCATCTTTGGAGTGAGAGGTAGGATAGTTTTTTTAAAAAAAAACCACACAGTTCAATTCAATTCAACACCTTTATTGGCATATGTATAACAATAAAATCATATAAACCATCTATATATAATATAATTCTGAGACATACAATGAAAAGGGGAGAAGGGAAAAGGATAAGGAGTCCTCGGCAGTCACTATCTTATGCAAAAAGATGTGGGACTCTGTTTACTATTCCCTGTTGCAGGGAGTCACATGTATAACGGTATGTCTAGGGGCTTCAGGTGGGCTTAGATGTCTTTCAGGCGACCTTTGGGTTTCACGACTTTTGTCTATATCCACTGAGGAGGATTCCTCTTGAATTACAATATTTTCTACATAACTTTCCTCTAGCTGCACTGAGCAACATTCCTCTTGACTTACAATATTGTCTGCATTGCTTTCCTCCATCTCCACTGAGAATGTTTCTTCTCGAATTACCAGATCCAGCAGAGAACCACACTTCGAACAAGTAGTTAGACTCTCGGTTTTTACCTCACTTCCTGGGGCAATCACCACTACAGTTTCTATTTCACGTGTCTCTATTGCGGGGGTCTTGAAGCAAAGTATCTCAATCCCAACCAATGCTGCACTCAGCAGCTGGAAACCCGCAGCGATATAGCCTAGGTAAATAGAAGGTCCAATATGCTGCTCGCTGGGAATTGGAGGCAGTAGAGGCAATTCAGGTTCCGGGAATTCTGGGAAGTTGATTTCCCCATTTTGCAAGACAGCAGACATGTTCCATATCACAGAAATCAGGAAAAGTATCCCTGCAAATACGTTCAGGAAAGCTCCAATCCTAAAAAAGGTTAACACAAAATTATTATGTATTCTGGGCTCAAACGCATTGTACAAGGCAAATGACATTAACACTAGGGCCGCTGAATTCATAAGGGAAGCTAATGCCATTAAGTCCTGAGCAAAAAAAATTTCCCTTGGGAGGCTTGGATGTTGCTCATTGAGATCTTCACAATGCCAAAAAGCGTTGCCATCGTTAGAAGGGTCTCTCCAAAAACAGACAGCCCAGATTCCAATCCAGACATTTCCAGAGGCGATTCCATCGATGTTTTCTACACGCCACACTCTCCAGTTCACACTGGCTGTTGTTGCAATGCACATCATCCAGCCCAAAATCCCCGTCAAGAACGCACATAACTGGAGGCGAGAAACTAAGCTCAGCCACCTCTCCAAAAGAGAGCCTTGTCTGAACCGCAGGCGGGGTTTGGAGAGAAGACTCAGGGAGACATTGGCAGGCATCCTGGAAACAAAAGAGAAGACAACATGCAATGAGAGAGGGAATAACAAGCATGTCTAGTCATTGAAGGACATGACATGCTTCCATGGTCAGAAAGAAGCAGCAAAAGAAAGAGTTCCCCTGCTCCCTCCCACCCCCTGGTTAGGTATGGACATCTGATCCAGAGAAGCCAACACACATACTTCCTTCCAACACACTGCTACTGATTTAATATACTGTTGCATCGTTCCTGTGAAAATGGCAATAACCTCAGCAACCTGTTGTGGATGGGAATCTGCTCATGATTTCGCTGTTTTGCTATCTGCCACTGCAGCTATCCTTTTCCACAGAGCATAAACACACCTGATGGCATAGTGAGGAATGTTTAAGCCATAAACTTACGTGAAATGCGTTCTTCAGCTAGAGTCTAGTGTGCCAGGAATAGACCAGTATTTGCTAGGTGCTCCTGAGCCTCAAGAAGACTGAGCTGCTGACCACTGGGCTGACGTTCACCTGAGCAGCCGGCCACAGCAGCAACTGCTCTGCAGAATTCTTAGGTCAGTTAGGCCAGTTAGAATCCTGACAACAATTCAAATCATAACTCCAGGGGACCAGTCATTTGGAACATCAGGAAAGTGGAAAATGGAAGGGAACTCAGTTCCCTTCTTTCTTAATGCAGAGTGTCTTTTCCAGGACACCCTGCAGTTAAAACACGTTCTTCCTGAAGTCAGATTCAAAGCAGTTCCATTAGGGAAAATGGTGATAGGTGTATCTCAGTACAGATTTGTTTGATGGTCCTGAATGCATTTCATAAAGGATGGCTATTTACAAGAGAGGCTAATAGAATTAGGCCGTGAACAATAAGAATTTCCTTGGCAAAATTATTGGACTCCTTACAAACCTATCATTCTTCTTCCCCATCACATCTTGTTTGGACATTATAGTAAGGGAGAAGATCTTTGCTCTTTTCCTTTGCACTGGGACCACATGAAATTTTGTGCCATGGGACCCCATCACTCACACCAATACAGGCAACACCATTTTCAGAACCAAGGTGTCCATGATTTAAAATCGTTTTCTAAGACACTTCAATCAAAATATTTGTGTCGCTTTCTTTCTGTTCCTTTCTTTGTTGATGCTCCAAATGTGAGCTGCTCAGCTGCATGCAGTTTTCAATGTAGTGTGTGTGTGTGTGTGTGTGTGTGTGATTAACATTTGGCAAAGCAATGGGCAGGGCCGTCTTAAGCCCATCCAGTGCCCTGGCACTAAGGTCCCTCCAGCGCCCCCCTCCAGAGCCTCTCCAAGGGAGTGCCAAGCGGACCGTGGCAGCAGCGAGAGGCCACCTCCGAGGACTCCGCGCTGCGCCTCCTCGTTTCCCCAGTGCTGGGTTCCGCTCAGTCAAGCTTCGCCACCAGCGCACGCACCGCAGGAGCAGCAAGAGCTGCTTGGGCACTGTACGCGTGCTGGTGGCGAAGCTCGACTGAGCGGATTCCAGCGCTGGGGAAACGAGAAGGAGGTGCAGCGCGGAGTCCTCGGAGAAGGAGAGAGATGCGGCGCAGCCTCTCAGCTCGTGGAGCGCAGTCCTGGTCAGATCGCCGGAACCCTGTGCTCACTTGGCACCCTTCCAGTGCCCGGCGCCGTGGTTCTCCGCGCCACCAGCCTCTATGGTGGGCCTGGCAATGAGCCTAAATCAGGGGGGCCCCAAACTAAGGCCCAGGGGCCGGGTGCGGCCCAATCGCCTTCTAAATCCAGCCCGCGGATGGTCCAGGAATCAGCATGTTTTTACATGAGTAGAATGTGTCCTTTTATGTAAAATGCATCTCTGGGTTATTTGTGGGGCCTGCCTGGTGTTTTTACATGAGTAGAATGTGTCCTTTTATTTAAAATGCATCTCTAGGTTATTTGTGGGGCTTAGTAATTCGTTCATATTTTTTTAAGAATATAGTCCGGCCCCCCCACAAGGTCTGAGGGACAGTGGACCGGCCCCCTGCTGAAAAAGTTTGCTGACCCCTGACTAATGTTATGCAAGCAAATGTCCACCAGTGTAGTGGGACTTCCCCCCCCTCCTCCACCATGCCCCCCCCCCAAGCACACATTTCAAATCTTCCAGAGAGACCCTCTGCAGCAGATTTTCAGGAGTGCAGGAAGCTCCCATTGGAATAGCAGAACACTCTAACATTTAGCTTGTACATGTCTAGATCAGAGGTCCCCAGACTACGGCCCGGGGGGCCACATACGGCCCCCGAGGCTCTTTTATGCGACCCCCAGGGACCCCCGCCATCCGCTGCCACCACCCGCTCTTACTGGTGCGGTGCGGCACGGCTGCCGGCTTCCGACCCGCAACAGTGCACGTACGCACAAGCTATTTCCGGCGCTTTCCAGGTCGGGAGTGTGCCAGAAATAGCGTTTGGGCCCCCGCGGGCACTCCCCCACCCTCCGGCCCACTACGCAATCGGCGCGGCAGGCATCCGGCCCAAAGCCGGGTATGTTTGAGGACCCCTGGTCTAGATTCTCTTTTATCTCCTTTTAATATCACTTTTTAAAAGAGCAGTGATAAACACAGCTCTATAAGAATGCTGGCTAAAAGTCCAAATTGAAAACCATCATAACCTACCTCTGGGGGAAAAAACCACACTAATATGCAAAGTTGTAAAATGTTCCGTTTTGAGGACAATGAACAAATCTGCCATAAAAAGGAAGGTTGAACAAGGCTGTTAAAGAGGAGCCATCAAAGATCTTGGGGAACTTGGAGTACATGCTGTACTCCGCCCCCCCAAAAAAAACCCCAACCCCACTCCAAACTGGAGTTCGGTCATTAGGGCAACAATCCACATGTTGTCTGTTAAAAAAACAAACACCCTGCAAAATTGCAATTTCAATAATTCAGCAGTTGTTTTTCCTCTGGACTTAGCAGGGAAGGACAAGAGGGGAGCTGCAAATATTAGGCAACTTTGGGTCTTCCCTTCCTTGCCCTAGAGTTCTGCAAACAACTACAGGGAGGTGCTTTTATTCCTGCTCCCATCCAAAGGAATAGTGCAAGCTCATTGCTGTTGGGAAAATGGAAAACTTGACAACTTAACGGTCATTTGGCACTGGCGTATTTATGAAAATTGATGTATGTGTGCAGTAGCCCTGACCTTCAAGTTCATGTTCTGTTTGAGTAAATTGGCCAACCTCATCTAAATACTGATTTTAATAAAAATGGCCCCCTTGCATTAGATTACTGCCTTGGCAGCTCTGGATTGTAAGTCTTTATTTGCCCTCCCCCCTCGGAATTTTACTTTTACACATCATTGACAAGAATCCTTCTGTATTCTAGGGTGTTGTTCTGGGTTGTTCCTTTGGCCCCGCTGCTCTCTACATCTGGGCTATCGGGATTCTCGCTGCAGGTCAGAGTTCGACAATGACAGGAACATACTCTGGACAATTTGTCATGGAGGTATTTCATCTCTCTTCGGCCATGTTGGCTTATGTTTGTCAACCAGGATCCTTTTTTCCTTTCTTGAGTGAAGATGAGAAGATGGGGATGTTGGAACCCGGTCTAAACAGTTCAGTTACCTGTGGGTGTTTTGCTTTCTGGCGTATGCAAGCAATTCTTCATGAAAGCTCTCACCTGCAAGAGAAAAGCAGCATGCAATAACTTAGGCTGCTGTGTAGCATCTTCAGAGCAGATGCTGGGACTAAGAAAACAAAAACAACAAAACTTGTGTTAATGGCATTCTTTTAGTACCATTTGCTTTTTTAAAAAAAATCAGACTTAGCATGTTTTTCCACGTCCAACAGGTAGATCGTGATCTACTGGTAGATCACTGGACGTCTGTGGTAGATCACTGGTAGATCACTGGCTTTCCTCTTTCCTCAAAAAAAGCAACACAATTTAGACCTGAACCCCTAAAATATGGGCCTTCCTCTTCCCTAAAGAAAGCTCAACAAATTTGACCTGAAGCCCCCAAAAGGGGGTAGATCACTGCCAGTTTTTAACACTGAGAGTAGATCGCAGTCTCTTAGGAGTTGGCCACCCCTGATATAAATAAAAAGGAGGGTTTTTTTAAAAAAAAATTAAAATCACCATGGAGTGATGTTTATGAAAATGAAAGACACACAAAGGTAAATGATGATCAAGTGAGAGAATACTGGAAGGTTGTGAGCGTATCTTTGTGAAGGTTCTGAGCATTAAGCTGAAGACCAGCCAGTTCGCCTGAGAATGTCTTCCTTGTACCCGTATCCCACCCTACAAACCGTTTGGTCGTTTGATGACATTTGAGCTCCGCTGGCTATTCAGGTCGTTTTATCTTCCCTTTGCTTGTTTCAGGGGTTCCTCAATCTGAAGTGGTCTCGCTTTGCTCGAGTGGTTTTGACTCGCTCCATTGCCATCACGCCCACCCTCCTGGTTGCCATATTCCAAGATGTGGAACGCCTGACTGGCATGAATGATTTCCTCAACGTTCTTATGAGCCTGCAGGTAAGGGTCCTGAATAATAGTCACGGGGGCACATTTACTGACTGCAGCAAAATTTGCCCTCGGAAAGGTTTGGGAGGGAAGACGGAATCCAGGTTTGATACACTGGTTTGCGAAAGCAGTGATTTGAAATAATAAAACCTAGCAGTCCAATGAAAGGAAGCTCAGCACATACTGAAGTCGGTTTAACAGTCTAGGGCCCGTTTGTTTCCTACGTGGAAACAAATAAGACTTGTGCAATGCAGGTTCTTTGGTATGCTAAAGGGAACAAGACATCACCCTGTGAGGAAATGTCATAGACTTGAGGATGAGTAGAGAAGGTTACGGGGTGATATGATAGCCATGTTCAAATATATCAAAGGATGTCATATAGAGGAAGGTGAAAGTTTGTTTTCTGCTGCTCCAGAGAAGTGGACGCGGAGCAATGGATTCAAACTACTGTACAAGAAAGAAGATTCCACCTAAACATTAGGAAGAACTTCCTGACAGTAAGAGCTGTTCGACAGTGGAATTTGCTGCCAAGGAGTGTGGTGGAGTTGAGGTCTTTAAGTGGAGGCTTGACAGCCATATGTCAAGAATGCTTTGATGGTGTTTCCTGCTTGGCAGGGGGTTGGACTGGATGGCCCTTGTGGTCTCTTCCAACTCTATGATTCTATGATTCTTGTAAGGCCAGCTAGGAGGAAATCCAGAGCTGGAGGCCCAAGTTTAGGATACCTTCTTGAGCAATATCTCTCCCCCCCCCTTTTTCTTCTTCTTCCTTTCCAGCTTCCTTTTGCATTAATTCCAGTCCTCACGTTCACCAGTTTGCGTCCTGTGATGAATGACTTCGCCAATGGCCTGTAAGTATGAAGAATTGCATGCATATCACATCCTTGAGGGACCTGAGAAGGGTAAAAACTGAGGTGCATAACATTGCTTCTGAGCAGACACTTCAGTACAGTGGTACCTTGGTTTACGAACTTAATCCGTTCCAGGAGTCCGTTCTTAAACCAAAGTATTTTTAAACCGAGGCGTGCTTTCCCATAGCAGCGGGGGACTCAACTTACAAATGGAACACAGTCAACAGGAAGCGGAAGATGTTCTGCTTCCAAGGTAAAGTTCACAGACCAAAACACCTCCTTCCGGGTTTGCAGTGTTCTTAATTCATGTTGTTCATAATCTAAGCTGTTCTTAAACCAAAGTACCACTGTATCTGGGAACTATTGTCCCTTGGGCAAGCCACTTTAAAGCACACCCACCCACCCACACAGAGAGAGACAACCTTCGCCTTTCCCATCCAATGCCCTGGATGTAATTCCGCAGCAAGTTGAGGCTTCATTTTATTACTATGAAGCTCTTCATATGAGCATAGAACTGTGTGCGTGTGCATGTATGCACACAGTATTTCTCTCCCCACCCTGTAAATAAAAAAGGACAGGGGACCCCCCCCAAAAAAACAAAACCCCGTGTGGAGTGTGTTTTATAGTCAGTACGGCCAGTGGAACCTGTAGCTTTGCAGCTTTTCTGTGGGATGCCAGGATCATGTGTCCATTTTAGTTTGCTGTACTCCTGGGCAACATTTTTCCCTGTGTTTCACCGTGCTGCTGTGTGCACACTTCCAGCACGTCGCCATAAATACTTGAAAAGCAATACATGCAGTGACTTGCCAGCTGCCAAACCTTTTACACTGCAGTAAAACTTAGGAGAATACACTCGTGTGTGTGTGTGTGTGTGTGTGTGTGTGTGTGTGTGTGTGCACTTACACACACACACACACGGTGAGTCCTTTAAAACAGTGGTCCTCAACCTTGGGCCTCCAGATGTTTTTGGCCTACAACTCCCATGATCCCTAGCTAGCAGGACCAGTAGTCAGGGATGATGGGAATTGTAGTCTCAAATCATCTGGAGGCCCAAGGGTGAGGACCACTGCTTTAAAAGAGGCCTCGTGGATACAGAATACACATGTTCCACAGGGCCTCTAAGACTCACCCTGTATATATTTATAATATACATGAACACACTTTTGGTTGCTCTTCCACATCAGTTTCACCTGCCCACACACTGCAGAGTCCCATCCTTTAGGCTTCTAGGGTATTAGGTGGTTTCTGTAAATGTGGTCACATGACTTTATTTTTGTGAGCCTTTTGGGGGGAGGGGGTTGAGTATTAAGCCTACTCTGTTGCACTTCTCAACCATTCTGCATAGTTGTAAGTCATTCCCAATTCATCTCCTTCCACTATAATAATTGTTTCTTAATTTGACTTTTAGGGGCTGGAAGATCGCTGGGGGAATTCTCATTCTTATCATCTGCGCCATCAACATGTACTTTGTGGTGTCGTATGTAGCTGGCCTGGGACAAACCATCTATTATGTGATTGCTTCTCTCCTCAGCATTGTCTACCTAGCCTTTGTGGCATATTTGGTAAGTTAATGGTGGGTTTGTAGGGTTGTTGTTGTTGTTGTTTTCCTTTTTGAAGACTTGCATCTTACTAGGAAGCATGACTTTATTCACCCACCTGGTCCAGAGATGGTTTTTTGAAATCTATGGCGTTTATCTGCATCATTTCCCACTCACAAATGGCCTTATCTAGGGAAAATGAGATGGAATGCTCAGTAAATTAGAAGTTTGTGCCTCAGGCTACATGATAGTGTTCTCTCTGACTTACTTCAAAAACAGTGGGTGTATTTCCAGAAACTGTTCTTCCTCCCAGAACAAAACAACCACCTTGTCTGTCTGTCCCCCAATGCCTCTCTTTAAAAGCCAGCTCCCATCATTCCGAGTGATCAAGAATTAAATCCCATGGTGTGACTATGCAAATGAAGGGGAGGGCCTATGCAGATAGCACTAAACCCAGTTCTAACTGGCTCCCACAAGGTTTATAGAAAAGATTTACACTGGCTGCAGTTTAGCAAGGAGGGAAGAGCCTCCTCTCCTGCCTCAGACACTTGTCACGGGTGACAAGGAGATGGTTTAACTCCCAACATGGTATTTCAGAATCTACACATTAACTTTCTCCCATATATGTGAATGGATCCTGAGGCATTAAAATCGTGTTGCAGGCTAGCCTGACCCTCCTTGATGGCAATCCTGGCATGCATCAAGTGTGTGTCTGAGCACAGGTTTCACTGCATCCCTAGAAGATGCACAATTCAAAGTGTTGGTATTGGCCTTTAAAGTCCTAAACAGCCTCGGCCCAGTATACCTGAAGGAACATCTCTACCCCCATCATTCAACCCGGACACTAAGGTCCAGTGCCGAGGGCCTTCTTGGTAGTGGCGCCCACCCTGTGGAAAGCATCAGTTATGGGATGACTGAGAGCAGCCACTCTTATTTTACATATTTAAAGCAAGGGTGGGTGCATACCCATATCTTTTGAATGTTGCCCTACACAATCTCCTCTCATGTACTAGGTGGCAGGGGGAATTTGGCTCCTTTTAAACAACATAAAGCTGCCCTTTATGTCATTTTGAAGCTATGTCTTTGAAATGCCTTCTCCAGAGTGAAACTCTGAATTTCTCTATAGCATGTTGCCTGCACATTTTGCTTCATAACTTTCACTCTAAAGGGACTAGAGACTTAAAACTATATATATATATATATATATATATATATATATATATATATATATATATATATGAATGAAAGCTTACAGTCGTTGCTCTCTGAGCCTAGTTCAGCCGTAACTCCCTCTTAGTGGCTCTGACCATAGGCACCATTTTAGCAAAAGCATTTCTTCTTGCTTATAAGAGAGGGCACAGCCTCTTCTAAGGAGCTGCCGGCCCTGACACATATGCGCATCATGTTAAAAGGAAGCATTCTTCTGACTTGCAATGATGCACATTTAATTGGATTAAAACTCCTACAATTGCTCAGCTAAGATTTCTTTAGTCAGGTTAACTAGATCTGCCTCTTGGCAGCAACGGCTGTGTGACACTTTTTTCTCTTGGCTCCCCTCACAATGTGTTTTTTAGGGTGGAATTGCACAGCCACCGCCCCCCCTTCACATTATGAAACCTGGTAGAGTGCTGCCATTTTGCTGAGGATTGGAAAGTTGGGGTAGGGGTGTCACCCTCGGTGGTTTTCAAGTAAAGTTTGCTTTGAGCAGTGACTTAGGCCAGACCCTGAGATCATCTTCTGAGGCCCTCCTTCATGTGCCTCCTCCTCAAGAGGTCCGGAGGGTGGCAACACGAGAACAGGGCCTTTTCTGCAGAGGCTCCCTGTCTGTGGAATGCTCTGCCCAGGGAAGTTCTCCTGGTGCCTTCATTATACACCTTTAGGCACCAGGCAAAAACGTTCCTCTTTAACCAGGCCTTTGGCTGACCTGATGTATGGAAGTGAGGGCTGGACCATAAAGAAGGCTGATCGCTGAAGAATTGATGCTTTTGAATTATGGTGCTGGAGGAGACTCTTGAGAGTCCCACTTTGACTGCCAAGAAGATCAAACCTATGCATTCTTAAGGAAATCAGCCCCGAGTGCTCACTGGAAGGACAGATCCCGAAGCTGAGGCTCCAATACTTTGGCTACCTTATGAGAAGAGAAGACTCCCTGGAAAAGACCCTGATGTTGGGAAAGATTGAGGGCTCTAGGAGAAGGGGGCGACAGAGGACGAGATGGTTGGACAGTGTTCTCGAAGCTAAGAACATGAGTCTGACCAAACTGCTGGAGGCAGTGGAAGACAGGAGTGCCTGGCGTGCTCTGGTCCATGGTTTCACGAAGAGTCGGACACGACTAAATGACTAAACAACAACAAACTGGCTGACCTATTCAACATCCGACCTATACCCTTTAAAATGTGGCTCTTTTGGGGGTGGGGTTTGTTGGATTATTGTTTTAATTTTGATTTTATATATTGTGTTTTTTGTTTGTGAACAGTCCTGAGACCTCCAGGTATTAGGGCGGTATAAAAATTCAATAAATGAAATGACCCACTGTGGGTTTATATCCAACTCTGGTCCTACTCAGAGCAGGCCATTTCAAAGTAATAGATATAATTCAGGTCCATTTATTTCAGTCAGCCTACTCTCCCAGTGAAATTAGTAGACCTGAGACCTATGATCACGTCGGAACAGTGCCCTGTTATCTTTGTAGTGGCTAAAATAGAGGAGGGAGAAAGGTTGTTTTCTGCTGCTCCAGAGAAGCGTACACGGAGCAATGGATTTAAACTACAAGAAAGAAGATTTCACCTAAACATTAGGAAGAACTTCCTGACAGTAAGAGCTGTTTCGACAATGGAATTTGCTGCCAAGGAGTGTGGTGGAGTCTCCTTCTTTGGAGGTCTTTAAGTGGAGGCTTGACAGCCATCTGTCAGGAATGCTTTGATGGTGTTTCCTGCTTGGCAGGGGGTTGGACTGGATGGCCCTTGTGGTCTCTTCCAATTCTATGATTCTATGATTCTATGAAAATACTTTGTGGTGGGACTGTCTTTTTAAGTAAACCTACCATTGATTTGGGATTCTGCTTCTCTCCTCCTTCTTCCTCCAGACTTGGCTGTGCCTAATAGCTCTGGGAGCCTCCTTCCTGGCCTGTGGTCGCACGGTAAGAGTCACGAGAACGTTGCTTATTGAAGAGCCAGCTTCGTCTCCAATTAATTAAATACTGGGTCTGTCTGTATGCAGCAGGGAGCCATCAGGGCCAGTGCGTTTCTATGGTTTACTCTGTGAACATATCCAAATGTATGTGCGCTTTTGCACAAAGTTAAGATTGTGGTAATGGTGTTAAGAAATAATAATTGTGGTTGTACATATTGAGAAATACTCGGGTCCCTTCCCTTGCTGTCCCCCTACAATCACACTCGAACAAAAATTCTCACCGCTTCTGTTGTGGCATCAGATTATTCTCAGTGTGAGAATGCAAACACTAAAACGCTTTCGACTTTAATACTATATTCTAACTGAGGTTCATTCAATTAATGGCAATCATGTCTTTAAAAAAGCTCCTGTTTTAAAGGCATGGAATTAAATGACGTGATTGCACTTGAATAGAATAGACCCTAATGAGTCTTGTTAGTGTCAGCAGCTGGAATGCAAGGTAAAGGCCAACATTATTCGCTGCTAAGGAAAGCATCTCTATTTTGGACTGTATGCTTCAGGATGCAGGTAAATCCCCATGGGCAGAAAGCAGTGGAGAATCTCCCTGCATATTGGGAGATAGCATGAGAAGCGTTATGCTGTGAAGCTGGTTTTCTGCAGGCAGGCAGCTTCCCCACAGCTGAGCATTCAAGCCCTCCATCTGGAACCCAAAGTTTGATTAAAGTATTGCCCGTGAATTCTGCTAAATGTAGAAGCTGGCAAGCGAATCCAACAGTCTCCTCCTGTCCAGTTGATTAATGTCGGCTGACCACTCCTTCCGATAACGATGAAAGGCAGTGATGCTGAGGCTGTTTCTGCAACCTTTATCAAAGAGAGCCGGGCCAAGCTGAGAACTTATTTCGGAAGGAGTACAAGTCACTTCTGAAAGTACAATTACTAGTTTCAATACTAGTGAAAGTACAAGCGCTTGCCAGGTGGCCAGAGTATCATCTTCTGCAGGACTACTGTCCAAAAAAAATAATCACACAAACATTTTGGCTGAGAAGGAGGTAGAAAGAGTGCTTGGCCTGGTCATTTAATTGTTGGTCTTCACCAGAGGAACGGCTTGCTATCCAGCTCAAGAGATGTGCACATGTATTGTGTGCTCTGGAATTTTATTTCTCTTAAGCAGCTGCCCCAAATTCCCCCCAAATGGCTTTCTTGGTACTCTTCAGTGTAAGATCACAGTTAAAGAGAGGAAATCCACAATTTTTGTATAGATTTCTCCCTTTTCTGTCTCCATTGGAGGTTCTCCGTTAGAGAACTCTCAATTATTAGTTTTTTCTTAACCAAAAGAACAACTGCTAAAAATTAAAACTGGGCCCATACATTAAAAAGTGTTAATTAACGTGCTTAGTGTGCAATTCTGGTGGCCAGCAAAGGGGAAATAATTTTGCATTCAATGTTTACAAGTTTTTACTGTTTGTTTTGTGACTAATTGTTATTAATACAGTGAAGTGATGTCCATATTTCCTGTAACTCTTGTGTGTCAGGAATGTTAGAGTTAAAATGAAGGTTTCGGCGTCCATTGGAGGAAAATACTTAAGTATGAATACTTGAATCCTCTTTCTAGCCAGGAGTCTCCTACTACACATACTATTACAAACTTTTTAAAAAAACAACAACAACATAGTTAACCTGGTGTAATTATTCACATTACTCCTTCCATCATCTTAAATGGTTTTTCTGTATTTCTTTTTGTTGCTTCATTTCCTTTTTAACAGTCTTCAGGGTAGCATTGCCAAACCCTCCCCTCTTGGCATTACAACATTGAGATAGATACCAAGAAAGGACTAATTATAGTATTAATGATGTTAATAATTGCATCACTGAGAGATGTGTAGGGTATTGGGTATAATGATGAATGGTTTTTACCTCCTGGAATATGTTTCATATATTCCTCCTGGAATATCGTTCAGAGATGCATGTGTCTGTCATCTGTTAAATAGAATTCAGAGTGACTTCCTAGGGTTGCAGTCCCAGTACGGAACATAGTAGCACATTGTGAAATGAGCTCCACAGAAATTCAGAGACAATTCTACTACCTCCATGTTATTTGTAATTGGGAAATGGTAAACATTTAGATTCCCAAATACATTTCTGTTCTTAAAAGAAGAACCTGAGGGAGTCCTTGAGATATTTGCCTCAAGCAGGACGTGCAAATATTGTCACTGGTCTCAAATGTTGTTACCCTTATCTTGTGAAACTGATAAGTATACTGATTTCGCTGGACTAGGATTTGGGCTAAGGTAGCTTTGTCGCATCTGCCTCATCAGCTGTGTTTCAGGTCCAAAAACAAAACAGCTTTTGACGGATTCCAATTTTAATGCTTTTCTTCTTGCACATATTCTGAGGTTAACCACCCACTTGGCTTGAAGAGTGGTACCCACAGTCACTAGAAGGTAGGAATCAGAACTGAAACACCTAGCAAAAGGGTCATAACTTGACCAGCGTCTCCCCCACAAAGACATTTGACATTCTCACACAATCCTTCATGTGTGTTTCTCTTTTAAAACCACTCATGATAAATCTTGACGTGAAACACCCTAATTTTTCCAATTGTCACTGGAAGCCAGACTGTCTATGAGTGTCTTCAGGCTTCATCCTCCAATTTTTCTGTACCGTTTTTAATTAGATCATTATCGTTTTGCTCCCTGGGTATTGATGAGATTTAACGGGTTGAATAATAACTTTTTATCAGCGTTAACCCATGCCCTGTTTTTGACAAATGTCAAAGGTTGCATTCCAGGGCATAGTTAAGCATGCACAAATCCTTTTAAAACTGGTCAGCCTAACGGATGTTTGGTTCTGTGCTGGAGCATTCATCCAAGGCTATAATAGCCTACTGGCCACATATGATGGGTTAGAGACAGGACTTTCTATTGCCGCTTCAAGGTGCACCTAAATTTCAAATGTAGAGAAAAATACAATTAAAATATTTTCAGTTAGTGTGAGAGCATTCATTTCTGCTCAAGAACTAAACAATACATTTTTATCTCCTGTGCACTTGTGAAAAACATCAATGGCAGCTGTGAGGGTCTTTTGCTTAAGAGAAGGTGACATTGCAGGTGTTTTAAGACTTTCAAGTTAGCTAGAATCCTTCCTTCTGCCTACAACTATATGTAGGGCCCTAAAAAGTGACAAAATACATTGCATCACAGGCATGGCGTAATGCCAAGAAGGTACCTAGCTTTTCCCCACTCAACGCTAACATAGCCTGATACACTCCATTACTTTTGGACTACAACTCCCAGCATGGGGTGGGGAAAGGCTGCACTCAAGGCCAGTTGGTGTTTGGTATGTGTAGTTTTCCTTAAGAAAAGACGTCCTTGCCTGCAGTAGAGAAGGACCTCTGAAATACAGGGTTCAAGTTGACCATACACTTGAGAGGTGTGGTTCCTACTGGGCCGTGCTGCTGTTATATCTTCGTTCACTACAGAGGGGCTCTGATCATTCCTTTTTGCTGCAACAAAGCTGCTAAATTTTGAATTGCTATTTATCTGACCGTCTCAAGTCTCCCGGTTTTATTTGTACACTAGCTTAACCCATCTGACTGCTCATTTTTGCTATAGTTCAATAAACTTGGCGAACATTTCCCCAGCTCAGAAGCAGACATTATTTGAACAGTTCTGTTTTGCAAACTGAGAGTGCGCCTGGCATTTTCTATGTAGACTTTGCAAGATTACTTGAAATGCTTTGTACACTGAATGGGCAAATTGCCTTCCAGGGTTTTCAGTAGCAGAATATTTAACTTTACACTATTGGGGAGTTGCATGGTTCAAAAATGGCCAGCGGCCTTCAGCAGGTATAATTTTTTCTTTGGTGCACTTTAACATTGTAAATTCCCAGAAGAAAGATAGACAAGCCTGCCTCTTGGGATGTCAGCTTCTGCCTGACACCGTTTTGAACATGATACAAGATTCTGAAAATTGTAGCTGTGTAGCAGTCTTAAAGCATTCGTGCTACACAGTTTGGGTTGTACAATCTATGAAACAAATGTCTATTTTTTCTAGTATAAATCAGTCTGTATAAATGATAATTTAAATTAAAAGAATGGAACATTTTCCAACTTTGGGTGTCTTTCTTTTCTGCTTAAATTAGCCTCACGAAGGATGTCTTATTTGGATATTATTTGATATATCAAGCACACAATTATTATTATTATTTGTAAAATGTGCCTAGGTGTGGAATGTGGGCAGTGTTCTCTCCTCTCTTCCTGCCCGTCCCCCAGTTCATTTGAGCGTTGAAGGATTCTGCACCCACATCTGCAAAGCACACCCTGCCGTTGAATGGAATATCCTGCTGTCTTGCATAGAGATGCATGCAGACATCAAAACCTTTGTGGTGCCTTTGCATTGCCATTGATTCTGACACAAGGCAATGTTCAGTTTGCTGCTTTGGGGAGGTAAAGATTCAAAGTGGCGAGCCATTGAGGAGCTGACGGCAGGAACAATCCTCTTGGCTGGCTGTAAGAAATAATGGCAGTGGCCAGGAATGATGGATAGAATTAAACCTGAATAGCATAACAATTTCCTAACCAGATCAGGCCACGGGGTTCAACATTCTTTTTTTACAACAGGGGCAAGTTAGGTGCTTTTGCAAAGCATACTATGCTTGAATAATGAAATAGATATATTTTTTTAAGTTCCATGTAGCTTTCCTGGCTAATGGCTGTTGCTGACAAATTTGGGAAGGATAGGTCAAATACATTTTTGAAAACCAGCAGAGCTGTTACGTTATAGGGAAAGTTATGGGGATGGGGTCTGTTTTCAAAGGGTTCTGTGACCCCCCAAAACGCCAGGAACTGCTCTGCAGAGACACTGCTGCAGTTCATAAAACATGAGTCATTTGCCCATGTTTCGTATTTATATGTGTCGAAAGCAGCTGATTAGCAAAGGAGAAGGGGGCATTGTGGGTCAGATTAAGACTCGGTTGAGTCCTCTGCTCACAATCTCTATATTTTAGATAATTTATTTATGTTGGTGTTTCCTGCATCATCTGTGTATGTCACAATCCAGAGTGCAAATTACCGTAGCTATTAAAAATATATCTAGTAGCAGTTTCCTATTAACACAACAAATCAAATGTCAACTGATACAGGGTCAGCCTTCAAATGAGTACTGCTGAGTTGGCAAAATCCTTTCTAGTGCTCTCTGGGCCAACATTACCTGCAGATTAAAGTTTTTGAATAAAACAGATTCAACTCTGACATGCTATAGAAATTTTATCTTTCCCCCTTTTCATTACAAGCTCTCCTTACCAGCTTTAAGGGAAGTGGAAGGTGTAAGTAATTTTACTTCGCTAAGAAACTTGCAGCTTAAATGTCCTACAATGTTTAAAACATGCAGTACATTTTTAAGTTAACTCTTGAGATGCTATACGGTAAGTTTCAGACTGTTGGAAACTGTTGGTCATCTTTTGATTCATACTTCTATATAAGCAGTTTAAATTATTCTCAAAGTCTTAATGGGATTAGCAGAATTTGCATGTAGAGATTTTTACAGTGTGTATTAGTGTGAAATGGCTTTTAAAAATTGTCGGTGGAGTTCAAAATCAAATTAGTGACCCTTTATCAATCTTGTGTAGTTTTGGCAAGTTAGATACAAAACATCATTAGTAAAAATCAGAACAATTGCCTGGATTACTTTTTGTGCTACATACAGAAGATACCAGTTGCCCTCCATGAAGTATTACTTTTTAAATTTTATTTTATTTATTAAATTTGTATATTGCCCTTCATTCTTAGA
The DNA here is from genome assembly GCF_963506605.1 of Zootoca vivipara. Taxonomy (NCBI): domain Eukaryota; kingdom Metazoa; phylum Chordata; class Lepidosauria; order Squamata; family Lacertidae; genus Zootoca; species Zootoca vivipara. Next base: position 115,883,408 of record NC_083277.1, on the reverse strand, counting down.
TCTCAGGGTGGTTCACAACATAAAAATACAATACATGTATTTAAGACATGTAGATAATGCACATGTGTCTTTTTCAGTATCATTAAAGTCAGGAAGCCAAAATGAACCCAAAGGCAATCTTTGGACAATCACATCTCTGCTTAATAAGCTGAGATATGGCCAAGCCTTTTGCCTGTTCACAAATCCCCTTTGTGTGATCCATGAAATTTCTAATCAGCTAGGGTTTCCCGTTTCATCCAACCTGAGAAACTATTATTACTAGCTCTGGAACAAGACAGCATTTTCAGCCAGTGTTTGAAGTTGCTTCAATTCCCTGACTGCTTATGAAACTGGCAACGATACTTTCCCAATTTGATTAAAATAGGAAATAATAGTGTATTGGACCTGCTGGTCTAATAGTGGCTTGCCAGAAGAGGCTGCATGTTCATATGAATGCAAGAGACTCATTCATAACTGAGCTTACTAAGTCGAGATATGAAGAGCTGAACCAGGAAATTCACACATTCAAGACACAACATAGAACCGCCAAGTTCCAAACGTATTTTCTAGATGAAATGCTGACAAAGTTTCGGTCATTATTGTTGTGGCTCCAGCAGCAAATCACAATGTCAACTTTCACTGAAACTGCACAACTTCCAGTTGGCAGGAACCACTTGATGCCACAAGGAATTCCTAGCAATACTGCTTCCATCTAGGCAGTTACATGTACCACATATGAACATAGTCACCTTTTGACAGAAGTGGATGACTATTCTGCCGCATGTCGGCACCTTTTGACTCCCTACAGCAGGCATGGCCAAACTTGGTGCTCCAGTTGTATTGGGACTACAACTCCCACCATCCCTAGCTAACAGGACCAGTGGTCAGGGATGATGGAAATTGTAGTCTCAAAACAGCTGGAGGGCCAAGTTTGGCCATGCCTGCCCTACAGGATCTACCTTCAGAAACCTGTGGGTTGTATCCAATGCTGCCATTCTACTCATGCAATGGAACTTACCCTATGCACGCTCAAAGTACAGCCCTATATTTCTCCAGCACACAGGTGAATGCCATGTAAGAAATTAGTAAGATTGTGGGGGAGGGGGGTTGTTTGGTTTTTTTGTGGCACTATTGGATCTATAACTGGCTGAAATGTTACGTTTCGAGACCCCAGTCCAGTTCCATGATTCTAAAAAACCCTGTGAAACATGCTCTGTCCTGATCTAGCCACCCTTCCCCCAAAAGAACTTCCTACTTCTTCACTGGAGGTCCAGCGCCAAGGGCCTTCTGGCGGTTCCCTCGCTACGAGAAGCCAAGTTACAGGGAACCAGGCAGAGGGCCTTCTCGGTAGTGGCACCCACCCTGTGGAATGCCCTCCCACCAGAGGTCAAAGAGAACAACAATTAACAGACCTTTAGAAGGCATCTCAAGGCAGCCCTGTTTAGGGAAGCTTTTAATGTTTGATGGATTTCTGTATTTCAATATTTTGTTGGAAGCCGCCCAGAGTGGCTGGGGGAATATAAATATATAATATATAATATATAATATATAATATATAATATATAATTTATTATTATTATTATTATTATTATTATTATTATTATTATTATTACTGGAGAGAGCAGGGACACGTGCCCCAAAGAAAATCCACCCCACAGATCTTCCATTGAAATCAACGGGGGAACACAACTCTTCCCATACCGTTCACTGAATTGGTGTAATCATCTAGGGAAGGGAAAAGCAGGTGGCTGTAAAAAGCAAAGAGAACCAAAGTATAAGCACCAACTGTTCCCTCCCCCAAATTGTCATCGTCTTTAAACACACCCTCTCCGATTAAACCGAGAAGAAAGGGTCTCTGAGTGTAACTTAGCAAAGGGAAAACGGGGACCACCATTCTGGTGCTGACATGGGGGCACATGCATGTGACACAGCAGGGTCAATGACATTAGACAACAAAGGGTTTGAAGTTACCTTAAAGAAGTCTTAAAGAACTTGTAGTGCAGCATGAGCTTTCATGAGCCAATCCCTACTTTGCGAGATTAGCAAAGAGGCTAAGTATACTCCAAGGACAAAGAGAATGGGCCGAGCAGTTCTTTTAATAAAGTGAAGGCCAAGCAACAGAAGAGAGAGCAGTAGGATCGTCATACGCAGAGCACTCACTTGCACAACATACATTCAAATGCTCAAAAGATCCAGTTAGGGTGGGTATACCAGCCATAGCTGCCAAGTTTTCGCTTTTCTCGCGAGGAAGCCTATTCAGCATAAGGGAAAATCCCTGTAAAAAAGGGATAACTTGGCAGCTATGATACCAGCTAACAGTCCCTGGTAATGGGATACGCATCAATGGTGTGAAGAAACACAATGGCCGGTTTTGAACAGTACTTTCTCTGCTCCAATCACGACATGCCTCTTCTCAAGTGGTGATACTTTAATGACATCTTCGGCATTGGGACTCGTGAGACGGAGAGCTCTTGGAGAAATCCAACCAGATCTTTTATCAGTAGCAACATCCGATTAATCTAAATTTGAACCACTCCATGTAACATGATTTCATTCATATATATCAGTTAAACTAGGGCAGTGTTTCTCAACCAGTGTGCCTCCAGATGTTTTGGGACTACAACTCCCATCATTCCTGACCACTGGTCTTGCTAGCTAGGGATGATGGGAGTTGTAGTCCCAAAACATCTGGAGGCACACTGGCTGAGAAACACTGAACTAGGGCATATAAACTGCACCATAAAGCAACTGAAGACCACACATGCCTGCAGCTACTATCCAAAGTGCACCCCCCACACAATTGCATACAGCTAAGATTATGGTGGGACGCGGGTGGAGCTGTGGTCTAAACCACTGAGCCTAGGGCTTGCTGATCGGAAGGTTGGCGGTTCAAATCCCCATGACAGGGTGAGCTCCCGTTGCTCGGTCCCAACTCCTGCCAACCTAGCAGTTCGGAAGCAGGTCAAAGTTCAAATAGATAAATAGGTACCGCTCTGGCAGGAAGATAAATGGCGTTTCCATGTGTCTGGTTTCACCATAATGACCCGGAATGGCCACATGACCCGGAAAAACTGTCTGCGGACTAATGTCGGCTCCCTCGGCCAGTAAAGCGAGATGAGCGCCACAACCCCAGAATCGTTCACGACTGGACTTAACGGTCAGGGGTCCTTTACCTTTTTTTATTTTAAGGTTATTGTATAGTCACATCTGCTCCCAATCTTTTGGGCAAGGACAAACACTTGCCCCAAATAGTTGCTTCGGACATCCTTTTAAAAGCTACAATATTTGTTTAGCAAAGTGTGGAAACCACTCCGTAAAGGGTAGGTTCCCAGGCCCATCAGACACAGCAATAGAACTTCTCTTTTTACCTTCAGCTCTCGGCTATAATCTCTCCAGTATCTCATCAATGCAGACAATTATCCTCCCTACTCATTGGCCTTGGGCTGAAGACTTGCCCCTGCTTCGAAACAACCCCACAATTTATGGAAACCGCTTACTAACAATCATGAGCCACAAAACAGAGATACAAATCCTGCAGCAAACCCAACAGTCTCCATATGTACTGGAGCAAGTCTATTTTGCAATCAAAACATCAGCTCTGTTATCTACATATCTTCTAAGGTGAATTAATGGCATCATCAGCCAAGAATGCCCATCTGCCATAAATATAGGCCAAACAAGTCAGTTTCTGCTCAAGAGAATAAATGGGTGCTAATCAGACTCTGAAACCAGTATGGAGGTGTCGGGGTGTCTGTCTCATCCCCCAGGGCATTCTGTAGCAGATCGGAAAGGTCATACTCCAGCTAAAATAAATATTATTATTAATATTAGTATTATTATTCTGGGCGGCTCCCAACAGAATATTAAAAACATAAAACATCACACATTAAAAACTTCCCTAAACAGGGTTGCCTTCATATGTCTTCTAAAAGTCAGATAGTTGTTTATTTCTTTGACATCTAATGGGAGGGCATTCCACAGGGCGGGTGCCACTACCGAGAAGGCCCTCTGCCCAAATAAATTGTAATAGAGATTGGAACTCTTTAAGTGTGCATTTACACGTTAAATTTCGCTATCCCTGATCTTCACTTGGGGTCACTAGTCCAGAGTGCTGTGATCGGGTCTTTTGTTCATTTGACTAGATCTTGAATTAACTTCATGCACTATTCCTTTGTGATCTGCACAGTTGTGTGACATACCCAACTGCTGCCTCTTGCTTTGCTTGACTTTTTGGCTCCACTTAGTAAACCACTTCCCCACTCCCTTCTGTATTCAGGGAATATATATACAGTACCTACCCACTTGGGGGCTCGCACATCTGGTGTTGTGAGCTGTGACCTACTTACAACACAATAGATCTGTTAGCTTTTAACAAGCCTTGATAGTGCTAATGGTGGTGATGGTTCTCTCAATCATGGCTACACTTCTGGAATTTTGGTTTAATTTATCTAAGGAAGGGCTCCTGGGAATGGGTGAGCTGGCCTCCTGAAATAATGAAGTGTGGGGAAAGGAGCTACCATGGGGTAGGGAACTGGGTGCCTCCAGATCATGGGTAGGCAAACTAAGGCCCAGGGGCCTGATTCGGCCCAATCACCTTCTAAATCCGGCCTGCGGACAGTCTAGGAATCAGCATGTTTTTAAATGAGTAGAATGTTTCCTTTTATTTAAAATCCGTCTGTCTGGTGTTTTTACATGAGTAGAATGGGTGCTTTTTTAAAAAATGCATCTCTGGCTTATTTGTGGGGCCTGTCTGGTGTTTTTACATGCGTAGAATGGGTGCTTTCATTTAAAATGCATCTCTGGGTTATTTGTGGGGCATAGGAATTCGCTCATTCCCCCCCCCCCAAAAATAGTCCGGCCCCCCACAAGGTCTGATTGACAGTGGACCGGCCAACTCCTGAAAAAGTTTGCTGACCCCTGCTCCAGATGTTTGACTGCCAAATCCCTTCGGCCTCAACTAGCAGGTTCCCCACCCATGAGCCAGCAGCTTCCCTAACAAATGGCAGCAGCCCTTTAGAGTTTGGACTCCCACTTAGAAAACCTTGGGAGATCTGATCGCACCTGATTTCAACTATGTTTTCATTTCTCCTAGGCAGCATTCCTAACTGCCACCTCCTCTTCTTCCTTCTCTAGTATCACCTGGGACTCACTGGTCATCCAGAACTCTTCCTCCTCAACAATGTTGATGCCGACCAAGCCTCGATTAGATGAATCCCCTCCGAACTAGTAAGGATGTGACTTTAAAGGCGAAGAACACAGAGCCCTCCTATGCTGCCCTAAGCCAAGTTTTGATTGGTTCGGATGTGTTACTGCAAACATCCAAGAATTTGCAACTTCAAAAGAGAGAGAGAGAGGACCACAAGGGAAAAGGAATTATGCTATTAAGGATCGTCTGGTACACTGGAAAATAGACTTCTTTAGAAGCTGTGCCTAAGGTCACCTAGAAAAGTTACAAAAAAGACTGCAGAGAGCTTGGGTTAAATCATTGCGAAGCTGAGATTGTATGTAATAGTGATGGACAGGCACATATCTTGAAATGTGGGTTGCCACCAAACATCTTCAAAATACTGGAGGTGTGGGTACTAAAATTTGAAAAGCAGTTAGTGGGAGGAGGGTACTAAACTCTTCATTCAACCACTGGCCTAGTAAGATCTTACTGCTGGCCTCAAATTGGGAGAAATGTGCCAAACTTGTTTATTTGGAGGCAGGGTCTAGCAATAGCAGACAGAGAGTTCCATAGCCCTGTCCTGTCTGTCATTTTCACTTTTGAAAGCCCTTACTTGCTTTACAGGTATTTGACAGTGGCCCATACTTGAAACATATACCGTAACTACAGTGAAGGTACTGGTAATTTGATTTCCACTTGATGCAGATCACTGTCTTTCCTAAGGGAGAAATGATCACACACCCCTCAATTTCTGGAAAACTGACAAGTGTCTTTTCTGAAAGTTGAGAAATATCCTTCTTGGCATTTTACCCTCCATACTATCCTGTTACCAAGGAGTCCAAATGAAATCTAGCAGGTTCACTATTCCAGATGGAGAATTTGGGTTTTTGTTTGACACAGAGTACAACCAGCCTGGCTATCCCCATGGTCCTTCTTGCGATCGGATTAGGAAACTAACACACAGTGGTGCCTCGCTAGACGAATGCCCTGTAAGACTAATTTTTCGCTTAACGAAGAGATTTTCCGAGCGGAGGTTGCCTCGCAAAACGGATTCGTTTTGTGAAAAATTCGTCTAGCGAATCACGGTTTCCCATAGGAATGCATTGAAATTCAATTAATGCGTTCCTGTGGGCAAAAAAAAAATCAATGCATTCCTATGGGATTCGCTAGACGGATTTTTTGCAAAACGAATTGACTCACATAACAAATTAAATTCATCTAGTGAGGCACCACTGTACAGTGGTGTGAGTTCGTTTCATTTTGCGAAAAATTCGTCTAGCAAATCCCATAGGAACGCATTAATTGAATTTCAATGCATTCCTATGGGAAACCGCGATTCGCTAGACGAATTTTTCACAAAACGAATTCATCTTGCGAGGCAACCTCCGCTCGTAAAATCTCTTTGTTAAGCGAAAAATTCGTCTTACAGGGCATTCGTCTGGCGAGGCACCACTGTAATTGAATTTTCCTTGTGGCTCGGGAAAATTGTTCTATGTGCAGAGCTGCGATTGCAAGACTTAAGTCCATGAGATTCAAGTATAACAGCTTTCTTTTCTTTTTTCATTTTCGAGAAGCAAAAGAACTCTAGCCTGCAACTCCTCCTCCTTCTGCCTGACCCTATGAATATTTTTACATATTTTTACAGCACCATCATCGTACAGGGTGCCATACAGCGTAACAAGAGATCCTTTCTTTCCTTTTGACTACTGCTCAATTTGGTACAGAGTTGTTAGGATGAGACGGCTGGCAAAATCTCACATCATCTGACTGGTTTAACTCACACTGCACATACTTTTAGCTTAATATGTCACGTCTGGTTTATTAGGTAAATCTTGAAATTAACAGTTTCATAAAGAGTTGCAGCTTGTGTCATTTACTCTGCTGCTGGTAAGTGTGTGTTTTTAATTTACAGCAAATTAAGGGTCGTTTCCCCCCCTGTATTAGTGTGACATTTTACCCGGTTAATTTAACAGCACATTCATTCGCAGCTTACATTGTAATCCAAAGCCAATATAGAAGTGATGCAAATTTAGTTCAGGCCTTGCAGTGCTCTGTCAAGGTTTCAGGCAATCCTCGATATTTGAGTAGAGTTGTTCATTGTATGAACAGAAGATGGTACCTACCTGTTGCTTAAGTTTTATCCCTGAAGTTTTCCCCAAGTTTCTAGCCCTTGTGCTCACAGAAACAGACACATATGCAGTATCTGCAGAAAATGCCAGTATTTAATCAAGTTTGAAGCTGTTCTGAATTCTCTGCATAATCAACTTGCTAGTAAGCCGCATTCAACTCAGTGGGACTTGATTTTGAGTAAGGATGCGTAGAATCAGGTGTTGCTTTGCTTCCTACCTTAAATTGGATGGTGTGTGTGCATCAAAAACATGCCACACTCACACACACAAACAAACTTGAGCACAAGAAGAGTGTCCCACTGAACTTGGCCAAAATAGATATGTTTGAACCAAACATGGTGAGAAGGCTTCTGTTCTAAAAATGTCACATGTTATCTTCCACTCAGGATGCACTAAATATCTGCAGTTGTGTTACAAGACAAGGCCAGTTTCTGCTGAATGGTATATATGCAATCTGTGCTCTGTTACAAAACCCATTCAGGTTTCAAGGCAAGCCCTGCTGGATCAGGTCAAAGGGCCATCTAGTTCAGCATCCTCAGCCAGATGCCTATGGGAAGCACAAGTAGAACTTGAGTACAACAGTACTCTCACAACTTGTGATTCCTAAGTAAGAGGAATTCAGAAGTATATTTGGTATTCTTGTTTTATATTTGGCACTAATTTATATTAAATGTACTGATCATTATTTGTTTCAACAGAGGTCCGGGTTTTCAAGTAAATATGTCAACTATACACTGCCTTTCTGGTTTCTAATCTTGTTATCTGATTTCATCAGCCCTTCTTTGTCTTCTGACTTCGAAAGCAAGGAGACACTGCTGCAGGAACAATTACAGCGGGGGGAAGTAGAAGTAAAATAATTCTGTTGACGCTGCTTAAGGAATAGAATGTTGCTACGGTACTTGGGAAGGGAAAAAATGAGTAAGGCCTAATTTATACAAAATGCTATTGTAGGCAATGTGGAAAAACCACTGAGCCCAAATAGGTGACCGTTTTATCACACTTCCTGCTACATGCATAGTGTACATGAAATCGCAAGCTCAGTTCCAGACATTATCCAAAAGAACTCAGGGAGGAGGGAGCCCACTGGCCGATGCCTTTGGGAGGAGCTGCCAGAGTAGAGGCTGGGAAGACAAACCAGCGGTCTGACTCTGTATCACGCAGCTTCCTATGCCCAGACATTAGCCACGTTAAGGGGGCTTAGCTGCTGGTGTTTCTAAAAGCCGGACACACGTCTGAACCTTGAGAGCGATTGTTCAACTCGAACCAGGAAAAAGCTGCAAAGTTGACTCAGATCTGGATGCCCAGTGCAGAGCTTGTCTTTAGCATATAGAAGCTGCTTTAATAAATGGGGAGGGTGGTGGGAATCCTGGCGGCATACTTGGAATACATTCTAAAAACACATACATAAAAGTTTTTTATAAAATAATACTGAATCAAATGCTTTGCCCTTCCTCTTTGCTTTGATGATGATGATCATTTGTTTGGTCCACTGGTGCCCGGACGTTTCATGTAATCTGTATACATGGAATATAAAACTCCTAAGAAAAGAAAGCAAATGTATTAGTTAGCAATGGCTGCTTCAATATCATCCAGCAATTGTTATATTGAACAGAAATAAGGTCACATTTGCTATCTTAGCACAGGTAGATGGATCTGTTGCCTGGTGATGACTCAACAACAAAAGCTTAGGGCTTTGAATCAAAAACTACAGTGCTGCCTATTTACTCACTACAGCCTGCTGGGGAACGTTTTTGGCCCCATGAGCCAGATCTTTACCCACCCCATCGGCCAATGTTGACAGGTGAGTGGGCCAACCCATCTGTCAATCACCTGACACCATGATGGCAATCAGGTGATTAATAGATGGGTGGCTGTGCCCAACTGGCGCAAGGGGGAAGAGTTCTGCTTTCTTAGCACATTCCCTGCAGGAAACACACTAGAAAAGCAGCACCCGGCAGGATTGGATCCCACCTATCAGTTGGCATCACCCAGTGACATCAGCTGATTGACAGGTGGGTGTAGTGGGGAACCTTTAGACTCTTGGCTTGGTGTGGTTTGGGGGGGGTAGGGAGAGACATGGCATCAGAAGCTAAACTGGACAGCGGGGAGATTACGCACTTAACAAAAGGGCACTGATCACAGCATGTTCTCTTACCTATTGTTATTGCACCTACAACAAAGCTTTGGGCTGCAACTCTCATGTGGATGAGGTGGACTGACATTTTTTGGCTTCCTCTGTGCTTCAGCTTGTAAAGGCCATAGCCCACTACAGCAAAGCAGCCTGCCAGACCTGGATATTAAAGAGAGGGGTGAAGTTCAGCATTGAGCACCAGCGTTGCCTTGCTGGATCAGGTTAAGGCTCCATGTAATTCAACATTCTCTTCCTAACAGAGACCAGCCAGATGCCTTTGGGGAGTATACAGTGGTACCTCTACTTACGAGTAACTCTACTTACGAATGTTTCTACTTACGAACGGAGCTCCGTTCACCATCTTGGATGCGGTTTAGATAGATTTTTTTCTACTTACAAATTTTTAGATAGGGTTTCTTCGACTTACGAATTTTTTCTCCCAATGCATTCCTATGGGATTCGACTTACAAACTTTTTCGACTTACATATGTGCGTTCGGAACGCATTAAATTCGTAAGTAGAGGTACCACTGTACCAGGAGGACATGAAGCCAACAGCCCCGCCCCGCCCATTGTCTCAACAATTCCTATTCATGCAGGAATCTCTCCCTTAAAGGCATCTAAAGCAGTGGCTGTCACCACATTGGGTTTTAATACTTTTTTTTAAAAAAATGATGATGATGCAATGGACCGCCTCAAGGAGCCAAAAGAGGCTTTGTCAGTTGAAATCACACACACATAGTCATTTTGCATGGCCTGGTTTGCTTTCCTGGGTTCCTCCCTGATGAACTAGTGGAGTGCTCAACCCAGACTGGGCTGCTGGGTTAATGTCCCTGTAAGCTAAGTGAGTTAGTCACTAGTTCTCATTCTACCCAGATTAAAAGGTTGTGAATATAAAGCCCATGTATGCCACCCTCCGCTCCTTGGACCAAGAATTGGGTGCAGATGTGGTAAACAAACCATGTTGTGTACACATTTTAAAAATAGACCCCCTTCTGAATCAAAATGTTGTTTAAAGCAATGATTGGTAAGTGATAGCTCATTTTCTTCCAACAGGAAGTTTCATTTTCTGGGGTGAAGGCTAGGATTTTGATTCCCAGGGCCATTCATGGTAACCATAACAACTCTCCCTGAATCCAAACTAATAATAAAAAAATATTGCTCTGAAGTGACATCCAGATGTGTTAAGCTTTATCTCCTGAACAGTTTGGTTTTGGGAGATTTGTCAGGTGATGTAAATTTTCTTTTTGTTTCTCTTTGTTTGATGCGTAAATTCAATATAATGACATTTTTTTTATCTTTTCACTGCAAACCTGGTCTGTGGGAGGCAAGCACTGTCCCTGCAGCCAGCTTAATTGGCAACAGCGCATACAAATTAGCCTGTGTTCGTGGGCATTGCATGTACAAATCACTTTAAATTCTGGAAAGGCACCTGGCCTGATGCAGTTCAGCTGGAGCTGATAAATGGGAAGGAAGACTAATGAAGGTTGATGGGTGAAACTGTGACAGTTTGCAAGGCTTCTGCTAGCCTCTCTCAGTGTGGGCACATTTTTAAAGGAAATCTTAATAGCAAAGAAAGGAAGAAAAGAAATGTCATTCACTTGTCTGTTTAAAATACACTGACTTTTTTTTTTTTTTTAACATAATTTTTATTGGTTTTTACAAATTACAAAAGATGGTACATACATAAACACCTTTTCCACCTTCTTCCCACCCCCCTCCATGGGTCCTCCCCTGCCACAGAAGTATCCCACGCAGGTGATCAGTCAGAAGTGGTCCATTTTATGATTGGGTTTCTGTCCTCCTCCCCCTCCCCTGCCCCCCAAGCCCCCCCCTGCCACCAGGGAGCTCCAGTGAACCAGGGCAGTACGCAGGAGTTCATCCATCCAACCATCTATTGTCATACCAAAAAAAAAAAGAAAATACAAAAAGAGAAAAAGAGAAAAAAGAGAAGAGGAAAAAAAAAAGACAAAAAGGAAAAAAGACAAAAAAAAAAATTCATCATAATTGTTAAATTCATAATTGTTAAACCATATTTTGTGGGCTTCCCCACCCTCCCACCCTTCCCCGGTTTTCCTCCCTTATTTATCATCTTCAACAGTTTCATAGTTCATATTTTATAACATACACCTTTATATCTTATACCACTTTTAAACTATTATCATTTTCGCCTATTGTCCAATCACTGAGAAATCAAACTCCCATTTTTTCTTCCCGTGCCTAATTTTTACCCCTCTATAGGCCTCCATATTTTCACCTTTTTCCAGAATCAATTCACTTTTTAAACCTATAACTATTCCCAAACTAACCTTACTCCCCCCGAGTACCTGCTCCACCCCTCCAATCCAGCAAGTTCCATAGTCAGCAGTCCAGTTATAGTCCTATTAACCCATCCTTACAATCACCACTTCACTTTCCCTTCACCCCACCCCCTGTTTGCAGTCTTTTGCCATCCAGGCCTCCATATCAGACCCCTGAGCTTCTTCTCTTCTCTGCTTAATTTTTCCTTCTTCCCTGTGGTCATTCTGGAGTTCCAGTAAATCCAGTCGTGCCCCCCTCGAAGGGGAGGCACTCCATCCAACTTTTTGTAGAGTAAAATCATCATTTTTTTCGTGATGGGCTTCATTTTGTGTTAAATCATCACAGTCGTCATCATTGTCATTCTCACATTCATCTTCTTCAGTTTCAAAAGCTTCATCTTCTAGGAAATCATATTCTGTCATCACAATCTGGAATTGTTGCTGTAACACTAGCCGTTGTGTCTCCTCTTGACATAGTTCTATTCTTGTTTCCCACATTAAGGTCAAAACAGTCCGCTGAAACTCAGGCGGATACCTTTTTGTTGACATAGTTCAGTCCTGTCAAGGTCAAAACTTGTCACATGGGGTGGAATATGATCGCAGTCTATTTTCTCGACTCCATTTTAACAAGCTGGCTGCATTCTTAAAAATAAAGTTCGAACTCACATTTCAAAAGCATATAAACCAAAAAAAAAATTCCCAAAAAGTCCAGAGATAAAGATAGAAATAAAATTTAACTATAAATCCTGGTCAGCTCACTGGGTTTTCTGGGCTGCCGGCTCCCGAGAAAAAGAAAGGTCTTTCTTAGTCTTAACTTCATTCTGCAGGGCAATCACAACAGTCTCTCTCCCCTTTTACCCTGCATTTAGGGGAGATTCTCTTTGATGCCTTTGAGGAATCCTTTTAAGTTAAAATCTTCTGTTTACGGCTTCGGGTTTCTGTTTACTGTCTCTTATGTTACCGTGGGGGGGGGGGTGGCTTCCTCTTTTCCCCTCTCTCCCAGGTCCAAATTGTTGCCTTAATTTACATTCCAAAGAATCCAAATTACTCACAGTCTATTCATTTGCTGAATGTTCTTTGAAGAATTGGCCACCTCCACTTCCCAGACTCGCAGCTTCGCACTCTCAGAGCAGCAATGTCAGCCTGTCCGCCGCGGTTCACCTCCTCGCTCTCGGGGGCTTAAACAAAGCCGATCCGGGGAGGAGAGAGCCCGCTTTTGGCGCCGCCAGGCAAAATCTGTCCCCAAAAAGCACGATTTGGGGCTTTTAAGGAGGTTTCGTTTCGCTGGAACGATTCCCTCCACCTCTGAAGCGCCGAGGTCCGCTCCGCTGTGCGGACCCCCGTCTGAGCAAGATGGCGTGGTCAACCGGAAGCCAATACACTGACTTTTTAAAAAGGATGTTATTAAATCTATGGCATGGAATATGGAGCCACAATGTCTTTCCTGCCTGTTTCTTATACCAATGTAGAGAGTGATTTGCTAATTGTATTATTGAGCTAGATCTGATCCTATAGTTTGCATTGCTTGCATTGTATGAATTCTGACTGTATAGGCTGTAGCCCTGGGATGTCTTGCGTAAAATGCTTTTTCGTTGCCTCTATGCCTCTGTGTGCCAAAGGGGAAGCCAGGCAGAATGCTAAGCTATCAAGGCCAGATGAGCTGGCCCTGTCTGGAACACAGAAGGGCTTATCAGCTGCTATGCCTGACGCGTAGCCTCTTACTCAAGGCTGCTGGAAGTTGCTAGTTTGACGCGTAAACTGAAGGCAGCCAGCATGTGTTTAGAGTCTACACCCAGAGATATGAATTCGACAGTAATTGACAATATGCATAGACGATGTGAAGGAGGGGGGA